>NC_137339.1:29654767-31028037 GCF_965287045.1 Carcharhinus amblyrhynchos
CAGCAGGAGAAAAATCTCTACCAGCATACATCAGGCACTGCCAGTTCAAAGTCTTATTGTTCATAGAATCGTATAACCCTTAGAATTCCAGTATTCACAGAATCATACAATCCCTACAGTGCAGAAGGAAGTCATTCGGCCCATTGCGTCTGCACTGAATCTCCAACAGAGTACCTTACTCAGAACCTTTAATCCCATGTATTTACCTAGCTGATCCCCCAACCTACACACCTTGGGGGCAATTTCACACAGCCAATCAATGTAATCTGCACATCATTGGAGCATGGGAGGAAATCGGAGCACACAGAGGAAGCCCACGTGGACACGGGGAGAACGTGCAAACTCCACACAGTCATCCAAGGCTGGAATCAAACCCGGGTCTCTGGCGCTGTGAGGCAATAGTGCTAATCACTGTGCCACCATGCATTAAACAGCACAAAGGCATCTCAAAACTCATTTTAAATAGATGGTCAGCACAACTTTGGGACATTTACATAATGGTTGGCCAGTTTCATTAACAAAATTTCATATTAAAAATAGAATAACTATTTCACAAAGAAAAGGTGTCACCCTCCATTTTGATGTCTTACAATTTTGTTTAATGTTCAGAGGTGTAAATAGAAAGGAAAAATGGACATGCTGTGAAAAGGGTCGTCGACCCACTGTCATCTATTTAGTGAGGTCACTGAAAGTTAAAATCAGTAGTACAATTATATTTAATTTAGTTTGATTGTAGTGTTTTTGTAGAGAGGTCAAATATAAAAGGCTGTATAATGCCGTCATGCATTGACAGTGGCTTCCATGCTCAGAAATCAGCAGCACTCACAACACCTTAATTGCCAACAGTCGATGGCAAGGGAACGTTAGAGACTTTCATCCTACCCAGTGAGATCTGGAGGACAGCATGTCTGGTCTCAGAAGCTGCAGTCTGTGACTCAGAACAAGGTTTAAAGGCACAGGACAGCATCAGGGGACCCATCAGTTGAGCAATCATGCTGATCTATTTTGGGGAGAAAAGATTTGTGTAATTCCAGGTCTTGCAAGGGAAGTGCATTTAAGTTTTTAATAACTTCTGCCAACCATATGACTCTTCATAGGAGTTACAACTTTTCATTTGGCAAGTCCCCCACCTTTTGGAATTGAAGAGTTATACATTGGCTTTTTTTCCCTTGTTAAAACAGGGAGAACATGCAAACTCCACACAGAGGCTGGAATTGAACCCAGGACCCTAGAGCTGTGAGGCAGCAATGCTAACCACTGTGCCACCATGTGGTGCCAGTTTCAAAAAAGGTTCAATAACAATATGGGGTTGGCCAGATGAGCATGGCCTCAGCATGCAATTTTGGCCTAGTGATAGTAAATAAAGGAGGTAATGGAGGTTTGCTGCTCCCTCAAGGTTACATGATTGCCAAAGGACATAGCTGTCCTAGATTATACCATTGCGCACTTCAAACAATCATTTAGTTACAGTTTGAGTGATTTGCAGGATAACCTTAAGATGCATCAGCATAGGCTCCAGGTTGGTACGCACTAAACTGGTAATGGGTTGGTGGCATACCAGATGATTGTTTGCAATTTTTGATGGATGCTTTATGTCAAATCTTTTCAAGAGACGTGATCCCATAATGTCAGAGAAAGGAGAAAGAGCCACTTCTGGCAGGGTTGTATATTATGCTGAAGTCCTGAATCCCCTTGAAGAGCTGGCCTGCTGGAGCCTGACTCCTCCAGTTCCGCACACATGGGGAGGGCCTCAACCGGGATCTTGGGTTCATGTCACACTATCTGTAACCTCCATGACTTGCCTGGACTTGCAACATCTCACTAACTGTCCTGGCTTCAGACAATACACACCTCTTTAACCTGTGCTTGGCCCTCTCTCCACTCACATTGTCTGTACCATTAAGACTTGATTACCTATAAAGACTCGCCATCTTGTAAATTGAGTTTGTGTCTGTATATGCCCTATTTGTGAACACAACTCTTCACTCACCATGAAGGAGCAAGACTCTGAAAGCTTGTGCTGCCAAATAAACCTGCTGGACTTTAACCTGGTGTTCTGAGACTTCTTACTGTCCTCCAGTACAGGCAGAGACAAAGTTGGAGGAAGGCCAATGTGTGATGAGATGGTATTAGGCACAACATAATTGTAAAGAGGATATGGCTAGTGGAGATTTAATTGAGGGCAGGCATTATATAATGTCTAATGTCTGGAGAATCCATCCAAGCCAAGTGCATTACGATCACTCACTCTTTAGAGCGTCAAGCTTTCTCCATGTACAGACTGACCACTGACCTGGAGGGGAACTGAGTGCATTGCAGACACAATCATTGGGACACACTCTGATATGCACATCTATGCTCTGGTCCTGAGCTCAGGGGCACAAAGCCAGGGCGATAAGAGAACCGGGAACATGGTTGCAGAGCCAGCTGTTGTAAGCTCATTGGTTGGCAGGGTGGACTAGAAAATCCTTGTGGTGGCAGATGACCAGCAGCTGCCTTCATGTGGAAGTTCCTCTTATGGGGGCTGTACCCCTCTATCCATCAGCCATTGACACAGACCTCGACCATTGCCTCCGAAACTAAAGACTCATGTAGGTCAGCAACAGTCTCCTGAGTGGAGGCCGCTCAAGGCCATAGTCACACAGAGGACAGGCACCAATACACCCGGGCAAGAGAGGTGGCAGAGCAACTACCTCTCACCAGTGCAGCTAGATGCTAGGGGTGAACACTGCGCTGGAGCACTCATAAACATGTTTGTAAATATCCACATTACTCACAAAGAGGGGCACATAGGTGAGTTGATGATATTCATAGAATCCCTACAGTGCAGAAGAAGGCCATTCGGCCAATCAAGTCTGTGCTAACAATAATCCCACCCAGACCCCATCCCCACAGATTTACCCAGCTAATCCCTGTAGCCTACACATCCCAGTACACTATGGGACAATTTAGCATGGCCAATCAACCTAACCTGCACTTCTTTGGACTGTGGGAGGAAACCGGAGCACCCAAAGGAAACATATGCAGTCACAGGGAGAACATGCAAACTCCACACAGACAGTGACCCAAGCTGGGAATCGAACTCAGGTCCCTGGAGCAGCGAGGCAGCAGTGCTAAGCATTGTGCCATCGTGCCGCCTTTCAATGAAGCCCGTTGCATCCTTGAAGCTTGTGGCTAAACACATATCTCAAATTCCCCTATGCTGATGTTGTTATTAATTACTCTGACTGTGTGACTGGTGTCTGGAGGTTGAGGGAAGGAATAAAAGGTTGAGGGAAGGCAGAAGGAATCATATTTGTGAGTGAGATGATGAATAATGTGTGGATATAAGGGTGACAGGACTCTGTCATAGCTCAAGGGAAAGGGAGGGCCAAGATTTCCCCAGACTTCCCTCATCTTACAGTTTCAAGAGGCACTATTGAAAACTTTGTCATCCATGGCCAGGACAATCAGCAGAAGCATTGCATAGTCCCTCAACTCTTCATCACACTTGTTCTCAGAAGGTTGGCCCCCATCTGGCATGCCATCACCCCTAGGGCATCTCCTCTTTGGATGGCACTGTAATGCTCCTTCAGATCTGATCAGGCATCAGAATCTCACCTTTAGGACTCTGATGTTCCACTCCACTAAAGAACTTGGCACCCTCACAGGCATCATTAGCCATCTTTTCAATGGCTAGCCCATCTCACCTATTGGCCATCCCTCCAAGGAATCGGATCCATGAAAAGCCCTGGAATTCTTTGAGCTCTTATGGATGTATGAGTCAAGACTGCTGCCCACATACCTTGCACACACCTGCATGATCCAACGGTTATGGTCATACACCAGTCGCATATTGAGAAAGTCAAAGTCCTTTCTGTTAATGACACTGCATAGCTGTCCAGCAGGGGCCTTTATTGCCAACTTGCATGCAATCAATCGTTCCCTGCATCTTGGGGGAATCTGCCATCACTGCATATTCTTGGGTTCTGTTCATTTGGTTCTGACATCCTGTGTGAAGGAGATGTAATTCCCAACCCTTTAGAACATTGCATCAATGTTGTGCATCAGCCTGTGCGATGCTACTAAGATCTCTTCCGGTTGCCTGGAATGAGCCTGTTGTGAAGAAGTTCAGCATGGCAGTGACTTTCAATGACATAGGCATTGGGTGACTGCCCCCTCCCCCCCATCTCCCTTGCAGGCCTCTCACAGGGAGATGTTGGCATAACTCTTAAAAGCCTCAATCAACTCCTGCATTGAGTCTTGGTCAATTGCAGGAAGTTCAAACTCTATCTGTACACTCTAGGGGCAGTATAAATTATACATAGCTCCACTGAAAGTCTCAGAGTTCCTCCTGACCCTTGGAGTCTGGTGCTGCTCTGTCCCCTTCCTTCAATATGACAGCATCCTGAGTCTCTCTGTGTTATCTTCTTTCTCCCAGCCTTTTCCTCCTTTTAATCCTTCTCTTCTCCTCACTGGAGGTTATGGCTCCAAATAATACCACCATTTGTCTCAGAGGCAATGGCCAGGGAATAAATCACTCTAAAAGAACCTTCCAGTCAAAGGAGGGTCCTCCCACTCATCCAATTCCAAATGGTTCCTCTGCTCATTCGTATGAGTGCTGTTTGCAGTCACCAAAGTGTTAATGACAAAACTGAGAGACTCAGGTCTCAGCTGCACTTTTAAAACCCGCCCAAACAAACTTGGTCATTAAAAAACAGATTCCCCACATGGCCTGATTCTCACTCTGCAGATGCATTATTGCTTTCCAAGTGTATTATTTTTGTCACTCAGGCTGTTAACAACCTTAACTACTTTCTCAATTGACATTTAAATAACGTGGGTGGACAGGTCTCTGACATTTTCTTCTGCCTCATAATTTATTATCACAAACAGGCATGACGATGTGGGAATCACCACTCAATGTCATCATGCCCCATATAAAGCTTGGCACTACAGGGAGCGCTCTTGACCTGAGAGCATATTGTTCAGGCCAAACCCATTCTTGATGTTTTAGTAGTAAATCAAAGCTAAGTTTCTGTCAAATGTGAATCTAAATGTTATTTTCTGACTGATCCAAAGTCGTAAGCATCAATGGATTTTACTCCCTATGAAGCTGAACGTAGGAGTTGTAAGCATTTTGACTATCAAATGTTAGGAAAAACAGCTTGCAAATCTTTCCCTTGAGCTTCTTTGCTTTTTAAATAGTTTTTTTTAAAATGTAATGTTAAAATTGCAAGCTTGGCTAGTAGATTCAGCTGAGGTACACCAGCAAATTTGTGATACATTTATAATAAAAGTGGCATGGTGGCACAGTGGTTAGCAGAGCTGCCCTGCAGCTCCAGGGTCCTGGGTTTGATTCCTGGCTTGGCTCACTGTCTCTGTGGAGTCTGCATGGGTTTGCTCTGGTTTTGTCCCACAGTCTAAAAGTTGATTGGCTGTGCAAAGTTGCCCATAATGTCCCAGGATGTATAGGCTAGGTGGATTAGTGGAGTAAATCTTTGGGGATAGGGCCTGAGTGGGATTATTGTCAGTGCAGACTCGATGGGCCAAATTAATTCCTTCTGCACCGTAGGGATTCTATAAAGATACCAGCAATTGCTGAGAACCTGTCCAAAAATTCTTCTGATAGTCCATTGTAACTTTGGCAACAAATTAAAGGAATCTAATTTATATAGAATATGAAGAATTCCTTCTGTCTTCTTCCAAGGTCATGACTGGATGAACTCCTCTGAGGTACTTGTGGTGAATTTGTACATTATTTTGGGAGCAATTCATGAAACCAGCTTTTATAGTTGTGGATCTTGCATAAGGATCAGTAAAGAAAATGTGTGAGTACTTGCAGAGTGTGCATTTCTGTGCCGCCACTTAAGTCTAGGATGAGTCCCAGTGCTATCAAAGTGAAACAAAAATTTACTCTTCTATGTACTTCTCCACATGAGGGCCCAAAATCTTGGAGGCCCCTGTGAGGTATATGCATTTGAACTGGTGGAGGGTGTGTATGCATCATGCGGCACTGTTTCTTCAGAGTGGGTGATCTCATGTGGGGAGTCTCCATCCTCCTTCAACACCAGCACCTGAGAAGCACTTGAAAGATGTGTGGATGATTAAAAATGTGAACATGAGCAGATAAGGTGAGGGGATTTTCAGTCCTCTTTGTGTAGATCATCATGTTCCACTGTCTGCTGACATGAAGATACTACAGCTGAATGTGCTTCATCATGTGGCTGTGACAAATCTAATTCTGTCACTAGGAAGCTTGGAGTTGTCATCTCTCCATCACCAACGACCATGTATGTTGAAACTCTGCCATCCATCCTCATCTGCAGCAGTCAGCGTAGTGATAAACACTTTCTCTTGTATTGTTCTGCACTCTCTTCCCCTAAAAGGAAAGAACAAAGAGTTATGATTGTGAGAAATGGAGGATGAAAGGAAAGTGGGTCATTGTGAGAAATAGGCCTGAGATACATGGGGAGACAGTGGCATAATAGTAATGTTTTCAGGACATGGGCTTAAATTCCAACATGGTGGAATTTAAATTCAGTTGGTAAAATATGGAATTGAACGCATACCCTAGTAATGGTGACCATGAAACTATCATTGATTGTTGTCAAAAACCGTATGGTTCACTAATGAACTTTGGGAAAGAAAATCTGCCATCTTTACACTGTCTGTGACTCAAGTGACTCCAGACCCACAGCAATGTGGTTGACTCTTAACTTGCCCTCTGAAATGGCCCAGCAAGCTACACAGTTCAAGCGTATTTAGAAATGGGCAATAAATGCTGGCCTTGCCTGTGATACCCACATGCTATGAAAGAATTTTAAAATTTATATAACAATAAGATGAGGTGGGTACCAGTGGTGGCTGGTCAGGTAATAATGTAAAGAGATGTCTTGAGAAATATGAAACTGGTGAACCTGCAAGATGTGCTAGTCTGAGGAGCGCAGTGCAAGAGAAAGTTGGGGACAAACAGTTTTTAGCACTAGTTGACACAGTGGTTAGCACTGCTGCCTCACAGCGCCAGGAACCCAGGTTGGATTCCCAGCTTGGGTCACTATCTGTGTGGAGTCTGCATGTTCTCCCTGTGTCTGAGTGGGTTTCCTCTAGGTGCTCCAGTTTTCTCCCACAGCCTGAAAGACTTGTGTTGGCCATGCCAAATTCTCCCGCTGTGTATCTGAACAGGCACCGGAGTGAGGTGACTAGGGGATTTTCACAGTAACTTCACTGCAGTGTGAATGTAAACCTACTAGTTACACTAATAAATAAACATAAAAAATAAGGATGGTCTGACTGAGAGATTAGCTCATGCACGTGTTGTGCCACCCACCTTTCCCCTGCTCATGTGTTTATCAAATGTCACACAGAACTGTATCCAGAGTGAGAAACCATACAGCTGCTATTCACCTGTTCTGCCACTTCCAGCCACATCTGCTCATTGTCTACGGTTGGCTTCTTATTATGTTGGCCCACAGCATCCAGATATGCATCAGAGAATGATGGCAGAGCTTACCCTTGTTGATACATAGAAGGATTGAAACTGAAAGCAGGATAAGGCCAATCAGGCCTGCTCTACCATTCATTTTGATCATCAAATTCTATATTCTGCCCCTACTCTCCCCCACCCCCCACCACCCCTTAAGCCCCAAGAGCTATGAAAGATTACTGGCCAGTGCAGGGATCAAACCCATGACCTTGTCATTATGAGTACCACACTCTAACCACCTAAGCGAACTGGCCATTGTTAGGACTTTATCACTCAGGTTCTCACTGAACACTTGTAGGCAGGTTCCCTTCTGAGCATCGCAGAGTCTCTTTACATTGATAAGTCTTCAACTGTCGGATGTGGGCTGTGATCGTACTTACCTGCTCTAATCGGTTGGGAAGTGGGATTTTAATTCTGTGTCTCAGTTAAAAAAAGACTCTGAAGAAACCATAGCTAAAACTTTTGGTACCTCATGTGCTTCTAGTCTTCATTGCTGTGAATGGATTGGAACATTAAAATTCAATCCTTTATGAACAAATTGATATGTATTCTTTTTACATGAGTAATATAAATCATGCAGTACCAAATTGATCCAAGCTGCATTTCATATTGCTTCCACTGGCACTGCACAGAAGCAATAAATCAGTATCCGTGACTGCTCTAGACAGCCTCATATTTGCTATGTGCATTAGGGCATCCCACAGTGCAGGTAATGATCAAGAATTCAAGTCAGATCCATTAGTCGCAATGTGATTTGAATTAGTATATGAAATCTATTCAAAACTGCATCCACAGGTCCAAAAATTGCTGCAAGCTTGATCATCTGTGTCAGAAGTACCATACACTGAGGTATTGGACATTGAGACAGTTGCAATAACTTTCTTGAGTTTGCAAATGAAAGATAACATGGTTCAACCATGAATGTGTGAAGATAGTAGTAATTCCCTACGCTGTTCAAAAAAATACTTTCTTCCAAACGTGCAGCTCTGTAATTGTAAGCCTACAACGGTAAATGACCATATCTGTTCTATAGATTGGTAGGTGGCAAATGCTATTTATGACAACATATGATTATGGGCCAAAAAGATCAAAATCGTCTTTTTTGTCACATTCCAATATAAATCTGCTTTTCGCCAATGTGAATTATTCTATTAAAATCTGCAAAAGGAAAGATATACTAAAAGTAATTCTGTAAACATTTTAGCTCTCCTCTTTATGGAAAACCCTTTAGTTTTTGCAGTTAACTTTGCATTTATAGACATCAAAACTTTGCTCAGCACCTTTACAGTGAAGAAGACAAATATAGATTTGTGATGACCTTCCTATTCTCTCAGTTTGTGGTTTTACAATTAAAATCATAGAATCTATGGCATGGGCAGCACGGTAGTACAGTAGTCAGCACTACTGCTTCACAGCTCCAGAGACCTGGGTTCGATTCCCTGCTTGGGACACTGTGTGGAGTTTGCACATTCTCCTTGTGTCTGCGTGGATTTCTTCCGGGTGCTCCAGTTTCCTCCCAGAGTCCAAAGATGTACGGGTTAAGTTGATTGGCCATGCTAAAAATTGCCCCTTAGTGTCCTGAGATGCGTTGGTTAGAGGGATTAGCAGGTAAATTTATGAGGGTAGGGCCTGGGTGGGATTATGGTCAGTGCAGACTCGATGGGCCAAATGGCATCCTTCTGCACTGTAGGGATTCTATGGCGATAGGCCCTTCAGCCCAAACTAGTCCATGCTGACCAAAATGCCTGTCTAAGCTAACAACTCATCAGCATCGCTCTAAACCTTTCCTCTAGAGTCATAGAACCCCTGCAGTACGGAAGGAGGCCATTTAGCCCATCAAGTCTGTGCCAACCACAAACCTACCTGGGACCTATTTCTGTGACCCCACACATTTACCCTGCTAATCCCTCTAACATTAAGAGCAACTTAGCATGGCCAATCAACTAATCCGCACTTTGGACTGTGACAGGAAACCCACACAGACACAAGGAGAATGTACAAACCCCACACAGACAGTGATTCCACCGGGGAATTGAACACCGGAGCTGCGAGTCAGCAGTGCTAACTACCGTGTGGCCATCCATGTGGCTTTCCTATCCATGTATCTGTCCAAATACCTCATAGAATCATAATGAAATACTTTTGTTAGAAAGCATTGCTAGGTGTGATCAACTAGAACTGGGAACATAGAAAGATCCTTACATTAGATTCATACCAGACTAAGCTGCTGATGCCTGTTGGGGCCCCCAGGTAACATTGGCTAAGCCAGTTTGAATTCTAGGTGTGTGTCTTGTTGGGACTTACAGCAGTGGTAAGTGATTGGGAAGATGGAGGCAATTTTGATTGACAATAATCAGGAAGTGGAGCCAGGAAGGAATTGGAACAGAGCTCAAAAAAGTGGATGGGATGGCCCTCTGTGGTTTTAATGTTGTGCTGAGAGGAGTATTCCTGTAACTCTAGTTTCCAAATTCAGGTACTGGCAAGTATTTTTAAAGACTAATTTATTAGTCGTAGTTCACTGCGGTCTGTTTATGTTGCAGCTGCCTGTGGACTTCATTTCTTATCTGTAGCCAGTCCTGCGCTGGCTGCATTGATGGAAATCAATCTTGTCAAAAAGATAATAGGTCACTATTTGTTCATGAAAACTGCCTTATGGCTGTTTCAGCTGTGGCTGTCTCGTTTGATGCTTATACCAACATTTTGGGATAGGCTGCTCTGTCACAGAAGGTTCAGTTCACTTCACTTGCCAGATTGGATGCTTTGACATTTGCTTCACACTCATAAGATCCATGCAGCATCATTAAAATTCTAAGCTAATGTGCTATATTTAATGGGGCCTGGAAGAATGGGAAACATAGCAACTGGAGTTGAAAATCTCAGTCTCCCAACGTTGGGTTGAATTTGTGAGATACCAACACCTTGCCTGATGGAAGGGAACTATTTACCATTCATTGGCAAACTATCAGTACTTATTCATTGGAAAGCATACCCTCAAGATTAAGCCAGCGACTCATGAAAATTTGTACCTCTTGTTTCCTGCTGAAAATGGTATGAATCAGGAGAGGTTGTGCAATGTTTGGATCTGAGGTGAGATTTTGTCTTTGTCTAACACAGCACATGAGGGAACATTATCAAATGTAAACAGAAGATCCAGTAGTTAAAAGGATCATGGGGAAGGGGTTGAGAGTGGGCTGTTCAATAGTTGGTCTGGAAAGAGGGTGGAGCTTATGGTCAGGCCTTCATGCGGCATCATAGCAAGGCATCAACAGACTTCATCTCAGGCGGCGAAAGCACTTGAAGGGAACTAGGCTCCAGTCCCGAGGGCTAGGTCCGTCATTATAGTGGTCTCAAATTATGTGAGGCAGCTGCACAACACATGACAGATCAACAGTACAGAAAGAGGCAGAGTGGCGTCTATGATTTCTATGATCCTATCATTTTAACATTTAGGGAAAAGATGTTGGACAAGATTCTCCAGCCTCCTAGCTGTGTGTTTCCTGCCAGCGGGACATGGCGTGTTGTTGGCTAGTGGCAGAATCCTCTGGTCCCTTCGCTGCCAATGGGAATTCCCATTGATGTTACCCCATGCCGGCGGGAAACCCATGGGCGGGGTGAGCTGTGGCAGGACTGGAAAATCCCACTGATGTATACAGTCAGGGAATTCTGGCCATTGAGTTGAAACAGGGCATGTCCAGCCGCATGTTAACCATGTTAATGATCTCTAAGGGAGATTGCAGGAAAGTGATAGTAGGTGAAGGACGATAGAGAGAGGCTTCAGGGGAATGGCAGGAAGGTCAAAATATGAAGAAGAAAATATTTATTTTAATATTTTTGTGGTATTCTGTGAAGAAGCATGACGTGGGGATGGGTGCGTGTGTATGTGTGTGCCTGCATCGGTACGTGTATTGGTGTATGTATCAGGCTGTGTCCTTGTGGTTAATTTAATTTAACTGAAATCAGTTAGGCTGCAAGGTTTAAATCATTAAAGGTGTGAAAAATTGGCATTTGAGTGGAGATGACCAAAGTCAGATGTACTATAAGTAAACACAAATGGATAGAATTTTGCACAGAGGAGATAAGGAAGGTTTGTTGTGTTTAAGAGTTCAAAGAAAAATCAAGAAGAGTTTTACATTTGGCAAAAATGAATTAAGCAATGTTATTAAGTTTTATTTGACTCAAGAATGGAGACAATAGAGATCATGAAAGATCTTTATGTTTTGAAGACAGTTAAATTCAGAGAGATGTTGTGAACTATGGTTTTAAAGATGAAAGAAAATAAATATACTAAAGGTTAGGGGTAGGGCCATGTAAGACTCTGAAGTCTCTGCTGAGAGAGGTCTAAGAAAAGAAGCAAAGTGACCAATCACCAGCATTCCCAGAATATTGCCTGTTGTTTTCAGAGAAGAGTCTTGTTCTAAAGCTCTTGGAATCCTTTTCAGTGGAGTGGGAATCAGAGGGAGAGGGAGAAGCTCTCTGACATATCTTCCCAATAGTAACAGTAGATGCCACATGATAAATTTACTGGGATTTTTATTCATGGATTTGTGGACATTTACAACACCGAAGGATGCCACTTGGCCCATTGGGTCAATGCTTGTCAACAAAGATCTGACCACATTAAATCCCATTTGTCAGAGCTTGGCCCATAGCCCTGGAACTAATAGTATAAAAATCTATAGGGTTTGGTGCCTAAAAGTGATGTTTGCTTGTGAGTCTTACCAAGTAATAAGTATTTTGGGAAATATTTATAAGACTAATTTTAACTGTATAAATGTAATCTTGTGGGCTTAAGTTTTCTTTTTTCTTTTGTTAATAAATGTTTTAATTTACTATTTCGAATCTCCAAATATGCTGCTAGAATTATTGACTCTTGGCTTCAGAATATGCATTTTCTCATAATAAAATACAAATTGGAATTCTTTGTAATAGCTTGCCAAATTTCCTTTTGGGATTTAGTTGGCATGGCATGTACCACCTGCCACATCATGACAAAGGGAGGGAGAGTAGAGTGTGAGTGACTCTGGGTCAAGGGTTATGGCTGATGGTTTCAGTGAAAAGAGCAGAATAATGTTGGAAGCATCAAGGGAGGGTAACAGAGGGAGAGTGGTTGTGGATGAGCTCGAGCTGCTGGGCCAAAGTATTAGTGCCCATCAATATGGCTGTGAAGAAATTGCTACCTTGCTGAAGATCAAGTTCTGTGGGGAAACTTTTACTTCTCGGAGGATCAGACCGTTGTAGGCAGAGGCCATCGTGAGATAGGAGGAATTCTGGGCCTGGCCCATGGGAGGTTCATGCATTCCCAATGATCAACTGTAGCTATTCGAGGAATGAAAAGCACATCAACATTCCTTCTTCACACAGTTCACTTTGTGGATTTGGGTTGGGTTTCATGCACCCAATCTTTTTTGCAACCTCAGGCCCACATTCGGATTTGTAAAAGAGAGCCATTCTTGCACAACATAAGCCACAAGGCCATCAGGCACCACCAGCCGAGGGAGAAGTTCAGATGGAGCCAGACAAGGCCATCTTCATTTTCGAAGATGATTGGCATGTCAACGTGTTGTCATGCACCAGTATATTATGAACTTTCAGACAATTCTTTAAAAATTTTGGACACAAAGTCTGTAAAATGGTTACTTCAAATCACGTGACCTTTGGCATTCTGAAGCACATAGTCTTGAGTCTCAAGCAAATAGCTAATTAAATACAGACTTCATACTTGTCTGGGAAATACACATACCTCTTTGTTTAAGGATGGAGCATCAATTAAAAAAAATATAATTCCAGCCAACTTGTCTTTCTGTTTTACAATGGACAAATGAAAAATCAAAACTCCATGTGTGTGAAGCAAATGTGAATTAGATCCCATTATCCTTCTATTGTGTTCTGATGGCACCTCTTCCAAAATAAACAGGATGCATTTCAAAGTGTCAGATGAAAACATCAGATATGTAATTCAACACACCACCTTTATTGGAACAAATAAACTTTGAACTTACGCAAGTCACATATTAAGCCTGTCAGTCTGCCTGTACATAAAAATAGCAAAAACTGTTTGCAGAGATCGGTTTCCTATGAATTTCCTATTAGGAGTGCCAAAAATTAATCAGGTTCCCCACAGGAGTTGAAAGCCAGACAAATAGAACAGTTGGCTTCAGGGCCATTACTTGGTTTTCACAGATACAAGGTATATTCAACTGCACACATATGGCTATTAGGTTTCCCCTGGGAACAGCCAGTTGCATTTGTAAAGTGGAATGGGTTTCGCTCCTTTAACAATTAGGTTGTCTATTACCACTGGAAAAGAATTATACAGGTGTATAATTGAGTAATTATACTCATTAAACAATGAGCATTATATTAATTCCCCAAGGAGCTCTCACGATAGATATATCTGAAGGAACTTCTAGCTGCCACAACTATTTGAGACCCCTGGCCAAGTGTAGGGTGAGATTAGTGACCTGGGCTATTCCCTCAGAGTGTGACTCATGATGGATGTGTGTCATCCCCACAGCCCTGTAGAGGATTATTACAATACTGGACACTGCTCAACAAGGGCAACCATTGAGCAGGTCAAAGGACCGCACAAAATGCACTTTCAATGTATGGACCGTTCCAGTGAAGCTTTCCAATATGCCACAGAGGGTGTGAGGGATTGTCATCTTCTGTTGTACCCTGCACAACCTGGCATAGCAAAGGGAAGAAGAATTGCGAATAAAAGACATGTAGGAGCTGCCAACCTCTTTGAATGAGAACTATGAGGAGGACAGAAATCTTATGGCAGCTCTCCAAGATGCCAGGGCCATGCAGAGATATGTCAGGGCTGTCAGGGGCAATGTCATCTTCAATTATTTTGATGACAACTGATGGACCCACTTGATCCACCCGGGGTGGGGGGGGGGCGCGGTGGGGGGAGGCATGGTGGCACAATGGTTAGCACTGCTGCCTCACAGGGACCTGGGTTCAATTCCTGGCTTGGGTCACTGTCTGTGTGGAGTTTGCACATTCTCCCCAGGTCTGTGTGGGTTTCCTCCGGCTGCTCCGGTTTTCTCCCACAATCTGAAAAATGTGCCGGTTAGGTGGATTGGCCATGCTAAATTCTCCCTCAGTGTACCCAAACAGGCGTCAGAGTGTGGCGACTAGGGGATTTTCACAGTAATTTCATTGTAGCGTTAATGTAAGCCTACTTGTGACTAATTAAATAAACTTTAACTTATCATCATTTCCTTGCCTGTAAATTTTCATCTGCTCCAATTGTGCACTCACCATTGTCAGCCTTCATCTCGAGCTACCTCATTATACCCATTCTCTATCCCTTAGAATGCTAATGGAAAGGACATGGCTGTTCCAAGAATACTGGCTTTGAAATGACACTCAAGTCAATGAAGTTATCATGAACCATCTATTGCTTTTTCATATTGTTAAGACCATGAATGAAGGACCACCTACTGCGCTTATCAATGACCCTGGCCAATGTGCTTGACAAGCTTTGTGAATGCTGCTTGTGCAGCTATGTTGCATTGCCTTGAGAAGATAAAGCATGCCGCATACATACTTAGAAACATGTTTAGAAAATAGAAGGAGGAGTAGGCTATTCAGCCTTTTGAGCTTGTTCTGCCATTCATTGTGTTCATGGCTGATCATCAAATTCAATACCCTCATCCCGCCATCCCCTCATATCCCTTGATCCCTTTAGCACCAAGAGCTGTATCTAATTCCTTCTTGAAATCACACAATATTTTGGTCTCAACTACTTTCTGTGGTGATGAATTCCACAGAATCACTGTCCTCTGGATGAAGAAATTTCTCTTCACTTCAGTCCTAAAAGTTTTACCCTTTTTCCTCAAACTAGGACTCCCCCACCATTTAGAACACTCTTTCTGAACTTACCCTGTCAACTCCTGTTAAAATGTTATAGGTTTCTATGAGATCCCCTCTCACTCTTCTACACTCCAGAGAATATAGAACATAGAACATAGAACACTACAGCACAAACAGGCCCTTCGGCCCACAAGTTGCGCCGATCACATCATCACCTACCAACCTACAGACCTATCTATAACCCTCAATCTCATTAAACCCCATATACTCATCCAGGAGTCTTTTAAAAGACCCCAGCGAGTTCGCCTCCACCACCACTGACGGCAGCCGATTCCATTCACTCACCACCCTCTGAGTGAAAAACTTACCCCTAACATCACTTCTGAACCTCCCTCCCCGCACCTTAAATCTGTGTCCTCTCGTAGCGACCATTTCAACCCGGGGAAATAGCCTCTGAGAGTCCACCCTATCCATTCCTCTCAACATTTTGTAAACTTCTATCAGGTCGCCTCTCAACCTTCGTCTCTCCAGGGAAAAGAGTCCCAGCTCCCTCAACCTAACTTCATAAGGCATGCCTCCCAGTCCAGGCAACATCCTTGTAAATCTCCTCTGTACCCTTTCAATAGCTTCTACATCTTTCCTATAGTGAGGCGACCAGAACTGCGCACAGTACTCCAAGTGAGGCCTGACAAGGGTCTTATAAAGTTGCAGCATTACCTCCCGACTCCTAAACTCAATCCCTCGATTAATGAAGGCCAGTACACCATACGCCTTCTTGACCACCTCCTCCACCTGCGAGGCCGATTTAAGAGTCCTGTGGACCCGGACCCCAAGATCCTTCTGCTCCTCAACACTACTCAGACTTCTGCCCTTGATAGTGTACTCGTTCATCCCGTTGGTTCTGCCAAAATGGACGACTACACATTTATCCGCGTTGAAGTCCATCTGCCACTTCTCCGCCCAGTCCTGCATCCTATCTATGTCCTGCTGCAACTTTTGCCATCCTACCAGATCATCCACAACACCACCGACCTTCGTGTCATCAGCGAACTTACTTACCCATCCCTCCACTTCCTCATCCAGGTCATTTATGAAAATGACAAACAACAAGGGTCCCAGAACAGATCCTTGAGGCACTCCGCTGGTGACTGACCTCCATTCAGAAAAAGCCCCATCCACAACCACTCTCTGCCTTCTGCAGGCAAGCCAGTTCTGGATCCACAAGGCCAAAGGCCCTTGGATCCCATGCCCTCTCACCTTCTCAAGAAGTCTTGCATGGGGGACCTTATCAAACGCCTTGCTGAAGTCCATGTACACTACGTCCACGGCACTTCCTTCGTCAATGTGTTCAGTCACATTATCGAAGAACTCAACTAGGCTTGTAAGGCACGACCTGCCCTTGACAAATCCATGCTGACTATTCCTGATCATGTCAAACCTCTCCAAATGTTCGTAAATCTTGTCCCTCAGAAGCCTCTCCATCAGCTTACCAACCACTGAGGTCAGACTCACCGGTCGGTAATTTCCCGGGCTATCTCTGTTCCCTTTCTTGAAAATAGGAACTACATCCGCAATCCTCCAATCCTCCGGAACCTCTCCCGTCTCCATTGACGACGCAAAGATCATCGCCAGGGGCTCTGCAATCTCTTCCCTCGCCGCCCACAGTATCCTGGGGTACATCCCATCTGGTCCCGGCGACTTATCTACCTTGATAGAATTCAAAAGTTCCAACACATCCTCCTCCTTAATATTCACGTACTCAATCCTTTCCATCTGCTGCAAATCCATAACAAAATCTCCCAGATCGGCTTCCACTGTGAATACTGAGGCGAAGTACTCGTTAAGCACCTCCGCCATTTCTTCTGGTTCCACACAAACCTTTCCCCCCTCACCTTTTATAGGTCCTATCCCTTCTCTTCTTATCCTTTTACCTTTCACATATTTATAGAAGGCCTTGGGATTCTCCTTAATCTTACCCGCCAAGGTCTTCTCATGACCCCTTCTGGCTCTCCTAATTTCCCTTTTAAGTTCCCTCCTACAGTCCTTATACTCCTCAAGATCTTTAACATCTCCTAATTCCCTGAACCTCTTGTACACCTTCCTTTTCTTCCTGACTAGGTTCAACACTTCCTTTGTGCACCACGGTTCCCTCGACCCACCAAAACCCCCTCGTCTCATCGGAACGTTGTCATTCAGAGCTCCAGACACACATTCCTTGAATATCTGCCACCTTCCTTCGGTACTTTTCCCTAAGAACGCCTCCTTCCAGTTTATTTGTCCAAATAACTTCCTGACTTCTTCGTATCTCCCCTTACCCCAGACAAACACCTTCCTAGCCTGCCTGATCCTATCTCGTTCCAACGCAATTGTGAAGGAGATAGAATTATGGTCACCATTTCCAAGATGCTCACCTACCGAAAGATCCATCACCTGCCCTGGTTCATTCGCCAGTACCAGGTCAAGTACAGCCTCTCCCCTCGTAGGCTTGTCCACATACTGCGTCAGGAAACCTTCCTGAACACACCTAACAAACTCCTCCCCATCTATACCCCTTACCCTAGGGATATTCCAGTCGATGTTTGGGAAATTGAAGTCTCCCATCACGACAACTCTGTTATTAAAACATCTCTCCAGAATCTGTTTCCCTATTTGCACTTCAACTTCCCTGTCACTATTGGGCGGCCTATAGAATACACCCAGCAAAGTTTTTGACCCTTTGCTGTTCCTAACTTCCACCCACAGAGATTCTGTAGACAATCCCTCCACGACATCCTCTTTCTCTGTAGCCATGACACTATCCCTGATCAACAGTGCCACTCCACCACCCCTTCTGCCACCCTCCCTGTCCTTCCTGAAGCACCTGAAGCCTGGCACCTGAAGTGCCCAGTCCTGTCCCTGAGACATCCAAGTCTCCGTAATGGCCACCACATCACAATCCCAAACAGCTATCCTAACTGACTTAATATGTCCTCATATGGCAGTCTTGCCATCCCTGGAATCATCCTGGTAAACCTTCGCTGTTCTCCCTCTATAGCAAGAACATCCTTTCTCAGATAAGGATACCAAAATTGTGCACAATACTCCAGACGGGGCCTCACCAACACTCTATACGATTATAGTAAAACATCCCTATTCCTATACTCAAATCGTCTCGCTATGAAGGTCAATATATCAATTGTTGTCTTTACTGCCTGCTATACCTGTGTGCTTACTTTGAATGATGCATGAGGACTCTAAGGTCCTGCTGCGTATCCACCTCTTTCAATTTACACCTATTCAAATAATAATCTGCATTCCCATTTTTGCTACTAAAGTGGCTAACCTCACATTTATGCACGTTATACTGCATCTGCCATATATTCGCCCACTCACTCAGCCTGTCGAAATCACACTGAAGCATATATGTTGATACATTACCATCCAGTAAAGACTGACCTCTAACATACTGTCATATTGTTGCCTATACAGGTGAGATGACCTTCAGTCCCCTTTATTCAACAACGATTGCCAAACATGTAGCATGACAGTGCAATAGGCCCTCCAAAGGAGGACATCCCAACCAAAACACATAATGCACACAATAATAAGTGAACAAAATATTTTGTGATATCTATATATATTTGCATACCACAATACTATTCCAGCATCCGTGCCAGCATTGTCCCCTCAATACTTCTTACTTTTTCTTTTATCACTGCTTCGGCTTGCTGCAACCTTAATATCAGCAGCTGATGGAGAGGCAAGCTGCTGAGAGTGATCGCACACCTTGTGATTGCAGGGACTGCTGCACGCACTTAACATTTTTATATGATTGTGAGCGCCACTGCTCCTGACACCTAAGCAGAAGTGTAGCTCACTACTTGACTTGCCAGCAGGAGGCAAACTCTTCATAGAATCATAGAATCCCTACAGTGCAGGAGGCCATTCAGCCCATTGAGTCTGCACCGATATTAAGTTCCACCCACTGTCTTGGAATCCTTAGCGTGCAGAAAATTAAAGTCACGATCTCAATAAAATGTTCTTCAGTGCAGAAAGAAATTGATAGAAAAACGATTTAGGGTGAGAACTCCAGAAGGCAGGACTGTAGTGATTGAAAGATTGGACTTCAATATTAAAGCAATCTGATGCCAGAAGAATCTGTGTTTTGGACAGAGACTGGCATTTGAAATTGATGACTCAGATATATGGAACAAAGTCATGGGAACCAATTCACTGGGGCACTGAGAGCCAGCGGAACTCTGAGTGATGTGTACGTCAGCTGTAACATGTCAAAACAGCGGGTCTGTGAAGGGATGAATTGTGACTGGAAGACCAGAGAGGATGGAATTGGAAACTTCAATCCTGAACTTGCGATGCATGTGCTTCCTACAAAGTTTGCAAGCGCCAATTTGTGTTTTACAAGACAGAAGAGAAAAAAGAAAGCAGTTTTCTCAATTACACATTACTGGCTAATTATATTCCTGTAGCACAATATTTTATATTGAGGTGAGTCACATATTCCTGGCTGCCTGACATTTTAGTCTCGTAGGTTAAACCGATGGTGTAAAACTCACTAAATGTTGAGGTTTAAGAGCTACAAGGGTGAGATAGAGAGATTCTTCCAGCTTAGAAAGGATAGCAGAACTAGAGGGCACAGCCTCAAAATAAGGGGGGGGTGCAGTTTAGATCGGAGTTGAGGAGGAACTTCTTCACTCAAAGGGTGGTGAATCTCTGGAATTCTCTGCCCATTGAAGTGGTGGAGGCTACCTCACTGAATATATTTAAGTCACGGGTAGATAGGTTTCTGATAGACAAGGGAATTAAGGGTTATGGAGAGAAAGTGGGAAAGTGGAACTGATCCACTTCAGATCAGCCATGATCTTGTTGAATGGCGGGGCAGGCTCGAAGGGCTAGATGGCCTACTCCTGCTCCTATTTCTTATGTTCTTATGTGATAGACTAATAAGCTAATGAATTTCATCTCATAGTTTATCACTGCATTAAGGATCATCATATAGCACATGAGTTTAGAGATTCCTGTTGGGATGTAATTCAGGCAGTAAGTATGTGCTGTGGAAGAGCCCACTGACTACTGATGTGCATTTGCTGCATAATCAGTCTATCCTAGCTTGTACCTACCTGATTGAGAAGATAATAATGTGGGGCAAAGGGAAACATTTAGTATGTTGGAGCACAAGACGTGGGAGTGGAACTTGGCTATTTGACTTCTTGAGCCTGTTCCACCATTCAGTAAGATCATGGCTGATTGGATTGTGGCCAGAACTCCACTCTTCTATCTAACCTCAGAGCCCTCGGCTCCCTTGTAGATCAAAAATCTGTCTGACCCAACCTTGAATTTATTCAATGACCCAGATCCGACTTCTTTCTAGGGTAGAGAACTCCAAAGCTCTAACACTTTGAACACCTCAGATGATGCCAATGAGAGAGCTGGTGGGTATAATAATTGAAGCAAGTGGTGACTTTATTCACCACTGGTCATTCTATACTTAGGCTTTTGGCCATTGGTTTTCATACAATGGTGTTACCATCACGGAATCCCCCACTATCAATGTCCTGACTCCCCAGTGCCTATCCACCATCTACAAGACACAAGTCAGGAGTGTGATGGAATACTCCCCACTTGCCTGGATAGGTGCAACTCCAGCAACACTCAAGAAGGTTGACTCCATACAGGACAAGGCAGCCCGCTTGACTGGCACTACATCTACAAACTTCCACTTCCTCCACCACCAATGCTCAGTAGCAGCAGTGTGTACTATCTACAAGATGCACTGCAGCAATTCACCAAAGATCCTTAGACAGCACCTTCCAAACCCACAACCACTTCCATCTAGAAAGACAAGAGTAGCAGATACATGGGAACACCACCACCTTCAAGTTCCCCTTCAAGCCACTCACCGTCCTGACTTGGAAATATATTGCCGTTCCTTCGCAGCCACGGGGTCAAAATCCTGGAATTCCTTCCCAAATGGCATTGTGGGTCAACCCACAGCACATGGACTGTAGCAATTCAAGAACACAGCTCACCAACACCTTCTCAAGGATGACTATGGATGGGCAATAAATGCTGTAAGAAGTCTCAGAACACCAGGTTAAAGTCCAACAAGTTTACTTGATAGTCAACCCACCAACTTTTGGGGTCTGTCCCTTCATCAGGTGAATGCTTGTTGACTTGTTGGACTTTAACCTGGTGTTGTGAGACTTCTTACTGAGTTTACCCCTGTCCAACACTGGCATCTTCACATCAATAAATGCTGGCTAGCCAGTGACGCGCATGTCCCACGAATGATTAAAAACAAAATACAGCAGTTGGCACAGCTTTGCACCTTCCGAAACTGACCCAAAAATTATAGGACCAGTAGTTTTACTTAGTTGTTGCCAGGTAAATGTGCCAAGGATCTACAAATAAAGTTGGTGGCAGACACAGATGCAGTCAGCACAGCCCTTGTACGAGCTGTTCTTCCTGGCAATTCTATTTTGATCATTGATTTCAAACACAAAAAACTGTGTAGAGTTGATCTGAAAACAAATCCTCTACTCATAAGAAAATACTCATTTAAAATAAATTGCGTACTGTAAGGATTCCTTTCACCATATATGACAATGGTCCAGCACTTCCATTCCACAGGGGCAGGATGCATATCCCAGAGAAATCCTAGACTGCATCCCAACCATCTCCCAGAAATCCCCATGCAAAGGCTGCTTGGCAATCGCCCACCACTGGGGACCATCTGACATTCCGATTTAAATCAAACACTCTGAATGATTTTGACTGTCTTAGCAGAGCAGGGACACAGGAAAAATTGGAAGCATTAAAACCACTTCTAACTATAGTATTGACCAACTCCAAACTCCCACTGGATCTCCCAACTATGTTCCCCCACCGACTACCCCTATACCCTCGGTTATGCCTCCAGCCCCAACCACTTACTACCCTCCCCACCAGCTCCGCCCTCCACGCTGACTATCCCCTCACACTCAGAATACTCCTCAATGACTGCCCCAATACCCCGGGCACCTGATAACTCTGGCTAAGTTACCTTGCCTCCGTCCACCCTCACAAACCCTGACTACCCCACCTCCTGGCTATTCCCCTGAACCACTCATTGACCACCCTACCCCCTGAATACACTGCTAACACCCCTCAACTACCACCCACCTCCCCAAGTACCTCCCAACCATATATTTACCCCCACACTGCCCCCGATGAACCCTGATTACCCAACTACCCACAGCATCTGACTATCCTCCCATCTCAGACTACCCACCCATATACCCAACCAATCCCAACTTCCCCAATCCCTCCAATTATTCCCCACCCTCTGACTGTCAAAACCTTCCCCACCGACTACCGAAACCACTCCCCGCCGACCAACTCCCCCCCCGCCCCGACTATCTGACCCTCCCTCCCCCTTCCGCCCCTACCTCGATCAACTTACTCTGGCCTTCCTTCTTATCCCTCCCGATGCCACCCGCCATTCACTAACCACCTTCAGCCACCCTAATCCCTCACCCACTTACCTTACACATTTACCATGTCCCTGGCTTTTTAAAGTTTCTGGACTATTAAACATAGCCAGTTTATAACAGCTAGCATGGTAAGAAAGGGAGCCTAGCACTAGACTGGAAGGAGTTCACAGCCTCTGCACTGCACATCTCTCAGCAGGATCGAGTCAGGAGATTGGGAAAGAAAAGTACAGTTGCTGAAAGGAACAGAGTGGCAGTACGACAATGATGGCCACTCCACAGCAGTTCTGGACCAATGTTGCTGACACTTGACACTCATTTCCAATATGTTTGGCATCTGCTTCATTAACACAAGTTGCAGAGTAATACTGAAGACATGACATTGAGGAATGTGCAGTAGAAAATGGCATGGTGTGATTGGCAAGGCCAAATGTTCCAGCTCCTGCTCGCTCATTTACCATCAACAGAAACATTCCTACTGAACCTGCGATTCCGTGCGTTTAACCAAATGGAATCTTTTCCTTCAGCAGTGCAGTGATGGTAGATGGGCAATTGCAGTGCCATCCTGAAGCAAGTGACCATTAGGTACAAAGGAAAGAAGACTTAATTGAAAGGCAATTTGTCAGTATGTTTGACTGAAAACAGAACACCGGCTCATAAATTTATAGGAAGCTCAGTTTTATGCCCTTATTTTAAGAGATGACCTAAAACAATGTCATTGGCATCACTTGAAAGAGAAAATGGATTGTTATGCAGAAAGCTTTATTAAGTGGTTACACAACCAGTTACAAACCAGGGGAAGCTATTAACAATAAATTACTTTCACAAGGTATCATCTGACATTGTGATTTACTTGTAAGGAAATGTAAGTTTTGTTTATGCAGAGAAAATCATGCTATTTATATACTGATAAGTTTGAGGGGCAATTTCCACCATGGTACATATTGCACTATACATAGAAATATATTTCTATGGCAAGTCGCAATCTGGTTCATATGCAGTTCTGTAGAAACAATTTTCCCAAACTATTTCTCTCTTTGCCTGACTGTTCTTAAGGAAAAATGCCTGAAACCATATATTCATTCCCCCCAGCAAAAAATAAAATCTGTTCCGTCCTTTTAAGAATGGAATGGTAATAAAGTTTAAAAGCACCCCAGAGCAAAAATAAATGTGGTTGTTACGCGTACTAATATTATGAATGCGTTTCAAAGGAATACATAAAATCCATCATTTGCAGTCTGAAATGTAATTTATAGCACTGGAATAAAAAGGCTACCATTTTTGCATAGTGCTGCTGCAAGCAATCAATCTCTGGACATTCAGCTAAATGCAAAATTATACTTCCTATAACCAAGACTATAAGTAGCAAATTTAAAATGGTCCACATTCCTTTGTCGTCAAGGTCACCACCTTGACCTAATGATAGGACGTGTGCATTCATGGCAGCAAAGCTGGTAGGAGTGCCAGGCAAATTATGGTCAAAAAAGTTCTCAATGACATATGTTAAGACCCAGGCCAGAAACTCTAAGGTGTTTTATGAAGTTAGCCTAAGTTTTTAGATTTGAATTTGGCATGGATGAGCAAAAGGTGTTTCACTCCAGGTTTGGGCAGCACGGTAGCAAAGTGGTTAGCACTGCTGCTTCACAGCTCCAGGGTCCTGGGTTTGATTCCCAGCTCAGGTCACTGTCTGTGTGGAGTTTGCACATTCTCCTCGTGTCTGCGTGGGTTTCCTCTGGGTGCTCCAGTTTCCTCCCACAGTCCAAAGATGCACGGGTTAGGTTGATTGGCCATGCTAAGAAATTGCCCCTTAGTGTCCAAGGATGTGTAGGTTAGAGGGATTAGTGGGTATAATGTGTAGGGATATGGGGGTAGAGCTTGAGTGGGATTGTGTTTGGTGCAGACTCAAAGGGCCTCTTTCTGCACTGTAAGGTTCTATGATTCAAAGTGACCAATTAGGTAGCACTTATCAAAATTTATTTAAGAACATAGTTACAATAAAATCAAAAGAAATTAGCATAACTTTTACCAATTAAAAGATTTGAACAAAGCACAAAGTATTAATCTTAACAGCTAGCAATCTCTGTTGTTCAAAGTCAAACACCATCCCACAGACATACACCCCTCTTTAGACTTGGCATAGAAACAAGGATGCTTATGTGATGCTGGGTTTGCAGCTTTTAAACACCTGCTGTGAATTGGACTTTTGAATGTTGGATCAAATCTCTGAGATTTCCCAGTCCTGGAACTTTGCATGCCTCTGGAGAGAGAGAGCGAAACACTAATTTCTTTCACCAGCTTCTAACAGCAACTTGGAAAATGAAACTAAAACTTGGACTTTTCTGTAGAAAAAGGTCCCTAGTCCTATCACCTGACCTGTCAATCATCCCCAAATCAAGCTCCACTCAGCAATCCCAAAAGAACCACAACACCCCAGAATACTGCATTAGACCACTTTAAATCAGCATGATATCAATTAAACTGCCTCAGCAGCAAGAAAGGACAACAGTCACAGACATCTTGGTGCCTGTTAGAAACATCCTGCAAAGGAACATGATTAAAATACATTTCTAGGGCAGCATTGTGGCGCAGTTGCTAGCACTACTGCCTTATAGCAACAGGGACTGTGGTTTGAAGTCCGGTTTGGGTCACTGTCTGTGCGGAGTTTGCACATTCTCCCTGTGTTTGCGTGGGTTTCCTCCGGGTGCTCCAGCTTCCTCTCACAGTCTGAAAGATGTGCTGCTTAGGTGCATGGGCCATACTTAATTCTGCCTTAGTTTACCCGAACAGACGCTGAGTGTGGCGACTAGAGGATTTTCACTGTGTAAGCAAGATAAGCATACTTGTGACAACAATAAATAAACTTAAAACTGGTGTCAAATAAAACTGTGTGATAACCACCAAGCTATTTACAATTTACTGGACAGTGACTAATCTCCTCACCAAAGATCAACCGCCCTCTGGTGTCAGCATTGTCATGGATGTGCCAGCAGATTAGAAGCATTTCAAAAGGTATTTTCACAGGATGACTAATCCAAATAACGAGATTAGCAGTTGTCGACAGACCAAAAAGAAATACATCATCATGCTGCTTTGGTGTAGGTGTTGGTACCATTCAGGGAAGACATATATGTTAATGTTCGAACTAACAGAAGCCAAGGGAACAGCCAACTACATATATAGAGAGAATCTTCATAAGGAAGCAAAGATATAATTGGCAATCTTTTTATGGAAGCAGGAGGCAGTATCCATCTAACAGCCTGAGGCGCAGAGTCCAGCTGGCAGCCTGTGAGCCGATGCTGGTTAGCAGACTAGAAGAAAGAGTGCAGGAATCTTTGTGGAGGCAGTTATAACATATACCTCTGTTGAACAAAGAAGAGGGTTCTCCAGAATAACTATTCCGTCGTATACAGGGTGGTCACTATAAGCTGGCCTTTACTTAAAGATCAATTGAATTGGTTGTTGTTTGGGCAGAGGGAAATCCTGAAGGAGTTCAGATCCTCAAAATGTACTTTGGATGAGAAGGGTAATTCCTACTTAAACTCTGTGATTGTGTTTACTATTCTTGCATGTAAATTCTTAAATCACCATAGTCCTGTTTGTGTACATATGCCTATTCTTTATTGTAATAAAAATCTTTAATAAGTGTTATAGTGTGACTGGGCTAGCTATTGTAGTCGCAGTTGTAGCTATTGTACTCAGTGGTGTCACATGTGGCTCCTTACACCATTCCTGTAGACAAAACTTATACCACAAACCAGTGTTTCCAAATTGGGACACCTCCGCAGATAACATCAGCCAGGGTTTATGACAGTATTAAATATTACTTAGATGCAAAACTCTTCATCCTCAGTTGTGTCCATGCCAAAACTGAACTATCATAGATGATTGCATAGATAACTAGTTTGTAGATGACTGCACTGGCATTGCCCACTCTGCACCAGATATGCAAGCTATTTTTGGTCTGTTCAATACTGCATTGAAGAGCCTCAGCCTACCCTTGATAATGTCAAAACAAATCTAATATATCAACCCAGACCCATTCCGCCAAATATTCTTCCTCCAATATATGTTGAAGAGCCTCTGGAATAGTTTGAGCATCCCCACAACTGCCAGCTACCTCATCTGGAACAACCATTGGCTTCAATGCCACTTTTCTCACCCACTGTCAGGCCTTTTATTCAGGAAAATTACACCTGATCGTAACTCCTTCCCCACCCTGCCATCCAGAATGGATTCCAGTTAGGGTGGAATCTTCCTGTCCCAATGATTTTAGAGTGGCTCAATCATCCTGCTGTTGAATAACCCACTGCAGGGAGTCAACGTTGTCAGGACTGGAAAATCACAAGCAGGCGGGAAGAGCCAGGAAATCCCATCCACTGTAATGTAAGAAATGGCAAGACATGCATGACAAGCTCTCACAAACCACCATGCGATAATGACCAGATCATCTATTTTTTGCTGTGTAAATTGAAGGATTAATATTGGTCAGAAGTCCCCTACACTTCTACAAACAATACCATGGGATTTTTTACATCCACTCCAGCAAACAGACGGAACCTCAGTTCAAAGTGCAATCTGAAAGGTAGCACCTCTGACAGAGTAGCACTCCCTCAAGACTGTTCTGGATCATCTGTTTTGAATTTTATACTGAAGCCCTGAAATAACTCCTGAACCAGAAACCTTGTGATATAGAGGCAAGAGTGCTAACAATTAATCTTGTGAAAAGTATTAATCATTTTTTACGATGGACGGTATTAATTGTCATTGAGAAAGACACAGATTAATCATGATCAACTAAAGTAGAATTGTTATGAGTGCATCATGTCAGACTAACCTGATTGAGTGTTTTGAGGAAGTAACAAGAAAGATCAACACATTTTCATTAATCTGCATAAGCATTTATCCAGGTTTTTTATGAGACTGCACATGGCAGGCTGGTAGAAAGGCAAAAACCTATGGGATCAAAAGGAATGTGGCAAATTGGATCCAAGATCGGCTGGGAAGGTGGTGATGAGGCACATTCTTGAACCATGACAATTTCTGTAGTCTGCAAATGTGCATTTAAATATAGAATTCTGGAACTCGCTGTCGGAAATACCTTGCTTCTCTGTAGGCTGCACTTGAATAAACCTTGCTTTGAAGAACATGCAGGTCGGAATTCTTGAGCCGCACTGGTCTAAAAGTCGGAAATTCCCATCTGACCATCCATGGCATTTCACATTCTCTGCAACCCATCCACTAAAATTCCAGTGGTGGGCAGGATGGGAGAATTAAGGCCACAATATTGTGAACTTCACTGCTTGCTCATTAGTCCTCTAACAAAGATACTAGCAAAAGGGAAGTGTGAATTTCTAATAGTGTAGTAATTAAGAATTACTGGCAAACACCCTGTTGAGCCTAAAAATTTTGATTTTTTAAAGTGTGGAATTTCATTCCCTCAAAAGATAATGTTGAAGATTTAAGGCATAATTTTATATTTGATTAACTCTTGCTGTCCATATTAATTCCATGTCTTTTCCTCCCTTCATTCTACTTTCTGTACGTGATTTAAATCCAAATCATATTTTCTCCTTCATACTTCCTGGTTAAATTCTGCCAGTCTCAGAAAAGATTCCACTGAAGCACCTTGACGTTTTTTTTGCTCTGCCTACAGATGCTATAGGTGTCCTGTAGAGGATGTTGCATTTGATCAAGTGCTGGATTAGAAAAAGTTTCCCCTCAAAATCACACAAAAGCTTTGAGGATAGATATCAGTGAGATTACTGGCAAATGCAATTTCTTCAACTGATTGCTAAGTCTGGGCCATGGAATTCCCTATTGCAATGTCCGATCCTATAAAAAGCAGCTGTACATAATAGGAGCTAAAGATGGAATGGCTGTGAAGAAAGTGAATGTGACATTGCAATTATTTGGCTATAAAATGAACTGTACAAAATGTACGAATTGAAATATTATGCTATGTAATATGATTGCATGGAAGTTTTGTAATTTTGCACCAAATTATGAAGATGAATTATCCCAGTTATTTTGAATGGTTTATGGCAACTCAATGATTTTAAGTGAGCCATTGGAAAATTGGGCAAAGCAATTTAATATTAGAAATTTAAATGTTGTACAAGTATAAAACAGAATGAAGTCTCATTTATAGCTAACTGAAAATATGAGCAGCATTTTAAAAGAAAATATATCAATACTTAGAAATCAAAGACAACAAAAATGAAGGCACAGCTAAAGTGCAATAAACTAACAAAAGAACAAAGAACAAAGAACAACACAGCACAGGAAGCTGGCCCTCCGGCCCTACAAGCCCGCTCCACCCATTTTAACACTCAGTGAGTGCCTCATTTCAATCCTTCTTCTACCTACGACTTTTGTCTACACCTTGTGGACTCCACAATAAAGGGATGCATACTAAGTACATATTGGTGAAATGTACAAAAATGTGATCTACTTGTAATTGCTAATTATTAACAATTACAATCAAATGATGATCATTTCAGAATATTGATATTTGTGATAGCTAGAATTACAAGCATAGTAAATGGATTATAAAAGCACTGATTATAGTAATAAGACAATAAGATATAGGGGCAGAAATATGCCATTCGGCCTGTCAAGTCTGCTCCTCCATTCACTCATGGCTGATGAGTTTCTCAACCCCACTTTCCCATCTTTATCCCATAACCCTTGATCTTCTTATACATCAAGAACTTATCCATCTCTGTCTTAGATATACTCAATGACCTGGCCTCCACAGTCTTTTGTAGCAATGAATTCCTTAGATTCACCACTCGAGTAAAGAAATTCCCCCTCATTTTGGTTCTAAAGGGTCATGCCTTTACTCTGAAGCTAATTATAAATAAATGTTGTGCACGTAATTATGTTGGTATAATTGTAATGACTGTAAAAACTAATGCTTTAGCAACTCTGATACAAACTGTCCTAAAGATGATTTCCATAAGATTAAAAGCGCGAAGCAGATTCCAGTCTGGATATTGAATTGATCTATTGTATGAAGCTCTCAAAATTTCCTCAAGTACGGTAGGCATCAGGTAATCAATGGCTTGACTGACAGCCGCTAAAGGAAATGTAGCCATCCATGGTGCTCTAAAATCTGGTTACCACAAGACAACATGGTGGTGCTGGCCTTTTATTTGTTTCCTTGACCTTTGCTTGCTTTTCCCAATATCTCTTGTTCTTCTCCATCAGCTTGCCCCAATCTCCATTCAACACCACGGTGTGGATCTCTGCTGGTCTTTCACAGTAGCCATTCCTCAACTTTACTTTCCCCAATGTCTCTGTTGGCCTGTCACAGTCCTCAATGTGCCTTTTGTACCATCTGATGCCCTACATCTAGTGATGTTAAAAGATAATTGAATGTTAAGTGTGGCCCGAGTCATTATTGCATTGCAAGGTAATTTGCCCAATTTCAATCTTATCCCACTTCACTCTCTTTGACTTATTCCCCTTTCTAGTGCTGCTATGATTTAGTGATGCCTATGCTTCCTAGCCTCTCGGTCATGCCTTCTGCCATGTGATCTAGATTGCTTCTCAGTGTCTCCTTACTCTCTCGGCCGTATCTGATCCAAACAAATGTTCCTAAATCATTATCCTTGAATGTCATATTGTGGCATAATATCAATGTGCCATAATATGCCAAGACTTCTACTTTTCTTTTTGGAATTCACTCTGGTGTTTCTAATCCCATATAATACTCCAAGACTTCCTGACTGCTCTTTGACACCAGCCAGACACCCTTCTGAAGTTGTAAAGGCACAGCCGAATGTTTTTCATAGCAGATTTATGGACAGCCTTTTCAGCTAATCCAGTTGAGATCAGGTGATAATGGGCTGTTCTAACTTGCTAAATCCCATTGGTTTTCATGAAGTGTTGAAATTCCTCACTCTGAGGATTTATCATGCCGATACCAGTAACATGTCCAGAAAGTTAAGAGCAAGTAGAATTTCTTGGGGTATTGGCGACAGTGGAATACTTTGTGGCAAAATAAGGCAGTTTGAAGTATCCACATTAGCAATGTAGGTGCCTGGCTTATGTTGGAGCATATAGTCATGTGCTAGTATCAGTAGAGTCCAATGGTGGACCCTTGTTGGAATGATGGAGGAATGGCTTTGTCCTCTCTGAACAAATGTGGCTTATGGTCAGTAATTATCATAAAGTGATGTCAATAATTGTATTGAGCAAACTTTTTCACCCAATAAATAATAGCCAAACCTTCCTTTTTGATCTGAGATTAATTTGTGAAAAGCATAGGGCACTGGAGGAGCTCTGTAGAACTTGGGCGTTGACTCAGGATTAATGTTGATTTCTGCCTTGATACCCTGTCTCTTGCCCAGTTCTTTCTGAAATACCTCTTGGCATTCCTTAATATTTCATGAAAGTCAGTTTCATTAATGTTGAAGACCTCTAATCAATTTAATTGGATCTGATAGATCCAATCTTAGCCTATGAGATGTGACACTTTGACCTTGACCACAAGGCTAGGTAACTGGTCTGATTGATATTGGTAGGTTACTGGTCCTGCTGTGATACTCCAGTATACGTCACCCCACCTTTACTCTCTTATGATGGTGACAGAGGCGTCTGTATCCACCTCCATTTTGTGTGGTCAACTGTTTGTCATGAACATAATTACAACTGGGGCTGACTTGCTCACTTTAGTATTGTTTAGTCTGTAAACTTCAGATTTTTCTTTATGGTCCTTTTCAAAACCATGCACTGGAGTTGTAGTTTTCTTATTGGCTCTTGGCAGACTTTGTTTGATTTGGCATTTAATCCTAATATGCCCCCTTCTGTTACAGGTAAAACAGATGACACCTTTAAGTTTACAGATGGGATTTTCTGGCTGCCCTTCCCCCACTGCTGGAAAATCATGCCTGAGGTCAACGGACCTTTGCACGGTCTGTGTCCTACCTACTACGATTCCCGTGATGGGCAGAATGGGAAAATTCCTGCCTACATTTCTCCTGAGATTGCTCTCCCCTGCACCAGCATCATTCTTCTAAGTTCTTGGTCTGCAGATATGACTTTCTGTACCTTGTGCCCTGTCTTGCTCACTGCTCTTTGGTTTATGACTTTCAGCACCTGTATCCCTAGAGCCGCAACTGCTTGTGATTTCCCACCAAATTTAATTGACTTTTCCTAACTTCATGCTTTGCAACTCTATTGCATCTTTTTTTTAAGCATCATCTGCAGCCTGAGTAGTCTCTAATGCTCTTGTCAAGGTAATTTCTACTAATAGTTTTTTTTCTGAGCAGTGAGTTTATTCACACCACTAACTAACCTACCTCTTAGCATATCATCGAGTATCAGTCCAAATTCACATTGCTCAGCTGGCTGCCTTAATTGTGCCATGAATGCTGCTGCTATTGTCTCCTCTGGCTTCCTCATCGTTGAATTAAATTTATATCAACTGCATTATCAACAATGGTTTTGGTGATAGTGTTCTTTGACCAATGCAGTCGGTTGTTTGAATGCTTTCGTATCTGGGGCCTCTGGAGAAGTCAGACTTTGAATCAGATTGTAAGTTTGAGTCCTGCAGGCTGTGAGAAGGATTACCTTCTGCTTTTCCTTCCCTACTCCATCTCCCCATTTCACTGCCATGAAAAAAGATCAGATGTTCCACATTTTGGACCCATGTTCTGTTTCAGAGTCAAGCAGTTCCAACTCCCCAATTAAGGCCATTCTAGCACTAACAAATTGTTGCAAAAGGGTTGCTTGAATTGCAAAAGGGTTGCTTGAATCGCAAAAGGGTTGCGATTCAAGAACTCCTGCTCCTATCCCGACTTGTAACAAGCTACAGAAAAAATTCCAATTTACCTCATCACCAAATGTAATAGCTCTGAAGAGCTGCCAACAAGGCAGATAAACAAACAGGGTTTAACTGGGGGAAAATAATTATGTACAAGACAGGGAAAACAATGCTTCCAAGCTCCACGACTCCTGGGCTCTAACTGCCTGAAGGCCCACACTCCCGCTCTGGATGCGCATGCCTTGCCATGATTGGCCCAATGGGTCTTCTGACCTTGATAACTCACCCCTTAAAGGGGCACGCGATCACAGCTACTTAAAAGTGCACACTATTGATCTACCATTATGTTTGCATGTCTCCAGAAAATTCAGTACTTCTGGTAACAAATTAACTTTTAGTCTAAGAAAGTGGCAAATACAGACAAAAAAACTATTTAAAAACACTGGATGAAAGCAAATTACTGTAGATGCTGAAATGCTTTGACAAAGGGTAACCTGGACTTGAAATGTTTTCTCTCCTTATAGATGCCGTCAGGCCTGTTGAGATTTTCTAGCAATTTTTCTCTTGATATTTAATAACATTGCCCTGTAGGCAAGAATGTGAGGTTACAATCAAATCAGCCATGATCTTAATAAGTAGCGGAGCAGACTCGAGGAGCTGAGTGGCCTACACCTGCTTCTGATTTGTATGTTGTACATGTCATGCTTAAAATAAGCTTTTTTTGTTTAATGCATCAAAATCTTTTTCTTGTTTTGGAAAAATAAAATGCAACATTTTCACTGAAAGCTCAAAGGAAGGAACTGTAACTTATATATTTCATGCAATATAGGTCTTCAAGAGAGGGCTCAGAGTGGCCCAGCTTTATTAAATAACTGCACTAAATCTGCTTCAAGAAGTTATTCTTTTTCCCAAAAGTGATGCCCTTGAGACCCTGAATAAATATTTTATCAAGTAGGAATTACATGGGTAACGTTTAATCATGTAGAATTCGAAACAGAATGAAATGTCATCCAGTGGAATGATTGCCTTATTGCCTTGGGGGTCTCATATTAATATGGGCTTGACCTGCATGAATACACTAACAGGGAATCCATTGCACTATACACACACTTGGTTGGTTAAAAAATAAGTCCAAATCATCCACTTATTCTGGGGTCAGCAGAAGAAAAGCTTTGACCATGACATACAAAAGTTTTAGTAATACCAACTAACTGAGAAATTAACTTGGAACCATGTGATGGAACTTTCCTGTTCCACCCGCCACGGGAATTGTAGCAGGCGAGACACGGACTATGCAAATGTCTGTCGACCTCGGGTGGGATTTTCCAGCATTGGGGCGAACGCAGCTGGAAAATCCCACCCATAGAATACAGTGCAGAAGGAGGCCATTCGGCTCATCAAGTCTGCACCGATTCTTACCCAGGTTCTCCTATAATCCCATGTATTTATCCCCCTAATCCCCCTAACTAATATATCTTGGGACACTAAAGAGCAATTTAACATGGCCAATCAACCCAACCTGCTCATCACTGGACTGTAAATTTCTATGAAATTCTAACTTCTCATAAGAAATTTTGTTAATTAATGACTTCAGCAATGTTTCTTTCTTTCCTCTTCAAAGAGAAAATAATGTGTTTTTTAATATCATTACTATTGACCATGCAGTTGCAAATGAGGACTACTTAAAGGAACAATTGCAGTGCCATGCAACATAAATTTATTGTGCACTCTCAATTTTCAAATCATAGAAATAAAGAAAACGTTTCATTCTGTCATGCTCTGCATGTGACTGCATGTGGGGTGGCACGGTGGCACAGTGGTTAGCACTGCTGCCTCACAGCTCCAAGCCCCAGGTTCAATTCCAGTCTGAGGTCACTGTCTATGTGGAGTCTGCACATTCTCCCCGTGTCTGCCTGGGCTTCCTTCGGGTGCTCCGGTTTCCTCCCACAGTGCAAAGATGTGCAGGTTAGGTTGATTGGTCATGCTAAATTGCCCTTAGTGTCGGAGGGCTAACAGGGTAAGTATGTGGGGTTACAGGGATAGTTCCTGAATGGGATTGTTGTCAGTGCAGCCTTGATGGGCCTAATGACCTCCTTCTGCACTGTAGGGATTCTATGACTCTATGATTCTATGACTCTCGGCAATATAGTTGGTTCTTACCTGCCCTCTGAAATGGTCTAGCAAGCCATTCAGTTCAAGGGCAATCAGGTATGGGGAACAAATGCCATCCTTGCCAGTCACAACCACACCCCATGAAGGAATAATAAAAGTGTTCTGCAATAAAAATGGAATAATGAAGCAGCTTTTGCACTCAGCACTGAAAGGATTGTTTTTGCCGTTTGGCACGGTGAGACTGCAGTTAGCATTGCTGCCTCAAAGAGCCAGAGACCTGGCTTCAATTCTGGTTTGGGCAAATGTCTGTGTGGGATTTACACGTTCTCCCCGTATCAAAAACTATGCTGAAAATTGTGTAATTCTCAGCAAACATCCCCTCTTCTGACCTTATTATGGAGGAAAGGCTATCGATGAAGCAGCTGAAGATGACAAGGCCAAGGGGCGTATTCTGAATAATTCCTACAGCAATGCCCTGAGGCTGTTACAGAGGATTAGGAACTGACATCCATATGCTGAGGGTGGTAAAAAACAAGGATATAAATGTTCATCTTTTTATATTAATGTGGACCCAATAATGGGGTGTTGCAAATTGCAAATCGCTTACCTAATTAAAATTGATTCTTGTTCAAGGTTTAGTTAGAAGATACATCTAGCAGTGTAATTTGACTCTATAAATACAGTGAAAAGATGATGCATTGTAAAATCATTGTTCAATATGAAGTTTTTTTTTCAGTGATTATTAAAGTGGAAGGCACAGTGGCACAGTAGTTAACACTGTTCCCTCACAACACCAGGGGACTGGGTTCAATTCTGACATTAGTTGACTGTGTGGATTTGCATGTTCTCCCCATGATTGCATAGGTTTCCTCAGGGTGGTCTGGTTTCCCCCCACAATCCAAAGATATGTAGGTTAGGTAGATGCAGATGATATATAAATTGGGGGAGCAGTGGATGGTGAGGACGATTGTCAGAGGATACAGCAGGATATAAATCAGCTGGAAACCTGAGTGAAAGATGGCTGATAGGACATAACCTAGACAAATGTGAGGTTGTGCAATTTGGAAGGTTGACTGCAGAAGGAAAGAATACAGTAAATGGAGGAGCTCTTAGAAATATTAGCATACAAAGGGATTCAGGTGTGCAGATCCAGAGTTCCCTGAAGGCAGCGACTCGGGTGGAATGGTGGTCAAGAAGGCCTATGGCATGCTAGCCTTCATCGGTAGGGGTGTTGAGTACAGGAATTGGAAAATCATGTTGCAGATGTATAAGACTTTGGTTAGGTTACATTTGGAGTATTGTGTACAATTCTGTTCGCCACACTACCGGAAGAATATTGATGCATTGGAAAGGATGCAGAAGAGATTTACCAGGATGTTGCCTGGTTTGGGGGATATGGACTATGAAGAAAGGTTGAACAAACTTGGATTGTTTCATTGGAGCATTGGAAGATGCAGGGGGACTTGATAGAGGTTTACAAGATTATGACAGGCTTTAATAGAGTGGATACTCTTTTCCCCAGGGTTGAAGGGTCAATTACTCAGGGGCATAGGTTGATAGCAAGAGGGGTAAAGTTTAAAAGAGATGTAAGGGGTGGCAAGTTTTTCCAAACAGAAGGTGGTGAATGCCCGGATGGTGCAGCTGCAGAAGGTGGTGGAAGCAGATTTTATAACAAGGTTCAAGAGGCATCTGGATAGATGCATAACTAGGCAGGGAATAGAGGGATATGGACCACATAAAGGCAAGGAAATACTAGATTAGAGAAACATCTATGTCAGCACAAACTTGATGGATCGGAGAGCATATTCCTGTGCTGTACTGTTCTTTGTTCTTTGGTCTAGGTAGATTGACCATGGATTGGCCTTGCCATTCTGTATCTAAAGATGTGTAGGTTAGGATGATTAGCTTTGGTAAATATATGTGTAGGTTTGGGTAAAATGTTCCTTTGAGAATTGGTGCAGATTCAATGGATCCGAATGGCCCCCCTCTGCATTGTAGGAATTCTTTGATCTCTGTAAATTGCCTAGAAACCTTTTGTGGGCTTGTTGTGAATGAAATTATCCAATGTTGCTATAGATTGTGATCCCTGGACTACAGAGTACAGTACCATTACACTTCTTACTGGAATCCTTAGTATTTTGCCCAGACCGCTATAATTATGCATTGCTTTATGCAATTTGTTGTATACTGCTGAACAAATTAGTCACATTTTAAGCACCCTTTCAGACGCTGCAGATGCTAATGCTGTCCAACTGCATTAATTTGGGAAATAAGTTGCTATCAAATACTTAAACAAAATGACGCAAATTAAACAGGAGAATATTGACCTTATTTATTTAAGCTTTTTTATTGCTGAAATGACACTGATAGTGAACTTTCAACTTCAATTTATTATCATATAAACAGTCAGGTAAGGATCTTCTATGTGCAGCCACACCTTGCCAAAGACTTATGACCATGAAAATCAGAGTTAGGAAGTTTTCAGTATTGCTTGCATTTAGTATTGTTTAGCCATATATCTCAAAAGTATTATTGTCTTTCTTGTATGAGAGTATAGTGACTGTTCAATAAAATGAAAGTTCGAATTGGGATGCACTCCTTGCAGTACAGAACAACATTGTGAGTCATAGGCGGCATGGTGGCATGGGCAGCCCAGGTGGCACAGTGGTTAGCACTGCTGCCTCATGGCGCCAGGGACCCGGGTTCGATTCCTCAGTTGGGTCACTATTTGTGCGGAGTCTGCACGTTCTCCCCACGTCTGCGTGGGTTTCCTCCAGATGCTCTGGTTTCCTCTCACAGTCCAAAAGACGTACTGGTTAGGTGCATTGTCCGTGCTAAATTCTCCCTCAGTGTACCCGAACAGGTGCCAGAGTGTGGTGACCAGGGGATTTTCACAGTGACTTCACTGTGGTGTTAATGTAAGCCTTCTTGTGGCTAATAAAGAAAGAAACAAAAAAACCAAAGTGTTCTCTGACAACATGCTCATTTTCTGGAGGCACTGGTCAGTGGGTCTTCAAATTGAGTGGGGACTTGCATTGCCAGGTTTTGATGATGTGTTTGGTATTTTGATGTCACCTCTGCAGATGCAGAAGCATTCAGCGAAACATGGGCAGCTGAATTTAAATAAGCCAGTAATAATGCGGTGCTATATGTCACTTTTCCACCATAAACACATCATGTAAAACATATAAATGGCCACAGACATCTCTGTCAAGCAGGGATGTTTGATCATCACTTCCATTTTACTTCTTACATAGTTGTCAACAGAGGCAATAACGTGGATTTGGAGACAGCTTGACACTTTAAGTTGCCTCAGGCACCCTGGGTCCAGCAGCGCAAGTCATTTCCCAACTATTTCTCCGCTGGTAGTTTCCCAAATTCCCCCTGCAGGAGTTGCTAGTGGTACTGTCTCAGCAAAATTCTCTAGATCAATGGTGACTGCTTGAGGGAGGTGAATAGCTTATCTCAACACACTACCTGCCAAAAGAACAGAAGATACAGGAATAGAAATAGGTCATTTGGCCCATCAAGTCTTCTTTGCCATTCAATGAAATCATGACTGATTTGATATAATCGTCAAGTCCACTTTCCCACCTTATCCCCATAACCCTTGATTTGCCTTTCTGATTAAAGATCTATCTCAGCCTTGAACACGTATAATGACCCAGCCTCTACAGCTCTTTGTGACAAAGAATTCCACGGATTCACTACCCTCTGAGAGACAAATTTTCCCCTGCTGTATTTTTGCTGTCACAGAAAACAAAAACTGAATGACAGCATTAGAATACCAATCAGAAAATTAGTTTCCTCCGGAGTCCTGATTCCTGAAATGATCAGGCAAGTGAGATGGTGACAACCAATTTACCCATAACTCACTGTGGGATTCCACAGTTTTACAATTTTTCTTGTCTAATGCGCTCCAAATAAATAATCCTTCATCCTTAAAACTCATTATTACAGCCTGTTTTTATTTCAGATAGTTTCAATGAAGATGAAGTGTAATAGGAGTGCTAAAAATTTCTGGGATACCAGTGTTATCAGTTCCACTGTTATCAACATCAATGACTTTGTTGCAATTTCTGTTTGTCTATTCCATCCTCTTCACCATCGATGCTGTTGCTTTTTTGTTGGTGACTCTGTACTTGCCAAAGTCTGTTTTCACAGCCCTATCTTTTCTCAGCACCTGTCTCTAGCTTCAACTATTCCATACTAATTCTCGATTAAATTCAGCCTCCCCATCTGTTTCACCCTTCCTCTTTTGGATTAATTAATGATCATTGACAACTCAGATATTCAATCCATCGCTGACCTGTCGTTTCATGCAATCCCGCCTTCTTTACTGTACTCTGCTGCATTCAGAAAGCATGACCAATCTATTCACCAGCATAAATCAAATCAATATCATAGGTAAAGACAGGAACTGCTGGAAAAACTGCGTGTTTGGCAGCACCTTTGAAGACAGAAACAGAGTTAATGTTCCGAGTCCAATATGATTTGAGGCTGCACAGTGACACTGTGGTTAGCACTGCTGCCTCACAGTGCCAAGGACTCAGGTTCAGTTCCAGCCTCAGTCACTGTCTGTGTGGAGTTTGCACTTTCTCTCCGGTCTGCGTGGGTTTCCTTCGGGTGCTCCAATGCTCCTCCCACAGTCCAAAAATGTGTGGGTTAGGTTGGTTGGCCATGCTAAATTGACCCTAGTGTCAGGGGGATTAGCAGTGTAAATGTGTGGGGTTAGGGGAATAGGGCCTGGGTGGTATTGTGTCGGTACAGACTCAATGTGCCGAATGGCCTCCTTTCGTACTATAGGGGTTTTATGGTTCTATGGACTCTTCTTTGTAGCAGAAGAGAGGTAGAAATGTAATGGGTTTATGCTATTGAAAAAGGGAAAAGGGTCAGATGGAACTAAAGGGGAGACCAGGAATATGTTTGATGGTGAAGGATGTTAACTACCAAATATGTCATGGAACAAAAAGAAAAGGAAATGGTGATGTGGTGTAAGAAAGAAACAAAGACTAGGTTCAGAGTAGATGCTAAAGCAGAAGAAAAGGTAAAAACAAGAGGAAGAAGGGCACCAAGCAAAATAAAATCAAATGGAGGACTGAGTTCATGGTTTTAAGTTGTTGAACTCAATGTTGAGTCTAGAAGGCTATAAATGCCTAAATGCGAGATGAGGTTGTGTTCCTCCAGCTTGCATTGGGCTTCACTGGGATACTGAAGCAGACTGAGAACAGAAAGGTGAGCGCAATTGAAATAACAAACACCAGAAGGCCAAAGTCACATTTGCAGATTGAGCGTAGGTGTTCTGAAAAGTGGTCATTCAATGGCTTTGAGTCTCCTCGGTATAGCAGAAATTGCATTTTGTCAGCACATGCAGTATCCCAGGCTTGTCCAAATCACAGCCCATGGGCCGGATTGCACCCCCCCTCCCCACCGCCCCAACCCTCTCAACTCTTTCACCAAACTTTCTGGACATTCAACTGACTTACATCTGGAAAATGCTGCAAAACTGCTCATCCAATCACAAGCTGGTATTTCCCCGCATTTGCTGAAAATGTTGGGAGAAGCTAACTTGTGATTGATGAGCAGTAAACGGTGGGAAGGGTCATTTTCAAGGTAAGTTCCAGGACCCAGCGTGAGAGCAGAGGCAGAGAGTGGTCCTGGAGCAAGAGGGAGAGTGAGGGCAGTGCGGGCCTGGAGTGAGACTGAGGTGATGGGAAGGGTAGGCCTGGTACAAGAGACTGTGGGGCGGGGCGGTTGGGGGGTGCTGGAAAAGGGGGGTGGTGGCACCATCTCCATGGCAATGTGAATCATACAGGCCTTGTATCCAGGTAATGCTAATTAGTTTTTCCCTCGATCACTCACTCCATTCTATCTTGAAATTAAATAGACAGTTTCTAATACAACTATTTATAAAACTTGACAGATTTAACACCTCCATGTGATTTGGAATTCATGTAATATGAAATAACCTAGGTCCCCTTTAACAACCAAGCCACTCAAACTTGTTGCTGGGCAGAGTTTACAACTCATCATGTGACATTCTTCATTCCTCCATTTTACCCTAAATTAAAGAGACAGTCCCAATGCATAAAAATCTTATAAAATATATATTTTTAACAATTTTACCATTAAATCATATTGAAGTAAGTGATAGTAAAATAAGAAACCTGAACATAGCAAAACATAATTAGTTCTTCTTAACCTTGGTCAATGATCTCGTTACCATGGTTACATTGCTCTCTTGAATTCAGTTCCATTCCCCCTAACAGAAGTGACTAGGCTGGAATACTCCAAGTTATCACAGGCAAAGTCAAGCTCTTCCTTTCAGATATTCAATGATTCTCTTTATTTGTGGAGATGCCTATATCCTATGTTTTTTTACACAATATGTAGTTTATAATCCTAAATTAAGCAGAAAATTGATTGAACTCATTGGGCCTGATTTTACCATTTTCATTCTAAGTGCTGAATCTGGGCGCAATTCAGATCCGACTTGGAAAATCTGCTTTCTGATGCCCCCATACACAGTCAACCTGAAAAAAAGAATTAGTGAGTCTGAATCGTGCTATGGGCGGGGCTTATCGTGCCCCGAATGATCGGAGCTTTGAACTGTGCATGCACAGTTAGAAAAACAACTTGAAAAAGTGGGCCGCAGAAAGCAGAGAAAGGGACCCGGGAGCGAAAAGCAGGAGCAATGGCCCCCACAAACATCACTGTCCCCCTTATCCACCTAGCACTCCCTCCCCCACCATTACCCAGACCAATTGCGACCCTCTTCCCTCTTCCGCTCCACCGATCGCCCACAGAGTAGCTGCAGACCCCTCCCTGCCAGAGATCCAACTGCCCCCTCCCACAAGTGAGTGATTGCACCACCCCCCATAACTGATCTGAGTCAGAGAGCCGTTGGAAGCATTGAACTCGCTCTTCAGCAACTGGAACACCCGATTCAGGCTTCTATTCAGCAGGCCCATTTTGGGTGATTCCAGATTGGCGAACACAGTGGTAAAGGGGGAAATGCTGATAAAGTTGGACAGGCAGTTTATTAATTCAATTGAAATTCATCTAAATGCATTTAAATCACAATTGCGCCCATTTCGGGCGCGAATCAGATCAGCGCCATTCCTGGGTCTCAGTAAAGTTGCCATCTGTATGGACGCAGGTGTGGATCGCGTTAATGGCCTCACACCCGACTCTACCATGTTTTCACGCCCGCAATGGTAAAATAGGGCCCATTGTGTCCTGGTCCCCAAGGCTTCATAGGTGGTGCAGATACCCAGGTGGGCCTTCATTCCCACAAGAGTGGTTGTTCCATGTTCAAAGAAGAATGAATGGCGTGGAGAGCAACATTGCATTGAGTTATATCAGGTCTATAGGACAGACAGGCTTTTTTGTCCAAATTGTTTATAGTGATGTTTATAATCCTCCATCTATCTTCATCAAACTCAAGCAGCTGAGCCCCCTGGTGAGGAACATAAATTTGCAGCTTCCTAAACAGTTGACTTTGTTTGCAATTTGATAAGAGCCTCACCCAAGATGGTGATAATCATGTGTACATTTCCAACATTTTCTGTTTTCATGATCAAATGTAGGATTATCTATCCTCGCTCAATAAAAAAAATCAGGTTACCATTGTCAGTGATCCCATTTCTGTAATTATTTCCTCTTATAACTAATCTATTTCCTACCATTGAAAAGTCACATGCAGAGTGATTCACACTGGTTCACTCTTACTTGAAGGTCTTAGCTCTTCCAAGCATCTTTTAATTGGACCAGGCATGTTGCTTTCTTGTTGTACTCATCTGGGATGAGTTTTGCATATGACTGCTAGCAGATTTCCTCTTATTACAATGGAAAAGATAGTTTAGCAAATAAACATTTTGAGATTTTATTTTATTGGTGGGATAGTGATATAGTTTGGTTATTATGTACGTGCCTCACATTCCTTCCTATGATGTGATGTTTATCTCTCAAAATTTATCTCTGAAAGTTATTGGCGCATTGGTGAGATTAAAGCTAAAAAGGTGGCTGGCCTTGCACAATCCCACCAACCTCCTTTGCTGAGTCTGTTGTCATCTCACCACACTGAATATTAAAAAGGCTATAAATAAATATTCTCAGTTCAACATGCAGTCTTGGCACTAATTGGCAGTAACAGAAAAACACTCCCCCATTTCAGTTCACCCCTTAAGGAACAATCTTGTGACCTATTCATATGGCACGCTACATTCAGGGCATTAACTTATGCAGCTCTGTGTTCTGTGTGAAGGAACAAATCTGTTACAGCCCAAACAATTGAATACATTATACAAATGAGAGACAATTGAGTAGGCTTTATCTATACTATTAGGAATTTGGAGGAGAATTTCTTTGAGGTCCTGTCAACTGACTGAAACTAGATGTGATGTCAATAATCATGTCCAGCTATCTGCCGTGAAATATTCTCAACAGAAGTCCCAAGCAGTTTTGGCTGCAGTACTGAGCTGTACATATATCTATAGGCAGGAGAGTTCCTTTCCATTTGAGGAACACTTCAGCAGTCAAGGGTATTCAGCCTCTGATCTTTACGTAAGCGTTCTCCAAGGCGGCCTTCAAGGCATGCGACAATGCAGAATCACCAGACAGAAGCTGATAACCAAGTTCTGCACACTTCGAGTCTGCACCGACCACAGTCCCACCCAGGTCCTACCCCCATGTCCCTACATATTTACCCACTAATCCCTCTAACCTACGCATCTCAGGACACTTAGGGCAAGTTTAGCAAGGCCAATCAACCTAACCCGCACATCTTTGGACTGTGGGAGGAAACCAGAGCACCCAGAGGAAACCCATGCAGACACAAGGAGAATGTGCAAACTCCAGACAGACAGTGACCCAAGCCGTCAATTGAAACCGGGTCCCTGGTACTGTGAGGCAGCAGTGCTAACCATTGTGCCACCGTGCCACCCTATGGACTTACTGTTCGGGTATGGCAGACAATATTACATTGCAATCTACAATTGATTAAATTTGTCAGTTTATAGTAACATGATAAAACATGTTTTCCTGCTGGTTTTTGCTGAAACTCAGAGAGAAATGTCTGCCGAAAGGAAAGCTATAGCACACAGTTAGGAAATTCCAGTGTCGGTTCTTGATTCACTTTGAAAATATTAAATACAATTATTAAGAATAACTGTGAGAAATTATACAAAATTTGTAGATGCAAGATAATACAATTCAATGGTTTAATGGCATAGAAACTAGAGTTAAAATATAAATCAGTAGTTTAAGCTGGCCTAGATTTTAGATGTCATTTTACGATGATTTAGTGTCTGTGCTTAACTTGGCCATTTTATACCCACGTGTGAACAGAAAAGAAGTCACTTTGATTTTGCTAACCTATTACAACAAACTAACCCAAAACTGTATCATGAAGTAACCGCCCATTGTCAGCAGTTGATTTCATTATTTGATTTGATTTGATTTACTATTGTCACATGTATTCGTATACAGTGAAAAGTATTATTTCCTACATGCTATACAGACAAAGCACACCATTCACAGAGAAGGAAAGGAGACAGTGCAGAATGTAGTGTTACAGTCATAGCAAGGGTGTAGAGAAAGGTCAACTTAGTGCAAGGTAGATCAATTCAAAACGGCAACAAGGAAGAAATATTTCAATTAGAAGGAAGTACCTTAATTACTCTAATAATTGAAGGAAAAGTAATTAAAGAACAGCATTTAATTAGGCATCAGTTTATGTTACTTCTTTATTTCTCCATTAATATTTCTTATGAGAGAATTAAAGGGCTGCAACAGCTGGGAAAGAAATAGCATCATGCAAGCCTGGGACTCCTCCCTATCAGGAACACACTGTGCTTGACTTTTATCTGTCTTAATGAACAGGAGTCCTGTAAAGTCATCAAGATAAGAGATATGACTTAAAGGAAGGCATTGTTCAACATTGAAGGCAATTTAAACAATTAGCTAGAACCAATGGAGTTAACCTTTATGACATTATTGTCAAATTATTGACCAATTAGCTATTTTCAACAACTTGATTTTCCATTCTGCCCACAACAGGAATTGTAGCGCTCGAGAGGCTGACCATGGAAAAGTCTGTTGACCTCCAGCGGGATTTTCCGGTTTTGGGGCAAGTGCTGCCAAAACTATCTCGCCCAGCATCTTTCGAGTAATAAAACAGGGTTACGTGAACTTCTTTATGTCCAGCAAGTCTGGAAGAACGACTTTGGATCTCAGGAGTAGTTGAGTGCTCTCCTATCAGTGTGAAGATTGTTTCCAACAAATGTCAGGGGCAGTTGAGTGTTGAGTGTGGTTAATACTTGGACTAGTTCAAGTATCCCTGCCTGTCGAAATCCTAAGATGCAGTGATGGTTTCTTTGTCAGTGTGGGGAGTTGTATTTCCCTTTCTTTTGGATTCATCTTCCAGTTAAAAGCGTGAAGCTTCCACAGTTTCATTGCTAAGTATACTTTTCCTCCATTCTTCCTCTTTTAATTAGTTGATAAGTTTTAGTTCATTATATAATTTGATTATTTAGTATGCAGTTGATTCTTAAATTTTTGATTGATTGATAATTGCATTGTTGTTTAACATTTACTTATAATCAATAAACGTCAATACTATTTACTAATTCGCTGTCTAAGTATTTGCCTGGTGGTTGTAGCTCTATCTAACTCAAATAGTTTAAGAGGACAATTTGGGTTCCAGTATTAGGCTGTGCACAACTAAATTAAACCGCTTCCAATTTATTAAAACACTCTTTTAAAAACTTACAAGAGGCTATATGAAAGTATATACATAACAGACATGTGGACAGAAAAATCAGCTTAGATTAGATATATCATTGGTTTCTAATTTCTTACACTTGAGCTTTTGTTGTACGCTGAAGTATTGAAGCCACTTCTCCCAACGAACAAAGGCTCTTTCCATTATTATGCTAACCAGATCTCTTAAAATGAGGAAGCTCTGCGGTTGTAGGACAGGTAGAAATATTCTGTTTGATGCTGGATAATAGAACATAACATTTCCATAAAGATTAGAATTGAATAAATTATTTGACTGAATATTTATTGGGTTACTCCAAACAAATTAATTGTAAAATATGGGATATGAAAATACATCTTGAACGTTATTAAAATAAGCAAGGTCTATCTCAGGAAAATTCACTTACGATAATAATATTACAATATTAATTCAAGTCACATTGACCTTAAATAGCCATAAGATCTGAATAGCTTGTGAGTAATTCACATTTCCTGTAAGCATTGTGTGTATTTCTTGTGACATTTTAGCTGTCACACAATGATTCTCCCACCATTAACAACAGACAGAAATGACATCTTAATCTGTTGGCTAATATGCATCACCATGATGATCAGCGACTACAGATTCTTGGCAACGGATACCAACAGTGAAAACATTGATCTGCATTTACATTTGATGGATAACCATTTGTCTACATCAATGGGGATGAAGTAGGAATGGTCAAGCTTCAAGGTGTCCGGATCAACAACAACCTGCCCTGGTCCCTCCACGCTAACACTACAGTTAAGAAAGCCCACAAATGCCTCTATTTTCTCAGGAGGTTAAGGAAATTCGGCATGTCCATGACAACCAATTTTTACAGATGCACCATAGAAAGCATCTTTTTCAGATGTATCACAGCTTGGAATGGCTCCTGCTCTGACCAAGACTGCAACAAACTATAAAGGGTTGTGAACATAGCTCAGTCCATTATGCAAACCTGAACCCATCCATTGACTCCATTTATGCTTCCAGCTGCCTTACAAAAGCAGCCAGCATAATCAAGAACCCACCCATTCTGGACACACACTCTTCCACTGGGAAAAAGATACATAGTATTGAGAACATGTACCAAATAACCCAAGAACAGCATCTTCCCTGCTTCCTTCAGATTTCTGAATGGTCCTATCACACATTAAGCTGATCTTTTTCTACACCCTATTGGAAACTGCAACACTATATTCTGCACCTTCTCCCTTCCTTCTCTACGAATGGTATGTTTTGTTCGTATAGCGCACAAGAAATGATCCTTTTTACTCTATCCCTGTACATGTGACAATAATAAATCAAATCAAATTTAAATTATGTGGCACTTGGGACAGAAGCTGCTTCTGTGTCTCTCCAGCTATCAGCAAAAGTGCCCCATAGGAAGCTACCCATCCCCAATGGGTTTGATTTGCTGAATGTCCATCACCTTACATAGAGGGAAGAATACTGACAATGAGTTAGCTGTCACACATCAACCATCTTTATTTGTGACCTAGCTTCAAATCCAGCATAAAGTACTGAGGGGAAAGATCCTTTACCTATTGTCTTCAAGGGCATGAAATGAATTAAGTGACCTCAGCCCAGTTACTGCTAAAATTCACTTTCAGGTCAACTCACTTTCGACAGCTAATGTTCCTGCTGGAAGCAGGTAGGGTCTAATTAAAATTCTCAAATGGCAGCAATTGACATTTTCAGGAACCCCAGCCGCATTCTTAACCAGTGCTGCTGCGACTACTTTATCAACCTACCCACAAACCACAGGCAGTAACGATCTGGACGTGACTAATTTTTGCACAGTTTAAATGAAACCCTTTCCTGCACTTACTTAAATGCTGTACCAGTTCAGGTGGCATTTTGTTTTGAGTATAAAGCAGCTCTTATACTATCTTAAAATGCTTGTTCAATCATCAAAACTCTTATGGGGTGTCTGACATTTCACTTTTTGAAAGGAGGTCGAAGTGGAGTAGCGAAGATGTAGAAGCTGCAGGGAGACCACCAGATGCAAGGCATCTATCTCACAGAAATCATTCTCCTGGATGTAGAGTCCCAGACCAACATAATCAATCTTAGGAACAGTCCATAAGGCATCTAGCCGACTTTAAGACGGGCTGTCACAGGAATGTAGCACCTTCTGCAAGAAGATTTGCAACCCATTTCCACAGCCAGAACATTTGCAATCCAGGGCATTGCAATCCTTACCTTCCTTTGCCACTAGTTATTTCTAGATTGCAACAGAGAATTTCAACAGCATTCAGCCTGCATTTCATGATTGTAATAAATAGGCGACAACTTCCATGTAAAGCAAACCCTTTCATCTATCCCCCCCATGGAGAGCTTGAAACAGCAGGGAAGTGTCCAAGGCTCAATCACTGCACTGAATTATATTAAATGTTCAGAATTTTTACAGCCTGCTACGAGCCACAGAAATCTCTGCTCACATTGGCAGGACTAGAAGATTCCACCATCATGAAGGGCTGGAAAATTTCAGCCATTGTTCCATGTGGTGGAAAATATGGCTTCTGTCCTAATCCTTTACCCATAGAGCTATGTCATTAGAGGTCACATGGCTTAGAGGTCATATGACTAAGGCAAGCCACAACAGGTAACCAAGCACAAGAGCATTTCTCCAAACATGCATGTTGCCATGAAAGCTCTATCAGACAGTTCATTTCTCATCAGTATTCACTGTTGAGAAAAGCATGGATGTCAGGGAACTTGGGGAAATAAATAGCGATGTCTTGAGGAGTGTACAAATTACAGAGAAGGAGGTGCTGGAAGACTTAAACACATCAATGTAAATAAATCCCCGGGACCTGGTGAAGTGTATCCCAAGACATTGTGGGAGACGAGAGAGAAAATTGCGGGCCCCCTAACAGAGATAATGGAATCATCGATAGTCACAGGTGAGGTGCCTGAAGATTGGAGGGTGGTAAATATTGTGCCTTTGTTTAAAAGGGCTGCAGAAAAAAGCTTGGGAACTAGAGGCCAGTGAGTTTCACATCTGTAGTGGGTAAGTTGTTAGAAGGTACTTCGAGAGGTAGGATCTACCGGCATTTAGAGACACAAGGACTGATTCGGGACAGTCAGCATGGCTTTGTGAGTGGAAAATCATGTCTCACAAATTTGATTGAATTTTTTTGAAGTGGTAACCAAGAAGGTTGATGAGGGCAGTGAAGTTGTTGTTGTCTATATGGACTTTAGCAAGGCCTTTGACAAGGTACCAAATGGTAAACTGTTGCATAAGGTTAAAGCTCACGGGATCCAGGATGAGGTAGTCAAATGGATACAAAATTGACTTGATGACGGAAGACAGAGGGCGGTTGTAGAGGGTTGTTTTTTAAACTGGAGGCCTGTGACCAGTGCTGTGCTTCAGGGATCAGTGTTGGGTCCACTGACCTGGATGAGAATTAATAGGCGTGGTTAGTAATTTTGCAGATGACACCAAGATTGGTGGCATAGTGAACAGTGAAGAAAGTTAAATCGGATTGTAATAGGATTTTGATCAATTGGGCCAATGGGCTGACGAATGGCAGATAGAGTTTAATTTAGATAAATGCGAGGTAATGCATTTTGGTCGATCAAACCAGGGCAGGACTTACTCAGTTAATGACAAGATGTTGGGGAGAGTTATAGAACAAAGTGATCTAGGGCTACAGGTTCATAACTCCTTGAAAGTGGAGTCACAGGTGGACAGAGTAGTGAAGAAGACATTCAACATGCTTGGTTTCATTGGTCAGAACATTGAATACAGGAGCTGGAACGTCTTGTTGAAGTTGTATAAGACATTGGTAATTGCACACTTGGAATACTGTATACAGTTCTGGTCACCCTATTCTAGAAAGGGTATTATTAAACTAAAAAGAGTATAGAAAAGATTTACTCGGATGCTACTGGGATTTGATGGTTTCAGTTAGAAGGAGAGGCTGGATAGACTGGGACTTTTTTCCCTAGAGCGTGCGAAGCTAGGGGTGATCATGAAGAGGTTTATAAAATAATGAGTGGCATAGATCAACTAGATAGTCAATATCTTTTCCCAAAGATAGAGGAGTCTAAAACCAGAGGGTATAGTTTAAGGTGAGAGGGGAGAGAAACTAAAGGGTCCAGAGGGTCAATTTTTTCATACAGAATGTGGTGAGTGACTGGAATAAGCTGCCAGAGGTAGTAGTAGAGGCAGTTACAATTTTGTCTTTTAAAAAGTGTTGAGATAAGCATTGGGTAAGATGGGTATAGAGGGATATGGGCCAAATGTGGACAATTGGGACTAGCTTAAGGGTTTAAAAACAGAAGCGGCATGGACAAATTGAGCTGAAGGGTCTGTTTCCATGCTGTAAACCTCTATGACTCTATGACTTGATTACTTTCATGAATTTCAAGGGCCCCCATTCAGGTTTTATTCAACTGGTGTGTGATCACCAGCAGTTTACCAGCAAGTTTGTACTTACTTTCCCTACAGATACTAAGATGCTTTTATATTGCGGCAATCTTTCAATCCCCCTCACGTTTTACCTTCACACAGAATACGAAAGCCTTGCTGTTTGGAGACAAAAGCTACTATAAACTTGGCTCATGAATCCTCTCAATGTGATAGAGCATGTACAATACGATCAGATTCATGCCTGAAAAAAAATCCTCTTCAAGTTGACCATTGAATCCCTCAAGCAATGGCTCTGCATCCTGGGTCCAGAGGCTTCCTCCAACCAGGGATCCAGGTTTGATTCCAGCCTTGGGTGACAGTCTGGGTGAAGTTTGTACTTTCTCCTTGTGGCTGCTTGGGTTTCCTCTGGGTACCTCCCACAGTGCAAGGATGCGGAAGTTAGGTTCATTTGGATGTGCCAAATTGCCCCTTGGTATCTAAAGATGTTGAGGTTAGGTGGGCACAGTAAGAAGTCTCACAACACCAGGTTAAAATCCAACAGGTTTAACTGGAATAGCGAGCTTTGGGAGCATTGCTACTTCCTCAGGGAGTCACTCACCTGATGAAGGAACTGTTCCAGATAAGCCTGTTGAACTTTAACCTGATGTTGTGAGACTTCTTACTGTACCCAGCCCAGTCCAAAGTTGGCATCTCCACATCATTGGTTGGGTGGATTAGCCATGGTAAATGTGCAGGGTATTGGGAGAGGGCAGAGGGAAGGGCCTGGATGGGATGCTCTTTTGGAGAGTTGCAGCAGACTCAATGGGCTGGATGGCCTTTTGCTGCATTGCAGGGATTCTACTCTACAGTTCCAGCATTTGGTTGAATGCTGCTCCACAATGGTCACCAATGATGCCCTTCAACATGATGAAGTACATAATATTGAGGATATTGGGGAAGAGGAGAGCTCCAACATGTCTGCTGCCAGAACTCTTAGGCAGAATCATTTTGAAGAGAGCTTTATCTGCACAATCCCTGCTCCTCTTTATTAATAATCATGTTTAATATCTGACTCAGTCCCTCCACTAAACCACATTTGCCCAGAGATCCACATGGATATCCATGACATTTGATATTTCAGGATCATCAGTTAACGTGCTACGCACAAAGATTCCCACGAGAATTAGCATTTTCCAGGCTTTTACACATGTCTAATTATGCCCTGGGTGTGGACCTTTGGTGCAATTCTTAAGTGATTTCTTAGCTATTTTAATGGTTCCTAATCACCCCCACAAGAATGGCTTCTGCACAAGGATTGAAAGCTGTTATGGCTCAGACATGACTCTTGGGATGCTTATGGTCAGCAAGGTTTAGAAGCTTGGGTCTTAGAGGAGGCAGTTGCAAGCTCCAGCCACTGGGCAAATGGTGAAGCTGTAAATTCATCCTGTCACACTTGTCCCAGTGGTCCTGGCTACAATTTCATTCAGGAGATGTGAGCACATCATTTAGATTGGTATTTTAATGCAGTACCAAGGGAATGCTGCGCTGTTGCTGGGTGCCAACTTTCAGATGAACATTAAACCGAGGTCCCAGCTGCCCTCTCAGGTGGACATAGAAGATCTTATGCAGTAGTATTCAAAGAAGATAAGGTGAAGATCCGTCAATATTTATCCCTCGATCAACATCAAGAATACAGGTTGTTTAGTCATTTGTTTCATTGCTTTTGTGACATCTTGCATGGTATAACATTGGCTACTCCATTTCCCTGCATTACGGCAATCAGAAGAACTTTATTGTATGTGAAACATTTTGACGCGCCCTGTGAATGTGAAAAGTGTCACAGAAATGAGAAATGTTTCTGCACTCTTCCTATTGGTCTGTAATGCTGTGGGATTATCATTAAGATCATAAAATGAATTATTCTAAGGGCTTTCCCAACATCTGGTTACTGTTAACACTGGCACTGTGTTGAAATGTGAAATTTACATTATTTAATCGCTTATCACAAATGAAGAACTAAATATGAATATTTATAATGTTGTCTTCAATTATAGAACACATGTATCTAGAGAGATGAAAACTACCCTACATGATAGAAAAAGATTGTTGATGTTTTTCTTGTACAAAAAGTCTTCCCTGAATCATGTTTATGTGTTATTAACAAATTATACTTTACCTTATAGTGACAAAGAACACAGAAGAAAGAAGAAACTTACAGCACAGGAACAGGCCTCTTGGCCCTTCATGCCTGCATCGACTATGCTACTGCCTGAACTAAAACCCTCTACCCTCCCAGGGACTATATCCCTCGATCCATACTATTCATGTATTTGTCCAGATGCCCCTTAAAAATCATTATCGTATCTGTTCCCACAATTTTTCCCGGCAGCGGGTTCCAGCCATCCACCACCTTCTTTGATAAGGTTCACCATGGTATGCTTCTGCAGAAAATGCAGATGTATGGGATTGGTGGTAATTTAGGTACTTGGATCAGGAATTGGTTAGCAGATAGGAGACAGAGGGTGGTGGTTGATGGTAATTATTCATCATGGAGTTCGGTTACGAGTGGTGTGCCTCAGGGATCTGTTTTGGGGCCACTGCTGTTCGTAATCTTTATTAATGATCTGGATGAGGGTATAGTTGGGTGGATTAGTAAGTTTGCTGATGACACCAAAGTCGGAGGTGTGGTAGATTGTGAGGAAGGGTGTCGAAGTTTGCAGGGTGACTTGGACATGTTGCAGAGCTGGGCCGCGAGGTGGCGGATGGAGTTTAATGCGGAGAAGTGTGAGGTAATCCATTTCGGTAGGAATAACAGATGTGTTGAGTATAGGGCTAACGGGAGGACTTTGAATAGTGTGGATGAACAGAGGGATCTAGGTGTATGTGTACATAGATCCCTGAAAGTTGGGAATCAAGTAGATAAGGTTGTTAAGAAGGCATACGGTGTCTTGGCGTTTATTGGTAGGGGGATTGAATTTAGGAGTCGCAGCGTCATGTTGCAACTGTACACAACTCTGGTGCGGCCGCATTTGGAGTACTGTGTGCAGTTCTGGTCCCCACATTACAGGAAGGATGTGGAGGCTTTGGAGAGGGTGCAGAGGAGGTTTACCAGGATGTTGCCTGGTATGCAGGGGAGGTCCTATGAGGAGAGACTGAGGGATTTGGGGTTGTTTTCACTGGAAAGAAGGCGGCTAAGAGGGGATCTTATAGAAACATATAAGATGATTAGAGGTTTAGATAGGGTGGATGGTGATAGCCTGTTTCCTCGGATGGAGAAATCTAGCACGAGGGGGCATGGCTTTAAATTAAGGGGGGGTAGTTATAGGACGGATGTCAGGGGCAGGTTCTTTACCCAGAGGGTGGTGAGGGACTGGAATGCCCTGCCTGCTGCAGTTGTAAATGCGCCTAGTTTGGGGGCGTTTAAGAGATTGGTGGATAGGTTTATGGACGAAAAAGGAGTGGTTTAGATTAGTGGGTCAATGTTTTTTTTTAAAAATAAGACTGGTCGGCGCAACATTGTGGGCCGAAGGGCCTGTTCCGCGCTGTAATGTTCTATGTTCTATGTTCTATGTTCTGTATAAAGACTTACCTCCTTAAAAGTCTTATCTCCTTTAAACCTTGCCCCTCGCACCTAAAACATGTGCCCCCTCATAATTGACTCTTCCACCCTGGGAAAAAACTTCTGACTATCCACTCTGTCCATGACCCTCATGATCTTGTAGACTTCTATCAGGTCGGCCCTCAATCTCTGTCGCTCCAGTGAGAACAAACCAAGTTTCTCCAACCTTTCCTCATAGCTAATGCCCTTCATACCAGGCAACATCCTGGTAAATTTTTTCTGTACCCTCTCCAAAGCCTCTGATAGTGCGGCGATCAGAATTGAACAGTATATTCCAAGTGCAAACTGACTTCTACTCTTGAGGGTTCTCAGTGTAACATTTTATTTTTAATCCTCGTCTAAAAAGATTGTACGTCCTAATGACTCATGGCAGATGCAAGATAACAAGTAATACAAAAATTATACGCAGAGCACTAGAAACAGCTAACGTCAAGTATGGTGGGAGTACTTGTTCAGGTGTAACCAATTTATTGTAATTCTTGCTGCATATACTCCTTTTAAAAGGCACATTCTTCTCTGAAATGGAGAAGGAAGAAGAGACATGAATTTTGTGCTCAGCGGCAAAGTAATGATGCTTGACACTGACCTCGAAGAAAACTGTCCATAATCATCCAGGACAAAATAATTTGTTTTATTGGCATCCCATCCACTAACTTCAACATTCACTCGCCCCACTATTGACTGAGGCACAGTGGCTGCAGTGTGCACCATATGCAAGATTCACCGCATCAACACACCAAAGGCTCCTTTGACAGTACCTTCCAAACACTTGACTTCTACCACCTTGTACCACCTATTCTATCACTCACCTGATGAAGGAGCAGTGCTCCGAAAGCTCGTGATACCAAATAAACCTGTTGGACTTTAATCTGGTGTTGTGAGGCATCTTACTGTGACAATCTAGAAGGATAAGGACACCAGAGGCACAGGAACATCATCATCTGCAAGTTCCCCTCCTATCCATGCACCATCCTGACTTGGAGTTATATCACCATTGCTGGGTCAAAATCTTGGAACTCCATCTCCGATAGCATAGTGGGTAATCCTACATCACATGGACTGCAGCAGTTCACAAAGATAGTTCATCATCAGTTGCTCAAGGGAAATTAGGAATAGGCAATAGATGTTGGCTGAGCCAGCGACATCCACATCATGTGAAGAAGTAAAAAAAATGTTTTAGCAGGCTTTGGGACATCAACTTTTTTCCTAAGGCAGCCTCAATTTCATTCCTTTTAGGGACCTCTGGCACCTGGAGACAATATCCAGCAGGTTGATCGGTCAGTCAGTTTGAAGAATTGTCAGATTTCAAATCAGGAAATTAAAAACACCTACTATCATTGATTTTTTTGATAATTTTACAAAGATTGAAATAATGATTGGGACACACACATGGGATTAAGGTGGGAGCTGTAATACAATGAACAAACTTTAAAATCTTAATATAAAGATTGTTATTTTAAAAACTACAGAATTCTTATGGAATGGAGTAAATGACACTCAAAACTTTTAAAATTAGTGTTTCAGAGTTAAAAGTTACGGCTTAATACACTTTGGGTGAAGAGCTACTGAGACCCCTGTGTCACCTCTTTTCTGCATTAAGAACCAATTGGGCACTTAAGTGAACAGTGATGAACCATTGCTGAGACCAGGGACCTCCGGTATAAAAGCCATTGCTGATCTTCTACCTCAAGGCCATCTTCTCACACTTTCCCCATATCCCTCAATGTCATTGGTACCTAGGAATCTGCTTTGAAAATATTCAATGACTGAGCCTTGATAACCTTCTTCTGAAATTCCTCCCCATCTTTGTCTTAAATGGCCCACCCCTTATTCTGAGACTGAGTCCCCTGGTCCTACATCCCCCAATCCTACCCTCACCACCACCCACCCCCCTGAGAGTTCCGCCTGTTCCTTTCCTCCCGCTTTCCCTTCAAGCCACACACCATTCTGACTTGGAACTCTCATGGTTTCTTTACTGTCATGTGGTCAAACTTCTGGAACTCCCTCGATTGCAGCACTGTAGGTGTATCTGCAGCACATGAAAATTCCTCAGCATCACCTTCGCAAATGCAATTAGGGAGGGACCATAAAAGACATCCAAGAGATTGTTTCAATTAGGAGACTGTTTCCCCTGATTGGGGGATGTAGGACCAGGGGACTCAGTCTCAGAATAAGGGGTGGGCCATTTAAGACAAAGATGAGGAGGAATTTCAGAAGAAGATTATGAAGACTCAGTCATTGTATATTTTCAAAGCAGATTCCTAGATGCCAATGACATTGAGGGACATGGGGATAGTGTGAGAAGATGGCCTTGAGATAGAAGATCAGCAATGAACTAGTTAAATGGCGGGGCAGGCTGAAGGGTCAAAATGGCCTCCACCTGCTCCTACGTTGCACAGAGCAGTTGCTATTGCTGGGATTGCACCTTCCTGGGGTAGCTTCATGGACTCTGCCCTGGAACCAAGACAAGTTGAGTCAGGGTTGTCAAGTCCAGTCAAGAAAGCCCAGAAAGCAGTGAGCAAGGGCGTAGTGATGGGATAATGGCTGCTTCACAGGGGCCATTAGCCATAAAGAAAACCATATATCTCCAATGTAAATCATTGTTAATGCAGTGCAGAAACCTATTTGCATTGAGATGGTTGCATGTGTGTGGTGATTCTACATTCACTTTGTTTTTGTTAACATCAGCGTGCTTTATAGACTCTGTGCTTTGAAGAAATAAAGATGTTTCCTTGAAAAGAAAGGAATTGTGTACATGACTACTCCAACTTCCCCCACAGGATTGTAAAGGATAATCACCTGTCAACAGTGTGAAGAATGACAGAGTCATGCAATAATAAGTGAATCCTGTGTCTCCTGAACAACAATGTACCTCACAATTTCATTTATACCCTTCTTTCAGGAAAGCTTCACTGAATGGGTATGTCTCCCCACTCTATTTGGCATGCCAATTTTAAAAAGCTGTATTAATTGGTATTAATGTATTAATATGTAAATGTGTATTCTCCCTGTGTCTGTGTGGGTTCCCTCCAGATGCTCCGGTTTCCTTCCACAGTCCAAAGATGTGCAGGTTAGGTGGATTGTCTATGCCAACATTACTCCTCGGTGACCCAAGATCTGCAAGTTAACTGGGATTAGCCATGGTAAATGTGTGGGATTATAAGAATAGGGGAGGGAAGAGGGCCCAGATAAGATACCTGGGTGCAATCTTGCGTCCGAGATTCTGGGTACCAGCAACCTTAAGCACTCTGAGTCAGCTTGAGTACAAACAGCAGTAGACACCATGCATAATTGGATGCAAGGCCTGTAATGACTTGTGCACCAGGAGAACTATCCTGCAAGAGTTTGTGAAGTTACAGAAAAACAACTTGGCAATTATAGTCAATTACGGCAAATCAGAAACAAGCAACTTTTTTAATCCTTTGTTTGCATACACATTCGCCAATTAAATGCTGGCTTTTCACCCTCTCTTATTTGATGAAAAACTGACTTCTGCTAATCCTTCATTTGCATACCATATCCCCATATCTTGCCTTTGGTATTTGTTATGGAAAAGTCTGGTCTTGCTCACCCTCTGGTGAAGGCAGAAAAGCAGAATGTTATGGGGCCAATGTAGATGAAGGTTAGCCTGTTCATGCTGAATAGCAGACACTGGCTCCTTTGAAGGCAGACAAGCTGATAAAACATTTTAAAAACTGTACAGAGAAGGCATGAAACTTTAATTTGAACACTTTAGTTTCTGGACTATTTAGCTTCCAAACTGTGAAACTTCAATCTCAGCATTTTAACTTCCACACTTGATGGGCCGAATGGCCTCTTCTCCACTGTAGGGATTCTATGATAATTAGGCTACTTCTATGAAATGGGCTTCCGTCAATTTTTGTTTCAGATGAATTAAATATAATTCAGCTGATTTAAAACCAGAACAATCACCGGTATTTAAAACTCACGCTGCCTACTGTCCCACTTCTCTATTATCTTCTGACTTCAATGAGCTAACTGCCTCACAGTTTCTTTCAATCAGAAAGAGAAGTGACTGTATGATAAATGATGAAGCCAAGTATAAGATAGATCGCTCGTTTCCATGGATGCCAATTAAATGGAAGGTGTTAAGCGTAACATAATGGATTTTAATACTGATAACTTTGCAATAGATTACATTGGAATGGCATACGTGAACCATGTACGAAGCAACAAGTAAAACTGTGGGACTAGGTAAGACTATCTCAATAGTGAATGATCTTTGATGAGAAGTGGGAGGAATCTTTGACCAAAAATACTTCTGAATTTCTTACGTACCTGAATTCTTTGGGCTGTTATCAACAAAATTAATCGTGTGCTGAGCATACTGCATGTTCTTGATTATAAGTTGCAGATGATCTGAATATTCTCAAAAAATTTGAAGTGTTGAATTCGCATGAAAACTGAAGTAAATCACGCTGATTTTTTCAGCAGGAGTTTCAAAATGAATCTCCCACACTCTGTGCACTGCAGGGGGCATGAACATGAGTCCTGCTGGGGAGGCTGGCAGCACAGTACTGAGCAGGTCACTGCTCATGTGCGGATCTGTCAGCACCAAGTTCAGCGCATGCTCAGTGGCCCCGCACTGCCGGCCTCCGGAGTGTTGTCTAGCCTCATAACCCTGCATCTCTGCCCCTCTGACACTCCCCTCATGGCCCATCGTTGCTCTCCCAAAACATGCCTGGTACCAGCCTCGAGCCCTCACCCCAAGCTGCAGCCCCGATTTCCCACCCCCCCTCCCCCAACAGTGAGGAACCACCCCCCCCACCCCCCAATAGTGCTGACCCCATCCCCTGCAATCCTGACCACCCTGCGCCCCCCAGCAGACTGCCATGCCCCTACCTCACCCCATAGGCCAGCCCCGCTCACTGGCCTCCCTCCCCCACCAATACCGACTGCAGAGTGGTAGTGGTAACACCCACAACTCGAATGAACGCCCCGGAGGCCCCGCCCCATCAGACTCTGACCGCATTAGGTCCCACCCCCTTGGCACTGCCCCATGCTTGGTGGGTAGTGCCAAGGTGCCCCCTGGGTATTGGTATTGTGCCCCTTGGGCAGTGCCAGTGCCAGGCTGGCCATGCCAAGGTGCCAATGTGCAGGGACAGCCACCCACACCCGACCCTCTTAGGGGGGGTGCACCAACTGTCCCCCCCATTCACTCCGTGGGATTGGGTTGCCAGCTCCCCGAAAGTGGGAGGTATAGTAATCACTGATGGAGTGAAACACTACTGGCAGGGGGAGAGGCTAATTCTATTTAAATTGTATTTAAATGGTGATTTGTATTATTCATGTGGATCCAAGCTGATTTCTGACGTGGATATGAAGCTACCAGAAATCTGGCACTGGGAGATACTATTGGGATAGGATGCCCAGCACGGATCCCATTTATCAGGTGCTGCTTGAATCTCCTGGCCCATTGAGCTAAAAAAATTAGCACAGCGGGATGGGAGAATAACCCCCTCCTTAACTGGTGATACATTTAGGATGGAATCATAGTGGGTGGGGTAGGGACGCAGACCATTGATCTCAAGTGGGAATCGAGCCTCGAGCTAGAGGGAAACATTTCATCAAAGTTGTCCTGACCTCCCTTCAGCTGTTGTGTTTCCAAAAGCCTGGAAAACACAGCCAGCCAGTTAATTAGATCTGCAAAATAACAGATTGAATCAGAGACTCATTAAAATATTTAACAGGCCAATCTCTGGGAGCAGGAAGGCTTTGAGTTTCTCATTAGTACAGTGGTTAGTATCCCCACCTGTCACACAAGAGGCTTGGGTTCAGTTCCCTGATGGTGAGCTTACATTTGTAAGACATTTGCGCAGGTAGGTGAGGTGTTCTTTGCTTCTGCTCAGAGGGAATTTCACTTTGGCCCCAAGCCCTGTACCCACTGTGTAGTTGGAGCCCCACAGACTGAGCCTCCCCACGGAAATGCCCTCTGTGTCCTTTGCTACTGCAGGGAGGAATTTCCTTTGTGGGCTGCTGCTGCACACTTTCCACTTCCTTGCCCTCACCCATCGTCCAGACATGCCTTGGTGTGCCTTGTTGCTGTCCAGTGGCGGAGGTCCCTCATGGAGGTTCCTCAAAGGGAGGGATTCGCTCCCCTAACGTTGTGGATCTGAGGTGGAGCATGCTGCACGCAGCAGTGACGTACAACCCGTAGATTGCACCAGTTCATGGACTCCCAAGAAACCTGCCCTTTTGTTGATCTTGTGGAGTCTATGGAACATGTTTAATAAGGGCATTTTAGGCTGCACTCTGTTTTCAGTTATTCAAAAAGCCTTTTGTCATAGTTTTGTTTGCAATTCAGCCCCATGCTCCTGATCTACTGGCACCCAGTGTGGATGGGGACAGGGAAGGAGGAGGACCTCCTCATGAACCTTCTCCTGGGCATGGTCTAACTCACCATAAACAGGTCCAGGCAGCAAGTGACTGAGGGAATCTTCTGATCTGACTGTCTGCCCCTCTACTCTAATCGTGGCCAGGTGTCCTTGAGGAGGGAGCATGTGGTGTCCATGGGAACCATCGAGGCCTCCCATGCCTGTTAGGCACCACAGGTCGGGGATGTGTTATCCGCTCCTTTTATCACATTTTGTTTTAACATTTTAAGTCTCATTTGTGTTTTGTTTTTGTTTCGGGTGGTTCCCCTTGAAGCGGCTGCCCTTCTTGCTTTGTTCCTCAGTTTATTTAATTTAGTTTAATTGCTTAAACTTAAAAGTGTTGGGAGCAGGAAGGCTGCTCATCCCTTGTCCTGTACCTGTTAAAACCCAAAGTAAGCTGGTATCAGGATAAAGACAGAAAATGCTGGGTAAACTCAGCAGGTTTGGCAGCATCTACGGAGAGAAAAACAGGGATAAGTTGGGATCAGGTTTGTTAGAATTTTTTACATCTCAGCCAATGTCACGGTTTGCGGTTCTGGGCCCATTATTTAAGTTAAACGGTGACTACAGAGTGAGAAGAAACAAGTGAAAAAAGTCTTGATGAAACAGATGTTTATCTTTCTTCTCTTGAAGAAGATTGTGAATACATGGATAAGATGAGTACATGTAACTTATGGCCCCAGTGAGGTGGGGAGGGAGATGGAGGTGTGGGTGGAGGGGAAACCAAGATGGAAAGTGAGACTTAAAGAAAGGTGGAAGAAATGAAAATAATAATAAAAAATATATAAAATAATAAAAATAAGTAAATAAAATGAAATAAAATAAAATGAATGGAAATGGAGTAAAGGTGGAGAAGATTCTCTGAAGTTGTTGAGCTTAATGTTAAATCCAGAAGGCTGCCAAGTGTCCAACTGGGAGATGAGGTGCTGTTCCTCTTGTTTGCGATGGGCTTCACTGGAACATTGCAACAGGCCAAGAATGGAAATGTGAACATGGTTGAAATGGCAAGTGACAGGAAGGTCATTTATGGACAGATTAAAGGTGTCCTGCAAAGTGGTCACCAGTCTGCGTTTGGTCTCTGATGTAAAGTAGACCAAATTGGGAAGAGTAAAAACAATAGACCAGATTAAAGAAGGTGCATGTGAAATGCTGCTTCACCTGCAAAGAGTGTTTGAGCCCTTGGATATTAAGCAGGGAGGAGGTGCTGAGGTACGTGTTGCACCTTCTATGATTTCTTGGTAAGGTGTCTTGGGATTTGGGTAAGGCATTGGGTGTGGTGGAGGAGTGGACCAGAATATCCCAGAGAGAATGGTCTCTCCGGAATGCTGACAGTGGGAGTGAGGGAAGATGTGTTTGATGTGGCATCTTGCTCAAGTTGGCAGGAATGGCGGAGGATGGTCCTTCAAACACAGAGGCTGGTGGGGTCAAAAGTGAGAACAAGAGTGACCTTATTCTTGTTCTGGGAGAGATGGGAAGGGGTGAGAGTAGTGGCACAGGAGATGGGTTGGACACAATCAAGAACCCTGTCAACCATAGTGGCGGGAAACCATGATCAAGGAAGAAGAGAGACATATCAGCAGCGCCATTTTGGACAGTGGCAGCATCGGAACAGATGCGACGGAGGTGAAGGAACTGACAGAATGGGATGGAGTCCTTACAGGATGTGGGGTACGAAGAGCTGTAGTCAAGGTAACTATGGGAGTTGGTGGACTTGTAATGGATACTGATGGACAATCTACCTAAAAAAAATTAAATAATGAAAGCAAAAAATAAGACGAAATTGAGAAAGATGTGACAGAGGAAAGGGAATGTAAATGGCAAAGGTCAGAGCTAAGGAAGGTTCTAATAGTGGCCCACTAAGCAATCAGAATGTGTAAATGCAGAACAAAGTGTCAAAGGACAACCTGAAACATGTAACAGATGGGCCTAATAGGTTGTGGGAAGAGGTGGCGGGGGGCGGGGGGGGTACCCCAAATCCTCCTCACAGTATAAATCTCATCCTTCATCTTTGTCTTCAGTTCTGAGAAATAGTCATCCAAACTCACTATGTTAGCGCTATTCTGTCTCCACAGATGCTGTCGGACCTGCTGAGATTTTCCAGCATTTTCTGCGTCTGTGTTCCTTTAAAAAGGATTGAATGGATTCACATCTGATTAGTAGTGAGACTAAGGTAAGCCCAAGAAAATAATGGTATCCTTGGCTGCTGACTTCCTCGATTTACACAATATGAAACATTGGAATGATTTTTTATTCAAGAATTGTGCTTCCACTGTTAGCATTCCAGGATTAATATTACATTTATTGAGCTCTATTTGAATAACTTTACCAGTAAAATATTAAAGTTACTTCAGTGGATTATTATTCTTTATTGAAATATGACATTTAAATAAACAATGTTTGATTGATAAAGTTACCTATATGTCAGGGGATCTCAATTATTGTAACAGTAACCCCACATAGTTACACTTTGTTTAATTAAATTCACTCCATACATTTGTCCTTTGATTCAATTTAGTAATGTTTTTACTGAGTGGATGTTTTTCTCATTGATTATGGATGACAGAAAAATTCCAACCTTAATTCTGTTCTCAGTTTTGTATTTTCTTGATCTCTATACCAAGATAACTAATCCCTCATTTGATAGTTTGCAGGCTGTGATGTTTAATCATCTTGGCATCATCCTGGAAGGAATCAAAGCTGTTAATTATTTGGCACATATATGGGGGATACAGGAAGGAATGTTCTCTTGCTTTGATTTGATTTATTATGGTCACATGTATTGGTATACAGTGGAAAGTACTGTACACAATACAAAGCATACAGTTCATAAAGTACATAGGGGAGATGGAAAGGAGAGGGTGCCGAATGTAGTGTTACAGTCGTAACTAGTGTGTAGAGGAGGATCAACTTGATATAAAATAGGTCCATTCAGAAGTTTGATGGCTGCAGGGAAGAAACTGTTCTTGAGTCGGTTGGCACATGGTATCAGAATTTGCATCTTTTTCCCAATGAAAGAAGGTGGAAGTGAGTATGTCCAAGGTGAATGATTATGCTGGCTGCTTTCCTGAGGCAATGGGAAGTGTAGAGGAGGATCACTCCTAATGGGAACTGTAGACGGAGTCAATGGATGGGAGGCTAGTTTGTGTGATGGACTGGGCTTTGTTCATGACCTTTTGTAGTTCCTTACGATTTTGGTTAGAACAGGGGCCATACCAACCTGTGATACAACCAGAAAGGATGTTTTCTATGGTGGATCTATAGAAATTGGTGAGAGTCATAGCAGACATGCAAAATTTCTTTTGCCTCCTGAGAAAGTTGGTGAGCTTTCTTAACTATAGTGTTGGCATGGAGGGACCAGGACTGGCTGTTGGTGATGTGGATACTTGAAGCTCTCAATCATTTCCACTTCATCCTTGTTGATGTAGACAGGGCATGCCCTCCACTATGTTTGCTGAAGTCGATGACTAGCTCTTTTGTTTTACCAACATTGAGGGAGAGATGAGCTTTCCAATTTTCCTTAGATAACCCAGTCAAAATTAGCAATTTCTTCTCCATGAAAAATGTCAGTTTAATGTGAGTTACGTTTGAGATTTTTGGTCTTGTAACCAATCAGATATCCTGTAAACAGTTGCTTTCCAACTTCCACTCTATTTTTCTCAAGTCAGTGCAAGTTTAAATAAAGAATATTTGATAGCTCATTGCCAGAAACATTGAACAGCATTTTCCTGACTTTGCTTCCCTCTCATGAGGGTGCATCTTTGGGTCATCAACCTGATCACAAGCGTGTAGGCCTTTCATTTGCTCTTTGCCACAGCAAAACAACTTAACAGCCCACTCAATAACTAAGGAATTAGGGAGGAATGATGAAGCAAGGCTGGGGAAGAACTTCCAATTAATAGGACGACAACATCATTCAGAGAAGCTAAGCAGCACCTAAGTCTTCCAGGCTGCAGCAACCACAGGCATGGTGGGAACTGGGAAGCTGGCTCCTGGGTCTCCCACTCTTACCTCCCTCCTGAAGGAGATGAAGATCTGCAGTGGGGTGAATTCTCCTGAGGGGAGGAAGCAGAGAGCAGCTTCTTCTCCCAAACAGGCTGAAGAAATGAACAACAGCAGTGTGTCCCCACCCAAACCTGTAGACCAGGAAGATCCAGGACCTCAGGAAGGCATGGCAAGGTGGATGGTGTGGTGCTGCCAGCTACCAAGACTTATACTCGCCTTGTACACTGTGTCTCAGGTCCTTGAGGTTCAATTCATTCCTCTCTCTGCGGGCACCTCACAATCTCATTTTAACAGCCAACACTACGTGAGAAGGCAGTTTGTGCTGCTGTTGGTGTGGTTGGAGTATGTTGCAATGGAAAAATCCCTGCCCAAGACTCTCCACAGAGGGGAAATGGTGTCGCCACATAAGCTATCCCATAGCAGTCTAAAGGGCGGCAATAGGACAGTGCAGCTGAGGGTGGGTAAAATCCTGGTGAAGTGAAGCACCTTACTGGCACTTAGCATTCGACTGTCAAGCAGTGATAACAGAATATGATAGGACTGAGTTGCAAAGCAACCTCTCAGCCTTGCTATTTCTGCAGTTCTACACTGTAACTGATCAAAACCTTCACAGTTTGTCACTTATATTGAGACAGACCTGCGCTTTCTCCAGCCAGCCAGGTTGGGGGCACAGAATGAGGCTGCTCCCATCTTGGCAAGGAGAGATTCTACAGAGAAAATCCCTCTTAATTGCCTCCAGAATTACTTCAATTGCCTCCCTGCTCGACTTCAGGAGTTGCTGGTCACTGCACCAGCCCACCCTTTGGAAAAATAGCTGCTGGTAGGCACATGCCAGAAAACTAGTCCAATGCAGTTGTTTTCCAATGATTCTGACAGTTCCCCACTGCCTTGGGGCATTTGGAAAAATTCACCCTATTACCTCCATTTCTCTCTGCAGGGACAATTTCTGGCCTGCTGAGTATTTTCAGAATTTTCAGTTCTTTGTTTGAAGGATTATTTTATACCATTGGGTAGCACCGTGACACAGTGGTTAGCATTGCTGCCGCACAGCGTCAGGGGCGCAGGTTCAATTCCGTCCTCAGGTGACCATCTTTGTGGAGTTTACACATTCCCCTCATGTCTGTGTGGGTTTCCTCCAAGTGCTCCGACTTCCTCCCACACCTGAAAGATGTGCAGGTTAGGTTGATTGGCTGTGCTAAGTTGCCCCTTGGGGCAGAATTTTACCAGCACGTCCACCCGAGGTTCGTACGATCCTGCCCGAGGTCAATGGGGGAAGCTGCTCTCCAAGCTGAGCCCGCCCCAAGAATTCGGACAGGCGTGCTGGTAAAATTCCGGCCTTAGTCAAGATTAGCAGGGTAAATATACAGGGTTACAGGGATAGGGCCTGGGTGGATTGTTGTCGGTGTAGCCTCAATGGGCTGAATGGCCTCCTTTGGCACTGTAGGGATTCTATGATACAAACCCAGATTATTGTTGTTCCGACATTAATACAGTGACTACAATTCACTAAAGCACTTCATTGGTCATGGGGCACTTTCAGATATCCTGAGATCTTGAAAGATACTATACGGATGCGAGCCTTTCTTCAGTCTGTTTTCAGCATTTTTATTCAATATTCAAAAATTCTGTTGATGAACAATGCCAGAGCAATTGTTTTTTTCAATTTCAGCTGCCAGAAATAATAGTGTCCCTTCGGAATAGACATTGATTGCAAACTATTTAAATCAACATTATTCAATTTGGAACTCATCTGAAAACAGACTTCTTAAATAAAAAAGCATGTTTTAATAATCTTATTAAAACACTCTATGTTAAAGAAATTCCAAAGCTCCACCAAATCAATTCAATTAGTTTCCAAATTGGTGCACATTTTACTATTTAATTATAAATTAAGAAAATATTTATATGATATTTTATCTTTCAAGTTGGAATTCATTGCTCAAATTCAAGTTTATTGCTCAAACAAAAATCATAATAACCACTGCAGTTCTACAATAGATTAATGAAACCCGGTCTCCTGCAGAACCAAGACTTTGGATTTTGTTGGCGTTGGATTGTCTGTCCATGATCATAACTACACACTGTTGTATATACTCCTTTACCCAGCTATCAGGCAAACTTAAAGCATCTTCTCCTTTAATAGGAATGCTATCATGCAATTGACACAACATATGTTGAAGTGGGACTCCCTCTCATCAACCTTAAAGTCTTTGACATAATTATTATGTTTTATTCATTTTCTGGATTGTAGGTGCCACTGGCTAGGCCAGCATTTATTGCCCATCTTTAATTGTCCTTGAGAAGGTGGTGGTGAGCTGTCTTCTTGAGCTGCTGCAGGTCATGAGATGTCGGCACATTCACAATGTTGTTAGGGAGGGAGTTCCAGAATTTTGACTCAGCAACAATGAAGGAATGGTGACATATCTCCAAGTCAGGATGGTGTGTGACCTGGAGGGGAACTTCCACATGGTGGCATTCCCATGCTACTCTTGTCCATCTAGATGATAGCAGTTGTGGGTTTGGAAGACGACACCTAAGGAGCCTAATTAATTTAGCTTTTCATTTTCTGCCTCATATTACAAAGGAACAGTGGATACCTTGGGCCATCCAAGATGGTTAACATGATATTGTAGCAAGCCAATCTGCTAGCGTGGGTGCTTCGCCATTATGATACTAACACTTCACACAGGCTGATCCATCTGTTTACTCCTGCTTCCCCATTGTCCTGCCTAATATATTTCTTTAAATATTTCTTTCTTCTGTCAATATTGAAATTCTGAAATGAAAACAGGTGATGCTGGAAATACTCAGCCAAGTGGCATCTGTGGAGAATGCTTATTCTAATTAAAGACACCATGATATGATTAACTTGCCTGCAGAGCTCTAAATAAAAGTCATATAGGGCGGGATTTGACAGCCTTTCTCGACAAGAGACCAGAAAAGTTTACCTGAGGTCAACTGATATTTCCTTTGTCTGCCCCTCGCCCACTCCGATTCCATAGTGGGGGTGAGGCGGGGGGGGAGTAGAATTCTGACGATAGTCTCAAAACATTAACTTTGTTTTTCTCCCTCCAGAGATGATGCTTTTTCCAACATTTTTGTAGATTTCTGGCATCCGCAGTATTTTGCTTTTTTATGTGTGATTAACTTTGATGGGTGTCAAAGGAAATTCTAAAAAATAATATAAAATCAAAGCCATATATGTAACTACAAAAGCAGAACGTATGCTTTAAAAGTGTCCCATGTCCTCTGTTCTATATTTGTATAGATTCTTATTGGCTTACTAAGCGCTGCTATACTAATGAATTCACGTATCCACTGGAAGTGGCATCATAAGTCCCTGAGCGTGGGAAACAAGCAGAGAGAAAGGAGCCATGTTAGACAATACACACTGTAAATAAAGATCTTTTGTTGTAAACCCTCCATGCTTTATTGTTCAATGTATAACATAAAAACTGGTAATAGGGAGGACGAACAAAGCATGCTAGACACCCAGGAAATCAAATTTACCAAGGAAGAGGTCCAGAACAGAAAATAAGCTTTTCACATGCACTCCAGACCTGATGGGCTAGGTGGACGTGAGTAACGCTGCTCTGCAGCAGTTACAGAGTTGCCTTCTGTGGGGGCTCAGGGTGATTACTCCACTGCCATTGAGAAAGTGGTGTTATAGAAGCTACATGAGGGCCATTGCAGAATTGTACTTGTGAAAGAAATAGTGAGGAGTTATTTCTGGTGGCCTGGATTGGATGCGAAAATTAAAGAGAATACCAGCACATGATCTTCCTGTGTGAAGGTAAGAAAGCTTCCACCTTTAGCACCACTACATCCATGGGAATGGCCTGAAGTAGCTTGGCAATGAGTGCATATGGATTTTGCAGGCCCCTTTGAAGGGAATATGTTCTTAACAACAGTTGATGCTCACACTCAGTGGCCAGACATCACTATGATGAAATCTACTTCATCAGGGAAGACTATCAGGAAGCTAGAAGTATTTAGTTGTTTTGGATTCCATCTACAACAGGTAAATGACAGCGAACCTCAATTGATCTCTCAGAAATGTGAACGTTTCTTCTGAGGAAAAGGTATTCAACATATTAGGTCTGCACTGTATCATCCTTTTATCAATGGACCAGCAGAATATTTCATCCAAACCATGAAATGTACCTTGAGAACAACCAGGCAACAAGGTTCGCTAATCAAATGCCATAATAATTTTCTACTAGTGTAAAGGAATACTGCACATTCCACAACAAAGACCTCTCTTGCATTACTAATGACAAAGAGACGACTATGATTGGCATTCAAATATTGAAACCTTTGAAAGAGATCATACAACAGCACCGGCAAAGATAAATGGAATGGCAGGAAAGCAAAGCAAAGCATAGAGTTTTTCACCAAAGACAAGGAGTTTTAGCTAGGAATTACTCCATAGGAGAGAAAAGGATTCCTGTCACAATCCTTGCGCAGGTTGGACCTATCTGTTATACTGTCCAGACCAGAAATAACATTCTCTGGAGGAGGTATGTGGACCCTCTGTGGAGTGGGTGAACAGATCTGCCAGAATTGGAATCTGCTGAGAATCCAAATTCAACTGTACAAAGTGTTGACCTGAACTCTCCTACAACCCCAACACCAACAAACACTGTTGAGGACAGCAACGCCTTATCCATTGATTAGACACTGAGACAACCTCACCAATGCCGGGTAAACCCACCATTGATGATGTTTGGGCAAAGACAAAAATGCCAGAGATTACCACCAGGGTAAAAAAGATGCCAGAGGTGCGCCGTCAACCGTTTTGAGAGAGGCAGCCTCCAGCCCATCTGACTTATTCGTAGGGACTAGTTTATTGATTATTGTTCACGTTGATCCTGTTGGAGACATTCAGTTTAAGGGGGGATGAAATACTATGCATTTGTATTAATTCTTATTGGCTTACTGAGCTCTGCTGGATTAATGTATTCACTGGAACTGATGTCGTAAGTCCCTAACAGAGGAAATAGGCAGAAAAGAAGCAGCCATGTAAGAGAACATATGCCTGTAAATAAAGCTCTGTTGTTTTAAACACTCCATGCTCCCAAGCATCATTTTCCAATATACAACATCCTCTAATTCCAATTCACTTATAAGATGCCTTTAGTCTCAATGTCCTCTGTGCAAAGGCATGGGATATCAACTAGAAGAAAAACATATTTTAAAATTCTTGGACATCTGTAGTTTTATTCAATTTGGTGGTGCAAATTAAATATTTTTTACTTTGGGTTAAATCAAACCAGACCAGTTTGCCCAGACATCCAACACAAGTCCCCTCCTCTGAATTAGAGTGCCTTATGTATACCCCATCATTTTTTATTTCTCAAGACCTCTGAAGATTTTGTTTTAGCCATCAGCACTTACTCTTCTTCATCTGCAATATAAGTTTCACATCACATCTGTTCTTAAAACACAGCACGATAATTTTCATGCATTTGTTTCAAGTGATTCAGGGTACTATGTTGTAAATCCTTTACTGGGAGAACCTGAATGTAGCTGCATCTCTCTGTGCTGTGAAAAGCTGTGCTACTTTGAGGGTATATCGGCAGCAGCACTGACAGTGCACTGCGCTCTTGAGATGTCGATCAATTCTTGTCTGTGCCCAGGTGACTATCTCATTTACTTTAAATATTTCATCAATAGTCACTGCTAGAGTGGTGACAAAATGTCACCAAAGATGTTGTTTTTCATGTGTTGCATATCTCTGTTGTTTCCAGTAATGAAAGAGCAGCACAGCGATTGACAACGCACTGGGAGTGTCGGTGTGCTAAATTTTCCCAGCCTCAAGGGGCAGTCTTGGAAGCAGGGGAACTAGGAGCATGGCAGGGAGTATGTAGTGACATTTCTCTGACACATTCTCACTGCTGGGAAAGGTGCCTAGTTGTGTCTTTCGTCCAAAGCTAGTGGGAATAATGTCAAGGCTGGCAGGTGGAGAAGAAGCTGAACAGTGATCGTGGGCATAAGGTAATTAGTCAGGGTGGAAGCTGGGTTATGATAGGATCTGAAGCTGCTGAGGAGGTTTAAGTTTAAGTTTATTGATCAGAGTCACAAGTACGCTCACATTAACACTGCAATGTAGTTACTGTGAAAATCCCCTAATCTGGCACCAGTTTGGGTACACTGAGGGAGAATTTAGTATAGCCAATGCACCTAACTGGCACACCTTTCAGACTGGGGGAGGAAACCGGAGCACCTGGAGGAAACCCAGGCAGGCATGGGGAGAACATGCAGACTCCACACAGAAAGTGATCCAAGCTGGGAATCAAACCTGGGTCCCTGGCACTATGAGGCAGCAGTGCTAACCACTGTGCCACCATGCCGCCCAAGGGAGAAGCAAGATCATGACAGGGCAATTACTAAGATTCCTGCTCTTCCTGCCTGCCAAGGCACCCTTCCAAAAATTAAAAAAAAATGATATACCTCTGCCTTTTCTGGTCAAACTACTGCCTTGAGCCAGGTTTCACTGATGCTTATGATGTTCCCAGAATCTGAATTTAAAATCAGCTCTGGTTAAAGCAGCAGGCTGTAACTTTGTCATGTCAATTCAGACCCCTGCTTTTCTATGATACACAGACTCTATGGTGCACAGAATCTCACCAGTAAAAGGGCAAGGGATGGAACTGAACCACTTTAACCCTACGATTGCATCAATCCCAGCTGGCAGAGTGGTATAAAAATTGCAACTTTTGACTGTTGAATCATTATTCTTGGCATTCATAGTGCTTGCAAAGTACCTTCAGACAGATCTTGAGTACAACATACCTAACTACTTGTTAATGCTTTGTTCCAAGACTACACTAAGAATGTTTCCCTTTTCAAGGTATGATCTGTCATGTCAAACAGCAATAAAATGAGCAGTCAATGGAGCACAGTTATTCCTGGACCAAATCTCTTGTGAGACTGACAGTGCCATTGGCAGCGTAAAGTGTACACATTTACATATGCTGCTTAAGTTTAAGTATCAGTGTCACAAGTAGGCTTACATTAACACTGCAATGAAGTTGCTGTGAAAATTCCCTATTGCCACACCCCAGCACCTATTTGGGTAACACTGAGGGAGAATTTAGCACGGCCAATGCACCTAATCAGCGCGTCTTTTGGACTGCGGGAGGAAAATGGAACACCCGGAAGAAAGCCATGCACATATGGGGAGAACATACAGATTCCTCACAGTCAGTGACCCGAGGCCAGGAATTGAACTTGGGTCTCTGGTACTGTGAGGCAGCAATGCTAACCACTCTGCCACTTACACTCTCATTACACCATTGCTGTTCTACAGAACTGGTTGCTCTATGACCAATTAAGAACATGTTAAAATTTGAGCATATGATATTTCCTAACAACCGGTATTCTCAGATTACTGGTTTGAAGCACAGTTAATGGAATTTCTTGGCTATTATGATTCTGCTGCATAGAATAAGGAAGCATTTCTGTTTTGGACCTTGGTACATTTTAATAAAGCTTACCAGAACAGTGTGTGCCCCCACACTGTGATTTCCCACCCATTAATGCTAAATGTTTGGAATATCACTGACAGGAGTTAATTTACCCATAAATATTGTGTACTGAGAATGCAAAAATGATATATTTCACAGTTCACCTGATACTGCAAAATAACCCCAGCCTTATTCCAGTAATACAATTAAGGGTCATAAAAGGAGTTCAGTATAAAGTGAGTTAAGAACTTTACAATAAGATTATAGATAGGCTAGAAGTTTTACCACAGCTTCAGCACTGGATAATTTAGAATTGAGAATTGATGATAGCGAGCAGCCCACTCTTTGGAGGCAGTTTAACGGGTTGGAATCACACAGTACAGTATTAGAATCCAATGTGTTAATCCAGTCATTACTAAATTCACGCAGCATGATTTCCAAATTTCCAATGGACCTGGAAGAAAATGATACCACATTAAAAATCACCATTCAGAACTAATACAAGGTAAACATTTCACTGATGGAATTCTTTCCTATCAATGATAAAACCTCCAACAATTTGAACCCATTTTTCAAAGTAAATTTTCAGGGCAGGTGTGTCTTCTGCCAAAAATACATCAGATGTGTCAAATTTAAAAAAATGCTTCCTCCACGCAGGAAATAAGTTAACACTTCTATAAAAAGACTGGTTCAATCTAAGTTATCAAAATAACCGAAGGAGAAATGGTGAGACAAACATAAATTGCTGATTGTTGTGTGTTTAAATTTTTAAAATGACAATTCCAGGTCCTGCATTTTAATCTTTGTTCCTATTTTAGAACCAAAGAATCCCTAAGTGCAGAAGCAAGCCATTCAGCTCATCGAGTCTGACTCTCTGACAAAGCACCTTAGCCAGGCCCTCTCCCCTGCCCTATTCCCATAACCCCACATATTTACTGTGGTTAATTATTCGAGAGGTACAATCTTTGGACACTGAGGGTCAATTTAGCATTGCCAATCTACCTAATCTGCACACCTTTGGATACCAGGGGTCAATTTAGCATTGCCAATCTACCTAACCCGCACATCTTTGGACTGTGAGAGGAAACTGGAGCACCTGGAGGAAATCCACAAAGACATGGGAAGAACATGCAAACTTTGTATAGACCATTACCTGAGGCTGGAATTGAATCCGGGTCACTGGCGCTGTGAGGCAGCAGCGCTAATCAGTGTGCCGCTATACCGCCCACTTTAAGTATCAGTGAAAAAGCATCTTCATAATTGAACAAAGATTTTCTAATGCATCACCTTTTCACTATATTTGCAAAGTCAGCTTACAATGCTAGACGTGTCTTTGAATTAAACTTTGAATAAGAATCCCATGTAATTAGATATGCAATTTACAATGTCTATGCACCCAACTAATGGCGTTGTCAATGTAAATTTATATTCTTGTTTTCCACCACCTTAAGCATATGAATGTCAGTTCCTAATCCTCTATAACAACAACAGGAAATTGCTGTCGTAGTTATTCAGAGCACTCTCTTAGGCCTAGTCATCTTCAGCTGCTCACCAATATCCTTTCCTCCATAATAAGGTCAGAAGAGGGGGCGTTTGCTGATGATTGTACTGTTTTCAGCATAATTTCTGACTCCTCAGATAATGAAACAACATTACCACTTGAAAAAGACCTGGGCAACATTCAGGCTTGGGCTGATAAATAACAAGTAACATTCACGCCACATCAGTTAGCATCCCCATCAAGAGAGTCTACACTCCTGCCAAAACTTTTAGCAGGATTATCATCATTGAATCCCAGTCTCCCATCAGCACCCTCAGGCTTAACATTGACCCATAAACTTCACTGGATGATCAACATAATTATTGTGGCTACAAGAGCAGATTAGAGACTGGGTCTTCTGCATTGAGTAGCTCAACTCCTGCCTCCCTGGAGCCTTTTCACTATCCACAAGATAGGAGTGTTAGTGAACACTCTCCGCTTACTGGGATAAGTGCAGCTCAAACAACAGTGAAGACCAATGATACCATGCAGGAAAAAACACTTGCCCGGGCTCTGTGGCTTTGCCCAAGGGGAAAAGTGTCAATACTGGGGGCAACTCAGAACTACCTATGGGCATGGTGCCAAGGTGGCAGGGCCTAATTTGGAGCTGTGACATAGGGAGGGACCAGGACTGGTCATCGAGGTGGGGGAGGGTCAGCCTGCTGGAGGGGGTCAGGGCTGCAGGTGGCGGGAGGGGGAGAATATCGGGGTGGGGGATCAAAGCTGGCCTGGGCACGTTTGGGGAGAAGCGATCAGGCTGTGGGAGGGTTATACTGCCGGTGATGCAGGGATCATGGAGCTAGCCATGATCGAGCTGGCCAGCAATGGGGAAGTTGGCAGACAGGGACCACTGTGCATGTGCTGATCTCGGCACTGACGGATCGGCGCATGCACAATGGCCAACTCAATGCGCTGCTGCCAGCCTCTCCAGCGGGAATAGGCCCCATCCACAGATTTTTGGACTTATTTACACTAGTGCACTCTGCAGTGCTCAGAGTGTGGGAGATTCATTTTGAAACTCCCACAAAAAAAAACCAGCGGGATTTATTCCAGTTTTTACACAAATTCAACACTTAGAATCTTTCTGGGAGAATCGCCCCCTACTTTCTGGTAACAACCATTGCCTGTTGCTCAATATTTGCAATTATCCAACAATAATTTCACAGCACATTAAAGTAATGAAACACCTTGCCTGTTATCATGCAGCATATTGTTCAGTGGGTAACAGTCTCATCTCTGAGTCAGGAAGTTGTAGGTTTAAATCTCACACCAGAGACTTGAGCATAAAATCGAAACTGACACTCCAATGCAATATGGAGGGAGTCCTGCACTGTTGGAGATTCTGCCTTTTGGATGAGGCCTTGGCTGCCTTCTCAGAGTCACAGAGCACAGGTGGAAGTCACTTGGGTCATCCACTCTGTGGAGCAATCTAGTCAGTCACATTCCCCGTGGGTCACCTGTTTATTTTCCTCTAGTTGTCTATCTGAAATTCCAGGAGTTTAAAATAAAAGCGCTGTTAAAATAAAGACACACATCCTGTTTAAAGGACCACAGTCACTGACCTGCTTCTTGAGAACAGGTTGGTCTCCTATACCCTTACCCAACTCCATCAACAACAGCTTATAAGTAGGATCTCAAGGACAAACCAATTAAACAAAATCTATTGACATGGCCTATTGATGACTTTAACAGTTTAAACAATACTTTGCAGAATTGTATCTCACAGATCCAGTGATGGTGATGAATTCTCTCATTGTTGTGATAGATAAGTATTCAAGGAGAAGACACTTTCACTGTTGTCATACGTGTAATTTAAACAACTTCATTTATAGATCTAATTGTTAATAGAAAGAATCTACAAAAGGTGTGAATGTAGCCCAGTCCATCACACAAACCAGCCTCCCATCCATTGACTCTGTCTACACTTCCCGTTGCCTCAGCAAAGCAGCCAGTATAATTGAGGATACGCACTCCGGACATTCTCCCTGCCACCTTCTTCCGTCAGGAACAAGGTAGAAAAGTCTGAGGTCATGTACCAGCTGACTCAAGAACTGCTTCTTTCCTGCTGCCATCAGAGGTTTGAATGGACCTACCTCACATTAAGTTGATCTTCCTCTACACTCTAGCTATGTCTATAACATTACATTCTGCACTCTCGTTTCTTTCTCTATGAACGGTATGCTTTGTCTTTATAGCATACAAGAAACAGTACTTTTCATTGTTTACTAATACATGTGATAAATCAAAAATATTATCTATGAACTCACTGTTGGAATGGTGGGTAAGGTACTACAGCTTTGTGACTTGCTTGTTTTCCAGTAGGGACCTGACTTTGTGCTCCTCAAATGTTGAGATTCTATTAGGATTGTCCGGGGTTGTGTCTTCCTACATAATGGGGCCTTACTTACAGTCTGGAATTTTACCAACTCGCCCACCTCAGAATCAGGGTTGGTGGGGCTCGCAGAACAACACTCTCCATTGGCCTTGGGTGGGATCTTACAAGCCTTGGGCAGGCGAGGCTGTAAAATTCCAGCAGCAGGCTCTGAAATTGGCTTTCAGAATGTCCTTTGTATCTAAGTTTGGGATACCCTACAGTGCAAGGACGCTACCTTTGGTACATGGAAATCCTCCATGCAAATTATGTGGTCAGCCTAGCAAAACTGAGCTCTGGTGAGTATACTCTTGATAACATGTATGCAGCACATTGCAAGAGCTTAGATGTTAGGGATTTTGTCCTGTCATTTGATGTTGCAGATAGATCTTAAGTTGTGGAGGTGGAATGCATCTAATTGCTTTATGTGATGCCAGTGATTGTCTATGCCTCTCAGCCACGGAGAAGTGATGTGAGAACCACTGCCGGGTAGTCTTATGAGACACACTCCACACTATCTGCAAAGCCTGCCAGTTAGTTTGCTGAATGGTGAGCTTGTTTTGTTGGATGATGGGTGCTTTCATTGTCCAATATGGTGTTGTTAGAAAGGACACTCCCAAGATAGCAGGACTTCTGAACTGAGTTAGGGGTGATTGTGACAATGGAATCTTGGAGCTTTTGGCCAGGGACAGGTTATTGTGAAGGCCAAAGCATTTTAAGGCTTGGGAAAATGGTCAACAATCAGTTGGATGCCCTCCAACTGTGTGCTATGATAGTACAGTTGTTGGTAAACAATAGTTCATTTAGTAGCGATTCTGTGATATTGGTGGGAAACTTGAACATTTGCAGATTGAATAGTCAATGAAAAATGTCATCTTTGAAAATCTCCCATGAAATTTAGAATCTTGTGCAATAACCAGCCCACAAGAGTACTGGCTTACACATCAGAGCAATGGTTCAGCACTGAGGTGGACAAATGACATTAGTCAATTCCTCTTCATTTTGTCATTCTTCATGATGAATTAAGGTTCAAATGGGGCCCAATTTAACTTCTGTCCTTCTCCAAATAAAACAATACCTGGAAAACTTGTACCTCATTGGTAAAGGCTGACAAAATGTCACTTGTAATAATCAGATCCAATGGACAGGGTCGGCCTCCCAGCCGAGTGTTTCTTGGCAGCAGGAGGCAGTTCTATTTGTTGGTTGCGGGATTCTCTGAGTCCGCCAGTGTCAATGAGATTTCCCATTGAAGCCATCCCATGCTGTTGGGAAACCTACGGGTTAGTGGTGTGCTGCTGGCAAGACCAAAGAATCCCGCTGGCGTGAATGGCTGGAGAATTCTGATCGGGATCTATCAGGATGAGGGTCTTGATAGGAATGGGATGGAAGTCAGAAACTTGAGCAAAATAACGCGTATCGCTTATAGTTAATATCATTGTCATGAGGCTGCGGTGACAAATTGCTTATTGAATTCTTACTGAACTGATGGTCCACTTCAATAATGCAACTGTAATGGTGAAACATTGAAAATTGCACTGGAAGCTTGCTACTATAATATACTTTTGTTGACATGAACATATTACATAGAATTATTCACAAATTGTTCTTCATCATTATCTATTAATCATGTTTAACCACTGTTAGTAAGCAGCCATAATGTGCAACTTAACCCATCATAATATTGCTTCACTTCATTTACCTCGACTTTTTTTATTGTTGTTCAGTTCATATCATTAATTTCAATATCATTACTTCTGATTTAATGACTGGACTGCTTGTTCCAGTAAATCCCAAGCTTTCTGGGCTATCCAGTTTAAAATAAAACAACAAAGCCAAAATAGGCCTCATATTATAAAAATAAAGTAGCTGGTTATAGTTAACAATGCAAAAAAACAACTATTGCTTTCTAAGAATACCAAACTTAAAGCACCACTGCTCAATAAACCATGAAATAGTTACCCAGAAATGAAGACAATTATTATTTAAATCTTCATGTGAAGGGATCTTGTGATGATTTGAGAATGGTAAATGGAACAAGTTAAGCACTGCATTCTTTTTATCGGGTGAACGTTGTCAGGGAGAGTCTGAGAGACTATTTCATCGACTCGTTAGTCCTCAACTGTTTTAAGTGCCAGTCAGTCCTCAGCACTGTTTCTTAGGAGACACTGGGCAGCATTTTCACCCCAACTCCCCAGGATGGGCAATAGAGAAGTAAGAGGTGATTTAAAAATTCACAAATCTGAAATCTATCGCAACCTACTTTCTTGGTCTAGGTAAACTTGGCAGCTGAAGAGAGAAGGAACAGGTAAAGGAGCTTGCTAGCGTTTCTTAAGGGCCAGGATGAACAGAATCTTTTGCCTCAATTAAACAACCTAACCTGTTTTCCTCCCTGTGATCCATCACCTGCCATACTGCAATGTTTGCACAGCACTGTGATCAGAATCAGGGACGATACAGTGACACAGTGATCAGTGCTGGTCCCTCATAACACCAGGGATCCGGGTTCAATTCCCGGCTTGGGTCACTGTCTATGCGGAGCCTGCAAGTTCTCTCCATGTCTGTGTGGGTTTCCTCCAGCAGCTCTGGTTTCCTCCCAAAGGACCTGCGGGTTAGGTGCATTGGCCATGCTAAATTCTCCCTTAGTGTACCCAAACAGTGCTGGAGTGTGGCGATTAGGGAATTTTCATCATAACTTGTGGTGTTAATGTAAGCCCATTTGTGACACTAATAAATAAACTTCAAGCTTAAAAAAAAATCCTTCACTCACAATGCGATGTCGACTTCCTGGTGTACTCTCTCCATCTTCCTTGGTTACCCATGACTCACAATCTCCTCCCCATTCTTCCATGACCTCCATGACGTCCTCTCTAACTCACAACTACATTTTTTTATTTGCCGGTAATCACATTAATAAAAAATAGAATATGGGTTGCTTAGTTCAATTTAGACGGAGAAGTTGAGACAAGTTTTTTTTAAAATCCAGGCTAAATATATTTTTAAGTTATGTTAGAAATTTCCAATCATTCTTTATTAAGACCTTCTGAAATGGTTCCTCATTTACAGCTAATTTTCTAAAAATATATCGCTATATCAGTTCACAACTCTTAAGCAGTTTGGTGTAAAGAACAACAGCACTCATTAGTCTCTCCTTGCATCCTTAAATACCTTTCATGTGGTTTCCAAATGGTCATTACAAGATGCTTTTACAATTAACACATCTGCAATTTGGATCCAGTGAGAACAATGTTTAAGTGCTGGCTCTCCACACTTACATTGCTAAAACCCTTACACAAGTGTAAGAATCATAAGAGTTCGTTTTTATCCTATCCCAGGGGAACAGTATTCTAAACAGCAAGCAAGGTTATAGAGTCAGACTGAGCAGCATTCAGACCACAGCAGGGATGCTTTGCCTGCCAAAGGGTACTCAATGTACTGCACAGAGATAAAAGCTGCCAGCATTGAAGATTAAGTGAGGTTAATCAGATGAGTTGAAAGCTTGTTATAAAGAATAGAAATTAAAATTGTACGGGAGAAACAAGATTAATTCAAAAGCTGTGCAAGAACATCAAGAGTACTGAATTAAACCTGCAAGAGATTGAGGACTGACTTACCCGGAGGTAATAACTTCTCAAAAAATGATTTAGACTTAAGACTGATAGCGCAACAGTCAGAATAGTTAGAAAAGCAAAGAGAAAATGGGGTATCATGTAGCCTATTCTCTTGAATGGTGATGTTAAAGCTGATGGAGACTCTAAAAGGCGATTATGGAAGGATTGATCAGGCATAGCTGATTAATTAAGAAATTTGACAATTTAGCATTACTTTTTTTTAAGTATCAGCATAAAATGTAACTTTAATGTACAAAATTGGGGATGGTGGTATGTGATTAACTCACCCTGGTTGATTGTATTCCTGGCAGGATGGTAAAGTTATGCTTCATGATGATTCACATGATTTGTGCACCCAGCCAATGCTACCTGTTCCTTGGCAGCAGATCTCCACAGATGTTGCCAGACATGCAGCATTTTCCCAGCACTTTCTGTTTTAATTTCTGATTTCCAACATCCGCTGTTTAGGGTGAAAAAGATATCTGGAACATTGATTGCAAGGGATGATTCTGTTAGTATGACTTATTTAAGCTGTTGCTTGATCTGTCTGTGGAACAGTTCATAGAATCATAGAATCCCTGCAGTGCAGAAGGGGGCCATTTGGCCCACCAAGCCTGCACCAACAACAATCCCACCCAGGTGCTATCCCCGTAACCCTATTATAGAATACAATGAACCAGGGTGAGTTAATCTCATACCACCATCCCCAATTTTGCACACTAAAGGTACATTTTACACTGATATTAAAAAAAAGTAATGCTAAATTGGAATTCAAATTATATTTGTAGGCCTCTGGCTTATGAGTCTAGCTGTTATGTTGTTGTTCCCTGAGAGAAAAATATAGAAAGTTTTACTACCAGGCCATGCTGTCTAAACAAGGAATATTTAATCCTAACACTGAGTTTTATCCTCCTAATCCCCCTGACGCTAGGGCTGGAATTTTACCGGCGTGCCAGCCCTGATTTCGGGGACAGGCTCGGCTCAGAAAATGGCATTGTCCGTTGGCCTCGGGCGGGATCGTGTGAAACTTGGGCAGACGTGCCGGTAAAATTCCACCTAAGGTTCAATTTATCGTGGTCAATCAACCTAGCCCGCACATCTTCAGCGTGTGGGAGGAAATCCACACAGACACGGGGAGAACGTGCAAACTCCACACAGACAGTTACCTGAGGCTGGAATCGAACCCGGCTCCCTGAGGCAGCAGTGCTAACCACTGTGCCATCGTGCTGTCCCAAGCTCTGCAACCTCTGATCGATGGTAAGGGGAGGACTCTGCAGGTTGATAGGTTAAGTGTGCCTTTGTAGTATCTGATAGCTTAGTGGATGTTGGGCTTTCTGTCCTGTTTTATTATTTGACTTTTCAATTTCCTTTCTGAAAGGAAATTAGTGAACTATTTGGGTTTCTGTGACAATCTAGTATAGTCACCATTAATGAGACGAGTTGTTGATTTCAGACTTATTTAAATAATTGAATTTAAATTCCCCAGCTGCATGTTGGCATTTGAACACATTGGAATTCAAATTATATTTGTAGGCCACTGGCTTATGAGTCTAGCTGTTGTGTTATCGTTCCCCTAGAGATAAAAATAGAGAGTCTTACTACCAGCCCACACTGCTTCAACAAGGAACATTTAATTCTGACACTGGGCTTTTAACTATGGACCAACAAAAAACAATTGCAAACATTTTTTGAATACATCATCTGGGGAAGCTGTTACTGAACTATCCGTGTAAGATGTATGTAAAATGAATGTCCACGTTTACATGGACTATGCAGTCTGCATAATGGAGTCACATGCAGAGCAAACTGAACAGCTTAAAGTCCGCAAGAGCTTTTTTTAGGCACTGTGAAAGTATTCCGAGAACAGGCTCTGAGCATTTCTCAATGGATCTTCAAGACCATAATAATGCATTGTTTGACCCTTTCTCCCCCTAGAAATGATGGGACACTCACATCAACACACACAATAATACACACTCACATAAACATATACTCTAGGGGAGTTGGTGGTGTAGTAGCATTGTCACTGGACTAATAATCCAGAGATCCGGGGCAATTCTCTGGGAACCTGGGTTTGAATACCACCATGGCAGACAGTGAAATTTGAAATCAATAAAAAATATGGAATTTAAGGTCAAATGATGACATTGAAACCATTGTTGATTGTTGTGAAAAACCCATCTGGTTCACCAGCGCCCTTTAGAGAAGGAAATGCTTGCCAGGTCTGCCCTGGTCTACATGCGACTGCAGAACCACAACAATATGGTTGTCCCTTAAATGCCCTCTAAAATGGTCTAGCAAGCCAATCTGTTCAAGGGCAATTAGGGATAGGCTATATATGCTGGGTGTGAAAGAGTAGATTTGACTTCAGGACTCTACCAGAGACACTTATACAAACAATTGCTTCAGTGAACAATCAAGGCATGATAAGAAATTGACAGATGATGATTGGTTCTGAAGTAAACAAGTTAACTATACATATATTTCACTTTGCAGAGTTGAGGCACATTTACACAACAATCATTCTGCAAGCCTATTTATTATTAAGAATGGAAGTCAACCTTTTCCCCATTTAAGAGAATGATGTTATTGCTACAACATGTCACATCATTGATGGAATGAAAAGCCAATGGAAGATTAACTTTGTGATTAAGGTTGTTAAGAAGGCATACAGTGTCTTGGCGTTTATTGGTAGGGGGATTGAATTTAGGAGTCGTAGCGTTATGTTGCAACTGTACACAACTCTGGTGCGGCCGCACTTGGAGTATTGTGTGCAGTTCTGGTCCCCACATTACAGGAAGGATGTGGAGGCTTTGGAGAGGGTGCAGAGGAGGTTTACCAGGATGTTGCCTGGTATGGAGGGGAGATCCTATGAGGAGAGGCTGAGGGATTTGGGGTTGTTTTCATTGGAAAGAAGGCGGCTAAGAGGGGATCTTATTGAAACATATAAGATGATTAGAGGTTTAGATAGGGTGGATAGTGATAGCCTTTTTCCTCTGATGGAAAAATCTAGCACGAGGGGGCATGGCTTTAAACTAAGGGGGGGTAGTTATAGGACAGATGTCAGGGGTAGGTTCTTTACCCAGAGGGTGGTGAGGGATTGGAATGCCCTGCCTGCTGCAGTTGTAAATGCGCCTAGTTTGGGGGCGTTTAAGAGGTCTGTGGATAGGTTTATGGACGAAAAGGGATTGGTTTAGGTTAGTGGGTCATTGTTGTTGTTTTTTTTTAACTGGTCGGCGCAACATCGTGGGCCGAAGGGCCTGTTCTGCGCTGTAATGTTCTATGTTCTATGTTCTATGTGATATGCCTGTTTTGACTTTCGGGTTATAATCTAGATGGATCTTAAATTGTATGTACTTTATTAATCATGACCCATCAGCCTGCCAGTGGGTGAAAAGTCTTAGATTAGGCAACCACAATTTTAGCCTGTGAATAAATTTATCAAGCTATAGCAGCCTACCAAGGTATAAATTGTGAATATAGTTAGACTGCTGAACCAAGATAAAAGCTGTGGTGTATTAGCTCCAATGTGAGCAGCCATTAGAAACTACATCATTTTTTGTGACTTCCACTGCTGTGAGGGAGCATTGCACTCAGCATAGGAAATAGTGGCCAAATTCTTTATATCTTTGATTAACTTCTACATGTGTTTTTTATGCTAACAGTTGGTGTTTCATTCCAGTGTCCATTGCTCACATTTCATGACAAACTTCTATCCAATTCAAGCAGCTCACATTTTGTTCCATTTAGATCTCTCTAATCAGCCTACATAATTTTTTGAATTATTAAGATGGAATTTTCCATTAAGCTCATTATGTGCCACAGTGAATGTGACATTTGCCCCACTGGCTGCCATACTGTGTTTCCACTCTGTATCGTACATTTCCAAGCTAATTAAATATGCACACAACGGAAACACACTGAATCACTGGAAGGTGGCCTCAATTCACCTGCGCAGTGAACTCACTATTTCCTTACCTCAAGCGACATTTTTAAAGTGTGCCCACGCTCACCAATATCGTAGCACGGTGGCACAGTGGTTAGGCTGCTACCTCACAGCTCCAGGGACCCGGGTTCGATTCCTGGCTAGGGTCACTATCTGTGTGAAGTTTACACGTTCTCCCCGTGTCTGCATGGGTTTCCTTCAGGTGCTCTGGTTCTCTCCCACACTCCAAAGATGTGCAGGTTAGGTGGATTGGCCATTGTAAATTGTCCCTTAGAGTCAGGGGATTAGCTAGGGTAAATGTATGGGGACAGGGCCTGGGTGGGATTGTAGTCAGTGCAGACTCAATGGACTGAATGGCCTCCTTTTGCACTATAGGATTCTGTGAAATGTCACTCCATGCAGCCAGGATAGCTGCACAGCAATGTGATTGCCCCAAAAGCCAAGAATTCCAGAAGTTCAGCTCCCCCCCACCACCCCTCCTCCCCCAACCCCCAACCCTGGACCTGGATGTGGTTGAGGTCTGCCACAATGTCCTCTACCCCTGCCCTGGCCACAGGCCCACCAGCCTCACCATTCCAGCTTGGGAGTTGGTGTCATTGGCACTCAGTGACAGATCAGCGCACAAGAGGTCTGCCACCCACTGGAGGAGAAGGATGAATTATGTTGTCCGTGTCACCAAGATATGTCCATTATTTCATTACTCTTAACTCACAGACCGACAAGCACATCACACATTCATCTTCGTCTCACATACTGAAGCTCAGCTTGGGGTCACTTGGGTGCACTACCCTGGGGTATCCAGCTGATGGTCCATCACTCATTGATTACCTGGGGATCCATGTTTGATTTCTTGATGAGAAAGAACACATGGACTGAGGTCGAGGTGCCCCTTTATTCCTCTTGCCCAGCCACTGATGGAGCTCACTTACGCACCATAGTGATAGAGTCCAAGTCCCAGCACAAAGCCAGCAGAACCTGCTGGACCAGGGCAGCAGCCATCCTTCCCATGCTGGCCTCAAGTGCTTGCAACTTGGAGCCACAACACCAGATGGAACGTGGACGGAATCCTCCAACCTTTGTTCTAGTCTGTTGTCTGCCTCTTGCAATTCTGCCTGATGTTCCAACACCGTTCTTCGCATCTCCAGCATGTTAGTGATGGCCACTTCCAGAGGCTCATCATCCGTCTCAGACTCAGCAGGTGCCTATTCTCCAGGAGTCTTCCAGAGACCTGGACTGTCACTGCCTCTGACTGCTGTGTCAGTGAGATGAACCCAGAACATAACCTCGAGCTTAATCTCGATCACATTCTCATCAGGGAGCCCTGAATGTCCTAATACTACAATTTGGTAGTCTGCAACAAAGTTTGCAGTCAATTGATGGTTTAGTTGAACAAGTCTGACAGGGTTGAATATTATACTTTAAGTTTTGTAAATGGAGGTAATGAAACGTTCTGTGGTTAGTAAAAATAAATAAATTCATTTCATAACTTATGTTTGTGCATTGTAATTGTCCTGCATGCAGGTACGTTGTAAATGAGCTGGTACCCTGAGCAATAATAAATACATATGCTTTTCCACTTCTGCTTCAGCCAAGATTAAATACCACTTTCGAATGAAATGGATGATCCTGGTAAACAATCACCACTGCCCTTCCTATTGGCAGCACAGATGCCCATGGGCACTGATGCCGTAGCTGTAAGCTGGGGATTGAATAATGTATGGAATATAATTTGCTTCATTTCTTGCAAATATTGAATTTCAGCATCACATCTATAATAACAAACAATCCACTCTGCTAATCCTGTACACATTGCATTCAGGCTATGGGAAGGAAGCTTAACAATATCACCCATTCCAGGATTTATCCAACTGTAAGCCTTTTTATTGTGTGCACAGTGGTTAGCACTGCTGCCTCACACTGCCCGAGACCCCTCACCACCAGTATTTGAGTGACCTGCTGTGCTTGTGGCAATTTTCCAAAAATTTTTATTTTTTTTATTAGTGCTACAAGTAGGCTTACATTACCACTGTAGTGAAGTTACTGTGAAAATCCCTAGTCGCCACACTTCGGTGCCTGTTTGGGTACACTGAAGGAGAATTTTTCGCATGGCCAATCCACCTAACTAGCATATCTTCTGGACTGTGAGAGGCAACTGGAGCACCCAGAAGAAACCCACACAGACACGGGGATAATGTGCAGACTCAGCACAGACAGTGAGCCAAGCCAGGAATCAAACCCAGGTTCCTAGTGTTGTGAGGCAGCAATGCTAACCACTGTACTGACCCAAGGGATAGTGATGTATGGCTAAAAGCAAAATTTGTTTTCATGGAGATGGGATTACAAGTGTCTGAATTGCTATATGGTAAATTCTCACACATTTACGCTATTGGAGAATGTATTTCTTCCCCCTCCAGTAGTTTGGAGACAAACTTACGTCAGGCTTTGTGTATCAATTCATATCATTTGGAGTAGTGATTGGTGTACACTCTGTATGAAATGGGCACCATTGCTGCAGTGTGTGGAAATTGGGTTGCAGCATTCAAAAAGATAATTCTGGCTTAACATTGCAGCAGGAGGCTGGGGCACAAAAATATCAGAAGGAACAGTGCTTGGCTCACTCTCTTGATTCTCAGTTAACTTCACATCATGTCTCATCAATCATTTTCTGAGACTATTCAAGAATACCTACGACAACAGGAGCTGGCTTACCACCTCAATTAAGGCGACGGAACATGGCACATAAACACAGGACAAGAAAGCATCATTTCACAGGTTTTGTTTTGTCAGCCTTGCTCAAAAAATTCCACATCAGGAGAATGCATTTCCTGGGTCAGAATGTGTGGCATCTGAAGAGAAAGAGCATTGGCACATCCACTCTCATCCCAATACTGTACACTGCAAGAAGTTTAAGCAAGGCAAGGGAGATTGAGGCTTAGATATTCCTACTTTCTTGCCCATCCTGGGCAAAAATGCACTCTCCACCCTCTAAATATATCACCTATGTAACCCACCAATAAGGAAAAATACAGTTCAGACCAGTATTCTTATTTCCCTGTTTTACTGGTGTTCCATTTTAAAGTACGCAAGACCAGTTCACACCAGTATTCTTAATTCCCGTATTTTTTCTCTTCTGGGCAACCCTTCCTAATAATTACAAGAGGCCACAAACTTGGCATCTTGCAAGTTAATTACCAATTTCCCTTATGGAAATTACTCACCTGCAAAATTCTAAAACTCCGCTCTTTAATTTAACAAATCTCTTATTTAGCCCTCTCATATCACTTGGCACACCCTTCCCAACTTCCAACTTTATCCACATTTACCTCATCTTCCTGCAGCAAACACTGGCGCGCCACACCTGAGAAAGGACAGCCACCAGAAGGGGCATTCCGACCTTTTAATATTTCCCCGACTATAGAAATAGAAATATAGAAAATAGGAGCAGGAGGAGGCTATTCAGCCCTTCGCACCTGCTCTGGCATTCAGTATGATCACGGCTGGTCATCCAACTCAATCACTTAATCCCGCCTTCTCCTCGTATTCCTTAATCCCGTTTGGCCCAAGTGCTGTACATATATAGAATGTACTCTAGAAACATCACAGAAGGTTGAAGGGAAGGTATTCTACTCTGGACAATGGAGATGGGAAGGACGGGCCATATTAACAGCAACAGGTTAGTGATTGACTACACTCTTAAAGGCCTTGAACAATCCTTCTAGGTGAAGCAGCAGTTTATTGCACTTATTTCAATTTAGTCTATTGCATTCATTGCTTAATGAAGTCTCCTCTGCATAAGAACATGAGGAATAGCAGCTCCAGCCTGCTATGCCACTGAGTGAAATCATAGCTGACTTTATTGTAGCCTTAACACCACTTTTCTGCCTGTCTCCCATAATCTTTCACTCCCTTTTTGATGAAGAATCTGTCCAGCTCAGCCTTGAATATATTAAATGGCCCACCTTCCATTGCTCACTGGAAAGAGAATTCCAAGCACTAATGAGCCCCGAGACAAGAAATTCCTCCTCATCTCTGGCTTAAATGGGAGACCCCATATTTTGAAACTGTGTCTCCAAGTTCTAGATTCCCTCATGAAGGGAAACATTCTCTCAGCATCTAGCCTGTCAAGCCCTCTCAGAGGTGTTTATGTTTCAATAAGATCACCACTCATTCATCTAAACTCCAACGAGTATCGGCCCAACTTGCTCAAACTTCTCTTAAGGCAAGCCTCTCATCCTAGGAACCAGCCAAATCAACCTTCTGGAAACTGCTTCCAATGTAACTTTGTCCCTCATTAAGTAAGGACCAGGATTTTCCGGCCGTTCATGCCAGTGGGAGTCCCTTGTCTCACTGCAGTGAATGGAGATTTGGCCGAGCTCTGAATTCTCTGTCCTCGCTTCCTGCAATGATGTAGTTGATATAAACTGTGTAAAATACTTAAGATGTGGTCTCACCATTGCTCTGTACAGCTACAGCAAGATGTTCTTATTTTTATACTCCATTCCCTAGCAATAGGGGCCAAATGCTCTTTGCTTTTCTAATTAGTTGCTGCACCTGCATGCTAATGTTTTGTGGTTCATGTATAAGAACAGGTCCTTGTGCATCACTGCATTCTGCAGTCTCTCTCCAGTTAAACCATATTCTGTTTACTGTTCTTCCTGCCTAAGAGGATCAGCTTCATATTTTTCCATATTACACTCAATATGCCAAATCCTTGTCCACCCACTCACTGTATCTTTATCTCTTGATAGATTCGGTATCCTCCTTATCACTTGCCATCTTATCTACCTTTCTGTTGTCCTCAAATATAGCTGCATTTCGGTTCCTTCATCCAAATATTATTATAGATAGTAAATAATTGAGATCTCAGCACTGTTTCTATGGCACTCCAACCCTTCCAATTTGGAACACTCCACTCAATATAGATTGTCACCCTGAAGATCAACCCAACACTATAAAGTCTTATCTGGTGCAGTACCCTTTCATGTGATCCCTGATCATTTGGAAATCCAAATATACGTCTCCTAGTTCCCCTTTATCCGCCCTGTTCGTTACATTGTTCAGGAACTCTAACAAATTGGTCAAACGCAATTTCCTTCTTACAAAATCACAGATCATAGAATCCGAATCATAGAATCCTTACAGTACAGAAGAAGATCATTTGGACCTTTGAGTCTGTACTGACCACAATCCCCCAGGCCCTATTCCCACAATCCCACACATTTACCCTTCTAATCGCCCTGACACTAGGGTTAGCTTAGCATGGCCAATCAACCTAAGTTGCACATCTTTGGACTGTGTGAGGAAATCAGAGCACCCAGAGAAAACCCACACAGACACAGGGAGAATGTGCAAACTCCACAATCATATTACAGTATGATTTTCTAAATGTCCTGCTATTACCTCTTTAATAATGCATTCTAGCATTTACGCAATGATAGATATTAGGTCAATTGCCTACAGGTGCTGTGGCTCCCCAGATTGGAAGTAAGTATCCATGTCAATAGAAAAACAGGCAGCGTTATTCAGGTGGCATTCAACACTAGCAACCTGCATGCCAGCCCTGCTGTTCAGAGATCAGAATACCAATTTTAAAGGGCGCCCTGATCTCCATGCTTGGAGACAGGTCCCCCTACCACAAAACATGAAATGGTGACACTCATGCTGACAAGGGGAATACCACCATCTTCTCACCAAAGAGTGGCATCTTTCTTCTCCCATCCACAGTTCACTGTTCTCCCCACGCCACACAGGCATGAGGATGACTTGGCCCTGCCCCTCCCCCATTCAGCGCCCCACACATCAGAACCCCCATTCTGACCCACCGTCCCCACTCATTCCTCCATTCCCTACACAGATCTCCACTCCAACCCCTTCCAGGCCTGAGCTTTGCCCAGTGCCCTATTCTCTGAGCTATTGCAATTCTTGCCAGTAGCCAGAGGGCCTGGAGAATCCCTCCACCATGGTTTCATATCTGCCCCCTCTCCTGAACAGAGGTATAACATTTGCCATTTTCAAATCCACTCGGACCTTTCCAGGACCTAGAGAAATTTGCAAGATGACAACCAATGCTTCAACTATCATCACAGCCACTTCTTTTAAGATACAAAGATGCAAGCCATCGGACCCTAGGGACCTGCCAGCCTTAAATCCTATCAGTATTCCCTTTATTTTTTCTCTAGTGATAGGGTTTGTTTTACATTTCTCCCTCCATTTTGCCTTTTGATTTTCTAATATTCGCAGGGTGCTTTTTGAGTCTTTTGCTTTGAGGATGCAGACAAAATAGTTATTCAAAATCTCTGCCATGTCCTTGTTTTCTATTATTAATTCCTCAATCTTACCCACTGAAGGGATTGATGCTCATTTCAGCTATTCTCATGCTTTTCAGATGCTTGTAGAACATTTTACTCTCTGTTTTTCTATTTCTTGCTAATTTTCTCTCATATTCAGATTTTTCCCTCTTGTTTTAGTCATTCTGTCGGCTAATACAGGAACAATTCGGTACAATATTTCATGATTTGAAGTATAAGATGATCAGAAGACACCACAGGACCACTTGCATTAGATGACCAATGTATGTGCATGTCCTGATATACATACATGAGAGTGAACATTGGGAACTGTTCCTACAAGTTATTGTGGATCAGCTTGAAGACAGATGAAGATAAATGTCATCAGTTTTGAGAAGACCTGCAGCCAATGTACACCATAGGATATCCATCGGATAGTGACAACCAGGCAGGATTATCTTCTCACTCAAACCTTTTCACTGAAAACCCCATAAAAACGTGTGAACAGAAAACGTTGAGGTGTTTAAATATGTTTCTAACCAGTGCAGCCCTTAACCTGTGCCATCTCAATACAACTACAATTTCCTAACTGTACTTGGCCTACCACTACATTTCAGTGATTCCTCAGAATGCACACCGGAGGTAGAGGGGGCCAGCTGCCCCAGGCCTATGATGCGCGTGGCGGGCATCCTCTGGAGGCCCTGGACCTTGAGGGCCCTGGCCTGCTTCCAGGTGTCTGGTGTGTTTCCATGACATCCTCTTCATCCTGCTGTCCCTGAGATGACCCAGTGTCAGGAAGAGGGGAGTCAGAAGGCGTAGCCACAGCCACAGTCTCCTGGCTGGAAGGCCCCAGCATGGTCTCAAACCCTTCCTCCTTCCTTGGGGCTCCTGTGGGCCCCTGGGTCACTCCATGGGATGGCAGTGCTTCTGCAGTGAGCTCCAAAGTCTCCAGCTTCACCTGGCCCTGCCAGACCTGGGGGACTGCTCGTGTCCTACCCATGGCGGTCATGTGATGGCCACTTGAGTTGGGGGCCACCTCTCAATGATGCAGCATGTGCCCTCTGAGACTGAGCCGTGCTCTGCAGCCCCTCAGTCATGACCCTCTGCGACTGGGCCACGTTCTCAAGGGCTGCTGCCGTAGCCCATTATATCTCAGCACTGGGCCTGCTCATGCTCTTGAGCCTCCCAGCCATGGGCCACAGAATCTCGAGAAGCCTGTTCAATCCCTCAGCTGTGGCCTACTATGACTTGGCTACGGCTCTCTAGGACTCTGCAGTGGCCTGTTGTGACTTGGCCATCACTTGGAGTCTGCCACTCATGGTGAGGATTCCCTGTTCCAAACTTTCCACTGCAGACACCACCCTTGCACTGTTGGCCTGGGAAGTATGCAAGACAGGCAGTGGCTGCTCTGCCTGAAAGCTTTGGGACTCTTCCCAACAGCCTCACAGTTGGTCCAGTGTGGTCGTCAACTCCTCCTGCATTCCCTGGCTCTGTTGCTGTATCTCAAAGGACCAGCATTAGCCTGGGGCCAACTGAGTACTTGCATCGGCAGGCCCCCACATGCCAGAGACTTCACACCTTCCCTCTTCCACCTGATGTACATCAACACATGTGTTGTGCTCACTGGAGAGTGACCCAGAAGCCTCACCACTAACTGCACCCACCGATGTGTCAGCATCTGGGATGTGAGTTGTGAGGTAGAAGCTGACGTCAAAACGGTGCTACCCTTGGAGGTCCCTTCAGCCATATCCTCCTAGGACTCGTCCAAGCTGTCTGGACCAGGATGGGCAGGAGCTGCAGAAGGGGCCTGTAATCCAGAAGGCTCCAGGGTATCTGGATCTGTCCCTGCAACACAGGACACAAGGTTAAGTGCAAGGGAGGGAGAGGGGTTGGGATGCCAAACATGTGATTCACATTTCTCCATTGAACACAGAACAAAGAACTAAGAAAATTACATCACAGAAACAGGCCCTTTGGCCCTCTAAGCCTGTAGCAATTAGGCTGCCCATCTGATTTGTAACCCCCTACCCTTCCGGGAACCATATGCTTTATTCTCATCCCAAACACATAGCTATAAAGACACCAAAGGTCACCATTGTATCTGCATCTGCGACGTCCCCCGGCAGCGGGTTCCACGCACCTACTGCCCTCTCTGTGCAAATAAACATGCCTTGTACATCTCCTTTAAACCCTACCCCTCCTTGAGCACCTGAAACTCGTGGCCCCAAGAATTTGCCTCAACGTGAGTGGAAGAATGACGGGTGCTGATGTCTGGACGGCACTCTGAACGTGCTGTCGCTGACAGCCCCCATCTCCTCTTCTCTTGACAGCTCCAGCACCCACTCCTCAAAGAGGGTGAGGACCTGGAGGTCTGGCTCACCACCCTCTGTCTTTGTCCTCTCATGGGTGTAATGTTCTATCTACTCCTGTGGAGCCTGAAGGAACCACGTAGACTGTCAGATGGAAAGTATAGTGTCAGAGGGAAAGTACAGTGGGGCTCACTGGGGAGAAAGGAGGGAGCTGCTTGGGGGTCAAGAGCTGGAAGCATGCAAGCTGCTCGGAACGGGAGGATTTGGAGGAAGATGCAAGATGGGTTTCAGCACTCACCCTTGCTGCATGAATAAAGCCATTGACTGTTTTGTGGGGCTAGTGTCCTGGCACCGATCGAGGTAGCGACTGTCTCCCAGCCACATTTCCATCAGAACCCCTGGGTCTACATCCTCCTGGGGGGAGAAGGGTGTCCCAGTTTGCTCTCAGAAAATCGGGGGGCTTGGTTGTGCACATATTTTGTGTTGGAATGCCTGCTGCCTGTCCATTCTTGACTTTTTAATGGAGCTGCCCGTCGATAGGGCAGATCAGCTGCAGGCAGTTTGGCAGAGCATTCCAGCAAGTTCCATGCTGTTTGCTTGTTAGCATTGAGGAGAAGGCAAGTGAGCACTTACAGGTGTGCTGATGGGGAAGTGTGGGGGGGCGGGGGGGGCGGGGATGGTGATGGATCAGTGCCTCAATGATTAGTGACGGGGGAAAGAGAGGGAGGTGCCACACTGCCATCGAAGTCTGGAGGAGATGGGGGCCTTGTGCGGAAGGGTCTGGGGTACTGGTGAGGGGGATCACACTGCCTGACATCGGTAGGGTGGATGGAAAGGGTGGATCTCTCTGCTTGAGATCAATGGGGGGGAGCAGTGTCCGCTGCCATTCTGCCTGAGATCAGTTAGGGGGAAGGGGGATCCATTGCTATTCTGCCTGTGATTAAATGGGGGAAGGGGGGTTCCACTGCCACTCTGCCTGGGAACAATGGCAGGGGGAAGGGGAGTCTGCTGCTATTCTGCCTGAAATCAGTGGGGGTCCGCCACCTTTCTGCATGAGATCAATGAAGCGGAGGAAGGGGGGGGCGGTCTGCTGCCACTCTGCCTGACAGCAGTGTGGGGAAGGGGGAGGGGCCCCTGATCGGTCTGGGTGGCAGGGGGTGGGGGGATGAGGGGGTCAGTAATGTTGTAGGGAGTGGGGAAATGTCTATGAGGGTCAGGGGGAGGCATTATCTGGCCTGGGAGGGACGTAGCAGGGGAGTATTGTTCTATATTTTTTTATTTGCGCATGTGCAGTTGTAGGCACCGATCGGAGCTGCAGGGTTTCAGGCATGTTAAGCCCCACCCACAGTCTTGTGCAGCACAATGTGGAATCACTGATATTTTTGCAGACAGAGTGCGTATGGGGGCGCTTGAGAGTGGGTCTAAAAGTTGGATCTGAAACACTCCCAGCTTCAAGTCCACCCAGCACTTAGAATCAAAATGATAAAATAGGGCCCCTAGTGTTTAAAAATGGGATTTCAAATAGCCAGATAATTTACTTGAATAGTGCTTTGAAATATTAAGTATAATGCAATGACATTGGCTCTTTTGGCTAAAGAAGGAAATAACCTTTATGCTTCTGTTATTGGAAGGAGTATTTCTTTACGTCAATGACTCCTTCACAATAAATGCAAGCATTAGTAGAACATTAAGGGTTGGAATTATTGCCAAATATAAGATGTTAATTATTGTAATTTTGGTGGTGTATTACAGTTTTCATACAATATTAACTTGAATCCTATTATAGACCTTAAAGATCAGTATCTATGCTACTTCAGCCCACTTGGTAACTATAATAATAGTTAGATTACACTTGCATGGAATAAATTTATTGAAGTTTGGTACAGTAACAAAGCTGCAAAGGAGTTGAGTGATGGATTTCATCCTAACAACATAAACACACCTTGTGAGATACTGGCAATGTAATTAGAGATATCCAACCTTTACATTTTCCCTTTGCAGCAACAAATGAAATAAAGATTGATATTATTTTATCTCAGTATCCACAGGAACTCGCATATAGTAGCTTTTCTTTAGAGAATTTTGCCTTTTCGTATGATATAACATTAGGTTTCTTGTGAATGTTTTAGTGGTGTTTTTCACATTAGTTGGCACTATAAATTTTATCCTTTCCCACTGAAGTTGTACCCTCTAAATATTTTTCTCCATGTAACTTTCTCAAAATACCCATGAAATTATCTCCCCACAGTTTGCTCCATAGTTTTGTGTTGGTTCAGTATGCTGGATAATTTATTTGATTATTTACTAAGTGTAACTCATTGATTAACCGAATGTATAAGCACAACCTTTCTTCTGTTCCTCAAGTAATTTTCAGAAAAATATATCAAACACACGGTGCAATCAGGTGATCCTACAACCTGGAAAAATTATTTATCTCCTTAAAGAATAACTTAAGAAGTATTTTGTCAAATTAATGTCTTTAGAAGAGTGATAAGGGGAAAGAAAGACCAGTTAACAATAATTATATCAGTAAACAGTCTCTGGTCAAATAATTGTTTATTCTAGATTACTTCCAATTATACTGTAGTCTAAAGATGGTTAGAAGAGAGGCCAGAGCTGGAAATACTTTAGCTGTGTTATTGGAAAATCAGAATGGAATAAAATGAGGGCAGGTACAATGAGCTTAGAAGGAGCATGTCGTGGTTAGCACACCAAAAGGCTGCAGAGGTTGTGGATGACAAGAGGATAGTGTACCATGGCCAAAGTCATGGTGGATGCTGTCTGCGACTTTGATTATAACCACTTGAGTTCTGTGACAAGGGAAAAACCAGGATTGGGGGGCATGCAGATATGGAGTTCTGGAGGCAATGGGCACAGATTTAATCAGTGGTAACACATTGAAGCACTCTGAAGAAGAAAAGGAAGGTTTGAAATAGGCTGACAGTTTGCAAAGACAGAGAAACTGGGGAGTATTTATTTCCAGTGAGGCGATGTTAGGCATTTTGAAATAGTAGCTGGAGAACAGAAAACATCTGCAATGCCAACTAATATGGGCCAAGAAGTGAGCTTAAGTGGCAAAGGGGATCAATAGAGTAAGGGGTGGGTTTATTGGTCAAAGTAAGCTCAGAGAAAATATGAGGGGAAAGTAACCACAAGAGCATGGGTATAATGGAGAAAGACTAGGCTATTTGACCCATTGAGCCTACTGTGCCATTTAATTAGATCATAGATGATCATCTACCTCAATTCTACTTTCCCACATTATCTGTGTATTCTTTGATATCATTTGTATTCATAAATCTATTGATTTCTGTCTTTAACATGCTCAGTGGTTGATTTCCACAGCATCCTGGTATAGCAAATTCCAAAGTGAAGAAATTCATCATTATCTCAGTCTTAAATTAATTGTGCCTATTCTGATACTGTGTCCCCTGGTTCTACGCTTAATAGCTGTTGGAAAGATTCTGTCTACAATTACCTTCTCATGCTCTGTAAGAACTTTGTAAATTTCAATAAGACTCTTGAAATTCCAGACAACATTGGCCCTGTTTCCTCAATCTCTCCTCCATCTGAGAGATTAATCTGGTGAACCTCTGTTACACTCCTGATCCAAATAAACTGGAGGCATTGACTAAGAGCAGAGGCAAGGCTGAGTTAGTGGGAGACGTGTCTTAAACTGCAAGGGAATCTTTGGGGTATATTGCAGAGCCACCTAATAGATGGTTTTGATATCAATTACAAAAAAGTACATGTGGACATGAAAGGATGTTTGGGGTCAGTTTCTATTTTTGATGTTGGAAGCAGTGAGTTTACCTACGGTTGATTTGTCCAATATTTTGACTCAAATTTAGGAAAACAACAAAAATATAAATGTATGAAACTTACAAAATACAAATTAAATGGCAAACAATTAAAAATATGACCAAATTCTTGAGAAATTTGAGTATAATTGATAATTAATTGTCCCACTCTTAGTAATTATCATCTTGCAAGGAAATCTGCACATTGACATTTAGCAGGGCCTTAGCAGCCTATTATCACAGCACTACAGTTGCTTGGTGTAATTTGTATGTCTCCCAGCCTTCCATACAGTGGATGACACAAATTGTGTGAGTGGAATTAGAAAAGAAACAATGGAATTCAAATATAGCAAATTTCCTTAAAAAACTTTTCTTACCTTTTCCAAATCAAAGAGAAGGAAGTAATGAGAAATTATAATATTGAGATTCTTTTAACCAAAACTCTTTTCATACTCAATAGTATATTAAAGGTAGATTATTCACATTTTTTTGGTTTGGAAATATATGATAAAATAATATGAATTGCATTGGTTGACATGGCATCTTCTTCCAATAACAATATTGGTGTTGTGAGCAGTTTAAATTTCATTCATAATTTATAGAATTTGCATTATGTTGTGGTGCTTGATTTCATTGGGATAGAAGTAAGTAAGTTATCTTTTATCCACATCAACTGCATCAGTTAAGACAATATTTTGTTTGGAAAAACATGAAATTTGGCAAAACTGCATCACAATTAAAATGAAAAGCACTCCTGATTATCACGTCTCCTGTCCTATTCAACAGAGTGCAGCAGTAGCTGTACTATCATTAAGCAATCAACAGCAGAATGTGCAAAAACAAGTAATTGTCTTGTATTGATTGAGCAGACATGGAAAAGGCATATTTGTGCACCAGTTCCGAGAACCTCAAATTAGTTTATAATCTGAAAGATTTTGAAATGATTTATAGAATTATAATTGATGGTGTCACTTCTCATCAATCAGGAATATTTGTTCTCTGTGCCAGGGCTGAATGCAGGTGCTAGCGATCACTGGTTGTCCACAAGATAAAATACAAGTGAATGGAGGCATTCAAACTATTCAGGATATTTTTAAAATCTACATTCACCACAACATGTCACAAATTGTTATCTAAATCAGATTAAAGGTCTCCACTACCCTACTCGAAAGATCATTCTGGATGGTCCATTCCCTTAACTCAGTCCATTAAGAAGTCTCGCAACATCAGGTTAAAGGCCAACACGTTTATTTGGAATCATGAGTTTTCGGAGCGTTCTCCTTCATCAGGTGAATGAATCCGCTCAACTGCTGCGTTGAGCAGCGTTCGAAAGCTCATGATTCTAAATAAACCTGTTGGACTTTAACCTGGGTATTGTGAGATTTCTTACTGTGCCCACCCCAGTCTAATGCCAGCAACTCTACATCATCAGTCCATTAAGACTAGAATAAAAAAGAAATTGTTGGAAAAACTCAGCTGGTTTGGCAGCATCTATGGAGAGAGAAACAGAGGTAATGTTTCAAGACCATATGAGACTTCTTCAGAGCCAATCAAGTCATACAGACTTGAAAATTTAACACTGGGCAAGATTTTCTGGTCCCACTTGCCATGGGAATCATAATAGGTGGAACGGAAAATTTGATGGACCATTTAAAGGTGCATTATCCTCTGATGGGAATTTCTGGTCTTGGGGTGCACACAGCCAGAAAACCTCACCCATTGTTTCTCTCTCCACAGATGCTGCCAGACCTGCTGAACTTTTTCATTTTTATTTACTCAATTATAACCAGAAATTCTCCTGTAACTGCTTCTCTTCCCACTCCATATCATTATCTCTGGAATCCTCCAAGGATATCTCCTTGTGCTTATTTATTTCTCATCTGTGTGCTGTCTCTCAGTGACATCATCCAAAAATATAACAAATGCCACATATACACTGATCCCATTCAGCTCTACATCATCATCATTTCTTTGATTCCTGCATTATATCTGATTTGCCACGTTGTTTGAAATGGACAAATACAAATTTCTTCTAATTACATTTTAGGAAGACAAAACTATTGTCTTCAGACCCTGCCAGACTTATTTTCTTACTATCACTGTTCCCACAAATCTCAAGGCAGTCCAATTGTCCCATATGTTGCTGGCTGGAGGAGGGCTATCACAGTCTTTTAGTTATTTCTACTGCACGTGTTACATCTGTGCTTACAGAGAAGAAAGGTTGCAAAATGGGGTTAAATGAATCATCATCAGTTGTTGAGTACTCTGCTAGTCACTGGGTCATATCTCATCAATGACAAACTCTTAGCTGATACACAATGAACAATTTGATGAGATTATATGCCTGTAGGGTACAGTGTAAGGCAGTAACAATCCTGATACTATCCCCAAGAGCACAAATGAACGGAAATCTCAGCACTGAGTCTTGATGAAACATTCTGCAGTTTAACATCTCCCCTTCAGTTAATCGTTTTGTTCATTTTAGAATTTATCTACTAAATTTATTAGTTTGAATATTCATTGAATGGAATATGTAAGCTTAAGTTCCTTTATATTTCTAGTAATTAAATTATGCAGTAAATTTTATTGACTTAGCTCCAGAATTGCATTATTCATTTACCAAACCTACTGTTAAATTTAATATCCAATAACATTACCATTCTAGGAACAGATACTGTAAATTAGATAGTCCGAACTGGTGTCCATCTTTGAAGTCACAGAAACGCAGCAAACATTAATAAACTCTCGCTGTCCAGTTAACATTTATAGCAAAGGGAACACCAATGGCATCAACCTGGTATCAATACTACCCTCATTCGTAATGGTTGAATTTTCTTGGTATGCTCACAAAACAACTGCCTGTGTAGTTACATTACTTGTAGCTTGATTTGCTCTGTAAGATAGACTCATAACAATGCAGGGGGAAGTCATTCAGCCCATCAAGCCTGCATCAACAACAATCCCACCCAGGCTCTATTCCTGTAACCTCACGTATTTACCCTGCTAGTCCCCCTGACACTAAGGGACAATTTAGCATGGCCAGTCAACCAAACCTGCACATCTTTGGACTTTGGACAAACCAGAGTACCCAGAGGAAATCCATGTATACATGAGGAGTGTGTACAAACTCTACACAGACAGTGCCCAAGGCCGGAATTGAATCAGGTCTTTGGTGCTGTGAGGCAGCGGCGCTAACCATTGTGTCACTGTGATTGGCATTAGATGAATTGTTAATCTTCTCACAATATAAGGAGGCAAGTGTGTATTTTTTTTTGGCTAGTGCTAAGGGTGGAATAGGTGCCTCAGGCACCATTAATGTAGAGGGTCATTCAAAACACAGACTGAATTTCCAAACGTATATGTTCCAGCTTTGGAAATATCGAACATAAAAAATAAGTAAGGTTGATAAAAGAGACAGGTTGGAGCTTTTCATTTGCACACATAGGAATACTTTGCCAGAAGACCAATATCAGTATCAATACATCGGTATTCTTGAGATATATTGAAGAGTGCAAAATGAAAAGCTTTGACCTGTCTCTCAATCATCAGTAAGGTGTTGGAAGGAATCATCATTAGTTTAATCAAGTGGCACTTACCTAGCAATGATCTGCTCACTGACGCTCCATTTGGGATCTGCCAGAGCCACTCAGCTCTTGACCTTATTACAACCCTAGCCAAAACATGGATAAGTGAACTGAACTCAAGAGATCAGGCACAAATGTCAGATCTTGACATCAAGGCAACTTTTGACCGAGTGTATCATCAAGGAACTCTTGCAAAATTACAGTAAATAGGAATTGGGGGGAAACCCCTCCACAGGTTGGAGTCATACCTGGCACAAAGAAAGATCATTGTGGGTGTTAGTAATCAATCATGCAGGACATCATGCAGGAGTTCCTCAGAGTAGCCTCCTAGATCCAACCACCTTCAGCTGCTTCATCCATGACCTTTCTCCCAACATAAGGTCAGACATGGGGATGTTCATTGATGACTGCACAATGTACAGCGCCATTTGTGACTACTCAGATACTGAAGCAGTCGGTGCCCATTTACAGCAAGCCCTGGACAATATCCAGGCTTGGGCTGGCAAGTGGCAAGTAACATTTCTGCCACACCAGTGCCAGGCAGTGGCCATCTCTAACAAGAGAGAATCCAACCTTGATATTCAATGGTATTACCATTGCTGAAACCTCCACTGGAGGTTATCATTGACTACATGCTAAACTGGAACATCCCGATACATATATGTCAACAGAGCAGTAAGAGGCTGGAAGATGGGGGAGAGTAATTCACCTCCTGACTCCCCAAAGCCTGTGTGCCATCTACAAGGCAAGGTCAGGAGTGAGATGGAATACTTCCACTTGCCTGGATCAGTTCAGCTCCAACAACACTCAAGAAGCTCAACACCATTGAGTACAAGCAGGCTGCTTAATGCCACCTCATCCACCACAAAAAACATTCACTCCCTCCACCACAAATGCACAGTAGCAGCCATCGATAAGATGCGCTGTTGCAACTCACCATGATTCCTTCAAAAACGCCTTCCAAACCCGTGACCTCTATCCTCCAGAAGAACAAGGGCAGCAGATGCATGAAAACAGCACAACTGCAAATTCCCCTCCAAGTTGCTAACCATCCTGACTTGGAAATATACTTTGTCACTGGGCCAGAATCCTGGGATTCCTTCCCTAACAGCACTGTGGGTGTAGCTACACCACATGGGCAACAATAGTTCAAGAAAGCACCTCAACACCACCTTCTCAAGGGCCATTAGGAATGGGCAATGAATGCTGGCCTAGCAGGTGATGCGCACATCCCATGAATGAATTAAAAAAACTATATTTTCATTCCTTTACTGTCTCTGTATCAATAACATTGTACTCCTTCCCTAACAGCACAGTACACATGGGTTGCAATGGTTCCAGAAGACCACTCACCACCACCTTCACAACAGCAAGTAGGGATGGGCAATGAAAACCTTGGCCCATTCAGTGATGCGTATGTCCCATGAAAATAATATTTAAAATGCCAGTGAGCAACTACAGAGATTTCTGAGAGGGGAGGCTGAACGGCTAGGGGTTGTGGACAATATGTGCATTGGGACAGAGGTAGAAAGAGAGATAAAGTCCTGTGGGCAGATTTTATGGAGTTAGGAGTAAAGATGAATAAAGCAGTAATCTCTGGTTACTACATGCCGCATTGTAGTGTTTTGCATTCAACATAGGGGCATGTATTTAGTTACAAGACTACCATCGACACTTGGCAAAAATAAATTTAAGATTTATCCCTAATCTGGATTAAAAAAAAACTAAAGATTTTGACTATAATCAACTTAGCCTATATTTGTTTTATGAATACATTATTCGATCTAGTATAATTCATAGGTCGATGAAATTAAATGCTCAGCAACAAACTTACCCCAGTGCCAGGCACTGGTGTGTCATAGAAATGAAAGATGAATATGAAGCTGGAGAATGGTGTAGGAGGAAGGCTCTAAACCCCGAAGGCAATGCAATCAGTTTGAGGAAAGTTGGGGCATATACCAGCCAGATGGGTTTATTGCTGGAGGGAGGTTTCTGCTATCTCTGGGGATAATTTAAAATGGCTTAGTAGGAGGATGGAAAGCTGAGTCTAGGTTCAGCATATCGAGAAATCAAGCTGCAAATGCAAGATAGAACATCAGGGAATGAGAAAGGCAGAAAAAACAACGATTAAGGAACAGACAATGATCACATTTGGCAGTGTTCAATGGCATATATTTGAATGCAAGGAGCCAAGTGAATCAGGCAGATGAGCTGAAGGCACAGATAGTCACCTAGAATTACGTTATCATAGCCATTGTGCTTGAACTTTTCCACAACCTAAGAGTTCCCACAGCCTGGGCTGAAACCCGGGTGTGACCTCGTATTGATGGGCAGCAGGACTTGGGCAGCATTTTTACTAATGCCAGTCTATTAAGAAGTCGCCTCTGAGAGTGCCATTCAATTAATGACATTACCCACATCCAGAGCTGCCGGCCCAATCAGAAGGCTGGCGGCATTGCAGCCTTGGCAGCATCACTATTAGATGCGGCTTACCCTGAGGATACGGGACAAAGGAGAGGGTGTCTCACTGCTCAGGTATCCCTGAACACAAGGTAAGCTGTTTCAAGTGCTGCTCCAGTGTCAAGCAGGCACATCTATTGATTGGGGAGGGTTATGCTATAACCACAGGAGTCCATTGCCACTGGGAGCCCCTCCATCAGCTGTGGAGCAGTCATAAAGCAGACCCATCCACCCCTTCGTCAGTAATCTGCCTTGACGTCTCCTCCTGACACCAGTACAATTGAGCACTTAGAATCATAGAATCATGGATTCCCTACAGTGCAGAAAGAGGCCATTTGACCCATCAAGTCTGCACCGACCATAATCCCACCCGGCACTATGCCCATGACCGCATGCATTTACGCTAGCTAGTCCCCCTGACACTAAGAGGCAATTTAGCATGGCCAATTCCACCTACGCTGCACATCTTTGGACTGTGGGAGGAATCCTGAACAACCGAAAGAAACCCACGCAGACACAGGGAGAATGTGCAAACTCCACACAGCCAGTGATCCAAGCCGGGAATTGAACCAGTGCCCCTGGCATTGTGAGGCAACAGTGCTAACTACAGTGCCACCATGCTGCCCCTTAAAGAATTTAATTGGCATAATTGGTGGGCCACCCTGTCTCCAAGCCTATTTGCAAAGGGCTAGTAAAATTCAGTCCATGTTTGAAAGAACTACAAAAATGACAACCCCACAATCCTGCCGACATCATTTCCAGAAGAGATAGAGGGATAAAAAATGGAAGTGGTTGTAATATTGGCGAAAGAAGCGAATAAAGCTGTGAGGAGTTTAATTGTACTGGAAAGGTCATAAAATCAGGCCAAGTGGGCTGAAATGAAGGGCACAAATGGGTACTCACAAAGCTGGGAATGTATCATGAACCTCATACAGTCAGGAGGGGAAAGAAGGTCATGCGTGTAGGGCATATTTCTGAGTCATGCAAATGCAATAGTGCAATAATAGTGGAGGTTTTCAGCTACCATGTTATTAACTGGAACAAAATCAGAGTAAATGGTATAAAAGGCTTAAAAAGCATTCAGGACTACTTTTTTAGCCTGTACTTAGCAAACCCAACAAGAGAAAGAACGTTTTTAGAGCTTATTTAAGGCAATGATGCTGTGAGTTGGATGAGATTTCAGAGGAAGAGCATTATGCGGAAGCGATCATAATTCAGTTAGATTTAGTGTAGTTGTAGTAAGAATAAAATTAAACTGGGAGTAAAAGTTCTAAATGGGGAAAAGGCCAACTGAAGTGTTGTTTAGCGAAAGTTGAGTGGGAATAATTATTAGAAAATAAATCAAGAGAGGTTCAAGAAAGAGATAACGAGTGTTCAGAGCAAATATATTCCCACAAAGAAAAACAATGGTCAAATTATCAGCAAAAGGTTTGAGAGCCAATGTAATTAATTTTTGAAAGGCACAGATCAGTCAGTATGAATTGAAGACCAGGTCTGTCTAACTTCATTGTAATGTTGAGAAAGTAGCAAGAAAGGTCAATGAGGGTAGCATATTTGACAGTCTATGGGATTTAGCAAGATTTTGACAAGTTTCCATCCAGCAGTCTGACTAGAAAAATAAAAATCCATGAGGTCCATGGGAATATGACATGTTGGATCCAAAATTGGCTCAGACACTCGAAGTGTCTACTGTGTATCCATTGGACTCCTGTAAGGAAGAGAAGAAAGTAACTGTCAAGGAAATGAGAGGAATGCATGGTGAAGGGAGGGGAATGGGAGGATGGGGTAACGCAGGGGAGTAAAGAAATATAATATATGAAAAGAGGGAGCAATCAACGAGGTGAGCAAAGGAGAAGGGGAGTAAATGGCAGCGCAAAAGGGACTGGATGAGGTGCAGTGTCTCGATAAATTAAACTCCTAAAATTAAATGAATGAATAGCTCTTTCTGACCTGGGTGAACTCCTGTCCTTCACTTCCCAGGTTGTGCATCCTCCACCTCCACCTCTTTCCTTTGCAGATAAGTGGTTAACAGAATTTATGGCAAGGTGGGCATGAAATAAGCACCCCAGGAAGCAGTTCTGCCAATTCACCTTGGGAAAATCAGCTTTCATCTCACTTAACTGGTTAAATACTGGTGGGGGTTAGTGTTTAAGGGTTATGGAAGGTGTTAATCCCAGTATGATAGCTAAGATTGCCGCTTGTTAATTTTGGGAGAAAGATATAATTATGCTGCTGTAACGTATGAGTATTTGATCTGCTTCTTGCTGGTAAAATAAATAGGTTACATTTCAGAAACTTCAGTTAAGCTAATTGTATCATTATGTATGTTTATATTATGCTTTAATCTTTGAGAATTTAATTACATTACCTGTGTTATCCAAATAAGAATATTTTAGTTAATTACAGCTACTAGTTATAAAATAAATAGTCAGAATCGACAATCCTAAAGTGCACTTAATACTTTGTTAAAGTGGTAATTCCTTAACTGATAACCTGGGGAGGTCTGTATGGTTGGTGCTTCTGACCACATGGAATAGGACAATCCAGATTCTTCCTGACTTTCTACCATTTGAGGCTGTCAGATGCAACCATCCTTTCAATTCTGTTAGATTATAGATATCCCATGATGTGCCTTCCCTGAAATACTGTGAACAGTTCTGGTCCCCTTATCTAAGGAAAGATATCAGTCCAGAGAAGGTTCACTGGGTTGATCTTGAGTATGGAGCTTTTTTCTTATGAGGAGAGGTTGAGTAAGTTGAGCCTGTAATCAGTGGAGTTTAGAAGAATGAGAGGCAACATTATTGAAATTATTGGATTCTCAGTGAGCTTGGCAGGGTAGGTGCTGAGAGATTGTTTCCCCTTGTGGGAGAATCTAGGACCAGAGGGCATGATCTCAGAATAAGTGGTCACCTATTCGGAGACAGAGATGAGGAGGAATTTTTTTCTCTCAGAAGGTAGTGAATCTGTGGAATTCTTTAGCGCAGAGGGCTGCAAAGGTTGGGTCATTATATATGCTCAAGGCTGAGATAGATAGATTTTTATTCAGTAAAGGAATCAATGGTTACGGGGATAAGGCAGGAAAGTGGAGGTGAAGATTATGATTTTAAATTGATTGTGATCACATTGAATGGTGGAGTAAACCTGATGGGCTGAATGGCCTGCTTCTGCTCCTATGTCTTATGGTCTTATGGTATTACCCTCCCTCAGTAACCTCAGATCCTGACTCCTTTCCTATGTTGGTATTGCACCTTAGCTCTGCCATTATAGCCAAATCCTGCAGAGCCTAACTTCTGCTGCAGGATCCAATTTAATAAGTCAAGCCCCACATTCAATTCCCTCTACTCAATGCAATAATATTATAGCTTTCCCCCTATGTTACACTTATACCTTGGAACCAGCCCCCTTGCTTTAAAGCCTAGTATTTCCCATAATTGAACATTGGCCCACTATTTAATTCCCCACTCCTGCTTACCTTCTCATTTCCTAGAGTTGTCTATCATCTTCCTGTGCAGCCTGGCCTTCTAAGCAAAAATAAAAATAAAGCACATTGGTTTCACAGGCAACACCGGGTGGTGGGGAGTGGGAGTGACAGATCTCCCAGTGTACACACACACTTGTACACAGTACACTGGGAAACCTTGTGTGATGGTGCTCTTAAAGATCAGCAACCAGCTTCCTGGGGTGGACAGGCTCCGCCCGCTTCCTCTGCTGGTGCGAATCACGCTTTGACTCTTTTTTTTCTAAGTGCCGTGTGCGGTTCCATTCGAGAGTTCGCCCAAAAAAATGGGTGTGATTCTCTCCTGTTCTCACACTTGTTCGGCACAGAATCTGTTGGGTAAAATTGCACCCCCTCGTCTGAAATTTGGGGAGCTGGTGACATAGTGGTAATGTCACTGAGCTAGTAATCCAGAAGCCAGCCTCATGCCTCAGGGGCACATGTTCAAATCCCACTACAGCAGCTGGTGGAATTTAATTGCAATTAATAATTCTGGAATATAAACATAGTGGTGACCATGAAACTATCCTTGATAGTTATTAAAAACCATTTGCTTCAGTAATGCCTTTAGAGAAGGAAATCTGCCATGCCTATTTAATCTGGCCTCCATATGACCCCAGTAAGAAGTCTTACAACACCAGGTTAAAGTTCAACAGGTTTATTTGATAGCAAATGCCGCTAGCTTTCGGAGCACTTGCTGCTCCATTTGTGCGACCCCCCCCAGAGCCACTGACCTCAGAAATGGCCTAACAATCACTCATTTCAAGGGGAATTAGGGGTGGCAGCAAAGGTTGGCTATGCCAGCTCTGGCCACATCCCATGAAAGGGTAAAGAAAACAATTATTTTGACTATAAAATCATATAATAGTACATAACGGGTGGGAGTCTCTAATCCCCCCCTAGCCATCTGAATCCCAGCAGCAGGAAGTGGTGCACTGTTCACTGGCAGTGGGATTATCTGGTCCCATAGCTGTCAGTGAGGCGTGTGGTGACAAGAGATTGATGTCACCCCACGCCGCTGTGAATCCCACAGGTGGTTGGGGGGGGATACATTGTTGACATAAACAGCTGAAGAATTTCACCCAACAGAAAAACAGAATGTGTCTAATTCAGTCACCACAAATCGGTATTAATGCATGATGTATTGTTATAAAATGAATTATCTCTTGACAGACCAGAGAAAAGACCCAGTAGAAAATCTTTCAGTTAATAATTCTCTCTTCAAATTATTCAAACTGAAGTAGCCTACAATATGTCAAATGCAAATCTGAAAAGGTGGCATGTTATCAAATAATTGGAAATCAGAAGAAGCCTTGCTTATTATTTTTACACATTTTGAAGATTATGTGCTGGGTCATTGTTCTTCCGAGGTTGTTACAAAATGTCATCCCCACCTCTCGGGACTCTCTGTGTATACATAATTAAATAAAAAATCTGACAACACCAGGTTTAAGTCCAACCGATTTATTTGATAGTAAGCTCACTAGCTAGTGTTGTCAGACTTTTTACTGTGTTTACCCCAGTCCAACGCCAGCATATCTACATCATCTATACATAATTAAGCAATCCCATTCTGTCTTGTGACTGGGCAGCAGTGTAGAGGTAAGTAAGTGGGAACATTACTGAAGGCACCTTAACTTTAAGGAAGATTATCCTCAGGATAAAAACAAATTACTACAGATGCTGGGATCTGTAACCAAAAGAGAAAATGCTGGAAAATCTCAGCAGGTTTGGAAGCATATGTAAGAAGAGAGATAAGAGCTGATGTTTCGAGTCCAGATGACATTTTGTCAAACCTAAAAGGCATAGAGAGTGGGAGACATTTATATTTAAGGTGAAGGAATGAAAGATGAATGATAGTCACAGAAACAAGTGGAAAGGCTGCTAATGGCAGCTCATAGGGAGAAATAAAGGTATGAATGGCTAAACAGCAGAGAAGCTGAAATTAGAGGGTGAACTGAGACAGATGAAGATGTGGGAGAGTGGGGGGGGAATGGGTGGGAGAGAGGTAAAATTGAGAAAAAGGGGGAAGGAGAAGCAAAAAGGGCGAAGAGGTAAGGAAAGGGGAACAAAATAGAGGAAAAGAGTGGGGGAAAGAAAAACAAAGAAAGGCAATTAAAAAAAGGTAGACAACAATTAAGAACTGTTTTTAACTAAGAAAATGAACATCTAAGAGTAACAATCGGACAGATCTGAAATTCTGTCTGGTTTGTCAACTTCGCCTCAGATTTCTTTCTCATGAGGCAGAGCTCCTGCTTTTCCTTTTGTTTTGCATCAGTGGTTTCATAGTTGGCAAATAGGTTTGTAAAATCATGGATTGCACCACGGGAATCACCAAATCTGTGCACATTGATTTTGTCAGGATGTGTCAGGACTTCTCAGTTTTTAACACTATTATTTTAGCAGCTCCACATCAACCAACTATAGATTTGCTGGACTTACATCAATGCTGGGAAAAGCATTGAATTTGAATATTGAAGTGAACTTTAGGATTATTTGTGTCACCACAAGGATGGTGGATGTATTGCAAGAACAAATGCACATTACCATTGTTGAAGTGGAGTCCATAAACACATTCAAAGAGTTGCTTGAGAAAAGGAATATTAAGATATTAGCTGATTTCTTCTGGCGCTGATAATAACAAGTCAAGCTCAGTTGCAGTCTTCAGGTATAGAAGTGAGTAATCTTTTAAGGACTGAAGGATTTGGGTTAGGTACATTTTTCATCCTGGCCATTTCCAGTTTGAATGGAGTTGAGTTGGAAGAGGGGCGACCAATCTGTTAGAAGTAGGGGTAGGAAGGGGGGGGTTGGTGGTGGGGGTCAGTCATTAAAAGTTTCATGTCTCCATTTTAACTGAGAAGTATTTTGCATCGATAGAGTGTAGTGTGGTGGATTTACAAATCCATATAAGGTTCTCTATAAGGTGTGGGAACATTTTGATACTGCCATGTGGCATAAATCGGTAGCCAATTACACCTTATATAATGGCATTTTAGTGAGTAAGCAGCCATATACAACCATGCACATGTATCCCAGATTGCATCAGACCCAGGGCTATTCCTCCTGAGCAGTCTGGCAGTTCTAAGATCTTCCTTCTTTCGTATGTTGACCCTCTTACTTCTCAATTGATGAGGATAACACAAGTAACCTTTTTGCAAGGTCTGCCTTGAGATTAATAAGGTTAACAATCAACCTTGTAAAGTTCTCAGTTCTGCTAACATCCGCTATCTTCCTTCCATGTTAGAAGACAATGGCTAACCTTGTGCTGCCTACAGTTTGCATGAACTGGAGCTACAAGCTGTGTTAACCAGCTGGATAAGGGCAGACTATAATAGCCAATTCTTTACTATAGTTCTTTATCTGACAGTTGTGTTTTCCAGTGTTCGGGACATCCAGGGATATAAGGTGAGAAAAGCCAGATTCTTGAGGTAAATACAAAGATGTGGGGGTTAGGTTGATTTGCCATCCTAAATTGACCCTAGTGTGTGGGGATTAGCAGGGTAAATAGTGGGAGTAGGGCCTGGATGGTATTGTGCTTGGTGCAGGCTCGATGGACTGAATGGCCTCCTTCTGCACTGTAGGGAATCTATGTTTCTATGATAATTTAAATGTGTTAATAGCACTGTTTTTAAGGTCAGGAGGAGCAGGAGTGTTCCCCTATGCCCAACAAGCAAGGCTCTTAGCAGACCCTGGATGTGACCACCATCATTCCTCACCCCATGATCTCCAACCCCCCTTCTCTCTTGAAAGACAGCTGAATTGTCCAGCAGGCTAAGATTTAAATGAGGTCTTGCAGTAAATTTCAGCAGGACAATATCATACTTCTTGTTTCTCAAGGTGATATCTTCCCTCCACTATTTTCCTCAGAGCTGGCACCACCACCTACGCTACTAGCTGTGAATAAAACCCCAAAAGCTTTATGGGTTTGATATTGCAAATAAACAAGTCAAACCTTTATTCACAGAGGCTGTCGGGCATAAAACACAGGGTCAGTTGATGAACTAATTTCAGATTGGGATGGTACTACAGAAATAAGCATTGTAGCAATGCAAAATTGGATGACAATGCATAGAACAAACTGTAATTTATTAGGACTGTTTTAATAAAAATTACTATTCAACAGGTTATAGATTGATCTTTGTATACAAGCTGTACTATTATTACTGAGTTTGCAGTGTACACTGCATTGTTAATGAATGTGTTTACGGTTGAGTCTAAATCCTTCTATCCCTGTAAATTTGTCCAAACGGGAGCATGCAACTCCTAAAGAGCCCAAGTAACTACGGGGCCCCAAGACTTAGTAACAATTATATCAGAAGAATTTATTTTTTGGTTTGGTGGAATAATTGGAGTAAAGGCACCAATCACTCATGAGGGATTGGATAAACAGGTTGTGAGTTCACTTATTTAGACTAGGCTCATAAGAACATATTTACATGATTGGAAAGCTGAAGACATCAGCAGCAGAGCTATGTGTGCTGTGTTTCGCTCACAGGCCAAAGTGAAACTAAGACTGGATCACATGACACACTTGCCTTCCAATGATGTCATGCTGCTTTCCCTTAAAGGCATTTATAATAGGCCCCAAAATACACAAAATGTGACAAAATGTACGTGAGTAACTACAGTGCAAGTAATAAAATATTAGTATAAGTGGACATTGGGTATGAACCTGAAGATAAAACAAGTTTCTATCTCAATCGATTGTACATAACAATTGTCAAATGCTTAAGGCTTTAGATCTTTGTTTTCAGTGAAATGGCAAATTGCACTAAAAACAGGCATCTTGCAATAACACTGGGATTTCATTTAAGCAGTTACTTTAAAAATGTAGATCCAGGGGTCTGCTGAGGCTTGTTTTTGAGTTGTAGCTTTTCAGAAGTCATGCCAGCTGTTGTCAAGCAGTTCAATAGCATTTGCTAACTTTCTACATTAGCATGTATGCGCGCAGTGAGTAATCTGTTCTTTGGTCTCTGCCAGAACCTTGTTTGAATTAATCAACACCGTGTTAACTATTTTGGATAAAGGATTACTCTACATGACTACTCTATGGGAACAAATACATTTTATAATGCCTCATTCTCTTCACTAATTTTGTATTCATGTCATTTTGAACTATAATCACAGCCAATGTTAAAAACCACCTGCTCACATTCATTTTGCCACTGGTTTTCACCAAGTATAAATCTTGTTTTAACTGCTTGTCTCTAGCTTTCATCCATTTCATCCTCTTGCAAATCTTCCTATGTGCAGCACTGCTGCTTTGAATTTGCATTTGAAGAAATCCTCAAACTTACTGATTGGTTTGGAAATGTATGCAGCTAATTCATAATGGTAGAAAATTCAAATTATTCTTCAGTAAATGGTGAAATTGTCCTTATTAGTCAGATAGGTTACACTCTTGGATCTCAGTAATCCTCTATCTTTTGTCCTATGGGGCTATTCCTACTTTGATGTAGGTAGAGAAAATAACACTTTTAAATAAGCATACTTTTATAAATTGCACACGCGTGTTAATTTTCATAATAATTGTTAATTTTTGGTTTAGATTTTTAGTTAATTATGTTGACCGTTCCACTCTTTATGGCTTAACTCTGCAATGGAGAGTTTTTAATGCATAACAAAAACAATTTGTGTTTATATTGCGGCTTTAATATCATAAAATGTGCTAAGGTGCTTTACTGGAGGGTGCTCCAACAAAATATGATATCATAGAATCATAGAATCGCTACAGTGTAGGAGGAAGCCATTTGGCTTATCTAGTCTGCACCGACTCTCCAACAGATCATCTTACCCAGGCTCTGTCTCCCTAACTCCATGTATTTATCCCACTAATCCCCTTAACCTACACATCTTGGGATGCTAAGGGCCAATTTAACTTGGCCTCTCCACATAACTTGCACATCTTTGGAGCCATATAGCCATATCAAGAGATTTATGCTAAATGGGCAAAAACTTTGTCATAGAGGTAGTGTTTAGGAGTGTCTTAAAATAGGATGAAGAAGAGGTAGTGAGGCACAGAAATGTAGGAAGGCTATTCCTGAACACTGAGCATCAGAAAATAAAGGCCAAGCCACCAATGTTGGATCAATTAAAATCAAGGATACTCACAAAACCAGAAGTGAAGAAGCACAGATATTTCAGAGTATTGTGAAGCTGGAGGAGAATAGAGATAGAAAGGGAAGATAGCATAGAGTGATCTGAGCAAAAAGATGAGAATTTTAAAAAGGAGAGGCTGCTTATTCAGAAGCCAGTCAAGGTCACCATGCATAGGGGCAATAATTTCAGGGAATTCATGCGGGGTAGGTCAGCAGGAGTTTGGATGATCTTAGCTTTACATAGGGTAGAATGTGGGTGGTTGTTAGAACAGCCAACACTAGAGATAACACAGGCATGAATGGGCAGCAGATGAACTGAGGCAGGGACAGAGTTGGGTGTCTGCGTGGGTTTCCTCTGGGTTCTCCCACAGTCCAAAGTTGTATTCTTAGACGGGTACAAGATTGGATGGGAGTGGAAGGATACGGACTCCGTAAGTGCATATGGTTTTAGTTTAGACAGGCATCATGATCAGTGCAGGCTTGGAGGGCTGAAGGGCCAGTTCCTCCGCTGTACTGTTCTTTGTTCTGTTTGCTGGTTAGGTGGATTGGCCATGCTAAGTTGTCCCTTGGTGTCCAAAGATGTGCAGGTTAGGTGCGGTAGCCATGTTAAATGTGCAGGGTTGTGGGTAAGGGGGACGGAACGGTGGTTGCTGGGCCTGCATAAGATGCTCTTTCAGAGAATTAGTGCAGTCTCAATGGGCTGAATGGCCTCCTTCAGTGCTGTAGAGACTCTATGATTCTATAATGTAGAGGTGAAAGAATGCAGTCTTAGTACAGATTTGTGCTTCGAAGCTCATCTTTGGGGTCAAATATGACATTATGATTGTGAACAGTCAGGTTCAGCCTCAGAGAGTTGTCAGGAGAAGGGTGGAATTTGTTATTAGGACACATGATTTTGTGTTGGGAGGGGGTCAAAGGTTTTGGCCTTTCCAATTGGGAAGAAAATTTGTTGGAGGAAATTTCTGCTTATCCAGTATGTCAAATGAATAGTCTGGCAATTTGATGGCAATGTCATTGAACGAGAATTGCTATGGCTGGGTGCCATCAGCATGCATGTGGCAATTGATGTGTTTTCAAATGATGCAGCTGAGGGGCAGCATGTAGATGAGAAAGAGAAAGGACTGGAGGACACCAGAGGTAATAGTGCATAAACGAGATGGGGGACCATATTGTGTTTGTTTTAATTCATTCATGGGACGAGGATGTCACTGGCTGACATTTATTGCCCATCCCTAGTTGTCCAAAGGCAGTTGAGAATCAACCACATTGCTGTGGCTCTGGAGTCACATGTAGGCCAGACCAGGTAAGAATGGCTGATTTCTTTCCCTAAAGGACATTAGTGAATCAGATGGGTTTTTCCCAACAATTGACAATGGTTTCATGGTCATCAGTAGATTCTTAATTCCAGATACTTTTTATTGAATTGAAATTCCACCATCTGCCATGGTGGGATTCAGACCTGGGTCCCCAGAACATTAGTGGAGTTTCTGGGTTAATAAAGCTAGTGATAATACCACTAGGCCATTGACTCTCTAGCTATGACTTGATAGATAAGAGGTGACGGCAGTTCAGCGCAGCTATAAGACTATGGAGAGGTGCTGGAGGAGGATGGCATGGTCACCATTTCACAGGCTGCAAACAGATTCAGAGAGATGAGGAGGACAGTTTATCTTTGTCACATCAGATATCAGATTCTAAAATAGAATCAAAATCAGATTATTGTTAACTAAATGTAAAAAGAAAGACAATGAAGCAGGAGTCAAAACCTATTGAAACAATATGATTTTTTCTTAGAAATTGACTCTAAAAGAAGGACCAAAGTTCAGTTAGTCTCACGGAAAAAAGTAAATAAACCAGTATTTTATTCAGCAAGCTAACAGAGAAAATTTCAGATTATAACACATTATTCAGCTGCATGGCAACCGTGAGAAGGATATGCAGTATGAATTGAACAAATTTATCAGCCCATCAGTCAGCTTTACCAGCAGGAGCCTGGCTTGGATTGATTCCAGAGGTAGGATCAATTTGCAATACCCAAACAGCCGAGGTTCGACAGCGAGAACCACTAACAGTGCTTTAAATTCAATTATCCTGCAGCTGGGCATTTGGATGACATTAATTGGATAGATTATTTGCTTTAAATAAAAAGATGTTCATCAAAACAAACAAAAGTTGCCAGAACGCTTCTCTTACATTTGAGTGCATTTAATTAAAATGATGGCTTTGCCGAAGACTAGATAAATAAATGCATTCAGAGGGTTCTCTGAAGGCTTCTTGTATCAGTATGGAGCATCAAATGGAATCAATTTATATCTGGTTTAACTTTTAAAGCATTCAGGTTAACAACAACCACTATCAGCTTATTGTTATAGAACTTCATTTCCACTTCTGACATGGTGATGTACATTCCAAACAACCCATTACTAATCTGCTGTAGTGCACACACCTACTTGATTTTATTGTTGTTTTTCACTCATAATATGGGATGTGGTTATCATTGGTTAGGCTAGAGTTTATTGCCCTTCCCTAGTTGCCCTTAAGAAAGTGGAACCGCTGCCGTCCTTGAGGTGTAGGTACATCCACAGTGCAGTTAAAGAGGGAATTCCGGGATTTTGACATAGCAACAGTGAAGGAGCAGTGATATATTTCCAAGTCAGATTAATGAGTGACTTGGAGGTGAACTTCCAAGTAATGGTGTTCCCAGGTATCTGCTGCTCATCTCCTTCCAGGTGGTACTGATTGTGAGTTTTGAAGCTGCTCCCTAAGGAATCTCAGTGAGTTCCTGCAGTGCAACTTGGAGATGATAAACATGGCTGCCGCTGTTCATCGGTGAGGAGGGATTGAATGCTTGTAGAATGGGGAGCCGTAATATTTATAAGACTCACCCAGTTCTGGTAGCCATATTATTTATGTGGCTCAGTTTATTTAAAATATTTTTCTCAATGCTTTCTCTTTCCTCCTTGAATTGTTTGATGCTAAATTGTGATGAAAAAGAAATCTCAGTATTGAGTCGTGGAACACTCTGGGTGTGATCTTGCCACAAAAATTCTAAGTGCCGAATGAGTGTGAAAATGGGAGAGAATTGAGCCCGTTTTTTGGGTAAGCTTCCAGATGCAATCATATGGCACTTAGAAAAAAAATCTGTCAGTGGGTAAGTGTGCGGAGCGTAATCACGCCAGGAAGCTGTCTGCTGAACTGTAGGGATGCCGTTGCATCTCCCAGTGCATGATGTACAGTGTACACAGTGCACTAGGAGATCTGTCACTCCTTCCCACCTTCCCCGGATCGCCCCATTGGATAAGAACATAAGAACATAAGAAATAAGAGCAGGAGTAGGCCATCCAGCCCTTCGAGCCTGCCCCGCCATTCAATAAGATCATGGCTGATCTGTCGTGGCTCAGTTCCACTTTCCCGCCCTCTCCCCATAACCCTTAATCCCCTCTCTTATCAAAAACCCATCAACCCGCGTCTTAAAAATATTTAGCGAGGCAGCCTCCACCACTTCAACGGGCAGAGAATTCCAGAGATTCACCACCCTTTGAGTGAAGAAGTTCCTCCTCAACTCCGTTCTAAACCGCCCCCCCTTTATCTTGAGGCTGTGCCCCCTAGTCCTACTGTCTTTTTTGAGCGGGAAGAGTCTCTCCACCTCTATCCTATCCATCCCATTCATCATCTTATACGTCTCAATGAGATCTCCCCTCATTCTTCTAAACTCTAACGAGTACAAGCCTAGTTTATTCACCCTCTCCTCATAGCTCAACCCCCTCAACTCCGGCATCAGCCTAGTAAACCTCCTCTGCACTCCCTCCAAGGCCAAAATATCTTTGCGCAGGTGCGGCGCCCAAAACTGCACACAGTACTCCAGCTGCGGCCTCACCAATGCCCTATACAGCCGCAGCAAGACCTCCCTACTTTTATATTCAATCCCCCTCGCTATGAAGGCCAGCATCCCATTCGCCTTCCTGACCACCTGCTGCACCTGCAAGCTGGGTTTTTGTGACTCATGCACAAGGACCCCGAGGTCCCTCTGCACCGTCGCCTGCTGCAGTTTTTCACCCCGTAAGTAATAGTCCTTCCTGCCATTCTTCCTACCAAAGTGGACCACCTCACACTTGCCAACATTAAATTCCATTTGCCATTTTCTGGCCCATTCGCCCAGCCTATCTAGATCCTTCTGCAGACTCTCCACACCCTCCGCACAATTTGCCGTTCCCCCAATCTTGGTGTCATCAGCAAATTTCGACACCCTACACTTGATTCCCTCCTCCGGATCATCTATATAAATGGTAAAAAGCTGAGGCCCCAGCACCGACCCCTGGGGCACTCCACTAGTCACCAACCGCCAATCCGAATAGCACCCATTGACCCCCACTCTCTGCCTCCTATTTGACAACCAATCCTCTATCCACGCTATACCCTACCCCCAACTCCATGTCCCTCGACCTTCTGCAATAACCTCTTGTGAGGTACTTTGTCAAACGCCTTCTGAAAATCTAGAAAGACCACATCCACCGGCTCTCCTCTATCCACTGCCCTAGACACATCCTCATAGAACTCCAGTAAATTTGTCAGACGCGACTTCCCTTTAATGAAACCGTGCTGCGTCTGCTCTATCAAGCAATTCCCTTCAAGATGCCTCGCAATTTCCTCCTTAATGACAGATTCTAACATTTTACCTACAACAGACGTTAAACTAACCGGCCTATAATTCCCTGCCTTTTGCCTGGCACCCTTCTTAAACAACGGCGTAACATTAGCCGTTTTCCAATCATCCGGCACTTCCCCGGAATCCAGCGACGTCTGGAAAATAACCACCAAGGCATCCACTATCACCTCCGCCATTTCTTTCAGAACCCTCGGATGCATTCCATCCGGTCCCGGGGACTTGTCCACAATCAGCCCCTCCAGTCTGTCGAGCCCTCCCATTGCTGTCCCGCCCGATCCCTGATGTAGAGTACCCTCCTACGACCTCCCACTCTGCCTCCCTGTCACCCAATCATGAGGCCACTCCTGACATGGGCCCACTCCCTTCAGCTCCCCCGATTCAGGGCCTACCCCTCCCCTTAGACCCACCCCCTTGGCACAGCCCAAGGGCTCAGTGAGCACTTGCAGAGTGCCTGGCCCTGCCCCCAGCCACCTGGGGATGCGGGGGTGGGGGGGGGTGGGGGGTGGTGGTGGTCTTCAATGGCTTCCGGTCTCACCGACAAAGCCATCACATCAGGTCCCAGTTGGTGGGTGATCCTTGTGATCCTGGCCAGTGAGGACATCCGCTGGCGAGGTATTTCAAGCAAGTGAGCCTGGGTGATTGCGTCTGGGACTCACTAATCACATTTAAATGAACTGACGAATATTCCCAGCTGCCATGCTGATTTTGCCGGCAGAATGGGGCTGGTAAAATCGTGAGAGGTGAGAAATTGGGCATGAGCCCGATTTTTCTTCTCTCGCTCGATCTTACCCACTCTCCAAGCTAATCAATCAGTGTGACAAGCCAATAAGGTTGTCCCCTCTTTCCTTGTGGGCAAACAATTTTTTGTTAATACTGATCATTTGTACGTTAAGCGTGACATGGATCATTTAAGTGTTAACCACATCAGTGTTCATTTTTCAGACATCAGCTGTTGTTATAATGATGCTGCTTTTCTCATTTACACTTCCTCTGGACCCAGCTTCTGTTTCCTTTCTTGTCCCATCACTATCTCCTTTGGCTTTGCACAATTAGCCCCCTTGTCATTTAATCTTTCCTCCCATTCTATCATAGCCTTTTATTTTTGTACTTTCCCCTCCTTCCCGTCTTCCCCACCCCAGTATTTAATTAAAACCCGGTATGACTCTATTGTTTTCCAGTCCTGACCAAACATCATTGACTTTGGGTTGAATTTTCCAGTGAGTGTGGGGGCCCGAATGTTGAGGCCATATGGGGATCTTGAGCATGTGCATGTCATCAGGACACCCACTGGCACATTATTCTGAGAGGAGGCACGCAGGTACTGGTCGGATGGTGGGTAACTGCTATTGCCTTTGCAAAATTGCTGCCACAGGAGGGAGGTGATAGCCTAGTGGTGTTATCACTAGACTATCTCCAGAAACTCAGCTAATGTTTTGGGGACCCGTGTTCGAATCCCACCATGGCAGATGATAGAATCTGAATTCAATTTTTTAAAAAAATCTGGAATTAGGAATCTACTGATGACCATTAAACCGTTGCCAACTGTCAAAAAAACTCATCTGGTTCACTAATGTCCTTTAGGGAAGGAAATCTGCCGTCTTTACCTGGTCTGGCCTACATGTGACTATAGATCCACTGCAATGTGATAGACTCTCAACTGCCTTTGGGGAACTCAGGATGGGAAGTAAATGCTGGCCAGTCAGGGATGCCCATGTGCCATGAATAAATTAAAAAAAAACAAGAGTTCTGAATTGGTTTACTTGGCTGCCTGCCTCCATGGATTGAGTGTTGAGTTTGTTTCCAGCTCCTGTTTTCTCTTCCCTGAAGAGAAGGAGCAGTTTTGACATGTATATCTCTATTTTGCCTCCCTGCCTCACTGTCTTCATGGCTGAGAAAAATCAGCCTGTTAACTCTACCCCTCCATCTCCGGATACTGGCAGACCTGCTGAGAATTTCCATAGATTCTCAGTTTCTTACTTCAGATTTCCAGCATCCGCTATAATTTTTTTATTTCACATATTAGCATTCCTTGGATCGTCTTTACTGATTTAATACTTCTTGTGTTTTCAGTTGGTTTTGTGCTGCAAATTGAATTTACGCCGTTCAAACTAACCAGTCTTCACACAGGAGACTAAAGCCAGTGAAACCAGAAAATTTCAATCCCATGTTCTTCGGAATGTATTCAGATTCAGCCCTGAGAAATGAAAGGTCGTGGTGATAAATTAAGGTTGTCAAGTTCAAATACACCTTTTAAGGTTGGAAGTGTAAAATCTTACTTAGATTTTGTAGGGTGCATTTCAGTTAATAATCTGTAGCAAATACTGTTGCAGAAAGTCAGTCAGAAAAAGCAGATAAGGGCAAAATATTGCAGGCGCTGGAATCTGGAACAAAATCAGAAAATGCCAGGAAAAGCTCAGCGGGTCTGACAGCTTCTGTGGAGAGACAGAAAGGAGCCAAAGTTTCAAATCAGGATTATCCTTCATCAGAAAAATCAGAAATCAACCGTACCATCAAGTAACAGCAAACAAGAGGACAACCAGACTGGAACCCACCTTGAGGAAAGGGAAGGTTGAAGAGAAAAGAGAGTCAGCGAGAAATTAGCATGCTTCAATCACCTCAATTATTCAACTTAAGAGCCTTATTATTGTAAGTAAGAAGTTATCGCATCTTTGAGGAGCTTTACATGCAACATAATGGTCCTTCATACCTGTTGAAAAGATAAATACAAAGATAATCCCAAAGGCTAGATTCTCACATGATTTATTAACATTATTTTAACCGTTTGATACCTGACAGAATGATTTTTCCTGTTGTTGATATTTTGAGATAGTGGGCTGAATTTCACCATCCCTTGGGGGACAGGCTGACAAAATGGCGTGGAAAGGTGGTTGGTTGCATGTTCGTCACCTTGCTGCTGCCGTACTGTTTTGCCAGCAGTGCAAGAGGTGCCAACACGCCCACCCTTAGCCCAAATGAGCCACTCAAATGGTCAATGTAAGGCTTCTTTCTGCTACCGCTTGCATTTTTGCAGTCCGGGCATTCTTTGGCCCACAGTGGGGACTCTGGAACTAATCGTCCTCCCCATTGGCAACAGCAATGCCTGCCCTGATTGACGCACTCCCCTCCACCTCAGCGCCCCCACCCATCCCCCATCCTCCTTTCGCGCAGTTCTGCCTAACTAGTTCTAATGCTCCCAAATCCCCATGTAATTGACTTTGACTGCACGCAGGCATGAAGGTGCCCTCAATCTGCAGGTGCACTCCCAACAGCGGCCAGCAGTGGTGCTGCTGAGGTTGCTGAGTTGCTGGCCCTTGACTGAACTGACAGCTCTTAGGATAGATCGCCATCCTTAACAGGACAGCGCCTCGGCAGAAACTAATTATGTGGCTGCCATTGACAAACGACAGCCCCAGTTTTGCTGCATGGAACAGGGTTGCGTCCTCTTGCAGCCAGTCCCAGCTGCTGTCAACTGGCATGAAATTCAACCAGATATCAATTGGGAGAAGTCCATCGCCAGGCAACAATAACTCATTTTCATGGGTAAAATCATGGATATTAGTTATTTTGTGCAGCAGCAAAAGTTTTTCTTTGAATCCAAACAGTTGATGAACAACTAGAAGTAGAGGCTGCAAAATGTGACTCAGGTGCACCTGAGGCTTCAGTGCTCTGTGTGTTGTTTTGCGACCAAAATGGCGTCTGTTCAATGACTATTCCCCAGGAGCACTGATTGGCTTTCCCTATCAATCTCAATTTATCGGGGTGAGTTTTTCTGTTCCACCCACCGTGGGAATTGTTGCGAGTGAGGAGCGGACCACGGAAAGGTCCACCGACCTGGGGCGGGATTTTCCGGTTTCAGGGTACACAAGGCTGGAAAATCCCGCCGATTGGGTTGCCGAACAGAACCATCAACAGATATGTTTTTTTTAACCTGAATTTAGTGACACAACGCAAAGAAAAACAGAAAATTACAGCACAGGAACAGGCCCTTTGGCCCTTCAAGCCTGCACCGACCGTGCTGCCCGACTGAACTAAAACCTACCCCTCCGGGGAGTGTATCCCTCTATTCCCATCCTATTCATGTATTTGTCAAGATGACCCTTAAACGTCGCTATTGAACCTGCTTCCAATACCTTGCCTGGCAGCGAGTTCCAGGCACCCCCTGTGTAAAAAAACCTGCCTCGTATATCTCCTTTAAACCTTACCCCTCGCACCTTAAACCTATGCCTCCTAGTAATTGACTCTTCCACCCTCGGAAAAAGCTTCTGACTTTCTGCTTCTCAGAAAGTTATTAAGGCTGATCGAACCACTTTCTCGCACTCATGTATATATATTTCAGAGCTCTTGCTTGCACGACAGATCTTAAACTCAGTCTTTTGTCCTGATAATGCACTTTTCATGTCATCAAGGTCTGAAGATTTAGAGCTGTACACAGTAAATTTGAAGTCAACAGGCAGTATTTGAGGATTTGGCAATAGATCCTCCTGAATAAACCTTTGGCACTAGAGCTCAAAAAGCCCTTTAGATGCTGTCAAAATGTTCTTTATTCCAATCAGACATATTATCTGCCCTGTCATCTGTCTGTTATTTTCGTCTTGGGAAGCAATCTTCACTACTTTGTGTCTGCGATGTATTGTTGAAGTGAGAATTGGTATATGAATTACTGTTCTCGACAAATTCCATTGCCTTCATATTTCCACAGTAATTGTCAAATTTCAAGAAACCACTAGTTACAAAAGATTGTTAAAGTTTCTTAAGCTAATATGGCTCAAACAAAATGACAAATAATTTGACAATTGTTTATTTCTTGGGAGCGGCAGAAAGTGTTCTCATAACATAATCAGGAATTAAATATCAGAGCAGAGCATTGCGTTATTCTTTAACACTCAGTGGCAATGATCATACCAGCAAGTATACCATTGCTCAGAATGTGAGTTTGTGCATGCAATCCCTTTGGTGATGGAGTGCTGAGCTGAAGTTGAATAGGAGCATTTGCCAATGTGATAATTCATCCTCGCAGTCTGCAGAAAGCAGAAGAATAAACTCTATCACAGCTCCTCAGTACAGAGAGGAATAAATTTGCAACACTTTACCAACTTTCTTACTTCTGGACCCCAGCAAATATCCATGACATATTAAAACCGAAATTGCTGAAATCACTCTGTAGGACTGGGAGCCTCTGTGGAATAAAAAAACAGAATTTTAAAAATTGGATTTTACAGGTTGCTCTAGTTCTTGATCTGTCCAGCGAAGGAGCCCACAAGCCTGATGGGGCCCCACAGCAATTTAATGCTGGAAGCAGCAATCATTGCTTTAAGATGAGATTTCTGTCCCTCTCTCTTGTACAAAGTCCTGTGTTAGAGAGCAGCCAGCCAATCGGAAGATTGGCAGATCTGAGGTCCCAGCAGCGCCACCAGGAGTGGTGACCACTGGTGGAACTACAGATAGTTCACCATGCTGTGAGGCTAGGATTGGGATCTCGCCAAGATCAGTGTCTCTGTGGGGTCTGTTTACTCGGCCCAGACGAAAAGGGGTGGAGAGCTGGGTTCAGAAAACAGGGGCGGGGGGTGGTTATGGTGGGTGGGTAAACTTGGCAAAATACCTCTAATGGACTCAGGCAGCTCACAAAGCAGGCCCTACTTACTCAATACCTCCCAGTAGCTAAAATTGCCAGACTTCCCGTATGGCATAGTCTCCCTGGAAACTGAAACAACCGAAATATTAACTTATCAGTATTCTCCACAGAGACTGACTGACCTACAGAGTATTTCCATCATTTTCTGTAGGTGATTACCATATGTTTACCAAATCAAAGTGAGTGACAGACTGGAATCTAATCGAAAGGTTCATACGCCATATGTATAAAATAGCAAATATTGATGATTGAATTACAGTCTGAAATCATACCTTCATCAAATTATGATGATGAATTCCTGAACTATTTGCACATTAATTAGTACTTTATCTTAATTTGATAATTTTGGGATGAAGCAATCATCCAATTTTAAGTAGTTTCGACTTGCTTTGCAACTAAAACATATTTTCCTTTGAAGTGATATTTTGCATACCTGAGAGTCATGTGTAGCCTCTCCAAACATGTATAAGGTAATTAACAGTAAAGTCTAAAGTGATCAGTCACAATAAATAAATAAATTTAATGGGAACAGTTTTCCCCTTCACTGCCTGGGCAGTAGCATGTGGTGAACATCAGATGGGTTTTATCCACAAGAATGTTATCCATATGTGGTGAAGGAGGAATTTAAGTTCTTAGCTTTACTTATTATATGAATTGGGATGAAGGAATTATTTATTACACCTGGGTCCATGCACAAGACAAAAAGTAAAAATATCTTGGCACAACTTACGTAAAACACTTTTAAAAACTATCATTTGTATTACACTGCTAATGTTTTGAGTGGAATCTTTTTATATATGATGGGGTGTTGTTCATTTGCCAGTTATTGTAAATTCTAGCTCACTCTAGCTGACTAACCACGCTACACCCATAATGTTAAAAATCAATCACATATTAGTTAATTGTGTACTTGCTATTGTGAATTTATTTTTTTTAGAAGGAAAAATAAAGCTATTGCTAGTTTACTAGGCCTACCATTTTCAATATGGAGAGGTTGAGCAGATTTGAAAAGGATTCATGCCTATCCAATATAATCTGGTGCTGTGTTGGAGTTTGATTATGGCCCAGCAAAGATTAATGGTATATCTGCCTCTAACGTTAAGCTGCCAGCTGTGTTTAGGATCATTTGATTTAAAGAGAACGAGTTGCGGCAGCCTTAAGGGGCATCAGGATTGATTTCAACACTAAAGTCAGGTAGAGTTTCCACTTTTGATTGCTAAGGATTATCTTATCGGAATTCTGCTGGTCACCTTTGTGAATGTAGTCATTAGTATCTCTCAGGTGAACTCATTGAATGGAAGGGGATGGGACGCCATCTCAACCCGTTATGAGGTTCTGAGGGAGGAGTGAAGGTCGGGATATGCTGGGAGGGAAAACTGTCAGGCTGGAACTGAGGTTGGTGTCAGCAGGCAGTGATGGATAAGAATATGAGATGATAGGAACAGGAATGAGCCATTCAGCCCTTCAAGCCTGCTCCACTATTCAAGGTTGATCATGGGCCAGAATTCTCTGGCTGTTCACGCCGGCAGGATTCTCTGGTCCCACCGGCAATGCATCCCAATTCATGGGTTTCCAACCAGCGTGGGGTGGCATCAACGGAAATTCCCATTGGCAGCAATGGAACCAGAGAATCCCGCCACTTGCAAGCAACGTACCATCTCCCACCAGTGGGAAACATACGGCTGGGAGGCCGGAGAATCTCACCTATTGAATTACAGATTTTTATGATGACTGATAGCTGGGAGTGAGTGACAGACTGGGATCTAACTGAAAGGTTTATGTGCCATATGTATAGAATAGCAAATATCGATGATTGAATTACATCTGAAATCAAATTGAGGGATTTGGATGGTTTATATATAGAAAATCTATTAATAAATAGTTAATTTTCCGATAAGCAAAAGGGTAGATAGACAAAACTCCTGGTAACCATAGACCACTACAGCTTAACATCAGTAATAGGAAAGACATTGGATTCCATATCATAAGAAATGACAGAGAATCTGGAATCAGAAAATATAATCCAAAATAGTCAACGTGGATTCTGAAAAGCACAATCCCACCTAAACAACCTGATAGAATTATTTGAAGAGGTGAAGTAAAGAGTGGAATTATCAAATCTCCTTCAATGAGATGAATACCGATCCTTTGTCACAGGTCTTCAGTTTGAAAAACAACCCTCTGCAGCCACGGTCTGGCTTCTGTCATCAAACCAATTTCGGTCACTGTATTTGTGGAGTTTACACATTCTCCTCGTGTCTGCGTGGGTTTCCTCCATGTGCTCCAGTTTTCTCCCACAGTCCAAAGATGTGCAGGTTAGATGGATTGGCCATATTAAACTTCCCCTTAGTATGGGGGGACCGACAGAGTAAATGCATGGGGTTATGGGGATAGGGCCTGGGTGGGATTGTGGTTGCTGCAGACCCGATGGGCTGAATGGCCTCCTTCTGCTCTGTACGATTCTATAATACAGTAGGCTCACAACAGAGATTAGAACATACAAAGTCAGAGAGCAGATAGCTGAATGGGAGCAAATAAGCTTAAATAATGTAGAAATTTGAGACGAGGGACTACAGGGTAGCGTAGCAAGTCAGATTGAAGAAAACAGTGTTCCATAACAACCAATGCTATGGCCACTGTTATTCATAATTTACATAAATGATTTTTGGCTTAAGACTAAGTAACTCAAGACTAAATTTGCAAATGATACCAAACTGGTGGGTATAATTAACACTGAGGAAGAATTCAACATACCACAAGAAAGCATTAGAAAACTTACAGACTGGGCAATTCAGTGACAAATTAAGTTTAGCACAGATAAATATGAAGTAATGCACTTCAGTATGAGAAATAGAAACATCACATATACCTTGGAAAGCTAGGAATGAAATGGGGTAGAAGGCTAGCAGGATCTTGGGATAAAAATGAACAAATTAAAAGGAACATCAGAGGTCAGCAGAACAACTAAAAATGCTAACAAAGCATTGGGATTTATTTCTAAGTCATAGGATTCAAAAATAATGAAGTTATTTTAAATTTGCATAGCACCCTGAATAGGGCACAAATGAGACAAGATTTAATCCCTAGACTGTTGATGTATCTCTGTGTCGAGTTCACCTGTGATGGCTGACAAGTCAAAGTTTTGCACTCACTGATCTTTTATAATCGTGAATGCAACACTGAGCTGGGTAACGTTAGATAGTTCAGAAAGGTAAGAAAAATAAGCATGTTTCAGATTTTGCACACGAATGACAAATCTCCAACTCAAGTCGCTGACTTGAAAGTGTATGAGGAGGTAAAGATTTGCCTTATACCTTTTGATTTAAATGCCCTATGTGTATTACAAGTTTACTGCTCTTATTAATCTCACTTTCTAATATTTTTGCTTCTTTTATTGTATATTTCCTCCTTTACTTTCCAGACTTGACTTGGCTTTTTTTTTCATTATTAAGCTGTTTAGAAATAAAACATAAACCTTGAGGAAATGGTTGTTACATTTTGGACGTAAGCATACGTGTCACAGTCACACAGGGCCGTTAAAACAATAATCTGGCTTCTATATTTGAAGATTAGACTATATCAAGATTAAGTACGTTAGGGAACCATTGTATAAACACCTTACTCCTAGTCCTGCTACTTACAGACTGCCTCCAACACATGGGATGAATACATCACATCCTGCTGAGGTACGTAAGGATTGACAATAGTTTAAGATACACTCCCTTCAAAGTGTGCATGCATCATATCACAACAATGGCAGAGCTTCAACATAAATGTCCTTGTTATCTTCCTCCAAGGTTCTGTTGTTCTCTATGTCATGCTGGGACGAACCCTCAGTCACTCTTTTTATCAGCTGTTAGCTGCCGTGATTTGGGCAGTACTGCTAAGTGAATAAGCAATGGCTGGAACTGTTTTTGTTGGCAGGGTTACTTGACAAAATCCATTTCACTCATTATTGAATACTTTGTCAGGTCATTTATTCTGAGGATTGTACCCAAAATTTTAACATACTGTCCCTGTAACTTATTAATGACCATGTGCGGTTCATTGATATCTGTATTTAAAGAGCTTGAACAAATGCAAAGGATCATCTTTTTTTAAATATATTTCAGATTTTTAAATAGCAGGGTATTAAACCATGTTAGATGGATTGTTTTACTTCTGAATAGCTTAATGAGGCTGAAGCAGCAGTGGCTATGTTTTGGCAGCTGATCTCTAAACAGTGACGTTTCGCAGTTGCGTTAATCGATAATAAGATATTCAGAAATTCTCTGCTTTTTATATCCAGCCACCAGACTGTAACTCTAAATAGCTGCGTCAAGATAGATGTCAAAAACTGTCTAATGAGTAATATCAAAGTTTGCCAAGTGGACTTAAAGCAGGATGAGTTCTCCACTTTAACCTAATATCTTAATGTATTACCAATCAGAAGATTTCCTAATATAAGACAAAATAAATAAGTTCCATATGCAGAAACATGTAAAATTAAGAACATTTGTAAAATAAGCTGATTTACAAAGACATTTGGTACAATTATTCAGACTTTAGTGTGTATTTGTATTTTTTAATAGATTTTAAATGATGAATTCAAGAAAGATGTGATTGTGCAGCAGGCTTTACTTTGTGAACTGGAAGGACCATTTGTTAATATCAATGAATGGGAGGAAGAGAAGCAATTCAAGTGAGTGAATCTGCAGAAAGCACGTGGCCCAGATCAGATCAGATCAGCTGAAATAGTTTTAAGGAGTGTGTTCATCAGTTGGCAGTTTGCTTCTCTCTGGTCTTTTCGAGATTGTTTGACACGCATACAGTTCCATGCTGTCCCGACTAAGAAGAAATTGAAGGCTGCTAAGCTGAGTATTAGCCCAGTTGCTTTTGCCTTGATAGTCATGAAGTGTTTTGAGCATATTAAAGATCAGTTTGATGTCCTTGTTCCATGTATTGATCAGTTACAGCTTTCTTATCAACCTCATACATTGGTGGATGACACTATTCTGACATTGCTTTTATAAAACAGGCCACCATTCTTGGGCCTGCTTTATGAAAGGCTCAGGTACTGCGTGCCAACTGGGTAGGCCACTGTCTTTACCATGGGAACTCGTACTCAATGAGCCCCACAAGGAGATCAATCAGTGATTCCCCATTGGTCTCTTCAGGGTTATCACATGGGATACTAATTCTCTTAAACTGAATGAAAGCAATTGAAAATATCTAGTTACAGACTAGAGAAAAAAAACAGTCAACGAATCTGTTTCTGTGAAGATTCATAATATGGACATTGAAATAATTAATGAAACCTCATTGAAAATTGGTACTTTGAAACAAATGTCTAGGTGTCAAAGTAGATGATAAGTTGAATTAGTAGGAACTGTGTGCACACGTGGTGGTCAAGACACATAACTAATTACATCCTCCAATCGTGAAACTCTTCTATATGGTTGTTGTAGACAGTGTTCTCGTTTATGATGTCTCTTCTGATGACTTCAGAAAACAAACTCTTTAAAGGTACAGGGGGTTTTGAGCCAGGCAGGAAAGGTACTTGAAGAGCACATCTTTCTTGGTGAAATCTGTTCTCAAGGAATTTTGATGAACACATAAGACCATTATTAACGGTGGCACAATGGTTAGCATTGCTGCCTCACAGTGCCATGGACCTGGGTTCCATTCCAATCTCGGGGAAATGCCCGTGTGGAGTTTACACGTTCTCCCTGTGCCTGCATTTGTTTCCTTTGGGTGCTCTGGTTTGCTCCCACAGCCTAAAGATGTGTAGATTAGGAAATTGGGCTGGCTAAATTGCCCCTGAGTGTCTCAAGATGTGTAGGTTAGGTGGATTAGCCATGGGAAATGTGTGGAGTTGTGGGGATAGAGTAGGGAAGAGGACCTGAGGAAGATGCTCTGTCAGAGTAGGCATAAACACGATGGACCAAATGACCCCTTCTGCACTGTAGGGATTCTATGATTCTATGATTATAAACAATAAGCATTGCCTCTTATTGCTGTATCACTATTGGTTGTGCTTGTGCAAAAATCTATGATCTTGCAGATTCATAACAAACAGTTGTTGAACTCATTTGTGCCCATCTCTCTAAGAACTTTCAACGGGAGTTTGATGAATGTTTGAGGATATTCACTGAGGGTGAGACTCATTTACTGATCATGTTAATGCATTGGAATAGTTTCAAATACATATTCAATTAAAGTTAGCCCTCTTTGATAGGGCAATGTTATTTATTTTATTGTTATTATTCAGTTCTGTGACTGATTTAGAGAACCCTTGCTGTAATGCCTCCAATGCATATTTCAGATAATACACACTGCTGCCACTGTGTGCCATTGGTGGATGGAATGCATGTTTGAAGTGGTGGGTGTCAGTGAAGCATGTTGTTTTTCCTGGATGATGTTGAGCTATTCTAATGTTATCGGAGCTGTACTGACCCAGGCAAGTGGAGGATATTCTATCACACTCTGAACTTTTAAAATGACAGTACACAGCCCTGAGCAGATCCAATATTCATTAACATGAGATCTGAATCGACCCCAGAAACTAACATCTGCTTGGTCTTGTTCTGAAGGAAATCACTGATCCAGAGTAGGAGAGTGGGATTGATATCAAGGTTTTCCAATTTTTTTTCCAATTTTTAAGTTCAAATCGTTGAATGATGAAGAGAAATCAACAAATGCAGCGTGAATATAGTTGTTTAACCGATCTGTGTGCTGTTGGATCAAGGGTGAATGAGCCTTGTAGATGGTGGATGGATTTTGGGGAGTCAGATGAGTTACTCTCTGCAGAATTCCCAGCCTATGATCTACTTTTTGTAGCCATAGGTTTATGTGGCAGGACCAGTTCTGCTTTTGGTCAACAGTAGGCCTCATGATGTTAATAGAAGGGGACTCACTGATGGTAATGCCATTGATTGTCAGTGGAAAGGGTTATGTTCTCTGTTGTTGGAGATGGACTTTGCCTGGCGTGAAAATTACTTGTCACTTATCAGCCCAAACATAGATGTTGTCTAAGTAAATCTTTCTTCATATGGACACTGACTGCTTCAGTATATGAGGAGTCGATAATGGTGCTGAGAATTTGTGCAATCATCAACAAACATCTTCTCTAATTTTGTGGAGGGAAGGTCATTGATGAAGCAGCTGAAAATGGTTGTGCCTGGGACACTATCCTGAGGAATTTAGGCAGAAAAATCCTGGGGTGAGATGACTGACCTCCAACAAGCACAACCATCTTCCTTTTTGATGTAATGACTCCAACCAGTGGAGGGTTTTTCTCCTCATTCACATTGACTTCAGTTTTGCAAGGTTTTTTTGATGCCACATTTACTCAAATGCTGCCTTGATGTCAAGGGCAGTCACTCGCACCTCATCTCTGGAGTTCAGCTGTATTTATCCATGTTTGGACTAAGACTGTAGCAAGGTCAGGAGATGAGTGGCCTGGTGGAACTTAAACCAAATTTTAGTGAGCAGGTTATTGCTGAGTAAGTGCTGCTACCCCTTACATCACTTTACTGACGATCAAGTGTAGACTGGCAATTGATCGAGTTGGATTTGTCCTTTTTGTTGACAGCATATACCTGAGCAATCTTACTCAGATTGGTGCCAGCGTTGTAGCTGTGCTAAAACAGCTTGGCTAGAGTGGGAACAGTATGTTCTGATGCATAAGTCTTCAGTACTATTGCTGGAATTTTATCATGGATCACAGAATCTGGAGCCATCTGTAGTATCTAGACTAATCTCCAAGTGAATGATGTCTGACTCCTCAAATCATCTTTGACTTATTTCTTCTATTTCTTGCTGAGCCAACACCTGATGCATTAACGTGCACTGTCAGTTTTTAAACTCAAATGAGTTCTTGCTGAAGGACTAGTTACAGGTCTGCGTCTCCTAGTTCTTGCTGAGCCAAGATCTCACACATCAACTTTGAACTGTCCCTTCTTCCAGCATCTTTTCTCCACCATCCGATCACAAACATCAGTTGGATTGTGGCCAGTCCATGAGACACAACTATGCAAGGATTTCTCTCAACCATAGTTTCCCATTTTTACAACTGATTTCACCATGGGATCATTTTACTGTTTTATACACCTTTTCTCAACTTCACTTTGTCTTTGCTCTAATTCCCAAAATACATGTTGGGCTACATCAGATTGTAGTATAAAGTTTTGGTATATACAGCGTTAGCATGGGACTGAGTACAGTACCACTCACACGGTAGTGAAAGAAGACACATGACTCAGGTTGGTGTGGTGCTGGCCAAAGACATGTTAACACTTAAAGATGGAGAAGGTACCCTTTATTATACATACAATATATAGTAACAAATAGTTAACAAAGACTTGCTGTTAAAATGCAGAAGACTATGAAAGCATCTTTAGCAGACATGTGCAGTAAGCAACATAATTCCAACATCTTGGAAGCTGAGGCTGAAAAACCTCCAATCTCACAATAATGCTGAAAAACTAAGGAAAATGACATATCGCGGATTTGGAATTGAAAGAAGCTCCCAACTATAAATATAGATGCTGAAAAAATTTGGCAGAAAAATCTGCAGACAGAAGAATCTGAAAGCTAAAGGCCTTTGGTAAGGTACCACATGTTAGGTTGTTGCATACAGTTAAATCTCACGGGATCCAGGGTGAGGTAACCAATTGGATACAAGATTGGCTTGATGATGGAAGACAAAGGGTGGTTGTAGAAGGTTGTTTTTCAAACTGGAGGCCTGTGACCAGCAATGTACCTTAGGGATCGGTGTTATTTGTCACTTATATTAATGATTTGGATGAGAGTTTAGTAGGCATAGTTAGTAAGTTTGCAGATTACACCAAGATTGGTGGCATAGTACACAGTGAAGAAAGTTATCCAGGATTGCAATGGGATCTTGATCAATTGGGCCAGTGGGCTGATGAATGGCAGATGGAGTTTAATTTAGATAAATGCAAGGTGGTGCATTTTGGTAGATCGAACCAGGACAGGACTTATTCAGTTTATGGTAGGACACCGGGGAGAGTTATAGAACAAAGCGATCTATGGGTACAGGTTCATAGCTTCTTGTAAGTGGAGTCACAGGTGGACAGAGTGGTGAAAAAGGCATTTGACATATTTGGTTTCATTGGTCAGGACATTGAATACAGGAGTTGGGACATCTTGTTGAAGTTATACAAGACATTGGTAAGGCTACACTTGAAATATTGTTTGCAGTTCTGGCTACCCTATTATAGAAAGGATATTATTAAAATAGAAAAAGTGTAGAAAAACTTTACTAGGATGATACTGGAATTTGATGGTTTGAATTATAAAGAGAGGCTAGATAGACTGGGAATTTTTTCTCTGGAGTGTGGGAGGCTTAGTGGTGATCTTATAGAGGCCTATAAAATAATGAGGGACATAGATCAGCTAGATAGTCAATATTGTTTCCCAAAGGTAGGGGAGTCCAAAACCAGAGGGCATAGGTTTAAGGTGAGAGGGGAGAGATACAAATGGGTCCAGGGGGGCAATTTTTTCACATAGAGGGTGGTGACTGTTTGGAACAAGCTGCCTGAGGTGGTAGTAGTAGAGGCGGGTACAATTTTGTCTTTTAAAAAGCGTTTAGATAGTTACATGGATAAAATGGGTAGATAGGGATATGGCCAAATGTGGGCAATTGGGACTAGCTTTGGGGTTAAAACAAAGGGGCGGCATGGACAAAGTTGGGCTGAAGGACCTATTTTCATGCTCTAAACCTCTATGACTCAATGACTCTATGAGACGTTTTGCAGCAAAAGATTCCATAGAATCTCCCTTGGAAGTCCAGTTTCAACATGCAGAGTCCAGAGATTGCAAGGGTGAGCTAAATCTTTTCAACTTCCAGGCTGCTGCCAGTCTTGAGAAACCCCTTCCATTAATTCTGTCAGAATCAGCATTTGAACGTAACCCACCTCTAATCTGGATCCATGACTCTGGATCCCAAATGTGTGGCTCCCTAGTTTGAAAAATAAAATTTAAGAAAAGCTCACTCAACTTTTGAGAATGCCATGAACATTTGAATCCCTAAACAGTAAGTTCATGGTTAACTTGAATGGCTTGCTAATTGCAACACTATGTCACTGAACAAATCAAACTGATATGCAGTCAACCCACACAGCTATTGTTAATTATTATTCTTCCAGAAGCACACGACAACCACTTTGTGCAGCCCACCAAAATTGGCAAGTGTGGGGCACCGACAATACCAGCTCAAAGTCTGAAGAGCTGGGACAAGTTCCACTGACTGATTATTCAGAGCTGCCTCAGTGTTACAATTTTAATCTTCCTCAATGATATGATCTGCTTTAGAATTCCTAAAGTATAGAAGAAAACCATTTGGCTCATTGAGTCTATACTGACTACAATGCTGCTCAGGCCCTATTCCTGTAACCTCACACATTTACCCTGCTAATCCCTCAACACAAGGGTCAACTTAGCATGGCCAATCAGCCTAACCTGTACACCTTTGGACTGCGTGAGGAAACTGAAGCACCCTGAGGAAACCCACGCAGATGTGGGGAGGAAGTGCAAACTCCACACAAACAGTGGCCCAAGGCTGGAATTGAACCTGGGTCCCTGGCACTGTGAGGCAGCAGTGCTAGCCACTGTGCCACCATACCTTTCAAAACAGCATTTAAAATGGGATTAGTGAATTTCATTAAATGGAAAGTCATTATCAGATCCTCATCTAGTTGCTTTGTGCCAGACCATTGCTTTGCTGCTGTATACTTTTGATTTGCCACTTAGCTTTTCTAAGTTCACTTGTCATTGTTATCAAATCTAATTATAAACCATTGCTGCAGTATCGACTTCTGTCACTATATTTTTAAGTAAAGCCCTTCTCTCCTTTTTTTTAGGTTTTAGCTTGCAGTCACTGTGTGTTTTCAGTCTCTGGATTCCAATGAATATCCAGTGCTTGTCCAAAAATCTTTAACTGCTTGTTGCCACAGCAGGTGTGGTGTCTCATTTACATCAGCTTGGCCATTTTGCCTTGGTCAAATTCAAAATAACAGGAAATATCTGGTACAGAATCTGATTGGTTGGGACCAATACTAGACTATATTTGGATATTTTGGTATTTGCTCTGGGAAGGCTAATTGTTTTTATTGTTTTCATTAGGGAGATTTCTTTGGTGTGTTTTAAACTATTATTTAAGCTTGATGTGTTACTTCTTCCTTACTTACACCCTTTCCTGCTACCTTAGTGTCAAATGTATAATGCTCACAATAATATCTGCATTCATATTTTCCATTCCAATTTGGTCACCAATATGGACTGTACCATCACTCATAGAGTGATTGGTCTTATACAAACTTACAGATATACTGGTTGTACATTTCCCGATATTAGTGTGGTCAATGTAATTCTGTGACATTACATAACTTAGATATAGTGCACTTGTCAATCTCCCTGGGTTACTCAAAATGGCATTTTACAAATATTTGTCTCCGTTCTTTTAGCTAATTATTAGAAATTTGTAGTTTTGCTATTGGGGATGAAGTATTGGTGTTATTACTGGTGGTAGGTGAACCATTAAAAGCAAGGTTTAGTGGGTCTTATCAACTCAAAAGATAATTAAATGCAGTGAATTAGTTGAAATGAACGTCAGACAGCCATGATGATATGCTCAAATGGTAGTTTGATAGGGAAGGGAAGCAGAAGTAAGATGTGTTAGTTGCTACAGCTCAGAGTGAAGAAACCAATCCAGATGATCCTGACTTTCACATTCTTCAGATTAGATTGGATAATGAGGAAATCATTAGGAATTGGGATAAATTACTGAGTTACCTGCAGAGGAAAATCAAAATGACCTGAAGAATTATTACATTCACTTAGAACTATATGGGTGGACAAACTGGGAAGTGCCAAAGTAATTCTGTATGATATAGATGAAGGAAATGCTGTTCCAATTGAGCAATGTTCGTATAGACGTAATCCACTCTAGTTGGCACAGGATCCGAAGGAGAACATAAGAACATAAGAACATAAGAAATAGGAGCAGGAGTAGGCCATCTAGCCCTTCGAGCCTGCCCCGCTGTTCAATAAGATCATGGCTGATCTGTCATGGCTCAATTCAACATTCCCGCCCTCTCCCCATAACCCTTAATCCCCTCTCTTATCAAAAACCCATCAACCCACGTCTTAAAAATATTTAGCGAGGTAGCCTCCACCACTTCAACGGGCAGAGAATTCCAGAGATTCACCACCCTTTGAGTGAAGAAGTTCTTCCTCAACTCCGTTCTAAACCGCCCCTCCTTTATCTTGAGGCTGTGCCCCCTAGTCCTACTGTCCTTTCTGAGCAGGAAGAGTCTCTCCACCTCTATCCTATCCATCCCATTCATCATCTTATACGTCTCAATGAGATCTCCCCTCAATCTTCTAAACTCTAACGAGTACAAGCCTAGTTTATTCAGCCTCTCCTCATAGCTCAACCCCCTCAACTCCGGCATCAGCCTAGTAAACCTCCTCTGCACTCCCTCCAAGGCCAAAATATCCTTGCGTAAGTACGGCACCCAAAACTGCACACAGTACTCCAGCTGCGGCCTCACCAATGCCCTATACAGCCGCAGCAAGACCTCCCTACTTTTATATTCAATCCCCCTCGCTATGAAGGCCAGCATCCCATTCGCCTTCCTGACCACCTGCTGCACCTGCAAGCTGGGTTTTTGCGACTCATGCACAAGGACCCCGAGGTCCCTCTGCACCGTCGCCTGCTGCAGTTTTTCGCCACGTAAGTAATAATCCTTCCTACCATTATTCCTACCAAAGTGGACCACCTCGCACTTGCCAACATTAAATTCCATTTGCCAGCTCCTGGCCCATTCGCCCAGCCTATCTAGATCCTTCTGTAGACTCTCCACACCCTCCGCACAATTTGCCGTTCCACCAATCTTGGTGTCATCAGCAAATTTCGACACCATACACTCGGTTCCCTCCTTCAGATCATCTATATAAATGGTAAATAGCTGAGGCCCCAGCACCGACCCTTGGGGCACTCCACTAGTCACCAACCGCCAATCCGAATGGCACCCATTGACCCCCACTCTCTGCCTCCTATTTGACAACCAATCCTCTATCCACGCTAACACCCTACCCCCAACTCCATGTCCCCTGACCTTCTGCAATAACCTCTTGTGAGGTACCTTGTCAAACGCCTTCTGAAAATCAAGAAAGACCACATCCACCGGCTCTCCTCTATCCACCGCCCTAGACACATCCTCATAGAACTCCAGTAAATTTGTCAGACACGACTTCCCTTTAACGAAACCGTGCTGCGTCTGCTCTATCAAGCAATTCCCCTCAAGATGCCTCGCTATTTCCTCCTTGATGACGGATTCTAACATTTTACCTACAACAGATGTTAAACTAACTGGCCTATAATGAAGTTGATGTTTGTTCAGTCTGAGATGTAGCAGCCAAAAATCTTGATCAAACACTTCAAGGAGCAGTTGGATAATTACAAATCTCTGATAATGAAGACATGAATAGAGACAGGTAAGTGCAATTTAAAACTGGTGAAGGCGGAAAAGGAGAACAAGTTACTGGACAATGATGTGAATAAAGAAAGTAAGCAGCTGATGAACTTAATGGGACGGGTTCCCCACTCAGACCTTAAAATGTTAATGGGATCTTACGAATGGGACTGTGATTAGCATTTTTGCATGATGTTACTATCTGGTGGGCAAAGTCAAATTCTTAAGATTGGAGATTTGCAGGAATGAATGAATAATATTTTAACTGCTGGCCTGCTCCATTGCCACCTTGAGTTCAAATTAGAGTTATCGAATCCATACAGTGCAAAGGAGGCCATTTGGCCCATTGCAGAGACAGATACAAGAAAAGCTGTCTGATATTAAACCTATACCTAAGTTATTGAAATTAACTGAGCAGGACTATCAGCAACAGCTCATCAACTACAAGAAGAAAAATGCAGATGGGTCAGTAGTCATATGTGATCTCAAGATGAAGATTGAGGAGCAGAAGTATTTCACTACTGCAGATAAAAGAAAAATACAATGGTGTGAAGTAAGTATGTTTGATGAACTGGTATCATCATTTCTAATGAACTGCTGGGATCATGAATCTTGCACTGACATGGATACCTACAGAAACACTACTGTTCATAACTGATGTTCGAGTAAGTTATGAGAGTTTTTTGCGAAACCCCACTGTTACAATGGTATTAAATGATGATTACAACAAATCCTGACATCAAAGAAGTCAATTTGCCATTTTTTTTCTTTGCCAAAGAAAATACAGAAAAGGATGATGAAAATCCAGAACAAGCAAAGGAATTGATAAACTGCATTGGAACAGAAATATATACCATTGGAGATGATGAAAAGAATTTTGAGTGTACTATTTTGTAACAGAAGAATCATAGAACCCCTGTAATGCAGAAAGAGGCTGTTCAGCCCATTGAGCCTGCAACAACAACAATCCCACCCATGTCCTAACTCCGCAAGACCATGCATTTGCCCTGCCAATCTCCCTAAAACTGAGGGACATTTTTCAATGGCCAGTCCACCTAACCTGCACATCTTTGAACTGTGGGAGGAAACCAGAGCGCCCAGGGGAAACCCACGCAGACGCGGACAGAACTTGCAAACTCCACACAGACAGTCATCCGAGGCTGGAATTGAACTCAGGTCCCTGGTGCTGTGAAGCAGCAGTGCTAACCACTGTGCCACCATGCCACCCATGAGAAAGTGGAGTTGGACTATCTGACAGAGGTACTAAGGCCAGTTAAAAAGAAACGGGATGAGGATAAAGTGACCCTTCCGGATGACCTGAACACATGCATGTGATGTTGAAAAAGTGTGCAAAGGGCAGGTTCTCTTTGACACAGTCCGTGAGCAGCTCAACCTTCTGGAAAAAGACTACTTAGTTTTGACATTTCAGGACTCTGAAAATCAAAAGAACTGGTTGGATGTAGCAAACAACATTAAAAGCAAATTCAAAGTGGGTTGTGCCAGTTTACATCAATATAAAGTTTTCCCCTCCAGATCCAGCCAGCTCTCTGAGGACATTACCAGAACTAATTTATAGTCATGACAACAAATTTGAGTTCAGACTTGGAATTAAAGCAGGATCAAGAACTGCAAGAGGTCTCTAAAATGGAAGAGGAAACAGCTGACCAACAGCAGCGTGTTGCGAAAAGTAGGGAGAGAGAACATGATTGCAGATGCTTTATCACAACTTTAATGAAAGAAGAAGGAATATTCAATATTGGATGAGCAGGGCTGAACTGGACTCTACTGGTGTTATAATTACATGCTTAGATGCTTGATTCTAAGAGGGGACAGCTGGTTAGTGTATCATGGAGCCAAAGCCAGCACCTCGGAATGGCACCTCTGCAATACCAGCAATGTGCTGTGTTATTGGACAGCTATGACAGCCTACAAGTCCTTTGAACACAGCCATGATGACAGCAGTGTGAGCCTTCATGGTAGAAAGCTGAGCTTCATAGAACCATAGAATCCTATAGTGCAGAAAGAGGCCATTCGGCCCATCGAGTCTGCACCGACCACGATCCCAACCAGACTGTATCCCCATAACCCTACTTATTTATTCTACTCACCCCCTGAAACTAAGGGGGAATTTAGCATGGCCAATCAATCTAACCTGCACATCTTTGGAGTGTATACAAGCAGTCTGGGTTTCCACTGAAACACTCAAGTGTTGGTTGAATTTTGCTTGTATTGCAAGAAAATGTCTGTAAGTGTTCTCATGGAGTTGGCCACCATCTCCATTTGGAGAGGGTGGACTCCAAGTCTTGCCCAAGCTGTGCCAAGCCATTCTGTGGCATTGAGATGAGGATTGTGATGAAGAAATGGAGGAATATGGGGGATTGGAAATGAGAGCTACATGCTTACCCATTCTGCAGCTTCTGTAGCAGAAGAGATTGTAGGATGAGCAGAAGTGGTATTTGAGGAGCATACCATTATCTGTGGTGGTTTGCCTTAGTGGTCAGAAACTCAGTCATGACTGCTCCATTGATGATAGTCATTATCTCCTCCATGGGAGTATTGCCAGGCAGCTGTGCCTGTTCCACACACCACCCTTCTCCCCCTCCTCCCGTTCAGTAAACCCCACCCTCCAATTTGGTGCTTTGACCTCCAGTTATGTCCTTGTCCAACAAGAGAGATGAAAGTGTGTCAGTGAGTGCAGTGCAATGTGCTTGTTGTGGCTGTATAGTTGGGAGTGTTTACAAGTTGTGAAATGTGGGTGTGAGGCCTTCAGCAGTGTGAGTGTCTGAAAGTGAAATAAAGCTGTGAGTGCTAGGTATGAGTCATTGGTTGAGATTGTTGGCAGGCAAATGATTGGAGTTTGGCACACTGAGCAGTTGGTAGGATTTGAAGTTACATTCACTAATCTTGACCTACTGTGAGGTTTTGTAAGCCTATACTTCTGATCCTGACTGCCGCAGCTATCTGAGTGTGCTTCCTTTTGAGGGGTTGTCAGGAGGCCCATTGAACCCCTGCAGAGACATGACTTGTTTATTCTTCTGTGTTTCTTTGAGCAAGTCTATGCTGCATTGAATATCTTTTAGTTGCTCTCCAATGTGTTGTGCCAAATTAATTGCACAATGTGAAGCCTGGGCACATTTTTGAGTCTTATCCAATTTTGTATCCAAAGTGTAGATAAGTATCCTTTATTTAGCTTCCAACTTCTTCATGAAAGCTACATAAAGCTCAGTGTTAAAATTAACAGAACAATGTAGGTGGGCTTCTGAGTGATCTGATCATAAGCAGTGTTGTAGACACTTTTAATAATGAAGCTAGCTTATGTTAGTTTGCAGCAGGACTGTATTCATCTTACATTGACAGGCATTAGGTAATGTTCATGCCACATAGATAAAGAGGACATTCAATCAGTGAATGTTCAAATCCTCCTCTGACTTCCAATGGCAGTCTATCAACATCTTGGGTATATCCATTGATCAGAGAATTACTGCTTAAGTGATTTGGCTACAAGTACGTAGCAAGACGTTGGATGCTCTGCAATGTCTGGTCTATTTCAATACTGCTCAAAGCTTTAGCCACACCTAAAAAACTCAATACAGGAATGTGATGGAATATTCATTACCTACCTGGATGTGAGAAGCTTCAACAATACACAAGTAGCTTGATTATAATCTTAAAGAGAGAAGTTCACTTGTGTGGAGCTTCTACACCCCTTTCCACATCTACACCCTCCACCACCAGGGCATTGTGGTGACTGCATGTTCCATCAGTGGGATGCACTGCACTAATGTACCATTATTATGCCTCAACATCTCAGTCTCTTTGGAATTCCATTGCTAAGGAAGACAAGAATAGCACTGTGGGGACACCATCACTTCAGAGCACCCCTTCAGGCTATATGCCATTCTGATTTGGACAAACATGCCTATTACTTTATGGTAGCTTGTTCAGAATGCTGGAATTCCCTAATTAACACCATTATGGAAGAACCATCATCACTAGCTCTGCAAAGGGTCAAAGTGAAGGCCCACCATCACCTTCTCAAGACAACTAATAATGGGAACTAATTAGAGGCTTTTCACAGCTCGAGAGCACATTATGAGAAAAAGGGGCAAAAACTATCTCATAAGAATGAAACCTAGCTTGGTTAGAATCATAAAATCTCTTCTGTACAGAAGGAGCCCATTTGGCCTGTTGAGCCTGTACCAGCAACAATCCCACTTAGGCCCTATCCCCATAACTACATATATTTACTGTGCTAATCTCCCTGACACTAAGGGTGGGATTTTATGGCCTCGCTTGTCCCAAGACCATAAAATTCTACAGAAGGTCAATGGACCTTCCCACTGTCCGCCCCTTACCGGTTCCGATTTCCATGGTGGGCAGAGCAGTTAAATTCCAGCCTAAGGATCAAAGTAGCATAGCCAATCAACCTAACCTGCACATCTTTGGTCTGTAGGAGGAAACCGAAGCCCACCCACACAGACACGGGGAGAACATGCAAACTCCACACAAACATGAGCATGCATGGATTAAACAAAACTTTACCCATCACAGCACAAAAAGGGCAGCTCCAAAGTGACTTTTTTTTAATGCCGTTGTTTGACTCTTTCCTCTTCAAACAGTTTTTATTAGTTGTGTTATACAGTGTTCATTTCCATTTATTAATTTCATTAATTAAGGCCTTCTTTCTGTGTAGTTTCTTCATCCACTATGCAGACAGCCATCACAGCACCCTTTTGGGTTAAATAGAAACTCAGCATTGAAATGACAGATAATGAGCATGGGCTTCTTCAAGATCCCTGGCCTTGTCCATTAAGTTCTTTGTGATGACAGATTTTAGCGAATGGAAAAATAGTGTAATTGTGCACCCTGAAGGATAAATGAACCTAATGATATCACTTCATGTGGCCATATCATTAAGTTATGGATACAGTCATCACGAATCATTGAAACTCAAGAATATGTCCATAATATAACTCTGACTGTCAGGGTTTGATGCCTTGAAGCATATTTCTTCCTCAGCATTAGTACCATTCTAGCAAGTAGATTTTATTGACAAGATGCTTCAGCTTTTACAGTTTGGTTCCACTATAAACAATGACACAAAGACTGGCAGAGTTGCTGATAGTGCCGAGAATTGTCAGAGAGTACAACAGGATATAGATAGATTGGAGAGTTGGGCACAGAAATGGCACATAAAGTTTAATCCAGACAAATGCAAGGTGATGCGTTTTGGAGGATCAAATTCAGGTATGAATTACATGGTAAATGGCAGAACCCTTAGAAACATTAACATACAGAGGGATCTGGGCATGCAGGTTCACAGTTCCCTAAAAATGGCAACAGCGGTGGCCAAGATGATTAAGATGGCATATGTCATGCTTACCTTCATCAGCCGAGGCATTGAGTATAAGAGTTGAGAAATCATTTTGCAGCTATATAAAACCTTGGTTCGGCCACATTTGGAGCATTGCATGCAGTTCTGGTCACCATACTACTAGAAGGAGAGTGTGCAAAGCAGAGTGCTTTGGAGAGAATGCAAAGGAGGCTCACCAGGATGTTGCCTGGTCACGAGGGTGTTGACTATGAGGAGAGGCTGAATAAACTAAAATTGTTTTCACTGGAAAGACGGGGGCTGAGGGCAGACCTGATGAGAGGCATAGACACGGTGGATAGTCAGAGAGAGGGAAAGTTTAAGGGAGATGTGCGGGGGAAAGTTTTTTACATAGATAGTGGTGGGTGCCTGGAACGTGTTGCCAAAGGATATGGTGAAAGCTGGCACATTAGCAACTTTTAAGAGGCATCTGGATAGCTACATGAATAGGGAGGAAATAGAGCCATCCAGACTGGGTAAGGGCAGAAGGTTATTTTTAGTTTAGTTGGAACATCATGATCGGCACAGGCTTGGGGGGCCTGTTCCTGTGCTGCACTTTTTCTTGTTCTTTGTTCTTTTTTTCGATTCCCTTACATTCTATAATTTGAAACATAATAAATACAACAGCTATTTATAAGACAGCAATACTTGTACACAAAAAAAGGCTGAAATAACATCAAGAATTAAGTGTTCACAACCAGAAAGACTCACAGATTATATAGAAATATACATAGTAAATAGAAGCAGCAGCAGGCCATTTGGCCCTTTGAACATGTCTGATTATCAAATTCAATACCCTGATCCCGTCTTCTCCCCATATCCCTTGATCACTTCAACCCCAAGGGTTATATCTAATTTCTACTTGACACAACATTTTGGCCTCAACTGCTTTCTGTAGTAGCGAATTCCACAGATTCACCACCCAATGAAGAAATTTATCCTCACCTCGGTCCTAAAGGATTACTCCTTATTCTCAAACTATGATCCCCTAGTTCTGGACTCCCTCACCATCTGGAATATTCTTTCAAATCTGTCCTGCCCAATCCTGTTAGAATTTTCTAAATTTCTATGAGATCCCCCTCACTCTTTTGAAAGCCAATGAATGTAATCCTAACTGACTTAGTCTCTCTTCAAATGACTGACATGCCATCCCAGGGCTCAGCCTGATAAACCTTTGCTGCACTTCCTTAATAGAAAGGCAATTTTTCCTCAGATAAGGACACCAAAACTGCATACAATATTCCAGGTGTGGCATTACCGACACTGTATACAGTTGCAATAAGACATCCCTATTCCTATACTCAGATCCTCTCTCTATGAAGGCCAACATACCATTTGTCATCTTTACTGCCTGTTGTACCTGCGCACTTACTTTCAGTGACTGATGCAGAAGGACACCAAGAGCTTGCTGACTGTCCACTTCTTTCTTTTACACCTATTCAAATAATAATGTCTTCTTATTTTTGCTGCCAAAGTGGATAACCTCACATTTATCCACATTATGCTGCACTTGCCATGCCCACTCACACAGCTTGTCACACCGAAGAATCTCTGCATCCTCCCCACACCTCATACTCCCACCCAACTTTGTACCATCTGCAGATTTGGAGATAACACATTTAGTTACCTCATCCAAACCATTAGTAAATAATGTGAATAGTTGGGGTCCTAGCACAGATCCCTGCAACGTCCCACTAATGACTCCCTGCCGATCAGAAAAAGGCCCATTTATTCCACTCTTTGCTTCCTGTCTGCTAACCAGCTTTCTATCCATCATAAGACATTACCCACGATTAACTCCACATTCTTTAGGTTTACATAGTAATTTGTTATGTGAGGCCTTTTGAAAGTCTTCTGAAAGTGTACACAAATGACATTCTCCGGTCCTCCCTATTAGTTACAACCTCAAAAACTTTGAGTAGATTTGTCAAGTATGATTCCCTTTCATAAATCCATGCTGACTTTGCCTGATTGTACCATTGCTTTTCAAATGCTGTGCTATGAAATCCTTGATAATGGACTCTAACAGCTTCCCTCCTACCGATGTTAGGTGCACTGGTTTATAGCTCCCTATTTTCTCTCCACCTCCCTTTTTGAATAGTGGGCTTACATTAGCTACCCTTCAATCTGTAGGAATCATTCCGGAGTGCAAAGAATTCTGGAAAATGACCACCCATGGATCTACTATTTCTAGGGCCACTTCCTTAAGTACTCTGGGATGAAGATTATCAGGCCTGAAGATTTATGTGCCATCAGTTCCATTAATTTCCCCAAAACAATTTCTCTACAAATACTGATTTCCTTCAGCTCATTAAAACTTCTTGAGTGCATTCTGGAAGTCCTTTCATTATGACCAGAAGAACAAATTATGTTGGGTATTGAGAATAGGAAACTCCATGAGAGGGTTTTGCTGCTGTCTGGAGTCAGTGTTCCCTCCTTCACTAGCCCCAAAACTACCATAGGGTAACCAAATAAATGCAGTGACCATGCAAAAGTAGCTAAGGTAAGTTAAGTCACCCTTGCTTCAGTCACTTTTCAATAACCTCCTTAAACAATAATACATGCATAAACATGCACACAAACACACTCATACACATACACAAATACACATATACAAATATACGAATTCACATATATACACAGACACACGAAAAAATAAGTACACACATATATACACACACATACACAGACACATACACACTCATTCACTCACACACATGTACACGTACACACACGTGTACACAAACACATATGCGTATACATGCCAACATTCCTCACACACACATACACCTAGATACACACATATTCACTTAGACACATATGTACACATATGTACACACATATGAGGAACAATGCATTTTCATTTGTCTCCATTATGGAATAAAATCAGAAAATGCTGGAAACACTCAGCACATCCACCAACATGTGTGGAATAAGGTAAAAAGTTAACAAAAGATCATTTTAACCTAAACTGCCCAGCAGGAGACCAGGTTTAGACAGAGTAAGATGGCACATCGCTTTTACACATCACCCAATATTACACTCCATTGACTTCAGGCTGTTGAGTTCCCTGCAATACTGATATATGAGACAGCTTCAGTCACTTGAACAGAAAAGCTGCCAAAATCTGGTCCATCTGGGACAGCTATTTCCCTGAGATAAGAGTCCCTCTCAAACTCCAGAGGAACTTTTCCAGCTGTGTGCCTCTCAATCTCATTTCATTCAAGGACTTTATTGTCAGAAAATCATGAACAAGTAAGTTTGTTGCTGCAAGGGGTGGACATAATGCTAAGAAATAGTTGTTGCTTGAGTGATTGGAATTTTGAAAATCGTTGTGTGAAGTAAACACACGTAGAATCACAGAAATGATGCAATATAGACAGAGGCTGGAATCTGATGGCTGTTCATGCCAGCAAGATTTTCCCATCCTGTTGCAGCGAATGGAGATTTGGCTGGGAGCGTGACCATGGGCATGAATGGCTGGTAGGATTGCACCCACAATCTATCAGTGTAGTGCTGGTTTTCTGACAGAGCAATCCAATTAATCCCACACTTCACCAAGTCCTGAAAATGTTTCCATTACAAACATCTATCCAATTTCCTTTTGAAAACTATTATCAAATCTATTTCCACCACACTGCCAGGCAGAGAATTCCAGGTCACAACAACTTGTTGCATAATAAACTTTTCCTCGTGTCATCTCCGAAATTTTTGCAAAGTACCTTAACTCAATGTCCTCTTGTTAAAGTTTATTCATAAGTCACAAGTAGGCTTATATCAACACTGCACTGTTTCTGTGAAAATCCAACACTCTGGTGCCTTGTTTGGGTACAATGATGCAGGATTTAGCCAAGCCGCCACCCTTCTGCCATGGAAAATGCTATCTCCTTATCCATACCAGCAAAAGCTCTCACAATTTGAGCACCTCTACCAAATCTCCACGTAGCATTCTCCACCCTCTCTTATTTTTCCATGTTACTGGCATCTTCCTTGGCTTGGGCACACTGGCAAGATGGAAGATGTTTGCACATCAAGTATTTTCTGTATGTTAAGGTAGCTGGAGCCAAATGATCAGTCAGACTCCGAATGCTCCACTTCAAAATTCTAAACAATGCGCCCGGGAGTCGCTAACTGACGACAGAGGAAAACGTGCACCAACATACAACCAGTGTGTACAATAGCTTGGTAAGAAGTCTCACAATACCAGGTTCAAGTCCAACAGGTTTATTTGACGATAGGCCTAATGCCAGCATCTCCACATCATACTATGGCTTGGCAAAAGATGGTGGAAACAACAAATCACAATGGCACTTTGTAGCTTTGTGTGTGGCACTTGTGGCAGATCCTGCTTCTCACAGATTGCCTACTGTGGCCACCAGCAAAGTTGTATTGATGCCTCTGTGAAATGAATTTCATTCCTGCACGTCTATCATGTTTCAGAGATGGAAGAATGCCGGAATTGATTCAACTCATTCTGCCACCTACAAAAGCAACCCACAGATGTCTCCTTTCTTTCAACTGCTTTAAAATTAGATAATTTAGCTTATGTTGCTTCTTCTTATTAAAATGAACCAAATCCACACTTCTCTAGATTAAATTTCACCGAGCACCTGTCAGTCAGCCCATTTAATCCATTGACTAACATTCTCCTGAAGTCGGTTACCACTCTTCTCAATTTACAGCATTGCAAGTTTTGTGTCGCCCCCCAAACATTGAAATTATGCCATGTATACTGAAGGCTGGATAATATATACCAAGAAGAGCAGTTTCCTTAACACTGAAGCCTGGAGGCCACCATGATAAAATTTTCTCTAATCTGAAAAAGTTGCATAGAAACATGTGAATTCACAGCCGGAATAGATCCCTTGAGTTTGCTCCACCATTCGATACAATCATGGCTGATCTGATTGTAACCCCGTCTCCACATTCCCACCAACCCCGGATAACCTTTTAAGCTTATCGATAATCTATCCATCTTTGCCTTAGAACTATTCAAAGATTCTGCTTCCACCGCCTTTTTAGGAACAGAGTTCTAACGTCTCACTTTCCTCTGAGAGAAAAAAAATGCCTCTCTTGAATAGGCAACCACTTATTTTATAACAGTGACTCCTGGTTCTAGATTCTCCTACAAGGAGAAACACTGGACTGTAATTTCCGATGGAAATATCTGTCAAAAATGGAAATCAATTTGCATACTTTTACGTTTCCTGAGCAGTGCTGCTGAAACTCCTGATTGGTACTAGGACCCTCAGCACAGACATCTCACGAGGCCCCAGCAAGAGATTCTTAACCATGCTCCCTTGTGACGCAGGGATAAGGAAAAAGCCTGGGAATGCCCATTGGGGTCCAGGTTCCAAAAGGCTGTTTTGCAGTGAAAATGGGACCTGTACTCTTATAAAAGGTATGTATTTGTATTTTTTTTTTTGCTATTTCTTTTAAGTAGTTAATACTACTGTTATTGGATCACTCATACTGTACTTTTAAAATTTATTTTAATGAGTGTTATTTAATATGTTTGAGTAAACAAATGTTTTATTTGTTTTAAATTTGTGAAAGTATGATTCAAAGTCATAGAATCATAGGGATGAATTTTCCCATTCCACTAGCCGCAGGAATTGTAGCGGGCGAGGGGCAGACCATGGAAAGGTTCGTTGACCTCAGGCAGAATTTTCCAGCTTCAGGATGAATGTGACCAGAATATCCCGTCCATCGAATCCCTTCAGTGCAGAAGGAGGCCATTCAGCCCATCGAGCCTGCACCAACAACAATTCCAGCCAGGCCTTTTCCCAGTAGCCCCATGAATTTATGTTGCTCATACCCCTGACACCAACAGCCAATTTAGCAAGGGCAGTCCACCTAATCTGCGTGTCTCTGGACTGTGGGAGGAAACCGGAGCACCCGGAGGAAATCCACGCAGTCACGGGGAGAATGTGCAAATTCCACATAGACAGTCACCCAGGGCTGGAATTGAACCCAGGAACCTGGATCTGTGAGTCAGCAGTAATAACCACTGTGTCATCCTAAATATGCATTGTATTGTTATGTTTCTTTTTAATATGTGTGGCATGCTTATAAGCATTTGTGTGATTTAATTTAGAATATGGTCAGAACTTCTTGAACCATGATTTGGATTCCAGCATGAGATCGATCAAAGGAGAGTTCATGTTTTGGACTGTGGAAAATCTAAATTGTGGATCATTAGCATTCTTCTGCCTTGCTAACTTTATTTATAAATCTCATATTTAATTGTTCTATGTTTCAATAAAGTATTTGCATAATTTCATATCTAAATGTTTAGCATTAGTAGAATTTTGTAGTTTAATGGAAAATATTTATTAACAAAAATACAAAAATTTGATACCACGTTAACATAAAATACCTAAAGTGCAGAAAAGTCCATTTTTAATTTTGATTTGATTTATTGTTGTCATATGTATTAACATACAGTGAATAGTATTGCTTCTTGTGTGCTATACAGACAAAGCATGTTGTTCATAGAGAAGGAAACAAGACAGTGCAGAATGTAGGGTTATTGTCATGGCTAGGCTGTAGAGAAAGATCAACTTAATGCAAGGTCGGTCCATTCAAAAGTGTGAGAGCAGCAGGGAAGAAGCTGTTCTTGAGTCAGTTGGTACGTGACCTCAGACTTTTGTTGACGGAAAAAAGTGGAAGAGAGGATGTCCGGGATGTGCAGGGTCCTTAATTATGCTGGCTGCTTTGCCAGAAGTGTAGACAGAGTCAATGGATGGGAGGTTGGTTTGCATGGTGGACTGGGCTACATTCATGACATTTTGTGGTTCCTTGCAGTCTTGGACAGAGCAGAGGCCATACCAAGCTGTGATACAACCAGAAAGAGTGCTTCCCATGGTGCATCAGTAAAAGTTGGTGAGAGTTGTAGCTGACATGCCAAATTTCCATTGTCTTCTGTGAAAGTAGAGGCATTGTTGGGCTTTCTTAACTGTAGAGTTGACATGGGGGGGGAACCAGGACAGGGATGTCATTCTTCTGAATTCCAGCGAATACAATCCTAACCAACTCAATCTCCCCTCAAACTTCAATCCCACATTCCAGAACCTGTGGAATGGTTATATAGTATTCAATAACTATAACAATAGAGAACCATTGGTGGTCTATCAACATATCAGAGCTGGTTTGCAAAGATGAGCTTTAAAGTTCAGCATATCACTCAGTTTTTTTTTGCATGCCTTCAAACCCATACTTCTTCCCTTTGGGGAATTGCGGGGGAAATTGTGTAAGGATTTCCAAGCTGTCTATCAGCACATTGAATCATATTATGTGTATCTTCCGGAGCCAACAAAACCTGGCATTGGACTTGAATCTGGAGTTTCTGCTCCAGTGGTAAAGGCATTATCACTGCACCACAAGACCTGCGTCACTCAGTAATGTCAGAAACTATTTCAGCTCCACACAAACCAAGAAGCAACTGTAATGTTAAAGTAATATTTCCAACAAATCAAAAAAAATGTATATAAACCACTGCGGAATTTGGATAATATTCCTTAATGATCTGAACACAATTATGACACATGTTTGTGTTGCTTGTGGATTCGGTAACTAAATTGTATTGGAATACTTCATTCTACACTGCTCACTGAGAACCATCTATTTTAATTAAAAATGGGATTGATTGTAGTTTACTATGCTGTCAAAATTATGACTACATGCAACCAGATTTGCTTAATGACCATTTTGTTCAACTATTTTTGCCTGAGAATGCAATTCTTTAAATGAAGGAGTATGACACACTATCTTTTTTTCCCTAAAAATAAACGTTATCGTTGACTTATAACAGATTGTTCATAAATATTCATGTGGGTTCTGATAGAGTTCATACTTGACAGACTAAATGTCTGGCTGCAACTCATGAGAGAACATTTTACCATATATAACTCATTTAAAAGTGTGTGTGTGTGAGTGAGCAACAAAGATAAGAAGCAAGTCAGCACCCTAAAGAAGAAATAATTCCCTTCACTGGAGGCAAAAATTAGATTTCTTTGAAGATGTAGTGATGTTCAGTGGATTGTGCAATCCTCATCCTGCTACCTCAGTGCTAACATTAAGCTCTGATTAGCAGCATTAATTAGCATGTTGATTAATATGTCTCATTAGATGACTCCTTTGTTCTTCTACATTGACAAGGAAGAAGCAAATGTGAGGTTAAATGTTCAAAAAGCAATGCTAATGGAACACAAGAATTCAAGAAGTAGGAGCAGAAGTAGACCACGAGGCCCAACACTGCTCTGTCACTCAATACAATCATGTCTGCTCTTTGGCTTCAACTCCATTTTCCTGTCTGCTCCTCAAATCCCTTAATTGTCTGACAGACCCAAAATCAGTCTATCCCAGCCTTAAATATATTCAATGAAGCAGCATTCACAACCCTCTGGAATAGAGATTCTGAAGATTCACAACTCTTTCATATAATCATAGAATCCTTATTGTGCAGAAGGAGGCCATTCGGCCCTCCAACTCTACACCAATCATAATCCCACCCAGGCCCTATCAACTTGACCCAGTGTATTTACCCTACTAATCCCCCTGACACTAAGGGGCAATTTAGCTTGGCCAATCAACCTGACCTGCACATCTTTGGACCATGGGAGGAAACCATGCAGACACAGGGAGAATATGCAAACTCCACATAGTGATCCAAGGCCAGAATTGAACCCTGGTGCTTGGTGCTGTGAGGCAACAGTGCTAACCACTGTGCCACTGGTCATTTCTCCTCATCTCACTCTGAAATAATTTGACTCTGATCCTGAGACCGAGCCCTGTAATTTAGATTCCTGACCAGTGAAAACTATTTCCCAACATCAATCCTATTAAACAGCTTTGGGATTTTGGAGGTTTCAATGAGAGTGGATTATTGGATAAATTGATAGTTTATTCAGCAGCAGAGTAAATAGACTTCCCCATAGGACAGAATGAACCAGAGAATGTGGCAATGATTGCAATGCTGCACAACTGAAATGAGAGGTGAATGTGAGCTGACACTGTGTTATTTGTATATTCTAAGAGCACACCTTGGGTTTGGAGTTTGGATGCAAAGGAAAGGGAGTGGAGCAAGATACTAAAAATCTAGAGACCAAGCCTGGAGGAGTGGGAGTTGGTCTTGGCACACATTTTGCTTCTGGTTTTACCATGACCAGATATCTTTCAGGATCATCTGTCATTTTGGTTTTGTTTAGCATTCTTAGCAAGTGATTAATTAACTGGCAAATCAGAGAGACCCAGAGGTAAAAGAAAACAAGGTTCAGCAAGAGTGGTAGAAATATGGAGCTGATGTCACCATAAGAAGGAATGACTGGTGAATAGCTAATAAATGTTAGTTATAGTCTTAATTTAGTTTCTGTTAATTTGGTTAGTAGCCTAATAAGTAGAGACATGGCTGGGCCAATCAGTGGAATACCCAAGATGCTTTCTGTGTCCTGGACAATCACATGCAGCTGGAGCAGCTCAAGCTTTGACTTCAGAGCTTGGGTAACAGTTGGTGAGACTATTGGACGTCCATTGGGCTGAGAGTTTTTGTGGATAGCACGTTTCTGGACATAGTCACCCAAATCTTAAGAAGAAGCAAGGTGAGAGGGAATGGGTGATCCCTCGACAGTCAAGGAGGACCAGGCAGATAGTACAGAAATCCCCTGAGTGCATCTCCTCACCAACCTGCATTCTCCTCCAGAAACTGGTGAGGATCATGGTTCTTCTAGGGAGAAGGTATAGCCAGAGCCAAGAATGACACTTTCTATCTCATAAATGTTCTATCATTCTATGACCATGAGAATAAAACTGAGACAAACTTACATTCTGTAGTACCCTAGGATTGTGCCACAACCTTGAACACATTCAGAAATGTAGCATATACTCTATGGGCGGGGTTTTTCTCCCTTGCCACAGTGCGTTTTGCTGCAGCAGGAGATGGCACACTTCATTGGTGTTGGGATCTTATGGTTCTGCTGTTGTTAAGGGGAGGTGTTGGCCTTGTGGTATTATCACTAGACTATTAATCCCGAAACTCAGGTAGCGTTCTAGGACATCGGGTTTGAATTCCGCCATGGCAGATGGTGGAATTCAAATTCAATTTTTTAAAAAAATCTGGAATTAAGAATCTACTGACGACCATGAAACCATTGTCTATTGTCAAAAAAAACCCATCTGGTTCACTAATGTCCTTTAGGGAAGGAAATCTGCCATCTTACCTGGTCTAGCCTACATGTGACTCCAGAGCCACAGCATTGTGGTTGACTCTGAAATGGCCTGACAGGCTAATCAGTTCCAGGACAATTGGGGATGGACAATAAATGCTAGTTCAGCCAATGATGCCCACATCACATGAACAAATAACAAAGGGGTTTCCCATTGAATGTACCCTTCCTGTCATGAAACCCACCATGAGGGTACGCTGTTATCATGACTGCAAGATCCCATCAGCGTAAATGGCAGCAATATTTGGATGTATAAGTGAGAGTGACCACCCTTGACATCAAGGCAACATTTTACTCACGTGGCATGCAAGAGCACTAACAAAATTGATGTCTCCAGGAAATCCTCTCCATTGGTTTCAGGAAAATAGTTGTACTATTTATCCCATTATCTCAATCCTAGAAATTCACTGCAGGATGTATTCATAGAATTATCATCACTGATTTCCCCAACTCCTGGTATCTTTCTCTTATTTCAGGTACGATACCCTAAAAAGGTTTTGGTGACTGTGGACTTCCATGATTTGGTGTGGTTAAGCTTGACAAGGTACTACAGTGATTTATTGTTGCCTTCTGCAGGTTTCGGCTAATCATGAGACTCTACCACTCTTACTGCTTTCCATGGGTATATTAGAAGAATTTGCAGATTGATAATCAAACTGTTTGGCCTCATGATGAATGTACCTTGCATGGCCATTTTTTGATTTGGTCTATTATTGTCACATGTATTGAGATACAGTGAAATGTATTGTTTCTTGCACACTATACCGACCTAACACACTGTGCATAGAGTACAGGGGGAAGGACGAAAGGAGAGGGTAAAGGATGTAGTGTTAAAGTCATTGCTAGGGTGCAGAGAAAGATCAACTTAATGTATGGTAGGTCTGATGGTAGCAGGAAAGGGGAAACTGTTCTTGAGTCAGTTGGTACATGATCTTAGCCATTTGTACCTTTTGCTCAATGGAATGAGCTGGAATAGAGTATGTCCAGAGTCCGTGGAGTCTTTGTCCATGCATGCTGCTTTTCCAAGGCAGCAGGAAGTGTAAACAGAATCAGTGGATGAGGGGCTGGTTTGAGAGTTAGACTGGGCTTCATTCATGACCCTTTGAGGTTTTGTGTGGTCTTGATCAGAACAGGAGCCATACCAAGCTGTGATGTATCCAGAAAGGATGCTTTCTATGTTGCATTTGTAAAAATTGGTGAAAATCGTAGTGGACTGCTGAATTTCTTTAGCCTCCTGAGAAGGTAGAAGTTCTGGTGGGCTTTCTCGTCATGGAGGGACCAGGACAGGTGGTTGGTGGCCTGGACACCTAGAAACATGAACCTCACAATCACTTCCACTTCATCACCATTGACGTCGGGTGGTCATTAAGTTCCAGAGTGTGACGTTAATCTAACACTTCTGATCCAGAATTAAGAACACTATCAATGTGCCACAGGGCTCCCTCGTGTCTTACCGTTGACCAGAAATTGAATTGGGCCATTTATGGAAGTATTCCATCTAAAAGAGCAAATCAGGGGCATGGGAATCACTTCCTGACTCCCAAACACTGCTGAACATCTACAATGCACAAGTCAGGAATTTGATGGAATATTTTTCACTTGTCTGGATGAGTGCATCTTCATCAACATTCAAGATACAGCCAGGACAAAGCAGCCCACTTGATTGACACCATTTCCATCACCTTAAAGATTCATTCTTTCCATCAGCGATGCACAGTTGGAGGAATGTATGACATCTTCAAGATACCATGCAGTAACTCACCAGGGCTCTTTCAATAGCACTTTGAAACCCACAACATATAATTAATCCAGAGGGACAAGGCAGGAGACACATTAGTACACCATCACCAGCAGTATCCTGTCCAAGTCTTGCTTCATCCTGACTTGGAACTATATCACTATTATTCGTTGTTGCTAGGTCAAATCTCCAACAAACTGTCCTTTGGGCGCGCTAACCTGGAGGCTGTGATTGTTCAAAAAGATGGTTCACTGCTAATTTCCCCATGGGAATTAGGATGGGCAACAAATATTCAACCTTCAAACTCAATGCGGTGTAGTTGGCCTAAAATTATACTTTTAAGAGCAAGTTGGTCAAGCTAGTGCCTAAGGGAACAGTCTGGCCTTCCATTGGGATAGGAAGATTTGCAGGAAGCAGTGCAGGAATCTGAGTGCATCAGATTGGTAAATGACTACTCTGCAACAAATTTCTGTGTCAATATCAACAATATGGAGAAAGCAACCATAAATAAATGAACAAGTTTGAAATATTTCTTTATCCAATTAACTCAGCATAAGTAGCAATATCGTTATTTCATTACTGGGAAAAATCTGTTCCTATACACTTCCCTTTTGAATGTTTCCCATTCTTTATGTAGTTTCTTGCTTGTCATCTATTTTCTTCTCAGTTTATCTGAACTAGATCCCTTTCAATTTCATTGATTTTCTTTCCGAAACAAGTGTGATTGATTCCCTCTTTACTTTCCTTTGCAATTTTCATTGTGAAAAATGTCAAGTATTTATATTTATATTGTAACATGAGTGTTCCTTTAAGAGATGATTTTAAAATCATGATCTCTGCACCTTTTAGCTTTAGGTGATGTCATTGGCGGGAGGAGAAATTGAAAAAAAAACTTGTGGGCAGCTCGGGGGAGAGGAATTTCATTTTTAGCTTCAGTTTGTGAGATGCAGTGTTAAAAGCATCAAGTCCCTCTCTTTCCCTACATGTATTTTTTGGAAATTCTGTTAGTTAGCTGAAAATAAGATCTTGCTTTCATGAAGGGTGGAAGTCTACCATTTTGATGGCTGGACAGAGTCTCTTAGTTGTCTTAGAAACCTGCCCTCTTTTCAAACTGTTCTGAGAACCCGGAGTATTTGACTGCAGCTTCATAAGGAAAGTAATCGATCCCAGACCCAAGTGGGCATTAGTCTGTGCTGTGTTAAACCTGTGAAAAGGGTTTTTTGTTGTCCATGGGTTTTGGTTTTAATTGGAACATATTAGAGATATTCATTAAGTGTTATACATTATAGTGGTTATTTTGTTTCTTGTTTGTAATTTATAAAAGTTCTTGCTCATTTTCTTACTATACATGTTAACTATATTCTAAAATGAACTTTGTTTGATAAAAGCTCTCTACTGGGTCTTTTGAATCACACTTCCAATGAAGCAATTCAAGATGCAAAACTTATGATTCAGGTGGGCTTCATGAAATATTTTGAAGTTTCTAACCTGAACCATAACAACGTATATGTATATTTCTATATAAAGATATGAAAAAAAATGTAGAAGCCATGACAAAGATGCAGGTGAACAACTTGTTGGTGAGAACCCATTGCTGTTTCAATTCTTTTTGGTTCGTGATTACCTTTGACTGTATCAAAGCTATGTCTAAGGATTTGGAATGGGAAAAAAACATTGACATGTACTCAGCTGAAAGTGAAAAATGTGACTGAGTTTTAGATAGTGTGCACGTAGAACCTGTTCTTGCTCGAAGACACATGTTTGCCTCTTACACAGATGCAGCGAATCCTTCCCTCATCCTTGTTGCAGATCCAGCTGGAGTAGTTGTCATTTTAATAATCTGCTCTTCCTATGGTAAAAAATTCATGGATATTATTGGAGCAATGAATACAACAATCTACAGCTGCATGAAAATCCTCCTGCGAAACCTGATTCTTCTCAGCTCCAGTGAAACATTTTTGGCTTCGATTTCACAAATGAAATGGTTTCATATCAACTGGAGTAACAGTAATGAAAAAGAAATCGAATGTACAAGTAACTATGCGTTCCTTTCGACAAGTATATTTCCTTCAGCTTCAAAGAAAGATCAGACAAAAATAGAAAAAAATGACAAAGCTAAAAATATTATAGATTAATTAATATCAGATTAAATTAATGCTCTAATGGACAATACAGAGGCATGAGGCCTGATTCTACCATCAAGCCGGCGGGAAAACTTGGTAAAGTTGGGCGTGAAGCGAGTAGCACGATCCGCGCCAGTTCCCCCTTTACCAAGGCCTGAAAATGGTCACAATCGGGGTGGAGCGCCCAAAATGGGCACAACGGCCATTCAAATGCATTTGCATGTATTTAAATATATTTGCATGCATTTAAATTGATTTAATAGGCTGCACACCCAACCTTCCCAGCACTTCCCTCTTTATCACCGTGTTCGCCTATCCAGAATCCAAAACAGACATGCTCCACAAAAGTCCAATTTGGGCGCTCCAGTTAGTGAGGAAATAAGTGTGTAATGTCCAACGGCTCTCTGCTTGAGATTTGTGTGGGAGGGGTTCCACTGTCACTCTGCATAAGATCAGTGAGGGGGAAGGGGGTCCACTGTCACTCTGCCTGAGATCTGTGAGGAGGGAGACGGGATCTACTGCCACTCTGCCTGAGATCAGTGAGGGGGAAGGGAGGTCCCCTGTCATTCTGCCTGGGATCCGTGAGGAGGAAGGGGGGGAGGGGCCCATGATCGGTCTGAGTGGTGGAGGGGACGGGGTGTTAAGGGGGTCAGTAATGTTGTGGGGGTAGGGCAATGTCTGTGGGGGTCAGGGGGAGGCATCATCCGGCCTGTGAGCAATGTGGTAGGGGGGCAGCATTCTATCATTTTTTTTCTGTGTATGCGCAGTTGGAGGCACCGATTTGGAGCTGCAGGGTTTCAGGTGCGTTAAACTCGCCCATGTGCTTTTGCAATGCGATTCAGAATTGCTGATATTTTTTCAGCCAGGGTGTATATTGGGGTGCCTTAGATGAGTCTAAAAGTTGGATCTGAAACACACCCAGTTTCAAGTCCACCCAGCACTTAGAATTAAAACGGTAAAATAGAGTCCATGGTTGCAGATAAAAATTGGAAACTGAAACTTCCCGGAGATAGGCAAAATGGAAATGAGTGGTGGGCGGAATGCAGTGGATCGGTAGCTCTGGTAATAAATTTGGGATAAAGGCACTTCAGGAAAATCAGGATGTTGGATCAGTTACCAAGAAGCTAAGCACCAACCAGAGGTGGAAAACACTGGAAAGCCTTCCAATCTTACTGTGTGCCATAAGCATTTCAGAAGGATTTACAGGTTGATAATCAACTTATTTGACCACATTATAAACACACCTTTTTTTTTATAGCCACTGGACCCTGGGGTGGGACTTGAATCCAGACCTTCTGGCTCAGAGGTAAAGACATCAAGTGTGAGCAGTTTATAGCTTCCACTTTCTTTTGTCGCATGTTTGGGTTCTAGCTGGGGTTCTTTGAGGCTTGTCTAGTCTTCCAAAGTAAGTTGCTCAAAACTAATTTATTAAAACAATTGTTCTTTATTGACAGCTACTATGTACATATTGGGAGCTTTGTGCAAGACTGGAACTTTCCCTCTTTCCAGATCTCTGATACTCAATCATGCAATGTAATGTAAGATTAGCAAAATCATCTGCTTCTGATGTTAACCCTTTACACTACACCCCCCTAACAATATTTATAGTGTCAGATAGGGTATAAATCTGGGTGGGTATGTGAATAGGGAGGAAATAGATGGATATGGACTGAGTAGGAGCAGAAATTTTTTTGTTTAGTTTAGTTAGGGCATCATGATTGGCTCAGGCTTAGAGGGCCAAAGGGCCTGTTCCAGTGCTATACTTTTCTTTGTTCTTTCTTTGTTCTAAATCAAGAAAGCACAGTTTTGTATAACAAAGGCAGCAGAGAAATCTCAAGGGACTTTAATATAGACAAGGCAAATCAAGTTTGCAATAATTGTGTGCAGAACACATTCATGGAATTTTGTACAAGATGATTTTCTTATCAGTGTGATGAGGAGCTGATTAGGGAACAGTTTATTTTTGATTAATGGCGTGCAATGAGAAAAAATTAATTAATAACTTTGTGGTAAATGAGCCTCTAGGGAATAGTGATCACAATTTTACGTTGAGCTTGAGCGTAATTTAATTAATTCCAAACTAGCGTCTTAAATCTGAATAAAGCATCTAAATTAATATGAGAGGTGAATTGCCAGATTGGGAAATTAGTTTAAAAGATATGTCAGTTAGATATGGAGTAGGAAATGTTTAAATGATTAATTCATAATTTGCAATGATATACATTCCCTTAAAGAATAAAAATCCCATGGGAAAAGTGGATCAATCGTGATCAACAAGTAAAGTTCATGACCATGTAAGATTAAAGAAAGAGGTTTATGTTCCAGAAAAACAGTAATCTGAGAATTGAGAAGAATTTAGACTTTACAAAAGGATGGGAAAACAGAAATAGAGTATCAGTAAACTAGTAAGGCACATACAAACAAATTGTAAGCGTTTCCATAGGTATGTAAAGGGAAAGGTTTAGCAAAAGTAGATGTGGCTTCCTTACAGGCAGGGATGGGAGTAATCATAAGGGGGTATAAGGAAATGGCAGTGGCATTAGATAACTACCTTGCAGCTAGCTGCCTTCCTAGTAAAATACACAAAAATAATTTTAACTGCTAAGGTAAAGTCGGTTTAAGTACAAACAAGGGGGTAAAGACCCAAAAATTAGCCTTCGGTTGGGAACACATTTTCCCATTCAACTTTAACCCGGACAGATTTGCAGGTGAGCAGGGAACTGTGAAGTTGTCAGGTAAATTAAAATGGGGCAATTTATGGGGAGGCAACGGTCTGGGGGTATTACCACTAGACTATTAATCCAGAAACTCAACCAATGTTTTCGGGCCTGGGTTTGAATCCCACCACAGCAGAAGTGGAATTTGAATTCTGTTTAAAAAAAATCTGAAATTAAGAATCTACTGATGACCATGAAACCATTGTCAATTGTCAGAAAAACCCATCTGGTTCACTCATGTCCCTTTAGGGAAGGAAATCTGCCACCCTTACCAGATCTGGACTACATGTGACTCCAGAGCTACAGCAATGGGGTTGACTCTCAATTGTCCTCTGGCCTAGTAAACCTCTCAGCTGTTCAGGAAGATACCGCCTTCTCAAGGGTAACTAGGGATGGGCAATAAATGCTGGCCAACCAGTGACATCCAAGTCCCATGAATGAATTTAAAAAAAAGTTTCAGATTTAATCCTCAGATTAAATCACCACCAGCCAGTTCTCCCCTCCTCAAAGGGGATAGTAGCCTATATTCATCTAGGACTATGGTAACTTAATGACCTAACTTGGTCTGAACTTTAAAAAAAATCATGCAAGGGAATCTAGGCCAGCATTCCGAACACTTCTTGAGAAGGTGGTGGTGAGCTGCCTCCTTGAACTGCTGAAGTCCACATAGTACAGGTACACTCACATCCTGTTAGGGAGGTAGTTCCAAGATTTGTACACAGCAACAGTGAAGGAAAAGTGATATATTTACAAGTCAAGATGGGGTGTGACTTGGAGGGGAACCTCCAGGTGCTGATATTTCCAGGTATCTGCTGGCCCGTCCATCTAGATGGTAAGAGTTGTGAGTTTGCAAGGTGCTGCCGATGAACATTGTTGAGTTCCTGACATCAGCCGTCATCAACTAATGCAGCTCTGCCTTGGACTGCTGAAGGGGAAAAAGAAGAGCAGCAATGCCAACTGCACCCGTTGCCTTCTCCTCAGCCACAAGTTGCTTCATGGGACATGGAGGATGGGAATTGAGATCCAATTAGAAGGAGGCCAGACCCCTTTCATAGGATCTACAGTCAGGGGACTTCCCCTCTCAACTGAGCACTGTCTGAGCACTGTCGCTTCATAAGAACCATGGCCAGAATGTTAGGGCCACTCAGGCCAGTAGCATTTCCCCATCCCATTGCTGTTAACAGAGATTTGGTTGGCTTCCAAATTCTCCAACCTCGCTGCAGCAGGAGGGTGGCGTGAACAGCCGATAAGATCACACCCCAGATTTTCATGGCAGAAGATAGCTGTTTATTTTAGCTGGGAAGTCTCTTGTGTTTTTTTTTTGCATCTAGCTGCTGTATCTTTGGTGGCAAGTTTGAAGAAATCCTCTTAAAGTTATGTATAAATAAATAAATCATATCAGATCATGGTTTAAGCTATGAGATGTTAGAATATTTTTTGAAAGGTAATGAATAAATGCACATGAATGAGCAATAAAATTATCATAATTACATATACTATCGGGATATGGAAAATGATGGAGATGCTTTGTCGCACTAATGATCATTTTAAACCTGAACCTTAAAACGAGGTCCCTGCTCTGACAGTTCTCTGTAGATCAGTAAAGAAATCTCTTGGTCTGCTTGTTCCCTGATGGTGTCAAAATGACTTCGCATTGGGTAAAAGCTGTCAAGTATCGAGTTCATGTCAGGTTGCCCCGACTAAGCTCCCTCTGCCAAATAGACAAAGAATCTCCCATCCTCTTTCTGCTAAATCATGACTGCATTTTTTTGTTGATTTCCTGGACAAAAGGAACTCAAAACAATATCAGCACAAATACCACTAACTCCTTAGAGTAGAGCTTAAGACATCCGGCAGCCTGTCTGTCTTTCTACCTAAGCCAGGTGCCAAGCTAACATCTGGACAAATTGAGTAGGCTGACACTTTAACAGACAAATGTCTGAAGAATCCTTTCTAGAAATAACAATTCCTTTGAAATCATCCTGACATATCCCCATGTATTATGTATGATCTGCAACCAGAGAAATCAGCTAGCAGGGTGAATTACATTTAAAAATGACAGCCGGGCACGTATACCAAGGGTTGGAATTCAATGGAAGTTTCCACAGTTACCCACTGCAATTCTGACAGGAATGGTGATACCCTGGAGAATCATTTATGGACGTGGGACAGCATGAGTGCCAGTAATTACTGGCCCATGTATTTTTTTATATAGCTGGCAATGGAAAATGAGTTATCATTCTTTTCAATTTCAAAAGGCAATGGCCATTAGATTTAGCATTTTCTATATTGGCAACCATAGCCTTTTACAGCTCTGCAACATTAAATTCAAGTTACATACTAACAATTTAAAAAAAAAATGTAAATTACTATTCCTGGGCCAGAATTTTACGTTGCTAAGATGGGCACACACCTGCCCCAAAAGCGTGTGAAATCCCAGGTGAAAGGCATCAGACGCGCATCCTGACATCATTATGCATTTACGCAATATTTCAGTCTGCGAGCACCTGTCAGAGTCAGAAACACGCTTGCTGACAATCAAGCAGGTAATTTAGCCCATTAAGTGACCAATTTAACGTGATTTTACATGACTTGTAGGCTTTTATGGTTGGCAGGCAGGCTGATTGGTAAAGCCCGCCTTTTACGTTTTAGCTTCAACTAGAGCAGGATGAATTGCCAGGACTGAAATAAAATTTAAACGGTTGTCTGGGGACAGAAGTTTGTGCCTGAATGTGCTGCCTAGACACACTTTTTCCTCGATCATCCATTCACATTTATTTTTCCCAGGTCTGCGGATCCCTGGAACAGCTCCGCCGAGGGAACACGTTAGAAGCACCAGCCTTTCTTGTTGGCATTTGCCCTCTTCCCACCCTCCCCAGCAGCACTGTGCCTTTCCCAGCGCATGTTTTTGGATGCCTGCTCTTAATTGGCCAACCAGCATGAAATCACATTCAGGGGCCAAATGTGGCTGGAAGTGTGTTTTGTGTCCATTTCCAGGTCTGCCAAGTGCAGGCGCCCAATGGGCAAAAAATTTGGTTCCCAGTTTAAGAACTCTGGGGCTTTTGGCATCTTCCTGAAACGCTTCATTCATTCTTCACTTTTTTTTCTGATCATAAATTGTTCAGTTAAATTATCATGACACATAGTGTAACAATGGTGCTAACTGCTATGATACCCATACGATTTTGTTTTAATAGTAACAAGTGACAGAAGGAATTAGTCAAGGTACTTCCTGATCAAGGAAAAATTTGCATTTACAAACACCTTTTGTGTCCTCTGGAGTCCCAATTTTCTTCACAGTCAGCTAATTAGTTTTGAAGTGTGTAGCCTCCATTGTATGTCGGCACACAAATCAACAGATTGACGCACAGAATGTTTGTACAAACAACTCACCAGAAAATCCTATTTACTTCAGCTGATTGGTATTGGGTCGTTGCTGTTTATTGCATTGGGAAATGCTTTTACTCTTTCAATGGCACAACAGGATCTATTCAGATCTAACAATGGGAATAGACTAGTTTCTGAACTTTTTGCTTCAAGTTTTCTCCTCACTTTTCAGTATCTCTAAACATTTGTGACTCCAGAAGCACTCAATGACCTCTGGTAGCTGTCACAAGTATCAGCTTTGTTTGTATGTGAGTTGACATCAAGGACAGAATTTGCATTGACAAGGGAGCAGGTCAGTGTGAAAGCCATGGAAAATGCATCATCTGGAGTTCTCCCACACCCTGTGAAGTTAGTAATTTTAGAGTTTGTTTCCCTACCAGATGCCTACCTTGATTGGCAGAGGGGCCTTCAGTTAAGTAGGGACCCAGTTATCAATACTGAAATGGGCAATCAGGGTTGGTGGAAGAGGGGATCCCAATGTAGGGAACCTCTAATCCATGGGGTGTGAGTGTAGGTTGGAGCTAAAGGGCTCCTCCCAGAGTTGCATTGCAGATTCCACCCGCTTATGGGCACAATGGACATGATCCTCACTCTGTGGCACTTAAAAGAGAAATTCAGGGAACAACACCAACCCATACACATGGCCTTCTTTGACCCACATAGGCTTTTGATACTGTTGACCGTGAGATTTACTGCCCCCAAACCCTCATCACCATTCTCCACCTGATCCACGATACTGTGATCCTGACCAAAGGATCCACCACAGACCCAATTCGCTTTTGAACTGAAGTCAAGAAAGACTGCATCATCAAACCAACACGTCCCCCGATCTTCCTCGCTGCAAAGCTCCATCTCAGTTTCAGCAAGCTCCACCCACTGCGGACCTAAATTACAGAACAAACAGGAATCTATTCAAACTCAGGCCCAGTCTGAGCCTGACCCCATCCTCTGTCACTGAACCACAGTACGAAGACAATGTCTTCACGCACTCGAAGGATGAGCTCCAAATCATTGTCAACACCTTCATAGAGGCATGCAGGCACATGGGCCTTGTAGTAAACATCCATAGGACAAACTCATCTACCAACCTGCCATGCCACACAACACTGCCACCCCCAGTTAGCAAACTCCATAACAATGCCTTGGATAACATCGAGTACTTTCTAAAGCTTGGGAGCCTATGGTCAACAAGGGCAGACATCGCCGATAAAATTCAACACAGCCTTTGCTCAACCGAGGAAGAGAATATTTAAAGGTAAGGGACTCAATTGCAGCAATAATCTCATGATCTACAGAGCAGTAGTGAAAAGAAAGAACTGCTCCATAATAAAGGATGACAAAAATCACTAGGAGGCTCTCAGACCATGGGCTGAGTTGCCTTCTCTCCTCACCTGCTGCTCCCCTCGGTGGCCGACCTCATCTCCTGGTGGCTTTTGGAGCTTTGCGCCTCGCTGTTGCCGGCCTGCCACGTATCAATGGCAAAGCCGCTCTCCTTTTGTATAAAATGGTAAAACTTCAGCAGCCTCTATCTCCCTCTCTCTTTCCTTGCCTAGTCACCTCTCTTCATTCCTCAGGCGTGTGTGCCTCAAGTTAACCATTTGTATGATTCTGACCAGCATTGTCCCACTCTTTCAGACTCACTAATCACAGTCTGATTTTGCTCTACATTGCTTTGCCATAGCAAATGCAGAGTAATCAGGTTCTGATTGGATGCCCAGTGCTCCGGCTGGCACAGAGAACAGCCCCCACACACACACACACACCCCACCCCCCCACGACCTCCCAAACGGTCGGGGCCCTTTGCCTAGACATGGTGTGTTTCATTGCAAACCCGCCTCTGTCAGCAGTAGTGAGACAGTCAAACACTGCTTAAAAATGAGATCACTGTCATATTTAAAACTGCAGCCTGGGATGAAGGCAAAATATTGAATATGCTGGAATTGGAAAAAAAAACAAAAAACAGAAAATGCTGGAGAAAGTCAGTGGGTCTGACAAAGAATAGAGCCAATGGCCAGAATTTTACAACCTCGCCTGCCTCAGAATTGGGGCTGGCAAGGTTCAGAGAACGTCATTCTCTATTGGCCTTGTGCAGGACCTTATGAGCTTCGGGCGGGCAAGACAGTAAAAGTCTGGCAAACATTTTGAGCCTGCATGACCCTTTGTCAGAGCTGAACGGTCATCCACACTTGAAACATTGGTTCTATTCTCTCTCTACAGATGCTGCCAGACCCTGCTGAGTTTTTCCAACATTTTCTGTTTTTGGCCCAATCCTTGGGTTGGGTTGATTGCCCGCCCCATTTTCAGCTCAGTTAAAGCCAGAAGTATGTGTGGGTTGGAGGTGCATTTGGATTGGAAGGCAGATCTTTTTAACATTGAGACCCTGCCCAGTCCATTCCTACCCAGCCCAAACCTACCCATTTGTTTGGCTTATAATTCCAATTCTCCCAAATATTGGAAGCTTATTTAATTGCTGAGCGTGGGATCCCTTACTCAGTTGTCTTTCTCTATCAAGGACGTAGAGGCACTGAAACCAGTGTACAATTTCACTGGCTGAGATAAATAGACTTGACACAAATTGAGAGGCAAATAAGCATTTATATATGTGGTCACATGAGGATCCACCAATGACATGCAGAGCTAAACTATCCTTTCACTTTCTGGATTCTCTAGGACAGGGGCAAGATGACAAGTGATGACCTGAAGAATGGGGCAGGCGATTTCTTTCTTTATCGTGGAATAGGTTGTCCTTGTTTCCTTTTTGTTTTGAGATGTGATTTCTCAGAACTTGTGCTGAAATGCTGGAATAATATTTACTTACATCTCTTCAATATCTAGTCTTGACTTGCTGAATATTTTCCTCTTCTTTTTATTGATGTAACCAGACTCTTGATGGAAAATTTCTAGCCGAGTAAAACGTAGCATTTAATTAATGATTGCATATCATTCCACCTTGTTCTATAATAGTACTTGGTGGCTCAGTAGTGCAAATAATTTTGTTGAAAGGAGATAAATAGATGAATAAAACCACTCCTTCCAATTTATGCAGAAAATGATTGCAAAGCAGCACTAAAATTTTAGGATTAACAAGAGGTCAGATTGGTGCTTTTAACCTAGAGATTGCAATTCATGTTTGCAAAATGGAAAATTACTCTTCAAAGAGCAGTTATGCAACATAATTATCAGTTACTAAAACCCATGAAAAGAATTTATAATTCTTGGTTCTTTTGCAACATGCTCTGTCATCTGTTGGTGTTCTCTTTGAACAAGGATTCGATTTTGCTATTTTCTGAGAGACCGAACCACTTCAGCTTGTGATAGGGTCCTTGATTTCAATAACTAGCCTCGATTCAAAAATAGGCAGCGCTTCACCAATTTGAGGAGTTTCACTCGTTGGACTTTGATAACTATGCTGTTGTAAAACATTCTTGTCAGGGTATCTTCTGGGACTAGTCTTTCTGGAGCTAAGATTATACTTGAAACAAACACTGACATGTCATAAATGAGAATGGGAAAGATGGAATTGTGAATAAAAAACAGTCTACTGATGAGTTTGAGCAAATCATTCTGGAAACTTTGCAATTATGTTTCAGAAAGCTTGGGTAACTTGCAGCTAAGTTTCTGATATGTCTTCATGAGGCTCTGTCAGAGGATTTTTAAAGCTGTAGAGAGATTTTCTTGGCAATGGAGTCAGATGTTTGCTAAAGTAGCATTATCTTCAAAGATCCTGTCCTAACTGCTGATCTTTTTAAATTTTTTTACAGGTTCTGGACATCACTGACTAGGCCAGCATTTGGTGCCCATTCCTAATTGCTCTTAAAAAGACAGTGTTTTGAGCCATCTTCTTGAACCACTACAGTCCACTGGTGTAGGTACACACACAGTGCTGTTAGAGAGGGAATTCTCGGATTTTGACAAAACAATAGTGAAAGAAGTGGCATAGTTCCCAGTCAGAATGGTGAGTGGTTTGGAGGAAACTTGTAAGTGGTGGTGGCCCCAGGGCTTTTGCTGCCACTGTCTTTCTAGATGCTATAAGTTGTGGGTTTGAGAGGTGCTGTTGAAGGAGCCTTGGTTAGTTCCTGCAGTGCATCTTGTAGATGAGCACATACTGCTGGTGTTGTGTATTGGTGGCAGCAGTGGTAGTCCTTTAAGGTGATGGATTGGGTCCTCACCAAATGGGTTTCTACTGGACAATATTGAGCTTCTGCATCCAGAGGGATTCTATATTATAAAAAGGAGCCATCTTTTGTGCTCAACTAGTCTGGTGATTGTCCTTATGGTTCCACTAGACCAGGAGAAGGGCAGGACAAGGTAGCTGTGTGTCCGTGTCAGGGTCCAACCCCAAAGATGAGAGGTCCAGGCTGTATTCCAAAGAAGAACATATTGGACTGGAAATGTTCGCTCTGTTTCTCTCTCCACAGATGCTGCCAGACCTGCTGAGCATTTCCAGCATTTTCCATTTCTCTCTCATGTCTGATAGGCTGCAGAGCAGATGTCTCTACTAAAAGTTGCAAGGACCTCCGGATGTTTTCCATGTTGCATCAGCACCCCACCACATATGATGCACACTCCTGCACTTGTTACCATTTTTAACTCTAACAAAGTCCCAATAAACGACCTCCAGAGCTTCTCATGTTCGCCTTCCACCACTGAGAAGGAATAAATTCAAAAGCAAAGTGTGAAAGTGCATTCATTAGTTCATGGCATGTAAAGAGCAATATCACCAGAAGAATGAAAACAGTTCTACGATATAAAGTTTAAAGTTATATTTATTAGTCACAAGTAAGGCTTACATTAACACTGCAATGAAGTTACTCTGAAAATGCCCTAGTCGCCACAGTCCAGGGCCTGTTTGGGTCAATGCACCCAACCAGCATGTCTTTCAGAATGTGGGAGGAAACCGGAGCACCCCGGAAGAAACCCACACAGACGGGGAGAATGTGCAAATTCCACACAGACAGTGACCCAAACCAGGAATTGAACCCGTGTCCCTGATGCTGTGAGGCAGTAGTGCTAACCACTGTGCCATCGTGCTTAATTTTTCAATCTATAGATAACAAAACGTGCTTTTAGGCTGATTGGTGTTAACAAATTGTCCCTAAATTAGACCTCCCTTAATCTGGCGCACATATAATTCTCTAAATTTGTACCCCTTTATTGTGGAGTCCAAGAGGCATTGACAAAAGTCGTAGGTAGAAGAAGGATTGGAATGAGGCACTCACTGAATGTTAAAATGGACGGCGTGGGCTTGTAGGGCCGAAGGGCCTGTTTCCTGTGCTGTGTTGTTCTTTGTTCTTTGTTTGTAACAATTGAACATCCATTGGCAGCTTGCTGTAGATCAATTGCGCCTGGCTGTAATGTTGCCCGGCCTACTCAGGTAAGTACCAGGGTTGGGACTGAGGTGGCAATAGGTCCTTATCAATGTGTGTAATAGACCTAAATTCAACAAAGAATCAGCCCCTTTAGCTGAACACAAAAGGCAGTGGTTTTCTTTGGAAAGAAGAAAATCCATAATGTTTAGAATTAGATTTACAATGGGAATCAGAATTCTGTGAAACAACTGTTTTGGATACAGATGATAAAAGCAAAGTACAGTGGATGGTAGAAATAGGAAATAAAAACAGAAAATGCAGGAAATATTCGGTAGTTCTGGCAGCATCTGTGGAGAAAGGAACACCACTAATGCTTCGAATCTGACTCTTGTTTCAATATAGATGATGCCTTACATAGTGATGATCATTCTATTTTATGCGAGTTGCCAGACATTATTTGGACTATATTCCCCAATAGCTGCCTGCATTCACAAAGAGGTGATTAAGATCTCATATATAATTACCACATGCGTTGCAGTTCACAAGGCAACGTTGGGCTGTAGCAACACTGAAGGTGACCAATTTTAACGAGAGTAAATGGACAATATCTTTGTGTAAATGGGTGTATTTCTCACATTCTCTCCAACTATTTCCCCTTTATAACATCCCTTACCCTATGTAAATGACTTGCTTTTTCTGCCCGTTTCTCTAAAAAATGTTCATTTTTAGGAATAAAATAATTCATATGCTTTGAGCCTGAATCTTGTCTGAATTTGACTTTGGACTTCATTGAGCTGTGGGTAACAACCTAGTGTCCACAAAAATGCAAAGAGAGTGAACTACTGTTTAAAGTAGCTGCCAGGAAAGCTTGAGGCAACATGCTATCAGACATGAGTCAACTTGTCATCAGGCATAACCCCGCAAAGTTGAACATTTTATCCATTGTGAAGAAATGAACAAGACAAGACCTAATTTCTCCACCGCTACCTGTTTCATTTACTTCTCATAGTGACAAAATATGTAGTCTTTTCTTCTTCCTCATTGAATTCTGGCCCTGGTTTATGGCTCGCAGTAACGCTGCAACAACTACCTTGCTCCAAGCTAATTAAAAATGCAACTGAGGGTGGACATGGAATAAAAATGACATCACATCAACAAAAGATATACAATATAAAAGGATCAACTTTCATCTGGTGATGGGAGGTGGGAATGGGGCTGGGGTTGCACTCAGTTCAATTTAGTAGTATCTTCCTGAACCCGCGTTATTTTTGTGTGTCCTTTTCACAGGTCTGGAATTACTTGGGTTGTGACCTGACACACACACACACAAACACACGTTCTGTGGTTGGGCCACCATTGTGAGCACTGTAGCAAATTTGAATATCCTCCACCCTGCTACTTCTGTGCACTGTAGTGCGTTTTGGAAGGCCTGAAAAAAAATCTCTTTAGAGAGTTTATGTCTACTGGGAGAAGTCTGCTGATGAGTCAAGAACATTCTGAAAGGTATTGTTAAATGTTTTGACAACTTTGAAAGTCACTGTTAGATGATGTTTTGTAATGTAGATCTGTTTTAACTGCAGTAATTCATCATCAGGCTCTGTCCTGAAAAGATAAGTTGAACATTACACTGTCCAATATGGTTAAGTGTTGAGATTTTGGTGCTTGTATGCATTCAAAATGAAGGGAGCACTGGGATCTCTAGGGTACTGATCTGAAGTGATTTGAATATTGAGCATCTTTTCAAATTGGAAAACGCCCTCAGTAGCTTTCACTTAGAGAAAGAAAAGACAACCAACTCCTCCTGAACTGCTTTGATTGACAGAATGTCTGATGCAACGTAGGGAAAAAAAGATCTATATCTTTTCCAGTTTCAACAGATTCCATTCTTTATATTTTGAAGGGGTTGTTATTACAGTTGGGCATATTTTGAATTTTAATGTTTCCAGAGCCAATTATCACAGCAGAATAGTGTCTTCAGTTCCATGAAGTATCACTGCCCCTGCATCACCCGATGAAGGGGCAGCACTCTGAAAGCTCGTGCTACCAAATAAACCTGTTGGACTTTAACCTGGGGTTGCAAGACTTCTTTCAGTTCCATTAACAGGTTTTTTTTTTAGTACATTCTTGCACAGGATCTGGGTATGGCTGACAAGTCTCACACTACTTATCCAGGCAAGTAGAGAGTTCTCCCCATTCGCCTGACGAAGGAACAACGCTCCAAAAGCTAGTGACGTTTACTACCAAATAAACCAGTTGGACTCTAACCTGGTGTTGTGAGATTTCTCACTATGTTTACCCCAGTCCAATGCTGGCATCTCCACATTATGGCTGACAAGGCCATCATTTGTTATCCACCTCTAATTGCACTTGGGAAAGTGATGAGTCACATCCTTGAACTGCTACAGTTTATGTGGTATGGATATACACACAGTACTGTTAGAGTGGGAGTTCCAGATTTTCGAACCAGTGATGGTGAAAGACCAGTAATAGAATTCCAAGTCACTATGGTTTGGAGCTTGGAGGGGAGCTTACAGATGGTGGTGTTCTCATGCATCTGCTGCCCTTGTCCTTTTGATGATAGAGGTTGCAGGTTTGGAAAGTGCTGTCGAAGAAGCTTTGGTGAATTTCTGCAGTGCACCTTGTAAACGATAAACTGTGCATCAGTGATGGAGGGACTGCATATTGAGGGTGATGGTGTTAATCAAGTAGGTTGCTTTGTAGTTGCTGAATGTAGTTGGTGCTGTACTTATCCAGGCAAGTAGAGAGTATTCCATCACACTCCTGACTTGTGCCTTGTAGATGATGGATGGCAGAAATTGGGGAATGTGGAGGTGAAATACCCACTACAGGATTCCCAGCCTCTGACCTGTATTGGAGCCGATGGTATTCAGCCTCTGATCTTCAGGTAAGCGTTCTTCAAGGCAGCCTTCACAACACACAACAGCGCAGAGTCGTTGAGCAGAGACTGATAGCCAAGTTCCGCACGTATGAAGACGGCCTCAATCAGGATTTTGGGTTCATGTCATACTATCTGTAACCCCCACAACTTGACTGGGCTTGCAAAATCTCACTAACTGTCCTGGCTGGAGACAATACACATCTCTTTAACCTGTGCTTAACCCTTTCTCCACTCACGTTGTTTGTACCTTTAAGACTTGGTTACCTATAAAGACTCACATTCCAACCATTATTTTGAAAGTTGAGTTTGTGTCTTTATATGCCCTGTTTGTGAATAGAACTCCCACTCACCTGGTGAAGGGGCAAAGCTCCGAAAGCTTGTGGCTTTTGCTACCAGACTTCTTACTGCATAGGAGACACAGCATTTATAAGGTTGGTCTAGTTCAGTTTCTGGTAAATGGTAATTCTCTCGATGCTGATAGCAGGGGATTGAATGATGGTAATGTGATTGAATACCAAGTGGAGATGGTTAGGTTGTCTTTTGTTGGGGTGGTCATTGCTTGGCAAATGTGTGGCAAGGCAACCTGGACTCTGCGCTCGAGCCAGCAGTCAGTGAAACAGTCACAACTTTATTTGAAGACACCAAGGGTAAGAGTTAAACTTCACAATTTTTAACTTTAACAACTCTACTCCTAACCACCCGATTCTTTTAGAAACTTAAATACTTTCCAGATACTTGTAACTTTTGCCAGTTCATCGAATTCTTTGGTCCATTCCTTTAGCCTTTCTCTCTCTTCCTGGGTTGATTTTCTCTCTCTTTTTCTCTCTCTTTCTTCGGTCTAAGGATAAGCTGCTCTGGCCTTTTCCATGTCCAAATGCGCCTCTAGGTAGGCTGGAGAGTAGGGGTCAGTTTGAACCCTGCCAGAAAGTTATTCCTTTCTGCCTACCTTCTGGAATTTTCCAAGGTGCGGCACGGAGGCACAGTGGTTAGCACTGCTATATCACAGCGCCGGGGACCCAGGTTTCATTCCCAGCTTGGGTCACTGTTTGTGTGGAGTTTGCATGATCTCCCCATTTCTATGTGAATTTCCTCCGGGTGCTCCATTTCCCCCCCATACTTCAAAGATGTGCGCGTTTAGTTGATTGGTCATGGTAAATTGACCCCTAGTGTTGGGAGTTAGCAAGATAAATACATGGGGTTATGGGGATTAGGCCTGGGTGGGATTGTGGTCGGTGCAGACTCAATGGGCCGAATGGCCTCTTTCTGTACTGCAGGAATTCTATGATCTACAAATTTTACTTTTCACTTATCAACTCAAGCCTGAATGTTGCCCAGGTCTTGCTGCATATGGACTCATATGCCATGTGTTTCAGTTTCTGAAGAGTCATGAATAATGCTGAACATTGTACAGTCTTTAGCAAAAATCCCCACTCCTGACATCATGATGGGGGGAAGTTAATTCATTAATGAAGCAGCTGAAGATGGTTGGGCTGAAGACAGTATAATGAGGAAGTCTTGTAGTACTGTCCTGGGACTGAGATTATTGGCCTCCAAAAACTATACCCATCTTCCTTTGTGCTAGGTATGAATCCAACCAGTGAAGAGTTTTCCTCCTGATCTCCATCGCCTCCAGTTTTACTTAGCCTCCTTGATAGCATACTCCATCACATGCTGTCTTGATGCCAAGGACAGTCACTCTCACCTCATGGCTTGAGTTCAGCTCTTTTTTCCATGTTTGGGCCTATACTGTCATGAGGTTAGTATCATGGCATAACTAGGGTTAATGTGGGAATGGGAAACAACACTGCCCACAGCGTGATATAAAGAGACATATGGCCTGAGATTGGGGCCAGCGTGACCTGGACAGAGAAATGTGTAGAAGTAAGCTTGGAGTTCGCAGGGCTATGCCCTGTATATATAGTTATGTGTTCACAATAAACAGTTTATACAAGGCTCAGGGTCTCTTTGTCAGGCCCACTAAACATACCAGATACAACAGTCAGCAAATGAGTGGCCTTTGCAGAACTCAAACTGAGCATCAGTGAGCAGGTTATTTCTGTGTAAGTGCTGCTTCACAGTATTGTTGGCAACACTTTCCATCACTTTGCAGGTAACTGAGAGTGGACTGATGGGGTAATCATTGGCCAGTTTGTCTTGTTTTCTGTGGACAGGAGAAACCCAGGCAATTTTCCACATTGTCGGGTAGATGCCAGTGTTGCTGCAAGGGAACAACTTTGGCTATGGTCAATGATATTATTGGAGCGCAAGTCTTCTTTACTACTGCTGGAATGTTAAAAGATTATCTCTATCTTTGATGTACTAAGTGAATAAGTATTTGCTTGATTTTATAACAAATTGACCGTTTTAGGGAATTTTTTTAAAAAATAGCTTTTATGAATCAGAGTTTTCGTCAGTATGAAGTGTACTTGAAAAACAGTCCTGTTAGATTTTTAGAACTTTGTTTTTTGAGGTGTATTTCAAAGACATCCTGAAACCTTTCCATAGTGGATCGATAAATGGCTGTGGAGGATACATGTGGATTAAGGTTAGTGTTAGGGGACTATAAGCAAGCATGAGCATTATGAGGGGTGTGGAGGGGGCTTGGGCTGGCTAGGTTTGATGAGGGGTATGAAGGGAATATGGGTATGGGTGAGGGTGATGAGTGAGGTTTAAGGGAAAATGATGTTGGGAACTGGGCTGCAGTCATAGAATCATAAAATTTGTACAATGCAGAAGGAGTAATTCAGTCCATTGAGTCTGCACCAACTCTAACCCAGGTCATATCTCCATAACCCTATCCTCGTAACCACATGTGTGTATATATGTATATATATATATATATTTGTTGAGACAATAGGGCAATTTAGCATGGCCAGTCCACCTAACATGCACATCCTTGGTCTGTGGGAGGAAATTGGAGTACCTGGAGGAAACCTACACAGACTTAAGAAGAGTGTACAAACACCACACACAGTCATTCGAGGCCGGAATTAAACCTGGGTCCCTGGTGCTGTGAGGCAGCAGTACTAACCACTCTGTTACTTTGCTACCATGAGAACCAAGGTAGGCCTTCTGACCAGCATACCTGTGGACATAGAAACTAAGAGCAGGAGTAGGTATTTTAGCCCTTCAAGTCTGTTCCACCATTCAATATGATCATGCTAGATCCTCTATCCCAATGCCAAATTCCCACTTACACCCATACCTCTTGTTGCAATTAAAATCTAAAAAGAATCTTTCTCTTTCTTTAATACATTCAGTGACTTGACCTCCACAGCCTTCAGTGGTAGAAAATTCCATAGGTTCATTATCTTTTGAGTGAAGAAATATTTCCTTGTCCCAGTTCTAAATGGTATACGCTGAATCCTGAGACTTTGTTGCCAGGTTCTAGATTCATCAGCCAGGAAAAACATCCTTCCTGCATCTAGTCTGTCCAGGCCTATCAGAATTTTAAATGTCACAATCAGATCTCTTCTTATCCTTCTAAACTCCAGGGAATACAGGCTCAGTCAAACCAATCTCTGCTCATAGGATAATCCAGTCAGTCCCAGTATCAGCTTATGAACCTCTGCTCACTCCCTCCATGGCAGTAGTTACGTAGGGACTCCAAAACTGCACACAATATTCCAATTGTGGTCTTACCATGGTCCTGTGTAATTACAGTAAGGTATCCCTCCTGTGGAACTCAAATCCTGTTGCAATGAAGGCCGACATATCATTTATCTTCCTGATTGCTTGCTGCATCAGCCTTTCCACTTTCATTGACTGGTTTACAAGGACAGCCAGATCCCTTTGTTGATTTGATTTGATTTATTATTGTCACATGTGTTAACATACAGTGAAAAGTATTGGTTCTTGCGCACTATACAGACAAAGCATTCCATTCATAGAGAAAGAAAGAAGAGAGTGCAGAATGTAGTACACTCACAGCTAGGATGTGGAGAAAGATCAACTTAACGCAAGTTAAGTCCATTCAAAAGTCTGACGACAGCAGGAAAAAAGCTGTTCTTGGTTGGTTGGTATGTGTTCTCAGACTTTTCTATCTTTTTCCTGAAGGAAGAATGTGGAAGAGAGAATGTCCAGGGTGCATGGGGTCCTTAATTATACTGGCTGCTTTGCCGAGGCAGCGGGAAGTGTAGACAAAGTCAATGGATGGGAGACTGGTTTGCGTGATGGATTGGGCTACATTCATGACATTTTGTAGTCCCTTGCAGTCTTGGACAGAGCAGGAGTCATATGAATCTGTGATACAACCAGAAAGAATGCTTTCCATGGTGCATCTGTAAAAGCTGGCGAGAGTCATAGCTGACATGCTAAATTTCCTCTGTCTTCTGAAAAAGTAGAGGCATTGGTAGGCTTTTTTAACTATCCTGTCAGCATGGATGGACCAGGACAGATTGTTGGTGATCTGGACATCTAAAAACTGGAAGTTCTCTGCCCTTTCTTCTTCGCATGTTCTCCTTTACGCTTCCTGAAGTCGATGACAATCTCCTTCGTTTTGTTGACATTGTGTAGCCTCTAATATACCACCACTTAAACAATACCAAAGTGTATAACTTCACGTTTAGACATGTTGTACTGTCTCTGCCATGTGTTTGCCCATTCATTCAATTTGTCTAAATCACCTTGATGCACCATGCACTTGTTTTTCATTCATGGAATCTAAGCGTCACTGGCTGGGCCAGCATTTAATGCCTTAATTGCCCTTGAACTGAATGGCTTGTTAGATCATGTCAGAGGGCATTTCAAGAGTCAACCACATTACTGTGCATCTGGGTTTTGGAAGCTGGAATTGGGCCCGACTTGCATTTCCTCCGCCTGAAATCCAAGGTCAAAGTATCGAACTAACACTGCTGCAGAGTTTGGCATTTGTTTAACCCAATTGGAAAAGATAGGCTTCTATCATTAACTGTGTGCAACAGTTCAATTGATGTGACATGGTTTAAAAGCAAAGGGACAGCATAATATTGCCTCTCAGCTGTAATGATCGAGAACAGCTAACTGTCACGTCATTGCTTCCTTTCATCACTAATTTAATTGGCAGTCAGGGGCCGGTGAAACACTCAATGCATCTGTTCGACTTTGGAGAGACTGAATTCTTCTTTCTCCAATTTTGATGAGATTGTGTAACCATGGCAGTTTGACTGAATTGCTGCTGAACATATTTTGCTGTGTTGCACTGTAACTGAGACCTTTGACGCCACGTCTGCAAAAATGTGTGAACGCGGGGAAACAAAGGAACACTTCAGCTTCTAAAATGAAACAGTTTGTTAGTGCACTATATTTAGCAAAGTATAACAATTTATCTCATTTTAATTTTAACAAGGAATATCCCCAAAAACATGATCCATGACTGTCAATGATCAGGTACACATCATTTGTAAATGTTATTACTAATCATGATAGGTCAGAAATGCTTCTAATTACCATTGATGATAAGCTCATGAATCTTAAAGTTCCCATAAAGAATACAGGTTATGGTAATTGATTTTCACAAGAATATATTAAAATATAATTTGAAATCTAATGATCTGCTAAAAATGACTTGTTAAAAAATTAGCCCTTTAACAATTGAAATATGTATATTTGTGGAATCATTTGCGATGTAACCATTGCACTTCCGGCAATTAAACCTTTTGAAATAAGTCTGCCCTGAGAAGCATTTGCTTTGGAAAATAGAATCTGGAGACTCTGCTGTGCAAATGGAGCAATATCTAAGCAGAAGTGGTTTCAGTTTATTTATTAAAGAGACAGATCATTAATTTGTACAGCCTTACAAATGATTACAGGATTGAGTATTACCCCAGGCTGTTTAATGTGATGCAGGAAGCCGACCAATTTCATGTTGCCTGCTCGTTGCCCTGATTGTGGCAAGCAGCCAGTGCTAACCATGCTATTGAATGGCTGCACACCTCAGCTAGGGATCTGGATCATGAGAGCATAGCATAAAGCTATCCAATATTATTTACAACCAGTCTGCACTTCTTAAAGGGGAGGTGTGCCTGTACACAGACGGTGGAAGTCTTGCTACAGATCACTCTTTCATGGAAATATGCTGATAATTAATGTAAATAGAAAGCAGTGTGTTCTAAAGTTCTCAGATGCTGCGTTGGAGGCTTTGATCGAGGAGGTACAAGGGAGGAGAGAGGTTTTGTATTCATAGGGGGCCAGGATGCCGTCCAGATGATTGCTCAGGTGATCAATGTGCGAGTTAAGTCCTGCAGGGACATGGATTCAGTGTCACCAAGTTCAATGACCTTACAAGAGTAACCTTACATCTTACAAGAGTGGTAAAGGTCAGTGAATACATCATCAAAAGCCAAATCCTACCAACTGCAAGATTGGCCTCATGCCTTTCAAAGCACCACACCCCATCATTAACCCACAATCAATCAGTCACAACTCAGTTCTACCATTCATTTCTGTGCCACAACCTCACACTGAACACTGCCACAAGCCTCACCTCCACCTCTCAGTTTGCATACACTTTCAGCTATTCCATTGCCACAAACTCACTGATAAACTGTAATCTCTCGTGCAGGTAAGGTATCACAAAACCAGAGACAACAATAGGTCAACATCAGGATCAAAGCTGTGGCCTGATTTGCAATTATTTGGAAGTTCTTCCTTCTCTGCTGTATCACATAACAATCCAGAGATCAAAAGATCAAACATCAAGATGCTCCTTGTATCTTTCATTGTTCATCCAAGCTTGACTTGCACAATTCAAAGAGCTATTATTCCACAGTTATGAGCTCCTCATGCGTGACATGCCTTAACTGCATGTATGCTACAAGAGACAATCCTATCAACATATATAGAGTTTGAAGTCTGATGTTGTATCACTCCCGGCATTGTTTGCCTCTTGTGATTATTGACTATTTTGTGGCATGGGCCCGTCATTTATAGTCATTGATGTTCAAATGAGGGTGCCAGGTTGTGAATGAATTCAATTTATTTTTATTCATTCATGGGATGTGGACATTACTGGCCAGACAAGCATTTATTACCCTTCCCTAATTGGCCTTGGGAAGGTGATGGTGAACTGCCTTCTTGAACTGCTGTAGTCTACCATGCTGTTAGGAATCATGTTCCAAGATTTTGACCCAGCAACAGTGAAGGAACAGTTCATTACCCAAGTTAGCCCTTGTCTCCCAGACCTGCTTTCCTGATTGAAATAGCTAGAGAATTAAAAGCTCCTCAGCCTCAAGAAGACCGGGAATCTTGCGCACAAGTGGGGAGACAGTGTCATAGTGATATTTTCACTTGATTAGTAATCCAGACACCCAGAGTAAGATTTGAGGACCTGGATTCAAATCCTGCCATGGTGGATGGTGAAATTTGAAATTAATAAAAATCTGGAATCGAAAGTCTATTAATGACAATGAAACAATTGTCAATTGTAGAAACTAACATCCCTTAGGCAAGGAACTCTGCCATCCTTACCTTGCCTGGCCTACATGTGACTCCAGATCCACAGTAACGTGGTTGACTCTCAAATGCCCTCTAAAATGGAAGGCAGTTAGGGACGGACAATAAATGCTGGCCCAACCAACAACACTCATGTCCCACAAAATTAATGTTTAAAAAATTATAGGAAGACCTTGTTGTGGTTACAAACCACTTGAACTTTGAGTGGAAGGATTTCCAGTAAATAAAGATATTTGCATACTTGGGCCTTTTATGACATGATGGGTGCAATCGGAACACCTTCACCTGAGGGAAACCTCCTAACTGGGGAGAGTCTTTGGTTCGTTACATCTGAGACATAGAATCTGTTAATAGATTCTCCATATGAGCAAATAGGACATTACTTACAGCTGTACCCTTGGTTACTACTCTAATGGCATTACCAGCATACTGCATTCCCTTGGTACTTGGTGTATGAGTCAGTAGAGGCAGCAATAATTGTCCTGTGAAACCAGTAGACCAATTTTTCTACTCTCTTGGGTTAAGAAACAATGGTTGGAGAAAAGAAAATGAAGAGGAGATTTGAGAGAGATGCTCAAAATCATGAGGGGGCTGAACAGAGTAGACAAGAAAAACAGTTACAAGGAAGAAGCAGAAAGAGTGATGTGTAGGATTAACTTGAAAGCCAACACCAACTCAATGTGCTGAATGACCTCCCCCCGTGCCACTCCATCCTTGGGTTGTGATCACACCAGTCATCCATCCCACATTCTCGCAGCAAGGTCAGAGAATTTGGCACCCAACCAAATTTCCATTCACCACAGTGAGATGAGAAAATCCCGCCAGCGTGAACAGCCATAAGATTCCAGCCATATGATGGGTCAAATTCTGTTGTTGACAGTCCTGTGAAGTGCCTTGGCATATTTTGTGGTAGAACTGCCACTTAGATGCAAGCCTCTTATTATTGATGAGCTTGATTGGCAGAGAGTAGGGAAAACTGTCAGACGTGGTCTAAAAGAGGTGGAGGGGAAGCTTTGATTTATTAGCACATTGCAATGGCAATGCAAGGAGAGAAATAAAAATGTTTTGCAAAATTAATTTGTCAGGTCGTCATGAATTTTCTCAGGTACTTGATAATGCAAACTAATTAAATTAGGTGGTTAAATAAAAATTATAAAATGATTGCATGTTAGTCACAATAGAAATGACTTTCCAGAAGGTTTTGTTGCACAATATTAAATGGTGTGATAAAATGAGGTTGATCAGGTGCTTATAACATTCTTAGGATTTTTGGAGGATAAGGTATCTGTTACAAATTGCCGTTTAATCAGATTGTTCAATAGTTGAGTAAGGTATTGGTTTTGCCTTTTTTCTACTGTGAGATATCAGATTTGACATGATGCCAAAGCTCTTGATAACAATCATATTTATCTTACAGACTTTATTAATTAGAATATATGGCCAAAATAATAACATGTACCAGGAGACATTCCTGCAATGTGTCTTATTCACAGCACAATTTAATTATATGATGTGACTAACTTTTAACCACAACAGCTGCAACAGTACATAATGATTCCCAGGTGCCTGTCTGTCTGCTAATTAAACCAATATCATCATATCTTCTTTGCTTCAAAAGATAAATATAACAAAAGTTAAATTTGTGGGATCGATTCAATACTCCTGTGTTCCTGGTGGACAGTGGCAGGAAATTATAGATAAGCTGCCTGCTATTTTCCATTGATTTAAACTTGATGGTTCTAGACCAGGAGAATAGGACGAGTCCATTCTGTCTTTTTAAAAATCCATTTAGCTCTTTCAATTTGTTTTTTTTTGTTTCCAATACTTACTTCCCAGAGGGAAGTGACCATTATAACCGATACCAACTGATAGGGAAATGAAAGATAGTTCTGAACTGGTAAGCTAGTAGGAAGTGTCAGTAAAACTGGACATATTGCCAGTAATGCTAGCCCAAGCTAGATATCTTTGCAAATTATTCGACACTACTTCTGTCTCTGAATGTGAGATGTAGTTTTGACCTGTGCACACTTGAATAAGGATCAACTAAAGCCTGTAATCACCTGGAAAATCTGTGTGTGTGAGTGTGTGTGAATGTGCATATGTGTGAGCTTTTGTGTATGTGAGTGTGTGCACAGTAAGAAATCTCAACACCAGTCCAACAGATTTATTTGGTAGTACAGCTTTTGGAGCGCTGCTCCTTCTTCAGGTGAGCTCCGCAAGCTTGTACTACCAAATAAACCCATTGGACTTTAACCTGGTATTGTGAGACTTCTTACTGTGCCTACCCCAGTCCAATGCCGGCATCTCCACATCGTGAGTGTGTGAGTATGTGTGTTTTTGTGTAAATGTCTTTTGTGTGTGTATGCGTGCGTGTCTGTGTGTTTATGCATGTGTTTTTTTTTGTGTGTGTTTTGTGTGTCAATGTATGTGAGTGTGTGTGTGTGTTTTTAGATAAATGCATGTGCATGTTGTGCATTTGTGTGTGTGTTTCATTGTGTATGTGTCTGTGTGTGTATGTCTATGCATGTTTTTCTCTATGCGTACATTTGTGTGTGCATGTATGTGTGTGTTTATATGTATGTTTTTGTGGATGCCATTGTGTATTTGTGTTTTTATATCAGAAGTTGGGAGATTATGGCTGTAAATTAGGAGAGAGGAGTGTATAGCGGGACCTGGGTGTCCTTGTAACAGCTACTAAAAGTAAGCATGTAGGTGCAGCAAGCAGTAAAGAAGGCAAATGGCATGTTGGCCCTCATTGCAAGAGGTTTTGAGTACAGGAGAAAGGATGTGTTGTTGCAATTATACAGGGCCTTGATGAGGCCACACCTGGAGTATTGTGTGTAGTTTTGCTCTCCTTTTCTGAGGGAGGATTTTCTTGCTCTTGAGGGAGTGCAGCGAAGGTTTACCAGGCTGATTCCAGGGATGGTGGGACTGATACATGAGGAGAGATTGACTAGGTTAGAATTGTTTTTGCTGGAGTCCAGACGAATGAAGGGGGAATCTCATAGAGACTTATAAAATTCTAACAGGATTAGACAGGGTAGATGCAGGGAGGATATTCCCAATGGTGGGCGAGTCCAGAGCCAAGGGTCACAGCCTGAGAATGGTGTAGACCATATTTATCAGCGTCACCCAAAGAGTGGTGAGCCTGTGAAATTCATTACCACAGGAAATAGTTGATGTCAAAACATTGAATGTATTCAAGAGACATTGGATATAGCACTTGGGATGAATGGGATCAAAGATTATGGGGAAAAAACAAGATTAGGCTATTGAATTGGATGATCAGTCATGATCATAATGAATGGCAGGGCAGTCTCGGAGAGTCAGATGGCCTCCTCCTGCTCCTATCTTCTATGCTTCTATGTTATTTGTACAACCACAATAAACCTATAAAAGCAAATTACTGCGGATGCTGGAATCTGAAACCAAAAGAGAAAATGCTGGAAATTCTCAGCAGGTCTGGCAGCATCTGTATTGTGAGAAAAAAGCTGACATTTCGAGTCTAGATGACCCTTTGTCAAAGCTAAAAGGCATACAAAGTGGGCGATATTTATATTGCAGGATGAGGCAATGAAAGGTGAGGCACAGCCACAAAAACAAGGGGAAAGTTCTCCGCCCCCCCACTCCAGCCTGCCCCAGTTGCTGGCCTCCCTACTTTCCTCACAGATTCCTATGCAGAGTGGCAGTGGGACACCCACCCCCACTGAATGCCCCCATTAGGCCCTGCCTCCATAAGCCTCACCCCACGTGGCCCGCCCCCTTGGCACTGCCACATGCCTGATGGTCAGTGCCAAGGTGACCCCCGGGCATTGGCAATTTGCCCCTTGGGCAGTGCCAGGAGCCACAGGCTGGCACTGCCAAAGTACCAATGCCCAAGGGGCAACCACCCCCATTGCCCAATCCTTTGGGGGGGCCCCCCCGATTGTCCCCCTTCCAGCTGGGCCGGGCCGGTAGCTCCCCGAAAGTGGGGAGCTACTCTAAACTCTGCTGCAGTGAAATACTCTGGCGGGGTGGGAGATGCTAGCAGGCCTGGAGACTTCAGTCCTGGGCTTGCTAATCACATTTAAATTATATCAGAACGATGATATAAACGGTCTTTGCGGCTCTCTGCTGATTTCCAATGCAGAACAGACACCAGCGGAAATTTGGCGCTGGAAGACACAAGTGAGGAGTGAACACTTGCACGGACCCCGCAAATCAGCAGGCAGGAAAACCTCCCGATCCACTGTGCTAAAAGATTAGCACAATGGGGTGGGAGAATCTTGGCCTTCTTGTTGAACAGAAGCTTAATGTGACTGACCCTTGATGATTCCTGACTGAGTTTTATTTTGATCAGTTATTGTTGTACTATCATTGTGCCTTGCTGTGGCTATAGCACTCAGAGATCTTCTGCAGCTTTTGTTTCCAAAAAGTGACAAATACTTTGAGGTGACATTTCTGATCATGACTTGTTGGGAAAATATTGTTAGCGAAGGAAAACCGTGCGCTGACTCTAAGTGCATGTCAAGAGTTCAAACAAATTGATGTGTGTGTGCATTTAATAAATATTAACAATGTAACTGAATTTTGCCTTCCACATTTGACTTGCATTTTCTCTATCACTTTCTCCTTCACAGGAAGTTCAGGATGTTGTGTTTTATACACAACAGTCCAAGTCCTTGCAGCAGAGGGGTTCAGATTTTAAAAAATCACCTTCTCTTTACCCTTAACATTGGTAAGAACATACGTGCATAATATCCTAATCTGCTGAAAGTACTTTTTCTCTGAATTATCCACTGCTCCAGCTTGGGTGGATGGGGAGGAGGGAGGGGGGCAGGGAGTGGCAGGGATTTAGGGCGGAATATCTTCTGAGGATTTCCTGCTGGAAGTGATTGAAGGTATCCAACAGTTTCTGTAATATAAATGAGGTGCAGAAATATTTAATTTGTTGGGTTTTCTGCGCTCCTGGCCTTATTATGTAGGGATGATGATGTGATGTAAATTTTAAATATCCTGTAAGGGGCCACGTAAGTCAACTCCCATCTCTCTGAGCTCTCTTTCTTAAAGGAATTTTAATTTTAGAACTGATCTATAGTGTTTGAGCTTCAATTTAATTATCTCAGACATACTAGCCAGTTCATCCTACTTTAGCATTTTAGCGATATACTTATTTCCACATGCTTCACTTTCAGAGTGTCTCCCTGCGGAAGCAACAACACTTCTTATTGTTTGGGTGAATAAAGAGGTTTGCTAAAAATACTCCTTAAGCCTAGTTCTAATTACTATCACATCTACTGGAACGTACTGATGGGTTTCACACCCTTGATGTTCTTAGAGAGGCAACATAATGTTGAACAGATTGCACATCCATAGGCAACCTCCAGAAAGACTATCAAAAGCAGCCTTGATTCTTAAGTAAGAAGTCTCTCAACACCAGGTTAAAGTCCAACAGGTTTAGTTGTAATCACAAGCTTTCGGAACATTGCTCCTTCATCAGGTGAGTGAGCAACCTGGGTATTGTGAGACTTCTTACTGTGCCCACCCCAGTCCAGTGCTGGCACCTCCATTTCTTGATTCCTAAGGGGTAATTTTGACCCCACTTGCTCTGATGGGAAAGATGTTGCAGGCTACTGATTGCTTTATTCCCACTACATTTCTGTCTTTTTATCAGGATAGAATGTTTAGGGAGGATGTGAGGAAAAACTTTTAACCAGAGGATGCTGACAGTTTGGAATGCGTTGCCCTGGGAGGGTGGTAGAAGGCAGGTTGCCTCACATCCTTTAGAATTGCTTGGATGAACACTTGGCACGTCATAACATTCAAAGCTAAGGGCCAAGTGCTGGTAAATAGAATTAAATAGGAGGTCAGATGGCACAGTGGTTAGCACTACTACCTCACAGCACCAGGGACTCAAGTTCAATTCCCAGCTTGGGTCACTGCTCATGCAGAGTTTGTGTGTTGTCTACTTGGGTTTTCTTTGGGTGCTCCGGTTTCCTCCCACAGTCTGAAAGACGTGCTGGTTAGGCGCATAGGCCATGCTAAATTCTCCTTCAGTGCACCCAGACAGATGCTGGAATGTGGCGACTAGGGGATTTTCAAAGTAACTTCATTGCAAAGTTAATATAAGTCTACTTGTGACACTAATAATAAATAAACTTTAAAAGGTGTTTCCGGTATATTGGTGTAGACTCGATGGGCCGAAGGGCCTCTTCTGCACTGTTTCATTCTCTGGTGCTATGATTAAGTTTTGAGTCAGCATTGCAGTACCCAGAGATAGATGGTGGCCTAAATTGGGTCCTAGGATATCACTAGGATGCCAACACAATTTTAACTTGAAATCAGAGATGTTCCAAAAAGTAATGCCTTGTCTGCATATGTCAGATGATCTGTATAACATTGTACTATTTTGATTGTTAGGAAGGTTTTCAGCCTCACCCCATCTTATTCCTGCATCAAAGAATACTTACAATCATTCAGCCAACTTTTATATTAATAACATTATGATAAGGTAGTTTCTGAAGATACTATAAAAATCGCAATGCAGATCAAAGTTCCATACATGAAAAAAGTGAATTTAATATCAGAAACAGCCTTCTTTTTTTATCCATGTGCCAATATATTATGCCTTTATTATAAGGATGCTTCCAAAGTGTGCAGTTTTGGTCACCACACTTGCAGAAGAATATATTGGCCTTGGAGGGAGTGCAGAGAAGGTTCACCAGGCTGATAGCAGAGATGAGGGGGTTGGACTATGAAGAGAGATTGAATAGACTGGGTCTGTACTCATTGGAGTTTAGAAAGCTGAGGGGGGATCTTATAGAGACATAAGATAATGAAGGGGATAGATATGGTAGAGGTAGAAAGATTCTTCCCGCTTAGAAAGGATAACAGGACTAGAGGGCACAGGCTCAAAATAAGGGGGGGCAGTTTAGATCAGTGTTGAGGAGGAACTTCTTCACTCAAAGGGTGGTGAATCTCTGGAATTCTCTGCCCATTGATGTGGTGGAGGCTACCTCGCTGAATATATTTAAGTCACGGGTAGATAAGTTTCTGATAGACAAGGGAATTAAGGGTTATGGGGAGAAAGTGGGAAAGTGGAACTGATCCACTTCAGATCAGCCATGATCTTACTGAATGGCGGGGCAGGCTCGAAGGGCTAGATGGTCTACTCCCGCTCTTATTTCTTATGTTCTTAAAGCCTACTGCTATTATGAGATACTTCCCTGGTGCTGCCGCTCCTCATATTGGAAGCATTGAGATACCATGCCCAACTTGCTTCAGCTTAAGGAGTTAAGCTTGCAGATTGCTGGATGCCAGCTATTGAAGGGTCAACCTGAGCCCACTGACCTCCTGACATCAAGGCATTAGATGAGGGAGTGACAAAGGTGTGCGGATGTGCCAATATCCTGACAGAGGATTGCTGCCACTCTGACTTAGATATGTACAGCACAACCTTTATTTTTAACTGATACCCACTTAAACAAGCAGAGCCATCAAGCATCAACCAAGGAGATTAATTCTATCACATGGACGATTTCTCAATGTATCACTCAACCGGATAGGCCAGTGTCAGGACCTGCAGTTGTGTTATTTTAAACAGCCTGACAAAGAATGTATTTGTTGACTTGACACTGACTACACTTTCAGAATGATAATCCAAAGAGAAAGCAATTCAGAATGGCCTATTATTATGTTGTCATTTTAGTGAATTACATTCTATCACTGGTTTAGCAAGTGTTCCAGCTCTTGTAAACTGACACTTTGTTCACTTGCTGGAATTATTAATTCAGTGATCTAAGAACAATTGCTGTAATTCATTTCTCTTGAGCAACTGGGCAAAGCGAAATTTTCTGAAATAAATGGATTGAACATCAGCGTATGTCTCTTTGAATGTAGACTTGAATTGAACATGCATTTTCCTAATATGGCACAGAACTAGAAAGTGCTCCCCTCTGACTGTAACACTACATTCTGCACCCACTCCCTTTCTTTTCTAATGTACAGTATGCTTTGTCTGTATAGCACGCAAGAAACAATACTTTTCACTGTAAACTGATATATGTGACGAGAATAAATCAAATCAAAAAATAAAGATTATGAATTAAGATGCCATCATCTCTGCCTCCCACCTCTCGCTAAAAAGTTGTGGAGGAGCACACTCAGGTGAAGAATAGCTGCCTTGCAGATCTTTAACTTTGAGTTGCTTGTTAATGGGCCGGAGGTGGGATCTGTGCCCCTCAAGGACAGAAAGACCTGCCTCAATGAACTACTGGCTATGTAAAGACTGACACCTCTTGATGTACCAGTTGCACCTGTGGAAACAATGGCCACTGTTGATGATGTATTTGGGTGACAAGGAGATAAGCTGTGATAGATCAAATCTTTCTAAGTGCTTGGTCTTTGATGAGGTGAGGGTTGTTTGAGGGGCACTGGAGGAGAAAAATCCAGCAGGGGGATGCAGCAACTTGGCGGATCTCCCATTGGGTGCTCAGTGGGTTGGTTAAGAAGGGATACCACCCACCCTCATTCTCCTTGTTCACCACCAGCTGAGGGGAGGAAACTGCCAGGTTGGCCACTTGGTGTGGACCTCTCCTACTGCCAATTAAATTCTGGCAACAGTGAGATAAAGTCTTTAAGTGGAAGCTGACTCACTGAATTTATTCAAAGCAGAGCTACACATACTTTTGTTAGACAAGGGCATCAAGGACTATAGAGGCAGACAGCAAATTGGAGTTGAGACCATAACCAGTTTCAGTCATCATCTTATTGATTGGCAGAGAGGTCCAAATGACTGAATAGCCTAATCCTGTTCCAAAGTCCTATCTTCCTCGAAGATATGCTGCTATCATAATTTTGAAATGCTTTGCCTATCCAGACCAGGTTCAGAGGTAGGCATTTCTTCAGAAAGCAGTTTTGTAAAGAACACATTCAATGTCTGATACATCTCTGGGGGTCATAAATTAATGGTTATCATCTCATTCTCTCACAGATGTTAAATCGAGACTAATGATACAATTGAAAACAACAGACTTTTACCTAATGGACTGATTTTATTTATGAACATTATAGTTAACCATAATAGATCATTTAGAAATTATGACAAGTGGTTTCACTGTTTGTTCCTTTCTAGTTTAAGAAAGGTAGTCTTTATTTACAGTTTGAACACTTTGTCCATATAGTTTTAAGATTTGCTCTAAAAAATCAGTTAAAACCAATGTTAATGTGCTTGCAGATCAGAATGTAACAAAGTGCCAAAATCCAAACATTCATTCAACACATTAGCTCCTCCTTCCTCAGATTACATGTAATTGACTAAGTGAACTAAATTTATTTCAGAAAAAGTTCTCATTCTTAGCAAACAGCATTGATTAAATCTCTGGTGTATTAATTTAATCATGTAACCAGAGTTATTCAATATTACTTTGTTAATTACCGCAGATGGCTTACATATGATCATAGCTGCATGAAAAATTGTCATGTTTATTCTACATGGTTATTTCTGTCTCCACTTAATGGCATTATAAATGTTGCTGAAAGTCAGTTCAATATTATACACCTCCAGAATTTTAAAGATGCAAGCCTTCCTTCCACAGTAAAAACAAACTGACCGGTGCGGTTCTCACTTTACAAGTTAGAGTTTCCAATCCCAGAATCAGTTTTTTCATTCTATTCTGAACGTAAGCTTTTGTGATGTATTCTAATACTTGATTTGTCTAGTTCAAAAGTTGTGAATGATCAAATTAGAAGCTTTTCCTTAATCATTAAAGCTGATTGATACTCTTTCCTTAACCATTAATATTAATCGATATTCTTTCTTTTCATAATCAATAAAGACCTATCAAATAGGTATGTCCATTATGCAACCTTGACTTTAACACAAAACACACATATGCTACTGAAAGTTAGATTTACATGGTTTAACATATTTGTATTAACATGATCAAAATAGATTTGATCTGTCTTGTGGATATTGTTAACATTCCCATTCTGTGTATATTTTGTTGCTTTCAGTTTAAGAACAACGGGCTAAATTCTCTGTCTTCCAGCCGTGTGTTTCCTGCTGGCAGGAGGTGGTGCATAGTGTGCTAGCGGTTTGCCGGTCCAACTGATGTCACCCCACGCCAGCAGCAAACCCACAGCTGAGGGTGAGCTGCCAGCAGAACTGGAGAATTTCTCCAGCGTGAACAACTGGAGAATTCTGGCCCACATAATAATTCTCCATGTATCTGCTTCACTGATCATTTTGTATGCTTTTAAGATTACAACATCAAAATTAATCACCTGCCTACAACCCTTGGAACAGAATTTTATGGTCTCACATCAGAGGCTTTGCAAATGGGGGTGGGGGCAGTAACATTTCCTGGGTGGCCTTTCCACCATCACCAAGCCCTTTTCCTAATCTGTTCTCAATTTTATTTGGATTTGTACATGGATGGGAAAGTTTTAGAGGAATATGGGCCAAACACAGGCAAATGGGACTAGTTCAGTTTAGGTAACTTGGTTGGTTGGCATGGACAAGTTGGGTTGAAGGCCATGTTGCCATGTTGTATATGTCAATGACTCTTTAATTCTACGGGGGGCAGGCAAGGTCTGGAATATCATGGCCAACCTCACCAATTGGCCATTTAGGTTTGGAAATAGAGATGGCCTTGAGAACATAGAATGTATTTTGTTAGATTTGAGAAGGGCAATGAAGGTATGATCACAGAATTGGGGATATTCAATAGGCTTTGAAATAGTGGGAGAGAAATAGAGGATCTAGTCTGCAAGGAAATCTCAAAGTGTAAATGACTAGAATGGAAATATTAGGGACATAATTACACAAACGTTGACTGGGATAATGTTAAAGTAAGGAATGGATAGGAATTTCTGAAATATTGTCAGGAGAATTTCCTTGCTCAGTATGTTCTTTGTCCAGATAGAAAATAGACATTGGTGAATTTGGCGTTGGGGAATAAGATGTGAACCAATTTCAGTGGTAGAACACTCAAGTGACAATGATCAATATATCATGAAGTTCGGATGAATAATGAAGAAGACCAAGGAACAATCTAAGTAGAACTGCTAAATTGGAGGATGGTCACATTCAATGGGATAAGAGGTGATTTAACCAGGAACAATGTGTGATTTGTTAGGAGGAGATGTTTTAAGTACAGGATAAATACGTTCCACAAGGGGAATGTAGGAGAACCAAATGACAAGGGAGATAGAGAATATGATGAAATTAAAAAAAGGGTGTATAATGCATGTGAGCATCAATGGGCAGGTTATTGCTATTTAAGTGCCACTTGACAGCACTGTCAAAGGCATCTTCCATAGCTTTGTTGATGATTAAGAATAGTCTGACAGGTTGTGTTGTAAGATGTTGTGCATTGCTCAGTAGGTCTCATGAAAAGATTTTGTATAAATTGTGTAATTTGACAGCAAGTGTTTATTAACTACTAGTAATTAATACACATATACACAGTATAAGAGCTCAGCTAGGAGCTGTCTCCATGCTTGCTTCTTCACATGCCTCTGTCTAGTATGAGACTGTCCTCTAGTGTGAGCGGTATGTACCGAATACCACTTTCAGGCCTTTATACTACATCCCCCCCCAAGTCTTCATCCAGTTTATTTCCAATGCATTCTCATTTACCCAATATATTTACATTAATTTTGCTACTCCTTAGTAACCTCCCCCCACCCCAAGCCTCTGCATTTATAGGTTCAGACTGTCTGGAGGCTTTATAATTGTTCTACATTTATATTTAGAATGATTGGTGGAGGGTTCTACTGGGTAAAGCTTACTGACTAGAAAATTCTTTTGAATATAGTCACTCTGACATTAGTTACCCAATGACTCTTAATGATTTTTTTCTCAATCTTTGGAGTTGAACCGCTCGTTATCATCTCTCTGTCCAATATTATAAATAGTCATCCGTTTATTCTCTTCTTGTGGGGAGAACAAACTGAGTGCTCACTTGTCGGGTTCAGCCTGTTCTTCTTCCTATGTGTGGTTGAGATGATGTATGTGGGAATTTACATTTTGGCTGAGTGCCAAATTCTGTGTTCTTGCTGGCAGCAGCAGTGGGGTGCACGAGGCTGGAGCATTCTGGCCTATATATTGAATCTGCTTTATAGAATTTTCACTACCTGCTTTCAATGTATTGATTTATTGTGTATCCAATCCTCCATTTATTCAGATTGAAGTTCAAGAATTTACTTAGTTTTGCTTGTTGTTTTGGCTCCTGAACAACTGTCCTGACATATTGGCAATATTTTCTCCTGTTCCAGATTTTCCTTTTTCACAATGTTTACTAGAGACTTATAATGTTTTAACTGAAGATCTACCTTTGTTGAATTTGAGTTTACAAAGTTATCATTTAGGTGGGCAATCTTACCAAAAAAATTCTAATCCTGAATAAGTGTGAAAACAGAAAAGTTTCAGATCCATTTTTTCAGCAAGGACACAAGTCCAATCTGTGCCAGTCTATTCAAAAACGTAATGCTAAATCTGTTTCCTGCCAGTAAGGGAGGGGTGGGGCCTCAGCTTGCTGGAACGTCAGCAGCTGACAGCAGAAGGCGCAATCGTGAATGTGCAGATCTGTCAGTCACCTCACCCCACTGTATATCGCACACCCCTCCACCCCACAGTCAATGGCATCCCTGGCAATTGGGCCCCCCTTCACCTGTCCGCCCCAGTCAATTGCCACCCTCCTGGTTGATCATTGGGGATAGAGTGCTCAAGTTCCTCCTGATCCCAGTTGCAGTGTGCACTGCTCCCCTTCACCCACAATTATGTCCTGCCCTCATCCAGGCCCCTCCTCCCCTTAGGACCCACACTCTTGGCACTAATGCCTGTTGGGCACTGCCAGAATACCAGGCTGGCAGTTCCAGGGTGCCTACAGAGCAGTGCCAGGCTGGCAGTGTCCCCAACCTCCCTGGGAGCCTCTTATCTTATGAATGTATTTCCATTTTCACTGGACTCCTTGAAGCTTCTCTCTTTTCCTCTCATGGTAGATTTAGTAAGGCATATCTGCACATTTCTATTGTGGTCATTAAAACAAGGTACTGTATTATTAAGTGGACAAAAATTAGATTGAGCCCAGGCTAAAACCTCCAGGAACAACAAATCCTCCAATATTTGGGAAGTGAAAACCAGCCTCAAAGATAAAATATGCTAATGACTTTTAAGGGGCGTCTTGACAAATACATGAATAGGATGGAAATGGAGGGATATGGTCCACTGAAGGGGAGGGGGTTTTAGTTCAATCAGGCAGCATGGTCGTGCAGTGTTGGAGGGCTGAAGGGCCTGTTCCTGTGCTGTAATTTTCTTTGTTCTTTGTTTTTGAAACAAGCCACAAATATTTTGAAATATGTGTTGTAGAATTTAACAAATAAATTCTTTTAGCATTTATTATATTTACAGAAAATTTAAAAATTCAAAATCAGTGATATAATAATAATGTTTCTACAATGTGCAGATGGTTTGCTAGGGCAAAGTTGAAAATTATTTTCTAAATCTTGCGAATAAACCCTAATAACATCAACAATGTGTTTGTGACTCAGCAACATTCTTGGCATCAATTTTGTCATGTTACATTTGACAGTTCCATCCAGACGGCTAACAGCAATAACAATTTCAACAAGTACTGACAGGATGTGGCATAAGGAACTTGTCAATTTGACAATATTTCCTTTTACCAAACACACTCAGTTTTAACATCATCTGTTGCTTCTCCTTGCATGTGGAAGATCCTCTGAGTTTGGAGATAAGTGGAGAATAATTGTTGAAGCCTAGTGCTAAATTGCTGTTCAGATAACTGGACAAATCCAACATTGGATTATATTTTTATAATCTCCTAACTATTATGACCTTGTCATGGCCATGATTATGTGAAAATAGTTCCCAGGTGACTAGCTCTGAGCAAAAATTGTGCATGGAGATTAGTAGAGAAGCGATGACAGAATTAATCTAGTTTGCATACTCAGTTTTAAATATTAACGAGGCTGTATTGTAGAGATTTGGAAATATTGCTGGAGAGGGACATGTTTTTAAAGCTTTTCATCTTGCACTCATCAAGACAAACACAGGAATGCCAAATAATCACACTGATTTATATTACTGGAGAAAAAGGTGTTGGCAAGATGATACTAATTGGCCATGGCATAGCCAGGGGGAAAGCAACAGGGAACTAAAGGTGCCTCAAGCCCCTGGATAATTAAAAATAAAGGTGTATGGCTTGAAGATATTCCTTTTGTTTGTTGAGAATTGACCCGTGTGTATTTCACTTTTAGCAAGCTAAATGAACCATTTAATTATCTTAAATTTCTTGTTAATGTAGCTATTGGCACATGATGGAGTTATGGGAATAGGGCCTGGGTGGGATTGAGGTGGGTGCAGACTCGATGGGCCAAACGACCTCCTTCTACACTGGCGGATTCTGTGATTCTATCTTGAACAGTATTAGAATTTCAATATTTGAGCCCATTTTTAAAATTTCCCATCCTTTGAAGTGAAAGGTTTCACTAACACAAAAACGTAAGGTTGTTAGTACCACAATCATTCTTGCAATTATATGCTTTGGAGAAATTTTTAATGCTTCATTACAGAAAGAAGCACTTGAATTTATAGAGTGCTGCACTTTGCACGGGACTCAGAATATCCCAAAGCACTTTCCAGTCAATGAAGAACTTAGGAAATATAACGACCAATTTTCACACAGTAGAATCTCACAAAAACAAAAATGTAATAGTGATTATAAAGATAAACGTTGATATCCTGGGCAATGGGAGCTCACCTGCTGATCTTCAAAATAGAACAATGGGCTATTCTGCATAGTAAAAAGTCTGACAACACCAGGCTTAAGTCCAACGATTTATTTGATAGTAAATTCACTAGCTTTCGAGGTTACCCTCTTCGTCAGGTGAATGGAGAGTTCTGGCCTCAGACAGAGCATATTAAGCAGACTGTGCTTTATATGCCCTGTCTGAGGCCAGAACTCTCCATTCACCTGACAAAGAGGGTAACCTCGAAAGCTAGTGAATTTACATAAGAACATAAGAACATAAGAAATAGGAGCAGGAGTAGGCCATCTAGCCCTTCGAGCCTGCCCCGCCATTCAATAAGATCATGGCTGATCTGTTGTGGCTCAGTTCCACTTTCCCGCCCTCTCCCCATAACCCTTAATCCCCTCTCTTATCAAGAACCCATCAACCCGCTTCTTAAAAATATTTAGCGAGGCAGCCTCCACCACTTCAACAGGCAGAGAATTCCAGAGATTCACCACCCTTTGAGTGAAGAAGTTCCTCCTCAACTCCGTTCTAAACCGCCTCCCCTTTATCTTGAGGCTGTGCCCCCTAGTCCTACTGTCTTTTTTGAGCGGGAAGAGTCTCTCCACCTCCATCCTATCCATCCCATTCATCATCTTATACGTCTCAATGAGATCTCCCCTCATTCTTCTAAACTCTAACGAGTACAAGCCTAGTTTATTCAGCCTCTCCTCATAGCTCAATCCCCTCAACTCCGGTATCAGCCTAGTAAACCTCCTCTGCACTCCCTCCAGGGCCAAAATATCCTTGCGCAGGTGCGGCGCCCAAAACTGTACACAGTACTCCAGCTGCGGCCTCACCAATGCCCTATACAGCTGCAGCAAGACCTCCCTACTTTTATATTCAATCCCCCTCGCTATGAAATTTACTATCAAATAAATCAGTTGGACTTAAGCCTGGTGTTGTCAGACTTTTTACTGTGTTTACCCCAGTCCAACGCTGGCATATCCACATCATGACTATTCTGCATACATACAAGAGGACAGATAGTGCCTTGATTTAACAGTTCATCTGAAAGGCAGTACCTACCAACAGTGCATACTCTTTCATTACTGCACTGAAGTGTCAGCTTAGACTTTTGTGTGCAAGCATTTGGAGTAGCATTCAGCTCAGAGGAAAGAAAGCTATCCACTGAGCCACAGAAATGCTATATCTATCCAGTATATTTATCTTTACTTTAGATCAAGTGTCTGATACCACTTCCTGTAAGAAAACTAACAATGCAAGCTTGACATTTTTATCTGCACCAGGAAGCAATGACTTGTCACCTTTCCCAATGTGGAAAGTTTAATACCTTCTAAAATACAGATGTAGATCTTGACAGACCCAGTTATCTACCCCAATATCAATCTTCAATCAATATTTACTCTGAGATTTTACCTTATTGAAATTCTTCAATTGTTTAATACACCATTAATACAAAACAGATGGTATCATGTCTAACTATTGAGAATTAGGTCATCAAGGTTTCACGCTGCCCAGGGCACTTCATAACAAGCAGTTTGATGATTTAATTCAGAAAATTTGAAATCAGGAAGATTCAAAGGCATCATCCAGCCAAACTATTATATCTTTTGGGACTGTATTTTTGGGATGGTTTCACATCCAAAATACAACCAAAGATTACACTTCAATCCTCCTACCTGTTAACAAGAAAGAATCAAAATTTAAAACTCGTTAAACATTTTATTAAGTGCTGCACCATGCTAACAAATCTTTATTCTTTTATAAATTCAGAAATCCTCATGGAAATTTTATCTTATTGTATTTGCGTACCAAACTGTATGGATATCTAAACTAAACCAAATGCAATGAAGGCTGTTATCATAGAATCATAGGCTCCTTACAGTGCAGAAGAGGCCAAGACGTACAATTTGATTCTGTGGCTCTCTGGCCATTGCTGGAAACTTACGGTGGGATGTTTTTATTTGCATAGTTGTAGATCCACTAGATGTTAATTGGAGAAGTGCAGCACAACCTGAAAAGATTTGGCATGGTGACACAGTGGTTAGCACTGCTGCCTCACAGCCCCAGGAACCTGGGTTCAATTCCTGACTTGGGTCACTGTCTGTGTGGAGTTTATGTGTTCTCCCTGTGTCTGTGTGGGTTTCTTCCAGGTGCTCCGGTTTCCTCTGACAGTCCAAAGATGTGTGGGTTAAGTAGATTGGCCATGCTAAATTGCCCCTTAATGTCAGGGGGAACTAACTAGCATAAATGCATGGGATAATGGGGATAGGATCTGGGTGAGATTGTAGTTGATACAGACTCGATGGGCTGAATGGCCTCCTTTGGCATTGTAAGATTCTATGGATTCCATAAAGTTTCCAATTTCCACTAAATTCAAATCAATAATCACCAAATAGTCAGAATTAGAGAGGTACAATTAGAGGCAAAGAAAGTTTAATTTAGTGTTAAACTTAAAGAAAAAAGATACCTTGCGCCCATTTTTGGGTTTGAAAACTTGGTAAAATCAGGTGTAAGGCAAATAGCGCATGTCCGCGTTGATTCCCCCTTTATCAAGGCCTGCAAATGGACGTGATTGGGAGACAGTCGATTTAAATGCACTTGCTTACTGGCACTTTACCATTGCATTCGCCCGTCCCGATTCGACGCGAAACAGACATGCTCAGCAAAAGTCTGTTTCGGGTGCGCCAGCTACTGGAGAGGTAGTTTCAGAGCTTCCAGCGGCTCTCTAACTCAAATTGGTGGTGGGGAGGGATAGAGGGAGGCAGGTCAGATGTACCTCTGGTGGAGAGGAGGAAGAGGAAGGCGGTCAGATTGTTCTGTGGTAAGGGAGGGAGGAGAAGGGAGGCCAGATGGATTTCCAAAAAGCATCTGATAAAGTACGATGCAAATCTTAATAAGATAAGAGCCCTGGTGTTTAGGATTGTATATTAGAATGGACTGAGGGTTGGCTAAACAATAGAAGATAGATTTGAGATAAGGGAGGCATTTTCAGGATGGTAACCTGTAATTAGTGGAGTGCTACAGGGATCAGTGCTGGTGCCACAAATATTTGCAGTATTTACTATATATTAATGATTTTGACAAGGGAAGTTAATGTGCAATGTTACAAAAATAGGTGAGAAGATAAGTGGGGAGAATAGTACCAAGAGTTTAAAAGGGCAGGTGAAATGAATAGGATAAATCTTGGCAGATAGAATGTAATGTTGGAAAATGTGAAGTTATGCACTTTGTTGGGAAGAACAATGGGGCTGAATATTATTTAAATGGAGAAAGACTGCAGAAATCTGCAGCACAGAGGAATTTGGGGTCCCCGTGTATAAATCACAAAAGACAAGTTCAGCAGGTAATAGAGAAGGCAAATAGAATGTTGGCCTTTATTTCAAAGGGTCTGGAGTATAAAAATGGGCAAGTCTTATTAAAACAAACAAAGTACTAGTTAGAACACACATGGAGTACTGTGAACAGTTTTAATCTTTTACCGAAGGAAAGATATACTGGCATTGGAAGCAGTTCAGAGAAGTTCACTAGATTGACCCGGGTTATGGAGGAATTTTCTTATGAGGGTAGGTGGAATAGGTTGGGCCTGTACTCACTGATGTTTAGAGAATTAGAGTTTACCTTATTGAGGCCTAATAACATTCTCGGGGGCTTAACAGGATAGATGTCGACAGGTTTTGTTTTCCTTTGTGGGAGGGTCTAGGACCAGAGGACATAATTTCAGAGTAAAGCTTCATCCATTTAGACAGAGATGAGAAGGATTTTTTTCTTTCAGAGGATAGTGAATCTATGGAATTCTTTAATGCAGAGGGCTGGGTTGTCAAGTATGTTCAAGGCTGAGACTGAGATTTTTAATCAGTAAGGGTGATATAGGGATAAAGAGGGGAAATGGAATTGAGGATTATCACATCAGATCAGTCATAATCTCATTAATTACAGGAGTAGACTCAATAGGCCTACTTCTGTTCCTCTTCATTATGATCTTGTGGCTATGGTCATTCATCGCAGTCGAGTGCCTTAGTCCTCAAGCATTAGCCTCTGTTGATTGACCTCCAAGTTGCATTTTTATGGCAAATTAGACTTTTGATAAAGATTAACAACGAGCAATTTGTTCAGACCACATCAAATTCAGATTCAGTGCTGATGTTCTCACAAAAAAGAACAATGACAGTAATTAGAATGTAATTAAAGTGCAGTCCTATTAACTATTCTTGTACTTCCAGTGATGCTTATTTGTTCAAGTGCCCCTTCAGAATTGCCATGTAATTAGTATGCGGTTATTTGAGATTCTCCATTAAGAGTAGATGTCGACAAAGTTCTTTAACGAAGGCCATGTGCAGGCAAGCATTGAAGTAAAGTATACAGAGTGCGTAGATAATTGGGGAGTTGATAGGACTGGCATTATAATTGTTTAGCTGGCTAAAGCATAATGCATATCTATTAGGGAACTTTGAGTGCACAAATAACTTAAATCACTATGCTTCCAAATTAATACATTATAATATGTTCATAATGCTTTTGCAATTGCTTAGTCATAATTTCAAAGCTTTTTTATAAAGATCTGCAGTATCATTGATTTTATTTTTATTCAGTGCAACAAATTCTCAGAATGGCACATAAAAACTTTGAGACGTGTCACTGGGATCAAAAAAATGTGATTGTGTTCCCTATATGCCATGTCATCACCATAAAAATTGCAACCAGTTTTCCCACCTCACGTATTCAATAGAATTTCATCATTGTCAGGAGCAGGGGTACCTGATAGAATATAGACAACCTAAATGTAACTGCAGCCAGATGCACAGCCATTGCATTTTATCTGACCTCAAGATTTCCTCAGTAATTAGGGTGAGGAAGTCGACTTCAGTGGAACTGTTGAAAAGGCAAATGCATAGGTGATAGTTAAAAGATTATTCCCCACCTGCACAGAGAAATTACCTCTGTTTAAATATCCCAACATGGCAGGGATGTGACTTGGTTTACAGTTGCCTTTCCAGATCTATTGTGGGCTATCTTTCCTCCTGATGAGAGAAATGAACCTGCCTCAGAGAGTGAAGATGTGGCTGGATATTCACTGAAGTGGTTAAGCAGTAGGACTGTAATGCCACACACTTGGAAGCAGTGCCAGAAATGGATTAATGAGCTACTTAGAGCAGGAAATGTGAGCACAGTGCTACATTCAGCTACATCCTGATGTGCCTATTACCCCAACCCTATCACTCTGTCTCCCCAAGCCGACTCTTACACATGATTTTTCACACCAATTTACCCTGATATCATCAGACTGTGAAAATGATCACATACTCAATGTTCACTTTAGACCTTGGAAGTTCGCATTTGTACCTTTAACTCATAAAGGCTGTAGAGATGCAGAAACAATAAAAATTGGCTTGCGAGTGCTACCTGACCAAACAAAGCCAGGTATGATCTGACCAAAAAAAAAGATCCAGCAGGCTTTGCAAGGAGATCTGACATCAGAAGTGAAGGTATTCTGTGATCAACACAGTGTGTATTCTGTGGAGACAAGTCAATGAATTAAACAAACAGCACAGTGTGTTTGCTCACAGGGTGAGACTGTTGGTAGGTAAGGTTTTATGACTGGCTTATAACACATGCATGAAATTTGTGGGCATCTATTTTGATAAAAAGAAATAATTTGAATTGAGAAGTGTATGGAGGCGGATTCCGCAGGGAAAAGGAAGTGGGCAGTGTTTCAAAGGCAGGTAGACGATGTGTATTTGATTAATTAACCTCCACCTTGCTTGAAAGGAACATTCCAACTTCTAATGCACGTTGTAAAGCACCGTCATTCTAATCATGCTGATTTAGTATACAAGAGATGGAAAGTGGAGATCAGGCACACAAACTTCAGAAGTCATGGAAGTGCACTCTCAGTACAAGTACTGTGAGCAAAGTCCTTTTACTGAGGTAGGAAGCAAGAATGAGGTTTCTAAACTTTTATGTCAATTCCTTTCTGTCATGTTTTCAGCCCCTCAATAGCCATACTGCTCTTGTTTTCCTTTAATTAGCTTCAGGAAGTACAAATGCCTCTTCTCCTAAGAGCAACCACAGTTAAGGGTGAAAACCCCTGTTAAAGTAGCTGTTAAATAAGTATTGGCATCTTTCAATTGGCAATCTGACTTTTCTGAAGGGGTTTCATGCATGCACTCAAACACATTGGGTGGGATTCTCCCCCCCAAAAATTCTAAGTGTCGAAATCGTGTAAAAACTGGAACAAATTCACTTTTTTTCTCAGCATGAGTTTCAAAATGAATCTCCACATCCAGAGCATCATTAGCGAAGATCATGCAACAAATCTGTGGGCGGGGGCTATTCCCGCTGGAGAGGCCAGCAGCATAGCTTTGAGCGCTCCATTGTGCATGTGCTGATCTGTCAGTGCCAGGATTGGCACATGCACAGTAACCCCACACTGGCTGCCTCGCGATCACTGACCAGCACATTCGTTGGCCAGCCCCATGACCCCCATATTGCTGCCCCTCTGACCCTCCTATGGTCCTATCTCTGGCCCCTCCGAACATGTCTGCACCAGCCTTGGACACCCCCCCACCCCCCCACCCCCACCCCCCCCCCCCGGCCCACCTTGATCTACCTCCTCCTCCAGCAGTCCTGATCTCTGGAGTTCCCCCCACTGACAGCTCTGACATCCCCCCCGCCCCCCAAATCTCAACCACCTCCATAGCCCCAACCACCCTCCACTCTGATGCCCAGTCCTGATTGCTGGCCTCCCAGTGCAGAGTGGCAGTAGGACCCTCCTCCCCCATTAATTGTCCCCCAGAAGCCCCTCCAATTAGGTGCTGCCCCTTGGCACTGCCTGGTGCCTGGCAGGCAGTGCCAAGACACACCCTTGGGCATTGCCCCTTTGCCCCTTGGACAGTGCCAGTGGGCCAAGCTGGCAATGCCCAAGGAGAACTCAGCCCTTTCTCTGACTCTCAGAGAGAGTCACTCCAGCAGGGTCAGGCCGCCAGTTCTCACAAGTGCAGAGCTATTGTAAAACCTGCTGGAGTGAAACTCTACTGGTGGGGGTGGGGGGGAGGGGACACTTTAGCAGGCTGGGAGATTTCAGTCCTGAGCCAGCTAATTCAATATAAACTACATTTAAATAAGCACTTAAAAAATGTAAATAGGAGAATCACCCCCATTGCATTTAATTGTGGAAGTTTGTGGGCGTGCTGGCTTCCAAACATACTATCAATTTCAGCGCCTTTGACTACCTGTCTACTCCTAAACCCATCTGCTTCTTAAAGTTAAAGATCCCCCCATTGCATTTGATGTACTTTGAAATATTTTGTACATAAATGTTGTTTCCTTTCCTTCCTTCATCTTCTCTCTCCCCTTATCCCTACCTCCCTCCCCTCATCCCTACCTCCCTCCCCTCATCCCTACCTTCCTCCCCTCATCCCTACCTCCCTTGCTTCCTTCCTTCCTTGGCAGTGTTTCAGTAATGAATTATTGACACTGAACTATAAATGGTTAATTTTACTGACCAGGGTGGTTGATTGTCACAATGATCACAATCATCAAAAGATGTACTTAAGCTATTAATTACTAGACTTGATTTATGGCAATTAATGTGCAAGTGCATCCACGCTCAAGAAACTCATGAGGAGATTAGGGGATAGATGCTTTTTAATTGAAACTGTCCACTAAATAAAAATAGAAATCTAAACAAGAAAAGTGCTACCTTTGCGCATTATTTGTTTAATTATTTAGCTGTTTGCATTAAATCATATGATTTTGCAGATATTAATAAATCCTACATATGTAAAAATTGGGTTTAACATGGATATTTTCAGAGTCAGGACATTAAGATTATGGAATTGAGAATGAACATTCAAACAGAACATATCATTAACATCTATTCTATTAATGTTTCAATTGTCTTATGAATTACATCATGTCAGATTCCAAACAGATTAATGATGACATTTTAAAAACCCTAATAAGTCAATCCCACTTCTTCTTAAGTATAATCTTCATGACTTCATGGGTAGTTTGTACCAATCCTCCTCCTGCATCCCCCAGTTCACAATTGTTTTGCCATGTAAGTTGTTTGAAGTGAAGCTGATAATGGCATGATGAGGAAAAAACGTTTAAAAGTTTATTTATTAGTGTCACAAGTAGGCTTACATTAACAATGAAATTACAGTGAAAATCCCCTAGTCACCACACTCCGGCGCCTGTTCGGGTACACTAATGGAGAATTTGGCATGGCCAATGCATCTAATCAGCATGTCTTTTGGACTGTGGGAGGAAAGCGGAGCACCAGAAGAAAGCCTCACAAACACAGGGAGAACATACAAACTCCACACAGACAGTGACCCAAGCCGGGACTCTAACCCCGGGATCCCTGTGAAGCAGCAATGTTAACCACCGTGCCAAAAAAAGGGAATCTGCGATTTTGGTAAATGACAAGACAAACAATGCATCTCCTCTTGAGTGAGATTCAAGGATTGAGAAATAAACTGAGAATGAATAGAGAAAGGAGGATGAACTCAGTGTTGAATCAAATTCAGAAATAGGAGTACAGAGAAACAAGAAAGAAGAAATAGTGAGAAATGCAAAGTAAGTTATTTTTAAAACCTGACATTATTCAATCTTCAACAGCAATTCACTAGTGAAGGAATGAAACTTCACATTTTTCAATTCATGGACTAGACTGGTTGATTGACTGCCATTAGCAATTATCACATTGTTAAAAGATTACTTAAGATATTAACTATTAGGCTTAACTTTCTGCAACATGAGTTATCAGCAATTAATGTGCAAATGCAGCAACTTCATGAATCCCATGAGGAGGTTAAATGAAAGTTGTTTTAGTGAAATTAATTGGAGTGTACACCCAGTTATTCACAATTTATGGGATATTCCTTTTTTATTCCAAGTTGTTGACCAATTTGCTGATTACTTATGATGTAATTGTTTACACGCCATTATTTTTTAAGTACTTTCTGGCACTTTGAAGGCAATAAATAATTGCTAAAGGGAAAATGAAGAGAGATATAAAATACAGAAGAGGCCTTTTGGCCCATTGAGTCTGCATTGATAAAAACTACACTAATCCCACCTTCCAGCACTTGGACCATAGCCTTGAATGTTTTGAGATTTCAGAAGTTCATCCACTTACCTTTTAAAGCTTGCGAGGTTTTGCATCTACTACCCTCCCTGGCAATGTATTCCAGTCTCCACCTCCATCTACGTGAATCCTCAAGTCATCTCTAAATCTCCTGCTCTCATCTTAAAATTATGCTGTCTCATTATTGGCCCTTCCTCTCCACTCTGTCCATACCCCTCATAATCTTATACACCTCAATCATCCCGCCCCTCGTCCTCCTCTGCTCTGAAGAAAATAACCCGAGCTATCCAGCCTCTCTTCATAGCTCAAATGCTCCATCCCAGGCAACATCCTGGTGAATCTCCTCTGCACCCTCTCTAGTGCAATTACATCTTTCCTATGGTGCAGCGAGCAGAATGGCACACAGTATTCCAGTTGTGGTTTAACCAACACTTTGTACAGTTCCAACATAAATTCCATGATCTTATAATCTATGCCATGGATGATAATGGCAAGTGACCTATATGCCTGCTTAACTACCCTATTAACCTATCCTGCCACCTTCAGGGATCTGTGGACAAGCAGCCATCTATTCCTTTGAGATTCCTAGTGTCCTACCATTCATTGGATCCTCCCTTGTCTTGTCGCTCCTTCCAAAGTATTTGAGTTACTGTGTCTTGCATGGTAATGTGGTCAGTCCGTGACATCATTGGCTACTTTGTGGCCTCTATTCAATCTTGATTCTGGCACTGTGGAGTAAATAGCTACCTAATAAATCTGTTCTGCTGTTACATCCAAAACCCACATGCTATCACTTTCTGTTCTTTTATCCTACAATATAAATATAGTAGAATCAAAAGAAAACTGGTGAGGAGGAGTAGATTTTAATTCTTCAACCAAAAAAAGCAACAAGAAAAATCAAAATAACACCTAACATTGAAAGACTACAGGAAGTCTTGACACGACTTTAGATAATTAAATCAGCACCCCAAGGAGATCAGGGTACAGAGCTTGCCACGTGTACCGTTAGAATAGGCGTGGAGGTGGAATGGGAAAGCAAATATAGTTGTACTGCAATAAGACTTTGGAGAAAAATAGGGTTGGCTCATACTGCCATAGAATCTAAACAATTTTCCACCCAGGGTGCTGTTGCACGGTTTACGGTGCTAATGAAAAGTGGCAGGATATTTTGGCCGTTGGCCATATGAGGAAGAACCTGAGAATTGGAAGTTTTATACAAACTGATTTCACTATTATACTCAAGTCAATAAAATGCCCAAGGATATTCTAGTCCCTGTTTTGCAAAGCATTATTGGCAGTAAAACATTTAATGCACTAAGGACCTTGGTTCAATCCAAGAACCTGGTTGTAAAACTCATCAAGAACGAATCAAAATTTTAGAGGGTCATTATACCCCAAGACATCACAGTGGAGCATTTTTGTTTTCATAATAACAATTAGTTAGATGGAGAAAACACCGCGCATTACATCACCGCTCTGAAATGCCTTGCTGAGCATTGTGAGTGTTGCAACTCTTTGGATGACACTATTTGAGACAGACCCGTTTGCGGGATCCAGAACACCTCATGGAAATCCACGCAAGACACGGGGAGTAAGTGCAAACTCCATTGAGAAAGTGACTGGAGGCTGGAATTGAATCTAGGCGCCTGGTGCTGTGAGGCAGCAGGGCTAACCACTACATCACTGTGTCATCCCAAAATTGAAAATTTCACCAGCAGCTATTGGATTTGAACCTGTGCTTTAGAGTACTAGAAAGCGTTTCTGATTACAAGTCCAGTGATATTACCACCATACCATTATTGCCCTAAATTTAAATTTCACCATGGTGGGATTCAATCCCAGGTGCCCAGAACATTACCTTGGGTCTCTGGATTATAGTCCAGTGACAAAGCCCTACACCACTCCCTCCCCATTGACAAGGTTGACAAGGGGGCTGCCGTTTCCCTAATTCCTGAACCAGCAAATGTTATCCTGCGGACTTACGCAGAAGAAATAGTGCCTCAAAGAGGGTACATCACCATCAAAGTAGAGTTAAGTGGGAAAACCACTTCATGCTGTCCAAAACCACTTCCACTTCATGCTGTCCAAGTAAACTTTCCAGTTCTCCTTGGTGGTTCTTGGCCAGAGAAGATAATGTTGAATTGGAATACTGTGACAGATTAATGGATTCTACAACTTGCAAAACATCTTTAAGAAACACATTAGTGCATCCAAAGATACACTGTGATTAAAGAAAGTAGTACAAATATTACTCAAGATGAAACCAAACAGCCCAACTAAAAGTTTCAATGTCAGAGCAGTACCTCATGTTACATGCCCAAAGGTAGAATCAGAATGAGGGAATTGTAGACGCAGGAGTCGTAGAACCCGTCACTATCAGTGACTGAGAACCCTAATAAAGCCTGTAATGAACAAGATGGCACTGTACATATTTGCAGAGATTTCAAGACAACAATCAGTCCAGTTCTCTGTGTGGATCAATACTCCTTACCATTAATTGGGAACTTGTTTGCTGGCCCAGCAAGAGAACAGAAGTTAAGCAAAATTGACTTGTCACAGGTTTACCTGCAAATGACTATTGCAGTTCAATCTCAACACCTACTTACCATCAAACTCGTAAAACCCTTTTCGCTACAAATAATTGCTTTTTTGAATTACATCAGCACTGCTTTATTTCAATGATCAATGGATCAGATCATGAGTGGTCTATATATTCTTGATGTCATCTTAACTACAGGCTTAAATGAACAAGAACATTTAAGTAATCTTAAAACAACCTTACAATTTCTTCAGATGTGCAAGCTTCATGTCAGGAAAGATAAAAATGAGTTCATCCAGACATCTATCCAATATCTAGGCCATGAAATTGACAGCAAAGGTCTACACAAAGCACCTAAGAAGATTGAAGCTATTATGGAAACTCCACACCAACAAACGTAACACAGCTGAGATCATTCCTAGGGTTAATAAACAATTATGCGAAGTTTGTATTAAACTTAGCAACCCTATTTAAATCAATACACAACTTGTTAAGAACTTAACAAGAATGGCAATGGACACCAGAAAAGCTTTACTATGGAGATAAAGAAGTGCTGAAAAAGTCAGAAGTGTTGATATACTTCAACCCAAAGTTGCCACTACAACTTACCTTTGATGCATCACCACACGGACTTGGTGTGATGATGTCACATAAACTGACTTCTGCAGAAGAAAGATCAATAGCTTTTGTATTGTGTACCCCAACGAATGCTGAATCAAACTACACAGTTAGGAAAAGAAGCACTGAGCATTATTTTTAGTCTGAGAGAGTTTCATCAATATCTTCATGGACGTCGCTTCACATTGTTGCTAGACCATTGAACTTTAACAACCATCTTCAGGCCATACAAAGGTATTCCATTGCTCACTGCAAGCAGACTTCAGTAATGGTCATGAATACTGTCAGCACATTTGTATGAAGTCAATGCTGCGATTCTCCCAAAAGCGCTGAATTGGCAGGAAAACTATTCTAAATCCCAACTATTTTCTCAGTTCAGCTTCTCATCCGAATCTTCACATCGTGCCCTACAGAAGTTCCATTTGTGAATATCATTAAAGACCCGGGGGGGCAGGGCCTATTCGTGCCAGAGTCTGACAGTCCTAGAACTCTGCGCATGTGCAGTGATCCCGATCTGTCAGTCTCCCTGTTTGCTGGCCAGCCCAGGATGCTGCAGTGTTCCCCTCCAGCCCCCCTGCCCCCCACAATGGCCTGATCGTGCACCACCCCCCCCCCCCACAACAATTCCTAGGCTAGCCCTGACCCCAACCCCCTGTCCCGGAATGCCCTGATGCACAGCCTGCCTTCCCCGCCCCCCCCCCCCCCCGCAGTAGCAATCCCCTCACCCCTCTTAGCCCAGCAGACTCCCCCTGCTGACCACCCCCAGGGTCAGGCCATCACCCCTTGGAGGCAAGTACTCCCCAGCAAATCACCGCTGCTCCTCAAGCCCGCCCCAGTCCCTGCCCTTGCTCCATCCCAGACCCACCTTGTCTGCAGAGTGGCAGCGGGGCCTCCCACCCCCACCGATCGCCACTACATCCCACCCACAATAGGTTCCACCCCCTTGGCACTGCCCGATGCTTGATGAGCAATGCCATGGTGTCCTCTGGGCATGGGCACTTTGCCCATCAGGCAGTGCCGGGGCACAGGCTGGCACTGCCAGGGTGCCCATGCCCAGGAGATACCACCCTCCACCACCCGACCCCCCCCGGGACACCAATTGCACCCCTCTCCCTTCATTCTGACGGGTCTCCCGCTAGTTTTCTGAATGTGGGGAGCTAGAGTAAACCCCGCTGGAATGAAGTACTCCTGGTGGGGTGGGAGAGTCAATCGGGGCTGGTAAGTTCCTGATAATCACATTTAAAGCACATTTAAAAGACATTTTTAAAAGATTTAAATCACTTACCTGCTTTGCCACCAGTTTCCAGCGTGGTCTGACCAGTGACTGTTCATCGGCTCTGGGAGGTGCACATATGTTCCCAGCACATACGCAAATCTCAGTAAAGGGCCGGCAACACACATCTCCCACCCGTGACCCATCAGAAAAGTTGCGGGTCACAATGGGAGAATCATGGCCCACATACCATCAATCTGAAAGCCACACCGATGCACTTTCACATTTACTTTTACTTGCTGGACACGTACCAGCAAGTAGTGTTTCCAATATCTTTTACTTTTCGCAGATAGACAATGTCCCAGTGACTGCTGATCAAATCCGATGACGTACCAGAGATGATCCCGTGTTGAGGAGGTACTGGAAATGATGGGAAAGGGGATGATAGCGGGAATGCATTCTGATAAAAGCATATGTTTCTAGGAAATTTAAGTTGGACAGTACAGGGTGAATGAATGTCTGTTGTGCAGGATGAGAGTGATAATTCCTCTAAATTTGCGACAAAGAGTTTCAGAATATTTATATGAAGGAGACTCAGGTACAGTCAGAATGAAAAAACAGGTGAGAAATTACCTTTGGTGGCCTGGACATGATGCTCAAATCAAGCAAAATACTCAACTTTGCCACTATTGTGCATGGGTAAGGAATGCACTGCCATAGTTCCCTTTACATTTATGGGATTGGCCCAAAATGTCTTCAGCAACATTTACATATAGATTAGCAGGCAGATACAAAGAGCACATGTTCATGGTTGTCATAGATGCACACTCCAAGTGTACAAAAGTGGTCACAATGAAGTCAACAGCAAGCCATCAAAAAGCTTGATGAGATTTTTTGCCAGGTTTGGGGAAACCATAACAAACTGTGTGTGACAATGGATCACTATTCAAAAGGTCTATCTAACGAGAATGATATCCAACTCATAAAATCAGCAGCATGCCACTCTTTGATGAATGGTTTAGCTAAAAGATTTGTCCAGTTCCTAAAACATGCATTGAAAGCCTCCAAGGACCAAGGTTCATTAAATTGCCATCAAAACAGTTTCTTGGCAGCATATTGCACGTGACACATGTGATAACACAAAATCCATCAGCTTTACTGCCCTTGAAGATAAAGCTGAGAGCCATTTTTGATTTATTCAGAATATAGGAGATGTCTGAATTGTAGAACGCAATCAGTAATCACAAATCCCATAATAAGACGATCATTCAAAACAATGCAGGAGTGATTCTCCTATCCTGCTGTGCTGATTGAGTAGCGCAGTGGGGCGGGAGATATTAGCAGCGGCTGTTTTGTGTGATTCATGCTGGGAGTCCAGGCCCCTGCACATCTTCTAGTGTAAGTTTCTCAGCATCAATAAATTCAAGCTGAAAATCAGCATGGCAGCGATTTATATATTTATATATCATCAGCAGGCCCACTACAAAATTCTCCCCCCTCTCTCCCTGCTAGCATCTCTCAGCTCTCTGGTGTGATGTCACACTGGTGGGGTTTACAACAGCTCAGGACCTGGTGTGGTAGCACTGAACAGGTGTAAAAAGGCTAAGTGTTATCATAGGGATATAGAAACCATAGGAACCCTACAGTGCAGGAGGAGGCCATTCAGGCCATCAAGCCTGCACCGACAACAATCTTACCCAGGCCCTCTCCCTGTAACCCCACATATTTATTGCTGCTAACCCCTCTAATGTACACATGCTGAGACACTATGAGGCAATTTATCATGGCCAACCAACCTAACCTGCACACCTTTGGACTGTGGAAGAAACTGGAGCACCTGGAGGAAACCCACAGAGACACGGGGAACACGTGCAAACTCCACACAGTTTGCCAAGCTGGGAATCGAACTCTGGAGCCATGAGGCAGGAATACTAACCTTTGCGCCACCGTTACGGGGCAGCAGCCCCCAGACTGCAGGGGAGGTTGGAAGCAAGGGCTGGAAAAATTCTCCTTGATGTGGGGAAGTTCCTGGAGAGCTGGGGCCGATGGATGGGGCATACATCACCCTGGAGTCCCCGCGAGGTGATGGGAAACTATTTATTTGCAGGAAGGGGTTCCACTCACTGAATGTTCAAAATGTCTGTGGCCATCACCTGGTCATCATGCAGGTCCTTGTTGGAGGGAAGGAGGTGAGGGACCAGCAATGTTCTTGTGGTAGGGAAGGGGTGAGAGGCCAGTGATCAGGCCAGCAATATCTGTGGGGGGTTGAGGCCAGCAATCTTAATGCTGGGAGAACTTGTTTAGTGACCTCCCAGAGATTGGTGCATATGCAGTGGCCCGCTCAGTGAGTTGATTTTAGCCTCTTCAGCAGAAATAGGCTCACAGTATGGATCAGATGCCCTCCAGATTATCTTTCCAATTTACTATATTATAATTATTGTGTAATGAGAACTTGCCTATCAATGTATATATATGATTTCTGATGATTATTGAAGGATATCATAGTTATTGATTGCCATAGGACCTTAGAGGTAAAGGGAGAGGGATGTCATATATTTGAGTTATTGTATGTTGCATGGTCCCTTTAAAGGTTTAGTCATATGGCCAGTCCATGATGTCATTGGCTACTTCAAGGGCTGTATTCAGTCTGGATCCAGTCACTGTGGAGTATACAGCTATCCAATAAACCTGCCTTGTCACACCCAAAATGTATGTGCTGTCACTTTCCATTCTTTTATCCTGTAATAAATGCTACTAATATAATACAAAGTGTATCACTTTGCACTTTTCCAACCTTGCCTCTCCAAGTGGAGATTAATTCTCTGCTTCAGAATTTTCTCCAATTGTTTCCCATACCACTGATGTGAGATTCACTAGTTTGTAATTCCATGGTTTATCTCTATCACTCTTCTCCTCCTCCAGCCCTTTGGTAACTCGACTGCGTAATTCAAAGAGGAATCAAAAATTTGGGTCAGAGCCCTTGTAATTTCCTTCCTTGCCTCCTACAATGGCTGAGGATGCAGCTTAGTTGGATCTGGGGATTTGTTCACTTTTCGATGGCCCAACACCTCCTTATTTCCTACGACAAGTTGATCAAAAACCTCACGATCCCTCTCCTTGAATTCTATACCTACATCCCCCTTCTCCTGAATGAATGAAGATGTGAAGTATTTTTTAACACCCAGCCAATGGCTTCCAGCTCCTTGATTGCCCCCTTAGTCACCTTTGGACCCTGCTTATCCTCTTCTCCTCAATATACTTAAAGAATATCTTGGGATTCTCCTTAATCCTGTCCGCCAGCGCTTTTTCCGTGCCTTGTCTTTACTTTCCTAATTACTTTCTTGAGTTCCCTCCTACACTTTCTATACTCCATTAAGTCCTCTGCTTATTTGCTCCATTTGTACATGCTAAAAGCCTTTCTTTCCTTTCTTATCCAATTATGGATCCTAGAGATCCAAAAGACTTCAGATTAAAAAAAATGAGATAAAGGTGCGGAAGAATTGAATAACAGCAAGTAGAATAAGAAGACATAATTGGATCACAGACAAGAATATACTGCATTACAGATTTCATCAGAATATGTAATTGTCTCTCATTGGGCTGAAGTACTATGTATTATAATCCTATTTTCTTCATCTTAGTGCAGCAATTTGCAACACTCTGAAGCTGTCCTTGGTACATTGTCATGCTGAAGTACAAAGTTCCTATTTTGCTCCTTGTACCACAATCATCATTTCTACCAACACATAAGTGGCTTCTTTCACTCATTCTCATTGATGCCATCATTTTCATAATGGTGATTGAATATTAGTCTGAGGATCATTACCTGAGCATTCAATATGCTACAGAATTTACTGTCAGGTCTAAACAAAGACAAATAATTTTCCTTATATAGTACTGTTCCACTGACTAAGAATTATTTTCTTTCTAGCGGACTTCAAATATAAATCTTAATTTTATTTTCTATAATCTAAGCATGTTTAAAAATCTAATCTGACATCACTTTATCATTATTTTGTTGATTTGTATTTGCAATAAACATAAAATTCCAAAAATGGATTCCAAGTTCTGCACTGAAATTAAAAAAAACTTGCATTTATATAGTGCCTTTTGATTGGATCCACCTTATATTAAGTTGATCTTTCTCTACATCTTATGACTGTAAGACTATATTCTGCATCCTTCCTTCCTTCTCTATATATGTTTTGTCTGTATAGCATGCAAGAAATAGTACTTTTCACTGTATACTATTATCTGTGACAATAATAAATCAAATAATAATTCAATTCAAATCACTAGACATCTCAAGTCACTTTATAGTGAATTGAATACTTCGGTTACTGTTGTTATAAATTCCCCAGTATTGATTGGGGGAAGGGCCTCTGTTTAACATCTTCACTTTGAGCATCTGGACTTGTTCCTCTCCTTTCTTTAAAATCCTTATTGTCTACTGACCCCTTAGGACAAAAACAATTTTCTTACTGAGATACCTTCACTGCTTTCCTCCCTCAGCCTCTGCAACGAATAAGTGCCCAACCTCAATGATCTTCATCGCTATCTCAGATTATCATACATTTTCTTCTCAAAACCCTCTTAACCTAAAACTATCCCTCCTTGTAAACATCCAATTCATATTCATGGCCATCGTCCTGCATGGCCACATCAATCTCATAACATCAATTATGTTTCTCCCTGATCATGTGTACCTTTCCTGTATCAATGCTACTTCCTCCTGTTTCCTCCCAGGAAAATGCTATCCCTCATTTTACTTACATTGGTACTTTCAAAAGCCCAAATGTCTTAACAATGGGTCTCCAATTCTTACATTTCTGCAGCTATTTAGTTGCTCAACTACATGCCCACTGTCCTTTGTATGCTATAGTCCTCCCTACAACCATTACTGTTTTGACTTAGGTTGTTCCCAGTGGCATGATCTTTGTCTCCACTCTATTAAGACCAAGCAATGCAGAATTTAATGGATGTAGAGGACAACTGGTGTGTCCATTTGCCACCAGGTTTGGCTGAGTCACATAAATCACTATTGAATCCTCCTCTTAGTGCGGGAATGGCTCACTATTCCAGGATCACCTGCAAATATAGCCAAGTCTTATTTTTCTCTATTGCAATCAGTATCCTTTGACACCTCTCCTCTGTTCCCTTCAGCCTGCTCGCCAACAACAATTACGAGGCATTAATAGACGTCTTTGTCTCTAAGATGTAGACTACGAAGATCAGCTGCCTCTGCTGCTTCCCACCCTTCCACTAACTCACAGGGCCAAATTCTAAGGGGACGATCTTACCAAAACAATTCTCAGTACCAAATGAGCATGAAAATGGAGAAATTCCTGTCGTTTCTTTTTAAAAATCGAAACTTACCTAATGAAATGAAGCCAAGCTTGTTTCTCAGCAGCAGGAGGAGAAGGTGGGGCTGGAATTTGCCAAAAGACCACAGATTGCAGCAAGGCATGCCTCCCCCTACTGCTGACCTTTGTGGCCGCTTTCCCCTCCCTCCCCTGCTATCACAGGGCTGAACCTAAACTACCTAAGCAGAATATCTTTGGACTGTGGGAGGAAACCAGAGCACCTGGAGGAAACCCATACAGTCATTCAAGGCTGGAATCGAACCAGAATGCCTGGCACTGTAAGACAGCAGTGCTAACCAATGTGCCACCATGCCATCCTTAGGAGTGTGGTGCTGTGTTCACCCCACAACTTCCAATTCAATCACATCATGCTTCACCCTCCCTGACCTGCCTCTGATTTGTCCTCTAGGGGTGCAATAAATTATCGGTTTCTCTCTTGACAAAAGTTAACAGCTGGGCAAGTAATCTTACTTGAAAGATATTCCAACAAGACAGTACTTCCTCAATATTTCACTGATAAGGTAGCCTATATTGTGGGCTGATTTCTTAGAATGCTTGGGGCCCAAGCCACACTAATTGGAGAGTTGGCAGGGAAAAGAGCCCCAGTTATTCCAACAGGTTTAATGTCAGTTTATGCTCTAATGGATATTGATTGTCAGCAGGCAGGACGTTCGTCTTCACTTGGATGGAAGTCCCATGTTGTCATGCTGCTGGTCGATCTGAATGGCTGACAGTTCTCTAATTCTCTAATAATTCTAATTGGGAGAGGCAATTCAGCAATGTGCCTGGGATTAAGGGTGCAATGTTCAGGGCAAGACCTGCTAGTCTAAGGTCTCCATTGCGGTTGCCAAACTTTCCTCACAACATCAAAGGGAATGACGATGGACTCATCCAACAGTTACTCTTGTGTGTTGAGTCTGTGGCCGTCCCATCTCACTGTAAAATACCTTCGAAGTTGGGGCGGATTGGATCCCAAGGGAATCCTGTCCATGCAATTTCATACACCCCCTCTCAGAAAGTTAGTAAAATTTATTAAAGCATTGTATGACCATGATCCTTTTTCTATTACCAAAATCTTAGGGCATTGTCGGAGGGAAATAAAATGAGTAGAGCCTTGGGGACCATGTCGGACTTCAAGAAAAGCTTTTATTCCACATGCATGAGGGCGAGATGGACTCTGGCCTGAAATCTCAGGTTACCTGTGAGTCCTCTCTGACCCTGGTAGATTTGTACATGTTATTATACTTCTTCGAGTCACAAAGGTTTGCATTAACACATTAATTCGTCGAGTTGAATACAGGATGGTTCTTCTAATCTTGTTATGCAGATTACATTGTTCACTGCAACTTTGTTAATCAGTTCTCTGGATACTTCCATTTACCCGATTATAATGTCAAAGCATTGTATTTGCCCAACTGATTTACAATGACATGTTAATTGTTCCTCCCCTCTGCTAGATGATCATGTTTTACAGAAGAAAATGCCCTCTCTAGACTATATGGAGCCCGGCTGTCTTAATGCTGGTTCTCCCATTGTCGTGACAATTTGGAATGATCTCCTGCACATCAGAAGTTGATAGCATGTGTTAATCAGACAGCCTCTAGCTGTCTGTGTTAACCCTTTCCTTCCCTCTGTGAGTCCTGGCACTCTGGGCTTGCTCTATGTAGCCCTGCATGTATGACACTGAAATTAAATAAGATATGAACGGACATATAAATTAAAATATAAAAGACACTATCCCTGATATTGCCCTACAACAGGCATGACCTTACTGGCCGTTCATGTCAAGCTCTGGCTGCAGTAAGTTCAAAGAATTTGGCAGCTAGCCAAATCTCGGTTCACCGCAGCGGGATGGGAATATCCCATCAGGTGAATAGTGATAAGATTCTGGCCTTTCTTTTTTTTACTTTTGTGATACAAATCAAATTCATACAAATAAATACATTTTTAAAAATCTGTCGTTGTTGAATCTTAAAAAAGATTACATGGGTTTAAGCAATTTAGAAAATAATTATAGCTACAGTTTATCAGCTCTGATACCTCATGGTTATTCATTTGAGGAAATATAAATGTTTTGGCGGATGCTTACATCCCTTTATTTTTATTTTGGTCCTATTGTTCTGCTGGATAATGCACCAACAATGTCTCAGAGAATAAGTGGATATATTACGTACACCCAAACATCAGTAGTGGTGCTGCTCAGGTGATCAGCGCCACTCTCCCCAGTGCCTTCCTAAAACAACATGCTGTGATTAAAAGCACAAGGGAGGCAGAAGATCAGAGTCATACACTGAAATCTTGCTGCTATTTATGGCAGTGGGATCTTAAGCCTCACAGACGGTGCACCCACCCGCAGCGAAGGCTGCATTCAACCGGAAACCCCGTTGACAATGACAGGACCACAAGATCGCATCACCAGAAAGTGGCATGTCACCTCCTGTAGCCATGAGACACACAGAGGGGGTCAGAAAACTCCCACCAATATCCTGTATTAAGCAATCTGCTAGCACTTTCACTGATATCATTTATGGATTCGTTAGTTTATGATTAATAGATTTGTTTCTTTTGACTCATTTTTAAAGTTAAAGTTTATTTATTAGTCACAAGTAAGGCTCACATTAATACTGCAATGAGGTTACTGTGAAATTCCCCCCATTGCCGCACTCTGCCTGTTTGGATCAATGCATCTGACAAGCACGTCTTTCAGACTGTGGGATGAAGCTGGAACACCCAGAGGAAACCCATGTAGACACGAGGAGAACATGCAGACTCCACACAGACAGTGACCGAAGCTGGGAATTGAACCCATGTCCCTGGTTCTGTGAGGCAGTGGTGCTAACCACTGTGCCATCGTGCCAGCCCAATCATGGAATCATCTTTGAATCAAAGTCCCTCCCAAAATCCAACCCTATCTCCATAACTTCCTCTAGCCCTCAAACTCTCCACTCGTCTGGCCTGTTGAGCACCATCTCTTTCATCTCGTCACAGTTAGTGGCCTTCAGCTGCTTGGGCCTCATGAATTCTTTCCCTGAACATTACTTTCCACTTCTCCCCTAAGCTTCTCCTTAAAAGCGCAAATCTGATTGACTACACTTTCTAAGGCTTGGCATTGCTTTTTTTTCTGAATGAGGCTCGGTGGGATGATTTTCTATGCTAAATTCAATTGTTACTGGAACTAGCTTTCAAATGCAGCAGGGCCAGAGGATTGGCAGTATCAAGCTGACTTCCCCTTCTATGCCCTGCCCGTGTTCTTTTCCACTGACTTCACTGGAAAGAAAAATCAGCTGATTTGCATAGCAAGCAGTCAATCTGATAGTGACAATTCTATGACCCTGCTTCTGAAATTTTTGAAGGCCATTTTTTAACAATGGCACACTATGCTTTGGGCACCATTTTCTGGTCAAGAAGAGTAATCTGTGCTCATGCTGATGTTACTTCTCCTATCCCTCGCCCCATTACCACTACTACTGGTATGATCCAAACCATCTGAATTAGAGGGTTGAGATCATTACTTTGGACCAAATATCACTTCCACTGGAGATCTGCCTACAGATCACAGGAGCTCGCAGTATGGTTACTAGCTGAGAGCTCTTCTTACTAATCCCAGAAACACTTGAAGAAAGCATACATGGAAAGAAAAATTGCTTAGCTTTTTCTCTGACTCTAACTTTTTCCTGTCTTTAAGGTGTTGTTAAGCATTTTCACACCGCGGGGGGAGTCTCACCAAATAATGGCAAAGTGTTGCGTCAAGCAAGGAAACTGACATGTTCCTCTCCAGAGACTATGACTCTCTACCAAAATAAATCAAGGGAGCTTGATCAGGTACATGTCACACAGATCCATGTTGGATGGATTTTCACTCAATTACTTAGCTCTCACGCTGTCATCGAGGCCTTCAAATAGTTCACATTTTATATCCCAGGACATTTGCAAACTCTGCAAAATGGAATGGACAGGCCTCTGTCTTTAATTCCCTAATGCACCCTCAATGAGAGTGAGCAGGAGAGCACAAAACCTGTACTGGGGTCTTGTGGAAAAGCTAAGCAACAAAAGCACGCTAAAAGTTGAAATTACCGTATTGCCATAATTATCATTTTAGGCATACATACACCATCATTTAGATGCACAACAAATAACTTTTTTTAAGAAGTCTGGCAATAATTCCTTTTTAAAACATATTACAGTGTTGTATTTAAATAAATTGAATAATTACTGATTTCAAAATAGTAATTATGACTCTGTCAAGTATACCAACAAGGTGTTGCTTTATTAAATGTTACAGCTGAGCGGAAACATATACCTTAAAGGTTTAATGTTCATTAGTTTGCCGTGTATTTTTGTCAGAACTCGGGATCTCAGTCGAATTCTTTAGCTGGAAGGGTGACATCTGTAATTTTCAGTAATTTGTGTTCCAATATGCATTGTTGTTTTCAATTTTGCTTTGCATAATGAGCACTGATCACCTTAAAGTATGAATTTAATGATGCTTTCAAGACAAAACAAAGCAATTACAAGAAGAATTGTTGTTTTGTCCTAGAGTCTTACAATCCTACAAAACATGGAGAGAAATTTAACCAGTCAGGGTTTGGGATTGGGTGGCGCCTTGCAACCAGTGGAAAGGCCAATGTACTGGGAAGCTGACTCCAACCCGCTTTATGGTTAGACCAGAAAGCATTCGGCTCCATGTGCACAAACTGCTTGGGGGTTCTGGATTGCCTATTAACATATAGAAATTGCTGAATTACAATGATTCTTCAGATTACTTCCCAGTGTTTCCTAATAGTTGCCAGTGAACTTATATTTATTTACTCATTAGTCATGGACATCACTGGCTAGGCCAGCATTTATTTTCCATCCCTAATTACCCGTGAGAAGGTGGTGATGAGCTGCCATCTTGAACCACTGCAGTCCATGTGGTGTAAAAACACCCACAGTGCTGTGAGGAAGGGAGCTCCAAGGCTTTGACCTAGTGGTGGTGAAGGATCGACGATATAGTTTCAATTCAGTTTGATGCTTCCCTCACACCGTCTGATTTACTGGAGCCTCATGCTGCTCAGGTAAAGATGCCACCTGTTATTCTCCAGCCTCCGCCCTCTCCCCCCCTCCCAACTCCTGTCATTATGGTGATGGACATTCCCACTCTCCTCCCAAGTCCATCACCTACAAGGTACCCATGCTTCACGTAGAGCCGTAGTCGCCCCAGCTGGAGGCTGCGTGCACCGTCACTTACATGGTTTCTTACCACCCCACTACCACCCATGAGAGTTTCACAAATTCACCACGTATTTTGGATTCCCTATTTACAGGCTGCAGATGCTCCCAGTAACCATCACCATATTCCCTGCAGCCCAGTACAGACCCCTCCACGCTCAGGCACATCAGCTGTAGAACAGCCCTGCACATCAAGCTGTGCATTTCCCTTGTGCGGCACACAGCCCTTTTCCCTCTCTGCAGCAGGAGTACACCATGCTCCCAATGGTTGCTCCTGCTGCATGGCCACTGCTCTTCCACACTGTCTCCTTTCTCTGACTTCAGACTGTGAGGTGCACCATAGCCCCTGGACTGCCTGTCATCTGTAACTCCTTTCCATTTCACAGCAGGAATGTCTGCACTCTCTGACTCTTCTCTGCCAACCCCTGAACTTAAATAGAAACCTTGACATAATTCCCCTTTCCGGAAGACTATGAACAATAGTGACCTTCACAAAGAACTGCAGCTCTGACCCGTTTAGTGATCGTGCAAACCATCCCTGACGTGCCACGTGAACAAGCCCCCCTCCCCATAATCTGCTGTCATCCCCTTCAAATAATGCATGTGCTGTCCATTAGACCTGACCCCTATGCTTCATGCAGCCTACTCAGGGCCCAGCTTCTCTCCCCTTAGCCTTCCATTATTCATCTTTTCCATCCACATCCCTGCCCCTCTGCCTGCCATCGTGATCCTTCCCCGTCCGCCAGTTACAGCTTCATTCCACATTCCCGCCGTCTGCTCTTACCCCTCACCTTGTCTTTGTCAGGCCGGTGACACCCAACCACCCTGTTTCTCTCCTCCCCCCCTCCCCAATCTCCTGTTCTCACTCACAACCCACTCCAGTCAAATTCCAGACCTTTGTTGTGGCGGGGGGAGAGAAAGCCCCTGTGCTCTCCATCTCTAATCGCAGTACAGTCATACAAGAGCACATGTCCAGCAGCACACTGCTGTCCTTGCAGACCGGTCCGGCATGATGGAGGCAGAAACAGTTTGCTCCAGCAGAGTGTACAGCACATTGGGAACAGCACAGCACTCTGACAGATAGGTTTTGTTGCACTCACCTCAAAGTCTCTTGTGAACTGAGGATGTAAATGAATGCACGTACCATTTACACCACCCGCCAATGGAAAGACCAACTCGCTATTAAATTGCCATTGTGGGAATTGCAATATGATTTTAAGCTGGCAGGTTTCCAGTCTTTTGGCTCCTGCTCGATTATCCACTCCTGCCCTCCATAAAATCCGCCACGTGTGGGTTAGGAGATTTCCGCCCACAGTGTCTGGTGGTGAGCCACTGTGTGTGTGTTTGTGTGTGTGTGTGAACATGCGTGTATGTGTGTGCATGTGTATGTCCGTATGTGTGTGCGTGCTTGTGTGCATGTGTGAGTGCATGTGTGTGCATCTGTGCAAGTGTGTGTGTGCATGTGCGTATGCATGCGCGTGTGTGCGTTCATGTGTTTGTTTGTGCATGTATCTGTGTGTGCTTGTGCGTGTGTGTAAGCTTGCATGCGTGTGTGCTTGTGTGCAAGCATGTGTGCATGTGTGTGCATGTGTGTGTGTGTGTGCGCGTGCGGGTGTGTGTCCTTGTTCAGTTAAACTGTCTTTATTTTTGGAAAGTTCAATACGATCATGTCTTCATTCAAAATTCTTCTTCCTTCCTCCTGAGGTGCTCCTCACTCCATGTTCCTCCCACCCAGTGAGCTTTAAGCACTGGTCCACATCACAACTTGGTTACGTTGTACTCACAACCAGAAATACAAATAATGTTTAAAATGGCTTCCAGTATAACAGAAATACAAGGGATAATAAAGTGTATCTTCAAAAGATAGTCGATGTTGACACCATCCAATCAACCAGCATCAACTGCAACCAATATACTGGGCTGTTGAGCTTAATCAGAATTTAAGATGGAACATAACACACTACTTACACAGTGAAAACATTTGACCATGACAAATAGCAAGTACCAGTCTAGGTTGGTCAGGATGGCAAGCAAACATGAACGGCTCTTTCCTTTTTCTTTTCAGACTTTTCTTCTCAATGTCTTGTATCTTAATGATTTCTAAAGCTACCTGAGAGTATTAGCATGGATCTAGCCTTAGGCATTTTGCCCCACTGCCTATTGCATTCACACTACTTACTTGATACCCCTTTTCTGGAGTGGACTTGGATGAATCTTTGACATAGTTCTTTTGCTATGTAAAGATTCACTTTATGGCAAAATACCCCATTCAACATGTTACATATTTAAAGTGGTTGCCTCTCTACTAATATAACTTCATGTGACCTGTGGTGATGCAAGAAAAATGATTCACTTGCATTTGAAATTGTCCGATCTTGGACCTGGAAACAAACCTGATCTCCTGAATAAATCTGCATCATAAGAACATAAGAACATAAGAAATAGGAGCAGGAGTAGGCCATCTAGCCCTTCGAGCCTGCCCCGCCATTCAATAAGATCATGGCTGATCTGTCGTGGCTCAGTTCCACATTCCCGCCCTCTCCCCATAACCCTTAATCCCCTCTCTTATCAAAAACCCATCAACCCGCGTCTTAAAAATATTTAGCGAGGTAGCCTCCACCACTTCAACGGGCAGAGAATTCCAGAGATTCACCACCCTTTGAGTGAAGAAATTCTTCCTCAACTCCGTTCTAAACCGCTCCCCCTTTATCTTGAGGCTGTGCCCCCTAGTCCTACTGTCCTTTCTGAGCGGGAAGAGTCTCTCCACCTCTATCCTATCCATCCCATTCATCATCTTATACGTCTCAATGAGATCTTCCCTCATTCTTCTAAACTCTAACGAGTACAAGCCTAGTTTATTCAGCCTCTCCTCATAGCTCAACCCCGTCAACTCCGGCATCAGCCTAGTAAACCTCCCCTGCACTCTCTCCAAGGTCAAAATATCCTTGCGTAAGTACGGCGCCCAAAACTGCACACAGTACTCCAGCTGTGGCCTCACCAATGCCCTATATAGCCGCAGCAAGACCTCCCTACTTTTATATTCAATTCCCCTCGCTATGAAGGCCAGCATCCCATTCGCCTTCCTGACCACCTGCTGCACCTGCAAGCTGGGTTTTTGCGACTCATGCACATGGACCCCGAGATCCCTCTGCACCGTCGCCTGCTGCAGTTTTTCGCCACGTAAGTAATAATCCTTCCTACCGTTATTCCTACCAAAGTGGACCACCTCTCACTTGCCAACATTAAATTCCATTTGCCAGTTCCTGGCCCATTCGCCCAGCCTATCTAGATCCTTCTGTAGACTCTCCACACCCTCCGCGCAATTTGCCATTCCACCAATCTTGGTGTCATCAGCAAATTTTGACACCATACACTCAGTTCCCTCCTCCAGATCATTTATATAAATGGTAAATAGCTGAGGCCCCAGCACCGACCCCTGGGGCACTCCACTAGTCACCAACCGCCAATCCGAATAGCACCCATTGACCCCCACTCTCTGCCTCCTATTTGACAACCAGTCCTCTATCCACGCTAACACCCTACCCCCAACTCCATGTCCCCTGACCTTCTGCAATAACCTCTTGTGAGGTACCTTGTCAAACGCCTTCTGAAAATCAAGAAAGACCACATCCACCGGCTCTCCTCTATCCACCGCCCTAGACACATCCTCATAGAACTCCAGTAAATTTGTCAGACACGACTTCCCCTTAACAAAACCGTGCTGCGTCTGCTCTATCAAGCAATTCCCCTCAAGCTGCCTCGCTATTTCCTCCTTGATGACAGATTCTAACATTTTACCGACAACAGACGTTAAACTAACCGGCCTATAATTCCCTGCCTTTTGCCTGGCACCCTTCTTAAACAACGGCGTAACATTAGCCGCTTTCCAATCTTCCGGCACTTCCCCGGAATCCAGCGACGTCTGGAAAATAACCACCAAGGCATCCACTATCACCTCCGCCATTTCTTTCAGAACCCTCGGATGCATTCCATCCAGTCCTGGGGACTTGTCCACAATCAGCCCCTCCAGTCTGTCGAGCACCGCCTCTCTAGTAACAGTAATGTCATTGAGACCCTCCAGTCCTACTACCTTCCCATCTCTAACATCCGGCAAATTATTCACGTCCTCCTCCGTGAAGACCGAAACAAAAAAGTTATTCAAGACCTCAGCCATTTCCCCATCCCCTACCACTAAGTCGCCTTTCTCATCCTCTAAGGGTCCAACGTTCACCCTAGCCAGCCTCTTCCTTTTTATATACTTATAAAAACTCCTGCTATCCTTTTTTATATTAAGCGCTAGCCCAGCTTCATAGCTTCTCCTACCCTTCTTTATCAACTTCTTAGTCAATCTTTGTTGACATTTAAACCTCTCACAATCCTCTTCTCGCCCACTACTCTTAGCTACTCTAAATGCCTCCGCTTTTAATTTAACATTTTCCTTCACCTCCTTCGTTATCCACGGCTTATTACCTCTCTTCCTACTGTCCTTTTTGACCATCAGAATAAATTTCTGCTGAGCACCAAGAAAGATCTCCTTAAAGATCCTCCACTGCTCCTCAGCAGACCTACCTTCCAACGCGCTCCCCCAGTCCACATTCGCCAATTCCTCTCTCATCCTACCGTACTCCCCTCTGTTCAAACAAAGGACGCGTGTCCGGGAACCCACTTTGTCCTCCTCCATCTGCACCAGAAACTCCACCATACAATGATCACTCTCCCCAAGAGGATCCTTCACCGCAAGGTCCCTAATTCTACCCGCCTCATTACATAACACCAGATCCAAGATAGCTCGCTCCCTCATCGGCTCCAACACACACTGTTCAAGGAAACTATCCCGGCAGCATTCCAAGAACTCCTCCTCGAGCCCACTGCGTCCAACATGGGTCGACCAATCAATATGCAGATTGAAATCCCCCATAATTACGGCCGTCCCATTCCTGCACGCCACACTTATTTGCGCGTTAACAGCCCGCCCCACCTCCAGATCATTATTCGGGGGCCTATAGACGACACCCACCAGCATCTTCCTTCCTTTGCTGTTCCCAATCTCTACCCACAGCGATTCCACTTTCTGCTCTTTGGCTCCTATATCATCCCTTGCTACCACCCTGATGCTATCCTTAATCAGCAGAGCTACACCCCCCCCTTTTTCCTCCCGCCTATCCTTCCTAAACACTTGATACCCCTGGACATTCAGCTCCCAGTCCCTGTCACCTTGCAGCCACGTCTCTGTAATGGCCACCAGATCATATCCATTTGTGCTGATCTGCGCCACCAGCTCATCCACTTTATTCCGAATGCTTCGTGCATTTAGATAAAGTGCCTTCATCCCAGCCTTCACCTGGACCCTATTTCCCAGAACGCCACCAACCATACTCACGCCCCCCACTCCCTTTATTATTGGGACATCCTCGGCCTCTACCCTTACCTGTACCCTCTCCTTAACTTTAGGCCTCGTAATGTCACCTACCCTCGCACCCTCCCCCCGCCTAATTAGTTTAAAGCCCTGTCTACAGTCCTCTTTACTCGATTCGCCAGGACTCTGGTCCCAGCACGGTTCAGACCCACCCCATCCTGCCCGAACAGGTCCCACCTACCCCAATACTGATGCCAATGCCCCATAAATTCAAACCCATTCCTCCCACACCAATCCCTGAGCCACCCATTCACTTCCTTAATCCTGTCAACCCTACGCCCGTCTGCACTCGGTTCAGGCAGTAGCCCAGAGATAACCACCTTGTCGGTTCTACTTTTTAATTCCATTACCAGCTCTTCATACTCCCTCCCCAGATCCTCAGTTCGCATTTTGCCTACGTCGTTGGCACCCACATGTACCACAACGACCGGATTCTCACCCTCCCACTCCAGGTTCCTCTGCAGCCCAGATGCGACATCCCGGACCCGAGCACCAGGCAGACAACACACCCTTCTGTGGACTTTGTCATTGTGACAAAGGGCAGTGTCAATACCCTTCACCCCACTATCCCCAATCACTACTACGTTCCTTTTCACCTTCTCTTTGCCTATGTCCTGCTGCATCACTGTACCGTGTGCAGTTTGCTCACCGACCTCACCTCCCTCGTCCTCGTCCACACTGGAAGCAAGAACCTCAAACCTGTTATGCACTTTGAGAGGCTGAGGCCCCCGCTCCCCACCCCCCTTCCTCCTCTCCCCACCCCTCTTCCTCCTCTCAGCAGCCCCCTCTTGTTCCTGACCCTTAGAGTTAGCCAGTCTAGGGGGGGTGGATCATGTTTGACTAAAACCTACAAGTGTGGCAATTCATTGCTTTTCTCTTTGCTGTAATGCTCAGTCAATACATAATAAAACATTCAGTTCTTTCTCTAAAACTCGGGTTGAAATTCTGCTTCTAATGTCATTCCATCACCTGAGACGAACTTCTTGAGTTTTTGCTTGTACCTTCTGTCCTTGATCAATCATTCAGACCTCATTTTTCCTTAACTTACTCTTTTCTACATGGTCAGTTTTGTCCTCCCAAAAAAAAATCCACCCTCAGTCTTCAAAGCTAATTTGCAGAAGTTTCAGTGACTGTACTTTCTTACCATCACTGACTTATGCCCAAAGATGTCTATAAGGCCTTTTAGCAAGCAACACATAATGGCCGACTCAGCTTAGTACTTGTTATCAAAGTGAGCCATAGAGTTGTTCTATGAGTAAGTAACTTCTTCTTTCACACACTAATGGACTTAGAGGCTTCAGCAAACATTTGAATTAAGCAGGGTGAAATGAAGAGCCTAACACAGTTTTGTGGCGTGATTGTTTGTGTTAAGTAGCTGCACAATTACTTCCCCACCAGATCTCCCCTGCCTATGGGCTGAGTTAGACATAGCTGTCATCACCTAAGAATAATCGATCCAGTAATTTGCTTCATGCATGACAGGTATATTGCTCATTTCTAACAAAGCTCCACTACTCTGAGCAATCATTCTCAGCAATCAGATTTGTTGTACATGGCAAGGCAAGGTAAGAATTGAACAACTTATCATGATGAAGATGATCGTATTTCACTTGCTTTGGAGTCAGGTTTGTATGACGTGTAGATCACTAACATTTAATCATGTTACCAAATAGCTGGGAGTTCCCCGTTTACCCATTTTAAGCAGTCAGGAATACTGATCACCATGGCCTTTCTGTTTTTGGAAAGTAAAGGTCAGATTGCATGTAAAAATCAAACTACTGGCATCTCCCACTGTGCACTCACCTCACAGTGTCACAATGGTTAGCACTGGTGATTCTCAGTGCCAGGAGTATGGATTAGATTCCAGCCTTGGGTGAATGTCTATGTGGAGTTTGAGGATTCTCCCCTGTGTTGGCATGGGTTTCTTACATGTGCTCTGGTTCCCTCCTACAGGCCAAAGCTGTGCAGGTTAGATGGATTGGCCATGCTAAGTTGCTCCTTTGCGTCCAAAGATACATAGGTTGGGTGGATTAACCATGGTAAATGTGCGGGATTATGGGAATAGGTTAGGGGTGGGGTGCACCTGGGTAAAATGCTCCTTTGGAGAATTAAGACTCGATGTGTCAAATGGCCTCCTACAGCACTGTAGCGGTTCTATTGTTCTGTGTGGCTGAGTTGTGGATATAGCAGGGGTCCCAGTTGCCTCTGGGAAAATTGTAATGTTTAGATGAAAATCTCTATTAACAAATTATACAACTACCTTCCCAGCACTACTGCCTGGGTTGCTGTTACCATGCTGACGCTACCTCTGATAAAAGCCTTTGAAATCAGGAACATGCCAGGGAGCTGGCTTTATTTTCTATTTTAGGGTCCCCCCTCCCCCATACCATCGCCAAACCCCACCCTCCCCCACCTTCCCATCCAAATCCCAGATCATCTCCCACCAAACCTCCAGAATGCTGGGAGAATTCCTGCCAATATTTCTGCCAATTTAGCAGTTCTATATCTCCAAGCTGACAGACGGTCCTTTCCCCTGAGTTTATTTTGAATCAAATTAAAAAGGACATTCTTCTTGTGTGGAGTCAAAACATCATAATTGGGATTGCATTGCAAAGCTCATTCGTTATTTTTTAGTAGCACTTTCAGCCCAATATCTTGCGCACTGGCAGCACTATCATTGTTAATATTTCTCTGAAACATTTATCAACTAGAATCTATTGAAAATCCTCCAAGCTTGAGGCTTTACCAAGTGATAGTTCTTCAGTTATTCAACCTCTTGGCTCAGTACGTCTTTTTTAATCAAGCAGTTATGAATTGAATTTTGAGTTCAAGAGTGCTTTCCTTTCTGCAACTCCAACATTTCAGGATCATAAATCTCTGGAACCAGAAGCAGAACACTTTGTTGATTATGATGTATTGTTAAAAATCTTCCAAAGCGGCATACATCTCTGAAGCTGCTGAGTGAACATTATTCTAAAAAATGCTTGACAAAGCTTCTCATGCAGTCAGTAGATACATTCTACAGTGGCAGATTCCGACATTTTCAATCATATTGCCCTTTGGAAAAAAAAGAAACAGATACTCGGTTGGAGAAATGATGGTTCCTCACTGAGGTATCCTATTCATTTTCCTATGATTTGATTCTAACTCTCTCCATCTTTCCTCTGCTCTGATATCTCTCAGGGGTCTTTGATGAATGGGGCACTTCTGAAGAAATGGCAGCAGCTGTCCCAGCTGTTGTTCCTTACTCCAAAACTCTGCTCTTGTTCGCTTGTGTAGACTGCATCATCACGTGAAAACTCTTAAGCTCCCCCACTGAAGTACAACATCTGATCTCCTGCATATTTTGGGTATTCTCTGGTAACAGCTGAGAAGTAGTGGTCTTCTCTAAAGACTTGTTGGGCGAATTCTTCCACTTTGTTCACAGCTGGTTTCATGGCGGGTAAGAGAGGAGAATCCAACAGTAGGCACAAAGTCAGAAACCCGCTGACGTACTTAACCCTTAATTATCTGTTGCCCTTGTCTTTCTAGATAGTAGTGGTTGTGGATTTGGAAGATGCTGTCTGTTTTAACACTCCTGTCATTCACTCTAGTGACTGCTGAGTGACTAAAATTTCTGCCTGATGTTCTGCAACCTGTCATTGCACCTCCAACTTTGAGTTGGCATCTGCTTCCCGAGGCTCATCATTTGATTTGGACGGAGTGGCTGGCAGGTCTCCAGTGGCCCTCCAAGTGTCATTGACCATCCAACTGTAACAGGAACGTGTCTACATGATGTTCTCCAGAAATTGAGTCTGAGCCTAATCTAGAGCTGTATTGCACGAAGGTGCATGTCTGTGCTGGTGGAGGACATGGGTGAGTGCTGGCTGTAATGGCTCTTCCAGAACTTTCTCTTTAGAAGTGGGCTGAGGGCTTTGAGGATCTTGATCTGCTGGTACCAATAAACTAGAGAACAAAGTTTCAATTGATGAACACGAGCTATCTAAGGCTCCCTGTGACTCATTGTGATTGTCAGGATTTGATGAAGTGATGGGGCAGCACGGTAGCACAGTGGTTAGCACTGCTGCTTCACAACTCCAGGCACCTGGGTTCGATTCCCAGCTTGGGTCACTGTCAGTGTGGAGTTTACACATTCTCCTCGTGTCTGCGTGGGTTTCCTCCAGGTGCTCCGATTTCCTCCCACAGTCCAAACATGTGCAGGTTAGGATAATTGGCCATGCTTAAATTGCCCCTTAATGTCCTGAGATGTATAGGTTTGAGGGATTAGTAGGTAAAATATGTAGGGGTATGGGGTTAGGGCCTGGGTGGGATTGTGTTCGGTGCAGACGCGATGGGCCGAATGGCCTCTTTCTTAACTGTAGGGTTTCTATGATTTCTAAATGTGTGGGTTGTGGGGATAGAGCCTAGGGTGGGTTTGTTGTCAGTGCAGACTCAATGAGCCAGATAGCCTCCTTCCGCACTTCAGGATTTCTATGAACTTTAATGAGCTGTACCTGACTGCTGGGAGAGGCTGCTCACTTCTTCTCCAGAAGAGTGAGTCCGGTCCTCCACAGCCAGCTCACCTGCAGCCTCCTAGAACTCAGTGAGGGCAATGATGATGGTCATCCCTCCTCCAGTCTGTGATTATTCATGCCTGCTGTGGCCCAACTTGGCCTGTATAAAGAAGTAAAAAAGGGCATGTGATGAGAAGGGATGGAGGAGAAATTGGGTCAGCTGTATGTCTCCTGTGTGTGTGGTTAGCTCTCCCCAGATGGGCCATTAAGCGAATAACCAGCATAATTTTCTTTTATCGGTTTCGGGTGGAACAGGAAATTGTGAACACTCCCAGTGCAGCACAATGTGTATGCATATCGTGTGTAAAATTCTTGCTCACGTTTTTCTTTCTAGGACAGGATGTTCTCTTTGGAATTCATACATACACCTCAGAAGTTGGCGTTGATTCTTGTAGTCTAGTCTCCTCTCATTAACTCTACTTTAACATTGCTAAATGGCCCTATTTACTGGAATTAATACAACAGTTTTCTCCTTCAGGACATGAAGTACAGTGCCCATTCCCATTGTGAGCGGGATAAACCATTGCTACTCACTCAAAGGCAAAATGATTGGGTCTTTACATGTACACAGAACATTTGCTGTGCCCTGTAATTTCAGACAATTCACAAGATGAATAGTGCTGTTAGTAAATAATTGTTGACTTGAATTATCACGCACTTGCAACCAGTCAAAAAAGCTTCAGAAGATATCTACTTCCTAAACCTAATGCTTTTAAATTAATTCTGTTGAATCATTTCACTGGCATTTTAAATATTCTGAATATCAAGGGAAACTTTGATTAAAAATGACTGTGAGACTATAGCTATTATACAATACATAGATTATGGAGCAATTTGCCTGTTTTAAATGTCAATGAGTAAAATTTACCTTTAATCAACTGTTGCCTTTTGCATCAAAGACAGCTAAAATGAGATCATGAGATACCTTGTTGAATCATTCAAAAATTACAATTGCTGATTAAAACGTCCATTAGAAACTAAGTGATTTATGTGGAATAATCCATCACCTCTTGTAAGGCAACACTTCTTTTCTCTCCCCAGTCCTGTTCAGGGTATTGACCCATGTGCAGGGTGGATCCACAGTTGCCAATCCCTGTGATTCACTCGAGTAATCAGTTGTCTGACAATCTGTTTGGTTAAGGCTGGCAGACTGGTATCCTGGGGGAGAACACTATGACCAATTCTGTTTCTGTCCTCATCCAAAGGCCAAGGGCACATATCTGCCGGGAAAGGTTTTAGAAAGCAAACAAGAGCAAGAGCCCCGGCTGACTTTATTCTCCTCCTAGGCTCAATTGGGATTAACTAATTCACCTCAAAGCTGGATGTTTTTTCCCTGATCTATGTGGTTTAGTATTATGACAGGCACAAAACCACTGGGTAGGTCTCTGGATTTTAAAAATGATTTAGAAAAAGAAATCTGATAGTGTAAGTCACTCAAATCAGACATGCTAGACATGTCATGCGTGCCTAACACCAGAGGAATATTGTCACATGTAAAATCTGCACACAATGAAGCGTATGCCTCATTGAATCTACATATACAGCAAAGAGAAGATGATTGACATTCAGTTGGAAGAAGCATCCCATTTAGTGATCATCACAATCTTGTGAGTGGAGCAGAAACTCAGGGGGAGATATGTTTTGTTCGTGCTATAAGTGGTAAAGGTTCTGCAGCATTGAGCAGCATGTGGAGTAGTTAGCATTAAAATCGAAAGGTGCTGTAAACAGTTTCCATGGAAAAAATAGCATATCTCTGTACAGGAGAGGTGCATTAGGATGCAGCATGTATAATATGTGAATATACACAGTGCATGGTATTGGAAAGGAAAATATATACACCTCAAAAGGTAATAGATCGAACATGTTAGTAAAAAGGAGAGAGAAATCTATTTCTAATCCAAATATAAAAATTTTGGACAGCAGTATTGCATTGAGTAAGAGGGCACTTGTTTTGCTAAGCCAGAATGCTTGTATCTGATTTCTCATTAATATTTTGAGGGTCCAATTAACCATTTATTTGAAGAGACTGTGATTGGGACTTGCTGTCGATGTTTGCTATGGGTGAAAATGGTGAAACTGGCGGAAGATCTTGTGAGAACATTTAAATGAATCTCAGCGGTGAGATCTTGTTCTCCGATTTTCCCTGCCCCCTTGCCGGTGATGTATTGAGGTTCCTGCCCTCACTTACATACATCTTGATAAATTTAAATATACTTAAAGGGTTTCCCTGCCATATGCTTCCCCCACAAAATGTCAGCAAGGTTTACAACAGGTACTTAAATGCGTGACGCAGTTGAGGGCTACTCACTGGGGTAGCTTTAGCCAATGGGGGGAGAGGGACACAGTTGGCGGCACTGCCGGGGTCACTGCCAGGGTGGATCTTCTGGAAAGCTTCATTGGTGGGGTTCCTCTTATGTGTGGGAAGGAGGGTTGTTGGGAGGTGGAGGGGGGAGAGTTTTCTTTTCAGCATGAATCAGGGCGCTCTTCTTTGGAGTGGGGATAATGTTGCTGCCTTTATCAGGCCCTGCCACCAGCATGACAGCAAAAACCACATTTCCAGACTTTCTGTGTCCAGGATCTGGAGAGAAAACTCAGCCATGCAGCTGGAGAGCTACACACTGGTTTTCCCACCTCAGCTAGCACTCTGCCCAGAGTTCAAAATATTGCCCTGTGTCTCAGAAATTTGGCAACCTCTAATTAAAGGATACGCAGGCATGTAGAGTAGGAATACTGCACCAGAGTAGTGAGGTTTGAGGTCCCCAGGTATTGGGTAAACATATGGCTTTGTGAGAGTCCTGGACCGCTTTAAATAGAGTTAGCAATCACAAGTATACTTGCAATAAAAAGTGTCGCAGCCTTGGCGATTTCAAAGAGATATTGAGGTTTTGGAAGCCTGCAAAACTCCCTTAACTTCAACCAGCACAGCCAAACTCCAACTCCATTTTGTAAAAGTTTTTTTTTCTCTCTCTGCTACTCATCCAGGACTGCACAAAAACCACATCATCACATGGCCCTGTCAATCACCATCATCCAAGATCCTAGGGGTACTTAAATAAACAGAAGTCCATTTACTCTATTTAACATAACGACAAAATGAATGATTATCCTGCTCTCCCAATATATTATCAATTGTGCAGCTGTTGCCACAGTTTGCACATATACCTTGTACAAAACGACACCTTATTAGGTTCTGAGGACAGCCAGCACCCTCAGGGTAAGACAGTCTAGAACAGCAGGGAGATCTGTTCGCCCCCTTGCACATGCAAAAGTACATGATGTTTAACTCCTGTTTCAGCCTTGAGTATAGTGAAGCATACCTCTTGTTTGCCCTTTATCTAATGGCCAGTGATGCAATCAAGCACAGGATTGAACATGCACTCCTTGCCTGCCATTTTGGTTACTTGGTAGCCATTTGGTAACTGAAGATGGGCAACGTGTGGCCTAATATTTAGGTCTGTACCACCTCACCAGGACTCTCATCCTTTATTCAAAATGTCAAGCATACTTTATCAGTTTAGTTATGTAATGTATTGGAAAATTCCATTACTTAAATACCTTTACCCCTTTACACTAAATGATTAAGAAGATTAGTTTATAACAAAAACGTTATTTGAAGAATAAGATGTGTTTGCTGGTGGCTGTAACCATTATAAATGTTTGTATTCTATGGGCGGGACTTTTCTTTCACTCCATAGCATGTTTAGTGGTGGCGGGAAGCAGCATGCATCTTATGGTCCCATTGTTTCCAACGGGACTGTTTGCTGATCGCGCCGCTGACTGCCAGGAAACCTGTGGATTGGGTGCACCATCAGCAGGATGGTAAGATCTGCCAGCATTGACAATAGCAAAATTTACTTGTTTATATTATGGGGATGTTTTGCTCTGAGTGCTATTGGTACAACAAATAGATTGAAATAATTAGGAAAACAACCAGAATTTTTCTCCTATTATTACGATGTTTCAATTTTACCACAGTCTAGAATACTTGTGAATAGAATAAGAAAAAAATCCATTAGATCTATGTTAAGAAGTAGATGGTTTACTCTCGTGGGGAATTTGTGTCGTTTACAGACATTCAGAGTGGAACAAAGCTCTATCAAAGAATGGTCAGAATTGGCTGGTGTTATTGACTGACTCTTATTATGATTTTGATTGCTGGTAATAAACAAGGAACATGGTTTCAGCTTCCTTATTACTGCTGAAAAGCGTGTATGCAAATCCATTAATCTATGTCAGCGTGAGTGTTCTTAATTATTTAACCTTATTGATAACTACTTTGTCACAATAAATACTAAACCATGAGAGGAAACACAATGCATTACAATTCATAAAATTAATCATCATTGTAGTCACTACCACATCCTTCAGCTTCTCAAACTCATTTGTCACTCTCATTGCCTGACATTGGATGAGCAGAAATTTGCTCCAAGACTGCCAACTTTCACCTTCACAACATTGCCTGCATCCAGCACCTCAGCTCATATTGCTGCTGACGTCATCTTCCATGTCTTTGTAATCTCTCGACTTGACTATTCCAATGCATGACTGGTCAGCCTCTCACCTTGCACCTCCTGTAAACCTGAAGTCATCCAAAGCTCTACTGCCCAAATTCTACTGAGTTCCCCCCCTTGGCCCATCATTACCATCAGATAGCTTCTGACCTATGTTAATTCCTGGTCTGGCATTGCCTTGATTTTAAAATTCCTTGTTTCAAATTCACCCATGGCCTTATCCTTCCCTATCTTTGTTACGTTCACCATCTCTGAAAATCACAAAGATAACTGCCGTCCTCCAATTCTGACTTTTTGCATATCATTGATTCTAATTGTTCCAGCATTGGTGGCTGTGTCTTCAGCTGCCAGGCCCCAAGCTCTGCATCCTAAATCATTCTGCCTCTCCAATCCCTCTCTCCTCCATTAAGACACTCTTTAAAATCTACCTCTTTTCTATCTTAATATCTCCTCATGTGGCTTCATGTCAGCTTCTTTTTGATAACCCACCTTTGCAGTGACTTTGGGCATTTTACTGAGTTAAAAATACTTGATGAGTAGAAGTTGTTACAATTCTATACGCGAGGTATGAAATTTAATGCTGCCCCGGAGGTGGGCTGGGAGGCAATGTGGCCATCTAATTGGATGACAAGTTACAGAGTGGAGACCTCATCAGTTTCCCAATGCCCTGATTAAGTCTGAGATGGGAAAGGCTGAAGACACCTTGCCTACCTAGAGACCAATTGAAGCCCATAAGTGACTACTTACTTGTCCCACTGTTGCTAGTATTCTACCAGTGGCAGACAGTGGTCACGCCATGTGGAGGTGCTGTGCCTACTTGGTGGCCTGATGGAACACTGGATGACTATACAAACAGAAATTTTAACAACATTGTGAGAAATGCGTAGAATCCGGTCCACACAGTTAGTTCAACAGGGTAAATAAACTCATGACTCTGTCATTGACAGCAGAATACCAGTTCTCTGTGAGGTGTTGAGAGAATTAATCAGCATCCCACATGTCTGGGTTTTGCAACTTTTGACACCTGAAATCACCAGAGGCCACTAACGCAGCTATTTAAAAGTTAAAGTTAATTTTATTGGTCACAAGTAAGGCTTACATCAGCACTGCAATTAAGCTACTGTGAAATTCCCCTAGTCGCCACAGTCCAGGTCAATGTACCTAACCAGCACGTCTTTCAGAATATAGGAGGAAACCAGGGCACAGGGAAGAAACCCACGCAGACAAGGGGAGAATGTGCAAACTCCACACAGATAGTTACAGGAATTGAACCCCGGTCCCTGGCACAATGAAACAACTGTGCCACTGTGCCACCCACGATGACTGATACCAAATAAAGTGAACTGTTTTAATACGTTTGTCATTCAGAATCCTCCATTAAATGGAAAGGATCTTTCTTGATAATCAAGAGTACTTATGATGGAGTTTTTAATTTTGGATTTTTGGTTTCTCAGGCTTTCGATTTTCTCTCTTCTTTAAGTAATTCATAATTAAAGAACATAGAAGAGGGACAAAGAAAAATCTCCAAAGGTATATCAATAACAAAGGAAAATTGTAGAATCCTTACAGTACAGAAGAAGGCCATTCAGCCCATCGAGTTTGCACGGCCACAACCCCACCCAGGTCCTATTCACATAACTTCACATATTTTACCCTGCTAATACCCCTAACGCTAGGGTCAATTTACCATGGCCAATCAACCTAATCCGCACAGCTAAGGACTGTGAGAGGAAACCGGTGCATCCAGAGGAATCCCATGCAGACACGGAGAGAATGTGCAAATTCCACACAGACAGTGACCCTAGGCCGGCATTGAACCCAAGTCTCTGGCGCTGTGAGGCAGCAATGCTAACCACTGTGCCACCATGTCACCCAGATTAATCACAGTAGACAAGACTGTACCTCATAGGAGACTGTTAAATAAGCTAAATACCCATGGTGTGAAGGGTAAAATTCTGGCATGGATAGAGGATTGGCTGACTGGCAGAAGGCAGAGACTGGGGACAAAGTGGTTTTTTTCAGGATGTCAGCCGGTGACTAGCGGTGTGCCTCGGGTCAGTGCTGGGACCACAACTTTTCAGAATATGCATTATGAAGAAAGATCTGAAGGCATTATTGCTAAGTTTGCAGATGATACAAAGATATGGAGAGCGACAGGTAGTATTGAGGAAGCAAGGAGGCTGAGGAAGGACTTGGACAGGCTAGGAGAGTGGACAAAGAAGTGGCAGATGGAATACAATGTGGAAAAGTGTGAGGTTATGCACTTTGGAAGGAGGAGTAGCGGTATAGACTATTTTCTAAATGGGAAAATACTTAGGAAATAAGAAACACAAAAGGACTTGGGAGTCATTGATCAAGATTCTCTTAAGGTTAATGTGCATGTTCAGTCAGCAGATCGGAAGGCAAATGCAATGTTAGCATTCATGTCGAGAGGACCAGGCTACAAGAGCAGGGATGTACTTCTGAGGCTGTATAAGGCTTTAGTCAGACCCCATCTGAAGTATTGTGAGCAGTTTTAGGCCCCACATCTAAGGAAGATTGTGCTGGCCTTGGAAAGGGTCCAGAGGAAATTCACAAGAATGATCCCTGGAATGAAGAGCTTGTCATATGAGGAATGGCTGAGGACTCTGAGTTTGTACTCATTGGAGTTTAGAAGGATGAGGGGGGATCTTATCAAAACTTACAAGGCACTGCGAGGCCTGGATAGAGTGGATGTAGAGAGGATGTTTCCACTAGTAGGAAAAACTAGACCCAGAAGGCACAACCTCAGGCTAAAGGGATGATCCTTTAAAACAGAGATGAGGAGAAATTTGTTGAATCTGTGGAACTCTTTGCTGCAGAAGGCTGTGGAGGCCAGGTCATTGAGCATCTTTAAGACAGAAACAGATAGGTTCTTGATTAATAAGAAAATCAAGGGTTATGAGGAAAAGACAGGAGGATGGAGATGAGAAAAGCATCAGCTATGATTGAATGGTGGAACAGACTCGATAGGTCGAGTGATTTAATTCTGCTCCTAAGTCTTATGGCCTTATGGTCTTGTACTGCTATATAAGCTGGTGGCTGTCAAATATAAGAGTACAAGAACAAGTAATTTACACATTTAATCAAGATTAAAGAAATGAGATTTTAAAGCAGCTGGTTGAATAGAGAAGCTGGATTTACCCAGGATAGACACTCAAGGAGGAACAAGCAATATCACCCCAATGTCTCAGAAGCCAACATCATCATTCCAGGAGAAGACACAGAACCAGCTCAGCTACACAATTCGGAAGGTCAATATTGTATAAATTTTGGAGCAATACTAATCATCAGCAAATGGATTCAGAGGATGTTGTTAACCTGTTGTTTTAGTGGGTACTGTACAAAAACGCCATCAGGAGAGGGGAATAATGACAGATCTATTTTGCTCTCATGAGTGCTACCAGTACACCAGATAGCTTACAGGACTATGATGGAAATGTTTCATTGAACCATAAATGTCTCTTCTCTTCCTTCAAATCATCACTGACTTTTATAGCCACAGTGTTATGCATGAAATGTTTTCACTTGTTTGCGTAAAATTAAAATGATTCTTTGCCAAAACACCAAGACGCATTGTACAGCAATGTCATGGATTCTAGGCAGAATAGTGTCCATGTTATTTCTGAAATATAAATCTTCCAAGGATGTACTGTTAGTCCTCTCTTACTTTTCATCTGCACGTGGCCCCTCGTGAATCATCTGAAAATGCAAGTGTTCGTTTTCACATGTACTCCGACAACGCCCAACTCTACCTCACCACCTCCTCTCTCAACTGCTCCATTGCTGCAAAATTACCAGACTGCTTGTCCTCTGACATCCAGTATTGGATCAGCAGACACTTCCTCCAATTAAATATTGGGAAGCCATTGACTTGAATTTTAACTGAATAAAAAAACCAGGGCAGTTAGTGTCAGGTTATGGGGGGGATTGGGGGGGAGCGGTGGGTGTTGTGGTGGGGAGGCTGGTGTGGTGGTGGCGTGTGTGGTGAGGAGGAGGGGTGGGGGATGGGAGGAAGTGGCTGAAATTGGTTTCCCGACCCACACCTACTCCAACCTGCCCATTTCAGGTTTTATTCGAATCCGGACATAGGGTTTGTGAGCAATGCAACCCAAAGAAGGTGGTGCTTTAAAACTGATAATGAAGCTGTGAGCTTCATTGTCATTCTCATTGCAGAATTCAATCACTCTTGGTTTGGTTTCTCATGAGCTGGCAGCTTCCTCCAGACAAAAACTCAATGGATCCAGACCTACCTTCAGACCTACCTCTGGGGTTCAGATACCTGCCTGAGGAAGTTCTACCCCCTGCCACAAGTGTGTGATACTCCTCTTCCCAATGCCACCAGGTCGACCTCCATCCCTTTGAGATCTCCAAACCCCCTCAACGTAACTTTCTTCACCTACCAACCAGCATCCCACCCATCCCAGAACCTGACCTTCTCCTGCCATGATTGGCAGCTCCTGCTGTTTGATTCCCAACCCCAATTGCTTCCCTTCTTCTGCCAATTCTGTGGTTCTCTGTCCAATTGTCACTCTCAGCACCTGATTGATCCCCATGTAAGATGTGAACATACCTGCTGTTCTGGCTGTCAATGGCCAACTCACTGCCTAACTGAAGACCCCATTGTCATTCAGGTTGGGTCTCTGGCAGGGAACCAATCACTGATACTTGAGATACAATGTGAAGTAACAATTTCACAGGGTGAGGGGAATTCCTGAATTGTAGGTTCCTGTAGATCAGCTTGGTAAAAATGTTGCTTCATGTTTTCAATACCCGCTATGAATTCTGTTCAGTAGGTACTGACTCCGTGCCTCTCCCTACCAACGGCCTGAGGTTTGGTCAGATTGTTCACAACCTTAGTCATATTTTCCGCATGATGAACAATTGACTGCACATCAACAAATCATTGAAGGCGTCTATAGCCACCTTCATATATCCCAAATCTACTCCTGCCTCAGCTCATCTGCTGCTGAAAGCATCATCTATGCCATTGTCACCTGATGGAATATTCTAATGCACTATTGGCCAACCGTACACCTTCAGCCCTCCGTAAACCTGAGGTTATCCAAATCTCTGCTGCCTGTCTCCAAACTAATGCCAAATCCCATTCACCCATCATCCTGTGCTCACAGACCTACGTTAGTTGTTGGTGAAGCAATGCCACGCTTTAAAAATTTTATCCTTGTTTGTTTTAAATCTTCCATGGCCTCAACCCTTCCTCTTGCAGCACCACAATCCTCTGAAATTTCAGTGCTTCTTTAACTCTGGCCTCTTGAGTATCTCCAGTTTTAACTGCTCTACCTTTAGCATTAGTACCTTCAGCTGTCAAAGTCTTAGCCTCCAGAATTCCATCGGTAAACCTCTCCTATTCTCTTTCCTTTTTAAATTGCTCCATAAAACATTATCTCTTTGACGAAGCTTTGGGCTAACTGCTCTAATATCGTTTCTGTGTCTTAAAGTCAAACGCTACTCTATCATACACTTGTGAAGAGCATGGAGGTGCTTTATTATGTTAAATGTGTTTTAAGATGCAAGTTGTTGCTGTTGTACAGCTGTTTAACTGTGCGTACGTTTAAAATGATACCCTTGGGATTTAAAATCAGCGATGCTAAACATTTTATTCTGACCAAGGGTTGTACCTCAGCTATGTGTACTCCTCCAAAGCTGCATAATCAATCTTTAACTCCTTAGCTGATTGCAAACTTTGAAAATGAAGTAATTCCTAAATGCATGATGGTTGGTTAATTTTTAGTCATTTGCAATATTGAATTTGGATTAGCTATTCAACCCTCTGAGCCTAAAGGTCATTGGTTCAAAGTCAATTTCAGAAACTCGTATACATTGTCCAGGTCAATCCTCCAATGCAATGCAGATGGCTGGTGGCGCTGAGGTATTTTCTCGAGATTTGTAATCCAGAGACCCAGGGTGATCCTCTGGGCAAATGGGTTCGAATCCCACCACATCAGAAGGAAGAATTTAAATTCACTTAAACATCTGGAATTAAAACTAATGATGATCATGAAACCTTTTTCGTAAAAGCTGAACTGGTTCAGGGAAGGAAACCTGCTGTCCTTACCTGTTCTGGTCTGTATATAGTGCCTACGTATGACTCCAGACCCACAGCAATGAGGTTGCTCAGTCGTACCATCACAGACTGAGCTGATTGTGTCCTTAAGGGCAAAGCTGCTAGACTGGGACTGTGACAGGTGGTGAGGGAACCAACAAGAGGGAAAAAACATATTTGACCTCATCCACACCAACCTGCCTGCTGCAGATGCAACTGCCCATGATAGTATTGAGGAAACCTTGCAATATAAATCTTTGTGCATCCACCTGGACATATGGTGAAAACTAGCTTCCAGACATGGTCTGCAGTTCAGACAGACGGTGGAGAAGCACCCTCCTGACTTTAATGCTCAGGTATCTATTGTGGGAAGCAGTGCAGAGTCCATGCAGTGTAAGGAGCTGTACCAATACCTGCCAAGCTACTTAGATTGAGGCTACAATGGCCAGACCTGGTGCTTGTGACTGTTAGTGGGGCCTGGCTTGGAATGTCAGCAAAAATAACACAGAGCCTTTCAAACAGACAGATGGCAGGGTGACCAGTGTGACAGTAGTGGGATTTGAACTCAACATCATATGAAAGACCATAGGTCTTTCAGCAGACAGGGAGAATGCTCTCCTCAAGCACCAACCCAGTAGTGACCCCTGACCTGAGGACTCCTGGCCGTGCCTGAACACCCCCTCAAGCCACTGCACCCTTGAAGGTACCCCACCTCACGCCATGACGACAGCTAATCAATTCTCTCGCACCCTGGAGGTTGGTGCTGAGGGGTAATCACCTCTTCACTCACTGTCACAACTGTGGCACCTGAACCACACTTTAAGGGACCATTACTGATTCGCAACTGTGTGACGTCCCACTAGAGAGGTGGAAACATTCCAGGAAGGGAGACAATCATGTGCTGAACTCGCGAATGCGATTGAAATCAAATCAATCTCATGTTAATCAGCCTCAGAAAGGGCAGGTTTTGGTTTGTGTCAGTGGAAAAGGACTGGGGCAATGGCAAACCATTTGGCACCAGGCGCGGAACTGATTTTTAAGGCCGCATGCTATCTTCTGGGATTGATGTGATCTGTGCCAGGCACGGCGAGTCTGGAAAATTTGCTTTGAATGTTCCCCTCCTTTAAGAAGGCTAGTTCTACTGTTCGAGGCAAGATAAAATGCCTTTTCAACGTCTGCATTATCAAGTCTGTTTACAATTCTAAAAACAGTAATGGTATCATCTCTCAACTTTCGTTCTACCAGTGAAAACATTCTCCATTTACAAAACTGCTCCACCAATCTCTTCAATCATTCTGGTTGGTCCCTTATGTATCCTTCCATCGGCTTCATAATTCCTAATGTACTGTGGTGAGAGGAACTGTGCTCAGTATTTTAAGTTCTTTTGAACAAATGGTCTGTAAAATTGCAAGGTTACGGTACTATTTTGGCTTGATAAAGGCCTTTAAATGCTCTCCAATGTCTGATTTGCTTTATTCACTGCTACTGAGCCCTGTTGTGAAAACGTCAAATTATTCTCAATCAGGTCTCACAGGTACCTTTCATTTTGTATTCATATTATTTTCTTTCAGTTTAATGGTCCTTTCATGGATATTTTGTACCTATTAAAACAGTTTGCATTTCTCCACAATGAATTTCATCTGGCCCTTACCTGTCCAATTTATTTTTATTCATTCAGGGACATGGGCGTTGCTGGCTGGCCAGCACCTATTGCCCATTCCTTGTTGCCATTGAGAAGGTGGTGGTGAGCTGCCTTCTTAAACAGCTGCAGTCCATGTGCTGTGGATTGGCACACAATGCCACTGGGGTGAGAATTCCAGGATGTTGACCCACTGACTGCAAAGGAGCGGCGACATATTTCCAAGTCAGGAAGGTGAGTGGCTTGGAAGGAAACTTGCAGGTGGTGGTGTTCCCATGTATCTGCTGCCCTTGTCCTTCTAGATGGAATTAGTCATGGGTTTGGAAGGTGCTATCTAAGGACCTCTGGTGAATTGCTGCAGTGCATCCTGTAGATAGTACACATTGTACACATTGTTGCTACTGAGCATCAGTGGTGGAGGGAGTGGATGTTTGTAGATGTGGTGCCAGTCAGTGGGCTGTTTTGTCCTGGATGAGTGTTGTTGGAGCTGCACCCATCCATTACACTCCTGACTTGTGCCTTGTAGATACTGGATCATGTTTGGGGAGTCAGGAGGTGAGTTACTCACCGCAATACTCCTAGCCTCTTACCTAGCCACGTGTTTATGTGATTCGTCCATTTGGGTTTCTGGATTCCCGATCATGTTCACATTCTGTTAGTTAGCCTGTGTAACTTTGGCATTGGCCATCTCTATCAGTTTTGTACCATCTGCAAAGTTATGGAATTTATTCTCAGAATCAATCCTAATTATAGTTACAGTGAAATGCCTTTGATTTGTGGGGCTAAATTTAAGTGGAGTTGCTGTTGGATCAGTCCACCTGACAGGGTCATGAATGACGCTGTGTAAATGCATGTCTTATTTTTCCTTATAATTTTGCTAAATGCAATCTGACCAAATAATATCAATTGATTTTTGCATCTATTCCATGTTTTGATTTCATAGAATATTTGGCTTTTGGGAAAAAAAACAGCTACTTTTAATTTAAAGGTCACTTCTAATATCAGTGAGAGGGATGACTAATCAACTGCAAAGGAGAAGTACCTTCCAGTGCTAATGGTTCTGTGAATGGTACTCAGTTCTCTCTGTCTCTTAGTTATTTATGGATGCTTTCTCTTCAGTCGCCTAAGCTACATACTTAACCCCATTGTAGATAATTTCAAAGATGGTTTGATGCGACTAATTAAGTCAATGGTCAAATAATAATTTTGTGCTTTATTGTCTAGAAAGAATACAGTAGAAATGTCAATTTTGATCATCTACATTTGAAAGAATAACTCCATTAGAGGGACAGACCACAAGCAATGCGGTATTTGGATATATTTAGTAAGCAGTGCATTAGAGAAGAATTTCAGAGACCTATTGATCTAGAGCAATATAACAGGAGGTATGGAATATGGCAGAAAATTTAATTGGATTCTTTACAGTCATTTTCTATCATTCAGAATCAATAGAAGGCACAGAAAGAGCTACTCTGAAAAATAAGAGTCCTGCCTAATCTCACTTTTCAACACTTGATCTGTAGCTGGCAGGTTATGGCACTTGAGTTGCATATCCAGATACCTTCTGATCTGAATTGAATCCTTGCTAGTATTTGAAGAAATAGGAGATACGTACGGATTTCACAGGAAAAATGGAGATTGCAAATCAAATGACCATTTAAAACTGTACTATTGAACATTCCACTGCAACTTCCTTGTTAGTCATGATATGGAGATGCCGGCGTTGGATGGGGATAAACACAATAGGAAGTCTCACAACACCAGGTTGAAGTCCAACAGGTTTATTTGGTAGCAAAAGCCACTAGCATTTAGGTATCTGCACCTTTAAGACTCGATTACCTGCAAAGACTCACATTCCAACCGTTATTTTGTAAACTGAGTTTGTGTCTTTATATGCCCTGTTTGTGAACAGAACTCCCACTTACCTGACAAAGGAGCAACCCTCCAAAAGCTACTGGCTTTTGCTACCAAATAAACCTGTTGGACTTTAACCTGGTGTTGCGAGACTTCTTACTTCCTTGTTAGTGCAGAGGTTAGTGTCTCTGCCTGTCACGTGGGCGACTGGGGTTCAATTCCCTGACAGGGAGCTGTCAAGTTCCATGACAGCATGGCGGCAGTGTCTGTTTTGGGTAGCACGGTGGCACAATGGTTAGCACTGGTGCCTCATAGCACTCGTGACCTGGGTTCAATTCCCTGCTTGGGTCGCTGCATGTGTGGAGTTTGCATGTTCACTCTGTGCCTGCATGAGTTTCCTCCGGGTGCTCCAGTTTCCTCCCACAGTCTGAAAGATGTGCTGGTTAGGTGCATTGACCCGAACAGGCACTGGAATGTGGCAACTAGGGGAATTTCATTGCAGTGTTCATGTCAGCCTTATTTGTGACTAATAAATAAATTTAAACTTTTATTCATAAGGTAACTCTGTACCAAATGGAATCCACCTACAAACGCTCAAGGACATTTAGGTAAAAATCGGGAAAGTTGTGTGTGGGTTGGAATCTTTAGCTGTTCATCATATTATAAAAGCTAGATATTTCCAGAAGTCTGGTCTTCTGTTTAAAGAAAGGGGATATCAGAAGCATGTAATGGCAATTATTGTGGTAGAGTAAATATTATTTTTCATTATTGAAGCAATTCATACACATTGAATAGGAATAATGGTGATTATTCAAAACCTGAGTGTATTTGTGAAAGGCAGATCATAGTTTACAACGTTCTTGGAATTCTATGAGGATAAAACAGAATTAGGAAATTATCATAATGTACCCGATATGATATATGTTGACTTTTCAGAAAGAAATTGCATAAAACACCTCATTGAGAGATTATATTTAAAGTCAAAGCTCTTTGGATCAAGGGAGGAAATAAATTGATTAAATAGGATTAGCTTTTGTAATTCTGATTGAATACCCATGACCAGCAAAGCGCCTTGATGTTAATATGATGAAAGTTACACATATCTTAAAACTTGATGGCACAGAAGGAGATCATTCAATCCATCATTCTATGCCAGCTGAAAAGGAGCTAGCCAGGCTAATCCAATTTCCCAGATCTTTGTCCAAACCCAACTACTTACATGAAGACAGTGGGCCTACTTCCATCCATGATTTTAACTGAGTCAGCGCAGTAGCTGGGCAAGTTTGCAGTCTAATGTTACTAACTGTTCCCACCAACCTGCACTCTGCCACATATTTGGAGTGGGCTGATAAACAGCTAAGAAATGCACCCTCTAGAAACATTCATAGAATCATTGAATCCCTACAGTGCAGAAGGAGGTCATTCGGCCCATCGAGTCTGCACTGACCACAATCCCACCCAGGCCCTACCTCCCTATCCCTACATATTAACCCGTTTATCCCTCTAACCTATGCATCTCAGGACTCTAAGGGGCAATTTTTAGCATAGCCAATCAACCTAACCTGCACATGTTTAGACTGTGGGAGGAAACCAGGGCACCCAGAGGAAACCCATGCAGACATGAGAAGAATGTGCAAACTCCACACAGACAGTGACCCAAGCCGGGAATTGAACCCAGGTCCCTGGAGCTGTGAAGCAGCAGCGCTAACCACTGTGCTACTTAAACATACAAATCTATAGATGTCAGAAATCTGGTGGTCAACATGTCAATTGGAATTGAATGTGTGATGAGGTAACCAGTGATTCTTATAGGCGCCAAGCTGTATAATACTTCAGAAATATGGAGGCACAACTTACTCCAAGATTTTTGCTGGATTCTCTTCCTAACCCATAAAACTCTTCTCACTCAATGCCTCTCCCAATGTATCCTCACTCTTTACAGTGACTGAAGAGCAGGGATACATTAGGAGTGGCACTGAGTGAGACAAGTTTTCTGATAAAATGTTACTTCTGTCTTGTCAAAGAAGAGTTCACAGGGCAACATGGTGGCAGAGTAGTTAGCCCTGCTGCCTTACAGCGTCAGGTTTGATTCCCGGCTAGGGTGACTGTCTGTGTGGAGTTTGCACATTCTCCTCGTGTCTGCGTGAGTTTCTTCCAGGTGTTCCGGTTTCCTCCCACAGATCAAAGATGTGTGGGTTAGGTTGATGATCATGCTAAGTTCTCCCTCAGTGTACCCGAACAGGCGCTGAAGTGTGGCAATTGGGGGATTTTCACAGTGACTTCATTGCAGTGTTAATGTAAGCTTACTTTTGACACTAATAAATAAACTTTAAGCTGACAAGTTCCCACCCTGAAATGCCAATCATTCTGCTCACCTGATATGTACCCAAAATAAAAATCAACCCTAGTGCCTCATTTGTCAAGAATTTGACCTTCACTTTTGTTGTTTATGCTATCTTCTGAATTGTGTCTGTGGGTCACACTGATGTAAAACACACAGTCTCACACGTGACACACTTAAATGATGCACTTAAGCTCAGAATTTGACATGTAATTTTCTATAAGGACCAAGAAGATGCACGGCAGGGATTTGCTTATTAAATACTAGTCTGAAATACTATGCGATAGTTGCAATGTCTTGTTGTCAACGTGATGAAGGTTACACATGGCTTAAAAACTGGCATATTTACATTATGGGTGGAAATTTCAGTGGCATGGTAGAATCCATTGACTTTAGTGGGATTGTAAAATCCCACCAGTGTAAATTTCCACCAATGTAAAATTCTGCCCTATACTCAAAGAAGAAAGGACAACACATCATGGGAAACAGGCCCTTCGGCCCAACGAGCCTGCACTGCCATTTTAACATTGTGAGTGCCCTCTTCTACCTATGACCTTTATCTACACCTATTGGACTCCACAATAAAGGAACCATAACCAGATTGAGGGAAGACTAATTTAGGAATAATTTGTTACACCAATCACCCTAAGAGCACGTTTTTTGGGTGTGGGAGGAAACCGGAGCACCCAGAGAAAACCCACACAAGCACGGGGAGAATGTGCAAACTCCCACAGACACTGGCCCAAATCCATGTATCTGCACAGCAAATAGTGATAGTCACTGAGCTGTCACGTTGCCCGTCAGCTGGTCCAGTTTAAGCGTACACTAACGACGTGAAGCACTAGGCAACTCTCGAAGCAACATCCAAGAGCAGCCCTCGCACGACCCACTGCGTGTATGCCCCTTGTTGGACAACAAGGCGGACTGAATCACCTGTAGATTAAAAGAAAAGATATCAATAAATGTGCACAACTTATACAGACATTCACAGGATCCCCGGAAGCTCAGAAGTAAGACAAGTGAGCCATAAAATATGTTGGAAGGTCCATAGGAATCAATTGATTCCCAGGAACGTCCCAAGGCTCTTGATCTTTATTTAGAACAGTCTCCTGTATCCCTCCATCTCTAGTCTGATTATGTGCCTATCTAAGTAAACCTTAAACAACTCCAGCGTGCCTGCCTCCACCACCCTACTAGGCAGTGCATTCCAGGCCCCCACAACCCTCTGCGTGAAAAACCTCCCTCTAACATCTGAATTATACCTTGCCCCCCTCACCCTAAGCCTGTGGCCCCTCATGATTTTTGTATCCAACCTAGGAAAAAGCTTACCACTGTTCACTTTATCTATACCCTTCATAATCTTATACACCTCCATTAGATCTCCCCTCATTCTCCGTCTTCCTAAGGAGAACAGCACCAATTTGCCCAATCTCTCCTCATAGCTCAGTCCTTCCATACCAGGCAGCATCCTCGTAAACCTCCTCTGCACCCTTTCCAGGGTCTCCATGTCCTTCCAGTAGTAAGGCGACCAGAACTGGACGCAGTACTCCAAATGCGGTTGAACCAACGTTCTATACAACTGCAACATTAGACGCCAGCTTTTATACTCTATACCCCTTCCTATAAAGGCAAGCATACCATAAGCCTTCTTCGCCACCTTCTCCACCTGTACTGCCACCTTCAAGGACTTGTGTACTTGCACCCCCAGGTCCCTCTGAATTTTCATACTCTTAATAGGCCTACCATTTATCGTATAACTCCCCCCAACATTATTTCTTCCAAAATGCATCACCTCGCATTTATCTGGATTAAATTCCATCTGCCATTTCTTTGCCCAATATACCAGCCTATCTATATCCTGCTGTATTGCCTGACACTGCTCCGCACTATCAGCAAGTCCAGCCATCTTCGTGTCATCTGCAAACTTGCTGATCACACCACTTACTCCCCCTTCCAAATCATTTATGTGTATTACAAATAGCAAAAGTCCCAGTACTGAGCCCTGCGGCACACCACTAGTTACAGACATGTCCATGTACTCCATGTCCACTAAATTATATAGTTTCAAAGTGACCAAGTTAAAATAATTAAAAGATGAATTTCACATGAATCCACTAAGCACTGCAATATAAATGTCACAGGATAAATCTTAAATCACACGGAAGATACTTACTGAAACAGATGGAAAACATTTCACCCAAATGGAATGTTTTCACATTAGAACAAGTTGGAGGACAGCAGGAGACTTATTCTGAGCTTCAGACTTGGACTGCCAGGTAATGCCTATCTGTGAAATCACAATTATTACAACTAGAGTATAAAGGGTTAGTGTTAAATAGTCCGCATCATCAGTGAAAGAAGATTCTACAACAGCAGAGCACAGAGATAGTTCAAAATAGAGTCTTGTGCTGAGGGTATTGCATATAGTTAGCCTAATGATCAATAAAATATAAAAGTTGCCAACAGTCTAACCTCCAGCCTTAATTCCAGATTCATGACTGCCACATCTAAGACCACAATGATGATAACAGACAGTGATGCTGGACAATGAGTCCAGCAACTGGAAGAAGCAGCAAGAGAAACGATTGCAGGACCAGCTCAGTACAGAAAGATCTTTAACCAAACTCCAGGGAAGCCAGCAGTGAAAATATGTGGAAAAATCCAACCTTTATCAGAGTGCTTCTAACATGTGAAATGCCCAGGTCAAACTGAAAGTGGCAGATCTGGCATTGCAGGTTTACCAGCTTTATTGTATAAGGCATTGGTGAAACCACACTTGGAGTATTGTGTTCAGTTTTGGTCACCTTCTTTGAGGAAGGATGTGGTGGGTTGGAGGTGGTTTAGAAGAAGTTCACCAGATTGATTTGAAGGGGCTGTCATATGAAGAGTGGTTGAGTAACTTGGGCTTGTACGAGTTGGAGTACAGAAGAATGAGGGGGGAATGTGATTGAGGTATATAAAATACTCAACAGGATTAATAAAGTAAATGTTAACCAAATGTCACCCCCTTCGAGAACAACTTAGGGCAAGAGGTCATAGTTGTAGAGTAAGAGGGAGGAGGTTCAAGACAGAGATAAGGAGAAGCTACTTCTCACAGAGGGTTGTTAATCTATGGAATTCACTACCCCAGAGTGTAGTGGATTCAAGAAAGAGATAGATAAATATTTGATCAAAAGTGGGATAAAGGGCTATGGGAAAAAGGCAGGAAAGTAGAGTTAGGATGAGATGGAGAGCAGCTATGATCATATAGAATGGTGGAGGGGGCTTGAAGGGCCTACTCTCACTCCTAATTCCTATGTTCCTAAAACAGCAGCAGGACTGGTAAAGGAGACTAACAAGGATCAAGTCATTACCTTGTTCTATGGCATAGGCAGTGGTGCAGATGACATAGTGGTCAGAAACAGCATAAAAAATACATGGTGATGTATGAAGTAATTATCAATCCTTTAATACTAACTTTAGCCTTTGAAATAAAAGAACATTATAGAGAGCGCAAAATTCAAAGGTCCACCCAACAACTGAGAGAAAGAGCATCGGTTTTTTTATTATTTGCTGAAAATTGTAAACACGAAGCCCTGAAAAGCAAATTTGGGATTGTATTGTTGCAGTAGTCTTAGAAGATTTTCTGCAGTTGAGGGAAGATTTAGTTCTATCAAATGCTGTGGAGATAACAAGAAGACAGAAAGCAAAACAATATTTTTATTCATGGTGAAGAAATAATCTTGCAGAGAAAGGCAGCTAATACAGTGCAGTCCATAGCACATAGAAATACCAAATAGAGGAAAAACCAAGAGTCACCATTATTCAATGCTTAAGAAAAAGACTGTGTCAGTGTGAAGAATGCACTGCCAATAATGTGGAGTTCAGTCCTTCAAGGGAAGAGGCCATTTCATATCAGTTTGCCACAGCAAGCTGCTCTTGACAAAATTAAAGGAGGAACAGATAAAATCAGTGATTACTGAAGAAGAGAAAGAAACTCAAGTGAAACTCTTATGAGAAATGTCAGGATCAAATGGGAACTATTCAAGTACAGATATTATAGTCGGCAGACCTAAAAAAAATCTCACAATTGGACACTCAAGTAGGTGTTTCAATTCATTCAGACACAGAACCTGGTTAAAGCCAGACATACTCCGGCCAACAATCATGATACTCCACAGTCCAAGGGGCATTGAGCTGAAAGTCAACAGACTGCTAAAGTCCAGTACAATCGGAGGGGAATCACCCAAACTTGGTATGTGCTCCAGAATCAAGAGTGTTCACTGTTCAGTCGAACAGATCTCTGGGAAAGCATTGAGCAAACCTGACAAAGGATTTTCCTAGTACTGGACAAACATGCCCAAGGTGAACAACAAATAACAGCAGGTGCATTGCCATGAATTTCTGTTAGAAAGATTGAAAAGGAGGACATAAATCTTGTTGAGGATGTAGAGTTATACAGCTCATTGACTATAAAATTCCCGAGAAATATATCACAAAAGCTCATCAAAATATGGCAAATGCAGAACGCAGATGAAGGATGTGCTAGAATTAAAGAATACTGCAGAAGCGGTTGGCCAGAATATGTTCCAAATGATTTCATCCTGAAACAATAACTCAAACAATTTAGGCATCTCATTACTTTAGTCAATTTATTAATCTAACAATGAGAGGTTGGTCATGCCAAAAGTCCTCAGACTTGAAATCCTTCAAAGATTCATTGCCCAGGTACCCAGGTGGAACTGCCAGTCTGGCATTGCCCAAGCAGCACCTCCCCCCTTGCCCTCGGCCTCCTTGGGAGGGGTCTCAATGACTTCTGGTTCCACCGGTGAGGGCGAGTCGACTGCTCCCTGTTCATGGGGAGCATGCCTATTCCTCACCAGCGCAAACCTTTCCTGGCAAAATCGTAAAGGGGGGGGTGGGGGGGGGGCGGTCAGGCCCGCATTATTGAGTGCAGGGCTCGCTAAGCAGATGTAAAACAGCATTATAATACATTTCCATACATTAACCTACCCCCTGCCTATTTCCGGTGAGAGGCTGACCACACCAGAAATCTGGTGCTCGTAAAATGGCGCTGGTTGCGAAAACTGGTGCCAGCCGCACTAAACACTTTACACCCAATCTAACTAACCACATCGTGCCTGGAAACACTGTGGGAAAATTGCCCCCAAAGTATTAGAATTATGTTTGGCAGCCAGACAAAAGGTAATTTGGCAGAAAATGTTTTTTTTTGTCTCCTGCAGAACAGCAGCATTCCTAAAGGAACCACACAGCCTCAGGTACTTAACTAAATGGAGGAACATTTGCCACAAGTCTTGGTTATTGAGGTGGGAAAGTGATTGGGGTAAGTTCATGGAGCATGCAGATTGGGGCGGGGGGAGGGGTGGCTGTTGGGGGATGGTTGGTGAGGGGAAGGAGATCCGGTATTCCCGAGATTGTAGTTATGGGGGATGGGGAGGAAGATCAGCAGTTAGAGAGCCAAGAGGTCAGGGTTTCCATTAGTACATCTTTATTGGAGCAATAGCAATGTTAGAATTATATATTTCCAAAAAATCAACTCATAAAACAAATAAATCCCAAAGTATTAGAATTATGTTTGGCAGCCACATGAAAGGTAATTTGGCAGAAAATGCTTCTTTTGTCTCCTGCAGAACAGTAGCATTCCTAAAGGAACCACACAGCCTCAGATACTTAACTAAATGGAGGAACATTTGCCATAAGTCTTGGCTGTTGAGGTGGGAAAGTTTAATAAAAAAGACTAATGCTGCGTTTCTCATTTCTTGACGCCTTACTGAGTGATAAAAGACTATTCATTATAATAATGCTTTCCTGTAATGAATTCAGCTCCTGGTATCTTTGTGCACATTACAAATTCTATCTGGTACAGTTGTACAGATGCCAAGTCGTTCCATATTGAAACGTTTGAATTTCATTTGAAAAGTGTGTCTTTAAAAACAAAAGGGTAATTTTAACCTTGCAAGAACATTGGCCTGAATTAATCATCCACACACTTTGTGGGCTCAAAAGCAGTTGCAAAATGTGTTCCTGGCCACTGTTGGATCTGGGGTTCAGTTTTATGCTGGTTGGTTAGTTAATGGTATTCCATGTAAAATGCACTCTGAGAAAGACTGAGTGATGTCAGGGAGGTCAGGAAGAGGGCAATGCCAGGAAAAGGGAGCTTCTAAAGTGCTGTTTCAGGGTGCTAGCTACTGCAGAGATGTCTCAGGGAGCTGATGACCCTTGAAATGTAAAATTGATGCTAAGAAAACTATGCCCATGAGTGTCTGGGCAACACAATCATACCAGATCTTAATTCCCAGACACATTTGTTAATTTTATTTCAGCCCTGCTAGTTTACCTCATCCTGGATTCAGGTTTTTGCTAAAACAGTAAGGCCACCTGGCCAATCAGCCCACCTGCCAAACGTAAATATAGACAGGTCACGTAAAGTTGCATTGAATTGGCCCCTTAATGGGCGAAACTGCCTGCTTGATTGATGGCGTGCCAATATGCTTCCAACTCTTGTACATGCCCACTAACTGAAATATTGCACAAGTGCACGATGATGTCAGGACACAGGTCCAACGCCTTCTCCCACAATTTCCTGTGCTGCCGGGTCAGACTGGCAGTTACTTCAGTTTTCACACAAATTCGGCACTTGGAATTTTTTTGGGGGGGGGGATTTCCACCCATCATGTTTTTATGCTGAAATGTAATTGTTGCCCCACGATAAATGAGAATGGTCTCATATCAATTTGAGTGAGAGAAACAGAAAAGATGAGATTGACTGGCTAACTTCCACTCCTTGAACAATACAATCCGATCACTTCGCAAACTGGTGTGTTATCTCTCATAGGACCTCATTGTACAGCTTAGTAACTGACTACAGGAAACAGTGTGAGACCTGTGCTGCAAAGTAATGGATGTACCCAGCTGCCTATGAAACATGCAGAGGGAATGGAAAACTTAAAATAAGTGTGCACTTTGAAGATCTGCATACTTGAATCAAACAGCCTACAATTTATTCAGTTCCTGGGGCACTTTAAAATTAAACTCCTTTGCATTCACATTTGACATGCACACTGTGTTTGCTTATGTGGTTACAGGATTGCAATTTTGCCATCAGGATCCACTTAATGGCGATCAAAATTAATGAAAAAAAATGGAAACTGCTGTGAAAATAAGTGTATATTTCCAAACGTTACCACTGGGGTAATCTGACAGCATGATATTTTTCCTGCTGTTAGGAAATAAGAACCATCAGCTTCAATGTTTTGAAGCATCCATGTATCACAAGTGGTACCTGTAATGAAACTCGGATATCTTTAGAGGAACTAAATTTTCTTTTTTGGAAATAAAATGATGAATTTGACGCTGAACAAAGTGGAAGAGACAAACAATAGGCAATGTCTTTCTGCTGTTTTGATGAGTAAAGCAGAGGCCAAGTACTGCTTTTTATACTTCAATGTTTTACGTTTTTAACTCTGAGCTAATGCCTTTGTCAAATAAATATAAAAAATATTTGAATATGATATGAAAAATCTGTAAAGGAGCCCAAATAATTAGGTGTGTGTGTTCTTTTAAAATCACTGCCTATACTCATCATTCCTCTACTAACTTCAACTTGACATTAGCCTGAGACTTTGCAAAAAGTACAGAGAAAAAGATTCCAGTTGTTTTTAAGTATCTGATTAAAAAGAGAAAAACCCTCTCCAATCAATGAGTAATGATTTTAAAATGCATTCCAATTTCATTATGTAAAATTATGTTCCATAGGCCATGCAATAAATTCTGAAACTATCAGTCAGTTATTTCATGAAACACTATTCTGTTACATATGGTACCCTTACATGAATGTGTCAAAGCCCTGTAATCTGCAATTTTGTTTCTAATCAATCCTATTTAAAAGCCTTGCAGTCTATCTCAGACTTTTAGTTTAAAAAGATATCTACTAAATTAAAGGTGACAGCTAGGTAATGCAAAGTCAATTCTTTGGAAATTGGTGCTTTGTTTCATTTCTATGTTGTACCATTTGCCAATTGTTTAGAAATAAGGTTGGCCATCATTTTCTGATGTGATTCTGTTGAACAATTGTGGAATTATTTAATTGCTCTGAAAAGGTAGTTGATCAAATTCCTGAACCTATTTGATGAAACAAGCCAGGAGCAATTGTCCAAAAATATTCTGAGTGTCGAACTTGTGTGAAAACTGGAGTAACTCACGCCGTTTTGTTCAGTAGATGTTCAGAGAAGAACCTGTGCACTACTGAGTGCCTCACCGTAAATCCTATTAAAAGTTAGAGGGGCCTGGCCCATTACCGCCAGAGAGGCAGGCAGCAGAGTGCTGAGCGGGCCACTGTCAACGTTGAGATCAGTGCGTGTGCAGCAGCCGTTGTCTGCCCACCTCCCAGTTGCTGGCCAGTGCGACCATTGGCCAGCCCCGTGACCCTGCAACACTGGCCGTCTGCACCCCCCATAGTCCAATTGCTGGCCATCCCCCAGCATGCCCAGGCTGAGCCTTGATCCTCTCCCCCATCGCAGCCTTGATCTCCTGCCCTTCCCCACAATTCCACCCCCCCTCCCAACGAACCAGATGCCCAGCACAGATTGCGCTAATTTGGCAGCCGCCTAAATCTCCCAGCCGGCTGCACTAAAAAATCAGCACAGCAGCTTGAGAGAATTGCCCCCAATCCACAATCAGTTAACTGCTATGGTGTGTTTTCATTAAGGTAACCGCCCTGTAAAGAATGTGCTATAATGTGATTTTATTATGAATTTTGCATAATATGTGTGATTTAGGTTATAATTTTAGACTGGGAATCAGGGATGTCCACTACAACTCTCACCAAGAGTTTTACAGATGCACCATAGAAAGCATTCTTTTTGGCTGTATCACAGCTTGATATGGCTCCTGTTCTGCCCAAGATTGCAAGAAACTACTAAGGGTCGTGAATGAAGCCAGTCCATCACACAAAGCAGCCTCCCACCCATTGACCCTGTCTAAACTTCCCACTGCCTCGGAAAAGTAGCCAGCATAATCAAGGATCCCACACAACCCGGACATTCTCCCTTCCATCTTCTTCTGTCTGGAAAAAGATACAAATGCCTGAGGACATGTGCCAACAGACTCAAGAACAGCTTCTTCCCTGCTGCCATCAGGCTTTTCAATGGATCTATCTTTATATTAAGTTGATCTTTCTCCACACCCAACTATCACTGTAACACTACATTCTGCAGCCTCACTCCTTCGCTATGTGCAATATGCTTTGTATAGCATGTAAGAAACAATACTTTTCACTGTATCCCAATACATATGACAATAATAAATCAAACCGAATGACACAAGTTTTCCAATTTTCAATTGTAAAACTCTTCTTAAAACCCTGAGGATTCTAACATCTCTTTGACAGTAAATTTGATTTAAAAAATTGAAACTTATCTTTTCTTTTGGTTTATAATTATCTATTCTTGATGTGAGGAATATTTCAAAAGACCAATGATACAGCAATATCTGTTTCAACCATTAGAATTAATATTCAGATTTTTCCATTAAGGATCTTTCAGACACAAATGCATGCAAAAAAAACAGGAAGGAAGGTAGCAGTGCTGTCTAGGAGATTAGTTATTCACTGCAGAACTTCCAGCCTTCAAACTGCTCTTTAGCTACAATATTTATGATTGTTCCAGTGAAGTTTGTGGTCAATGCTCCAACAACACTCAAGAAGCTCGACACATCCAGATCAAAATGGCTTGCTTGATTAGCATCTCATCCACCACCCTGATCAGTCACTCCCTCCTTTACACGATTGGGGCATTATGTACCATCTACAAGATACGCTGCAACAATTTGCTAAGGCTCCTTTGACAGCATCTTCCAAACCCATGATCTCTGACAGAAGAACAGGGGCAGCAGATGAATTGGAAAACCTGCAAGCTGCTTGTGACTTGTAACTATATCACATTTCCTTCATTGACGTAGGATCAAAATCCTGGAATATCACCCCTAAAAGCCCTGTGAGTGTACCCACACCACAGTAGTTCAAGAAAGTGACCAACCACCACTTTCTCAAGGTCAACTGGGGCTGAATAATATACACAGGCTGACCCACATCCATACACCAAGATTGGATAAAAACAAAACAATTTTCCTCTGTGGTTAGTGCCCTAATGCCAAGCACAATAATCTGCCCATTGTCTCTTAAATACAATAAGTTCCAATGAACTAATTGTTCTTGACACAATTTTCAGCTGAATGATAGAATGGAAAATTATTGCTGAAATCTCCTCTCCAATTCTATGATTCAGTGAATCCTCGTGGAATTTTAATTACCTGTTCGAAGGATACCATAAATATCAAATACTGCTCAGGAATTTTAACTATTGTTTCCCAAAGTTCAAACATTAAATTAGTGGCTGAGAAAATTAACAATCATGCTGCAAAATGCATTCAATTATATAATATGCTATCACTCTAACTGGAAGAACTAAAGACTATCTAAAATAATATTTTTCTTCTCTTGAGAAACTGAGGTGCAGGGTTATAGTTCTGGACTGCAACAAAATAATGAAAAGATAAGGCACTCCAAGGAACACTGAATAAGGGATTCTATATTTGAACATTAGGAGCCTAAGTACAAAAGAAATTAAGAAAGGCAAAGGAAGTTGAGGAGTTCCACAAATGGGGCGGCATGATGGCACAGTGGCTAGTACTGATTCATAGTACCCTACAGTGTAGAAAGAGGCCCTTCGGCCCATTGAGTCTGCACCGAATGCAATCCCACCCAGGCCCTACCCCCATATCACTACATATTTTACCCACTAATCCCTTTAACCTATGCATCTCAGGACACTAAGGGGCAATTTTTTAGCATAGCCAATCAACCTAACCCGCACATCTTTGGACTGTGGGAGGAAACCGGAGTACGCGGAGGAAACCCATGCAGACACGAGGAGAATGTGCAAACTCCACACAGCCAGTGACCCGGGCCGGGAATCAAACTCAGGTCCCTGGAGCTATGAAGCAGCAGTGCTAACCACTGTGTTACTGATGCTTCACAGTGTCAGGGACTCAGGTTTGATCCTGACCTTGGGTGACTGTGTGGAGTTTGCATGTTCTCCACATGTCTGTATGGGTTTACTCCGGATGCTCCAGTTTCCTCCCACAGCAGGATGTGCAGGTTAGGTGGATCGGCCATGCTAATTTGCCCCTTAGTGCCCCAAAATGTGCAGGTAAGAGAGAAATATGTGTGAATGTGAGGATAGGGTCTGGGTAAGATATTCCCATTGGAGATTTGGTGCAGATTCGTTGGGCCAAAGTGGTCACCTTCTGCACTGTAGGGATTCCATAAGAAAAACTGACAGGTTCTATGAGTAATTGCTGGACCACAATAGAGCCAGAGATTGACTCATGATTGCCGAAGGAAAGGTGGCATGGTGGCACAATGGTTAACAATGATACCTCACAGCGCCAGAGACCCGAGTTCAATTCCAGCCTTCAGCGATGGCGTGGAGTTTGCATATTCTCCCCATGTATTCTCTCCCAGTTGCTCTGATATCCTCCCGCAGCACAAAGATGTGCAGGTTATGTGGGTTGGACATGCTAATTGTACAGGATTATGGGATGGGCCTGGATGGGACACTCTTTTGGAGAGTGGGTCTAGCCTCGATGGGCCAGTTGGCCTCTTCCTGCACTGTAGGTCTTCTACAGAAAGGACTGCCCTGCATGGGTTCGTGCTGAGCAAAGTAACTAAAGCTGTTCTTGCTAATCTTTTCAACTTCAATTTCATTTCTGTATGGCTAGTTCCTCGAGTAGCTCCGCTGACAGCTTGCTGTCAAAAGTATCCGGAAATGCAACAGTATCCTGAAAAGCTGGTCACTTTCATTTCTTGGAGATCAAAATGCCTGTGTAGAACAACCTCAAAAACATCATATTAACTATATTTCTTATTTCACTTCTCCAATGCCATTTGACACTTGCCACTCAATTGCATATTATAGCCTCATTCATTCGTTTTTCTTCCAGAACAAACTGGTGCACGATATCCACCAACAGCAGCCCGCTGGTGGGAGTTTATGCATCTTGAAACTCCTTATCAAGTTTAAGGATCAGACTGGGTACTGACACAACTATTGCTTTGACAGATGGCAAGGACTGCTGCTGCTTGCCAGGTTAGTAACCGAGATCGTATGCCGTTGCCCAGGCAGCCATCTGTAGCATTGTACACATAAATCCTGGCTCCTCAACCCGGAGGGGATAATGCTCACCAATTATAGCTTCTGCCATCATTCCTGCAGATTCACCACTAAGATGAGGGCACATTTACAGGAAAATGATGAGGATGGGATCCTGGGAAGCTGTTTTTTTTCCTCACACATACTATTTAACAATGAGGATGATGATGTTAAAGAGGAGGATAAGGGGCCAGCCACTCACCATTTTCAACTGTAGCATCCTCTCCCCAAACCCCCTGCAACTTGCCACCTGAAGCATGTACTCCATTCTCCCAGAAACTACAGACCTATGGAGTTCTCACTTGGCATTCAGACTTCAATGGGCACTCACCTGAAAAAAACAATGATAGAAGATCATTATGCCTTTGTGCAGGTCCTAAAAAACAATCTTGTCAAGGCGTGTGGTAACTGACAGGTGTTACTGCTGTGCTTCCTTTATGTCCTTCCCTCCTTCCTTTATGGCGACATTGGGGACATTTCGGACTGTATTTTCTAGTGGGTATTGTGAACCTGATTCCGGGCCTCAACCGGGATCTTGAGTTCATGTCACACGATCTGCAACCCCCACAACTTGCCTGGGCTTGCAAAATCTCACTAACTGTCCTGTATGGAGACAATACACATCTCTTTAACCTGAGCTTAATCCTCTCTCCACTCACATTGTCTGTACCTTTAAGACTTGATTACCTGTAAAGACGCGTATTCCAACAATTATCTTGTAAATTGAGTTTGGGTCTTTATATGCCCTGTTTGTGAATGCAACCCCTCACTCACCTGAAGAAGGAGCTTGAGGCTCCGAAAGCTAGTGCTGCCAAATAATCCTGTCGGATTTTAACCTGGTGCTGTGAGACTTCTTACTGTAACTCCAGTGAGACGGGTGGGCTCAGCAGCTAGCTGAGGATGTCTCAATATGCATTGAAGTGGAGAGGCCTGAAGCTGGTAGGGTCACCATGTTAGAGGGGAAACACTTCTGGAAGTCTTTTCACAAAGGTGGCTGCAGTCTTTCAATAAATGTCATCCTATCATTGGAACATTGGAGCCACCCTGCCAACTGCTGAGAGGATGTCTTGATTGAGCTGATAATGTACATATATAGTGGGTGTGACTGCACTAACAATACCAGAGCTTGTGCAAAGTGCCTTAAAAAGGACCTTCATTGCATTGGCCACATGCCCCTATGGAGAAGGCAGCTGACTCAGTTTCCAGTCCAAGGTGGCTACAGCCTTTAAGAGATATTCTCTGGGGGAGAAATCATGTGACCCACTATCCCAATCAGGGATAGAGTTGGGGATTCCCTGGGACATGTTGAGACTTGTCCTAGCAGTTGAACACTACAGCTGAGCATGGAAAAGTTGTTTAAAGCACTGTGTAATTAATTGTCTATAGTAGTAATTAATTGTTGTGTTTAAAACTGAACTGTTGGAGACAATCTTTGAAGTTAATACACAGTCCTTTCTTTGGAAAGCCTGCAGGGGATTGGAATGTTTTTTCAGAAGCTATCCAGATATAGCTACCCCTACTTCCCCGAAAACCTAATCCTAATCCTATCTTCTCAGGCCTGGGTGAATACAGCCTTGCAGGTACCAGTGCAGCAAATACCAACTGTACTGAATTCTGAAATACATCTCCCAACAAAAGACAATCAGGATGAGAATTTCATTAGGCAGAGTCACTTAGCAGACAGCAGGCAAAACTGTGGGGTGGGGGGGGGCACACAGCAGGGGTGGTGGGGGGTAATACAATAGAGCTTTGAAATAAAGTTCATGATTCATAAGCATTAAACAGAATTTCATCAATGTAACACAATTTTAAACATGTTCGCAACTGCAAACAATTTCCTTTCCTTTTTCTACCAGTTACATGGTGCAACCCTTACAATTTCAACAGAGGTAGTGATAGGCTGCTCAAAACCTGTTCTGAATGCTCAGATGCTCTTCACTGAAGCAAGCTTCCATTTTTGAGTCTTGCCAAAAGCTGCCCATCTGTAGCTGTACAAGAGATGACTCGGCCATCAGGCAGAGGTCAGCATTCTGGGTTCTGACTGAGCAGTTTGGGGCAAAGGGTGAGAACTGGAAGCACTTTATGCAGTGATCCTAATTCTCTTTCTTCTGTCTCATGGCCCACTGCACTCCCTGTCTCGCCAACAGGTGGAGAACACGTTGCTGTCCTATGATCTGCCAAAGAGAAGCTTTCTTCAATATTGTTTAATAATGGCAGGCTGAAGTTTCAGGTCAGTGGGGAAGGCCAGCCTACATTCATTTATCTGCTGCATCTGATGCTCCATGCAGGTGGGAACTCTTTCCATTGGTGCAGACATCAGCAGAAAAGCCTGAGACCTAATGCTGGAGTTGGATTCCTCAAATATCTCTCCAATTGTATGCAGATGTGCCTCCAGAAAGTCTGCCAGAATATCACGCATTTTTGTGTTTCTACTCCAGAGTAATCTTTTGTTGAAGACCCTCAGCATCTGTGCCCAGCACCCTTCAGCAGCACTCTCCACTGCTGTCCCTGTGTCCACATCACTGTTCTGCTAACCTATTATGATGTGTGTTTTATCATGTAACAATCAATCTTCATTATCTGGCCTGTGTGAAGAGTATGTGCTGCCGGTTATTCAAAAATGCTGGTTAACAAAGAGTTTTGTTCACCAATGGAATACAGCGCAATACTTGCAGCAATAACCAAGACACAAGTAAACAGAAAATAAAGAACAATATTGCTTTTACTTCCACTCTTCAACTGTATCTTAAAAAAACAAAGTATAATATAATACAATAGTGAGGATGGTTTCTGGATAATTTTGTAATTGCTTCTGGTTGGTAAATTGATGAATTGTAATACGAAACAGCAGTAACTCTGGTTAGCAAACAATTCTGGTTAATAGAGTGACTGATAACACACAGCTTAGGGTAACTGGTTTGGAAGTCTCACAAAGATCTATACTGATGGAGAGTGTGCATCCTCAAGAATGAGAGACCTCCTCTTAGAAGGTTAATTCCTCCTCAGTCACCACCTCCTGAGAGATGTCTGTATTACTTGTGGGAGTTAGAAGGCCTGAATTCAAATTGACAAGGTGAAAGCCTTTCAGGGTCACCATGGTGTGAATCATCACAATTCTGTGACTTGTACCATCAAACCTACACTGAGTGAGTGCTGTACACCACCTGGCCATTTCATATTTAATGCTTACATTGTGTGGCTGGGAGAATCTCCCTCTCTCCATCTTCAATAGCCAGACATACCAAGATCCATCTTATCCCCAGTCCTCCCACATGTGCTGATGAATGGATGGTTATCTCTGGTTCTTTGTTCCTCCCTGGTGTTCTCTCCAACTTTCCTAACTCTAATTTATATGGTTGAACGTTAATCCGAAAGGAGAGGAAGAAGAGGCTGATAGATGTGAATATGGAATGTTTTGAGTGGATGGACAGACAACATTTGTCAAAGGTCACTCTGAGGATGGAGTCACATAGAATCCCTATAGTGCTGGAGGAGGCCATTCAGCCCATTGAGTCTGCACCGACACTCTGAAACAGCAACTTCCCCAGTCCCACCCTCCTCCCCTACCCACCCACTCTATCCTCATAACCTTGCACATTGTACCATGGCTAACCCACTTAACCTACATATCTTTGGACACTAAAGGGCAATTAAGCATGGCCAATCCACCTGAGCTGCACATCTTTGGACTGTGGGAGTAAACTGGAGCACCCAGAGGAAACCCACACAGACAGGGGAAGAACATGTGAAATCCACACAGACGCTGAAATCGAACCTGGACCTCTAACGCTTTGAGACAACAGTGTTAACCACTGTGCATTGCCTGAATTGCAACTTTCTAATAAGATGGTAGTGAGTGGCACTGATGGTTGGTCAGATGGGGATATGGGACATGTGCAAGATTTGTTGTTCTGAGGCTGATGTTTAGGGAACATCTGGGGAAGTCAGACTTGGGGACTTTGTGCTTGAATGTGCCAATCCAATCACTTTTCCAGCCCAAATGATGTCATTAAACCTCTTCTGGCACTGTATCCCTGAGTGAGGCATCACCTTCCAAACAAGAGTCGTATGAACGTGAAACAGCCGGGGAAAAAGGGAGGGGGGGAAATCCAACAGGAGTCCCAAAATGGTTTCTATGCTGGTGGAATTTCTCACTGAGATAGTCCCTACTTCCCTCACCTCACGACATAATGAGGTTCTTGCCATGGAAGGGCAGGGACTCCATTAACAAACATTTAAGTGTCATTAGCAGGCCTCCTCACTGTATTATCCCCCCAAAGTAAGTAATTTCTCCACCACTGTTGTAATGTTACATTAGTGGGGTTTACAAAGGTCTGAACAAATAGGGCCTAGTGAAGAGAACCGACTGGAGGCACAGGTAAGTATATCTCTTGGGGTGGGGGTATGGTAATACCCGGACAATGTCCTGGCCCTGCTCCCTTGCGGCCCTCCAATGCCAAGGGGTTTCCTTTGGTGTTTGGGGACACTAAGGGAGGGGTCATGTGTCTGTGGAGAGGGGATTCCAATGTCTGTGGGGGGGGGGGGGGGGGAGGGGAATGGCGATCAAGATGCCGTATCTGTGAGGGGAGAGTGGTTCCATGTCTGTGGTGGTATTTATTTTCAGTTTTATTTTTTCCAGTTGGGTTGCCCTTTAAAAATGGCGCCCCAATCTGTCAGGGATAAAGATTGCTGGCAGCAGGCTCTGTCACAAGTGTAACATTGTGGGACCCACCTCTATGACTTTTCTGACTATTTAACAAGAAAATATGGTGGGAAGGGCATGTGTAGGAGGCATTGTAACAGATGGGCTACACACTGTATTTCCTGCCTGAGTTAACACATAGTCAAAAAAAGGAAAGATTCCGCCCATGGATCCTTCTCTGTTTTTTATATGACTCCTTCCAGCCTCGCCTCCTCGTTTTCTCGGGCTGCATTCTGTCTTCTATCTGTGGTGAACAGAATCTCCCTGCCGGCCCTGACAACTCTGAGCGTGATGTCACTGAAAAATATAATCACTGAAAAACTAGAAATTTCAAATTAATACACAACTTTCTTTCATTGAAGTCCAGTGAATATTTATCAGAAAATGATGTGACGCTTGGTACCCAATTGATGTGGCTTGATGCCTATGTTTTTGATTATATGTAATGATACTTTGAGATAATGTAATGATATGGTCAATGGTCATATCATTATACATTGGCCCTTATTCCATTAAACCTCCCTGGCAGTGTAGATCTTTTGAAAGCGGTGAGTTAAGGTCATAAATTTGGCCTTATAATGGTGTTGTACGGACAATTGTGCAGCTTTAATTGTTCATAGGGAATTAATAACTTCTTATGTTTTGTTAACACTGCTTTGCCAAGACTTCCACTGCCTCAGTTAAGAAAGCCATTGCTCAGTGGAAGATTGAGCCTTATTGATCAGAACAGTCTTTTTTTCTCATTATTCTTTCATAAGATGTGGCTGTCACAGACAGGGCAAGCATATTTTGCCCTTCCCTAATTATCCTTGAACTGAGTGGCTTGCTAGGGAATTTCAAAGGGCAGTTAAGAGTCAACCTTCTTGCTGGGGTCTGAACTCACAAGTAGGCCAGACTGGATAAAGATGGCACATTTTCTTCCCTGAATGATAAAAGTAAACCAAATGGGTTTTTAATAACAATCTGTGTTGAGTGTCATGGTCACTTTTACTGGTAGTAATTTTACTGACACAAAGCTGGGTGGGTGGTTGAGCTGTGAGGAGGATACAGAGATGCTTCAGTGTGATTTGGACAAGATGAGTGATTGGGTGAATGCATGGCAAATACAGTATAATGTGGATAAATGTGAGGTTATTCACTTTGGTAGCAAAAACAGGAAGGCAAGTTATTATCTGAATGGCTGAATGGTGGTAACTAAGAGAGGAGAATGTGCAACGAGACCTGGGTATCCTCGTACACCAGTTGCTGAAGGTAAGTATGAAAGTACAACAGATGGTAAAGAAGGCAAGTGTTCTGATAGAATCCCTACAGTAAAGAAGAAGGTCATTCAACCCGTCGAGTCTATGGTAACTCTCCAAAAGAGCATCTTACCCAGGCCCACCACCCCTTTGTAAACCCAAACATTCACCACGGCTAATCCACCTAATTTACATAAACATGGACACTAAGAGGCAATTAGCATGGTTAATTTATCTGGGACTGACATACGAGGAGAATGTACAAACCCTACACACAGTTACCCGAGGCCAGAATCGAACCTGGGTCCCTGACGCTGTGAAGCAGCAATGCTAACCACTGTACCACCAAGTCTATTAAGCTGGATGATCACTCATGACCATAATGAATGGCACAGCAGGCTCAAAGGGCTGAATGGCCCATTGATGCTTCTCTTTTCAATGTTTCTATACTCTAGATTTTTTAATTGAATTTAAACTCCACCAGCAGCAATAATGGCAATTTGATCCCATGCCCCCCGTCTTTGCATTACTTGGCTCTCTGGATCAATAGTCCAGTTTACTGCCACTGCTCCCCTGCCTTCTTCTCTTCTGTTCCATAAAGTTTGCAACATTTGGGATCAATAATAGGATGACAGATTATTATTTGAAGGGGTATAAATTGAGAGAGATGGATACTTGGAGTTCTTGTGCATCAGTTGCTGAAAGTAAGCATGCAGGTACAGCAGGCAGTAAAGAAGGCAAATGGTATATTGGCCTTCATAGTGAGAGGATTTGAATATAAGGAAAGGGATGTTTTGCTGCAATAGTTGGTGAGGCCACACCTGGAGTATTGTGTGCAGTTTTGATGTCCTTACCTGAGGAAGGATGTCCTTGCTATAGACGGAGTACAGCAAAGGTTTACCAGGCTAATTCCTGGGATGACAAGTTTGTCAGGGGGAAGCGATGGCTTAGTGGTATTATCACTAGACTAGAAATTCATAAACTCAGCTAATGTTCTGAGGACCCAGGTCAAATCCCACCATGGCAGGTGGTGGAATTTGAATCCAATAAAGAATCTACTGATGACCATGAAACCCTTGCCGATTGTCGGAAAAACCCATCTGGTTCACTGATGTCCTTCAGGGAAGGAAATCTGCCTCCCTACCTGGTCTCGCCTACATGTGACTCCAGAGCCACAGCAATGTGGTTTACTTTCAACTGCCCTCCAAGGGCAACTATGGATGGGCAATAAATGCTTAGCAGCCAATGATGCCCATCCCACAATGAATAAAGAAAAAGAGGAGAGATTAAATTGGTTAGGATTATATTCACTGGAGTTTAGAAGAGTGAGGCAGGATCTCACAGAAACTTATAAAATTCTAACAGGGTTAGACTGATAGATTCAGAAAGAATGTTCCCAATGGTGGGGGAGTCCAGAACTAGGAGTCATAGTTTGAGGATAAGAGGAATTTTTAGAACATTTTAGAACTGAGGTAAGGAGAAATTTCTTCACCCAGAGGGTGATGAATATATGGAATTCACTACGACCGAAAGTAGTAGAGGACAAAACATTGTCTGTTTTCAAGGAGAAATTAGATGTATCTCTTGGGGCTGAAGGGATCAAGGGATACGGGAAGGAGGGGGGATCAGGACATTAAATTCAATGATCAGCCAGGATCATGACGAATAATGGAACAGACTTGAGGGGCTGAATGGCCCACTCCTGCTTCTAGTTTCTACTTTTCTACGTTTCTAGTAACCAAACTCAGCAGAGGTGCTGCAATTGACCCCAACCTTCAATCTAAGGAGTCTAATGAGGACCAAATTATTGTATGCTTGATTTCAAATGAAGGGAGATTTATCTTATCTGCACACTTGTTTTGAGGAGCTCAGTGATTAGCTGGGAACAGTATCCTGTAGCTTCGATGCAGAGTTATTCAGGCTTGAAACATTAGCTCTGCTCCCCCTCCACAGGTGACTGCCACACCTTCTGAGGTATTCCAGCATTTATCATTTTTGTTCAGATTCCAGCATCCATTGTAATTTGCTTTTTGTGGCATCACAGAATGTGGCAACAATTTCAGATGATTAGGTGAACAGACATTTGTCTTCCTTTTGTTGACTCAATTGATGTCAAAAATTGGTGTCAATGAAATTGGTCTTCCCCAGTTGTGTGTGAAACATGCTTACAGTGTATTATCAGCCTGTTGTACACCTCACCTGGATTTCACTGTCCTGGTGAAGGGTAATGTGCACTCCAGTCAGGCAACAAAACAAGTAGTTGCTTATTTACCTTGAATTTCCTGAACTGTAAACTTTCAGGACGTTTTGCTTTTATTTTTAGACAGTTAGAATTTCTGTCCAAAAATTATGGTGAGAAGAGGAAAGTCTATTCCCTTATTATTTAGTGTGCATTTCAAAGGTATCTATTGAAAATGATATGCAATTGGGCAATGAAGGTTCATACACGATTGACTTTAAACACTTGCATGCAAATGAGATGAACTTGAACCCCCCTATCAGTTTTCCTTTGGTATGTCCGGTTTCCTCCTACACTCCAACGATGTGTGGGTTAGGTTGATTTGCCATCCCAAATTGCCCCTTAGTGTGAGGGTAAATACATGGATTGTTGTTGGAACAGCTCAATGGGCTGAATGGCCTCCTTCTGCACTGTAGGAATTCAATGATTCTACGATTGCATTTGATTTGATTTGATTTATTATTGTCACATGTATTGGTGTACAATGAAGAATAATGTTTCTTGCGCACTATACAGACAGAGCACACTGTTCACAGAGTACATGGGGAGAAGGAGAGGAGAGGATGCAGAATGTGGTGTTACAATATTGCTAGGGTGTGGAGAAAACTCAGCTTAATATCAGGTAAGTGAAATCAGATGAAAGAAGAAGAAGCTTTTCTTGAGTCAGTTGATATGTGATCTTAGACTTTTGTATCTTTTTCCTGGCTGTAGTAGGCAGTGTTGGATTTCTTGCTTCCATAACAGATGGTCATTATGTCAGACATAAGGCAGAAATATTTCAAACTCTTACACACAAAAGTGAATTACCTGCTGCCAATTTCCTCTCATTTATATTTGCTCAATTTTCATACTTCTAAAACATCACCATTAGTGTTTTTACTGATATCCCCAAACCCCTCCAAAAGATCTCTCCAGATTGTATTGCTAAGAGAATGCTGGTTCTCCATTCTTTGTCAATTCTGCCCTGTAATCAGTAGCTGGCTGTGAACAATAATGCTTGGAGTAATGTTGCTTTTCCCTCTGCAGCAAAGTGCTTGGCCTCTATTCACCACCTCCTGAAAGTGAAGGTGAAATTGGAATATCTCATTGTTTGGGGATTTAAGAATGTATGTTCAGGTGTAAATGACCAACCCCTTTACTATTCTTCTCAGTTCACTTGAAGTAGGTGCTCATCACGTTTTCAAGCTCAGATCAGTTAAGCCATTTGTTGAGGCAAAACATATCAAGCCTCTGAGACACTGGCCACAATTTAGCAGCCCCATTGATTGTGGCGTAATGGCTGGTAAATCTTGGGAGTGGCTAAAGGATTTGCACTGTTGAGGTCTCAGTTTGAGATCTTTCCTGCTCCCCCACCGGTGATGTGATCAAGCTCATGCCCAGAAACTTCAATATATTAACAGCTATTTACTTGATGCTGTAACATTCCCCAACGACATATTTTTCCACCCAGTTAATGTGATGTCACGCCACCATGAATAACTACTCATTTTCTAAAAGGAAAACTAGTCGTGATGGCCACACTAAGGGCACGGAGGTAAATGCTTAACCCTTGGCTGGTGACATAGCTGGGCACTGCCCTGGCACTGTCCGGTGACATCCTGGCACTGCCCATGGTGTGTAAGATTGGTTATGCTAGGGTGGCAGCACTGGGTTGGCATCACCAGGGATGGCCCCTGTAGGAAGTGCCATTGAAGGGTTCTCCTTATGTGTGGTGAGGGCGGGGGAGTGCCCCAATACCTGTGGGGGGAATGTGGGGGTGGTGACGCAATATTTGCATTGTGCAACTTCTTTGAAGGAATCACAGCTGCTGTGAATACAGCTGTGAATGCTGTGAACCAGTAAATGCACTGTACTGAGGTCTCTAGGAGGCATTTGAGAAGATACCACATCAGGTTATGTGGAAAGTGAAAGCCCATGGTATAGGGGTAACATATTGGCATGGATTGAAGATTCACTAGCTAATGGGAAACAGAGAGGTGGCATAAAGGGTAATTTTTCTGGTTGGCAAAATGTAAATGGTGGTGTGCCACAGGGATCTGTGCTTGGGCCCCTCAACATCTTACAATTAAATAAATGACTTAGATGAAGGGATTGAAGTTATGGTTGCTAAATTTGCTGATGATACAAACATAGGCAAGGAAAGTAAATTGTGAAGAAGATGCAAGGAGGTTACAAAGGGACATAGATAGGTTAAGTGAGTGGGCAAATTTCTGGCAAATGGAGTATAATGTGGGCAAGTGTAAAATCCTCCATTTTGGTAGGAAGAATAAACAAAAGCTTATTATCTAAATAGTGAGAGATTGCAGAGTTCTGAGATGCAGAGAGATCTGGATGTATGAATCAAAATGCTAGTATACAACAAGCAATTATGAAAGTTAATCAAATGTTATTGCTTATTGTGAGGGAAATTGATTACACAAGTAAGGAGATTATGCTTCACTTGTACAGTGCATTGCTGTGCATATCTGAGGTATTTTGTACAGAACTGGTCTCCTTATTCAAGGAAAGATCTAAATGCATTCAAAACAATTCAGAGAAGGTTTACTAAAATAATACCAGGAATGGGCAGGTTGCTTTATGAGGAAAGGTTGGACAGATATGGTTTGTATCCACTAGAGTTTAGAAGAGTAAGATGTGACTTGATCAAAACTTTTTAAGATCGTAAGGGGTCTTGACAGGGTGGGTATGGAGAGGATGTTTCCTCTTGTCAGAGAAGCTAGAATGATTGGTCTCTGTTTAAATATAACGGATTGCTCATTTAGGATGGAGATTAGGAGATTTCTTTTCTCTGAGGGTTAAGAGTCTTCAGAACTCTCTTCTTCAAAAGGTAGTGGGAGTAGAGGCTTTGGATATTTTTAAGTCAGAGCGAGATATAATTGTGATTAATTAGGGAGTGAAAGGTTATTAGAAGTATACAGGAATGTGGAGTTGAGGTTACAATCAGGTCAGCCATGATCTACTTGAATGGTGAAGCAGGCCTGAGGGGCTGAGTGGCCTTCTCCTGCTCCTAATTCATATGTACATTCAAGTGAAGAGTGCAACCCTTGTGCCCAGCTTGTTGTCGGTTTAGCATCAGTCTTGGATTTCTACTCTCATCAAATGTATGATGCATCCTGGGACTCTACATTTCCTGATCTTAAAAGTCTCTCTGCTTGGAGGAAGTAAGATTTCCCAGACTGTAATGATAGTCCTACACACATCACTTGGACAATATACAGACAGGGAATGTCATGTTCTATAATTCCATCACAGAAAATGGCATGCAGCAGAACTGCAGTTCTGATGGAAGTCCATTGACTTGAAAGGTTAACTCTGCTTCTCTCTCCACAGAAGCTACCAGACCCGCTGAGTATTTCCATCATTTTCTCTTTTTAATTCTGATTTTCAGCATCAACAGTGTTTTATTTTTGAGGTTTGGATTGGGCTACTCCAGCCTATTGATTCTCTGCTCAAATCTAATGACTTTTATTGCACCCTGTGGTGGAGGCCATCTTATGTGAAATTCAAGGATTTGGCTGATCAGGCATACGGGAAATTTGGAGCAATCGGGATATGCAACTGTGGCTAGGCCTATGCCACTGGTACAGATTGTACAAAACCTTATGGAGGTTTGACATTCCTATCTGCAGTTTCACATTGTAGCACTGAAGGCGACAGAAAAGCTTGAGGAAATTCTCTATAAAACCTACGATGTAGCAACACTGTCTCAATAAGTCTGTAAACTATGTTAGTCAAAGAGTATGAGAGGAAAGTTTAACATGTTTTCCCCCATTTGTATGAGAAAATATCTTTGGAGGTTTACTTTCCTTTCATTAGATTTATGAGATTATCAAAATAAACTGTCTTGCATTAGCTCTTCCAAATATATCAACAGTTACTGTACATTAATCAAATCAGTTGCAGTCAGAACACTGCATTTCACTGAGTGACTTAGCTTCCTGACCCTTTGTCATAGCCACCAAATATTCAGTCAGGTGTGATACATTCAGATATCACTTCATTAATAGATCCATGATAATAATAATATTAATACCAGAACAAGGTTACTTATTATAGGCTGCATGAAATACTTGAGTAAATAAGATGATTCGATAGTTTAGATGCTTCAGAATTCAGAATTAACATGATTATATTTCAGTCCATGGTTATATCCAATATATATGATTACTTAAGGTGGCAAGGCACCTAGTTTGCAATAACAAGCCTACCATGTAGGTTTACAGTATATTGCAGCATGTTACTTTCAACTACTATTTTGACAATATTATTCCTATATTTCATACACTCTTGTCGTCTGGTTTATCCATGGTAATGTTGAGTGAATTTGCTTCTGGTTGCTCCTATTCAACCATGGGGCATGCATATGGTTGGTTTCAAACTGGAACCTATTGTAAACCGTGCCGACTTGGTGTCATGTTGGTGCAATTTGAATATATGCAGAAGGTCAATGTACGGTGAGGGGGGTGGTTAATGACATGAAAATACATTAAAATGTATTTAAATTAAGTTCACGCCCATTATGTGTGTGAATCTGATTGTGATACTGGTGAGGGGGCGGCAAAAATCGGAAATTGTGATCCTGAGCCCCTGCCACCATTCCTGCAGACATCAAACATGGGCTCAGGATCATCCCCTTTTCTATTGCAGTGTCTTCCTCTGTAATGTCCTGACTATATTAGGGGTTGTGAGTTTTAAACAAAAAGAATTGCACAAATAGATCCAAAAGATTTATTCTAGGAACTCTTGTCTGTACAGAGTAGAAACTGAAACTAAACAATGCTCTTTGCATTTCACCCTGACAGATTTAACTTTGAACATTCCAATATATGGAGAGACTTAACACGTGGTCTTCTGTGGCTCCACTTCTCTGAGATTTTCATCATTTCTATGATGGAGAGCTGTGCTGCTGACAGTAATCCTGTAATCTTGTTCTCTTAATTTTTATCATAATCTTAAACTCTTGTATTTTTGGAGCGGGGGGGGCGATATATATTTAAATAGTTGCATGATTGCTTTAACAACCTGTCACAAGATTTAATGATGATATCATTGGGCTGTATCATAGGCTCTTGTTTAGTTTCAGTTTCTACTCTGTACAGACAAGAGTTCCTAGAATAAATCTTTTGGATCTATTTGTGCAATTCTTTTTGTTTAAAACTCACAACCCCTAACATAGTCAGGACATTACAGAGGAAGACACTGCAATAGAAAAGGGGATGATCCTGAGCCCATGTTTGATGTCTGCAGGAATGGTGGCAGGGGCTCAGGATCACAATTTCCGATTTTTGCCGCCCCCTCACCAGTATCACAATCAGATTCATAATGGGCGTGAACTTAATTTAAATACGTTTTTATGTATTTTCATGTCATTAACCACCCCCATCACCGTACATTGACCTTCTGCATATATTCAAATTGCACCAACGTGACACCAAGTCGGCACGCTTTACAATAGGTACTCCCAGTATTGAACCTATCGTAGGGCTGCCTCAGGGCATAAAGATGTGGTTAGTTCTCAGGTGAGAGGACATGGCCTAGCACATGTTGGTATTGCCAGTTGGACACCATGGCAGTGCCAACCTGTGCCAGAGGGCACTGCTAGCAGTGGACCCCTGTGGAAACCTATGTAGGGGGAGTGGTTTCAGTTATTTGTGGTGGCGGGGGGGGAGCAGACGTAAGAGCTGGAGATGCCGGAGACGGCTGGGGTGGGCGTGGTGGGTGCCAGAGTTGACTTTGTGGGTGAGCTTTTGGGGGGAGGAGGTCCAATGTTCGGGGGGATGGGGGGAATGTGGAGGGGGAGAGGTGCCGGCACTGACTGCTGTGGCTGGGAGAAGTGTTAATTCCAATTGGTGGGGGAACGGGGGCGGGGGGTGGGGGGGGTGCGGTGGTAGGCGGGGGGTGTGGAGAAACGTTGGCTCCAATCCAAAGGTGGGGGGCGGGGAGTGGTAGCTGGATACTGGCTCCAATCAGAGGGATGAATGTCAGCTCCATTTGGATGAGGGTGGGGGTTGGGGGGGGTGGGGGTGGGTGAGGGCGTGGGGGTGGGGGTGAGCCGCTGAGACCTCTGTTGTGGGCTGGAGGAGAGGTCAACACTTTGTCTGATTGGGGCGCCCTTTAAACATGGCTCCCCGATCTGTGTGCAGTTGGGCTTTGCCAGTGTGTTGAGGCTATCCACTACCTGATGGTGTGAAACACGCATAGCTGTTTTGTGAAATTTGAAATTGATTTAAATATTAAAATCAACCTCGTGCCTTTTTTGGATGTTGTAAAATCTGGAGACAAGATCAGAGAAACACGCCATTTTCTCACTTGAACCAACACGCTACCATTTTTTGGTAAGATTTCCCACCCCCCTCCACAAATAATGTCACTAGACTAGTAATCCAGAGGCTAATGTTCTGGGGACTTGAGTTCTAATGTCACCACCACAGCCGGTGGAAACTAAATTCAATAAAGCTGGAACTGAAAGCTAGCCTTAGCAATGGCAACCAGGAGACAACCATTGATTGTCTTAAAAATCTGTCTGGTTCTCCATTGCCCATTAGGAAAGGAAATCCACCATCCTTACCTGGTCTGACCTCCAGGTGTTTCTGTGACTCCAGATCCACAGCAATGTGGCTAATGCTTAACTGCCCCCTGAAATGGCCTTTGCAAGTCAATCAGTTCAATGACAATTCAAGATAGATTTTAAAAAATGCCAGCTTTGCCAGTGATGCCAACATCCCCTGGAAGCATAAAGTAAAAACCCATTGCTTTTATTAGATTCATGTATCACAGCGGAGTAACAGGCCAATTGATAAACACCGATAGCAAAATCCAGCCGTGAGAATTATTTAATGCAAGTAATAAGTGTTCCAAACCAATGTTTAGCTTGGAGATATGCTTTGAATAGGATAGTCATGTTGCAGTGTTCAATAGATTATGAATACTGGATATCATGGGGATTATTTTCATCTTTACCCTGTAGCAGATTGCCTGCCTATTGCAGAAATCAATAAAAATGAGAACCAGGTGGATTCAGTAACAGTTGTGTGATAACAATCCAGGTTACTAGCCAGGCATTGACATTGAAAATTATCCCCATTGATGCAGGCTCCATTGCCTTGTAATTGCCAGTAGGGGTGTCAAAAAACAGTTTTCATTAGTGATCTAGAATAATTACTTGGCATTTAGAGCCTCAGGCTCAGAATAAATGTGTCAAAACACAAAAGAAAACATTGCTGATAACCTGTAATCCTGCCTGAAATCATTGAGTATTTTTTCTATGATGGATGCTGCCTTAAGATTTCTGAAATAATAAGACTAAGTCCATCACTGCAGATGCACATTCTGGTAAGTATATCCTATTCCTTTGCTAGTCAGTATCATTGTGTAGCATTGTTTAATCCACCTACGTAATATTCATTTTATTCAATAACGCATCATTTATATGCAAGAAGAAGCTGTATGAAATAATCTATGGAAATGGGTGTCTGGAGTAAAATTATAAAAGTGGATGATTTTGAATAAACCAAACACATTGAACTCTCAGGATTAATGTGCATTTATTATTCTGGGGTTGATTTTTGATATAGCCATTACAGGGACTAAAATCGATTCACACAGAAATACAATTTTTTTCTCACAACTGCTATTGGTTTTAGTTTATTTATGAGTGTCGCAAGTAGGCTTGCATTAACACTGCAATGGAGTCACTGTGAAAATCCCCTAACACACCCTGGCACCTGCACAGGTACACTGAGCAAGATTTTAGCATGGCCAATTCACCTAAACAGCTCATCTTTCATACTGTGAGAGGAAACTCATTGTTCTCCGGAGCATTGAACCTGGTGGCTGTGGCTGTGGTGAGTGACTGATTTAAAGTAAAAAACCGCTTTTTTTCTGTACTTCCAGTTCTCGGGGCTTGTTAGAGTGTAGTTTACTTCCGTACCGGAAGTTAGGCCAGGGGATTGTCGTTAAGGGGGAGCGGGGGGTATAAAAAAGGGGTAGCAGCATACAGCGGGCAGTGTCGGGAGCGGGCAGCGGAGTGAGTGGGAACTGAGTGAGAAGGGCTTTGGCTCGCTGGGCTTGGTGAGAGCAGGCTTAGAGAGGGTGAGTGACAGGTTTCTACCTTTGGGCACTTACAGGAGGTTGGGACATGGTAGGGAATATAGGGAGGAATGTAAGTTGTGTCAGGTGCCACATGTGGGAGTTCCTGGTGGTGTCACGTGTCCCCAAGGTCCACATCTGCAGTAAATGTTTAGAACTGCAGCGCTTGAGGGCCCGGGTCAGGCAACTCGAGGGGCGTCTGGAAGATGCGTTTCTAGTCAGGGAGAACGAGGAGATAATGGCTGGGAACCATGAGCAGGAGGAGGTCTCAAGGGCTGAAGAGAAGGGAGGATGGACGACTGTTAGGAGGGGAAAGAGGAAGAAGAAGAGTAGTCAGGGTCCCCCGGCCTCCCCAGGGGCCCCCCATGGTTCGTCGACAGGGGCACAGAAAGATAGGCAGGAGGAGGAGACTGACTTAGAGGGACAGAAGGGGGCTGGCAAGGTGATAGTGGTAGGGGACGGGAGGGTCAGAGGTATCGATAGGAGGTTCTGTGGACAGGGGCGCGACTCCAGGATGGTGGTCTGCCTCCCTGGAGCAGGGGTCAAGGATGTAACGGACAGGGTAGAGGGAATTTTGAAAGGGGAGGGGGCACAGGCTGAGGTCATAGTACATGTAGGGGAGGGGGACATAGGAAGGAGGAGTAGGGTAGAGGTCCGTAGGCAATTTAGGGAGCTGGGGGCCAAACTAAAGAGTAGGACCTCCAGGGTGGCACTCTCTGGGTTGTTGCCCAGTACCAGCAGGGCAAAGAATGACGAGATCATGCAGCTGAATGCATGGTTGAGGGATTGGTGTAGGGTAGAGGGCTTTACTTTTGTGGATCACTGGGAGGTGTTTAGGAGAGAAGGGCAATTGTACAGGAAGGGTGGGGAGAATTTGAACGGGAGGGGAACTAATGTCTTAGCGGGGAGGTTAGCTGGGGTGTTTATGAAGGGTTTAAACTAAATTGAAGGGGGGGTGGGGAGGTGGCTGGGAGAGAGTTGGGTGAAAGGAAAAGTATCAGGGAGAAGGAGGTTCCGAGGGACACTTGTGGGTTGAACTGTGTCTGTTTCAATGCTAGGAGTGTGGCAGGGAAAACAGATGAGCTTAGGGCCTTGATGTTTGTGAGGCAGTTAGATGTGGTGGCTGTAACAGAGACATGGTTAAGGGAAGGGCAGGACTGGCAGCTGAATGTTCCTGGGTACAAGTGTTTTAGGTGTGACAGAGGAGGGTTGAAGAGAGGTGGAGGGGTGGCACTGTTAGTCAAGGAAAGCATCACAGTAGTGCAGAGGGAGGACAATATAGAAGAGATAGGGATTGAGTCACTGTGGGTGGAGTTGAGGAATAAAAAGGGAGCGATTACGTTGCTAGGGGTGTATTATAGGCCACCCAACAGCCCGAGGTCAGTGGAGGAAGGCATTTGCAGGGGCAGGAAGAATAGGGTGGTTGTAGTGGGTGACTTTAATCTTCCTGGAATGAATTGGAGGGGGCCTAGAGCTGGGGGTACGGAGGGAGAGGAGTTTGTGAAATGTGTTTTGGAAGGGTCTCTAGAGCAGTATGTAACTAGTCCGACTAGGGAAGGGGCTATACTGGATTTAGTGTTGGGTAATGAGCCGGGGCAGGTGGGAGAGGTAGAGGTAGGTGAACATGTGGCTAATAGTGACCACAAGTCCGTCTACTTTAGGACAAAAATGGAAAGGGACGAGTGCCGGCCGAACGGGAGTGTGCTGAACTGGGGAAAGGCGAACTATAGCAGGATTAGGAGGGAGCTGCAGGACACTGATTGGGAGGGACTGTTCACTGGCAAGTCCACGGTTGGCAAGTGGGAGGCTTTTAAAGGCAAAATGAAATGGTTGCAGGGGAGGTATGTTCTGGTTAAACGGAAGGATGGGAAAGGTAGGATTAGAGAGCTGTGGATTACAGGGGGTATTGAAGACTTGGTCAGGAAGAAGAGGGAGGCGTATGTTAGGTCGAAATGACTGGGTACGGAGAGTGCGCTGGAGGAATATAGAGAGAGTAGGAGGGAGCTAAAAAGGGGAATTAGAAGGGCGAAGAGAGGGCATGAAATGGCTTTGGCTGGTAGGATTAAGGAAAATCCAAAGGCATTTTATTCCTATATTAGAAGCAAGAGAGTAGTTAGAGGGAAAATTGGTCCTCTTAGGGACAAAATGGGGAGATATGTATTGAGTCGGAGGGAATGGGGGAGCTCCTGAATGAATACTTTGCGTCGGTATTCACGAAGGAGAGGGGTTCGGAATCGTGCGGTCTGTTAGAGGGAGCTGAGGATCAGCTGCAGGAAATATCTATTACGAGGAAGTGCTAGGGCTTTTAGGTAGTGTAAGGACGGATAAAGCTCCGGGGCCTGATGGTATTTATCCCAGGCTGCTTAGGGAGGTGAAAGATGAAATTGCTGGGCCTCTGGCGCATATCTTTGTCTCTTCTTTGGACACAGGTGAGGTCCCAGAAGACTGGAGGGTAGCAAATGTGGTACCACTGTTCAAAAAAGGTAGCAGGGATAACCCTGGAAATTATAGGCTGGTGAGTTTGACATCGGTGGTAGGGAAATTAATGGAAAAAGTACTTAGGGGTAGGATGTATGAGCATTTGGAGCGTTGCGGTCTGATTGGGGATACGCAACATGGCTTTGTTAGAGGGAGGTCTTGCCTTACGAATCTGGTGGAATTCTTTGAGGAGGTGACAAAAACGGTTGACGATGGGAGAGCCGTTGATGTCATCTATATGGATTTCAGTAAGGTGTTTGACAAAGTCCCTCATGGTAGGCTGGTAGAAAAGGTTAAGGCGCATGGGATACGAGGCCAGGTAGCTAGGTGGATTGAGAACTGGCTGGGTAATAGGAGACAGAGGGTAGTTGTGGAGGGGACTTTGTCCGGCTGGAGGCCAATGACCAGTGGTGTGCCGCAGGGCTCAGTACTGGGACCTCTCCTCTTTGTAGTCTACATAAATGACTTGGAAGAGAGTGTAGGTGGTGTGATCAGCAAGTTTGCTGATGACACCAAGATGGCAGGGTTGGCGGGTACCGAAGTGGATTGTGAGGTGATACAACAGGATATAGATAGGTTGGTGCATTGGGCAGATAGGTGGCAGATGGAATTTAATCCTGACAAATGCGAGGTGATGCATTTTGGAAGGAATAATGTAGAGAGGAGCTATGTGATTAAAGGTAGACAAATTTGGAGTATAGAAACACAGAGGGACCTGGGAGTGCAGGTTCACAAATCCATGAAGGTTGCGACACAAGTAGAGAATGTTGTCAGGAAGGCTTATGGAATGCTAGCCTTTATAGGAAGGGGTATAGAGTTTAAAAGCTGCCGGCCAATGCTTCAGTTGTATAGAACATTGGTTAGACCGCATTTGGAGTACTGTGTCCAGTTCTGGTCACCTTACTACCGGAAGGACGTGGAGGCTCTGGAAAGGGTGCAGAGGAGGTTTACCAGGATGTTGCCTGGCATGGAGGGGCTGGGTTACGAGGAAAGGTTGGAGAAACTGGGACTGTTCTCCTTGGAAAGACGGAGATTGAGGGGGGACATGTTAGAGGTATATAAGATACTGAAGGGAATAGACAGAGTCAATAGTGAGAGACTGCTCCCTAGATTGGTTACAAATACAAGAGGACATGATTTAAGGGTGAGGGGGGAGAGGTATAATTTGGATATGAGAGGAACGTTCTTTACGCAGAGAGTTGTGGGGGTATGGAACGCGCTACCAAGTAGGGTGGTGGAGGCGGGAACGTTGGACTTGTTTAAGGTTCAGTTAGATAGGCACATGAGTGAAACGAGGATGGAGGGTTATGGTAGGGGTTATTAAATAAGGGTTAGAACCTCGGGAGACACCGGAAAGGCAGGCTTGTGATTAACGTTTTTGTCTTTTATTCCGCAGGTGGAGGTCCACCTCGTTGTCAAACGAGGGGCATGCACACGGTGGGTCGTGCGTGGGCTACTCTTGGAGGTTCCGGGAGTGGCCTAGTACTTCGTGTCGGTGTGTGTGCTTGATCCTGGACCGGTAGACGGGTGCCGCAACAGCTTGGTGACTAGCACTGCTAGCTGTGCAGATACATGGATTTGGGCCTGTGTCTGTGGGAGTTTGTGCATTCTCCCTGTGGATGCGTGGGTTTCCTCCGGGCACTCCGGTTTCCTCCCACACCCCAAAGATGTGCTCTTAGGCTGATTGGTTTTACCAAATTGACACTATTCTCCCCTGAATCTGGCTAAGTCAGGGGTTCTATTCGTAGACACGCAGGGTAGAATAGGTGTAGGGTGATGCGGCGGCGCGGGCTTGTTGGGCCGAAGGGCCTGTTTCCCGTGCTGGGTTGTTCTTTGTTCTTTGTTGAAACCCACATAAACACAGGGAGAACTTGAAGAATCCACACGGACAGTGACCCAAGCTGGGAATCGAACCCAGGTCTGTGACGCTGTGAGGCAGCAGTGCTAACCAGTGCGTCATCATTATGTGGAGATTGTCTACAGATTATATGTAATGGGAACAACTATTTTTCTTTTCAGTATTTCATATAAATTCACCATATAAATTCAAAGTTGCTGACTGTCAAATTGATTATAAGAAAAGTTTATTGTAAGACAAAAACATAATTTTTATAGAGATGATTGTGACACTGACAGAAGTAAAAGCTGAAAAATTTGATATATTTCCTGATGTGCTTTGATTTGTTTCTGCTGAAAAAGGGATCATTAATAAGCATATTTATAGCTATCTTGCAAATGATGGGAGTATTTGGATGCTGATGAATTGGATTTCTTCCTCTCTGACTGTGCAGCTGCCAGGAGTACGATGGAGCAGGATTTCTACCTCCACTGGCTCCCGTCCATTCTCCAGGCTCAGCCTCAGATACACATTTTAAGGTGGGGGCTCCATTTAAGTGCTATATGTCCGTGCTAAGGTTCTTCAGCGTGGGGGCAGAGAGAGGGAGAGGAATAGCTGTTGCTGAAACAGTTGGGTGCCTCCAGTAACTTCCAGTCACTGAACATTTTGGGTTCTGCTACCAAATTGAAATACGTTGGAGTGGATGACTCATTGGCTGCACTCAAGGTATGGGCATCTAGGTTTGTCAAAGTGGTATTTTTGCTCACTATTACTGGACATCTGTTTACGTCTTGGCTTCTTAATGGCTCATGTTGCCAGGGTGATGATGTTAAAAGCTTGACATTACTCTATCACGACCATGATCACGACATGTATCTATTTGCTGCCTCTGATGCAAGAATGTGCAATGTCTCTCTCAACCCATTTTCCTCACCCACCTACTCCAGTAATTGAACTGAATTGACTTATTATTGTCACATGTATTTGAATACAGTGAAAAGTATTGTTTCTTATGCACTATACAAAGGAAATACACCATTCATAGAGTACATGGGGAAGAAGGAAAGGATAGGGTGCAGAATATAGTGTTGCAGTTACTGATAGGGTGAAGAGAAAAATCAGCTTTAATGTGTGATAGGACCATTCAAAAGTCTGATGGCAGCAGGGAAGAAGCTGCTCTTATGTCAGTTGGTACGTACTTCCAGACTTTTGCATCTTTATCCTGACAGAAGAAGGTGGAAGAGAAAATGTCCAGGCTGCTTGATTATGCTGGCTGCTTTCCCGAGGCAGGATGTGTAGATGGGACGAACATGAATGCCTTGAAGAAGCAAATCATTCAACGCACTTTGTTCTTCTTTTCAGTAAGTTAAATAAAGAGCACATTTAAATCTCAATTATGAATGTATACAATTGAAAAACTAGAGATTCACTGTCTTCATGCAAATATTTTTAAATATGCAATGGCAAAAATCACCTCCTTTACCTCATAATGTCATTTGTCGAAGATGCCATTGTCACAATTAAAATCATGCCTGCAACTTCTAACCATCTGTTCATGCTTCGATGCTCCCTTAATACTGCTGCACCTATGAGCAGCAATGAAATACTTTGTGAAATATTGTGCAAGGTTCATTACAAAAGCTACTAAAAAATCTAGACATTTTTGTGATTAATTATGAATCATCCAATGTTAATTCAATTGGCAAATGTGACAATTTTCAATATCCGCTTAAGTCTCAAAAATTCCATCTCGGTCCTCTGCATACAGATTAACCGACCAAACAACTAAAAAAAATGCAAAATAAATTTGTTCATTCTGATCATTTTATTGGAAATCATTTGCATCGTTAACGGTTACGATTAGATTTCTTGCACGGAGGTAATTATTAGCTCTCAAGGTGGATGGGAGGTGGGGAGGAGGATAGGGGCTCAAAGAAATAAAAGATAAACTGAGAATCTGAATCTAACCTATCCACCTCTGGTTTTAGCAGAGTTGAGAGGGGACAGGTGACCAACCCACTCCCAAAATGTGGGTGGCTCATTAATACTTTTAAGCAGGTTGCATGACTCCTTTTTAGCTCGTGATATTTTGAAAACCTATAGATGGGGATTCACAAATCTAGGGAAGATGCCAGATGAAAGGAGACACAAAGGACAGAAAAGGCAAGAGGATTTATCACATTGTGGCCTGCAGGAGCAATAACCTCCCATTTATCCCAACAATCCCAACAAGTATCCCAATCGGCTAATACCACTCCACCCTCACACCTCCCACCCTCCTGCTCCCCCCTCCTCCCCCCCCACCACCCCACCACCCCCGCCCCATGCTCCTATACATATACACACCCTGGAAGAGTGTTCAATTTCTCCAACACTCCCATGATGTCATACATCACTCCCACAATGTTGTTTTCACCCCATGATGTCTCATTCACTCCCAGCGATTTCCCTTCCGCCTTCCACAATGTTCCATTTACCCCCATGTGTTTTCCTATCCAAAAACCCCAAAATGCCTCATTTGCTGCTGCAATGCACCTTTCACATCTTACAATGTCCCATTCAAACTGTGACAAAATACCATTTAACCCCAATGATACCCTCTTCATCCCCTCATAATGTCTGTTCCTCCCTGGTGTCAAATATCTCCTCTGCAATGTCCAATCCACCTATAATGTTCATGTCACCATTATATCCAATTCCCCTCAGATTCTGTGATGTCCTGTCATCTCACTGCAATGGTCCATTCATTCCCTATGACATCTGGTTCCACCCCCTATCATCCCCACAACCATGTCAGAGTTCTCTGACATCTATTTACCTGCTGCTTTTCAGTCCATTAAATTGCCAGCCCGCAAATTCCATTTGAATCGCAAAAAGGAGATGTTGTCAGGAAAAGTGTTGAATCAATTCAAAACAAGTTCTATTTTGAAATTCAACAGGATTCACAGTTTTCCCGACGAGCTGGTTAGGTGCATTGGCCATACTAAATTCTCCTTCAGTGTACTGGGACAGGTGCCCAGGGTATGCCAACTAGGGAATTTTCACAGTAACTTCATTGCCGTGCTAATGTATGCCTACTTGTGACACCAATAAATAAACATCAATCTATCACCCCCCTCTATTATTTTCTCAACTCTGAGTTGTTGACTAGTTCATCATAAATAAGCTAAAATATTATCATTTGTGATATTAGTGCATTAATACTTACTGCATTTGTACAATTTAAATCTGCCTATCTTAACAAATGCATGAACCTGTTTTGTATATTCAATCACTAATGTCACACACTAATGTCGTTGAAGATTACTGTGTATTGTTATTAATTTTGACAGCACAGCTAAATTACCTTCTTATATTAAAACAGCAACTACACTTCAAAACAGCTTAGCAGTAAAGTGCTTTGGGACATCCCTTTTTTCTTCCAATAGACAATGGCCTATGCAAATTGCCTGGGATATGTTAGTTAATGAAAATTTTTGATGCAATTATTCATGGCTTCAGCGGATTTGTATTATTGTAGGTGCTAAAAACAAACTAACCCTAACCTTAATTCCCCACATTCTGGCTAAGAACAATTGAAACAATTTTCTAGCTTTTAACAGTTTTATGAGGATTACGATAAAAACAATTATCATGGAAGCACTGAACAAAGATAACATACCTTTGCCATCAAAGATAGTAATATCTGTATATCTCAAAGGCTAATGGGTGGATTTCAGTAAAACTTGGTAGGCAGATAAGAAATGGCACAAGGAAGAACTGGTTCATTTTTGGAAAAAGATGTAGATCTGGATCCTGATCCAGATCCTGAAACTTTTTAAAGGATATGTTAACACTGGGAGATCAGATGAATTGATCTCTCATTAGAATATTGTGGGCTATTTTAGAGTTTTGTGCATTGTTATAGCTGTTGTGGTGGAATTTATTACAGCTGTCAAAATGCGAACAGAGCAGATTGCTGGATGTGGATGGCTTGCATTCTCTTCAATGGGATGAAAACACGGGAAAAAATGTGTCATCCCTGCTACCGCCCTTGTAACCTCAGCCATAGAAGGGAACAGGAAATCTGCAGGACTCCCATGATTTAAAGACAGCCTATATCTCTTAAAGGAGATGTGCCTTAGGTTGGTGCTGACTTTTTAAATTACAGATTTAGCACTGTAATTTATAGTTGCTCTCCCACTGCTCTTACCATGGAGTAGCAGTAGTGGTGAATAATCAAGAGAAATGAGCTTCTCACCTTGGAGATAGATGAAGGGAACTAGATATTTGATTGAATAGGGCTTCCTCATGCTGACACATCCAAGGTATGATGTGCTGCCAGCCACTTCTCTCACAACCCATGCTACATTGCAGCAGGGAAGGGCACATGCAAGTGCTTACAACAGCTGACTGTCTATGTGACTACTAGTTAGCTAGCCTTGTCCACTGTGGCTCAGCTGTTTGACAAGATACCTTGGACTGCAAACTGGAGTGTTAAGATTCACTCTTATGATTCAAATCAAAGTGGTCAATACATAGATTCAGTCTGAAGGTTATACCATTGGATTGATGGTCTCCTGCGTTGCCATTCTGTCCAAAAAATTACTTGCTGCCTCTTTGTTCAGCAGATGGGACAGTTAGTGTTGTTCAAGACAGGCTATCCTTCTTAAAGGGAAATTATACTGGAAGAAAATCCCTGCAATTTACATATCAGGAAAATGAAACATCAGGGTACAGAGAGGTTTCCAGAATCATTGGGTGGAATTTTCAGTCTCGTCAAGGATGATCCCTGCAGCAGCTTCCCCAGCAGCAGCGGGACAGGCAAGCCATGTAAAACGCTGTAAACACTGATGGAACTGGAAGAGCCTGTTGGTGACCAATGGCAAGCCACCTCCACTTCCAGAAGAGGTGACGTGGGGGATCCCAGAACATCCCGCCTATGGATGCTATAATACTATCACTGAGAGGCTCGGTATTTAAATACATGGAACAGCATAAAGTTGCTTTATTTTGAATCATTGGCTGGGATTTTCCAGTGGAACCTAAAATTCCTGGTGAAAGTGAGTGGACTTTTGGCTACCTCTCCAAATTCTATCACGACAGATGGACTGAAAAATGCTAGCCATAGAAAATTTGAACACAGATAGATGTCATTTGGACCGCTGAATTTGTGTTGATGCTTTACAAAAGTTGACTGACACCCCTATTTTTTGTTCATAGCAATGTAAGCTTTTCATCCTCAGATATCAGTCCCAGGGCCAGGAAAGAGAAATCCTGTGCCCTGCTGCTTCTTCTGTTTCCATGCCTGCCACTCACCTTAAGTAACAATTTTAAACTATTGAATTTAAACAAGTTCGATAGTTCTGTTTGTTCTGGAATTTCAATTTCTTTGCACACAATAATAATTTTATGACAATTGAATTATATGTTAAACTCTACACATACATTAAATGGCAATGATTGAAAAATCAGCTCATTAGAACGCACTGCATCACTTTCATTTCCATGCTCTGTTCAAAAGTCTTTCCAGAAATCATTTGGACAGTTGAATCTTTGGTTTCATATCCTCTAACTCGGAGGATGGTGAACAGCAATCCATCTGTCATTTGTAGAATTTAATCTTTGTATTTTGGCTTCAATAATGATCTTTCCACACAGAGAGCCATACACCATGGAATCTGAGAAGTGGATAAAATAGTACAGCGCAGAAGGATGCCATTGAGTCAGGGTAGGCTCTTTCAAAGAACAATCCGGTCAGCCTCGCACTTTCCCCATATCCCTGTAAACATTTTCTCCTTCTAAACACTTACCCCATTCTCCTTTGAAAACTTCACTTGAACCTGTTTCCATCACCTAGTCAGGTAGAGCATTCATTACATGCAAGACCTTTCTCCTTATGTCGTCTCTGTTCTTTTGTCAATCAAATTTATCTCCTCTGTTTCTTGACCCTTGAGCTGCTGGAAGCAGTTTCTCTTTACTTTCTCCATCTAAACCATTTCATAATTTGAAATATTCTATCAAATCTCCACAAAGCTTTTTTTTTCTCCAAGAAGAACACGCATAACATTTACAGCTGTAATCCATCATCCCCGAAACCACTCCAATAAATCTCAACTATAATTTCTCCAAAATCTTCACATCCTTCTTGAGGTGTGGTGGCCAGAATAGACCATGATACTCTAGGATACTTTAGAACAACTTCTTGAATTTTCCGCTCTTTTCACCCCACTCTCATTAAACTGTTAACCATTCAACTTCCTGTTTTTGCCTCCCAAGTGAGCTGAACTGGCTTATAAAATTCACTATCCTCAAATACTGTCCTTCCACAATGGGAAACACTGTCCCAAAGAAAACACCTTGGTCCTTACAAATTAGTGTTGCCTCCAGTGCCCATCCTTCCTGTAAGTTTGTTCTTGAATCTCTCTGATCTGGATTGTGTCATTGCCACTGCACTGAAACAACTTCTAACCGAGTTGCAATGATATTCCTCTGTAACTGTGACTGAGATGCATACCTGGCCTTTACCTACCTGCAGCTTTTGACATGGTTTCATCAATACATCTTTTCTCTAATTCATTGCCATCCATGAGATTTCCCTCACTTGATCCCAGTTGCATCTATTCGATCAGCGCCAGAATTTCTCCAGCAATGTACACCCTGTACATGCTGGCTCCACGTTTATACTGAGCTCATCCAGCTCGATCTCCCTACCAACACCCACTGCACCTTCACCATCTCAGTATTGCCAAGGTCCTCATTTGAGATCCAGTCTTGAATGATCGCAATATCCTCCAGTTAGATATGTTAAAGCAACACCATTCCATTTCTCCCCCCCAGTCACTGACTCAAGCTGCCCCAATTTACAATCACAGAGTCCTATTCAATTCTGAGCTGAGCTTTCCATCACAAAATACCAAAATGATGAGCATCACAGTGTTTAGCACTGCTGCCTCCCAGTGTCAGGGACCTGGATTCAATTCTAGCCTCAGGTGACTGCCCGTGTGGAGTTTGCACCCCTCATCTGCATGGGTTTTTTCCAGGTGGTCTGGTTTCCTCCTGCAGTCCAAAGATATGCAGGTTAGGTGGATTGGCCATGCTAAGTTGTCCTCAGTGTTACGGGGATTAGTAGGGAGCTGCGGGGATGGGGCCTGAGTGAGATTGTTGTCGGTGCAGGCCTGATGGGCCAAATGGCCTCCTTCTGAATTACATTGGATAAATTACACATGTTATAAATTATCTGACAAACTGTACCTCAGCCTTTAAACCTCTCTGTCTCAGTCTCTCTTTATCCATATTCTGCTGCTCGGATTCTAGTAAATGCTCCCACAGCACAAACGCACCACATGTATAAAAGAGCAGCAGCAATGATCTGAGGATCAGTTGTTCATTTCCTTTAAAAAAATAGAGCAGTATTTATTTAGTTTTGGGAACTGTTCCAGTGAAGGCTTTCAAGGTTACAGGTTTTGAATTGAAGTCCACAAAATCACAATTAATGTTACTGACAAGAATTAAGCCATAGATTCATAGAGATTTACAAATGGAAAAAGGCCCTTTGGCCCAACTTGTCCATGCTGTCCCTTTTTTTAAAATCCCTAAGCTAATTCCAATTGCTCGCATTTGGCCGATATCCTTCTATGCCCATCTTATCCATGTAACTGATAAATGCTTTTTAGAAGACAAAATTGCACCTGCCTCTATTACTCTGGCAGCTTGTTCCAGACGCTCACCACTCTCTATGCGGAAAAAATGCCCCTCTGGACATTTTTGAATCTCTCCCCTCTCACCTTAAACCTATGTCTTCTGGTTTTAGACTCCCCTATCTTTGGGAAAAAATATTGACTATCTGGCTGATCTATGCCCCTTGCTATTTTATAGACATCTATAAGATCACCCCAAAGCCTTCTACACTCCAGGGAAAAAAGCCCCAGTCTATTCAGCTCTGCTGATAATTCAAATCAACAAGTCCCGGTGGCATCCTTCTAAATCTTTTCTGCACTCTTTCTAATTTAATAATATCCTTTCTATAATAGGGTGACCAGAATTGTACACAGTATCCTAAATGTGGCCTTACCAATGTCATGTACAACTTCAACAAGACGTCCCAACTCCTGTTTTCAATGTTCTGACCAATGAAACCAAGCATGCTGAATGCCTTCTTCACCATTCTGTCCACCTATGACTCCACTTTCAAGGAACTATGAATATGTACCCCTAGATCTCTTTGTTCTGTAACTCTCGCCAATGCCCTACCACTAACTGAGTAAGTCCTGCCCTGGTTCAATCTACCAAAATGCATCATCTCACATTTATCTAAATTTAACTCCATCTGTCACTCGTCAGCCCACTGGTCCAATTGATCAAGATCCTGTTGCAATTGGAGACAACTTTGGTGTGCAGGATCACCCCTAATGCATTCTGCACTGTTGTCCAACAGTTATTTAAATATTCCCATCACCTCAAAATGTTTCTTGGAATATGCAAAGTGCATAGATCTAAATAGGGAGGAATTTAAAAGATTAAAAAGTGAAATAAACATGATCAGTCTTTAAATTCCAGAACCTCCTTCAATTCTCTGCATACACAAGACAGGTAATTTAAAGCCTGAAAGAGTTGACCAGGTTTGTAAACTCATGGGGTGAAATTTTACTGCTCTTGTCACCAGTGGGATTTTCCACTCCCATTAACTTTTGAACGACTCGATGCATTTTCCTACACCTACAGGGGACAATGCATGCTGAATGGGTATATTAAATTGGGAAAGTGTGGGGCTTCCATCCCTCAGTGGGTAAATATCCCACCCTCAGGAGCTGAAGGCCAGTCTCATTGACTGGCAGCTCCAACAACACCAGCAGTGCCAGAGCTCAGTAGTGGGCACTGTTGGGACTGCGGGAAGGAGGACAAAGAACATCGTGGTTGTGTGGGAAGTGATCCAAGAGTCCAAGGAGAAGGTGATGGAATGGAATGGGGACAGGGTCGGGGTGGGGGACAAGGAAGAGGTGAGGTGGGGGGGAAGGATGACAGGGGAGTTGGTGGTGGGAGGGGAAGGATAGCCAGGGGGGAGGGGGGGTTGGTGGCAGGGAGCTCGGATTTGTAGACTGGGTTTCATAGAAGGAATGGGAGGAGGTGGGGGGTTGTGATGGTGAAATCTCCCCCCCTCCCACATCAGTACAGTGTGCCATCTTAATATAGTTCACCCCTTTTTTTCAACCTTTCTCATCTCTTATTTTCATAAAGAAATGAATATTTACACATAATCATCAGCTGTAAATTTGCCTGTTTGGGGATGTAACTCATTCCAAACTAAGTGAAATGTAGATGTGAACACTGGTACTTGAATCACTACGCATTTCTCCCTGGGCCTCTGTTCCCTTTGAAAACCAAATTGCACAGGCCCATCTCTGGCCAGAGTTCAATCTGCTCATCATCCCCCCGTTCTAGGGCATTCCATTTTAGATTAAATTAAAAGAGGCAATTTTATTTTGAGATGGGCAGTATATTATTCAGCTATTAAGCTTACTGACAAGCCTAATCAACTGATGCTGATGTTGGTGTCTGCCCGCATGATGGCAAGGTGGGGGTGGGGGGATGGGGGGATGGGGGGATGGGGGGCATAGAGGGAGTGCTTCAGGGTCTGTGGAAGGTGGTGGACTAGCCACTTGACTTATTTTATGAGCCTGCCCACCTAAAGCATGTTTCAAGGGCGCACATAAAATCCAATCCAAGTTTCTCTATCATTACGAGAGTCTGCCTTCAGCTAGAACAGCTGCGTTACAGATTAACAGCTTAAAAAATCAGATGAGACATTTGTTGCACTGATTATAGACAGACACCTCCAGGAGAATTTTGCTGCAACACTTCTCATGATGCCTGTCTTGCCCAAGTTGAATTTGGTTTGTTTTACTTATTTTCATAAAGAAATGAATATCTACACAGAATCATCAGCTGTAAATTTGCATGTTTTAAGGATCTGGCTTATTCCAAACTAACTGAAATGTAGATGTGAAAACTGATACTTGATTCTCTATGCATTTTGCCCTTGGCCTCTATTCCCTATGAAAACCATGGGCCTATCTCCGGTCAGGGTTCAGACTGTTCATCATCCCCCACTCTAGGGCATTTCATTTTACATTAAATTAAAAGAGACAACTTAAAACATAGCCACCTTATAAAATATTGAATTCATAACAATTTGTTAACCTGGCACTGAAAGTACATTTTTTACAAGTGTACAGTTTATTTCCTTCTGATTCTAATCATTAGTCAAGAGTTAATGTATGTATAAATTGCTTTTACATTTCTTTCTGTTTCTTGGGTCTTTCTCTTATTCCTATATTTAATTCTCTCCCTCTCTTTATTTGCTATTTGTACTTGACATTGAATTGGCTACTCTGCCATGCTCTGGTTCAGATTGTATGCCTTAATGATTTTTCAATAAGATTTTTAAGGAGACAGTTTCTTGCCCTTTGCATACAAGTCCCAGATATTTTGCAGAGGTTATCTTGGAAAAATGGCTTTCTAATTGCAGTGAAGTCCAGCATAAAATGCTTTGGAAAATTTGCAGGTAAGTGCATTGAATGGCTGGCTTTGTTCATTCACTGCTAAGAGCAAAGTCTGTCCCAATAGTCCTGTTCAATTCTGCTTCAAACTCTCTACACTAGAATCTGTGACTGATATCACCATTCTGACAGTTTTTATCAGTTTTCTGCGTTCAGATGAAATCTAATTGAATTACGTATTGATGTGAGTAAATTATGACAACCATTATTATACATAATAAAAGATATATGCCCCATCTTTTATTCATGATTCAGTTATATCAAAAGAAGTTTAGCTGAATTTGACCTTTTGATTAGGTGATAAGAGTTATTTAATCTGGCCGACATTTGCATCAAGGGAACATAGCAGAGGCTTTTGTAAAATAGTTCTACACAAAGTGCAGGAGACTGTTGTGTTGCTTCTTGGATCTTCACAATACTTGAAGTGGAGGCCACAATAATACCTTAATGAGTACAACTAAAGAAACATTCATTAAAAAAAGAGATTTTAGATTGGCCCTGCAAGGGTTTAATAGAAATGCTTAAGCTTTAACCCAATAAAAATATATGTTGAAAAATATAGATCAGAATTTGAGGATTTAAATTTTTGTGTTTTTTTCTACGCTGAACACAAACTTAAGCAGAATGTCGAACTGAACATTTTGACATACCAGGCAAAAATGAGTTTATTTTTCTCTCTACTATTTATTTTGATAAACATTCTTCAATAACTTGCACCCCCAAAACTCCTGGAAGCATTTGTATGTTGCTGTAATCTAAATGTAAATGATTAAAAATGTTAATATACTGGCAATTATGAATGCAAAAGAACAACATGGAGATGGGGGAAGACAAAAGGAATGATAAAAAAACTTATAAGGGTCGTTCATGAATGCCAGCTTTCAAAGACAAACTAAGGGCCATAGCAATGTGTTTGGTCAAATTTTATGTGCAACATTCTCAGAATATGAATTATTATGTATCAAATTACTTTTATTTTGCAAATCAATGGAATACGCCCAAGCCTCTGCTGGCGTGGTCAGTGGCAGGTATATGGGGAAAATGTGGCAGGAAGCCCAGAATACAGTTTCACACCAGTGCGAATTTAGAACAGGATCTTCTGTTAGGGTCTGCCATGGCGGGTCAGATATTCACTCACCACTCCCCCCAGAGGCCAATGTGAATCCCATTTGCATCCAATTAAAGGGATGCAGATGAAGGCCTGACCCCCTACATCAGATTTTTAATGAAGCTGGCAAGAAAACACACTACCACGAAATACTTTCGAAATAACATGGCGTATAAATGGCAGGATGCATCTGAACAATGCCTGTGCTGATTCCAGAGGTCAAAGTGGAGAACATAACATAAGAAATAGGAGCAGGAGTAGGCCATCTAGCCCTTCGAGCCTGCCCCCGCCATTCAATAAGATCATGGCTGATCTGTCGTGTCTCAGTTCCACATTCCCGCCCTCTCCCCATAACCCTTAATCCCCTCACTTATCAAAAACCCATCAACCTGCGTCTTGAAAATATTTAGCGAGGCAGCCTCCACCACCTCAACGGGCAGAGAATTCCAGAGATTCACCACCCTTTGAGTGAAGAAGTTCCTCCTCAACTCCGTTCTAAACCGCCCCCCCTTTATCCTGCAATCCTGCACCGTGGAACAAACACCACAGCAATGGGTCAGGGGTGCCTCTGTAGATGGACCTTTCAAATTAGGTGTTCAGGAGGAGATCCATCTTCAAATGTCAGAATATTCTAGGAGATCCATCTCCATTCTTAGGAGGTTCATATTGCAGTCTCAAAGAGCTCCCCGAGATCTATCTTCATTTTCAGGTGGTCTACCTTCTTTATTCAATAGTGGGTCAGTAATGTTGGGCACCTTTTCAATATGGCACCAGACAGGATGGTGGACTATGCGCCATCAAGGCCTGCCCCATCAATGCATATGGCGTGAAGCACCTGTGTGCATAATTATTGTAGTCAGGGTTGAATGATATGGTGTTGTTGTCCTCCCAGCTGTTGGGAAACACTCCACTTAGTCTCAAATTGAGAGAATTCCGCCCAGTGAACATTTTAGCAAGTGGCACATTCTATGAATTCTGCATTCTCTGTTGACTCCAGGTGACACCCAATGCAGAGGCTTGCCTAGGACGTACAGCACAAAAGTAGACCATTCATCGCAACCAGTACATGTCAGTTTTATACTCCATTTGAACTTAACCTATCTTTCTCAACCAAAATTTACTATCCAAACTATTTAGTCCTTTCTCCCTCATATGCTTGTCTAGTTCCCCTTAAATGCATCTGTACTGTTGATTTCCACCATTCACTCCCTGTAGTAGTAGGTACCATAGTCTTATTTTTCTTTGGCTAAAGACGTTTCTTCTTATTGGATTTCCTATTGGATTTCTTGGTGACTGTCTTATACTGATGGTGTTTTGCTATTCTCGTCCACAAAATAGGAAACACTGGCTGGAACTTTCTGACTGGTCATGACTCATGTTTCAGTCCCGCCAGCGGTGAGGAGTATATTGGTCTCAAAAACTTGACTATTACGTGAGTATAAACAGTATGTTTTTAATGTAATGATTAAGGATTGGTTTTGTTCTTAGAAAGTAAGTAGAGATTAAATTAAGCAGTGTTGTGAAAGTGTTCAGGTCCATTAGAATACATTATCCAGCATAGGTAAGTTACTAATCTGCATTCAACAGTGTTAAGATTAAAATTTTCATTTGTCATCTACATCTATTTTATCCTTTGATTTTTATATGAATTTAAGGTCCAGTCTTTTTCTAAACCTTTAAAAAATGACATATGACCATCTATTCATGCAACTTCAAAGACTCTATTGTCCCGAGCTTTGGAGGATTTGTTTATTTAGTTACACAATGGAATCTCATTATGAATGATTAGCTGAGTTCCAAGTCCCATAATGGTTGTAGCTCAGCTGGGCTTATTTATATAGTCAAGAAAGGGACTATGTGATTTTTGACTGTTTATGACTAATAATAGGATGAAAGTATTTTGAAAATGTTTTTGAATGGATATTTGTCTCTGACAGTTTCATGAGCATTTCAAAGACTTCACAGGGTTATTATATGGCTTATAAATTCTAAGCCTAGAGAATATTAGGTGAGTGAGTATGAAAGTAGTCATGAGAGCCATGTAGGGGACATTGCGTATACAGAGGAGGCATGGGAGATTTGAGGGGTATGAAGGGGCCATGGGGCATAGTGAGGGGGTATGGGGGTTGGCTGGGTATGGATTGAGGATGAGGGGCTGGGAATGAGGTCTACATGCTTAACACTCATTTACAGAGCTGGACTAATGTCCTAGAGAATGGAAGTAGGCCTTCTAATCTGACAGCTCTGGCATCCACCCACCTCCACTTTCACCTCAGGGCTGGGACTGGGAGGTCAGAAAATGGCCCAACTTGTGACTCCCTCCTCAAGGTTGAAAATCTGGACATTAAAATTTACATTGTGCCAAAACGTTCAGTTATCTCAATATAGGACATGACCATAACATCACTGCTAGGCTCCTCAGACCACAATTTCTATTTTAAAGAGTTAGTTGCCCCATGATGTGGTTAGATTTTCTAAACAGGACTCTGCCAAGAACAACTTGCATCAATGGAACACATTTGACAGAAAAATGACCTATCATGTAATATGACAAAAGCAGGTAGCAAGCATTAGGAGATATGAAGGGTAAGCCAAAACTTGGTCAAAAAGATAGGTTTTGAGAAAGCTCTTAAAGGAGGAGAGGAAGGTGGAGATACAAAGGGTTTTAGGGAGGGAATTTCAGAGGCTTGGCAAAAGTTATTAAGATTATGGAAATAATCTTTTATCCATAGATGATTTATAACAAACAGAGATAATCTTCTTTTTCATTTGATTCTTGTTAAATTTTACACATCAACAAACTTATGGGCTTAATTCCCTGACTGCTGGCAGGAATCCCGATGCCCTGGTGAATGGGGTGTCAGCTGAAAATCGAGATTCATGATGGGTGTAAGGGTAATCAGGATTCACCTGACCCTCCCTCTGGGCCCCAATTATGTTGCTGACCAAAGCGGGACAGAGTGGAACAGAGAGAGTGAGAGAGAGAAAGAGAGAGAGTCAGCAATGTAATCCAAGCCTTGACATTCCCATTCTCCCTAATGACCAACGCTCACCAGTCCCACCATCCAGGGCTGCCTTACAGCAGCTGCTATACACACCAGCATCAGGGCCCACCTCAGGGTCTTGCTAAATGGAGTCCAAACTGCATCAACCTTCACTTCATCAGTTATGATAAGTATCATGTTCCACTGATATTGGATGCACTCAATGGCCTCATGGCTTTGCCTGTGACTGTCTCTCGTTCTGAGCCTTGATTAGGTTTAGTGTCTGGGGGCGATAGCAGATTGATCAATGATGAGGAACAATTGGTAGGTGGATCAGGGCCAGCATGAATGTCACTGGGCACAGTTGGTCTCACAGGAGAGGATGAATATCTGGTGGAACTTCCTGAATTAACATCAGGCCATCTTCTTCCAGGCAATTAATCAGATTCCAAGGAGCTAGGCAGTCACGGTATGACCTGGCACATAACCTTCAAATGGCGAAATGCTGTATCCCTGAACACTTTTACCAGCCAGGTGCCTATCTAGGAGTGAGTTGCCACTGTTTAAACACATCATGAAACTGGCCAGCCAGAGCACCCCGTCCCGGTGGGGGGGAGCGGTTAAGCTCCGAGGCACCCACCTTCCCTCCAGCACAACCCCCGCTTTCTCCAGTTGAGATGTACAACTCTCCACATGGAATGCTGAAAGTTTTAAACCAGGCCACTTCGCTCCTTGCTCCCCCTCATGATGCCAGGGCCTGGCCTTTCAGGAGCACCACCAAATCCTGCCCACAAAAGCTTCGATGGGGTAGGCAGGATGCATCGCAAGGAGCCGCTTCCAGCCTGTCTGTGAAATGCAGATCACCGCATTTGCATGTTGTTGCCCAGTCTGGACAAGAATCTGATTGAGGCTGACAGGGTGGGCCAGGTGAATAGCAATGGGGTTTTACACTCGTTGGGAATCCCATTTGAGACCTGATGCCCGATTCACGTGGGAAGTTGGAATTCCCGCCAGCAGCAAACTGGGCTGATGAATACCCCCCCATAAATGTGTAGAGACGATAGGTGGGATTTTACGAACTCGCACGGGCGCCATTCATAAAATAGCACCCGAGTCCAGTGGAGAATTCCATTCTGCGAGCCTCACCCACCCCCGGAATCGGGGCGGGCAATGTGGTAAAATTCCAGCAAGATTTTCCGGCTGCGTGCCCCAAGACCAGAAATTCCCACCCGAGGTCAGCAGACCTTTTAAATGGTCTGCTGAATTTTTTGCCCCACCCATTATGATCCCCACAGTGGGCGGCAGCAGAAAATTTACGCCTTGATTTGAATCCTTAGAAAGTAATGATTAAAAAGGTCTCCATTCACAAACATTTGTGTCAGAATTCTATGCTGCCTGTACCATCATCCTCACCTGCGGAAACATTTGCCATATTTCCCTCTTGGTCAGGATACATCCAGTGAGGGTTAATTGGGCATAAATGAGCAGATCAAGTTTGTGTGCAGGATTGGAGCAGTCAATTTCTTAGAATATTATCTATTTTTGGTATGTTGAGCAATAGTTTGCTATTTTCCCTTTTACTGTTAAATAAAAATGTATTGTGGCATCGCTTTCAAAAGTGGTTTGTTTGAACAGGTAAATTATCACGAGAAGAAGCTTTGTTTGGCTTAAGTGTCTTTCATTTTGGGGCAATAGTGACCCTAGTGACCAAGTCGTTCGGTTTTGTGTAACTTCTGAATTTAAATCTATCTGTATCTATGATATCAAGTGAATGGACTAAATTGGGAAGGTTTAATAGTTCATAAATGAGCATTGGATATAAATGATTATACTGGGGACCATTTAAGAGGCTGCTTGATGCAAATAATAGTGACAGTCAACATGAGTTGAATCTAAAGAGCACTAGCAAAATTGAACCAGAAAAATATTTTTACTTTTGAAAATCCTTTGTCAACATCATGTTGATAAAAACTGTCACAGGAACCTTATTAGGGCACTCCAGAGAAAGTCTTGACCTGTGTTTCTCACCATTAATATGAGTCACACAAATTATATATTTTAAGTGTCATTCCATGAGCTTTTGCATGTTAAATCTTAAGCCAGAGCGACAGAACAATTCTGAATCATTATTTGAATGTGGGAGGGTCAGCGCTGACAGAACAGTTCTGCAATCATTATTTGAATGTAACTTTACGAACTAAACCTCTTTGAAAACTCCCTCTGTAAATTGTATGAGTTTCGTATCAAGAGTGGATTTTTTTTTCATGCAGTTGGCAGAACTTTCCCATCCCTCCTGCCACGGGAGTTGTAGTGGATGGGACATGGGCCATGCAAAGGTTGACCTCGGACAAGATCTTCTGGTTTTTGGGCGAGCATGTCTGAAACATCCCGCCCAATGTTTCTGTAATTCATTCGTGGGGCATGAGTGTCACTGGCTGGCCAGCATTTATTGCTTATCCCTGGTTGTCCGAGGGCAGTTGAGAGTCAACTACATTGCTGTGGCTCTAGAGCCACAGGTCAGCCAGGCCAGGTAAGGACAGCAGATTTCCTTCCTTAAAGACATTAGTGAAACAGATGTGTTTTTCAGACAATTGACAATGGTTCATGGTCACCAGTAGATTCTTAATTCCAGATTTTTTTTTTAATTCAACATCCACCTGCTGTTGTGGCAGGATTTGAACCCAGGTCCCCAGAATATCTGAGTTTCTGGATTAATAGTCTAGCGATAGACCAGCTGGGCCATTGCCGCCCCTTGTTCTACTGAGAGTGAAAAAGGTTGTTCATGCAAGGTAGAAATAGGATTTTTTTATTTATAAATGAGGATTAGTAATTAACATTGTGTAGCTAGTTCTCTCAATGAGGTTTAGTTCCACGTTGAAAAACACAGGGAGCAGTAATTCATCATTTCTAATATTATATAAATAAATGAGCAATTAAGCATATATAGGCTTAAGGTGTGAGGGGCAGGGTTTAAAGGAGATATACAAGGCCAGTTTTTTACAGAGGGCAGTGGATGCTTGGAACTCGCTGCCAGGGGAAGTAGTGGAAGAAGATATGAAAGGGTGTCTTGACAAATACATGAAAAAGATGGGAATAGAGGGATACAGTCCACAGAAGTGTAGGGGGTTTTAGTTCAGTTGGGCAACATAGTCAGTATAGGCTTGGAGGGCCAAAACACCTTTTCCTGTACTGTAATTTTCTTTATTATTTGTTGTTTAAATTGCACGGTTATGGGTTTATAGTATATATAAGGGCTGCAAGTATTGCTTTGTGCACCTTATCTCATTCAGTTTTATTTTGTCGTTTTAAATATATTTTTCATGCTTTTTAATATGAAATTTGGTTTTCATTGCCATTCACAATATCAATATGTAAAATTTAAATAAGTTACTTGTCAGTTACTTTCAACATGATTTACCCCTCTTTCTAATAGCCCACTCATAAATTCACAAAAATCAATTTCCACAAATCTCATTGAATAGATTGCATACAGTCTCATGTGAGATTTGACTTGGGTGTATAAAGTAATCCAAATTTTAATGATGTAAATAGAAAGAAAAAATTTTTTCCATTTGTCTCAAAGCCCTTTACAAGTGATGAATTAAGGCAGAGGTTCAATCTTATCAAGTGGGTAAATGCAGCAGCAAATTGTTCATAGCAAGGCCCTCCAGATAACAAATGAGTTGGCCAGTTTATCTGATTCGATGCCATCGGTGGTTGAGAAAGTAGTGTTGGCACGCACCAGGGGAACTCACTGTTCTTCTTTGAATAATACCATGTAACATGTATTCCCTCCTGAACAGCAAGACCTGATTGAGTTGAAAACAAATTGGGCCAGTTTGAAAATGTGTGTGCAATGTTCTCCTTCAGCCATATGGTGAAGATGGAAGTTCACGCCAAAATTACAATTAAAATGCAACTGGCTCAAAATTCCAAATATTTTTTCTGCAGTTAAACCAAAATTTGACGGGCAAGTCAGATGTGCATCGTGGTGCACAAAAATACAAATAGCAAGTTACTGGAGAGGAAAAAGACCTGTAATTTAATCCAATGTTTTACCTGATTTATATTAAGTCTGTAAAAAGAAGGGGCCGAATCTTTTGTGTTTAGTCCTGAGTGATCAATTCCAGGAAGGCTGATTTCCTTTCATGTAGCAAAACTTTAGTTGCTCCATACAGGGGTTAACTAATTAAGAGCTTGTCTTTGGGATGGCCATCCAAATAGGGGGATTAGGCATGATGGGATGTCATTGACTGCTGAGTTATAAAATGAATCAGCTCCCTGTAGGTGGCAGGCTCCGTGCTTTCCAGGGGCCACACTGCACCAGAGGGGGGTATGGAGGACATGGATCCAGTGCAGGAAAAGATCCAATGACCTCCTGATGCCAGCAAGGTGATTGCCATACAGCTCTCAATTGGCAGCCATCACTCTCTCACCTCCTTAGCAGTCATAGAATCATAGAAATCCTACAGTACAGAAAGAGGCCATTCAGCCCATTGAGTCTGCACCAACCACAATCCCACCCAGGCCCTACCCTCAATCTCTACATATTTTACCCACTAATCCTCTCTAACTTATGCATCTACGTCAATTTAGCATGGCCAATCAACCTAACCCGCACATCTTTGGACTGTGGGAGGAAACCAGAGCACCCGGAAGAAACCGACATGAGGAGAATGTGCAAACTCCACACAGACAATGACCCAAGCCGGGAATCAAACTCAGGTCCCTGGAGTTGTGAAGCAGCAGTGCTAACCACTGTGTTACCGTGCCGCAGTCCCCAGCAGAAACATCTTCTGATACATACAATTTGCACCCACACAGGAGAAAATCCCTCATTCTCCATCTTAACTCTTTATTTTCACAGACAGCATTTCCACTCACCTCACTGCGTCCTGACTGAGACTGTCCCTGTCTATGTGTATACGGGGCCTGCACAGGCTCTCCAGCTCAGAGGACAACTGTCACTGGCATCTAGTGTGTCAGAACTTGGAAACGCGCAGGCTATCCCCAACTCTGCTGCAGTCACAGATATAGCAGTAAGAGGAAGAGGGCACATAAACAGCTTTTGTGACACAAAGGGGATCACTGACATTTTCATTCCTATGATAGTCTCGTATAGAAAAATTCATTTCAAGGGAAAGTGCTTCAGTCATCTGTTAAGTGCCGTGATCTTGTTTCTGTTTCACTCTACACTGACCATAGGGAGCTGAAAGCAGAGGAGTGGCACGAGATTGGATCGAGTCTCCACAGTGCAGAAAGAGGTCGTTCAGCCCCTCGAATCTCCACTGACTCTCTGACAGAGTATCTCACGCCGGCCCGCTCCCCTTCCCTATCCCAGTAACCCCACACATTCATCACGGCCAATTATTCTAACCTAGACATCTTTTGACACTAAGGGACCATTCAGTGTGGCCAATCCGCCTAACCTGCCCATCTTTAGATTCTTGGGTAGCAATGTGATGCTGAAAACGTAATGGCTGGATGACTTGTGTTGACAGGAGTGGTGAATGCAGCTATCCTATCTACCACAGGGGTCCATATAACAAATGCCTGGTGGTGGGCATCGCTCCTTTTTGAAGTGCTGAGTTTTGCATAAAGCACCACACGGTTAATGTCTGGGCAACAAATTGCCAGTCCATATTGAAGAGATCACCCAGGTCAATCAAGGCACTGCTCACTTTAAGTCGATTACTTGCTCTATTGTGGTCTTGGCTCTGAAAAGGTTCTGATTTTTTTTCTTGTGTGTCTCTATGGTGGGATTGTGCTCTGTTGTCAGCAGCCAGATTTTCAACAGATATCCTTTCTCATCCTAATGCATCAACTGGGGCAGTGCTGAGGTATGACAAGCAGAAGCACCGAGACCACTGAAGGATAAAGGCATTAAGGCAGCTCTCTGAAAACCTCACACACACCTGCTGGATCCTCTTGCTGTGGTCTCAGACCAGCTGTCACCGAAGAGGCAGAATCCCCTCCAATTCATAGAATCACCTGGGTTTCCCAATGTAACAGCATGGGCATAGTCAATCAAATAGAACCATGGAACCAAAGCGTCCCTACAGTGCAGAAAGAGAATGCAGAAAGAGGCCATTCAGCCCATAAGGTCCGCACTGATCCTCTGAAAGAGCATCCCACCCAGACATCTCCCCCACAATCTATCCTCTTAACCGTACACATTTACCTTGGCAGATCCGCCTGTGGTTGCATTGTGTGCTACAGTTGTTCTTTTTTTGTTTTTATCCCAATTCAATCAAATCAAGTCCAATTCAGAGTCTCAACAAGTTGAGACATTCCCGATCCAAGCTGACAAGACAGGGCTCTCACCTCCTGTCTTGGGCTTTATCTACATGATCTAAGCTGATTGGAGTAGGTGTAGCTCCTCCTCCAAGGCTTGATCTCATTTGCATCTTAGCCAAAAGGCAGAGATGCCACTTTTAAAAATTGCTTCAAATGAAGCTGAAATGTAACCTAATGACTTCAACCAAGTGCAGCATGTCGATACTACACTTGATCTTAGCCAAAAGGCCGAGAAGCGATGAAGCTATGCTACATCTGTTTTTTTTCTACATCTGTTGCTCCTCTTGCAAGTGCTCCACTGCTGCTGTGGCTACTGACCTGAAAGGCACTGCAACTGCTCCCATCTGGACTACACTCCTTTAGAATATGTGGACTCCATGTCCGAATATAAGCTCATAAACAGAAAGATCAAGAACCCTGGATAGGTGCTCAAGTGTCCTCAATGAAATGGCGCCAATTTGTTTTTCCCAATTTTTACCTTAAAAACTTGCTCGCGCTTTTGACTATTGCTGACTTAATGCTTGCCACTTGGTGATTTAATGTCAGTTTCAGACCGTAATAGCCTCCTGCTGTACATTTGTTTTTCCTAACATGCCAAGTTGATGGCACAGCATATGACCGGTGTGCCATTTGGAAAGAGGAATTGCAAATGTAAAATGGCCCTTGAATGCCACTTTGTCTGCCTAAATGGTTACTATCTCATCCACGTCTTCTGACTTTACTCCCAGCCTGCCCCTGAAAACACTAAAGGAAGTGGGAAGACTTGCGGATAGTTGGAATCTCTGCTATTTACCCAGCCGCTAATCCCAGCCAGGATTCGCCGATCTTCTTTGCCCTGCTACCACTACCAGTGTGAATGGAGAATTTTGCATTCAGCCAAAACTCCACTCACTAAAGCAGGACGGAGAATCCCAGTCGCGGGCCGAGTTGAAGAATTCTGGCCCCCAGGCTGGGAAAATTCCACCCAAATTGCAAGTTAATTAAGTGACTAATGTTACAATATGGCAATTGATAAGCTGTTCAAATCCCAAAGAGAAACTTGCACAGGCTATCACAACGATTTGTAATATGTATTTTATTTTGTGAAGTTATTTGCATAGATGTTAGGACCAAAATCTTCAAAACACTCTTGGGTATTTTAAATATTAATTTAAACATTTATTTAGAAAAGAAAGAAACTTAAACACGTGATTGCATTTACACAGTTAACAGTGAACACTTTCCAAAAGATGTCTGCTTAGTTATACTCAAAGCTAAACACCCGTTTTAGGGAACAGTCTTTATAGATTTTCTCCAAATAATTTTAGTATGTTTGACACACATATCCCCCGTAGCTACAGGGGAAGTATTTCAAAGGCTTCTCCCTCCCTCAATCAATACTGGAAAACCAAAGCTTGCATCAAAACCTTGCAGACAGAGCACTTGTCTTTTCTGAGAGTGAGTGCATGCTGCTTTTTTCATTGATCTCCTTCAGCACATATGCTCTTCAGGATCTCATGGTCAAACCTACCTATGCATCCTTCAATCTATCTTTAAATGTGCCTTTTTCCTTTCATCTTTAATTAGTCATACAGCAATACAGCACAGAAACAGGACCTTCAGTCCAACTGGTCCATGTCGACCATGGCGCCCTCCCAACTAGTACAAATTGCCCGCATTTGGCCCATATCCCTCTAATCCCTTCCCATCCATGTAATTATCCAAATGCTTTTCAAATGATGCCGTTGAACCTGCCTCAACCACTTTCTCTGGCAGTTCATTCCATATACTTTTGTTTTACATGCCTTTGAAAGTTCCCTTTCCCAAAATCTCCAGATGTTTGCGCTATTTTTATGGCTACTAATTTTGGGAAAAATAAACAGAATATTTCACTATTTATTTACGACTTTTGCAAATTGTACACTTTCCTTTTGAAGTACAATAGTTAAACTTCAATTGCCTCTATTATTTTCCAATTGCAAATTTCCAGTCATGCTGCTCACTGGTACCCCAACTTATTCCTGCTCATTCCTACTTCAAAATATTTGTATTCTAACCCCTTTATGATGTTTTAGCCTTGCAGTTTAACTGTCACATACAGACACACATACATGCATGCTGCATGCACATACAAGCTTTTTCCACAGCCTACCACAATGTTATTGGGAAAACACTGAGGAAAAAAGAAATCATCACTCTTATCAAAACCAGAAATGGTTAAGTCTATAACTCTTTTTATATTCATAAAAGATGTTTGAGACATCAGCTATGGCTGAAGTAATTAGAACATCTTCTCTCAGCTCTGAAACTTTCAGCCATTTCAGGCAGAAGAAATTTTACTTCTCATCTTTCTGTTACTAAGGCCACACCATCACTCAGAGATTTCTCACATATCCTTTTGTTAGCTTGTTCGTCAAGTATATCCACCAGGGGCTGGAACTTACAGTCCCCCGATGGGTGTGTTTTCGTCAGGGGGACACACAAAATATGATGGGTGGCTAACCTACCATCTTCCTACTCACTCCTGTCTGGTCTCTATATTACAATAGGTGGGCAGGTGCCAAAATCAGCAGCCTGTCCACTACTTTGAAACATTTAATTAATGGGCAATTGACCTTGTTAATCAGCCAATTGAAACAAATGTTATTCTGCCATGCCATAATGAGGTTGGCACAGGCAGACAGGCAACAGCTTTTTCACAATCTGAGGTGAAAAAGGGGAAGGAATAGGCAGGGTAGATCCTTTGACAGGTGCACTGTGCACATTATGGACACACCACAGCAAACTCTCACAAACAACAATGTGATACTGACCAGAGAATCTGGTCTTTGTGATATTGATTGAGGGGTTAAATATTAGTCAAGACCCGGGGTACAACTCTCCTTCAAAATAGCGCCATGAGAACTTCCTCACTAACGCACATAGGCGCTCGCTGTAACATCTCATCCAACAGACATCACTTCCAACAGCGCAGCACTCCTTCAGTACTGCATTGGAGCATAAGTGTAGATCTCTGTGCTCAAGTCTTGGAGCGGAACCTGAACCTGAAACCTTGCAACTCAAAGATAAGACCCATGGCTGAATGGCTGGCACTTTTTGATAAATTGTATAGCATATTGGTATTGAATTCATATTACTCAACAGACTGCAAGAAAGATAAGTAAAACATAACTCTGTCATGGTCATGGTATCACTCTATGTTTCTTTGCAAACTTACAAAATCTCAATGATACTATTTTGCTTACAGGATAAGGTCCATAGAATGGGAATCAACAAGGCTGCATTCGAATCATTTGAGAGTAAGGTGATGCTCAATTGTCTAATGTATATGCTCCATAAGTATCCGGATGACTGTGAATGCTATTTTGTATCTTCACTCACCTGGTAGCCTTTATAGCTACAAGGGTGCAACAAGGGCAGCAGGGTGGCACAGTGGTTAGCACTGCTGCTTCACAGCTCCAGGGACCCGGGTTCAATCCCGGCCTCAGGTGACAGAGTGGACTCTGCACACTTTCCCTGTTTCTGCATGGGGTTCCTCCGGTGATCTGGTTTCCTCTCACAGAGCAAAGATGTGTAGGTCAGGTGGATTGGCCAGGGAATTGTGTAGGGTTATGGGGATAAGGCAGGGGAGAAAGTCTGGGTAAGATGCTCTGTCAGAGAATCAGTGTACATGCGATGGGCAGAATGGCATCTTCTGCACTGTATGGATTCTATGAGTCAGGGCTGAAGACAGTAGCCATGCTCTCTCCTTTAAATAGTCCAACCACAGCAAATTATATCAAAATGAAGTAATCCTGACTGCTACCTTGGAAGTGGACATTTACCTAAATTTACCTAAACCGTTGTAAATCTAAGAATTAGACCCCGATACACAGAGGCAGTGGTAGTAGAGATAGAGCAAGGAACGCTACACAGGCACCATCAGTAATGCCCTACATTTTTGGAAATCTTGAACAAATCTGACAAATCTGAAAATTTCAGTGCCTTCGCATTCTGTTGCCAGTTTTCAGTGGAAGTCGTGATCAAGATGTTTGACCTGGCAAACAACTCCTGATATATTTGAGCATATTTGGTTTATTGATACTTACTGTAGCAATTTGGAATGAGGCATGAAACATGGTGACTGACTGCCATTGGCACGTCTTGTTCCTGTGTGGGGGTTGTGTGCAGATCAGATTGTAGCAGACGGCACACTTCCATCGCTACTGCCCCAGCAGATCCTTCATGCAGAGCTGCCCCCCAACATTCCCAGGTAGGTATGCCTAGGTTTAACACACATCTGTACTAATAGGGCAGTTACACACAGTCCACCTCTGATGAGAATTAACCTGCCTTAGCTTTTATTTTCATCCACTAAAAGAATTCGGAAAATGCCTGGAAACAAAATTGCAGCAAAAATAAATTCAAAATTCCAAAACCCAGCTGTTTGAGCCTTAACAATTCATATCCTCAAAGGCCAAAATGGGCGTGGCTTCATTGTTCATGTTACATCAACCAGTTGCATTTTCTTTCCCTTTCTCGCCCACAAGAAAATTTGGATAATAATGGATAATTCAGTTTCAATCGCATTTACAAGGATATCAATATTAAAATAAAGTTTTATTTTTCACAGAACCTGCTAGAGCACTGGATGTGAGGGTAAATCTGGATGCTTTGAACAGGAATTTGCTTACACGGATCTCCAGCTGCTTTCTTGGCTCCTGCTCCCTTGCTACAGTGAGAAATGTCACTGTACAAACTATGCAACAATGCTTTACTTTCTCATTTCACCACCACATCAAAGAAAAGCTCATTTGTCAGGAGATAACAACATACTTTATCTGTAATGGTAGCATGAGTGCTGCTTCAATCAGTTTTACAAATGTGAAATATTTGAAATTTGGCAGCACCACTATTTCACAAGTGTTAATCTGCAAATCACATCCAGTCATCTCTGTCATATTAATTTCCAGTCTTCCACTTTGATCTTGGTACAAAACACACACAACTCGATTGGTAAAATTATTCAAATTGTTAAATGCTTCATGATTTCACAAAATAAGTGAATACTGAGTGGTTGATATTGTCCTGTTACACCTTCTAGTACAACCTAACCAGTATTCAAAATGTTCACTAGATTGATTCCAGAGATGAGGGATTTGTCGTATGAAGAGAGGTTAATGTGGAGATGCTGGTGTTGGGCTGGGGTGGGCACAGTAAGAAGTCTCTCAACACCAGGTTAAAGTCCAACAGGTTTAACTTCACCAGATGAAGGAGCAGCGGTCCAAACACTCACCATTCCAAATAAAACTGTTGCATTTTAAACTGGTGTTGTGAGACTTCTTACTGAAGAGAGATTGAACAGTTTAGACCTATACTCCCTGGGATTTAGAAGAGTGAGGGGAAATCAAATTGAGGTACATAAGATGATAAAAGGTGTGGATAAAGTAGACCTGGAGCAGATGCTTCCTCTTGTGGGGCATTCTAGGACGAGAGGTCCTAGAATAAGGGGTAGCAAATTTAAAACAAAGCTGAGGAGAAACAACTTCTCCCAAAGGGCTGTGAAGCTGTGGAATTTGCTATCCCAAAGTGCAATGGATGATGGGGCAGTGAATAAATGTAAGGAGGAGTTAGACAGATTTTTAATTGGTAATGGGTTGAAGGGTTATGTGGAGAAAGCAGGAAAATGGGGATGAGGAACATATCAGCCGTGCTCGAACGGTGGAGCAGATTCAATGGGCCAAATGGCCTAATTCTGCTCCTATATTTTATGAATTTATGAACTATCTGGTTTCACAATTGAAATTGTTTGCAAGCATTCACAAGTAAGTATTCTTCATTATCATGAGGTTTTGTTTATTGTTATTTACCAAAACCATTGTTCCTGCTGTTTTGCCATCTGCTTGTAGTGAAGGGGCATCACAAGAAATATTTCCCGAGCTAGGATTGCATTACTTTTAATTGTTGGAAAGTGTGAATTTAGCAGAAGGAGATGATTCATTCTGTTCTTCTGTTTTCTCCTTTTCTTTTGTTTCTGTCCTTTCCTGCCAGTGTCCTCCCTTTTTAGATAAAACTTGATGGGCAGGATTTTCCGGCCGTGCGTGCCCCAAAACCAAAAAATTCTGCCCTAAGTCAATGGACTTTTGCATGGCCCACCACCCCCCCGCCCGCTACAATTCCCATGGTAGGCGGGTAGGGAAAATTCCCTCCTGTATGAATCTATAACACAAAATAGGATGTGTGGTTAAACTGCAGAGAACTATAAAGTGTATTACCATGGAATCACAGAATACCTACATTGCAGAGAGGCCATTTGCCCCGTTGAGTCCATACCAAGTCCCTGAAAGAGCACCCTACCTAGGCCCAAAATCCCACCCTAACCCCATAGCCCAGTAACCCTGCACATTAATCATGGTAAATCCATTTAACTTTGACTTCTTCCAGGAAATAGAGATAGATTAATAATTGAACTGAGAGATGTTAGGTTGAATCTAATAGAGACAAATCTGGGATATTTTTTGAGGAGAAGAACACAGAGAGGAAATATATGGTAAATAATAAACATTAATAGGAGTAGAAAATCAAAGATTTTGTTTCAGATACTTCAGAAGTATGAGAAAGCACATAGAATCATAGAGTCAGAGGGGTTTACAGCACGGAAACAGGCCCTTCAGCCCAACTTGTCCATGCCGCCCTTTTTTTTAAAAACCCCTAAGCTAGTCCCAATTGTCCACATTTGGCCCATATCCCTCTATACCCATCTTACCTATATAACTGTCTAAATGCTTTTCAAAAGACAAAATTGTACCCACCTCCACTACCAGCTCTGGCAGTTTGTTCCAGAGACTCACCACCCTCTGTGTGAAAAAATTGCCCCTCTGGACTCTTTTGTATCTCTCCCCTCTCACCTCAAACCAATGCCGTCTAGTTTTAGACTCCCCTACCTTTGAGAAAAATATTGACTATCCAGCTGATCTATGCCCCTTATTATTTTATAGACCTCTATAAGATCATCCCTCAGTCTCCTACGCTCCAGAGAAAAAAGTCCCAGTCTATCCAGCTTCTTCTTATAACTCAAACCATCAGGTCCCGGTAGCATCCTAGTAAATCTCTTCTGCACTTTTTCTAGTTTAATAATATCCTTTCTGTAACAGGATGACCATAACACACAATATTCCAAGTGTGGCCTTACTAATGTCTTGTACAACTTCAGCTCCTGTATTCACTGTTTTGACCAATGAAACCAAGCATGCTGAATGCCTTCTTCACCATTCTGTCCACTTGTGACTCCACTTTCAAGGAACTATGAACCTGTACCCCTAGATCTCTTTGTTCTATAACTCTCCCCGATGCCTTACCTTTAACTGAGTAAGTTCTGCACTGGATCAATCTACCAAAATGCATCACCTTGCATTTGTCTAAATTAATCTCCATCTGCCATTCGTCAGCCCCCATTGCAATCCAAGATAACCTTCTTCACTGTCCACTATGCCACCAATCTTGGTGTCATCTACAAACTTACTAACCATGCCTCCTATATTTTCGTTCAAATCATTAATACAAATGACAAATAACAGCAGACTCAGTACTGATCCCTGAGGCACACCGCTGGTCACAAGCTTCCAATTTGAAAAACAACCCTCTACAACATCTAGCTTCTATCATCAAGATATGGTGATGCCGGCGTTGGACTGGAGTAAACACAGTAAGAAGTCTCACAACACCAGGTTAAAGTTCAACAGGTTTATTTGGTAGCAAACGCCCCTAACTTTCGGGGCTCTGCCCCTTTGTCAGGTGAGTGGAAATTCTATTCACAAACAGCGCATATAAAGGCACACACTCAGTTTACAGAATACTGATTAGAATGCAGTCTTTACAGCTAATCAAGTCTGAAAGGTGCAGACAATGTGAGTGGAGATAGCATTAAGCATATGTTAAAAAGATGTATACTGTCTCCAGACTGGACAGTAAATGAAATTTTGCAAGCCATGGGGGTTACAAATAATGTGATATGAACCCAAGATCCCAGTTGAGGCTGTCCTCACGTGAGCGGAACTTAGCTATCAGTCTCTGCTCAGCAACTCTGCGCTGTTGTATGTCATGAAGGCCACCTTGGAGAACGCTTACCCGAAGATCTACCTGAAAACGCTGTAGGAAAGGATGTCCCGAGGCATGGTACATTGGGGAGACCATGCAGATGCTACGACAATGGATAAATGAACATCACTTGACATTCACCAGGCAAGACTGTTCTCTTCCTGTTGCTGAACATTTCAGTGGTCACGGGCACTTGGCCTCTGATCTTTGGGTAAGCATTCTCCAAGGCGGCCTTCATGACACACGACAGCGCAGAGTCGCTGAGCAGAGACTGATAGCCAAGTTCCGCACACATGAGGACTGCCTCAACCAGGATCTTAGGTTCATGTCACACTATTTGTAACCCCCATAACCTGCCTGGGCTTGCAAAATCTCACTTACTGTCCTGTCTGGAGACAGCATACATCTCTTTAACCTAAGTTAATGCTATCTCCACTCACATTGTCTGCATCTTTAAGACTTGATTAGCTGTAAAAACTCGCATTCTAGTCAGTATTCTGTAAACTGAGTGTGTGTCTTTATATGCCCTGTTTGTGATCAGAGCTCTCCACTCACCTGACAAAGGGGCAGAGCCCCGAAAACAAATAAACCTGTTGGACTTTAACCTGATGTTGTGAGAATTCTTATTCTGTCATCAAGCCAATTTTGTATCCATTTAGCTACCTCGTCCTGAATCCCGTGAGATTTAACTTTGTGCAACAACCTACAATGCGGTATCTTGTCAAAGGCCTTGTTAAAGTCTATGAAGACAACATCAGCTGCACTGCCCTCATCTACCTTCTTGGTTACCCCTTCAAAAATCTCAGTCAAATTTGTGAGACATGATTTTCCACTCACAAAGTCATGTTGAATATTCCTAATCAGTCCTTGCATTTCTAAATGCCTGTAGATCCCGTCTTTCAAAATACCTTCCAACAACTTACCTACCACAGATCTGAGGCTCAGCGGCCTATAGTTCCCAGGCTTTTCCCTGCAGCCTTTTTTAAATAAAGGCATAACCTTTGCCACCCTCCAATTTTCAGGCATCTCACCTCTGACTATCAATGATACAAATATCTCTGCTAGGGGACTAGCAATTTACTCCCTAGTCTCCCACAATGTCTTGGGATACACTTCATCAGGTCCCAGGGATTCATCTACCTTGATGCGCTTTAAGACTTCCAGCATTTCCATTTCTGTAATATGTAAACTTCTCAAGACATCGTTATTTATTTCTTCAAGTTTCCTAACATCCATGCTTTCCTCAACAGTAAATACTGATGAGAAATATTCATACTGATAAATACTGATGAGAAATATTCATTTAGGGTCTCACCCATTTCTTGTGGATCTGCACATAGATGACCTTGTTGATCCTTAAGAGGCTCTACTCTCTCTAGTTATTCTTTTGTCCTTTATGTATTTGTAGAAGTACTTTGGATTCTCCTTTGCCTTATCTGCCAAAACAATCCCATGTCTCCTTTTTGCCCTCCAGATTTCTCTCTTAACTCTACTCCTACACCCCCTATACTCTTCAAGTGATTCACTTGATCCCAGCTGCCCATGCATGTCATATGCCTCCTTCTTCTCCTTGACCAGGGCCTCAATATCCCAAGTCATCCAGAGTTCCCTACTTCTACCAGCCTAGCCCTTCACTTTAAAAGAAATGTGCTTATCCTGAACCTTGGTTAATACATTTTTAAAAGGCTCCCACTTACCCGATGTCCCTTTGCCTTCCCACAGACTCCCCCAATTAACTATTGAAAGCTCCTGCCTGATATCATCAAAATTGGCCTTGCGCCAATTTAGGATTTTAACTTTTGGGCCAGACCTATCATTCTCCATAGCTAACTTAAAACTAATAGAATTTTGGTCACTGGTCCCAAAGTGATCCCTCACTAATACTTCTATCACCTGCCCTTCCTTATTTCCCAAGAGGAGAGCCAGTTTTGCCCCCTCTCTAGTTGGGCCATCCACATACTGAATGAGAAATTCGCCCCGAATACACTCAACAAATTTCTGTCCATCCAACCCTCTAGTACTATGGCTGTCCCAGTCAATGTCGAGAAAGTTAAAATCCCCTACTATTACCGCCCTATTTTTCTTGGAGCTATTTGTAATCTCCTTACATATTTGCCCGTCAATTTCCCGCTGATTATTTGGGGGGTCTATAGTACAACCCTATCAAAGTGATTTCCCCTTCTTATTTCTCAGTTCTACCCATATAGGCTCAGTGGCCGAATCCTCAGATATATCCCCTCTCTGTGATGTTTTCCCTAATCAAAAGTGCAACTCCCACTCCTCTCTTACCTCCTGTTCTATCTCTCCTACAGCACGGTATCTTTTATTTTATAAACTATGGCACAAAGTGCAAATATCAATGCTTAGCATATACAATTTGGCCAAAATTTTCCAGCTCTTCTCACTAGTGGGATCTTCTGGTCCCGCCAACTGCGGCGCCCTATTGCAGGTTGCCCGGCAGCAGAAGGTGCCAACAACCGCAAACCACATTAACAGTAGCAGGACTACACCATGGTAGGGAAAGGGGGGAGAGGGGAGGGAGCGGGTGGGGTGGTGTCGGGGAGGAAGGTGGAAAATCCCTTCCAAAGTATTTTTATGTTCTGGGTCGAATGTTAGAAACCTTCATTTAAGGGTATGCAATAGCCATTGAGCGGTGCAGAATAAATTTATTGAAATGGAATTGATGGGCCAAATGGCCTGCTTCTGTGCTGTAATAACTCTGTAATAATAACTCTTTGCTATAAAATATTTCTATAGTGCCTTTAACTTCATGAACAATCACAGAACATTTAACAAATGAACTCCAATACACAAAAAGTTATGTTAAGACATTTGGTCAAAGGGATAGGCTTTAATGGGTATGTTAATCAATTAACATCATCGAATCATAGAATCCCGATGGTACAGAAGGAGGCCATTTGGCCTATCCCACCCAGGCCCTATTCCCACAACCCCACACTTCTATCCTGCTATTCCCCTGTCAGTAGGGTCAATTTAGCATGGCCAATCAATCTAAAATAAATTAGACAGATGTATTAAAGGAGAAGAGTAAGATAGAAAGGCAAGGGGAATAGCTTAGGGTCTAAGCAGCTAAAGGCACAGCCACCAGTGGGGTGTGTGGGGATGCACGGGAACTTAGCATGGAAGAAGTGAAATGACCTCAGAGAATATAATGCAGGAGGGAGTTACATATATAAGAGGGGTGAGGCCATCTGTGAATTTGAAGACTAGGACTGGAATTTTAAAACTTGCATTGACAAACTGGAAGTTAATGTGGTTCAGTGAGCACAGCGTAACGGATGAAAAAGGTGCTGTAGATTAGGATGCAGGCAGCAGTTGGATGAGCTCAAGCTTACATAGGGTGCAGGCTGGAAGACTGGTTGACTGTTGAGGTTTTAGATATGAGGAAAGACCAGAGTTCTTTGCATTAGATCAGTCAAGAGAAAATCTTATCAAGTTCTTCAGACAGGGAACATTTTTGATAAGCTTAATCAAAGAAAGAGTTGGTGAATTTATTTTTCAACCAAAGGATCACCATAATACCTAAGAGTATAATTTCATTCAAAGTAGTGGTGCAGAACAGGCTATTTAAGGGAACTAAACATCAGATGCTATGAACATCAGATGACTGACCTGATAATGTCCTGCCACGAATTTCTACCACAAAATGTCCAACACGAAGATTCAAAACCCATTGTAATTTTTAAAAGGCGACATGTTAAAGAGAAAATAGATGATAGAATACAGCACGGTGGCACAGCGGTAAGCACTGCTGCCTCACAGTACCAAGGACCCGGTTCAATTTGGGCCTTGGGTCACTGTCTGTGAGGAGTTTTCACATTCTCCCCATGTCTGCATGGGTTTCCCCCGGTGCTCCGATTTCCTCCCACATTCCAAAGATGGCTAATTGGCCATGCTAAATTGACCCTTAGTTGCAGGGTAAATATGTGGGGTTACAAGAATGGTGCCTGGGTGGAATTGTGATCAGTGTAGACTCGATGGGCTGAATGGCCTCTTTCTGCACTGTAGGGATTCTATGAGGGTACTAGCCAATCTTCTGTGATGTTATACTTGATGATCCCATACCAGGTGCTGTTTTTAGGAAATATGAGATTCAGAGGTAGAAATAAATTGGATCCAGATTTTCATTTGTGATTTAATCCCCCACCCCCCCATCGAAATACCAAATTATATTTAAATAATATATGCATGATTATATCATTATTTACAGTAAAACTGCATTGCCCATGGCAATTTGATGTCCAGGGCATGATATCCAGTTCAAACCATAAGTTGCCCTGTCATTATTTTCCTTGGGGTTTGATACTGGGAATATGAGTGTCACTTACATGTAAGCCTCTCCGCCTGCTCCCAAGCTTGTATCTGAAAAATGTAAGGCAGGCCCCAAACCTGTAACAGAAACTCATTGCTTATTCATATCCACATCCTTGTTCATTTTTTTTCAATTATTGTTGAATTATACATTAACTTTCGTACCATTTACTATTCTATAATACGTGATATGAATAAACAAAGAAGCTTTTGTGTTCAGAACTGGAGCGATCACTGCCTAAAATGATCAACTACTGGTGTACCTTGGCTACATTTTGTATTATATAGGATGGCCAGCAGCAACTCAGCATTCGAAACAGAGACCTCAATCAACCAGGAGACTAAAGACAGCAGGCATGAATTTTATGGCTCCATCACGGCTTGTCTCCCCCGACAAATGTGATATGCCATTTAAATTGCTATTTACTTCAGTGAGACCATAATATCTTACCAGATGGGAGGAGGTACAATCTCGGCCCTGGAATAGTTGCGAAGAATGCTAGAGATGCATTCAAGGAGAATCTAGGTAACCACAGTAGGGAGAAAGGAATAGGAGAAAGTGTTGATAAGATTAGATGGAGAGGAGGCACAAGCTTGTATGGATCATAAATACCAACATGGACTCGCCATGCCAAATGGCTTTTTTTTGATACTTTGTATTTCTACACAATAAGATACATTGGGGATACAGTGGCATAGTGGTTAGTATTGTCGCTAGATTAGTAATCCAAAGCCCCAAGGTAATTCCCAGGAAACCCAGCTTTAAAAGCCACCATGGCAGATGGTGAAATTTGAATTGAATAACAATCTGGGATTAGAAGTCTAATGGTGACTATGAAATCATTGTCAGAAAAAAACCCATCTGGTTCACTAGTGTCATTCAGGGGAGGACATCTGCTGTCCTTACCTTGTCTGGCCTACATGTAACTTGGGGCACATAGCAATGTGGTTGATTCTGCAATGCCCTCTGAAATGGCCTAGAAAGCCATTCAGTGCAAGGGCAAATAGGGATGGTCAATAGATGCAGGCCTAGTCAGCGACACCCACATCCCACGAAAGAATATTAAAAAAATTTCAACTTCTCTTTCAAGAGTTCCTTCACCATCACTGGGTCAAAATCCTGGATCTACTACAGCACTACGAATGTCCACTATATGCACTGCAGCAGTTGAAGACAGTTCACTACCACTTTCTCAAAGGCAACTAGGGATGGGCATAGCTGGGTAAGTTTTTTAAAAGAACCATTATTTAGGGAACGGATTTGGCTCAATTTCTTTTAACTACTGCGTGGCAATATGTTCTAATTATGTTGAGATGCAGTTTTGCCAAGACAGTTAAAATAAATCTAAATGCCCTGGCAAATAGCTAAATACATTAATGTATTCTTAGCATGTGAGAGGTAAGATCTTAAATTGTAATGACGAGCATATAACATTTTATGGTTTGAAGCGATCACTTGTCAGTTTCCTTAGAAACTTAAATACGGTTAGGTTTTTTAAACATGATTTCATTTTATCTGGTTTAGATAAATAATACATCCACGTACTTATATCTAGTCATTGATAAAATTTAACAATTTTCAAGATTTTGTAATGTCAAATTTTGTCTGGACTGAAAATTTAATTTATTTTGCAACCAGCTTGTTGCGAAATTTGACAATCAATCAACTCAGTCCAGTCACTCATTATCTTACAATGTAAATACAATCTGATATGCAGAGAAGCCAGTCATGTAGTGGTTTGATTTCCTGAGATGCACTGGGTGGAATTTTCGATCCAGGATATTGACGGGTATCATCACAGGCAAAACAGGAAAATGTGGAGAGTAGAAAAGGCACTGGCTTTCCAAATGTTTCGGTCTGCCTCCAGTTGGCCGGCTCACTCCATGATTATTTAACGGCTGCTGAAGAGGTAGGGACCTAAAATACTCCCCAACAACTGTTGGACATTTTGATGAGCTGCCCTTCGTGAAATGGAAACATGTAGCACACTGATCCTTGATGAGGTATGGATAGGAGAATTGTTCCTTGCACAAGCTGGTTGGGTAAGGTTTTCTTCTGAGAGTTCGTCTTCTGCTCTGCTTATCCTGAACGATGTCACCACTGCTCATTCTCCCTGTCATACCTTGCCCAAGGGAGATGCAAACTCTTGCAATCCATGTCTGTGAATAAGTGGTCTGTGCAGAATTCTTGAGGTCAGGACAAAGATCTTCAGTGTATGTAACTCCATGTAAACCTCAGCAACATCTAGCAACTCAAGAAAGCACCAAACATTTCTACAATCACAATCAGAGCCAGTAGAAATCAATCAGCAGCTAACCTGAAAGTAGCTGATGATCCTCTTAAATAAGATTAAATTAGCAAATCTGAATATATGCAAATCCCTTTCAGTTTGCAATTGTTAATGGGATTTCAAGTGTTTTTTTTCAGCTTGGTGCCTTCAATGATTGGTCATGGGGATTATCAATGTAGGAATTGCTGGTCTCTAACCTACAACCATAAAATCCCTACAGGGCATTCAGCCCATCAACTCTGCACCAACTCTCCGAAGGAGCATCTTACCACCCCACAATCTCTGTACCCCATGCATTTACTATGCCTAATTCATATACACTACACATCTATTGACACTAAGGGAAAATTTAGCATGGCCAATCCGCCTAATCTGTGCATCTTTGGACTGTGGGAGGAAACCAGAGCAGCTGGAGAAAACCCACACAGACATGGGGAGAATGTGCAATCTCCATACAGACAGTGAGTGACCAGTATAGAACCCGAGTCCCTGATGCTGTGAGGTAGCAGTGCTAATCATTGCTTCACTGTAGCCTTGCAAGGGTTCTTAAGAAGCCTACTCTTTGTGAATACGCTCTCCAACATAAGGCCTTGACCTTGTGTATTCAAGGTCCGGCCTATTTTCCAACCTTTCCACTTTAATCCCATTGCTTTACAACGTGCCAGAAGGACTGAAGAATTCTGGCTCAATAACGTCTTTTACTCCTCTACATGGGCAAGTGAGTGTGAAGCAGGAAATGCAAAGTCAAAGGAGTCATCGGTTGCAAACTTTAAGATGGGCCAGAATTTTATGTTGCTCAGGCAGGCGTGCACCTGAACAGGAACCACGTGACATTATGCTTGAAGGTGTCAGGCATGTGTCCCAGTGTTGTTGAACACTCATATAATAGTTCAGTCAGTGGCCTCATGTCGAAGAGTATAGAGTATAGATCGAAAGTGCACCGTTGATAATCAAGCAGCCAATTTAGCTCATTGAGGGACCAATTAAATGCAATTTTAGGTGTTTTTTATGGAAGGAAGGGGAGCCGATTGGCTAGGTGGTCTTTATCTAGTAACGACAACCTGGATCCAGGGCTGGATGAATTGTCAGGGTCGAATTTCACAAGTGTGTTTGGTGACTGAGGATCATCTATGATTGTGCGGCCTTGGTTTTAACATCAATATTTATTTTTCCAAGCTCAGCAACTCCTTAAGACAGCTCCGCAGACACTGTCCCTTGAGGCTTTGCCATAAGAAACTCCAGCCTGCGCTCTATTCTTGGTGCTGTCCTCTCCCCACCCTCCCTGGCAGCACTCAGCCTTTCACAGTATGCATTTCTCTCCAGCGTCGGAATTTTATCGGCTCGCCTGCTTCAGGCTCGTTAGATCCTGCCCAAGGCCAACAAAGAATGCCATCCTGCGAGCCTCGCCTGCCCTGTTCATGCTGGTAAAATTCAAACATAGATGACTAATAATTGGTCAGCCAGTTTGAAATTATATTTCAGGGCCAAACACGGATCAATGTGTTTGATGTTCACTTCGGGGTCCACTGAATGTGAGCCTGAACAGTGAAAAGCTCAGGCCACGAACTCTGTTTCTCTTCCTAAATAGATGTTGCCCTACCAGCTGACTTCCTTCCTGCATTTTCTATTTGTATGACAAAATTAGATAGTTGTGTTTTGAGAAGTCATCTCAATAGCAGGAACGGGGGAACAGAAGAAAGTGCTTCCTGAAAAGAATGTAGTGTGGGCAGGGCGAATGAGGAACAAGACCCAATCTAGAGTTTGAATTGCAGAGAACGTATCCAGGATTGTGTTTGGAGAAGGTTAATTAGATAAGGTGGAACAACACCATTAAAAGTTGAAATTGGTAACTTGAGATTGAATCAGTGATTCACAGTTGAGTTTGACACAAGTAAGGCGATAGATGCGCTGGACTTTGAATTTTCAAGTAATTCAAGTTTGTGAATGCAAAGATGGAGAGGCAAACAATATATTTTAAAATGAGGACTCATTCATTATCATTTTTTTAAAGCTTGCTAGATTTAGAAATAAGAGGAAACCATTGGAAGTAGACAAATGTTCTGTCGCAAAAAAAGAGAGGAAAGGACAAATTAAGCACTTAAAGGCTGTTACGTTTGATATCAGTGGTGGCAAAATTACTAAACTCCATCTAAAATGGCCGGGTGGCTGAGCACATGAAAATATATCAGCTTAATATACAAAGTCAGCATGTTTACTTTGAAAGATTAATATGAGTAGGCAATTTAAGAGAGGTATTTGACAAGATGCATTCAGGTGCGCACAGAGCACGATCAATGGACGTCATAAACAATTGATTTTGAGCCGCCAAATGTTACGTTCCTGTATGAGACTACTAACTAAATTTCAGCCAGATGGAATTGAAGCCAGGCTTGCTGAATTGACAAAAAATATATTGGGAGATCGGATGCAGAAAAATGAGATAAAAGGGACAATCTGAGGTTGGAAGGCCTTTCGTGACTCTACTGCTCAGCTTTAGGGGATTTCTATTTACTTTTGAGTGCCTCAAAAGAAAATTATCACATCAACTCAGTTCTTACTAAAAGAAACTGTCATTTGATTCTTCTGTTTTTCTATTTTTATTCCAGCTTTTTTGTGACCAGCGCTGAAAATGACAGACCTTTGAAAATCTAACAGATGAAGTGAGATGGGACGGACTTAATTTATGTGGCAAGCATCTTTACAGCGCTGCTTGTGGGCCAGGAGAAGAAGGGTCTTTTCCTCAAGGCACAATAATCTACCCAGTTAAGTAACTTCCTTATCTAATCTGTCCACACCCCCTAACAACTGTCAGACACCCCTCCCCATCATCGGACCTCACTCCCTCAGTTCTTTATGCTTACTCTTTTAAGAGTACCATCTGTCGCCGACGTCCCCCCCCCCACCCACCCCAACCACCCTGTCTCCATTACCGACTGCCATCTGCTTCCTTTATAGGAATTTATAAGTTTATTTATGTCACAAGTAGGCTTACATTAACACTGCAATGAAGTTACTTGCAAATTCCCTAGTTGCCACACTCTGGTGCCTGTTCGGGTACACTGAGGGAGAATTTAGCATGGCCAATTCACCTAACCAGCATGTCATTTGGACTGTGGGAGGAAAGCAGGGCACCTGGAGGAAACCCATGGAGAGTCGGGGGGTGTAATGACTTCAATCAGGCCATTGAGGTTGGCCTATTGAAGTATGAACTCCCTGATTAAGAATCCAATTGATAGGCCAATCAAGAAGTTGTTGCCTTGTACTGAACCAGGAGTGTCAGTTCCTCTGACACCCCGGAGGTAGACTGCTAACTGCTAGCATTCTGTGTGCTGCTATTAGAGTTGTAAATAAAGGGATTTTGGTGAAGAGACTTCTGCCTCTGAAGACTTATTACAGGGAGAACACGCAGACTCTGCACAGGTCGTAACCCAAACTGGGAATCGAACCTGGGTCTCTGGCATTGTGAGGCAGCAGCACTAACCACTGTGCCACCGTGCCATGCAGTCAGATCATCTCATCTATCTCCCCGTGATTATGTGATGATTATCCCTTTATGGATTAACCTGTAGAGTCCACATGACCTGGGGAACCAATTGGTGACCAAGGCGGGGGTCACCCTGGTAAGCTCAGGTACCTGTTCCAGAACATTCTCAGGAGCTGCTCGCAGCCACAAGGCAACAAGCCTCTGTATGGTCTTTATCTGTAAATAAATGTGTTGTTGTTTTTCCCTAAATTGGTGAACAAGAGTCATTACAGGTTGGGAATCCCTAATTGGTCTATCTGCTGTCCCAAACTGTGGTCCTGTGTTGTAAGTTTAATTGTCTGATAGGCCTTTAGCCCGTCAATCATACTGCTTGTATGCCTGTAGATTGGAAACTGACAGCAAAACAATGTAAGGAGCTCTGCAGTTAAAGTCAGCAGGAGATTTGAGAAACCTCAAGAGAGAAAGCCCATCCCCAGTCACTGCCGCAACCCCAGCGTGGAACATGTCTCCAGGCGCAAATCCAGGTCATCATTACACGGATGTTAATTTAATATTTGTCCCCAAAACAGTTCTATAAATAACCATTAAGCTAATGATTTTTAACGTTCTTTATCTCTGAGGAACTCACTGGGGTGTTTGCAGCTTTTGTTTTAAGCGAGGGATTATTTTCTTGGAGATTGGTTTCAGCTGCATTTTTGAGATAAACAGGATGTTCCCTGGTGTAACAGTTTCGGCTGGCTGATTTGAAGCATTCCTTTTAGTGTATTTGCAGAGGGCTTTGGAAATAATATAATGCCATGGGTCGGAATAGTGATGAGTTTCACTTAAATGGAAATATTAAATTGAAATTCCCATATAGGGTAGCACGGTGGCACAGTGGTTAGCACTGTTGCCTCATAGCGTGTTTGGTTCAGGCGCCGGGTGACTGTATAGAGTTTGCACGTGCTTCCTGTGCTTGCGTGGGCTTCCTCTGGGTGTTCTGATTCCTTCCTACAGTCCAACAATGTGCGGGTTAGGTAGATTGGCATGCTAAATTGCCCCTTAATGTCAGAGGGATTAGCAGGATAAATACGTGGGTTAGGGGACAGGGCCTGGGTGGGATTGTTGTTCGTACAGGGTTGATGGGCATAATAGCTTTCTTCTGCACTGTAGGGATTCTATGTTTCTGTAACTCTATATATAGGATTTAAGTTTGACGCTCAATTGTGCAGGAACCCATTGCTGGATTTTGTGTGGGGTTCGGTTTCCAGTTATCTTCTGTAACTGAGAACATAAGAACATAAGAAATAGGAGCAGGAGTAGGCCATCTAGCCCTTCGAGCCTGCCCCGCCATTCAATAAGATCATGGCTGATCTGTCGTGGCTCAGTTCCACATTCCCGCCCTCTCCCCATAACCCTTAATCCCCTCTCTTATCAAAAACCCATCAACCCGCATCTTAAAAATATTTAGCGAGGCATTTCCATTTCCAGTTTGTCAAATGCATATGATGGAGCATGTAGAGGGGAGCTGCAACATCCGTGTTACATCAGCGAATGTCCACTGGAAAATATGCAGAAGAGAAAAAGAAACTTGTGTTTCTAATATGCTTTCAAAACCATTAGATGTTTTAAAATGTTTTACAGCCAATGAAGGCCAAAAATCAAATAATCAAGAAACAAAAGGTTGGAGTCAGTAAGGCCTGCCTGAGGTATGAGGCTTAGCTCACCTTCTCTATTCAGACAATCAAATTCAGTATTTACTTATTCTTATTAACAGCTTATTAACTTCATAATTATTGTTAAACTGCCTAACTGGCCTTGAAAAACTAATTTTCTATTTGTAGCATGCCAAATTTCTCCATTATGATAGGTTCCTCCAAACTTTTACAAAATAATTATGTTGAAAGTTTGCAATATTTTAGATTTTAATTTCTATCTGCGCTGGGGAGAGTGCAAAGAATATTTACAAGATGTTACCAGAAATGCGTATGATGTGGAGATGTCGGCGTTGGATTGAAAAGGGCACAGTGAGACGTCTCATATGTAGGCATACAGGAAATCATGGCAAAGAAGATAACCACAGTATTTAGCCCCAAAAGTCATGTTTTGTATGTACTTGGTGTAACTTGGTGTCTAACCTCCTTTTCAGCCACAAGTTATTTCCTTGCTTTAGCAGTCAACCTTGATTTCTCATGCTACAGATGGTTGCCAGTACTTTTAAATTGTGTGCAAGGGATTAGGCAGATGATGTGGGCTGTGTTGCAACCACCCATCTCCGCCAACCTGCCTCCCCCACCAACACGCACACATACACACACACATACACAAACACACACACACACAAGCATCAGGGCAAGCACCTCCCATACATAAACAAGACCCGGGACAAACCCCCTTCCACACAAGCACTGGAGCAAACCCCAACCAGACCCTTTCTGCATGATTTTGCTTTCTCCTGATCAACGTTCACTTTCTTAGGTTCTGTCAATACTTTTCAAGGTCATTCATTGGCACTTTGAGGCATCATGAGGATATGGTAAGGTGCTTTGCAAGAAAGCAAGTTTGCTTATGATGGTTCTCTTATCATGTTCAACATCTGCAAAGTGAGATGGTGGCAGCTGTTCACTAGGAGGAATGTATGAGCTGATATTGGGGTAACTCTCCCTTCCTGTGTGAGTCGTGTTTGCCTTCCTGGGGGTTAACTGGGGGTTGGAGACTTTTGAGGCATTATTTGTGTTACCTTTATCTCTCTGCTTTATTGTCCAAAAGCTGAACATCCTAGTGTTCTGTGCCACCCTGATGCTTCTGCACTCGGTCCAATTTCAGAATTAAACCTCACTCTATTATCATGGCATTGTGTGAAGAATAGAATCATTGGGATGCAGTTGTCATGAGGAAAACTACAGATTTGGTTTGGTATAACACATTTTTTACATGGGGATGGGGGGCACATTGCTTTTAATATCTATTCAGTTTTATATAGAAATACATTTTTGGGAAGTAACTCAGTTGCAAGATTGAATGTTTATTTTGGGATTTGTGCTGCAGTACTTTGCCAGAGGTTAATCTATAGTTCCTAATCAAAAATATTGATCTGATGAAAGAATGTAACATGAAGAGAGGAATATTACCAGCACCTCTGCCCGAGCTTTGTACGATCCTGCCCAAGGAGAATGCCGTTCTCCAAACCTTGCCCGCCCCTAAAATCTGGGAGGGCGTGCCAGTAAAGTTCCGGCCAAAATGTTTCCTGCAGCCATGTGACAATGTGTTACTGTTCCTTCCGTTCTTGTGACAGAAGGAAAAATTGGAAGTGGCCTTGACTGTCAGCTGAACAGCTAATTCTGATTCCAGCGGATCACGCGCCTGGGCTGATCAGCGCAGCGTGATTCCCCGTGAGAGGGGAAGTAGCTCATTGAAATTAGCTAAATACGATCTGGTAAGCGCTGCCAGCACCAACGGAATCACGCTGACTTTCCCACTGGCTACAGGGCATCAGAGGAATCGTGCTCTATGTATTACAAAGAACAAAGAACAAAATCAGCCTGGGAAACAGGCCCTTCGGCCCAACGAGCCCGCGCCGCCATCTCAACACCACCAGTCCCCCTCTCCACCCATGACCCCTGTCCAATGTTTTATGGCCATCCAGATTGAGGGAATCTGATTTAGGGACAATTTATTTCTGCCAATCAGCCTAACAGCACATCTTTGGGGTGTTGGAGGAAACCGGAGCACCCGGAGAAAACCCATGCAAGCACGGGGAGAATGCGCAAACTCCCACAGACACCGGCCCAAATCCATGTGTCTGCACAGCAATCAGCAATAGTCATTGAGCTGTTGTCTTGCCCAGTATCTGGTCCAGTTTAGGCACACACTAACGACATGAAGCACTAGGCCAATCTCGAACAACCAAGAGCAGCCCCAATACGACCCATCGCGTGTATGCCCCTCATTGGACACGAGGTAGACTAACTTAAAACCTGTGAATGAAAAGAGAAAAAACATTATTATCATACCATCCATTTACATTACCAGGGACGCCCCAATGCTAATGACCCTTATTTAAAACAATCTCCTATATCCACCCATCTCCAACCCAGTCATGTGCCTGTCTAAGTAACTCTTAAATGACTCTAGTGTGTTTGCCTCCATCACCTTACTTGGCAGAGCATTCCATACCCCCACTACCCTCTGTGTGAAAAACCTCCCTCTAATATCTGTGTTGTACCTCTCCCCCCTCATCCTAAGCCCATGGCCCCTTGTCCTATGTGTCTCTATCATAGGAAATAGCTTACCTCTGTTTTCTCTATCTATACCCTTCATAATCTTATATACCTCTATTAGATCCCCCCTCAGTCGACGTCTTTCAAGGGAAAAGAGCCCCAATTTCTTCAATCTTTCCTCATACCCTAGTCCTTCCATACCAGGCAACATCCTGGTAAACCTCCTCTGCACTCTCTCCAGAGTCACCACGTCCTTCTGGTAGTAAGGCGACCAGAACTGGACACAGTACTCTAAATGCAGCCTAACCAACGTTCTGTACAACTGCAACATTAGACTCCAGCTCTTATATTCTATACCCCTTCCTATAAAGGCTAACATACTATAGGCTCTCTTCACCACACTCTCCACTTGCACTGCCACCTTCAAAGACTTGTGCACTTGCACCCCCAGGTCTCGCTGCGATTCTATACTCTTTACGGGCTTACCCTTTACCATATAACTCCCCCCTACATTATTCCAGCCAAAATGCATCACCTCACATTTATCCGGATTAAACTCCATTTGCCATGTATCTGCCCAATCAACCAGCCTATCAATATCCCGCTGTATTGCCAGACACTGCTCCTCACTGCCTGCCAATCCAGCCATCTTGGTGTCATCAGCAAATTTGCTGATCACACCACCTACTCCCTCTTCCAAATCATTTATATACACTACAAAGAGAAGAGGTCCCAGTACCGAGCCCTGCGGCACACCACTAGTGACAGACCCCCAGCTAGAAAAGGACCCCTCTACTACTACTCTCTGACTTCTCTTTGCAAGCCAGTTCTCTACCCATCTAGATACCTGACCACATATCCCATGAGCTTTAATCTTCTGTACCAACCTACCATGAGGGACTTTGTCAAGCGCCTTACTGAAATCCATACAGACAACATCAACGGCTCGTCCTTTGTCGACTGTTTTTGTCACCTCCTCAAAGAATTCTACCAGATTCGTAAGGCAAGACTTCCCCTTTACAAAACCATGCTGCGTATCCTTAATCAGATCGCAACGCTCTAAGTGCGCATACATCCTACCCCTAAGAATCCTCTCCATCAACTTACCTACCACTGACGTTAAGCTCACCGGCCTATAGTTACCCGGGCTATCCCTACTACCCTTTTTAAACAACGGTACCACGTTCGCTATCCTCCAGTCCTCTGGGACCTCACCTGTGTCCAAAGAAGAGACAAAGATTCGCGTCAGAGGCCTAGCAATCTCATCCCTCGCCTCCCTAAGCAGCCTCGGATAAATGCAATCGGGCCCCGGAGATTTATCGGTTTTAATGCCATCTAAAAGCCCTAACACTTCTTCCCTCGTAATCGATAGATCTCTCAATTGGTCTACCGCTCCCTCAATGACTGTACCAGACATCAAGCCCCTCTCCTTCGTGAATACCGACGCAAAGTATTCATTCAGGATCTCCCCCATTCCCACTGCCTCTAAGCACAATTCCCCACGTCTGTCCCTGAGAGGACCGATTTTACCCCTAGCCACCCTTTTGTTCTTAAGATAGGAGTAAAACGCCTTTGGATTCTCCTTAACCCTACCTGCCAAAGCCATCTCATGCCCCCTCTTTGCTCTCCTAACTCCCCATTTGAGATCCCTCCTACTGTCTCTGTATTCCTCCAACGCTCTCTCCGTTCCCAGCTGCTTAGACCTGACATACGCCTCCCTTTTCTTCCTAACCAGGTCTTCTATATCTCTAGTAGTCCACGGTTCCCTAATCCTACCTTTCCCATACTTCCTCCTGTATGTATATTAACATACATACAGATAGGCTCATTTGAAGTGTCAACGAATGGCCCAGTCTGAGACCAGGGGGATTCCTGACACAAGACACTCCTTGTGCACAGAGCCTTTACTGGGAAAAGATTACACAGGGTCATATATATTGAAACATGCATTCATTGCAAGCTAATTAGATATATTGTCAATATCTTTGACTTACACTTGCAGCAAAATATGAACATTCTACTGAAATGAGACTCCCACATAATCACAAGTTTTCTGAGTTAAATGTGTCATGTCATTAGCCATGTTGCTTGACAGAAGACAATGGCTTTCAATGACTTGTAAGTACAAAAACATTGTGGCAACTTTACAACTCACATCAAATCAGATAATTATAGGCAATTTATTGTCTTTGCTGTATCCCAGCGTCTGGCTGAATAACCATCTCTTCAGATGCCTACACCCACAACAATATCCCGACAATGTATATTAAGATCCAGTTATTTGTTGTTGTAAATTAAACAACCTATGCTTTTGTCAAAAAGCAGCATGTCATATTTTAAAATGTTCCACTATAGAAGGGTTATAGACCGTCATGTTTGAATCAATTAACTCCTTTGTGAAGTGCTGAATAGAAATGAGGTTTTGTTTTATTCAATCTTGGATGTGGACATTTCTGACAAAACTGGCATTTACTGTCATCCCTCTTTACCTTGGGCCAACTTCTGGAGCTACTGCATTTGGCATTAAGTAATCCCACAATGATGTTTTGTAGGGACCTAGTCGAGATGAATGGGCAGCAATATGTGTCCAAGCTCGAATAGTGTGTGACTTGGAGGTGCACAGTTCTCAGCTGCTGTCTCTGATTACCTTGTTTTACAAGAGAGAGGAATAAGTGTCAGTGAGCATGTTGCAATGTACTTGGGTGATGTGCCCTGCCATAGTTCAATAGCTGGAGTTTTGTGGGAACTGCAAGAGTAGGTATGAGGTTGATTGCATACATGAACTGTTAGGCGTATGTCTTGATTGGTGCTGGGTGAGTGATGAGGGTGTGATACGTTGAACAGCATGAGAGCTTGGTGCTGTGGCTGGTAGGAGATGCATTCACTGCCCTGATTAATCAAATGAGGCCATTGAACCTTGCCCGTCTCTGCAAGCAGGTCATGGGGCCCAAGTGGGAAATCACTTCCCTGGTTATTTGATTCCATTCCCTTCCCAGGGTTTGCCTTGAGGCTACTCCTGGCCTCCTGTGGGAACATGACCCCTTGCCTCCCTTTTGAATGCATTCAGCGCAGCACAGCATCAGAAAACCCGAGAGCCCTCCTTTGACAAGTTGCTCCATTAACATTCTCCTTCCTTCTACTAAAGCCTTTCTGAAACTGTTCCACAAGCTGCTGTAGCGCGAGTACACCTCTCTTTTAAGAGAGATAGGCTTCCTTTAAATATTACAGGCTATAAACATAGAAACATAGAAGAGTCTGCAGAAGGATCTAGATAGGCTGGGCGAATGGGCCAGGAAATGGCAAATGGAATTTAATGTTGGCAAGTGTGAGGTGGTCCACTTTGGTAGGAAGAATGGTAGGAAGGACTATTACTTACGGGGCGAAAAACTGCAGCAGGCAACGGTGCAGAGGGACCTCGGGGTCCTTGTGCATGAGTCGCAAAAACCCAGCTTGCAGGTGCAGCAGGTGGTCAGGAAGGTGAATGGGATGCTGGCCTTCATAGCGAAGGGGATTGAATATAAAAGTAGGGAGGTCTTGCTGCAGCTGTATAGGGCATTGGTGAGGCCGCAGCTGGAGTACTGTGTGCAGTTTTGGGCACCGCACCTGCGCAAAGATATTTTGGCCTTGGAGGGGGTGCAGAGGAGGTTTACTAGGCTGATACCGGAGTTGAGGGGGTTGAGCTATGAGGAGAGGCTGAATAAACTGGGCTTGTACTTGTTAGAGTTTAGAAGAATGAGGGGAGATCTCATTGAGACGTATAAGATGATGAATGAGATGGATAGGATAGAGGTGGAGAGACTCTTCCCGCTCAAAAAAGACAGTAGGACTAGGGGGCACAGCCTCAAGATAAAGGGGAGGCAGTTTAGAACGGAGTTGAGGAGGAACTTCTTCACTCAAAGGGTGGTGAATCTCTGGAATTCTCTGCCCGTTGAAGTGGTGGAGGCTGCCTCGCTAAATATTTTTAAGAAGCGGGTTGATGGGTTCTTGATAAGAGAGGGGATTAAGGGTTATGGGGAGAGGGCGGGAAAGTGGAACTGAGCCACAACAGATCAGCCATGATCTTATTGAATGGCGGGGCAGGCTCGAAGGGCTAGATGGCCTACTCCTGCTCCTATTTCTTATGTTCTTATGTTCTTATGTAGAAGATAGGAGCTGATGGAGGCCAGTTGGCCCTTTGTGCCTACTCTGCCTTTCATTATGATCACGGTTGATCATCCAACTCAATAGTCCAATCCTGCTTTCTCCCCATAACCTTTGATCCCATTCGCCCCAAGTGCTACATCTAGCAGTCTCTTAAATACATTCAAGAGGATGGCACACGAATAGTCCATTCACTGAGCATCTCAGCAACCTTCTGCATATATAAAAACTCTTCATATTAAAAAAATCACCCCAGGATGTGGTAAAATTTACAGCTATTCACAAGTCCCCAGTCCTGCACTCGGACACGATCATGCCACAGCTTGCCAAGAGCACAATTTGTTTCCACTCAGCTGCCAACTTTTACCTCCTCCATTTTCATCCAGCAACACACTCTCTGAGTGGTCAGAATCCCAGCCTCCTGACTCCCTCCTGTTGCTCCGTCCTGTAACTGGCTGTCAGCTCCAGGTGGAAACACAGGGGAGATATTGACCAAAGGAATTGTAGGTGAGCCATATAGAGGCATTGGAAGGCAGGCAGAAATGTCATGAGACAAACAAAAAAAGAACTATTTATGGAGAGCAAAACACATGGAAAATAATTTATACATTATACATAGTGGGTGAGAATAATACACAGAGAAAAGAAGAACGGACCACGAAAGTATAAAAGATTTGGAGAGTTGGAAAGGAAAGAAACAGGCAGAAATAGAGATTTTTGTAAAGCATGTGCAACGCCATGGGAGGTGCGATAGAATTTTTTGAAAAGCTTGTTTGTCAAAGTTATACTGCAGCGAGCGTGAAACCTGACTAGTGTGATTGTATCACACCATTGCTTAAACCTGAGTTGAATGACTACACAGCCAAGTACTGTTTCTGTCAGCATGAAGCTGAAATCTCTCGTCTTTAGGAAGCAAGATAAAAATACACTCTCAACAAATTCATATGATGGAAGAATTAGAAGAAAGAACTGGGTAGAGCCAAAGAATAAAATAAATTGAATCTATTCATGTTGGGTTCCAGCCATGAAACTCCTGGAGATTATGAAATTGTTGAGAAATTTATCATCAATAGCCTAAAATACTGATTGGATTACAAAAGAGATCTACTACAATGAGATGAAATACAAACAATACCAGCATCTAAATGTTAAATTGCTAAATGTAAATTTCAAGAATGGTCATATCTCTAAATGATTGTAACCAAAACCAACTGTCATTCAGGGTTTAAACAAATATAAATGTGAAACATACTAAGCTTGAAATTATATGAAATAGACACCGTGACATGCATCCTTTCCCTTTGAGAGTGTGGCTTGTTAAAATACAAAATGACAGCAATGTTTCAGCTCAGATTCTTGCATAATGCTAACACACACAAGTTTGGTGCATTGCTTAAAACTGAAAGGATTTAGGAATCACAAGACAATTTTGCTGAATTAGTTCTTGCCATCATCCAAATCCAGTATTATTTGTATAAATAACAAAACACCGGGTGGCATGGTGGTACAGTGATTTCATTCCTGGCTTGGGTCACAGTCTGTGCAAAGTGTGCACGCTCTGCCTGTGTCTGTGTAGGTTTCCTCTGGGTGCTCTGGTTTCTTCTTACAGTCCAAAAGGCATGCTGGTTAGGTGCATTGGTCATGCTAAATTCTCCCTCAGTGTAGCCAAACAGGCACTGGAGTGAGGTGACTAGGGGATTTTCACAATAACTTCATTGCAGTGTTAATGTAAGCCTACTTGTGACAGTAATGAATAAACTTAAAAAAAGACTTAACTTTGTACAATTCTAGATGTTTTGTTGTTTCCCATAGTTAATTCTGTTCTAGCATGTCACTTATCAACACATAATCCTCCTCAAACTGACAGCATGGGGCTATCCAAGTTACACTACAAACACCAATGGCTTTGGAACCAGTTGGGTATTCCGTGCATTATCTCCATAAGTGTAAACAGCTTTTTGCTGTGTGATGTACCATCTGGGTGTTTGGCTGAGACCAGACAAATCAAATCCAGTTCTGGCAAGCAAATCTCAAGAATCTTAGAGGACTTAAAGTAACTGCCGCTGTCAGAACTCAGCCATCTGATTTGATGGATTGCTCATAAGGGAGGGAGAATGTGCTTATGATTTTTGGTAGAAATAACAAGCAAAGCTAGCCTTTGTGAATGCAATAACAAAGCAGCTATACATTATGACCAGGACAATTCTTTCTGGCTATTTTTACAGCTTAAAATTAGGTTTAGTGAGTGAGTCTAGGCTTCAAGGATATGAAGTAAGTACGGTCTAAATTCTCGTTTAAAAAGACATTGGGCAAGATCTTGAGCCCACTCCCTCTGACTGCAATAATGGCAGCGCAAGTTCAGAATATGGAGAGTTTGAAAAAATGTTATTCTTACCAGCAAGATTGTGTTTTCCAATTTTAAACTAACCTTGCTGAAGAAAAGTGAGAACCTATTTTGAATATAACAACATATCACTAGCTAGCATTAGCACCAGATAATGAGGCCACATTAAGTATTCAGCTGGCACCATTACAGGAGGTCTACATAAGCGTGGATCATAGAATTGTAGAACTTCTCTACAGTACAGAAGGAGGCCATTCAGCCCATCCAATTTGTATCGATCACAATCCCACCCAGGCCCTATTTCTGTAACCCCACACATTTACCTTGCTAATCCCCCTGACACTAGGACTCGTGTTCAAACAGTAGGTGAGTGGGTGCCCTTCCTTGTGAGAGTTGCAAACTGGGTGGGAGGTAGCCACCATAGAGGAGCAGTGCTGGGTGCAACTCCGAGGTCCTGGGGTCCAAGTTGCATGGCCAATCAACCTAACCAGCACATCTTTGGACCTGGTGCCATCTCCTCTGAGGGGGAAAAGGGAGGTGAGCATTCAGCCAGCCATTACTTCTTGTCCAACACTCAAGGAGCACCAGGAAGAATGCTGGGATGCAAAGAAGTGCAGCTCAGGGTTATGGGTGAAAGTCATTGTTGTGATTGGCTGGAGGGGTGGTCATGGAGTCTGGGATTATGGATGGGCTGCTCAGAGGCTTTACCCTCCCTTCATATAGGGTCACCCCTTACTCCAAGAGGATGTGTTGGCTACCGAGCAAGCATTATTTCCTGGTTCCTCCATGCTGGGTTAGTGTTCAAACAGTAGCTGAGTGGGTGACCTTCCTTGTTAGGGGCTGCAAACTGGGTGGGACGCAGCCACAACAGAAGGGCAGTGCTGGGGGTGATTATAAGGTCCTGGGGTCCTGCTTTGTGAGAGGCTAGGCTGCAAGGGGAGTGTGGGGATATCAGTGATGAGGAGCTATCCTGCGTCATGAGGCATAAAGGCCTTCCCACTTGGGGGAGGGTGAATGCAGTGAAGCTTACAACTCTCACACTGTCAATGGTGTGAGGCCAGAGGGGATTGCTGCCAGGAAACTTAAATCCACTTCTCTGCAAACTCTGTCAGGTACAGCAGTGAGGGGGCACTTATCGCCCCCATGCAAGGCTATTTAACTGCACAATGTTGAAGATCCTAAAGAATGAGCTAACCATTAGGAAATTTTTTCAAAATCTAATTATCTGCCTCTCAGGATTCAGCCTGATCAATCATCAAGATGAATGCTGTTGTCAGAGCAACTAACTGACGATTCTTCGAGGAGTCCAGCATGTCAGTTTAATATCCAGAGCTAGATCAAGTTGCTCAGCCTGGGGACAAAGGTTAGCCCTTTGGAACACCAAGCCTCAAGAACATAGAGGCATCTTTCAAGCCTTAGCAGTACGCAGCTTGCACTGTGGAGAACCCCCAGGCAAGAAAGGAAGATGATAGCCAACACCACTCACCCTGCTCAATATCACCACTGGCCACACTGCCACTGCCAGCAAGAATGGAGAACTTGGGGCTCAGCCAAATCTCCATTCACTGCAGCAAGACCAGAGATTCACAGCTGCAGATGAGGTCGCAGAACCTGGTCCCTTGTCCACAAGATAAAAATAGGCAATGGTCCATGGCAAGTTATTAATGCGAAGGTAACACACTTTGCCAGGCCTCAGTTGATGAACTTTGGATAAATATTTCACAAATTGTGGAAAATGAGACTTATTAGATTTCAGCATTTCAATATCAATCATCATATTATGTTTTCATGCAATGTTCCAGCAGGCCATCTGCCTTTTTGTCATAAGTGCCAAGACTTTCTGCATAGAATACTTTCAGTTCTGAAGTGAGGATGAATTTCTAAATCTTCTCCAATATTTTAGCGTATGTTTAATTTCCATGACTATATAATGGTTTCCAGCCACTCAAGTGCCCTAATTGGAATTTTAGTAGAAGCTAGAAATAAGTTGCATAACAAATAACTTCATAGGATTATTCTGTCCTTTAGAGAAATTATTGATATTAATTGAACACATGCCTTTCATATCTCTACTTAATAGCTTGAAATGTTGGTAAATTTGTTATTCTAAAATGGAGTGACTGCAACAATTCATTTCTTTATTTATTTAGATGATTATAGACCGAGTTCTCCAACCTCGCCGACAACTGGGATTCTCCAGTCCCGTTGCAGTGAACGGAGATTCGGCTGAGCACCAAACTTTCCATCCTTGATGGCAGCAGTGGTGGGACATGAATGGCTCGAGGATTCTAGCCTATGACTTTCATGTTACTGGCAGTTTTTATTTCAGTGATACTGGAGTTCTTCAAGTGCAAACATGTTGAATTTGGTTTGCGAGGAGAATCATTAGCTTCTCCTGATACTTCTGGGTGGCATGACAAGAATATTGATCAGTTGCTAGTCTGGAGAATGTCTGCTTTAACCAATGCCTTCCCTTGTCCAATGACCTCCTCAACCCACCAGCAATATGCCTTCCTTCACACCACCTCACATGACTATGTCAAGGCGAAGCAGCTGAGGACTTACAGTAGGAGGATTGGCAGGAGAAAATATCCACCAGCAACCACTCTTTTATCATAGAACCCACTGTCTGCCCATCTGGCTTTTATAACCTATGGTGACTGCAGGCCCTTTACAACTGTTTCCCAACTAACTGTGCAGTCACCCAACACCAGTCGAGTTGCCCAGACCACAGCTGTGGTGCAATCAAAACAATGACTCACTTTCTTGAGGAGTGTCTGCTGGCTAAACTTGAAGGTAGGTTTAAAGAGCTCCATCTTGGTGCTGAGAAGGCTGTTGCTTGCTTCCGTGACTATGCACGCACTAAATAATTGTTACGCCTTTGTCCAATTGTCATAATTTCTCAGCTCTGTGGAATGTTTCTTCCTTATTTAAAACAGCTTAGAACATTTTATTATATAAAAGGTGCATTATAAATTCACTAATTGTTTGAATGAAGCAAAATTAAACAGATATTCAGGTAATAGATATAAAATGAGGAATGTGAGAGTGCCTCCCTGATAAATCATATCAGTCCTTCTCTGTAAGACTGTGTGCACAATTAAGTAACAGTTGATGCGCTAAACATTTACGCACAATTTTGAGGACAGTTTAATATTGAAACATGCAATACCATGGACTAATGTTAAGCCATTTTGTTTCAGTTGTTAAAGCAAATGTAATTCCTTCTACAATAAATGTTATTAAATTGCATTAAATATGTATTTGCTGTCATTTCCATAATTTAAATTTACTCTGGCAAATTTATTGAATATTTAGAACTGTTTTAATCATGGAGGCTGCAGGAAGATTGAGACTAGTGTAATCACAATCAGGCTTATTGCTAACAATGCTTAATAATTAAGTAGTTTGACCAGAGGCTTAAAGCATAGCATTTGCAGCTACATTTGGAGCTCTCATTCTGTGGTACAATATGGTATGGGAATGTCTAAAGCAGGGTAATTGGCTACATCAGATTAACAACTGGGCCATGTGAAAGACCCAAAGGCTATAATGGATCCCTGCCTTTAAAGTGCATCAAATGTTTATAAGAGGAGAATTAATCACTTCATTGAATCGTTACAGTGCAGAAGGAGGCGAGTCGGCCCACCAAGTCTGCACCAACTCTCTGACAAAGCATCTTTCCCAGGCCCACTCACCCACCCTTTCCCATAATCCCATACATTTCCTCACTAACACCTCTAAGCTACACATCTTGGGCAACCAAAACGAAGGGGCAATTTAGCATGGGCAATCCACCTAATCTGCACACCTGTGGGAGGAAACTTGAGCATCAGTGGCAATCCATGCAGTTATGAGGAGAATGTGGAAACTCCACACAGTCACCTGAGGCCAGAATCAAACCTGTCTCCCTGGCACTATGAGACAACATGCCACTGTGTCACCTGCTTCAGCATTTATTTAATTATCTTGCACATACATCCATTAGTTTTAGCTTGAATGCAATGGTCTGAGTGTGGAAGGTTTACTGGTTTGTAAATGCTTGCACTTGATCTCTGGTGAGTCCTGCAATACTAAAACGTTAACTGTTAATCTTTTTGATAACTGTAGCAACATTTTCAAGGTAAAATCAATCTTCTTTGATCATTTACAAATGATGATTGAACTGTAAAGAACATTTCTTTTTAGCATTATTGCACAAGTGCACCAGAGTGCTTAAACACGCAAGATTTTTAACTACTCAGAAAATTAGAAGGGAGGAACTCCTTGTGGAACTGCTGTTATGGATAATGATCATAGGCATTTTCCCCCATGGTCTAATGTGTTTGGAAATATATCTATTAATAAGCAATGAGTAAGTATTTTTCATATCTGTTATTTCCTTGGTTTGAACACTCAAATATCCATCTTTTTTCATTGTGCATGACTACACATAGTTTAGTAACCAATCTAATAATGTAGCAGAGAAGGCTGAGAGGAGATTTGATTGAGGTCTTCAAAATCATGAATGGTTTTGATAGAATAAATATGGAAAACATATTTCCAGCGGCAGAAGGGCCAGTGGCCAAAATGACACAGATTTGAGATGATTGACAATAGAAGTAGAGGCAACATGAAATGTTTTTAGAGGGCAAGTTGTTGCGATCTGGAATGCGCTCTGCCTGAAAGAATGATGAAAGCAGATTCAATAGTGTCACTCAATAGAGAATTGGATACATCCTTTATGGGAACATTTAGTGGGCTATGGGAAAGAGAAGGGTATTGGAATTAATTTGCTAGCTCTCTCAGGCATAGGTGAGATGGGCCAATTGACTTCTTCCAATGCTGTACATGTAGTCTCGGATGATCAAATGCTACCCTTGAAGCTTTGTTGCTGTTTACTTTCAATGAGTTAGCCACACTGTCCAATAAGACATCTTAGAATGTAATGAGTTTGTTTTTATTCCAGCATTGTTTCTGGAAACCACTAAATCGCTGCAATAAAATGGCGAAGTGGAAAGGAGAAAGGAATTTTTGATTGCACCACAGCTGTCGTCTGGGCAACTCAACTGGTGTTGGATGATGTCAAATTGAGTTAAACTTGTCTTGTGACATATTGAAAGGAAATTTCAGCAGTCTGTATTCTGAAGTAACAAACTGGATTTGAATCTTAAATGAAACTTGTTGTATGTGGGTATCTGGCATAAGAAATGTGGGACTGGGAGAAGTACCACCTATGGTGTGGCGTCAAGAGATATACAACTTGGGACTTGGTCGGTTGTGGACTGGACAGAGACCTGTGTAGAAGCAAGCATGGAGTTAGCTCATAACTTGAACTATAGCCTGTAGATATGTATACAATTATGTGCTTTTAATCAACAGCTAATGTTCAATTATACATGTTTTCCTGAGACTTACTAAAATTTTCTTTATAAATGTCAGAGGGGCAATAGTAGTGAGAAATCCAAAATGTCATATTCCTAGATTATTGATTGCTTTCCTGTTGTTTGTAATAAATGAGAAGATGCCTTAAGTATAACTGTCAGAATAAATAGATCCCTGAATTCTGTATCAGGTATATTGTTGAAATGTGTCTCTAGCCACTAAATGAATAAAAGCATGTTACTGCTTACTGTGACAGTGTGCCCTAGAATGGTTTCTTGTCTACTTGAAGTGCATGGACTGTGATCCACCATCTTTAATCCCTGGAATCACATCCTCGGCTTCAGTTTTGGATCCCTTCCCTCCTTCCTACATCTGCACAGCTGGCTGATGTGGGAGGATGCCAGAAGCATTCACACCAGCAAGTGTTTCTTGCTGACAATTAGTGTTTCCCCAGTTTTACTGAACAAAATCAATATTTCAACATTTTCAGGTTCACCTCAGAATCAATAGAATTTATTTTACTGCCAATGTTCAGAGACATGGACATTTGCAAAGATTTATGCAACAATAAAGTTCTACATCTATGTAAAAGTAAACATTTTGTGTGCATGCCCTAGAATTGTGGATAAAATGGACATCTCACATTCTCCAAGCTTACAATTTTGAGAGAGAGAAAGGAGTTAATATTTACACCTGCACCAAATAGTACAAAATATGTGACTATCATTTCCAGTATCTGTTTTATTGTATAAGTTGCTGTTACATCAAGATAAATCGTTCCTATATTGATATTAGCAGCATCTTGTTGTTTTCCAGAATTCTTGAAATTATGGCTGAGCCATTCAGAAATAAAACTAGAAGCAATTTTCACAAAGGCTAATGGAAATGTGGAGCTCCCTCATTCAAAAAGCTGAGACTATTATGGAAATTGAACTCTTCAAAGCTGGGGTTGATGTGATGTTTATTGGATGGGTATGTCAGAGAAATGAAACAAAGGCTGGTAAGTGAGGCTGAAATGCAGACCAGTCTTGATCAATCGAGGAATCTCTCCACTGTGGTTTGATTTGATTTGATATGATTTATTATTGTCACATGTATTGGGATACAGCGATAGTGGAGAAGGAAAGCAGGGGTGCAGAATATAGTGTTGCAATTACAGATAGGGTGAAAAGAAAGATCGGCCTAATATATAATCGGAGCATTCGAAAGTCTGATGGCGGCAGGGAAGAAGTTGTTATTGAGTTGGTTGGTATAGATTTTTGTATCATTTTCCTGACGGAAGAAGATGGAGGAGAGTATGTCCGAGGTGCATAAGGTCCTTTGTTATGCTGGCTGCTTTCTCAAGATAGCGGGAAGCATAAATGGAGTCAATGGTTGGCAGGATTCTCGACAATATCAGTCCCCATTCATTCACTTCTGCCCCAACATCTTTCCTTCACCCCATAATCCAGTTACCCCAGCAACTCCTACATTTCACAGATCATCTTCCCTCACCTCCAGCAAGATACTACCACCAAACACATCTTCTTTTCTCTCTTTAGCTTTTCAAAAGAACCATTCCTATCACAACACTGTGGTCCATATTTTATGAACTCCAACATTCAAGTGGAAAAATATGCTTTTATGGGCAGGTTGAGTTAAATGGTCTCATTCTGTGCTGTCTCTCCTAGTAATCCTATTTAACACCTGCTCCACTCAATGGTTTCTGCTTTGCAAACACAAGGAGATGCAACACCTGCGTTTTCATCTCCTACCTTGTCCTGGGCCCCAAATACACCTTCTCAGTGAAACAGAGACTCATTAATTCTTCTTTTAATTCAGTATGACATATTTGTATTAAGGCAATCAAACACAGATGAGGTGATCATTTTGCTGAAGATCACTGTGCAGTCCATAAGCATTTCCCTTGGGTTACTTGTCATTTTGTATAGTCCAATGATGTGCAGGTTAGGTGGATTGGCCATGCTAAATTGCCCCTTAATGTCCCATTGCCATGAGAAATGTGTGTGATTACGGGGCTATGGTGGGGAAGAGGGCCGCGGTTCAATACTCTGACAGAGATGGGCCACATGGCTTCTTCTGTACTGTAGGATTCTATGAGTCTATGCTCTGCACTAATATCCAACGCTGTTCCTGTGTAGCTCAATGGATGTTTGAGCAATGGCCCTATATTGTCTTCATATTGATGTGGGTGGCACAGTGGCACAGTAGTTAGCATTGCTGCCTCACAACGCCAGGGACCCAGGTTCAATTGCCAATGTCGGTCACTGTCTATGTGGAGTCTCCACGTTCTCCCCATATCTGCACATGTTTTCTCTGGGTGCTCCCGTTTCCTTCTACAGTCTGAAATACATGCTGGATTGTGCATTGAGGTCCTATTTACCGTTTCAGGTGGATGTAAACATCAGACAATTTAAGGCAACATGGTGGCACAGAGGTTAGCACTGCTGCCTCAAAGCGCCAGGGACCTGGGTTTGATTCCCTACTTGGGTCACTGTCTGTGCAGAGCCTGCACATTTTCCTGTGCCTGCATGGGTTTCCTCCGGCTGCTCCAGTTTCCTCCCACAGTCCGAAAGATGCATTGGCCATGACCCTCAGTGTACCCAAACAGGTGGCAGAGTGTGATGACTGAGGGATTTTTACAGTAACTTCATTACACTGTTAATGTTAGCCTACTTGTGATACTAATAAATAAGAATTCAGTCCGACAGAAACTTTCGACCAAGATGTGTCTACAGTGTTTAGAAATTTCCCAACTTGAATTACCTTCGCGGCAACGAAGATTGTATCTGTGGTATCATTCACTAAGCAGAGTTTCACACCTCAGGTTGGTGGAGTACAGATAAAAGATCTTTATAAGCATTTCATGGCATATGTCTCCAATGGCAATTGAATTTTATGACTACTTGACTTTATTTGACCTTGAGCACCCAAATCAAAAACCAACTGTTCACTATACTGTGTCAGTAACATTTTAGCAAAGAAAGACTTTCATTTATATAGCACCTTTCAGGCCCACTCAGAGCATTTACAGCTACTGAAGAACTTGTGAAATGTAGTTACTGTTGTCATGTAGGAAACATAGCACAGCATCTTGCGCACAGCAAATTCCCACAAATAGCAAAGTGATAATAACCAGATAATCTGTTTCTGTGATGTTGATTACAGGATAAATACTGGAGAGGATACCAGGAATAAGTTTATAAGTTGTAAAAGCTTATTTATTAGTATCACAAGTAGGCTAACATGATCACTGTAATGAAGTTACTGTGAAAATCCCTCAGTTGGCACACTCTGCCGCCTGTTTGGGTACACTGAGGGTTATGGCCAGTGCATCTTTCGGACCGTGGCAGGAAACTGGAGCAGCCGGAGGAAACCCATGCAGACACGGGAGAATGTGCAGACTCTGCACAGATATTGACCCAAGCTGGGAATCAAACCCAAGTCTCTGGCGCTTTGAGGCAGCAGTGCTAACCTCTGTGCCACCATGGTGCCTTAAATATTCTGATCTTTACATCCACCTGAAAGAGCAAATAGGACCTCAGTTTAATCTCATCTAAAAGATGAGGTCTCCAGCAGTGCAGGATTCCCTCAGTACTGCACTGGAGTGTCAACCTTGATTTCTGTGCAGCAAGTCAGGGAGTGGGATTTGAATGCACACCCTTCTGACTCCAACACAGACACAGCTGACTGCATCAATGAAATACTTTCAAAGGACTGTACAAACCCCAGCAGCTCACTCAATTTCTCCTAACATTGTTTCGCATTCTATGGAACGGTGCCATTTCATTTTGTCGCCTGCCAAAATTTCTTTACCTTTCTGCTGTTTGCTCAGTACAGCCTAATCAAGTTCACTTTTACAGTTTGTAACATAATTAGGTCGAACCATGTAGTACTAAATGTTTAGCAATGTTTATCACACTGCATGTTAATGGAATTAAGATAATTGATGGGTCTCGCTATGAAAGGAACCCTTGGCCTTATACATGGAGAAACATTCCAATAAACACAGTTATTAATCACTAAACCTGTGTGAAAGGGTGAATGTGGTCTTTTAAAGTTAGTTTCTCACTTCATCTCTTTTGAAACTGGCAATGTAAAAACTTACTTTCACATCTTTCAATTTGCATTGACTTTGATTCAACATCTTAGTGGCTTTGATCTGGGTTTCGTTTCATGGTCTGATGCCTGTTTAGGTTGGATTTATTTGAGTGTCTAACCTTACACAATAATGTAAATTGGCTGCTCTTAAACCGTTCCAGTTTTTATTTCCATTGCTACCACTGACAGATCTCATGCTTTCTCGAAATCACGCACTGAAAAAAATAAGGATTACTATTATAAGCCCTTGATCCCACTTACTAAACATTTTTACTTGAGAAAGGCCAACTCGTAGAATGTCTCCATTCATCTCCATCTGCCAAGTGAAAAGGGATTTCAGAATTTAACCAGTTCAGTTACAGAGCACATTTTGTATGAATCCAGACCCGTGTAACAAAGCTGTCCTATCTGGACAACCTAATCCTGTGCTTGCAGTAGCCATTTAAAGTGATCAAAGTATACGCGAGAGAACTCCATTAAAAAATACTACACAAGTCTCTTATGATTTAGAAAAAGACTCATGTGCTTGCTTCAAAGTTACCAGTCTCAATACTTCCTTTTAAAGACAATTATGTTCTTTTATGAAGATGAAATCAAACTGTAGGATGCTCTATCAGAGCCCAAGGATATCTTTCTTTTATCCTGAGCGATGGTAACCCACAACAGACTTACAGGAAAGGAAATTGCAGATACAAGGCCCACACACTGACTGGGGAAATGTCTATCAAGCATATTATAGGCATCATCAAGCAGTGTTTCTGATATCTCAATGGATTGGAATGCTTTAGAGTATGGGGTCATCAGGGATAGAAAATACAAAGGTGATATGGTGAAACGGTCATTATAGAATTCCTGCAGTGCAAAAGGAGACCATTCAGCCCATCAAGCCTGCACCAACAACAAATCCACCTTGGCCTTCGCCCCACATATTTACACTGTTAGTGCCCCTGACACAAAGGAGCAATTTGGCATGGCCAATCCATCTAACCAGCACATCTTTGAAGTGCAGAAAGAACCAGAGCACCTGGAGGAAGCCCACACAGACATGGGGAGAATTTGCAAACTCCACACTAAGCCACCCAAGGCTGGAATTGAACCTGGGTTCCTTGCACTGTGAGGCGACAATGCTAAGCCTATGTTGCCCTTATCTCCGTTTACAAGCAAAACATGTGAGACCTGCACCCTTGGGCAGGAATTTATCTGCCATCGATACCCCAGGTCACTGAGACCTTTGGTTAAAACATGCATGTTTGATATCTTAGTTTTCCTTTGGGCTAAAATGGTATCAAAGACTTTGAGAATGGTCTCAAATGCCCATGATGGATTCCTCCACTCCATGCCTCAGAAAAACATCATCTGCCTTGGACAAATAACAGGAAAAGAGGAACTGTTTTGATGTTTCTGTTTTTTAGTGTGAAGGCCCCATTGCTGCTCAATAATGAAGGAAGTGGTGTTTCCATAATTCCAATTCTGACCTCTCTGTGAGCTCTTGAGACAGTGGACAAGCAGAGTAGGGGCACACACTGCTTACCAGGTACAGTTATCATTACGTCTCTACAATGTGCCTCCTCCTTTTCTTGAGTTGTACACACGAGTGAGGCATGAACTGACTTCTATCTATTAGGCCCCCTCAGTTGGTCACAATCAAAGGTCTTAAAATTTATTTTCCCCTTAATTGCTTTTTCTAATCCAAATATATTTGTTTTATAATATGGAGACAATCGAACCAGGTTTTCTTGAATATGTTTATTAGTTACCAGTTACGAAACTCAAGAGAAAAAATAGACATAACGACACACATATCAGAAGTAAAAAAGTCAGAATCCAAATATTTGATTTGATTTATTATTGTCACATGTCTTAATGTACAGTTAAAAGTAGTGGTTCTTGCTTGCTGTACAGATAAAACATACTGTTCATAGAGAAGGAAATGAGAAAATGCAGAATATAGTGTTACAGTCATAGTTAGGGTGTAGAGAAAAATCAACTTAATGCAAAGTAGGTCCATTCAAAAGTCTGACAGCAGCAGGGAAGAAGCTGTTCTTAAATCAGTTGGTATGTGACCTCAGACGTTTGTAACTTTTTCCTGAAGGAAGAAGGTGGAAGAGAGAATGTCCAGAATGCGTGGGGTCCTTAATTATGCTGGCTGCTTTGCCAAGGCAGCAGGAAGTGTAGACAGAGTCAGTGCATGGGAGGCTGGTTAAAAAGTTAAAAGAATATTTGATTAAGTTCTTTCCTTTTCTTTGAGGCACAGATTGATCAATGTTGTGGCCTTTTGAGATTGTTAGTTTCCTGTTGAATCTGGGAGCTAACTTCATTCAGGTCTGCACTTTGTCAAATATATTCTTTTAGTTTCAGAGAGAGAGAAATCTCTACTGTTCTCTGCTGGCACTGTTTTCAGGTGACTATTATGTGTCTTTCCCAACTTCCTCCTCCTGCAGCTTGGCAGAATCACTTGTTAAAACTGTCTATTTCCAGAAAGGAAGTAGATTAGCATCTCTTGCAGCCTTTGCTATAGACCAAATAATCCATTTTTTGTTCTTTTTATCTCAGAAACCTTTGATGCATTCCATGATAGAAATCAACAGGAGATGAGGTTATTTTGCCCTTCTCAAAGAGTTTTGAATGTCTGATAAGTATCTGTCTGGTTAGCAGTTCCCTTTGTCTTCACAGATCAAAGCCTAACACTTCGCATTTTTAACACCTTCCCTTCAAGACAATCACTGCTTGACGTGAACCTTGACATCTCCTACCCCCAAGCACCAGGTCTAAAGTACAACTCATACATAAACTTCTCAGATAAATGGTCAACTTACAGTATCAGGTATCAGATGACTTGCAGCAGCCATTTTTGATCAGTGTCTTTTCTTGTGTATTTTTTAAAACATGGCTTCTCTAGGCAATTCAATATACTTGTGGTTAGCTGACTAAGTTGTGGGTAGATTCCACCACACTCTCTTCCATCTTCTTCTATCAGGAAAAAGGTCTGAGTTCACATACCAACCGACTCAAGACCAATTTCTTCCCTGCTAATGTCAGACTTTTGAATTGATCTATTTTATATTAAGTTGATCTTTCTCTACACCTTTGCTATTAATGTAACACCATATTGTGCACCCTCCTTTTCTTCTCCATTATGGTAATCTATGAACGGTATGTTTTGTCTGTATAGCACACAAGAAACAGTACTGTTCACTGTATCGCAGTAGATATGACAATAATAAATCAGATCAAATGAAATCAAATGATTTTGCACTGTTGTAACTGTCACAAGTATAAGCTGCTATTGAATTTTCCTTAACTTTGGGATTCCTCAATAATGCCAATGTATTATTCACATCAATGGGTCTGATTTTACCGGTGCGTTGCACCCATTTTTGGGCACAAAAACTTGGTAAAGTTGAGTGTGAGGTGAATAGTGCAATCCGTGCCTGCCTCTGCACCAGTTTCCCCTTTACCAAGACCTGAAAATGGCTGCAATGGCATTTGCATGCATTTAAATTGACTTAATGGGCTGCATGCCCAACTTGATGGGCACTTCCCCCTTTACCACCAGCCAGAATCGGCGCAAAACAGATATGCTCCATATAAGTCCGATTCAGGTGCTCCAGTTACTGAAGAGGTAAGTGCCGGGTGTCCGACGGCTCTCTGCTTGAGATCGGTGGTTGTGGTGTTGGGAAGGTAGGTCCACTGCCACTCTGCTTGAAATCGTGGGAGGGCGGTCTGCTGCCAATCTGCCTGTGATCAGTGGGATGGAAGGAGGGGAATTGAATGCAGGTCCCTGGCGCTGTGAGGCAGCAGTGCTAACCACTATGCCACCATGCCACTCCGTTAGCATATCCCATCTGTTTACCCTTTATTCTGCAACGTCCATGCTTCCATCCATATCTGTTTGGTTTAAGAGGCCATCTTCTTCCTTCTGCCTTCAGGAAACCACTTTTCTCTTCAGTTTCACAACAGGACATCCAGAAAAGCCCCAGAGAACCAGGGGTTGGATTGGTGGGTGTGTGACAAGACTCCCAGGTATCATTTCCATTCCTGAAGTTGCTGAAATCTCAGGATTCAATGTAAAATTCAACAGTTCTGACCCCTGTCATGATCCCATTGACTCGAGATCCTACCTTCAAAATAATACTGGTTGTCATCACACCCACACTCTATGATTGGTTGGGAAACCTGAAAGTGTTAAAACAAACCAGTTCATGACTCGAACTTTAAAGACTTTAAATTGCTGAGAAAAAAATAAAAAACTTGTAAAATGACCTGAAAGAAGAGGAAAAGAACTTAAATATCTATCAGGGAAGAGGGCCCAAATCCACTTGCGATGGTTCTATTTCAGTAATATTTTATCTATGGGCTCGGCAGCTATGAAAAGAAGTGAGCTCTCCTTCCTAATTAAGATGTAAGTCCTTTTTTATCTCATTTTGCTTGGATTATTTTGCAAGTTCCTTTATTTTTTTTCCAGGTAATTATTTCTCTTGCAAAGAATTATTATATTTTTGCAACTGTAGCCATTCTGTTTAGATTTACCCAAACAAAAGAAAATTCTTAACAACCATTGGAAATGATATTGTACTAGCTAGCAATTTCACGGGGGGACAGACATATATCATAAACATGGCTATCAAAGTAAGAAAGTATTTCAGATACATTGCAGCGGAGTAACTCCATTTCAAATTATTTTTCTGTTATTTTCTTTATTGATGTGCAGAATTTTCCTTCTCAAGCTAACTTTTCGAGATATTACCAACTTTCCAATTTAATAGGAAAACTCTTTTTTTCCTGTTTCATCAAGAACTCCATCAAAATTCTCGTTAAGTTGGTATAGCTGAGTAGCTTTGCCATCAATTCTATCTTGATTTTTCAAGCCCAAATGCAGTACTTTGATTAATTTCTATAATTTTTATTAGATAAATAAAATTACTCTTGCCAATAAACAGGCTGGTGCTGACATTAAGAATGATTCTACGTGTCCAGATTGGTTTGTGCTTTTTAATATGATTTTGAGAATAAATGAGGGTGTTGAAAAAATTGAATGCATTCTGGCATCCTGTCCATCCAAGGCAATGTATTTCAATCAATTAATTCACATTGGGCACTAATATTTCATCAACCCTGTCACCAGAAAGGCACTGTTCAGCATTAGTTATTGCTCCTTTCGCACATTAAAATGTATTTATTCCAAGTGTTTCTCTGCCCATCACCATTCTTTCAGATTGATTGCATTCATTATCATTTGGCATTTTGTCCTTTGTCATAATCCGATCTCATTTTGACTTGAGTCTCTTATACAGAAAGTATTAAACTCATTTGCTATGCCAGATGACATCTGGCTTTCTTTTGCGTAATGACATTTGTAACTTGAGGCACCATCATCTTCTGATCATTTAACAGTGACACAATGCCACTGCAAAGAGTCATTAAAGATGTGATGACTTCTTCAAAATGTTGAGCATCTGGGAGGAAACCGGGGCACCCGGAGGAAACCCACACAGACACAGGACGAATAACCAGACACTGCACAGCTAGTGACTCAAGCCCAAACAGCTGCCTCCTGAGGAGAATGACCTTCCCATCTAATGATGACAGCCCTTCTCCCTCACCTCCCTGAGCATTACTGTGGGGGATTTGAGCTACCCCGTTAATCTCCCTGATACTAAAGGGAAATTTAGCATTGCCAATCCACTTAACTCGCACATTAGTGTCACAACTAGACTTAACACTGCAATGAAGTTCCTGTGAAAATCCCCTGGTTGCCACACCGTTCGGGCACACTGAGGGAGAATTTAGCATAGTCAATGCACCTAACCAGCACGTCTTTCAAACTGTGGGAGGAAACCAGAGCGAACAGTCGAAACCCCACACAGACATGGGGAGAACAGGTAAACTCCACACAGTCGCCTGAGGCCAGAATTGAACCAGGGTCCCTGGCGCTGTGAGACAGCAGTGCTAACCACTGTGCCGCCATGCCACCCACAAAAAGGGAGGAGTCCTTTTTTCTCCCTTGAGCCTCAGGCATTCTTACAGTACAGGAATTGTCAAGATATAAAGAGTTGAGTTTAATGCCACCTTAAAGGGATACCAGCACTTCTTGTACTCTTAAAGTGAGCTATTGTTTCATATCCCTGTCCCAGCTATCCAGCATCTCTGCTAGCGCAGGATGCTCTTAATGTTCATTTCATCCTTATTCAGCTTCTGCAATAAATTTATCATCTAACTTCACAACAAAACGTACCTTATACACCTAAAGTATGAGAAAACCTTTGTGGTATGGTTGCCCCTGCCTACCTGGCCTCCTTTCTTAAAGTTTTATGTGCCCTGAAGCAACATTGCAAGATTTACTGTGGGAGATAGCTGTAGGTCAAGAGACAGTTATTTCAGATGGGAATCCAGGATTTAAACACTCAAATCCTTCAACCTCCAGTCTCCAGTATTTTGTTTTGGATGCACCAAGCATATGCATAGGCAGTGGAGGTGTAGTCCCAGGATGTGTTACAGAATTAATAAGTTGTTTGTTCTGACATGGTCCATCTATTTTTGAACAAAGCAGGTAATGCCTGTGAAAAGGAATGGCGGTGGTTCAGAGATCATGCAATGGAGAGAAAGGTCAGAATATGAATGAATGGATTAATCCAGAAACTCAGCTAATGTCCTGGGGACCTAGGTTTGAATCCCGCCATGGCTATCGGTGGAATCTGAATTCAATTAAAAATATTTGGAATTAAGAATCTACTGATGACCATTGCCGATTGTCAGAAAAGCCAATCTGGTTCACTAATGTCCTTTAGGGAAGGAAATCTGCCATCCTTACCTGGTCTGGCCTGCATGTGAACATAAGAACATAAGAAATAGGAGCAGGAGTAGGCCATCTAGCCCCTCGAGCCTGCCCCACCATTCAATAAGATCATGGCTGATCTGTCGTGGCTCAGTTCCACATTCCCGCCCTTTCCCCATAACCCTTAATCTCCTCGCTTATCAAAAACCCATCAACCTGCATCTTAAAAATATTTAGCAAGGCAGCCTCCACCACTTCAACGGGCAGAGAATTCAAGAGATTCACCACCCTTTGAGTGAAGAAGTTCCTCCTCAACTCCGTTCTAAACCGCCCCCCCTTTATCTTGAGGCTGTGCCCCCTAGTCCTACTGTCCTTTCTGAGTGGGAAGAGTCTCTCCACCTCTATCCTATCCATCCCATTCATCATCTTATATGTCTCAATGAGATCTCCCCTCATTCTTCTAAACTCTAACGAGTACAAGCCTAGTTTATTCAGCCTCTCCTCATAGCTCAACCCCCTCAACGCCGGTATCAGCCTAGTAAACCTCCTCTGCACTCCCTCCAAGGCCAAAATATCCTTGCGTAAGTGCGGCGACCAAAACTGCACACATTACTCCAGCTGCGACCTCACCAATGCCATATACAGCTGCAGCAAGACCTCCCTACTTTTATATTCAATCCCCCTCGCGATGAAGGCCAGCATCCCATTTGCCTTCCTGACCACCTGCTGCACCTGCAAGCTGGGTTTTTGCGACTCATGCACAAGGACCCCGAGGTCCCTCTGCACCATCGCCTGCTGCAGTTTTTCGCCACGTAAGTAATAGTCCTTCCTACCATTATTCCGACCAAAGTGGACCACCTCGCACTTGCCAACATTAAATTCCATTTGCCAGTTCCTGGCCCATTCGCCCAGCCTATCTAGATCCTTCTGCAGACTCTCCACACCCTCCGCACAATTTGCCGTTCCTCCAATCTTGGTGTCATCAGCAAATTTCGACACCATACACTCGGTTCCCTCCTCCAGATCATCTATATAAATGGTAAATAGCTGAGGCCCCAGCACCGACCCCTGGGGCACTCCACTAGTCACCAACCGCCAATCCGAATAGCACCCATTAACCCCCACTCTCTGCCTCCTATTTGACAACCAATCCTCTATCCACGCTAACACCCTACCCCCAACTCCATGCCCCCTGACCTTCTGCAATAACCTCTTGTGAGGTACCTTGTCAAACGCCTTCTGAAAATCAAGAAAGACTCCAGAGCCACAGCAATGTGGTTGACTCTCAACTATGCTCGGGCAAATAGGGGTGGGAAATAAATGTTGACCAGCCAGCGATGCCCATGTCCCATGGATGAATAAAAAAAATACTGCAATGCTGATTAACACTAAAATTGTATAAGAGTCCTAACAGTTTTACTTGACCTATTAATTAAACATATAAATGAGGTTCACACTGGTTTCTCTCTCCATCACTGATAAATTGTCTAAATTGAGGTATACCCAGAAAACCATGGAATAGAATCACAGAATCAATCATAGAATCATGAAAATGGAATAAACAGATTTCTGGCACGATGTTGACGTATATTTTTCTTAAAATTGTGTCCCACCACAGCCCAAATTCTATCTAAAATCGGGGTGATACTGACAAAAATCAGCTTAAGTGCATTTAAATTGTTTAGAACATGTCTCTGTTTTTAATAAAAATGAGCTTGAACATTAAAATTCCTTTGGTGGATCACTCATCTTTATTTCTGGTTTTCTAAACAGTCTGCTGATTCTAGTATTGCAGGCACTTACAGCTTGAAAGGATCATCCAGCACAGTTCCCAATAAATCAGGGTAACACAACTCAGCTTTAATAATAGCTGACCTTTCAGCTAACCCATAGTGTTCAGCTCTCTTTGAGAACCCTTATTGCAGTCAAATAGATGATACTCTTAAAGCTGATGAATTGATGATTAAGGATTTCAAATTCTTTGTCATACGAACTACAAACATTTCAATCAAAATATTTGCAACAGAATATTTTGTACCGTATAGATCAAAATTAAGCCAAAAGGCAAAATACTGGAAAATCTCAATAGGTCTGGCAACATCCGTATGGAGAGAAAAGAGCTGACGTTTCGATTCCAGACAACTCGTTGTCAAAGCAAAGGTGCTTTGATAAAGGGTCGTCTGGACTCGAAACATCAGCTCTTTTCTCTATTTACAGATGCTGCCAAACCTGCTGAGATTTTCCAGTATTTTCTCTTTTGGTTTCAGATTCCAGCACCTGCAGTAATTTGCTTTTAATGTTAAAGCAAAGTTTGTTTATGAGTCACAAATAGGTTTACATTAACACTGCAATGAAAATCCCCTAGTTGCCACACTCTGGCACCTGTTCAGGTACACTGAGGGAGAATTTACCATGGCCAATGCACCTAACCAGCATGTTTTTGGACTGTGGGAGGAACCCAGAGCACCCAGAAAAAACCCAGGCAGAATGTGCAAACTCCACATAGACCGTGACCCAAGCTGGGAATTGAACCTGGTCCCTGGAGTTGTGAGGTAGCAGTCTAACCACTGTGCTATTATCAGAGTTCAGTGGCTATCAGTTCTTATTTTAGCACCTATATTTTTCTTGGTAATGACCTTTTATGGACAACATCAACAAAGCAGCCCAAAGGAATGCATTTAAAAACAACATGCACCCAGAATATAATGCTTCATTGAAAGGTGTCTGTAGTACTCTTTTATTAGTTTAATCATGGGATTCATACATGGTTAGCAAGGCCAGCAATTTTTTACTCACACATAATTGTCTCCATGAGACGTCTTCATGAATCACTACAGTCCAGGTAGTGCAGGTACACCATTTTGCTATTCAGTCAAGTATCCTGGATTTTGACCCACTGAAAGCGTAGTAACAACATCTTAGTGGTTAGTTACATTGTTGAGATACACAGGTGGAAGGACATGATAAAAACAGGAAATGATAGGAAAACTTGACAGATCGGTCAGCATCTGTAGAGGGAGAAAGTGAGGTAAGAGCCAGAACTTTCCAGCACCCCACCATGGCAGGCTTTTCCATGAATAAGGCAGCTCACCATTGGTCACTGGCGGGATCTTCCAGTCCTGCCGAAGTCAGTGGTAGTTTGCATGATTCACCCATCCCATCACGGGGGAACAGATGGCAGACATCAACTTCAGAGGGACCAGAAGATCTCGCCGGTGAGAAGTGTCATAGAAACCTACCCAGTGTTTTGAGTCCATATGACATCTTCAGGACTGAGGAGATGCAGAAATATGATGGACTTTATATTGTTGAGGAGACAGGGTAGAGGAGATGGACCAAAATAGGTCAGGGAGCAATGGGAGCTAAGGAAAGATTTGACAAGGATGTCATTGACACAAGGCAAAGGAAGTGGTGATGCTGATGTTAAAGATTAAAGCAAGTGTTAGTAGTGGCATAAAGGTCAGAAAACAAGTGTGTAAATAGCACAAAGAATGATCGATCTCTGAAAGAAAAACATAAGAACAAGTTACAAAGTGGCCCGGAGAGGTTGGGGGTGGGGGGGGTGGGGAGGGGTGCAGGAACTTTTGAAAAAAAGTCAAAATGGAGAACAGAGGTCATAGTCTGAAATTGCTGAACTCAGTGTTAAGTCTTGAAGCCTGTAAAATGCCTAGTGTGAAGATAAGGTGCTGTTCCTCTGCATTTGGCTTCACTAAGATGGTTAATTAAAATGACAAACACCAAGAAGAAAATTGTTTAATTAAGAACCTCGAGTACTTATAAAGGGAAAGTTTTGGAACATGGGTACAGGTCAAACCAGTATCCAAAACCCTTGGGGCCAATTGTATTTTCATTCTTTTAATCTACTGTATATACAGTAGGACTAAGGCATTTTACATTACAGTAGCCTTTGCCTAGGTTAGCCATAGTTTACAAATATTAGTTTGTTTCTCCATTTGCCAACTTCTTACCTGTTAACATTCATTACAGCTGTAATATAATACTACATTGTCTTATTAACATAATTAATAATAATTAATTGGGAGCAGAAATATGGAATGTTGCATTCTGTAAATAAACTTATTATCAAAAAAGTACTTGTATTTTGTTTCATATTTTCCTAATTGACTTGGGATCTAATTAAATCAATGATACGTTTTCAAATCAGGATGTTGCGTGGGCAGAGAGATGTTTCTGGTATTAGTGTTCCAACATATCTGCTGTTTTTCTTCCTCTGAGCAGCAGACATTGTGAGTTCATAGAATCCCTACAGAGGAGTCATTCAGCTCATCGAGTCTGCACTGACTCTCTGACAGAGTATTTTACCCATGCCCTCTCCTCAGCCCTTGCCCTGCAACTGCACACATTTACCCATGGCCAATCCACCTAACCCACATATCTTTGGACTTTGGAAGGAAACCTGAGCACTCAGCGGAAACCCACGCGTGCACAAGGAGAATATGCAAACTCCACACAGACAGTCACTCAAGGCACGAACTGCCCAGGCTGTGAGGCAGCAATGCTAACCATTCTGCTGCTCTAAGTTTGGAGGGTGCTATCAAATAAACTTTGGCAAGTTGCTGGGGTGCCCTTGTGGATGATATACTTACTGCCATTGTAGTGGATGTACTGAATGCTTTAGGTGCAGATGATATGCCAGCTAAGCAGGTTGCTTTGTCCTACATGGTGTCAAGTTTCTTGACTGTTATTGGAGCTGCACACATCTAGGCAATTGGAGAGTGTTCCATCACTCTCCTGACACTCTTTTAGAAGGTGGGCAAGTTTTGAAAATTCAGCAGGTGATTTACTCATATGGAATTCCCAGCCTCTCCCCTTTCTATTAGCCACAATATTTATGTGGATGGCCAAATTAAATTTTTGGTCAATGCTAACCCCAAGAATGTTGATTGTGGAGGATTCAATGATGGCAATGCTATTTAATGTCAAGAGGAGGTGGTCAGACTCCCTCTTGTTGGGGATTGTAAATAATAGGTTAATAAGATTTTTAAACCATTAGACATTAAGGCCCTGACAGAATTACCAGTAAGTACAGCATTATCTGACTTTTAAAACAAGCTTATAAGCTAACAAAAGAATAGTTTACACACGTGAATACAGTAAAAGATTTAAACAAGTGATGATGATTTTAAGACACATATGCTGATATTTTGAATGTACTAATGTATTATTTAAGAGATATTGTTCATTTTAGCCAACAACAATTTGCTGCAAAGCATCAAGGTAAAAGGGTATTAGGGTAAGTCATATTCCAAGAGAATATTTAGACCTTGGGGATATGCAAGATTTATCAGTAAAGTTTCAGATGGAGAGCACATCTAGGACTTAAATTATATTTCATGAATAGAGTTTATTCATTACCCAGACAAGATGGATGCATGCCCAGACATGGAGTCAGGTGTTAATCTGATTCGGCAGTGACCTTTAAAGGGACCCATGAGAACCTTCATTTGAATTTTGGGCTGGTGTCTGACATCACTAGGCAACACAGGAAGCGGGGTCAGCCAAGACAGGAGTTAGCTTCTGAATTCTATGAACTAATAAAATGCCATAATGCCAGAGAGTAGGATGCAGTTGGCTAAGACACATGACAATGTTATTGTTAATTTATGTATATTGAAGATGATTGATCTTAGGCTAATGAAAGGTGCAAATTATTGATAAGAAAACCTCTAATTGATCTGTTTTTGAATTGCAAAAGTCAGATTTCATTGGAAAGGTCTGGCAGCTCAATCTCAGAGCTGTCCTGACCCTTTGATGGTCTCCTGGCAGCTGTTTGTTAAATAAAGTTACATCTTTAATAGAAAGACACTGACTTTGTGGATCTCATATTGCCTGGAGTTTAGGCAGTACCGATAACCTCGAGTACCTCACCAACAGGGATGGTCATAGCCTGGCATTTATCTTTTAGGTGCCTTTGTCCCACATGCTGATCAGTTACAGTTTGTACAGATACACAAAATGAAAAAAACCTTATAGGCTTTAGGAAAAAGCCAGTTAATGACATTGTTTCTGTGAAGATTCATGATGTGGGTGTTGAAATAGTTATTGAAAATCCATTGAATATTGATACACTGGAACAAGTATCTAAGTGCTAAAGCAGATGATAAGTTGAATTGGCAGGAACAGTGTGCAGATGTGGTGGCCAAGCGATACAAACAATTATACTACCTCAGAAAATTAAAATCCTTTTGAATAAATCCTCCAATCATGAAATTCTTCTTTGTCATACAGTTTATTTATTCGTGTCACAAGTAGGCTTACATTAACGCTGAAATGAATTTATTGTGAAAATCCCCTAATCGTCACACTGTCTGGCTACACTGAGGAAGAATTTAGCATGGCCAATGCACCTAACCTGCACATCTTTCGGACTGTGGGAGGAAACCCACGTGAACATGGGGAGAACATGCAAACTCCAAACAGACAGTGACCCAAGCGGGCAATCGAACCTGGGTCTCTGACGCTGTGAGGGAACAGCTCACCACTGTTCTACTACACTGCTCATATTGGTTGTAGCAGTGGGTGTTACCCTTTTTGGATGTCTCTCCAGTTACCTTTGGAAAGCAGATTCATTAAGGGTACAGAGATTATTGAACTCGGCAGGAAGGGTATTGGAAGATCAGACCTTTCTTGACAAAATCTACCCTTGAAGAATTTTGATAGAAGTTAAGCCTGTCATCAACAATGAGAATCATCCTGGGTCTTTGTATTACTGCTGTATTACCAAATTATACAGTGTACCAGAAAAGAGAAATAAACTTCTGGTAAAGAGGTTTTTGGAAGATTTCCTAGATATCAGACATTTCTGATGTAAAAATAAATCAAAACTTGTGACAGAAGCTCTGCTATAAACTTGACTAATTAATGTTCTTCATACCTAAACACTGAATAGAGGTAGATAACCCAGATTACTACATGATGGATTGTGTCATTATTCTTACTGACTGTTAGCCAGTTCTAAATGGTTACCATGACCACAATCGCGAAAGAAGTTGCCAGAATATTAGCACAATTAAACAGACTATTCTGAGGTTGCTAATGAGTGAAAAAGGCAGTTTAAGCATGTAGAGAAAATAATCAATTTATACTCACACACACAATGTTAACCTTGGGGAATGGAGAAAAGGGGCAGAGAAATGTTAATGCTACACTCTGCTTTTTAACAATGGTCCAGAATTCTGTAATTGTTGAAGATCTAGTGTAGCAAGATTGCAGGGAGCTTTCCTGGCTGCCTAATTCAGCTTCCTTTTATTCTCATCCCCATATGCCCCAATAAGGTCACAGTAGGCTTTATAATGCTACCTCCCACAGCCTGGTTCAGCAATTGGAAAGCCACAAGGTTATAGGCAGGTTATGCATGGCTTCTACCATCCCCCCCATCCCACGGCAATGAAGTACCATGTGCAGCTTAGCCTGGGCAGACAGAGTGTGCTATGCCTTTCTATTACAGAGGTAGGGATGGAGCAGGGCATGAGAGGCTCCATAGATGTTTTCACCCAGAGAAAATTATGCCCTATTCTCTCAGAATGGCAAAGGCAAAGGTAAGATTGGAAACCCTGGGTCTTAAATTCCAACAACAATTCTGCCAGACCCCTGCCAACACCAATGGCACCATAATGGATAGAACCAGGGTTTGATTGCTTCCTTTGTTTAGAAGGTCTTGTTCGCTGCTTCAAAAGAAGTTTGATGTAACATGGGAGACCCAGGTGCTGAGAAAGCTAAAGTGCCTTGCAGAAAGATGTAAGTGGAAACACTGGGTAATCTGGACACCTAAAGAGCAACTTTTTTTCATTGAAACAGAATTTGGATGAGTTCCCTCACCCTCTATGAAATCATAGAAAGACTACAGTGCAGAAGGAGGCCACTTGGCCTATCAAGTATGCACTGACAACAATCCCACCTTATTCCCCTTTCTCCCATTTAATTACCCTGCTAGTCCCCCTGATACTATGGGACAATTTACCATGGGCAATCAACCTAACCCACACATCATGCAATTGTGGGAGGAAACTGGAGCACCCATAGACACAGGGAGAACACACAAACTCCACACAAACAGTTACCTGAGGCCAGAATTGAACCTGGGTCCCTGGAGCTGCAAAGCAGCTGTGCTAACCATTGTGCCGTCCTGGTGCGGGTTGTGGAGAGTGATGGTGATTCCTGTTTAAATATTGGATCTTGAAGGCAGCGATTCTCAATGCTCTCATCGTTGTACCAGCATCCATCAACCTCGTGAAACTCAGTGACTGCATAAACATCTCTTCTGGATGGAACGCTGAAGGGCAACAGTTGTAACTGCCAGGGTCAGAGCCCATAGCTTTTCAGAGTCACTATATCAATCATTGGAACTAAATTGACAATTTTAGTGTGATTTTGCTTAATGTGTTTACGTGAGGTGTCATTAGGCCTATTTTACCAAATGGGTGAGAAAATGTGGTAAAGTTGAGTGTGAAACCATTAACGCAAATGGCCTCTTTACCGAGACCCATGCGATCCAATTCGCACCTGAAACAGGTGCAACAGCAATTTAAACGCATATGTATGCATTTAAATTGAATTAATGAACTGCCCGTCCAACTTTATCAGCATTTCCTCCTTTACCACTGCATTCTCTGATCCGGAATCGCACCGAAATGAACCTGCTGAATAAGAGTCTGAATCGGGTGCTCCAGCTGCTGAAGAGGCGAGTTCAGAGCTTCCAGTGGCTCTCTGACTCAGATCAGTGGTGGGGGGGGTGGGGGGGGGAGGCGGATCAGACCATTCTCTGGTTGTGGGGGGAGCAGGGGGAAAGGGGTTGAAGCCAGATCATTCACAGGGTCGGGCAGGGGGGCAGATCGTTATCTGGTTGGAGGGGTCAGGAAGAGGCGGGTCAGATGTACCTCTGGTGGGGAGGGGGGGAAGGGCCGATCATTGTATGCTGGGGGTGGGGGAACGATCGTTGTCTGGTTGGAGGGGAGGTGGAAGGTGGGGGAGGGGGGGAGGGAAGAGGGAGGCGAGTGAGAGATGTATTTCTGGTGGGTGGGAGGGGTGGTCCAATCGCTCACTGGTGAGGGGGGGCAGGTGCTTTTCTGGTGGGAGGGACGGGGAGGGCAGAAAGGTCCGCTCCACTCTGCGGGGGATCGGTTTGAGGGTAGGGGACAGGGGTTCACGATCGGCCATCGCTCCGGCTTTTCACTCCCAGGCTGCTTTCTCCGCTTTCTGCGGCCCAGGAGTGATCTGACATGGGCGCGCCTTTTCAATTTTTTCTCTAACTGAGCAAGCGCAGTTCAGAGCTCCGATCATTTTGGACGCGATAAGCCCTGCCCACAGTGTGATTCAGATCCGCGATTTTTTTTTCAGGCTGAGTGCGCGTGGGGTGCCTGAAAGCAGACTTCCAAGTCGGATCTGAATTGTGCCCAAATTCAGCACTTTGAATGAAAATGGTAAAATCAGGCCCATTGTCTGTCCTTGAGGTGTTGAATCTTGTATTTTGTTTTAAATGGATTATTGTCTCGATTACAAAAACAGACAAAAGAAATTCAGTACAAGCATGTTACATATTTGCATGGTAATATTGGAGAGCATAATTCTAAATTAAAACATTTTTCTGAGAGTTTCTGCAGTATTAGAACTAGCCAATGATGCAATGTATTTAAGAACTTCCTAATTGCATCCAACTGCCACATGTTATAGTCCCAGCACTTACAGGATTCTCTACATTCTAGCATTGTCAGATCACAGGTTTCCTTGTCAAAAAAATTACCTTACAGCTACTGACAGCTACATCTGCAAGAAAAACATTCATGTTAAGTCTACTGTGGTGTGATCACAGTCACATCAGTATGGTTCAATGGGGATATATTTAATAAAATAATAGATCAGTAAGTCATTGCGTTTCCCCAAGTACATTCTTTCCTCATAATTTCTATTGTGTTAGCAGACAGCACCCTACAGCAAATTCAGTGATGTACTAGTCAAACTAAAACTGATCTTCAATATTTAGCTCTTGTTACCTTGAACTGTCAGATTTTTATTTCACCAGCCATCTTCTTGACACTGTTCATTACATCCATCTTATATTGTCACCTAGAAAATGCCCATTACAGAAAATACTCATTTTTGTGGTGATGTATGGTTATTTCGCTTTGTGTGCATTGTGGGTTTGTCTTGCAACATCATGGTCACACAAACTTAGAGAAAGTCACACACATAATCAGGCCTCACTTTGAATTATTAAGTGTGTTTTATTTTTTCAAATTACCCGGAAAGCAAAATAGAGGCAATCTTGATGTATTCACGTCACAGTTTGTTCAGTCTCCATGGTCTCCTGTGACTCAGGTCATCAACAGGAAATATGAGTTATATTTAACAGTGCAACAAAGCACTGTTCTAATTCTGATTCAATCAATTGTATTGTAAAGACAATTTGTCTTTTTGCTTTGGACACCCAGTAGCTTTGTGAAACCTGGAATCAGTATTAAAACATAGACTATTTTTCTTCCTTGCTGGTTCTTTTAGATTTAGTATTATAGATAACATGAGGTTTGCCTGTCCATCTGCCTGACTTATTTTGGCCTTAACTATAATATATTATAGTTCCCAAGTTTTTAAAGTTTGAACTGTTATTTTTTGAAGTTCTGTACAAAAAATAATTTTGGTTAAATTGTGTTGGACAGGAAGATATAATGAGGAATTTTAGCTATTCACATTTCCATTAGAAATTCCAGATTTATAATGAGAATAGCTTGATTTAATCTTATAATTACATTTTACCTTCTAGCTCCAATGTAAATGTGGGCAGTGGCATTTACAATAGAAATAATATCTGGAAGCATATATTGACAAAAGATTTTAATGTGTGTATCACACTAAACAGTAAAGAAGCTATATTTTGCATGGTAGCTAGCCATAGGTGGTTCATTTTATTCCAGCAGTAAATTAAATCAAGTTGTGCAAATTTCCCACATTAACCAGAAAGGAGCCACTTTCACTGTGAGCTGAAATCAATAACTCATCTCACTCTATCCAGGGGGAAGCAGATGATAAATATTCATTAAGCAATTTGTTATATTGTGATAAAAGCAAAATACTGCAGATGCTGGAATCTGAAACAAAAAGAGAAAATGCTGGAAAATCTCAGGAGGTCTGACGGCACCTGTGGAGAGCTCTGACAAAGTATCATCCAGACTCAAAATCTTGGTTCTATTCCCTCTCTAGACATGTTGTCAGACATGCTGAGATTTTCCAGCATTTCCTGTTTCTGTTGTGATATGTTTAGTCCATGCAACAAAATATCAGCAGTTCTTGATCTTTGAAACACTTGAACTGACCAGGATAATCTAAAACATTGGGAACATAGGAACAGGAGTGGGCCATTCAATATGATCATGGCTGATTGGACACTTCAATGCCTTTTACACCCAGAGTCCCCATAACCGTATACATCACTGTTAATCAGAAATCTATCAATTTCTACTTCAAAAATACTCAATGACTGAGCTTCCACAGCCCCCTGGGATAAAGAATTCCAAAGATTCGCAATCCTCTAAGTAGAAGATTTCTCCTCATCTCAGTTCTAACTGACATCCCCCTCATTTTGAAATTGTGCTCCCTGGTTCTAGATTCCCCAACCAAGGGAAACATTTTACCTTTGTCTACCCTGTTTATTCTTTTAAGTATTTTGTAGGTTTCAATGAGATAACCCTTCATTCTTTGAAAGTCGAGAGACTATAGCTTGTCCAATCTCCTCATAAGGCAGTCCCACCACCCCCACAACAAGCCTGGCGAACCTTCCTTGCACTCCCTTGATGGAAATAATATCCTTTCTGAGGTAAGGGTGACCAAACCAGCGCACAGTACTCCAGTGTGGTTTAACCAACCTACACAATTGAAGCAAGACCTCACTACTCTTGTATGTAAATCCTCCTGCAATAAAGGCTAACATTCATGAACTTTTGCTCAGCGCCTGTGGAGAGCTCTTGTTAAGCCATATTAGCTTTCAGTGTCTTGTGGACAAGAATACCCAGGTCCCTTTGTCCATCTATACTCTCTAATGTCTTACTATTAAGGAAATACTCTGTACCTTCCAATATAATCAGGGCTAAGCAAGTCCAAAATGTGGTCAGATGAACTGAAAACCCTATAACTGAAAAATAAAACAAAGAGTGAAACTAAGGCCACCAGAAGAATAAATAACTGAAACATCAATCACTACTCAGCCTTTTGGCTAAGATCAATTGCAGTTTTTGATTCTGCATTTGGTCTTGCTCAATAAGGTTATACTGAGGCTACACTTGAAGCGAATTTTAAAAAAGCCATTTGGGCCTTTTGGCTAAGATGAAGCCCAGATCAAGCCCAGGAGGGGGTATAATGCCTCATCCTGTCAGCTTGGATCTTGTTTGATCAAGCACAACATGGAAGGTACGGCCTTTCTTGTCAGCATGTATCTGTTTTGAATTGAATTTTTGATTGGGAAGTAAGTACCAAAAGGTACACAGAAAAAGTTAATATTTAGTATTGTGAGGGAAGAGGTCACGTTTATTGACCCCTCAGATGATGAAAAGTTCACTTCCTATTTTGTCTTTACGCAGAGATCTTATCCTATTTGCGGTAAATTGAAAAATGCCTCTGCTGGTACACCATATCAATGTTATTATATTAATAAAGACATTTCAGATGAACATTATAATCCCACAGTGTGATTTCAAGATTGTTGTTTTCAGATATTGTGAACACAATAATTACCCTGCCTTGCTCCCAAACAGCATTCACAAAATGCGTGCAATGCAGAAGAAAAATGTATGCTAAACATTTGCTGCTGGAGAATATGGCACTCAAATACCAGCGATAAGGAAAGACTGTAGAAAAAGTGATAATCAGCCATGGATATCTAAGGATATAAAGGAGGATATCAAATTGAAAGGAAACGCATACAAAGTGACAAAGATTAATGGGGAACTAAAGAATTGGGAAATCTTTAAAGGTCAACAGAAAGACACAAAAAACTATAATGAAAAGTAAGATGGATTATGAGAGTAAACTAGCTCAGAATAGAAGAACAGATAGCAAAAGCTTCTACAAATAGATAAAACGAAAAAGACTGGCTAAAGTAAACAATGGTCCTTCAGAGGTTGAGAAGGAGGATGTAATATGAGGAAATGGCTAAGGCATTGAACAGGTATTTTGTGTTGGTCTTCACAGTGAAGACACAAATAACATGCCAAAAATTGATGACAAGAAGGTGATGGCAGGTGAGGACCTAGAAACTACCATTATCGTGAAAGAACTAATGTTGGGTAAGCTAATGGGGCTAAAGGTAGACAAGTCTCCTTGCCCTGATGGAATGCATCCCAGGGTACTAAAAGAGATGGCAGGGGAAATAGCAAATGCACTAGTGGTAATTTACCAAAATTCGCTAGACTCTGGGATGGTGCCCGCAGCTTGGGAAACATAATCGTCATCATCTGAGGAGTCAATAAACATGGCCTCTTCCCTCACAATACTAAATATTAACATTAAATATTAATTTAAAAAAGGAGGTAGACAAAAGGCAGGTAACTATAGGCCAGTTAGCTTAACTTCTGTAGTAGGGGAGATATTTGAATCTAACATCAAGGAAGAAATAGCAAGACATCTGGATATAGAACATAGAACATAGAACATAGAACATTACAGCGCGGAACAGGCCCTTCGGCCCACAATGTTGCGCCGACCAGTCCTATTTTTTAAAAAAAAACACTGACCCACTAATCTAAACCAATCCCTTATCGTCCATAAACCTATCCACCAATCTCTTAAACGCCCCCAAACTAGGCGCATTTACAACTGCGCCTAAATTGTCCCATTCGGAAGATACAGCATGGGGAGTTCATGAAGGGCAGGTCATGTTTGACTAATTTGATAAAATTCTTTGAGAGCATTACGTGCGCAGTAGACAATGGAGAACCTCTGGATGTGGTGTACATGGATTTCCAGGAGGCATGTGACAAACATAGGAGCAGGAGGAAGCCATTTGGTCCTTTGAGCCTGCTCTGCCATTCATTACGATCATGGCTGATCATTCAACTCAATAGCCTAATCCTGCTTTTTCCCCATAACCTTTGATCCCAAATGCCCCAAGTACTATATCCAGCCACCTCTTGAATGCATTCAAAGTTTTGGCATCAACTACTCCCTATGGTAATGAAATCCACAGACTTACCACTCTTTAGGTGAAGAAATGTCTCCTCACCTCCTTCCTAAATGGTCTACCCTACAAGGTGCTGCACCAAAGACTGCTGTATAAGATAAAGATGCATAGTGTTATGGGTAATTTATTAGCACGGATAGAGGATTGGTTAACTAGCAGAAAGCAAAGAGTGGGGGCAATGGATGTTTTTCTGTTTGGCGATCAGTGACTAGTGGTGTGCCTCAGGAATCAGTGATGGGAGCTCAATTATTTACGATTTACATAGATGATTTGGAGTTGGGGACCAAGTGTAGTGCGTCAAAATTCACAGATGACACTAAGATGAGTGGCAGAGCAAAGTGTGCAGAGGATGCTGAAAGTCTGCAAAGAGATAAAGACAGTCTAAGTGAGTGGGCAAGAGTTTAGCAGATGGAGTACAATGTTGGTAAATGTGAGGTCATTCTTTTTGGTAGGAATAACAGCAAAATTGCCTATTATTTAAATGGTAAAAATTTGCAACGTGCTGCTGCACAGAGGGACCTGGGTGTCTTTGTGCATGATTCACAAAAAGTTGGTTTGCAGGTGCAGCAGATATTTAAGAAGGCAGACAGAATTTTGTTTTTCATTGCTAGAGGGATGGAATTTAAAAACAGCAAGGTTAAGTTGCAGCTGTATAAGGTGCTGGTGAGGCCACATCTGGACTACTGTGAAGAGTTTTGGGCTCCTTACTTGAGAAAGGATATACTGGCACTGGAGAGAGTGCAGAGGAGATTCACTAGGTTGATTCCGGAGTTGAGAGAGTTGGCTTATGAGAAGAGACTGAGTAAACTGGGGCTATACTCATTTGAATTCAGACGAATGAGGGGTAATCTTATAGAAACATATAAGATTATGAAGGGAATAGGTAAGATAGAAACAGGGAGGTTGTTTCCACTGGCAGTGAAACTAGAACTAGGGTCATGGCCTCAAAATAAGCAAACTTAGGACTGAGTTGAGGAAGAACTTATTCACACAAAGGGTTGTGAATCTGTGGAATTCCCTGCCCAATGAAGCAATTGAGGCTACCTCATTGAATTTTTTTAAGGCAAGGATAGATAAATTTTTGAACAGTAAAGGAAGTAAGGGTTATGGTGAGCGGGTGGGTGAGTGGAGCTGAGTCCACAAAAAGATCAGCCATGATCTTATTGCATGGCAGAGCAGGCTCGAGGGGCCAAATGGCCTACCCCTGTTTCTCGTTCTTATGTTCTTATGTTCAAATATCTTCATTACCTTTTTTTTAGTGTTTGCATCCGATTGCACGTGCAGAGGTCATAAGAACAGAAATTCCATATCATCGAAAGTTAGAGATGGCAGAATCCAAACTTCAGAAAGGATCATGGAAAGCCTGAGGTCAAAGTGCTCTCAAAAAGTACTGCCACTAATTCCGAGGCTACCACTTAGATATGGCCTTAAGGGATATGCTGGTTATCAATACAGTGCTTTAGTTTCTGGCCTTTACAGTTAAAAAAAATGGTTTTGTTGCAGAATACTTTTGGTATTTCTAATATGCTTAATATTAGAGTCAGTGCTTAGTACTGTGCCATCCATTCTTTTGCGATATAATTTATCTAAGGCACTCAAGGGAGATTAATCACAAGCCTCCTTGTTGACTTGCCCAGCAATTTTCCATGTCACAAAACACGTTGCACTAACACAGGGTAGGAATTCTTACTCCAAAAGAGAAAATACTGGAAAATCTCAGCAGCTCTGGCAGCATCTGTAAGGAAAGAAAAGAGCTGGTGTTTCGAGTCTAGAAGACCCTTTGTCAAAGTTAAAAGCCATAGAAAGTGGGTGATATTTATACTGCAGGGAGAGGGAATAAAAAAAGAGTCATAGCCACAGGAATCAGAGGAAAAGGCTGCTTAATAGCTGTCCACAGAAAGAATGAAGGGTGTGAATGGCCAGTCAGCAGGGATGCTGTATACTGTGACAGATGGAGATGTTGGGGAGGGAGCAGAAATGGGACAGAGGTAGAATGTAGAAAAGGGGGAGTGGGGGGGAGAAAAGGTAAGAGAAGGGGGATGAAGTAGGGGGAAAGAGTGGAGGGGGAAGAAAAATGGAGAAAGATAATAAAGAAATAATAGGTAGAAAACAATAAAAAATTAAACAAAATAGAATGCAAACAAAGGGGGCCAAGGTGGGGCAGAGCAAATCATCTGAAGTTGTAGAATTTTTTATTGAATTTGTTGAAACCTAAAGTCTGTAATGTGCTTAACCAGAAGATGAGATGTTGTTCCTCCAGTTTCCATTCGGCTTCACTGGAACATTGCAGCAGGCCAAGGATAGACACGTGGGCATGGGAGCAGGATCGTGTGTTAAAATGGCAAGCAGCCAGAAGGTCGGGGTCTTGATTGTGCACAGACCGAAGGTGCTCAGCAAAGTGATCACCCAATCTATGCTTGCTCTCTCCAATATAGAGGCCACACTAGGAGCAGCGAATGCAATACGTCAAATTGAAAGAGGTGCAAGTGAAATGCTGTTTAACCAGGAATGAATGTTTTGAACCTTGGATGGTGAGCATAGAAGTGGTAAAGGGTAAGTGTTACACCTTCGGCAATTGCATGGGAAAGTGCCATGACCATCGGGAGAGATGTTGGATATAGTGGAGGAGTGGTCTAAGTTATCCCAGAGGGAACGGTCTCCGTGGAATGCTGACAGAGGGAATGAAGGGAAAATGTGTTTGGTAGTGACATCACACTCGAGTTGGCAAAAATGGCAAAGGATTATGCATGCGAAGGCTGGTGGGATGAAATGTGAGAACAAGGTGGACTCTGTCCTTGTTCTGGGAGAAAGGGGAGGGATGAGTGTTGTGGCATGGGAGATGAAGGGAACACAGTTGAGTGCCCTGTCGACAACTGTAGATGGGAATCCACCTTATTCTCTTTGTTGAATCTAGTCCTCAATGCAATTGGAGTGCACGGTGATTGAGGACTTGGAATGGCTCTGATTTGTCCTCAGTTATACCTCACCATTAGACCTTTGTGTGTAATGACTTCATACCACCTTCATTCTGAACAAATCCTTGTCACCTCAACTGATTGTGGGATCCTGGATGCAAAGTTGCTGTACCAACTCTAAAGTTAGCAATTTAGCACTCACATATTTCTCATGTACATTCATCATCTTCTCTTGCAGTTTTACGAGTTGTTATATGATTCTTGTGAGAGTGAAATGGTTACAAGTAGATAAATTGGTATGTGCTGAACTTCCAAACATGGGATTTGACAGAAATGAAGTAGTTGCACTTGAAAGTACCCCTCTCAGATGTAATGTTTGGTCTGACTACATTTAAGAATTAGGAATTTCACCATGCAAATAATTTGTTCAGATAGGCCATTAGGTCTGGTATAATGAAGAAAAGATGTAGTGTGATCAATATTCCACTTCTGACATTTATTCTGAAATGGTTTACCAATAAACTGCGGACCATTATGTGTAATGAAAGAACTGTCAGAACTAAACAATTCAACAACCAAATCAGATCAGATCTAAGCTCTGTAGTCCTGCAAAATCCAGCCATGAATTGTGGTGGACAATTGAATAACACACTGGAGGAGGAGTCACCACAAATATCCTTATCCTCAATGATGGAGGAGCCCAGAAAATCAGCGAAAAAGATAAAGCTGACACATCTGCAACAATCTTCAGCCAGAAATGCCAAGTGGGTGATCCATCTTAGCCTCCTCTGGGGGTCCCCAGCATAGTAAGAAATCTGACAACACCAGGTCTAAGTCCAACCGATTTATTTGATAGTAAGCTCACAAGCTTTCGAGGTTCCCAAAGAGGGGAACTTCGAAAGCTTGTGAGCTTACTATCAAATAAATCAGTTGGACTTAAACCTGGTGTTGTCAGACTTCTTACTGTGTTTACCCCAGACCAACGCCGGAATCTCCACATCATGGTCCCCAGCATCACAGATGTCAGTTTTCAGCCACTTTGATTCATGCGATATATAGAAATGATTGAAGGTATTGGATACTGCAAAGGCTTTGAGCCCTGACAATATTCCAGCAACAGTATTGGAGATTTGTGCTGCAGAAATTGCCATTCCCCTAGCTAAGCTGTTCCAGTACAGCTACAACAGTGGCATCTATCTGACAATGTAAAAGATTCGAGGTGTGTCCTATACAAAAGATGCAGGACAAATCCAACCAGGCCAACTACCACTGCATCATTCTACTCTTCATCATCAGTAAAGTGACAGAAGGGGTGTTCAATAGCGCAATCAAGCAGTAGTTACTCAGCAATAACCTGCTGACTGATTCTCAATTTGGGCTGTGCCAGGGTCACTCAGCTCCTGACCTCATTACAGCCTTGATTCAAGCATGGAAAAAAAACAGCTGAACTCCAGAGATGAGATGAGAGTGACTGTCATTTGATTGAGCATGACATCATGCGCTAAAAGTAGAGTCAATGGGAATCAGGGGGAAAACCCTCCACTCTTTGGAGTCATACCTGGCACAAAGGAAGATGGCCGTAGTGGTCGGAGCTCAATCATCTCAGCTCTAAGATATCACTGCTGGAGTTCCTCAAAGTAGTGTCCTATGCCCAATCATCTTTAGTTGCTGCATTAATCTTTAATTGCCCAATCACCTTTAATTGCTGCATCATCGAGGGCCGAAGGGCCTGTACTGCGCTGTAATGTTCTATGTTTAATAACCTTCCTTCCATAAGGATAAAAGTATGGATATTCACTGACGACTGCACAATATTCAGCATCATTTGTGACTCCTCAGATACTGAAACAGGCCAAACCTAATACGGCAAGGCCTGGACAATATCCAACTTGGGTTAACAAGTGGCAAGTAACATTTGCACGCACAAGTGCCAGGCAATGACTATTTCCAACAAGGGAGAATCTAATCATCACCCCTTGACATTCAATGGCATTATTATCGCTGAATCACCCACTATCAACATCCTAAGGGTTGTCATTGACCAGAAACTGAACTGGATTAGTCATATAAATACTGTGGCTACAAGAGCAAGTCAAATACTAGGAATCCTGTGATGAGTAACTTACCTCCTGGTTTCACAAAGTCAGTCCATCTACAAGGCACCAGTGAGGAGTGTGATTGCGTATTCTCCATTTGCCTGGATGAGTGCAGTTCCAACATCCAAGAAACTTGACACCATCCAGGCAAAAGCAGCTTGCTTGATTGGCACTCCTTCCACAAACATTCAATCCCTCCACCATGATGGACATGTCAGCTGTGTGTTCCATTTACAAGGTGCACTGCAGGAATTCACCATGGTTTCTTAAGCAGCACCTTTCAATCCACTACCATATAGAAGGACAAGGGGGCAGCAGGCGCTTGGGAACACCACAACATATAAAGTTGCAGCTCTTTTGCAACTTCCAATTTTGTTGTAGCATTCTGGATACATTAATATTAGGTCACGAATCAATGCGGTAGAAGTCATTTCTGTGTTTGATATGCTTTATGATGTCTGACAAATCCAGAGATTGTCACTAGTGAGAAGTCACAGCTTGCGGTAGATTTGCAATCACTGGGCCTTTACTCTCTACAATGTGAAACATCTATGGCACCCAAGGGGATTGATTGTATTTGCACTCTAGGACCAACCAAAATGCCTGTGCATAGAATTACTGAACCGTTATATGCTGCATTCTGCAGTAGCAGGGTTAGATGTGGCCTTTGATGTTTGTGGATGTATCTCATTTAGAATTTACAGGGGTAGTATGCTTGCTCCTGTGTCAATCTTGGCCAGCAACTACAGGTTACCAACTTTCTTAGAACAGATAATTTGAACCTTGGCAAACATCTCAGATGGTGTGACAGTATTTATGTTTTTCCACGAGATTGACAGTGCGGAACATGTGTTCACTGCTTATCGTCGTGTTGTGCATTCCTGCATTAACTTTTGGTCTGTCAATCACCTCATCTATATGTTTCTGACAGGATGCCAGGCAGCTATTCTTATTGCTTGAAGATACCCATTGTGTACAGTCATTTTGGATCAGTGTGCAGCTCTTTGTAATTGCATCAGCCTTTTCTCTAGTGCACTGTCGCTGCCAATGGTCATTTCTGCCACTTGCCTTGAAGAATTCTGGAATTGTGGCATTTCCTTGCGGCATGCACACCTTCCACATTTTCTGCTTGGTTTAGTTGTTCTAGTGAGTGCATCAATAACTCGAGTTGCACTTAGGACCTGTAATCTTTGTTGACCCGTGAGGATTGCTTCAGGCGTATGTTCGTCCTTCAGCAGATCTTTGATGCTATATGTTTCGAGCTTGTCTTGCAGGTCTTTCTGGGATTCCTCCATGTGAGTGGATGTAATTTGTTTATCAAAATAAACTGGTTGGACTTTAACCTGGTGTTGTGAGACTTCTTACTGTGTTTACCCCAGTCCAACGCTGGCATCTCCACATCATGACTTATTCTTGCTGCCAGCCTGAGCACAATGTCTGTTGGAAGGAGCCACCATGCCACATGTGTTGTAATGACATTAAAGTCCCATCATTTTGTGGATTCACTTATTATTTCAAGACACATGTGTCAGAAAGCTTGAGGGCTTCAGGGCTGTGTGTGTGTGCTCTGCTTCAGGCTAAAGTGAAACTGAGAGTGGATCACATGACACTCTCCTTAACATGATAGCTATCCCTCAGCAGGCCAATCTGCACCTAAGTGGTCACATATTTGTTAGCAATTGGCAACCCGGAGTTCCTGGACAGGTATGATCCCATCTCTAGCCAGTGTACTTTGAAGAGGAATCCATGTCAGGTAGACAAAATAATGCAGAGTTTGCAACAAATTTCTGACTGTAATTTTAAAAAATGTGTTTCCCATTCTTTCTGAAGCGCTGCACTCCTTGTGTAATGCAATCAGATGAGTATGTCACAGACAGCCTGATCAGAAAGGGACTGCGATAGTTACCTTTCTCTCTTGCTCATATTCCCTCTTGTCAATTGGCCATTGTACTCTGGTGACAAAGAGCAGTGTCCTCAAGTGTAGTCCAGGATGATTCATGATATATGCTCTAACGAATGTTGTAGATTTCCACCACAACTGTCAAGGTGGAGGCATTGTTTAAGCATCCCAGTGATCTGCTCAATGATATTCTATGTGATATCATGGCTTTTATATATGTGTTTTGCATGTGCACAGGTTGCTCAACATTGGTCTGGTAGGAAATGAACACCTGTGCCACCCTCTTGTCTGACATGCCTCAAATGCTGACTAGCTTAATATGAAAAACTCTTGAATATTGGCAGGTTGTGGATAAGGGAGTGAAACGCTTTTGTGTTGTCTAAATTTACATATGACAATATGCAAAGTGGCACATTATGCAGTCTGCTATCCTGGCAAAACATTTGGTCATCTCCTGGGTGGAAAATAGGTTAAAAGAAGTTCACATTCGGTCAATGTCCTGCAACTGAGCAACACTGGGAAAAGGTCTAATGACATGATTCAGCTGCTGGAGAGAATTCCCTGATGGTCGCTTCTTAGAATGGCCAAAGTACCAAAAGCCTGCTTTAGAACACGTTTCCTGTGTGTATATTATCTACAAGATGCACTGCAGCAATTCACCAAAGATCCATAGACAGCATCTTCCAAACCCACAGTCATTTCCACCTAGATAGACGAGAGAGCAGGTACATGGGAACACCATCACCTGCAAGTTCCCCTCCAAGCCGCTCACTCACCTTCCTGACTTGGAAATATGCCGCCACTTCTTCGCAGTCACTGAGTCAATGTCCTGGAATTCCCTCCCCAATGGCATTGTGGATTAACCCACAGCACATGGACCACAGCAATTCAAGAAGGCAGCTCACCATCACCTCCTCAAGGGCAACTAGGAATGGGCAATAGACAACAGTACTTAAAAATCTGCTTGAGGCCTTCACCATAAGATGCATATTTTTAAAAAATCGAGTATATGAATGTGGAGCTCAGATAATGTTCTTCCAGGTTCCAATTTAAATCGTCAGGCCATTGCCAATCACCACTCACCTTGGACTCACCTTAAGTCCTCTGTCAGAAACCTAGCTAGCTAATTCTGGTGTTGCAGCAGAGATTGGTGAGCCATAACTGATGGCTTCAGCTCACCGGCACTATACTAATGAGGCTGATGGAATAATTTGACATGCTCTGGCTGCCAGCCTTGTTAGCCTCATTAGACATGTGCAGCACGATCCAATTTCTAGACAATAACTTCATTATATAACCTTTACTGTCCCAATGACTCAAACATCCCATTTTAATTGGTGAGCATGATAATGGGAAAAGTTAGCAAATAGCTCTTGTAAAAACCTGACCAAGAATTAAATGAGCTGTATTTTGATATACAATAGCATTAAAAAAAAATAATTGGAATTGATCTCAGCAAATTAAAACTACTGTGTCTCTTTTTGAACAAAGTATCTATCAATTTCACAGCATTTTATGAATTGGTATTAACCTCCCAATGATTTCTCTACGCCTGGACTAGTTTAGAAGTGAAAATGCTTTCATAATACAATTCAAATCGCAATGCTATTTAAATTAATTCGCTTTGGAGTTTTTTTTTAATCTTAAATTAATTCACAACACGGTAGGTAACATGTCCTGCTTGAGGGAATTCACTTGGCAGTTCTCTTAGAGATGGACTTTAAAAGTTACCCTGGATGCAATAGGTTGACTTGCCTAATAATATTATCTGGCTTTCTGCTTATGGCTTCTCACATTGTCTTATCAGAAATGAGAATCTTACCTTTCTGGGAATGACTATCAAACTATGTTTTGCTGTAATACGGGAAATTACAATCCAGATTTGTGTTAGTTGATTGTGTATGTATTCTAAATTAACTTGCATTCTACATGGATAGTACCTGATGTTATTACAGTTACACACAACTCAAGAGGGAATATTTACTTAATACATATAAACCTACCACAATTGTTCATCAATATCTGACGAGCTTAATGAGTTCACTAACATTAATTATCAACGTATTTTGTTCCTTCTAATGTGTGATATGTATACATAGGGAAATAAAGCAAAGCTGAGAAAATGTCATTTCTCCAGTTTGCCTTATTCCATTAAATTCCTTAGTCTGTTCTCCGGTTTCAAACAGAACTTTGCCTGATCGATCCTCTCAATTGTGATTAAAATCTTTTGTGAGTTTAAAAAGTAAAATTTTGTCCTCCCTTCAGAATCTTTTTAAAGTGAACAGACTAAGAATTATTAGGCCCTCACCGGGATTGACATGAGGCGCATGGTGGTAGAGTGGTTAGCACTGTTGCTTCACAGCACTAGGGACCTGGGTTCAATTCCAGTCTCAGGAGCCTGTGGAGTTTGCATGTTCTCTCCATGTCTGTGCAGGTTTCTTCCAGGTTCCTCCCACACTCCAAAGATGTGCAGTTTAGATAGATTGGCCAGGGTAAATTGACACTGCAGGATAAATATATGGGGATAGGGTCTGGGTGAGATTGTGTCAGTGCAGGCTCAATGGGTCAAATGGCCTCCCTCTCCACTGCAGGTATTCTATGATTTCACTGATTAAAGACCTTGGACCATCATCAGTGCCTTTCCTTGAACATTTTCCAATGTTTCCACAGCTCTAATAGCTATAGAGATGAGGTTTGATCATGGATAGTCAGCATGGCTTTGTCAGAGGGAGATCATACCTAATGCTTTGTCAGAGGGCGATCATACCTAATGAATTTGACTGAATTTTTTGAGAAGGTGATTGGCTGCGTAGATGAAGGCCATGCAGTCAATGTAGTTTAAATGGACTTCAGCAAAACCTTTAACAAGGTCTCACATGGGGGACTGATAAAGAAGTTAAAGCACATGGGACCCCGGGTAACTTCCAAGAGGGATCCAAAACTGGCTTAGTGATAGGAAGCAGAGTGTGGCAGTAGAAGGCTGTTCGTATGGCTGGAAGACAGTGACCAGTGATGTACCACAGGGATCAGTGTTAGGCCCCTAGTGCTTGTGATATATATAAACGATATATGTGAGAATTTGGGAGGGATGATAAGTAAGTTTGTAGATGACATGAAGATTGGCAAGGAAGTTAATTGTGAGAAGGTCTTAGGTTGCATGAAGATATAGATTTGTTGGTTAGATGGGCAGAATAGTGACAACAGGAATTTAACCCTGAAAAGTGTGAGGTGGTGCTCTTTGGAAAGAGTAACAAGGCAAAGGTGCACTTAATAAATGGCAGGACATTAGGAAGCTCAGAGTAACAGAGGGATCTTGGGTTGCTTGTCCACAGATCCCTAAAGGTGGCAAGGCAAGTTAATGGGGTAGTTAAGAAGGCATAAAGGACATTTACTTTTATAAGTCAAGGCACAGCTTATAAGAACAGGGAGGTAATGTTGGAGCTGCAAAAAACTTTTGTGAGGCCACAGCTGGAGTATCTGTGCAGTTCTGGCTGCCTCACTCAAGGAGGGATGTAACTATATTGGAGAGAGTGCACAGGATTTTCACCAGGATGTGGCCTGGGATGGAGCACTGAAGCTATGAAGAGATGTTGGACAGACTCAGGTTGTTTTCTTTAGATCAGGAAAGGCTAAGGGGGGACTGATTGAGGTGTATAATATAATGGGTAGGAAGCAGCGGTTCCCTTAGTTGAATGGTCAATAACAAGGGGGCATAATTTTGAGGTGAGGGGCAGGAGGTTTAGAGGGGAGTTGAGGAAAAGCGTTTTCACCCAGAGAGTGGTGCATGTTTGGAATGCATTGCCTGGGATGGTAGTAGAGACAGAAAACCTCAAAACCTTTAAAAAGCATGTTGATGGGCTTGAAATGTCAAAACATTCAAGGCTCTGGGCCCAAGTGCTGGAAAGTGGGATTAGTGCAGGTTTAGTACAGTTTTTTTGTTGGTACGTATTTGAGGGGCTGAAGGATCTCTTTGTACTGCTTGAATCTTTAATGACAAGAACTCAAACAGGCTGCCATGTTTTCTACATTACTACAATGACTTATGCTCAAAATGTTCATCAGCACTTTAGGATGTTGTAGAAGGCATTATATAACTGCAAATCCTTTCTTTAAAAATTACACTACTAACTGAATGAAGAAACCAGGAAATCATGTGCCTGCTACCTATGATTCTTTGGACGTTAAAATTAAAGGGCAGTACATTGTTGGTGATGCATTCGTAGTTTCCAGACCTGTGGAGCTGATATGACTCAGCTCTGTGTTGCTGAGGTTTACTTGTGCACACTAATCTTTTATCTTGGTAACTGAGTCATACAATATATGATGGAGATTGCACAATGCACGCTCCACATCTGACTAAATGGTGCACATATCTTTTTTTTTCCCTGATGTATTTTATTTAACAATATATCCTTTTATCATGCAAGTATAATTGTTTTTTTTTAGAATTGAGGCATTACTTTACATTTCTCAATATTAAGCACTACTTTCTTTTTATCAGCTCAGTTGCTTAGTGACAGTTGTGAATGCGATGAGCCATGTTCCTGTTGTAGAGTGTTATGGCAAATTTTGTTTTTTGTTCATTGTATTGTGCATTCTAATTCCCCTCATTTTAAAGACAGCTGACAAGCAGCATCTGCTGCAAGTGATTAGGAAGAAAACATTGGAACACACTGAGTAGGTTTTCATGAAGAATAATTAAAAGTGAGCTATGAAAAAAATTGAAACTGTAGTGCAAACCACTACTATTAATGCTTTCACATTTCTAGTTAATTATTTTGTTCTTTTTTGGTGAATCAGTACTTCATTCTGAGGTGAGAGGTGACGAGACACGGGCAGAGGACACTTTTTTCTTAAACCCATGTTTGTCAGGGTTGTTTCCGAAAGTCATATCAGTACATCCCTGCAAATTGGGAATTTCATTTAAATTTTTTCCTGAAGCCGTTGCCTTTTCGTAGCCATGGTGATGAGCACTAAATAATGCATGGTTCATTCACACTGTGAATGAACTGTGAACCATTTGGGGCTGTGCACAGCGCTGAATTTTTGCAGTGTGAACTGGGTGCTAAAGTATGAACTGAGCCCAAAGTGGACTGGCATTATCTCCTTCAGGGTTAGGAAGTGCTAATGGCATTCACCCCAATATTGCCTCTGGTCTTGGGTCTGAATTCAGACTACAGCAAAAGGCAATAGTGCCCAAATCCCATCCTTGGAGAAGGTCACTCTGGATATTGTTGCATTCAAGAATGTGAGAGGAAAAGTGAAGCTGAAGATAATACTTCCTGCAAGCTTTTATCATTTTTACCTCCACACCTGCTGCGGTTTAGACTTTTCAAACATGCACACTAAATTGCAAGAGAAGTTCTAAATGGTGATATTCCTTGCCACAAAGATTCTGTTTATTTTCTGTCATTGTACATCAAGACAAACATTGTCTTTAACCCAGAACATGATAGCAGCTTTCATTCACCCAACCAGCTTCACAAATCTGGATGCAGTTGGTGAGCTTGAGGATTTAATATGTGGTTGAGGAAGTGATGACAGAGGAATAGGAATTTGTTGGATGGGTGGTCACATGATTGTTATTGTTGACTTCATGAGTTATCTCAACTGCAGCAATGTGTTAAGATTAGGCAGCCTTATCTTGCTTCTGTTGCTCTTCAGTGGAAATGGAGATGAACGTGACATATTGATTTGTACATCATGGGCCTGATTTTACCATTGCATTGCGCCCGTTTGGTAAAGTCAGGCGTGAGACAATTAGAGCGATCTGTGCCCGCATCCACGCAAATGCTCATTTTACCAAGGCCTGAAAACAGCTGCGATCTGAACCATGCCCAAAATGGGCGCAACAATGATCTAAACGCATTTGCATTCATTTAAATTGAATTAATGGGCTGCTCGCCCAACTTTATCAGCATTTCCCCCTTTACCATTGCGTTGGCCCGTCCAGATTCGGTGCGAAACATGCTCGGCAAAGGTTTGTTTTGGGCACTCCACCTTCCGACGAGGTAAGTTCAGATCTTCTAGCTGCTCTCTGACTCAGATCGGTGATGGTCATGGTGGTGAGGGTGGAGGGGGGGAAAGCAGGCCAGATTATTCTCTGGTGAGGGGAGGGAGAAAGGAGGCCCAATCGTTCTCTGATGGGGGGGAAAGAGGAGGGAGGCGGGCCAGATGTATCTCTGGTGGGGAGAGGAGGAGGAAGGCCCAATCATTCTCTGTCGGGGTAGAGGATGGAGGCCAGCTGGATCTCTGGTGGGGAGGCAGGGGCAGGGGGTCCACTGCCACTCTGTGGGCATTTGGTGGGGGGGAGAGGGGCAGAGGGTTGAGATCAGTTTGGGTAGTGGGAGGGGTGGGTGGATAAGGGGGACAGTTGTGCTGTGGGGGTGGGACAATGTCTGTGGGGGCCATCACTCCTGCTTTTCGCTCCCAGGCTGCATTATTATCCGCTTTTTGCAGCCTGGGAGCGATGTCACAGAGGCACAATTTTCAATGTTTTTTCACCGCGCATGTGCAGTTCAAAGCTCCAATCAAAGCTGCAGCGTTTCGGGCGTGATAAGCCCCGCCCACAGTGCAATTCAAACTTACGATTTTTTTTTCAGGTTAAGTGCGTATGGGAGCACCTGAAAACAGGTCTCCAAGTCAGATTTGAATTGCACCCAGGTTCAGCACTCAGAATCAAAATGGTAAAATTGGACCCCATGCCTAATGTTTGATACATTTGATCAGTACAGTAATTGACAGCAAGCAGCCAAGGTTAAAATCAATCCTGACTTCCAGTCGCACTGCGGTCACGCTACTGGTAGCATCCAGGTACATTTGCAGCAGAATGCTAAAGCTCCACAACCAAATCCTTGTTGATCACCTGGATATCCCATTAGGCTGGTGCAATTTATCTCATTCAGCATACTAGCTCCAGCTTACACTAAGCCCTGGTTCATGGGGAAGCAGAAATATATATAAATAAATAAATAAATACAAATAAAAGTTATATTTCCTGATTACCCAGGTTATGTGGCAGCCTCTAGTATTACATTTATAGCTCACAGTTCTCCCCAACTATTTTGGAAGTTACTTTTACATAAATAGCCTGATATACATGATTTACTATTTCCTAAGCTGTTCATATTGTATATCTATTATACTTTTACGTCTTGTACGTGGGCTTTCTGCCACATTTCTAGCGTAGAAACAGTCGTGGAACTAGGAACAGTGGGAAGGGAATGCCCGACCTTAACAGACACATTGGATTGATCGGAAAAAGGGTAGTTGTGCTGGACACTTCTATTGGTTTCAAGATCACTTAGGGAACAGATGAAATCAATTCAGATAAATTGTCCACAGTGATAAAGTATTAAGATACCCAAGAACAAAATTTCGAATAAGAATAGAAATGGACCTATAAATGGACAGAAGAAATCAAATTAGATAGATTTAAAGATAAAGAAACGGTTAAGAGATTTTGTGGATACAAGAATTGATCTGTAATAAAGGATAAGCTTTTGGGACATGATTGTCCTTTTAAGTTCCTACAAATACCTGTTATCTGAAGACCATATATCTGAAGAGCATTTTGTTCAGTGTTTTTCATTTTTGGAAATAACAAATCTTTATTTTCGTGTTTTGCTCTTTCATAAACATCTTCAATTTTACTTCACCTGAAAATTATTCCCAGGTTTCCTGGTCACCTGCTTGGCGGTTTGGCAGAATCCCTGACAAAACAGCATAAATGTTGAATCCACGGCAGGAATTCCAGTGATGCCACACCCTCCACCTAGCCCTGCCCAAACCCCACCAACCCTTCCCCCACAATGGATACTTAATCACCAATTTCACCAGTAGGTTTGGCTCCTGCTCTGTCCAAGACTACAAGAAACTATAAAGGGCTGTGAATGAAACCCAGTCCATCATGCAAATCAGCCTCCTATCCACTGATTCCCACTGCCTCAGAAAAGCAGCCAGTATAATCAAGCTCTGCCCACCACCCACCCTCACCCACTCCACACACACACATCCCTCACATCGCGGGTACATTCTCTTCCACCTTCCTCCGCTGAGAAAAAATACAAAAGCCTGAGGTCATGTACCAACCAATTCAAGAACAGTTTCTTCCCTGCTGCCATCAGATTTTTGAATGGACCTACCTTATATTAAGATAATCTTTCTCTACATGACAGCTATGACTGTAACACTACATTCCACACCCTCTCTTTTCAAAGATGATTGATGAAGATACAGCAGTGCATGTTGTCTACATGCACTTTAGTAAGGCCTTTGAAAAGGTCCCTCATGGCAGACTCGTACAAAAGGTGAATTCGTATGGGATTAGAGGTGAGCTGGCAAGGTGGATACCAAACTGGCTCAGTTATAGAAGATAGAGGGTAGCAATGGAAGGGTGCGTTTCTGAATTGAGGGTTGCAACAAGTGGCACTCCTCAGGGATCAGTGCTAGGAACTTTGCTGTTTGTAATATATATATTTATATATATATATGATTTGGAGGAAGATGAAATAGTTTGATTAGTAAGTTTGCAGATGACACAAAGGTTGGTGGAATTGCGGATAGCGATGAGGAACGTCAGAGGATACAGCAGGATATGGATCAGTTGGAGACTTGGGCTGGGAGATGGAAGATGGAGTTTAATCCAGACAAATGTGGGGTAATGCATTTTGGAAAGTCTAATACACATGGGAAGTAAATGGCAGAATCTTTAAGCGTACTGATAGGCAAAAGGATCTGGGTGTACAGGTACACAGGTCACTGAAAGTGGCAATGCAGGTGGAGAAGGTAGTCAAGAAGGCATATGGCATGCTTGCCTTCATCAGCTGGGGCATGTATTTAAAAATTGGCAAGTCATGTTGCAGCTTTATAGTACCTTAGGCCACACTTGGAATATGGTATTCAATTCTGGTCGCTACACTACCAGAAGGATGCGGAGATTTTGGACAGGGTACAGAAAGGATTTACCAGGATGTTGCCTAGTATGGACGGCATTAGTTATGAGGAGAGGTTGGAGAAACTTGGTTTGTTCTCACTGCAACAATGGAGAAAGAGGGGCAACCTGATAGAAGTCTACAAGATTATGAGTAGCATGGACAGAGTGGGAAGTCAGAAGCTTTTTCCCAGGGTGGAAGAGTCAATTACTAGAGGGCATAGGTTTGTGGTGCTGGGGCCAAGTTTTAAAGGAGAAGTGCGAGGCAAGGTTTTTATGCAGTGGGTGGTGGGTGCCTGGAAATCGCTGCCAGGGGAGGTAGTAGAAGTAAATACGATAGTAACTTTTAAGGGTCATTCTGATAAACACATGAATAGGATGAGAATAGAGGGGTATAGTCCCAGGAAGGGGGTTTTAGTTCAATTGTGCAGCATGGTTGGTGCAGGCTTCCTGCACTGTAATTTTCTTTGTTCTATTCTTTGTTCTTTCCTTCTCTATGGACAGTATGCTTTGTCTGTAAAGCGCGCAAGAAGCAATACTTTTTATTGTATACCAATACATGTGACAATAGTAAATCAAATCAAAATCTTCCAAGTTCTGAAGAATAGCTAATGTCGACTTGCTTGATCCAAACTTCCTGAAACTATGATAAATCTACATCATAGCTGTTGTAAAGTCAATACAACAGTTCTCTTGTTACTCTGTCTTCTAACTTGTACAATTGTTAATTTAAATAACATCCAGAAGATATACTGGAATAGAAATTTAATCATTTATCTGCAGTGGCACAGAATAATTCCTTTTTACATTTTATTTTCAAAACTGTTGCTTTGCCCAGAAAAGTAATTTTAATTTTTAGTTCAATATTGTCTTAAAAAGAAAAATCATCAATCATTTTATTTGAAAAAAAAATTACTGGGGCTTTTACAATTATTACATTGCAATAAAGGTCACTGTGATAGTTTTCTGTCTCATCTTCTTCTACATACATTGGCAGTACAACATCTTAGCTTCTAAGATCTTCAGTTTTCAGTAAAGTAGGATCGACCATCTGTCACAACATGAAGAAATCAAAAACAACTTGGAGGATCTCATTTCTGTGAGCAGTCAGCCATGCAGATTCTAGCTGATATGCAGGTTAAAGTTATCACCTCTATCAAAGAATCAGTAGATACCTCATCATACAATGAAGTTAACACTTATTTTTAAATCAATAATTATCTGACAACTGGGAATACATTTTGGGAAGTGGGCAAAGAATTTATCCCAAATGTTTGCGCTTGTTTCTGATTTATATTGGCAATGGAACTTTGGAGGATGCAAACTAAATTTGTCCTTGTCAATCATCAGAACTGAACATCATTATTAGAAACATGCCACAAATGTCTAAAAAGTGGTTGCTTGTGTAATGATATAGGGGTGATATACAGCAGCACAGTAGCACAAGGGTTAGCACTGCTGCCTCACACAGCTAGGGACCTGGGTTTGATCCCCAGAATGGGTGAAGTCTGCACGCTCTCCCCATGTCTGCGTGGGTTTCCTCTGGGTGCTCCAGTTTCTTCCCACAGTCCGTAAGAAGTGCTGGTTAGGTGCATTAGCCATGCTAAATTCTCCCTCGGTATATCTGAATAAGTGCCAGAATGTGGTGACTAGGGGATGTTTACAGTAACTTCATTGAAGCAGTAATGCAAGTCTATTTGTGATACTAATAAATTAATTAATTTTATGGTCCACTTCAAACATATTTGGAGGTGGACAAGGCAGCTGAGGGGTGGGGAGAGAACACGGTGAGCAAGTAAATTAAGACAACTTTCTGTCTTCCTGCTATTTCCTAACCTGTCCCCCGTGTCAAGGACAGGCAGCTCACCCACACTTAGGCTTATTGAGCACCTTAAGTGGACACTAGGAAGTCCTGTGCAACAAAGGGACCTTGGTATGTTTGTCTATAAATCTCTGAAGATGGAAGGGCATGTTACTGGGGTTGTGAAAAAGGCATATGAGACACTTGCCGTTATCAATCAAGGCATAGATTACAAAAGCAGGGAAGTCATTTTGGAGTTATATAGAGCTTTGCTAGGCTTCAGCTAGGGTGCTGTGTGCAGTTCTGGTTGCCACATTATAGGAAGGATGTGGTTGTGTTGGAGGGGGTGCAGAAGAGATTCACCAGGATGCTGCCTAGGATAGAACATTTAAGTTATGAAGCGAGGTTGTATAGGCTTGGTTTGGAGCAGAGAAGACTGAGGAGTGACCTGATGGAGGTGTACAAGATTATGAGGGGCATGGATAGAATGGATAAGGAGCAGCTGTTCCCTTTAGATGAAGGGTCAGTCACGAAGGGACACAAGTTCAAGGTGAGGGGCAGGAGGTTTAGGGGTGAGGAGAAACTTTTTTACCAAGAAGGTGATGGCACCTCAGAATGCGCTGCCTGGGAGGGTGGTAGAGGCCTCATGTTCTTTAAAAAGCGCCTGGATGAGCACTTGGCATGCCATAACATTAAGGGCTATGGACCAAGTGCTTATAAATGGGATTAGGTGAAAGGTCAGGCATTTCTCATGTGCCAGTGCAGACTCAATGGGCCGAAGGCCCACTTCTGCACTGTACAATTCAATGATAGTATGAATCAACTGTCATTTAAGAGCCTTATTCCACTTCAGCCACAATTTTTCTATCTGGACGAAGAGGTGTATGCTTTTTTACAGCTCTCTCAACCTGTCTTGCCACATTCAATGATTTATGCGCATATACATTCGGGTGCTCTTTAACATTGTACCCTATATTTTACTTTGTCTCTCTGCATTCATCCTATCAAAAAATAAATCATTTCAAATTTCTCTGCATTAAATTTCATCTGCCACATACATCTACCCATTCCACCAACCTTTCTGTGTCCTCTTGAATTTCTACACTATTGTCCTAATACTTCATAATATTTCTGAGTTTCGTATCACCTATAGATTTTGACATTTTGCCCTGTGCACCAAGGTCATTGATTTATGTTCGGAAGAAGATGACCATCTCAGCAGCTTTCATTGCATGCGCCAAAGGTGGGCAGGGAGTGTGTGTGTAGGGGTATCTCCTTTGGAAGATCATTTGTGCCCATCGTGGGCACTTCCCCCAAGCTGGTACCCCCAATTACTTTGTTCCTCACCTTGGCCTCTCTAACCCACCTCTCCCCCTCACTGGAGTGTCCTGACAACGACCATCCAAAATCCCTATAGAATAACTTAAAGCAATCTTTTCTTCTTCTCAGAGATTGTCTGTAATCCCAGCAATGGCCACTTCTGCTGTTCATGGGACTACAGAGCTGTTGGCCTATCGGATAGGCCGACAGCTCTCTGGGAAAGAATTTCCTGTCCATAAGGGGTGGAAGTCCCACCCTATTAATGCCACTCCCAATGTATTAGCATTGTGGGGCAGTCAATTTTCTAGTTGATGAGGTGCCGATGGGCTTGTACTCAGGTGGCCAGATCTTCTACCTCACTGCGAAATCTACTATAGAGCTGAACAGAGGGACAGAGGGGGCAGGAATTCTCCTGTCCTGCCCGCCACGGGAATCGTAATGGGTGGCAGTGCAGACAATGCAAATGTCCATTGACTTCGGGCGGGATTCTCCTGTTTTGCGGTGAGTGTGGCAGGAGAGTCCCACCCACGTGCCGGAACTCTATCGCTTCGCCCGCCACAGAGTCAGAGTAGGTGTGGGGGCGACAACGGAAATGTTCATTGACCTCGGACAGGAATTTCTGGTCTCGCTCGAGTGAGGTGGTAAAATCCCGTCCATTGTCTTTCCTGATCCAGATTTCTCATAGAAGTTATCTGAAGGGAAAAAATAATATAAAAGGGAAGACCCAGAAAGTATTTTTTTTTGCATTGCATCTCTGAGGAATGAAAGATTCAGAATTACAAAGAACAAAGAACAAAGAAGAAAGAACAAAATCAGCCCGGGAAACAGGCCCTTCGGCCCAACGAGCCCGCGCCGCCATCTCAACACCACCAGTCCCCCTCTCCACCCATGACCCCTGTCTAATGTTTTATGGCCATCCAGATTGAGGGAATCTGATTTAGGGACAATTTATTCCTGCCAATCAGCCTAACAGCACATCTTTGGGGTGTGGGAGGAAACCGGAGCACCCGGAGGAAACCCACGCAAGCACGGGGAGAATGCGCAAACTCCCACAGACACCGGCCCAAATCCATGTGTCTGCACAGCAATCAGCGATAGTCACTGAGCTGTCATCTTGCCCAGTATCTGGTCCAGTTTAGGCACACACTAACTTTGAAATTGTCCTGCTGGGTAGGTTAGTAATACACAGCTCCTGAATCTTGCATCTTGGCTGGGTGATAACAATCTCACCTCTGAGTTAGCACTTTCAAGCTCCCATCCAGAGACTTGAGTTTTTAATTAGGCTCTCACTGTCCTGCAGTACTGAGGAAGTGGATAAGACTTTTGGATGAACGCCTGGCGACTCAGTTAGATATAAAATTATTTAGGAGGACTGGGGAGTTCTCCCTGGTGACCTCATTGATATATACTTCACATGTTATCACCAAAAGAAGGATTATGATTTTATTGCCATGGGACTTTGCTGTACATTAATCTACTGTCAGGTTTCTAACAGAAATTAATCAAAGAGAAAAGTACTTCATTGACTTTAAAGCACTTTGGGATGTCCAGAGGTCATGAAAGGTTAAATAAAGATGTATAAATTATTTCTTTCTCATTCCGAAGTATTCTGGGGTAATGTCCATTTAACATCAATGTAAAAGAGGTGTCATATCTACACCCATAAGTACTCACAGCATCATATGTCAAGCTCCTTTGACACTAGAATTAAACACGATAGCTTCATTAACAAAAATATTTTGTTGATATAGGTAGTATGCTTAGTATATAAACAGGCATTCAAGGTTGCTTTTACACTACAGCAATGACTTCCCAAAGGAAGGGAGCTTCACTCTGCTTCTCACCAGAGCCTTGGGTCAATGTTTACAATATAATTTGTGGGCTGTTGATGGGAAAGTTAAGCTGTTTAACACTGATGGTAAAGTTGTGGTGTTAATGCGGGGGGAATTCTCCAGCCATTCACGCTGGTGGGATCCTCCGGTCCCATAGGCAGCGCACCCCTTCCCGTGGGTTTCGCAGCAGCATGGGGTGATATCAGTGGGAAATCGCATTGACAGTGGTGAGACCAGAGAATCCCACCACCAGCGAACAGCACACCACCTCCCACCACCAAGAAACACGGGGCTTGGAGACCAGAAAGCTCCCCCCCGTAGCGTAAAAAATGAAGGATGCATTTATGAGCTACAGAATGGATGGTTAGATCTGGTAAGGTTGAGGAGAAAATGTTTAATTTCTATATTACCTGTAAGGTGTTCTAAGCGTTTAGAAAGCTTTAGTTCAGTTTAGCCTTGGTCCAATTTCTTGCAGATGCATTTCAAAAGTATAAAAACACATGCTTAAAAGTAATTGGACACAAAACTAGCGCTGTGAGGGAGTTACAAGTATGGTCAGTGTACGAAATTGGATGATTACAATGCCACTTCAGCTCATTTTATTTATTAATTAGTTTCACAAGTAGGCTTACATTAACACTGCAATGAAGTAACTCTGAAAATCCCCCAGTCGCCACACTCCAGTGAATTTAGCATGGCCAATGCACCTAATCAGTACGTCTTTCAGACTGTGGGATGAAACTGGAACAGCCAGAGGAAGCCCACGCAGACATGAGGAGTACATGCAGACTCTCCACAGACAGTACCCCTGGCTGGGAATCAAACTGGGACGCTGGCGCTGTGAGGCAGCAGTGCTAATACTGTGCCAACATAGTAGAGTTTTGAGAATAGGATTAATAAATGTCGTTGGATATTAGAAAGAGAGCTTCAGTTTTTAAATGCCGTGTCTGACTGCATACTTGGTGCAAAATGAGAAATGTTACTCAAATTTCCAGCAGTAACATCCCATACTTCAATCAGCGTAGAATGTTTCAATTAAATGATAGGTTCATTTGGTAAATACTCTGAGGCCTGGTTCAGTCATCAGACTGAAAACACTGCTTTTAATATTTCAACCTTCCATTTAACTACTATCATGCATTGGATGATCTTACTCATTCACTTGCATTCTTGCTTTGTTGCTTTCAATAAGTGTATGAACATATCTGCAGGCTTTTCTACTTTAGTGTGCTGCTAACTATCTGAAATTTACCACTTCACTGAGTAGGCTTTCAATATAATGAAATACAGGCTTCATCTATGGAAGCCCCAGTCTAGAGTTGCAGAATGGAAATGCGGAGTATGGATAAATAGTCTTGCTATTACGTTTGAGAATTATGGATTGTGTATGCATTCAATCAGTAGGTTAATTCCAAAGCAAAATAATGCAGATGCTGGAAATCTGAAACAAAACACCCTGGCTTCTCTTGATCCTATATATGTTTTAATGGGGGTGGCACAGCGATTAGCACAGATGCCTCACAACGCCAGGGTCCCGGGTTCAATTCCCGGCTTGGGTCACTGTCTGTGCAGTTTGCATGCTCACCCTGTGTCTGCGTGGGTTTCCTCCAGATGCTCCAGGTTTCCTCCCACTGCTCAAAGATATGCGGGTTAGATGGATTGGCCATGTTAAATTGTCCCTTAGTGCCAGCGGACTAGCTCAGGTAAATGGGGTTATGGGGATAGGGCCTGGGTGGGATAGTGGTCTGTTCAGACTCGATGGGCTGAATGACTTCTTTCTGCACTGTAGGACTCTATGATTTCTATGAAAGCAGAAAATGCCAGAAATGTTCAACATGTCAAGCAGCAACAACAGAGAAAGAAACAGAGTTGACAGAGCTCTTTTGCAGTTTTCATTTGATTGTGTTTTTTGGTTTAGTTTATCTGCAAAATAATTATGGGGGCAATTCTCCCATCACGACCCCCATATTTTCTGGCAGGTCGGCCCAGGAGAATCATGGGATTCGTGCATGCGTTCCCAGCGCACGCGCATCTCCCAGAGCGAGAGATCAAGTGCAGTTGGGACTGCGCTGGAAACCGGCAGGGAGAGAGGGAAGCAATTTTAATCTGTTTTAAATATATTTAAATGTAGTTTAAATGTCATCATTGGGCCTGGCGCAGAACTTGCTGGATTTAGAGTAGCTCCCCATGTTCAGGAACTAGTGGAAGACCTCGCTGGAGTGAAAGGTGGGGGTGGGGGGGGGGGGGGGGGGGCGTCAATTAGGGCCACTGTTGGAGGGGCGGGGGACGGGCTGGACATTGGGGCACTCCGGGGCAGGGGGAGGGATGTCAGAGTTGGCCTGGGCCGTTGGGGGTAGGTGCTGGAGGAGCAGCACCGTGGGGGTCCTGGGTTGATCAGCGATCGAGCTGGCCAGCAAACAGGGAAACTGACAAGTTGTGGTCACGGTGCATCCGCAGAGCTCCAGAGCTATCAGACTCCGGTGCGAATAGGCTCAGCACCCCACTACCACCCCGGGTTTTTAATGAGATTCACAATTGTGACCTCGGCATTGCACGGAATGGGGAGATGCGGGTCTGAAGTTGCTCTGAAAAACAGCCATAACCTAGACCAGTTTTCTCACCAGTTCAACACTTCTGGGAGAATCGCCCACGATATTACTGTCCTAAAGATGCATCTAATATTTCAATCACTTTATTATTTAGGGTTGTGTCATTGCAAAGGTTAACAATTAACTTCAAGACATCTGGCGCTGGTAACCCAAAATCTTCTGGGTTTGTCAACAAATGAATTCTAGGATAGGTCACGATGACCAAATTGAGCAAGGTTTGTTGAAAGGAATAGTTTGATGATTGTGCTTATGCTAATATATTCCAACTTAGAGCAGAAATTATACTTACAGCTCAGTTCAATGCTTCATTTTGAAAATGCAGTTTTGACTTGCAATATAAATCAGTGGAAATTGCAACCTTCCGAATTAAGTTAGTGAACTATAATGAGCAGGATGGTTCTGAACTACATCAGCAATTAAGTGACAACTCTCTGCTGCTGTCCTGATCGAAATAATGAACATACCAAAGTAGCAATCATGTTTTATAATGTCACATGCATGAACATTACTAAAATAATTCCCAAATTACCAAAAAATATACAGAGAAAGTACAACAACGAAACAGACTCATTTAGTCCAACCAACCCATAAAGGCATTCACCCTTCAAGCCTACAAAAGGTTGTAATCACACTTGCTCATCTTGTCCCCATATGCCATCACTCTATTTTCCTTCACCCAATCAAATCTTGAATGTTGATATAGAATCTGTCTCACCAGAGTTGTACACCTCCACAACTCTTTGTGTAAAGCTATTTTCCCTGTCCTGTATTCCACATCTCTTCCATTTAATATTTTCTCATCCTTAATCCCCAGTCTATTTCTATATACCATTCTTTCATAATTTTAAGTGCATCTGTCATGTTGCCTCAAATTGTTGTTAATGAAACTGACAAAGTTATAATTGTCATGTTTCTCATTAAGCCAGCATTAGAGTGAATCTGTGTTGCGCCCTCTTTAAAGCTCAGTATGCTTTGTACAGTTTAAAATGAAATATTCCATATCCTGTTTAGTACACTGCAAATACATAATATACAGTAGAAATACATTGGGTGTGAAATTAGGCTCAATTTGTTGCCTGTTTGTTACTCAAGGTTCAGAATGATTCCATGGCACATGAACACACACACACACACACACACACACACACACACACACACACACACACACACACACACACACACACACACACACACACACACTTTAGATGCAAAGCACAGTAGATGTCATCAGAGTAAAGGTGTTAGCACGCACACAGTTAATCTCCTCCGTAAGTTTGCAGAGCAGGCAGGTAGTGATGTCAGTACATTTACAATGGTGATTTGATACTGTGTTTTTGGAAGGCAACATTCCATTTGATATCCCCTCTCAAACTCACATAGGCTGAATGTATATCAAGCAGGAGGAAGGATATCCCACCAAGGTGTTTTTTTAAAGAAATCAGCAACCACTTACAGATTAATTGTTGCTTGATTTCTTCTGGCTTTTGCTGCAAAGCTACATGGATTTTTGGTTCTTTCTACAGATATTTTAAGCTGGAAAAGTCGACACGTGTGACAGGTGCTGAGGGGGTTTTCACTAAATCCAAGGCTTCCGCTCAAACCAATTGCCCTCAGATATGAGTCCCTAGTTGGTTTTGCCCTTGGAGTACAGCATGACTTGGAGGATGAGCAGACGCCATGCACAGTAGGATATGTTTCTACAAGAGGGAGGAGGGGGAAGAGGGGAAGAAGTCTCTTAGCAAGGTGTTGAGGATTCAATTCACTTACCTGAAACTCAGGTAAGTGCATCAGACATGTGCACTTCACGAAGAATGTGTTCATCTGCCATTTGCTGCTGCTCCAACTGCAACATTGCTAGTGGCTGTGAATAATATCCTGGATATAAGTTTCATGGGTCAACTTCTTCTAGACTGTTACTCAGTCTCATAAAATACGAGCAACATCTTATAGTTTGCTGTCCTCCGCTGCATGAAGATGGTCACCAAGAGTCTCTATTCAAAGAGAGATATATTTCATTTTGTCTTGCCTGCGCCAGAGTGAGCATGAAAGTTTGCAAGATTTGCAAACTGCTCATGGCCAAGGGTGCCACTGATTGTATGCACATTGTTTAATGGACACTGCATGTCAATTCTGCAGTGTACTGGAAGCTAAAGCATTTCCACTCCCTCATTATCCAGCTGCTCCGTGGCCATCGGTAATGGATCAAGCAGGTCAGTGCTCAGTATCCTGTAACAAGCATCTTGCCATCATCTACAGCAGTCCAGCTATTTCTCAGCTGCCACAGTAAACCAATAGCTGGCTAACTAGGTATCGAAGGCTATCCATCAATGACATGTTTCATTATTAGGGTTGCAATCCAAGCACGTGTGCAGAATGGAGAGAATTAGATCCGTACTGCCACAAGAAATTTGTTGGAGGGGACCACTGGTTTGCTGATGCAATGATCCCATTGCCTGGACCATTCTGGAGGATCTCTGAAGTGGAGGGATGCTGCATGCTGCACACTTCACCATGATGAGGGACAGCTCCTGCCATCACCCAGCTAGCAAGAGGTGAGGAGCATGAGGAGGAGGAGAAAGAGGAAGAGGTGTAATTGGAAAAAGTGGAAGTGAAGTGGCGATTTAGGTGACCCCCTTGTGCTTGAGAAAGCTAATTCAAATGCGTAACCTGTAACCTTACACCCAAAACTCTGATCAATAACAGTTCTTACCTTCTCCCAGTCACTGACCATTTGGCCAGAATACAAAAATACAAAAGGGGAAGCAAAATAAACATTCCAAAGAACTTTACATTTCTGAATGCATGCAAATTAAAGTAATCACCCTTGTGCATTATGGTAGTACCTGTATTCCAAATGCTTTTGTCTGTTTTAGTGCTCCTACACTCTGCTACCCCAGTAGCTGCGGTATGGCTGCTGGTTGTTCTTCAAGGTCAGACTGCAACTGACCTTGAAGGACAGCATTAAACAGTTTTGGGCTGAGAAGGATTAGTTTTAGACTGTGGCATCTTGGTCTGAACAGTAGCAGTCTTGGGTGACTAGTTGACAGGCTCCAGCAAAGGCACTTCCACTCCACCAGGGATGACTGTACCTCAGAAATCCTAGGAAAGTAAAGTTTATTTATTAGTGTCACAAGTAGGCTTATATTAACGCTGCAATGAAGTTACTGTGAAAAGCCTCGAGTTGCCACACTTCGGCACCTGTGCAGGTACACTGAGGGAGAATTTAGTGTGGCCAGTTCACCTAACTTGCACATCTTTGGAATGTGGGAGGAAACCTGAGCACCCAGAGGAAACCAATGCAGATACGGGGAGAATGTACAAACCCACAGGGACAGTGACCCAAGCCAGGAATCAAACCTGGATTCCTGGCGCTGTGAAGCAACAGTGCTAACCATTGTGCCATTGTGCCACCAGTCTGCTGGAGCACAGACTTTAACATTTCTGTGACCCCCTGCACGCCTCTTCAAACACTGGTATCCAGAGACATATCTTGCCTGAATGGATATGAAGGTAAGCTGCCGTTGCATGACTCCAGTCTGAGCATCCAATGTAACACTTGATTTTTGCTGGAAGCTGTTTGTGCTGTAATCACGGCTGGGACGTCAGCCATCAGGTGCTCTTCCGTGGCTGAGTCCACAAGTCTGCTGATGGAATTGGGCACCATTCATTGTTGGAAAGGTTGGGCTCTTTACAAAGCCCATTGTCAAGTTATTGCTGGATTCCTCATGCTCCTTGACACTGACCACAGGTTTCCTGACAGATTTCCTAGTGCACGTCATTGCTTACACCTATCAGCCTTGTGCTGTAGCCTGTCCCACCAAAGTCCTCATCTGAATCATCTGCATTAGAACTCTTACGCGGTATTGCCCTTCAGCAAGAAGACCCCTATGTTATTACAGCGACTTACTCTCGTGTAACCTTTTGGAGGTAACCTTGGAGGAGGAGGAAGAAGAGGAGGAGGACATAGGGATTTCTTCACTCCAGATGGACTTAGTGGATTCTAAATCTAAACTGATTCCCAGAAGATGCTGTTCCATGATCAAGTTCGCTACACCATTCCTCCATCTTGTCATCCATCTGGTACAACCTCTTTGGCTAAACCCTGAAATAAAGGATACCCCTCACCCAAAGGAAAAGCCACAACAACTGCAGCAAACAACATTTCCAATTATATATCAATTACATATCAAACTGAAACATTCACCCTTGTGTATTCTCTTAATGTCCGTCTTCAAGGTGCCTTTGTTTGTCTCAGTGCTCCAGGGCAGTGATGGCTGCAGCATGGCTGGTGGAAGCTTGCTGATTCTTAATGGAGAGACTGAAGTTGCTTTTCAAGAAGATCTCAAGTCTCCTAATTCAACAACCTTTAATATCTCCGCCTTTCATTTCACCAGGGAAAGTACTGCCCCAGGACTTTACAGTGGAAAGTATAATTGGTAAATGGAACACAATGTAAAAATGTCAGAAGTTGTCTTACTCCAGAACTAAGAACATCATGACTCCAGCCTGCCAGGCACCATTTACTTTTTCATATTCATTATTAACCATAGTATTCTGCATGCCAGGAAGGAATTTGAACAAAGTAAGTTCCCATTTAGGAAAGACTTGTTCAGCTTATTTGAATTTTCAAAGAATTTTCTTCAGATTGGTGTTTGCAAGATAATTCGGTGACTGTGGAGGCAGAGATAGAAAACAAATTATTAATCATGTCAATCTAGTAATTGGCTCTCCGAGGGAGGAACTTTACCACTCACATGGCGGCAGAATGGCAGGAAGATAAGTGTCAGGTCAAAGGACAATACCTATGCATCGCTAAGTAATCTTGCCAGGAACAAGGTTAAAATGAATGCGGCTAAACCCCCAATGACAGGTAACCAATTAGGTCCATTAAGAGGCCAATCGGGGATGACAAATGGTGAACAGTGTTCTGAAATGTGTTCTTCTACCTTAGACTCTAGATGTGAGATTGATTAGTAGACAAACTGTAGACACACAGATATCTACTTAATGCTTGAAACAGGTTACAGAGTAGACACTTTCCACTTGGTACAAATCCTACCTCTCTCTCTCTCTCTTTCTTTTGCTGTGTCTCTCTCTCAATGGAGAACCTGTTAACTACATACAACATCTTCTCCCGAGATATACTGTCCAACTTTCAACAACAATGTGAAACTATGGCTGGGGTTCTCTGGCCTCCTATAGCTACTGATTCTACCCAACTCTAAATCCTACCTTTCCATTTCCCAAGGCACAGTCTTGGGGGATTCAATCTCCCCAAGTATTCTCAGCCATTAGGGAAAGATATCTTGGCCACAAGATAACTTTCTTCTTCATCTGGTAGGACATCACCATCTACAGAATGGGATAACACTTTATCAGCATTGCTGTAAGCATTGCCGGGAAGTAGAGTGTAGGTTGCAGAGTTGTACCTTAAGGGCAATGAAAACATTTCATAAATGGAGTTTTCAACAAAATACTGATCCAAGAGAGGAGGCTGAAGAAAATCATGCTTTGGATTGTATGGGATTAGAACAAAAAAATAGAAAATAAGAGTAGGCCATCCTGTCTGTTGAGCCATCCTATTCAACATAATCATGGTTGATTGTCCATCTCAATGTCATTTCCCAGCGCTCTTATCCCTTGACACCTTTAGAGTCTAAAAGTCTACTTCGTTTTTAAATATATTCAGTGGTTTGGGCCCCAGTACTTCCTCTGGCAGAGAATTCCATAGGTTCACCACCCTTTGAGTGAAGAGATTTCTCTTCATCTCAGTTTTTAATGGACTACCCCGTAAGCTGAGACTGTGACCCCTTGTTCTAGACCCCAGCCAGAGGAAAAAACATCTCTGCATCTAGGCTGTACAGCTCTGTCACAATTTTATATGTTTCAATTAGATCGCCTCTCATCCTTTTAAACCCCAGTGAATACATGCTCAGTTGATTCAATCTCTCCTCATCTGCCATTCCAGAAATCAGCCTGGTGAACCTGTGTTGCACTCCCTCTTTGGCAAGTATGCCCTTTCTTACAGAAGGAGGCCAAAGCTGCAAACAATACTCTAGCTGTTGGTCTTACTAAGACCCTGTAAAACTGCAGTGAAACATTCTCGTTCTTGTAATCAAGTCCTGTTGCAATGAAGGTCAACATACAATTTGTCTTCCTAACTGCATTCTGTACCTGCACACTCTGAGGAGCTAAGGACACAAGGAAAGAACTTCTGCAGATAAATGATCTTTGAGTCCAGGAAAAACTGACACAGCTGTATTATCCACAGCTGGATTGAAGATTGAAAATGTATTGGAGATCCAAGATTGCAATTAACTTGAAGAACAAAGGAAAAAAGTGAACTACTTCCTGTTAGACTGCCAGGAAAAAAAGAAATGATTTTCCAATGATATTTCTGGAGGGCTGTCTATTTTCTGTAGTCAGTGGATGAGAATCATAGTTCTCTGTGTGTGACGTTGCTCCACTGTAGGAAGGATTGCCGAAGATATGAGTCTTATATAATGAGAATAATTTCCTGTAGACAATTAATGCAGGACTGGATTGCTGGGGCAAATTCTTTAGCTTCAGAAGTGCTAAAGATTCTGTCACAGCTTCTGTACTGACCTCTAGCTCTGGAGAGAAGACTTCCAGCTGGGATTGGAGTATGGGCATCAATTGACCTTCATCCTTGGAAGACACCAACTCTTGAGCAGTATTATCTTCTATGGGGGCTTTAACATGGACTCAGGTAAGGCATCCTCTGTGAAAGGCTTTTCATGGACAACAGGAGCTAGACTAGGCAATACATTGGTTGGTTCAGTGGAACCAAGAACTGAACGCTGCTCAATCAACACAAATGACTCATCTAAAAAGAGACTTTATACGGTGTGTCCAACAATGGAAAGACAAATTATTTTCTACTACTTAAGCCTCCAATGGATAATTCAGTAATGCAAGTAGTGACTCTTTCCAGGTTGAGCCAATTTAATTCAGCAGGTCTTCATGAGGAAGGTCAACATTTGCTGCAGTGTCTTCTTTATCCACCACTTCTGGCCTTACTTTGTGAGGAACTAAGAGGTTGATAACTTCCTTGTCTATCTTGGGTTCAGTGGGTAGGGTCTCCATGAAAGAAAGGAACTTGCAGCTGAATGTATAAACCTTCTCAGCTTCTGGAGGCTGAATTGCCGCTGCTTCTAAACAAAAAGTTGATGATTGTTGCATGAAAGAGAATGTATCATTCAAATTATGAATATCATCTGGCTTTTAGAACCATAGAAAATTACAGTTCAAAAACAGGCCTTTTGGCCCTTCTTGTCTGTGCTGAACCATTTTTTGCCTAGTCCCACTGACCTGCACTTGGACCATATCATTTTCTGGGATTCCTAGAAGCATACCAACATTGCCACTCAATGTGATGTTCATTGACTGTGAAGAGTGTAGAGAATGAAAACTCTGTCACACCTTGTAGCGAAGAGGAGTAACAATCCTGCCTTTGATTAGAAAGAAAGTCTATGCCACCAGGACCTTGTGATTTGACGCTTTATGGATGAAGGATCATTGGCTGAATTCAGTCAAGGCCATTTGCTAATATCTTAACAACAGCTCCAGAGTCAAATTTAAAGGTGATATCAAAGCCTTGAACTTGCATTGTAACCAACCAATAGTCTGGGAAAACACTAGCGACTTCCCCTCAGAACTCTGTAATTCAATCTTTTTCTTGGCATTCCATTTCTTGAATGGCATGTGTTTCATAAACACTCTAGTCTTCGACTTCAATTAAATGTGTTACATCTGCAGCGAGGCTTGTAATGTCCAGTTGTGCCACAATGGAAGCATTTAATGGGCAGTCTTAGTGTCTATTCTGGGTTTCCAAGCCACAGAGCAGTCATCTCAAAATGGCTGCCGGCATGGAAATTCTTGCCTTTCCACCTGGTTTGCTTTCGTGTGCGTGGGGTGACTGCCCATCAGCCTACTCAATCTTTGGAGTCATGTGAAATCTCAGGTACTCTGAATTATAGCCCCATTAAATGCTCCAAATTCAGCCTGTCTCACATAATTGACGGTTTGATCCAAAGTAAAAACATCTTTGGTCTGCAAAAAAATCAGGGAGTTTTTCATCTCAAACACTCATGACTAAACAATCATAGATTAATGTGTCCTTTATCTCCCTACACTGCAAAAAAACTGGCTAGGCAATCTAGATAAGGTAGAAACAATTCAATCAATTCTCCAGAGCATTACAAGCACTAGTTAAAATTTGCTTGTTCAATATTGCTCTAAACTTACAGGTTTCACAGTATCTGATTGAACTTGTTTATTAACACTACACCCAAACTAGTTACATTGCTCCCAAGCAAGATCCCTTAAAGTTTTAAAGTTTATTTATTAGTCACAAGTAGGTTTACATTAACATTGCAATGAAGTTACCATGAAAATCCCCCAGTTGCCACACTATGGCGCCTGTTCAGGCATACAAGGGAGAATTTAGTCTGGCCAATGTACCTAACCAGCACATCTTCCGGACTGTGGGAGAAAACCGGAGCACCCAGAGGAAACCCAAGCAGACATGGGGAGAGCATACAGAATCCACATAGACAGTGACCCAAGCTGGGAATCAAATGCAGGTTCCTGGCACTGTGAGGCAGCAGTGCTAACCACTGTGCCACCCCAATCTCTCTCTTGAGAGAGAATCTAACACATACTTGATTGATGTCAGTAGTACATCGCCACCTAAGTCACACATTAGCATAGCACCTCTGTTAAACCTTTCAAGTTACAGTTTGGTCCCATAATGAAGCTGGAGTCCAGCAGACAGAGAGAGGTAGCCCCCCAAAAGCAGGCTAGGGAAACCATTAATTTCACCTTCCCCTCCCAGAGCCATTGCAACCAATGGGCCAGGGTCTTAACCGCAGTCCATCCTGTGGAGAGTTCTACCTCCACAATCATAGCCTGGCAGCCGCGACCACACCACATAACCTTTAAAGTTTTTTACTTCACCAGAGGGTATCTCCATCTCACTAACTCCTGTCTGCCTCAGCAGCCCCCACCCCACTTCCAGTTGGGGTGCCAGCAAGCAACCACTACAAACCCTCCCATTGTGCATACTGCTTCTGTCACCCACCCTCCCACTCGAAATATCTTAATGGATCATCTCTGGGATGATCTCAACACCGTTCAGGCAGCCAAAACCATGGGGCTTATGATGGGAGAAACATTTCAAAGGCTGTAATTTTCTTCCCTGTTTCAGCACAATAGGCCAGAGGAGGTTGGCTGTCTGCTTGCTGTGAAAGCCATCATATAATGAGCTGCATTATTATAAAAATGTGAAATGTAGGTCTCCTACTGCTTTGCAAGAGGTGGAGGAAGAATCAAATAGAACTGGATACTCCGATGTTGCAAATGCAAGGTCTGTTTTTAATTGGGCTTCTTTTGTGATGCTTCACAAATAGACTGCTTTGTCAGAGCAGGGATTAAGTTACTTACGAAACCCTGATTTAAAATATTGAAAAGATTTTCTTTTAACTTCCTGAAGAAATGATGGTTTTATGGTTGGAGAGAAAAGGGACAATTCTGATGTCTGGATTCTAAACACACTTTCCTTTCCTTTGATATATTCTGCAGGAAATGTTTGCATGCATTGGATAGGTAGCCAAGTTCATTTTAACACTATTTTACATTAAATCTTTAGAAAATATGCCCAGAAAAGAATTCAGGCAGACAACATTTCTATTATTATGGGTTCATCTTCAGATTCATTGCTTTTCTGCTCTTGAAAAGATGTTACCGGGGCAAAGATCTTTCATTCAAAATACCTTTATTTTCATCACTAACTATTTACAAGGTTACAGAACATCAGGACAGAGCCACAGTAACTCCCTGAGGTGCTTCTTACTCAGCTTCTCTCAGTATGTCATAGTCATAAGACTATGTACTTTCTTACAAATTAATTTGTGGGATGTGGGCATCGCTGGCTAGGCCAGCATTTATTGCCCATCCCTAGTTGCCCATGAGAAGTGGTGCAGAGCTGCTTTGTTGAACAGCTGCAGTCCTTGTGATATGGGTGCCTACAGTGCTGTTAAGGAGGGAGTTCCAAGATTTTGACCCAGCAACAGTGAAGGAACAGGAAAATATTTCTAAGTCTTGGATGGCGAGTGACTTGGAGGGGCAATTCCAGGTGGCGATGTGCCCAGGTATCAACTGCCCTTATCTTTCTAAATGGCAGCAGTCAAATGGTTTGGAAGGTGCTGCCTAAGGAGCCTTGGTGAGTTCCTGAATGCACATTTTAGACTGTATGTACAGCTGCCCCTGTTCGTCAGTGGTAGAGGGTGTGAATGCTTGTGGATGGGGTGCCAATCAAGCTGGCTGCTTTATCCTGGTTGATGTCAAGCTTCTTGAATGTTTTGAGGCTACACTCATCTGGGCAAGTGGAGAGTATTCCATCTCACTCCTGACCTGTGCCTTGGATCGTGGACAGGCTCTAGGGAGTCAGGAGATGAGTTACTCACCACAGAATTCTTAGCCTTTGACCTGCACTTGTAGCCACAGTATTTATATGGTTAGCGCGGTTTGGCTCCTGGTCAATGGTAATCCCCAGATGTTGGTAATTGGGGATTCAGTGATGGAAATGCCATTGAATGTCAAGGGGAATGTTTAATTGCTATCATTAGTGTTAACTCTTTGCTCTGTATCCCCGCCCCTCCCAAGTCTTCATCCACATACGATCTCCTAAATCTCTGCTTTTAAAGTGATATTCTGCTTGATGGTTTCACCAGTCTTCCTGAATGAGTGGTGATCCCCTGAGATATGTTAGTTCCAAAGTCAGTTCCTGAAGGCGGCCACAGCTGGTTTTCCTCAATTATGGTTCCGTAAATGTGATTTTCTTCTGACTATCAGGGTATGCAATCCATCCTGTCAATGGTTTTCTGTCAGTTGAATACAGGGAAGCTCTGTTGTTTCCCTATTATAGTACCTTCTTGCTGCTGATCTCTAATCCACACCATCTCTCCCCTTTTGAATTTGGTAGCCATGATGTGGAGATGCTGGCGTCAAACTGGGGTGAGCACAATAAGAAATCTCACAACACTAGGTGAAAGTCCAAAAGATTTACTTGGAGTCATGAGCTTTCGGAGCACTGCTCCTTCATCAGGTGATATTTTGAAATGATCCTGGCAGAGATAAGGTAGTAGCTATTTCTCACTCTGGGCTGAGGTTCTATGTTCTCATGCTGTTTGCTTTACTTGTCACTGGACTGCTCTCTTGTTTTTCTGCTCTGGGGTTGTTGCTGAGTTGGCCTTGAAGTCCTGCATCTGCTACTCTTTACTGCTGGGTTAGTCTTCAGGCTGCTCCTGCTGTCCCCTGTGGGTGTAATCACTGCTGCCACCATTCGTTTTTGTGGGCTTGTCTCAGGCTTCGCTCTCAAAAGAAATCTGCCGGAGGCAAAGCTTTTTCATTCAAAATACATTTATTTACATCACTATTTACAAGGTTACAGATCATTAGGACAGAACTCCAGTTAGTCTCGGAAGTGCTCCTTAGTCAACTCTCAAATTCTCCCATTGAATGACTTCACTATGACATAGCTCCTAAAGCACATACCATGATAGCTGTTAGCTATCATCAGACTTAACTCTTTCCAATATAAGATAATAATTCTAAATAACATTGAATTCTAAAGTGTGAAATTTTAGTTCTAGTTTATTGGTAAGTTTGCCTGAATGGTTAAGATTTGATTTGATTTAGTATTGTCACATGTATTGGTGTACAGTGCACACAAAACAGACAAAGCATACTGTTCATTAGAAGGGAAGGAATGGGGGCAGAGAATAGAGTAACGGTGTTGAGAACAAGCAATTTAATATAAGGTAGGTCCATTCAAAAGTCTGATGTCAGCAGGGAAGAAACTTCTTGAGTTGGTTTGTACGTGACCTCAGACTTTTGTATCTTTTTCCCAACAGAAGAAGGTGCATGTTGTCCTTAATTATGCTGGCTGTTTTTCCGAGGCGGCAAGAAGTGTAGACAGAGTCAATGCATGGGAGACTGATTTGCATGACGGATTGGGCTACGTACACAACCCTTTGTAATTTCTTGCAGTCTTGGTCAGAGCAGGAGCCATATCAAGCTGTGATACATCCAGGAAGGATACTTTCTATGTTGCATCTATAAAAATTGGTGAGGGTCATTGAATGCCAAGATGTGAAATTTTAGTTCCAGTTCATTGATAAGGTTGCCTGAATGGCTAAGAAAGAATAACGAAGTGTGACATACATTACTTCATAAATGGAATGAGGAAATATTTTCACAGACGGACATTGAGGATTTGGTTTACTATAATTGGTGCATTAAATTCCAATTTAAAAAATTGGAAAAAAAATCCAAGCAGAAACAAATGAGAATACGATATTATAATGTAACAACACATTTGTTAGTATACCATACGTCTCTGATAGACCGTGGCAAGTTCTAAATGGCTTGAGTGACTGTGCAGACTCTACATGTTTTCCCCGTGTCTGCGTCGGTTTCCTCTGAACAGCGATTTCAGAGCAAATTCATTGCAGTGTTAATGTAAGCCTACTTGTGACATTAATAAATAAACTTAACTTAAATACATTGGATAATAATTAGAATACATGGAGTTTTTTTTACTGAACAGTGGAAACTTGTTAGAAGAATAAGTATTATGTCTTCATTGTGAAACATTTCACTGTGATTATTTAAAGGAGAAGCAATAACAGATTGATAATTCTTCAAGGAATGGGTTTAACTGCAATATCACTGGCAGCTAATACCTTGAAGGATTTTCAGAACAGATGAAGGAATCTTCATTCTGGGTACCACTGTTTGCTGATATTTGACTATCATCTCTTTCCTTGAAGTGTGCTGCAAATATAGATTAGGCTCAATGCTTCAAACAGCATCTTATAATGAGGACGGAAGTTTTTTTATTGAATATGAGTTTGTGGTTGATGGATTCCACAAAAAGTGAGATTAAAATTGACAGGAAGAGTCATCGTTGCCTTACAACCTATGCTAGCAAACCTCTTGCTCATTACAAGACATGTAATTACAGACTGGGTGACTGCATCAATTTGGTTGGCAATTTAAGTCCCCGTTGTTAGTAGCAATGCATATACAGGTCTACGCTTTTTCAGTCTCAAATTGCATCACCTTCCTTCAGTACAATTCCCGCAGCAGCAACAGCAATCTTTCAGCACGCAATTTCATGCTGGCTGGCCAATTAAGGGCTGTCTAGTACAAATCGTGCCTGGACATTGGCACTGCTGGCAGGGCAGGGAGCTGGGTGGGCATTGGGTCTGATTGAGTGCAGCAGAGACAACTCCCTGGAGGCTGCCAAGAGTTGCTGAGGAGCCTCAGCAAGCTGCCCCGTGAAGACTCTAATATTTTGGCAACTATTGGCCTCAGTGCCCACTGGACATGCTGGGCAGGAGGGCAATGCCCCCATTTCTCAAACGAGGGCCTGCAAACTTTAATGAAGGCATTGTGTGCCAAGTGGGACATTCTCATGCCACAGGATGCCAAGAGGAGGACACCACACCAGACAAAGAAGGCCTGAGGCATGACATTTGCATCGATCCTGGATGCAGTGATGCAAAAGATTTAATGATCCTCTGTACTCAACAATGATGAGTACCTAGTTAGCATGGTACTATGTGGGGATGTCTTGAAGGATGGCCATTCTTCATGGAGCTCAGTGGTGTGAGAATCAGAGTTCCAAACGGCACATATACCTGTGCCAGTCAAGGCCAGGAGATGTGACTGATGGACTTGGGTGCATATAAGGGTGAGGTGAACAAACCTCACAGCCAACTCAACCTGGTTACCTGGGAGCGGTGTGCGAGGCTGTTGGAGATACAGAATCATAGAATGCTTACAGTGCAGAAGGAGGCCATTTGGTCCATTAAGCTTGCGCCGACAACAATTTCCCACCCCCCCCCACCCCCCAGGCCCTATCCCCATAACCCCGCATATTTACCTACCGATCCCCTGACACTAAGGAGCTATTTAGTAAGGCCAATCAACCTAACCCACACATTTTTGGACTGTGGCAGGAAACCAGAACACCCGGAGGAAACCTCCCCAGACACTGGGAGAATGTGCAAACTCCACACAGACAGTCATCCAAGCCGGGAATCAAACCTGGATCCCTGGTGTTGAAAGGCAGCAGTGCCAACCACTGTGCCACCGTGCTGCCCCAAGGATGGGACAATGAATATACTTCTGTCCATTCTGAAAAAGGGAAGCCATAGTACACACAAATGGGTAGCGGGTGACCAACCTGCTCATGTTCACCAAGTTCAACGCCCTTGAGTTGGAATGCGAGTGTGGGGCAAAGGTCGCTGAGAGATAAGGGTCTCCAAGGAAGGTAAGAATCCAGTGAGCAGATGCAAGATTGGTGGAGACTATAAACAATATTGGGTCATCTCATCTTAAATGAGAGGTTCTAAACAAGAATCTCTAGTGATTCTGCAATCACAATTTTACCATGATGCAGTTGTCCATAGCCTCACCAGCCTATCTAGCAAGCACATTGACTATGTGATGACCAATACTACTGACCTATTGTCTTCCTGCTTCAGATACACCATCATTCAGAGGCTGCTGGAATCCTGAGGGCACTGAATGACACCCGAGGATGAGCCATGGACAGATGCACCTGTATCAAACCCTCTCACAACCAAGCACCAGTGCTGATACAATCACATCGGGGGTGGCATTAGCTTAGACAGTAGTGCAGTCAGGATGGCATGGCACACTTGTATGAGGAGTTGGCACAGGCAGAAAGTGCCCTGGGCATCAGCAGTTAGAGGACCTGAGCAGATGAGATTCTGGTGGCTCTAAGATATCATCCTAACATCACTTTTTTAGGGGAGGCAATGGCCTAGTGGTATTATCACTAGGCAATTAATCCAGAAACTCAGTTAATGCTCAGGGGACCTGGTTTTAATCCCACCACAGCAGATGGTGGAATTTGAATTCAATAAAAAACAGAATCTGGAAATAAGAATCTAATAATAATCATGAAATCAGTGCTGATTGTTGGAAAACCCATCTGGTTCACTAATGTCCGCTAGAGAAGGAAATCTGCTGTCCTTATCTAGTCTGGCCTACATGTGACTCCAAAGCCACAGCAATGCAGTCGACTCTCAACTGCCTCGCAAGTGGCCTAGCAAGCCACTCAGTTGTATCAATCAAGGGCAGCACAGTGGCACAGTGGTTCTGCCTCACAGCGCCAGGGACCCAGATTCAATTCTGGCCTCAGGACTTTGTGTGGAGTTTGCATTTTCTCCCTGTGTCTGTGTGGGTTTCCACTAGGTGCTCCAGTTTCCTCCCACAGTCCAAAGATGTGCTGGTTAGGTGCATTAGCCATGCTAAATTCTCCCTCAGTGTACCTGAACAGGCGCCGGATATTGGCACCAGGGGATTTTCACAGTAACGCTATTGCAATATTAATGTAAGCCTACTTGTGACACTAAAATAAACCTTAAAATGTTAATCTAAAGAATCATAGCCTAAAGTTCCACAGTGACTGCCTGGAGGGAAGCTATAATTTCTTGTTTAACAACGATAATTTAAAACATCCAATCACTCTGCAAGGTGCGTATATTTAGATCATGTGCCAGTCAATTAAAGGGTTGCCACAGCTTAGACATTTTATTGACAATGTCCATTTTCAGCTTTGGACACTTGCAGCATATCAAGTTGTGCTACTAGGCACAGATAAACAATGTCAGTGTGCCTCTGAAGCATCAAAAGAAGGCTAAGAGTATATGCCTTTGTGTCAACACAGATTCTGATTGGCAGGAGACTCAAGTGAGGTAAGAGAGTGAAGGTGTTTTGTTTTAGATTAAACACTAGGCCCGTATCAGTTACAAACTTATAAATAGCGCAACCAAAGAGACAAAGGGAAAAGGCAAGCCAGTCAAAACGAAACAAAGAAGTGAAGATTACAGAGGCTTTATTAGCATCTTGTAATTAACTCAATGCTGTATAACTCCTGACACAGATTCCTCCAACCACAGAGCCAGCTATTTGCATGGCAGTGCGTGAGTGAATTATTAATTGAAAGCTCCAGAAACAAAAGTCTAATTACCTCAAGGAAAAATTGGGAAAACCGTAATTTCCATTAACTGTCAAGTTGAGTCACCAGAGCATTTTCACCTACCCTCTTATCCCAGCTGTCAAATAAAGACTACTTATGGAGGCATCATGGACATCTGTGGAAGCAATAGAAAATTTGGACAATGATGCATCACATTGCATGATGTGATTAAACTCAAATATCAAAAAAAATTGCCTCATCACTGAGACACATGTTATGGCGTTATTTGTGTGATAGACATAAATAAAAATTGCTACGGAAAATAGTGTACTTTTAACAATGTGATAAGTATTAATTACTGCCAATCTCACTAGCATTGATAATTATTATTACAGGTACAGTATTTCACTCCTTCAGGTATTAATTGTTGTCAGCATTTTTTTAAAATTACTTTTCCTTGTCTCTTTTTTTCCCTCTCTCTCGGTTTAATTTTTTTCCTCCTTTTTCCTTTTCCTCCTGATTTGATATTGAATTCTCTACAGTATCTTCTCTGACCTTTCTCCGTTTTGTTCACAATTTTTCAATTTGATCAGTTAAGAAGATACACAGTTTGTTTCCCTGTCCACTTAGGTCCCAGCTGACAGTTCCCTTCATCGCCATGTTGTCAGCTTGGACATTTTCTAAATTAAAGGCAGCACTAAATAATGTTGTAAAGCTAGCCAATGCTGTAAGACATGGTGCCTTCAGCCCAGCAACAACAAAACAGTCTGTTCAATATTCTACCTCCACAATGCCAGCACCAACAGGTAACTTAACATCTCCTTGAATGGCAAGAGACTGAACTGTAAACAATACCCTCTTTGTCCTGGTGTTACCCTTTACCAAACACCGGCATACAAAAACCATCTGAACAAGACAGCACCAAAGTTCAGTATGCAAAAAAAACAAACTTCATGGGGTGCAGATGCTCAATCTTTAAGGGTTTCAATTCTTGCCATCATCTACTTGACTGAAGAGTACGGTACACCAGTGTGATAAAACTCATTGCACACCAGTCTAGTAGTTCCCCAGCTCAACACAACAATGGATATCTTTTCACGTAACCTCCGATCAATTCAGCTCTCCAGGCTCCCAGTATTGAGCAACATCCTCACTCCTCACATAAGGAGGGAGATTGCAACAAAAAAGCTCCCATTGAAGGTATACATCAGCTCAAGCCTGCCGTTACATGAGGACATGACCAAACTGCTTGCTGCTTGCCTTCCATCGTGCTAGTCTGCATGGCTAAGACCACCTTGCCAACAAATAATGGCAGAGGCCCAATGGCCACAGGAACGGACCCAACGTGCTACCATTAAAAACCACTTCCTCATCACAGAACCCACAGCCCACCTACCTGGCTTCAACTCATCACACTAACATTGAGCATTCCTCTACCGTTTTGGCACTGGCCAAGGCTTTTATGCAGCAAATTAACACAAGTGGGGGCTTGCAGGGAACTCAAATTCCAATCAGTGACTCATATCATTGAACACTGCCTCCTGACAAAGTTCAGCAGAGGAGTCAGAAAGCTCCATTTATCCACAGCAGAAACTTTTGTCTGGTTTGGTGACTACTGCGCACACTATAAAAAATATTATCAGCTCACACTCTCAGTAACTTGCCATGTCAAAAATTTAAAAACTTCACCGTGCAAGAACAAATCTAACTAATGGTAGATGTAGTCAGATGCCCTGCAGCAGCAAAATGCAAGTGACTGTAGTTATGCACATGTACCTATTTCTCTTTTAAACCTTCAACCCGGTGACAGGATAATTGGTTGCCAGATTTTCCTACATTACAACATTGACTTAATTTGAATAGACTTCATTGGTTGGAACACTTTAAACGGAAGAGGTTGTGTTGTATAAATGCAGGTTTGATCATTCTTTCCTTTCTTCTTACCTTCCTTTTATCTTTCTTTGATATTTTGGGTCCCTTTGTTTTAAAGAAAGTCCGCGTTATTTACTACACATGCCAATAAAACTTTTTGCCCATGAGCTGTGGCATTCCCAAAGCATTCATAGAATCCTACAGTGCTGAAAGAGGCCCTTCGGCCCATCAAGTCTGCACTGAACACAATCCCACCCAGGCCCTACCCCCATCTCCCTACATTAAACCCATACACTAATCCCTCTAACCTACGCACCCCTGGACACTAAGGGGCAATTTCTTAGCATGGACAATCAACCTAACCAGCACATCTTTGGACTGTGGGAGGAAACTGGAACACCTGGAGGAAACCCACACAGACATGAGGAGAATGTGTAAACTCCACACAGACAGTGACCCAAGCTGCGAATTGAACACAGGACCCTGGAGCTGTGAAGCAGCAGTGCTAACCACTGTGCTACCATGCCGCCCATTCATGCCAACACCTCGGACTCAACCTTAAAGTTCCATTGAAATTAGCAGAACAGAAAATTAACCATCAATGGCTTAACTTACAAAGCATGAGGCCTAGTTTACAATAGAGTAATATTTCAGCTTTGAAAACTACTTATGGCATCAATTTTCTTTGTGCTCCGAGTCTTTTAAAAGTCTAGTCGCTCTTTAGCTCAGCTCTTTCTAACAGAAAATGATTTCCTCCGGCTAGTTTGTTTCTCACCTGTCTTGGTTTGAACTAACCTGATGCAGACACTTTTTTTATGCTTCAGCTCATTCTCCTGTGTTGGAGAAGCAAAACAGAACTGGTCACATCATTCACAAATGATAGCAGGGTGCTACTTTTCTTGACTTGTTCCTGGCTCTCAATAAGTTTGGTAACCAGTCACAACCTGGTGAAAATGAATTGCAAGAATACTGGTAGAGGCCGGGCTGAATTATAATTTTTTGTTATTCATTCATGGGATGTGGACATTGCTGTGGGTCAGCGGTTATTGCCCATCCCCAAGGGCAGATAAGAGTCAATCATATTGCTGTGGCTCTGCTGTCACATGTAGGCCAGAGGAAGTGAGGCCAACAGATTTCCTTCCCTAAAGGGCATGAGCGAACCAGATGGGTTTTTATTACAATTGACAATGGTTTCATGGTCATCATTAGACTTTTCATTCCAGAATTTTGTTGAATTCAAGTTTTACCACTTGCCGTGGTAACCCAGGTCCCCAGAGCAGTATCCTGGATCTCTGGATTACTAGTCCAGCGACTATACCACTATGCTACTGCCTCCTCACACTAATTGTCACCACCAGTTCTCCGAGCGCTGTGTGAAACAAGCTGTTGGTAAATAATCTACATGTAGTCCATGCTGCTTGGGTGGCAGCAGATTGTCATTACTAACAACCAGCTTTGTACTGTATGCCCAACAGAAGAGCAGATCCACAATAGCTGGATTAACCAGATACTGTGAACATACTGCGTGACCAGGTTTCACCAGCTATTTGTTTTAGGACACTGTCAACAAGATACAAGCCATTGCTTAAAAAGAGTTTCTCATCATCAGGAAAATAAGCACTAAAATATATTTATTCTCTGTCTTGTTCTTGGCTGCTGATAGCACTATTGGCATAGCTGGCGTGGATGTTTGGTGAACGCCACTAAAACAACAAAGATAAATAGTAATTATGATTGTAAAAATGGATTAATTGGTGGCTTTCCCAAATCAATGGCATCTTCATATTTAGCAGGAACAGTTGTTTTGATACGTCTGCGGAATAGTCCAATAGCCTGTAGGATTGGTGTTGCTGCCCTTTTTGCCACTTTCAAATTGTTTCACATTTCTTGAGAAATACTGAATTGGATTACATGCCTTCTGATTGATTATTTTAGAGCAATGTGCATATGTTTTCTTTAATAAAGTTCAAGTTTATTTATTAGTTACAAGTAGGCTTACATTAACGCTACAATGAAGTTACTGTGAAAACGAAGTGTCTGAGTGAGAGAAGGAATGGACTGGAAACATCACTGACAGCAAACCCAGATCGAAAACATAAGTCAAATATGAAACAAAATCATCCAGAACTGATACTTATGCTTCTTTTAATTGTACGTATAAAAACAATGTCCTCAGTGCCTGTGGAATGATGATTTTAATCCACCAGCTATCCTGCAAGCTTCAATCAAGGTCAAACAATTATAGCTTCCCATTGTTACTGCTTCACACCAGCAGGAAACTGCAAATCACACCAACTGAAATCGCATTATAAACTTCACCGATTATACAGTTGTCATTGTATACATGAAAACCTACAGGAGAAAGATCTCGAAACCCAGGGCAAGGATGGAAAGATGCACAGCTGACCAGAAACCTTATGGGAGCACCATACCAGGAATATGATCCACATTCAAGACTTCATTCCTCTGAATACTGCTTGGATTTTACTGAAGAGGTTGCCATTTCATCGAATTGTAGGAAGGTCCAGCATCGAGAACACAGGGCAACATTTTTCCACCTGAGCCACTTGTGTTAATTCCACTCACCCACTTACTTCCCATATTTCTTAATGGTCTTCAGAGGTGAGATTCAACTGTGGCGGGGCAGCAAAATGAGCAAGAATGGACTGATGTGCCCTTCAAATAACCTGTCCAATTTTCCCCTCCATCAACTTCACTGGAAAACTGTATGAGATGTATAACAGGTGACAGGTTATCAATGTTGTGTCCTTGCTTCATTTTTAAACAACTGTCCAGTTCCTTTAATAAATACCCTTCTTTACTCACTTAATACTTGTCAGCAAATGCTGCATATGGCAACCTTGCTGTTCCTATTGGAAATGCCATTGCTGGCAACACAAAGAGGCTATGATAAAACAGACTGAACAGTACAGAAAGACACACAGGCATTAAAGGTTGCAGATTGTGCCCCCCTGAGGCAGAATACTCCATGTCCCCTCCTCCCAGTGTACAGGAAACAATGATTGGCAAGGAGCATAACTCCTGAGTAACATCAGAGTAAATCATGGGGGTGGGAAAGGGTGGCATTTGGCGGGTGTTGGCAGTCATAAAGGTGGCTTATTGCTGCAGACTTTTAAACCATAAAACATATAGAGACAGGGAGTGCTTGGAGCTTTAACAAGTAGATGGAGTGTGTTTTGATTGCTTTCCTCTCTAGCTTTGTCAGACAATTCACGTGAGTTTCAAGTAAAGGATTCATGTTGCTTTCTCTGGATTTATCATGACTTTTATTTTATGAGCAGGTAACTCACAGGGACCCTGTCAGGCAAGCAGTGGTAGAAGGAGGTGAAACCGGAAGATTACCAATGCTGATCTATGGGACTTCTTTGATGCCATCAGGCAAAGGCAGATCTGCTCGTTGTGCTCACAGGGTAGGATGAGGCTCGAAGCTTTGTGCAAGGGAGAACTGTGATGCTGACTACCCCAGTCTATCATCGCTGGGACATCAGACTAGGGCCACAGACCAAGGAAGAAAATTTGGACCTTTAGCTTTTCACAAGGTGGCATAGAATCACTTCAGGGATCATATTTGCTAAATGGAATATAAGTCTTAATTTGCATTGCCCTGTGCTCCAATGGGCCAAGATCTGAATTGGAACCACTGTTTTGAATTGTGTGTGTGTGTGTGTGTGTGTGTGTGTGTGTGTGTGTGTGTGTGTGTGTGTGTGTGTGTGTGTGTGTGTGTGTGTTTGGGGGGGGGGGTGGGGGGTTGGGTGGAAGTGGCAGGTAGGGGGGACACAGTTGCAGTGGGAGTGGGCAGAAGGTTGACCCGGTGCTGTAGTGGGGGGTTGCTCTGGTGTTTGTGATGAGAACATTGGGGAGTGAATCTCCTCATATCCACGTTTTCAATGCAGATCAGGGCACTGTTTAAAGGTAGCGCCCCAACATTTGTGGAGCCGCACTGTCCTGCCAGCATGAAGGTGAAAACCATCACTCACCCATCATTTCCATTTGTTGTGTCTGAAAACATTTGCATTTAATTTAAGAATGTGGATAGGCACACGTAAGTAAATAGGAGCACCATACACATTTGAAGAGCCTTACAGAGCAAATGAGGACCTGTTTTATTTAATTTGCCTCGAAGAGGGACTTTAATCTTTGCTGTACCATTACGTTCAGATGGCACTGCATTAAGAAATGCAATTTGCATTGGCTCCCCTGATTAATTTTCATTGGGTTGGTACTTGTGACCTTGAGGCCTAATAGATATTTTCTGTAATATGTGACTGGAGTTGGGCACATTCATGAGCAGGGAGCACTTTGCAGCAACTTGCATTTTCATTCCTTCAGTCTTTTAGTAGAGAGGATGAATGTGTTCTGAAGTTAAAAGCTGGGTTTCTCCATGTGTAGTGGGCTGCACATATGTAATAAGTCTTACAACACCAGGTTAAAGTCCAACAGGTTTATTTGGTAGCCACTAGTTTTCGGAGCGATTGCTGCTGCTTCATCAGGCCACTCACCTGATGAAGGAGCAGCAAGCGCTCCGAAAGCTAGTGATTTGTGCTACCAAATAAACCAGTTGGACTTTAACCTGGTGTTGTGAGGCTACTTACTGTGTTTACCCCAGTCCAATGCCGGCATTTCCACAGCACAAATGTAGTCATGTTTTTTTCCCATGCTATCAAATCATTATGCCACATTCTTCTTTGTTTGCCTAATTATTAGTTATTAACTTTTCCCAACACTCACCGGTCCTACAGTATATAATTTTTCTCTTCTAATCACTTTTTCTTACTCTAGTTCAAAAACTCCAAATTAGCCATTCTTCTTGTCCAATGAACTTTCACTCAGCACCACTCAAATGCCTTCCAACTTCATCTTATTTCAAGTTCCAGATCCAAATCGGGCATTGGTTCAGCACTGTAACAACTTTGATTTATCTGACCTTAAATTTACAGGGTTTACTTGTTTGCAATAACCCCCCAATCGTAAATCACACCAGGTTCTAGGGACTTACCCACATGACAGAAAAGAACACTTTGAATAATGAATTCATTAAGTTTACTAACCATTAAACAGTTAACAACTCAGAAAGATAAAAGACAAAGTGTCAAGTAACAGTGAGAGGAGAAAGCTTAACTTTAACAATTGAACAGACTTCTCACCGCCCTTCTCAGACCAGGACCTGACATGTCGACTCCGAAAACATAGATAACACGTGAAATCAACACCGTTCTGTAAACATCTCTCTCTCCACCAAAAATAGTTTCTTGAAACGCCTTCTTTACACCTTAAATATAGTGAAAGCCCATCTCAGTCAATTGTTGGAAAATAGCCAATTGGTCTGTAACTTGTCACTATTGAAATAAGAGTTGGTCCATTGGTTTTTAGCTAATTAAGCACATCACCTCAGCTTTAAGACAAACTAAAGATCTTATTTTAAGTTAGCCTGAGTGTCGACCAATAATTGGTTAACATAGCTGTCTGTCATTTAAAATTGAACAGCGGCCTATTCATTCCTTCTGTTAAGGTTCACAAGTTAAATTATTTTTTTTCCCTGTCCATCTTATAATTCACATGGCATTCTAAGAATCTACATTAACAATCAAAATGCTAATGCTGTGTTTATAATTTAAAAATTATAAACTTTTGTCTTCCAGATTATGTGTCCAACCTTTCTAACATCACTATTAATGAATTACTTGTTCTTTAATTGTATTACAATTAACTCCGATACCAGAGGGATGTTTTTTACACAGAGGGTGGTGGGGGCCTGGAATGTGCTGCCAAGTAGGGTAGTGGAGGCGGACACGCTGGGATTGTTTAAGACTTACCTAGATAGTCACATGAGTAGACTGAGAATGGAGGGATACAAACAAATGGTCTAGTTGGACCAATGAGTGGCACAAGCTTGGAGGGCCAAAGGGCCTGTTTCCTGTGCTGTACTGTTCTTTGTTCTATTAAGGCGGTGTATTTAACTAATCTGGCTGCTTTCCAATAATGCAAGTTTAATCTTTATTACAAAGGCTTTTATCAATTTAGCACAAAATGTTCACTAGCATGTTAATTCAAACTACATTAGGATAGTCACATAAAACTATTAATTTTTGAAACTACCAATGGTACACACACAAAATGTCTGAACTTTGCACTTCTTATGACAAACTTGACTTTACACTTGCACAGAAACTCTTATATCTTTTTAAACATTAATTTTCTGATAGCCATCCCTCACTTAACATGGCTCAGGTGTAGTTGAGAGCATGGGGAAAGGAACTGCGAGTGTAACATCATGATGTAGGAACCAGTGTTTTCAAGGTAAGAATATGAATCTTGAATAAATTTGGTGAAACTATAATAACTCTGGTTAATAGTGACTGAGATAATGGTCAAAAAATGTGTTGCATGAAGTGTGCATTATGTGGAAATTTCATATTATTGATGAATAGCCAGGTAAATGCAGAAACACTGGAAACTTATACGGTCTACATGCACGCCATCATGTGGACAGTATTAAGAATCGCATAATGATTCCAATGAGAACTCTATAGTATCTATTTAATTTCAGCTCAACTTCAATTCCAATCTCGGGTTGCTGTCTGTGTGGAGTTTGCACATTCTCCCCGTGTCTGTATGGGTTTCCTCCAGGTGTTCCAGTTTCCTCCCACAGTCCAAAGATGTGCTGGTTATGTGGATTGGCCATGCTGAATGGTCCCTTCGTGTATTCCAAGTTATGGAGGTAAGGTAGATTAGGGGTTACGGGGATCAGGCAAGTGAGGGGTGGGGGGGCAACGGTAAGGTGTGTATGGGCAACGGTAAGATGCTGAGTTAGTGCAGACTGGAAGGGCCGAATGGCCTCTTTCTGCACTGCAGGGATTCTATGATTTCTATTATTCAATTTTGATTTACAGTAGTCGAGCCAACTCCTGATAACTGAATACCAAGTGAAACCATATCAATATTACTATATGTATGAAGAATAAAATCATTATAGAATAGTGGTGTTGAAATGTCATGATTCTGAATTTATGGGGGCATCCAATATTAGAAACAAGTGAGTAATGCAGGTACATCTGTCAGGATCTGGTGATATAGGTCAAAGTGGTTTCTTGAAGAACAGCAAAGGCTAAAGCTATCCAAAATTTATTTTAGCTGTAACGTCTTACTCCCTGCCCTTTGTTTTAAACAGAATCATGGCTATGCTTCAGAACCTTAAGCTTAATTCTTGTTATAGTTTAGGGAATTTTTTTTTTGCACAATTCACTTGTTGATAAGATCGAAAAGGTTGCAATATGGAATATGCTCTCATATATATATTACATAGAATCATAGAATCCCTACAGCACAGAAGGAGGCCATTCAGCCTATCGAGTCTGCACCCGATCTCCGCAACCCCACATATTTATCTTGCTAATCTCCCTAACACTAAGGGACAATTTAGCACGGCCAATCCACCTAACCTGCACATTTTTGGACTGTGGGAGGAAACTGGAGCACCCTGAGGAAACCCATGCAGACACAGGGAGAACGTGCAAACTCCACACGGATGGTTCCCCAAGGCTGATATTGAAGCCAGGTCCCTGGTACTGTGAGGAAGCAATGCTAACCACTCTGCTACTCTGCTACCAATGTTCTAACTTTTGGAGGAGGATGATAAACAGGACTGGCCGAATGAATCGGTCAGCATTTGTGAAAAGCCTGGCCCTCAGTGATGCCCTATTGCCAGAGTACTCCTGACCAGAGAGTATCCGGTCTTTATTTTACTCTTGAAGCCCGGGAGGAATTTTATTTTCTCTTACAAGATGAGCTGCAGCCTAAATCAGGAGTGTGGATAACCCTCATAGTACCAGGGAAAATAACAACTGCCCCCTATTGTTTTTGCCACATTACCCCAGAGAGTTTGTGGCAACTTCCACCAAATTAAACAATTTGTTGTACAGTACTTTGTTTGGCAGGTTACAAATAGCCCCTTTGTTCCAGAGTAAAGTTAAAGTTTATTCATTATTGTCACAAGTGGGTTTACATTAACATTGCAAAGAAGCTACTGTGAAAATCCCCTAGTCACCACATTCCAGTGCCTGTTTGGGTACACTGAGGGAGAATTTTAGCATGGCCAATCCACCTAACCAGCGCATCTTTTGGACTGTGGGAGGAAACCAGGGCATTGGGAGGAAACCCAAGCAGACACAGGGAGAACGTGCAGGCTCCACACAGACAGTGACCCAAGCTGGGAATCAAACCCAAGTCCCTGAAGCTGTGAGGCAGCAGTGCTAACTACTGTGCCACCGTTCCCATCTCTTCAGACAAGGGAACCAGGCAGGTGAGTGAATAGGGAAATCAAATTTGCTCTTTAGAAACCTTAACAGGCAAACACATGAAGAAGATGCTGAGCTTCACAAACAGCTGTAGGTCAGGATTTGCAAAGCAGACTTTATTTGCCGAACCTTCAATCATGCTTGGTGCATTTCTTGTCAGTACCTCTGCATGCATGGGGCCACCATCCAAACCTCGTGATCATCTTCAGGTCTCTCCACTTAGATTGCCATATGAATATCATTGAAAGAATCAAATCTATGAAAGCAATTGTAGTTGTTGTTTGTATTGGATTAAAGAAATACGTTACAACTAAAGCTATCCAACATCTTCACATGTCCTGAATAAAATGCACAGAGTAAAAGCAAGACTCCCAACTTTGCTCATCACTTAGTGTTTTATTATCTGACTCTTTGCATTTCTAAATGTTATCAGAATACGACTGTTGGGATGAAGATTGTGCACTGAATCCTGGGATTGAGGTGAAATGGGTTGCTTTTTTCAATTTGAATGTATAGCTGCCTACATTTTCCATTTTGCACGCTTTCTGAGGATACAGACCAGAGATCAGCCCTGTGTTCTCATCATGTGAAACAGCAGGCTCCTCGGAAAGCCGTGCCATTGCAGTTTTCTGCTTTGCCCATTTAAATGGATACACGGGAGCCCTGCAAGATAGACTTCTCCAAGTGAGGTATCAATCCCGAGGCATGTTGTTAATGCTTTGAATTTGGCTGTATTTTGCTTCCTGAGTTTTATTAGGTGGTCCTGTGTTTGTCCTTCTTTCTTCCCAATAACGCTTTGCCTTCGCATTCTTGGTAGCTGGTGGAATTTACAAGGCACTGTACAAAGTGCTGGGAACAGAAGGTTCCTTCTGTGCTATATAGGGGTGGCACGGTAGCACAGTGGTTAGCACTGCTGCTTCACATGCTCCAGGGACCTGGGTTCAACTCCTAGCTCGGGTCACTGTCTGTGTGGAGTTTGCACATTCTCCTCGTGTCTGCGTGGGTTTCCTTCGGGTGCTCCGGTTTCCTCCCACAGTCCAAAGATATGCAAGTTAGGTTGATTGGCCATGCAAAAAAAAAATTGCCCTTGGTGTCCCGAGATGTGTAAATTAGAGGGATTAGTGGGTAAATATGTAGGGATATGGGGGTAGTTCCTGGGTGGGATTGTGGTCGGTGCAGACTTGATGGGCCGAATGGCCTCTCTCTGTACTGTAGGGATTCTATGACTAAGATATAGAAGAGGAGCTTATGAGGACACAACATCTTGTGTATTTTATCTGTCCTCTCACTATCCAGTGATTCACATTTATACATCTTCCCATATGTAGCTACTTTTGCTGCATCTGTGTCACAAGGCAGGCTATATCGACATGTTACACTTACTGCAGGATGACCATCAGACAACACCAGAAAGAAGCGTAGGTGGGAATGGCAGTTAATACAGCATGAAGCCTCCAACTACCACATCCTTCCAAACCACCAATTCGGACAGCTGACATGTCAGAAACACGGTAACATCTAGCTCGATCACAGTAAAGCAAAATGGCGCAGATGCTGGAAATCTGAAATAAAAAGAGAAAGTATTGGAATCACTCAGAAAGTCTGGCATCATCTATGGAGAGAGAAATAGAGTTTCTGAAGAAGTTTGTACTCGAATCATTAAGTTTGTTTCATAGAATCAGCGAATCATAGGATCCTAGAGTGCAGAAGGGGGATGTTTGGCCCACCAACCACAATCCCACCCAGACCCTATTCCCATAACTCAATGCATTTACCTTAGCTAGTCTCCCTGACAATAAGGGGCAATTTAGCATGACCAATCCACCTCACCCGCATATCTTTGGATTGTAGGAGGAAACCGGAGGACCCGGAGGAAACCCACACAGAAACGGGGAGAATGTGCAAACTCCACACAGACAAGACCCAAGCTGGAAATCGAGCCCAGGTCCCTGGCTCTGTGAGTCAGCTGTGCTACTGTGTCACCTGTTTTACTACATAGATCTGCCAGACTGCTGATTTTTCTAGTTCTTTCTATTTTTTTCAGAGGTACAACAGCATTATTCTCACCTGGGCCAAAAAGACATGTGTTCAAGACAAACTCTAAAGAACTGAGCCTATAATCCAGATTGACATTGCAGTGCAGTATTGAGGGGATGCTGCAGTGTCAGAAGTGCCATCTTCCAATGAAACATTAAAATGAATCCATCTTTGTCTCATATGGGAAAGATCCCTCAGCACTATTTTAAAGATGTACAGGGGAATTCTCTCCTAATGGTTATTACTCGTACAATTTCACGAAAAACAGATTGTCTAGCTATTTATCTCAATCGTGCTTTTGGAATGTGAGTTGTATATTTCCTATACCTTGGCAGCCAAATATCTCAAAAGGCCACCATTGATGTGGAGAGCCAAGACTGGATCAGCTGTGTCAGTCCAGCCTTCTATTAGACAAAAGCACTGAATGTTTGACAACAAGACCTCTGCAAGTCAACAAAAGCCCTATTGTACAGAGTTGTTGCTGCACTTTTGTACTGCAGCGAGACCTCGACTCTGGATCAGCAACACATAAGAGCACTAGGGAAATACTGTAATGTAATGTCTCACTGCAAATTCAATGGGAACACAAGCAAGCAAATACTAATGTCCCCCTGTGGGATCTTCCTATACATTCATTGTTTGCCATTTTTTCCAACATTTGGGCGGCACAGAGGCACAATGGTTAGCATTGCTGCCTCACAGCTTCAGGGATCTGGGTTCGATCCCTGACTTGGGTCACTGTCTGTGTCGAGTTTGCACATTCTCCCCATGTCTGAGTGAATTTCTTCCAGGTGCTCCGGTTTCCTTCTACAGTCCAAAGATGTGCACGTTGATTGGCCATGCTAAATTGCCCCTTAGTGTCCTGGGATGTGTATGTTGGAGGGATTAGCATGATAATTATGTGGGGTTTTTCGGAATAAGGCCTGCGTTGGATTGTTGTCGGTGCAGACTTGATGGGGCGAATGGCCTCCTGCACTGTTGGGTTTTTATGATTACAACAGAAATTCTTCAATTGTTGTAGAGCACTTGAGATGCCTTGAGGTCATGAAAGGTGCTATATAAATGTAAGTCTTACTTTAATACAAATAATGCAGCAATCTCTCAGTCCCACCTTGATGTGTCAGTTTAAATTATGATAATTGTTCTGAAGTAGGATCTCAACCCAAAACCTTCAGACTGATATGTGAGAGTATTAGACACCGAACCAGATTGATACTAATGCACAGGTAAATCTATTAGCAAACACAAATTAAATCAGAAAGATATAGAACTAAAGCGCCAGAGTTATGAGCAGAGCTTGGTGAAATCTGAGTTTTTCAGGATAAAATAAGACACTAAGGTGTCTAAGGTAAGAAACAATATGGAAAAGTGAATGGGGACATGGGAATTTAATGATAGCAATTGCAAATTCTTCGCACAGAGAAGGATTAACACATGGAATAGGTTACTGGGGAATAACTCGGGAAAGTAACTGGAAACAGCTGGATGATGTGACTGGGGAATTGTGGGGGTTTTCTGTATGGATGAGCTGAGATGGGCTGAATGGCCTCCCCCATTTGTCCTGTTATGTGATCCTCCATTTGCCACCCCCCTGCATTGAATTTTGGGCCTTTGTTTAATCCCCACTTGTGAAGTTTGGCAGCCTGGGGGAAACATTCAGTTTTTAATAAAACCTTTCTGTAAACCTGACCCAATCTGTTCTTCCTCCTTTTCTTGGAAACGTCTGTTTCTTTACTCTGGTGGGAGTGTAGGTTCTATGAGTGATGGCCTGTGGTGCCTCATCCAAGTCAACAGTCTCCATGTGTGACTCTAGATGATGGAGGTGGACAGGTTAGTCAACAGGATAAAGCGTACCAGCCCAGCCTGACCTTGCCTTCACTAATTGGCCATGCATAATATTTTTTGCGCAAGGCACTGTAGAGAGTTGGGATTTGTACCTTGGCTGGTTTCTTCTCACAACAAGCCGGAGGCATTGAGATCAATTAGTATCCCTCGCATCTACCTCTCCACTGTCATTATTCATCAACAAACTCAACAAAGACTAAACATTGGACCTGGACCGTACTTATTCAGTGTGGGTGAGACATTCCTTGTGTTAATCAGTGTTCAGGGAGTCTTGTAACCATTGTCTTTAATTTCAAAGTTAAAATTGGACTGATGTTCCAAGTTCATCTAATTCATCACCATTTGGTACCATGGATTTATTCTAGCTGTTAGTTTTCATCTAATTTATGCAATTGTCATACTGTTTGATGGCATGTATGGAAAATCTGTGTTACAGTGCCACCATGAGCCTACATTAGGCACAGCAGAATACAAAGTGATTCATATCCAGTCTCCACATAACTGGGGAAATCAGGTACTGACTCTCACAGGGTCATGAATGCTGGTTGTCCCTCTGGAGCTGACAGGAGTCTGAGCTCATCTTCAAACTGCTGAGCAAGGGAAGACACCACAGTCACGCCTATTTTTTTCCCATATCTAAATTCAGCTTCCAACTTTGGAAAATGAGAAACAGGAACTGAATAATCAGGAGGAGGGAATGCCAGCTGATTCTCTCAGTGACTGGGGGATTTTATAGAGCTCGTCTCTGCAGTGATGTCCTTTAAAAAGCCTTACAAAAGCTGAGGGTACAAATATTGAACAGAATAGGGTCTGTTTCAATGTTCACCCAGTTCACCCAACCTCTTATTGTGAGATTTAGTAGCAAAGATATTATTGAAGTGTGGACAGAAGTCAATCATTTCATGCAGATTGAAAACTAAACTTACATTTTGTGTGAGGCCTTTCAAATCCTTGACCTATAGCCTACCCCTAATACACAAATTTAATGAAACCCTGTCCCCGAGAGCTGCCAACCAAAGACAGGGAGGCAATATTATCACTGGACTAGTAATCCAGAGACCCAAGGTAATTGTCTGGGGGATTGGCTTGAAAGCCCACGGCACCAGATGTTAAAATTTGAATTCAATAAAAATCTGAAATTAAAAGTCCAACACTGACCATGAAATCATTGTTGATTAAAAGCCCATCCAGTTCACTAATACCCTTTAGACAAGCGAATCTGTATCCTTACTGCTCTGGTCTAGCTGTGACTCCAGATCCACAGCAATGTGGCTGACATGTAAATGCCCTCTGAAATAGCCTAGCAGGGCAATTAGGGATAGGCAATAAATGCTGGACCATCCAGCAAAGCCCACATCCCATGAACGAATGAAAAAAGAGCTCCCCATTGCAAATAATGCCACAGAGAGCAGTTATCTTTTGTTAGCAATGCAGTCACCAGAGGCTCAGGATTGGTAGATGACCAGGCCACAGGAGGGGGAGGGCAGGTTGGAGGGTCAGGAGGAGAGTGTCTCTGAGCTGGGGTGTAGGAGAGATGAAGAAGAGGGCAGGAGGCTGGCTCCCAATCTCCCTTCCCAATGCCAGGTCTCTCAATCATGCACTAAGTGCCTGACAATGAGTAACCTCTCCCGGGTGCCCACCAATACACATGGCCTGGTTTGTTACTCAAAATCCCTGCATGCCGACTGTCCCACCCGCCACTTGTTGAATACTAAGTGTCAGGGTGAGGCGGCTGTGAAGTGGGCACGTATTTTCCAATTAAGGCCTCAACTGGCATCGGTTTGGGAGCCATGCCGGACTTAATCAAGGCAGGGCAATGGTGGGGCAGCCCCACACCTGCCTTCATACATAGTAGCCCAATCAAATGTCACCCCACCTCCAAACACTCCCTGGGGGAAGGTATGAAATTCCATTCAATGAGGCCATTCAGTCCATTATTCCCATGTTGGCTCTTTGCAAGGGCAAGTCCCATTCATTCATCCTTTCCCCATAACCCTGCTTTTTGTTTTCTCTCCTCTTCCTATCGCCTTTGAAAGACACAACTGAATTTCCCTGCTTCCCATCAATAGGTAACACATTCCAGATCATAAAATAGTTTTTCCTCATCTCATCACTGCTTCCTTTGCCAATCATTTTAAATGGGTATCCACTGGTTCTTGACAAATCTCCCAATAAGGCAGTTCCTCCCTATCTACTCCATCTATCCCTTTAAATAACCTCCTTTCTAACTATCTGAGAATATCCCCAACCTAACGTGATCTGTTGAGTAAGTGCTTCTGCAATTCCACCCAGGATCTAACACAGATGTTGATCATTCTCTATATGAAATGCTTCTTGACATCCGTTCCCATTACACTCTCTCTTCACAGCAATTTCTAGCAACACCCCTGTGTCCCAGACACATCTTGTAAATGTTATCATGTTCAAGATGAATCTTTCCTCATCTTCCATTAATGAAAGATCATCAATGAATCATCTTTCATCTTTGTCATCTTTCTTATACATTCATTACTAGTGCCTGGCATCACTGACTCTTCAATAACAGCTCAAAAGCAGTATCAGGACTTGAACCAACATCTGAAGGAAGATAGGGCAGAGTCATGCGAGATAGTGGCAGTGCCAATAATCAGGAAATTTCATGAAAACACTTCTGGTTCATGATTGACCGTCAGGGACGGATCCCTGCCATTCTTACCCAGTCTGGCCTACATGTGACTCCAAGCTCACAGCAACGTGGTTGATTCCTCACAATCCTCTGAAATGTCCCAACAGATTACTCAGCTGTATCAAACTCCTATTGAAAAGTAGAATCAGAACAAAACAGATGGACCACTTAGCATCGGAATTGATAAGGACACAGGCAGTCCAGTTGACCCTGCAATGTCATCATTTGGGGCCATGTGCAAACATTGGCAGAGCTGTCCCACATTCTAGTCAAACTACCAGCCTGATCCATAGTCAAGCTCATAGGATGATATCTTTTTGGCAATCTCCCCAACTCCTCCAACACTATCCTTGGGTATGTCCTCTCCCACTGGCAGGGCAGGCTGACCACTGGTAGAAGCACTGTGATGTACATCAGTGTTGGACATCACTTGGAAGAAGCATTGAAGGTAGCAAAGGGACAGAACGCTGGCCTGCCCGAGGGCCTTGCACTGTTACCCCTGCACCCCCCTCCATGGCCTGATCGTGGCCCCCATGCCCATCCCCAGGCCAGCCCCGACTCCCTTCCCATCCCAGAGCACTGCAATCTCTAGCGGATCCCCCCCTCCCCCAGCAGTGATGATTCCTCCCACCAACACCCCTGGCAGTCCCTGCGCCCCCACAAAACCCTCTCCACCCCAGGAGGCAGACCCCCCTGGGGGGCAGACCACACCCCACCCTCCAGCCGAGCCCGCCCCGATCACTGGCCTCCCTCCAGCCCCAACTGATCCTATGCGCAGAGAGGCAGAGGGACCCCCACCCCCACCAATCACCCCTTAGGCCCTGCCCACAAGAAGTCCCGTCCCCTCGGTCCCATCCCTGGCCCCAGCCCCTTGGCACTGCCTGGATGCCCCCTGGGCACTGCCTGGATGCCCCCTGGGCATGGGCACTTTGCCCCTTGGGCAGTGGCAAGAGGCACAGAGTGGTGCCCACCAGGGTGCCCACGCTGAGAGGACACCAAACCTCCCAGCACCCTGGGGGGGCCCCGATTGTTCCCTGCAAGTGGAGAGCTGCTCTGAACCCTGCCGGAGTGTAATACTCCTGGTGGGGGTGGGGGAACCAGCAGGAATTCAGACCCGGGCCCGATAATTACACTTAAAATCGATTAAAAATAGATTTAAATTACTCACCATGTCTTCCCACCGGTTCCCAGTGCGGTCCCGACTGCGCCTGCTCTCTGGCTGTGGGAGACGCATATGCATCGGGAACACACGAGCGAATCCCGCGAAATGGTCGACACGAGCGTCCCCCACGCTGATACGCCAAAAATCGTGCGCATTGGGATGGGAGAATTGGGCCCTTAATCTGCCACTGAGTTGAAGGCAGGCCTCAAATGATTCATCTTTCAGCCAAGCCGTCAAAGGAGGCATGGCTTCATTGGAATTGTCCTTCGCTCCAAGGCCTCACCTCACCAGCGTTAGCCAACCGGCAGATGGGAGAGCAAGTTCTCCGCTGGACAACCCAGGAGAAAAGTTACAACGTTAGTCAGTGGCACACGCCTTTGCTTCACCGCTTGTACGTTTAGCCGGCTGCTGGCCGTAAGTTGGAAGGACCTCTACGTTCCTCGCCTTGGTGGATTTTCCCTGTGCTCCCCACACCCCCCCTGTTGTTTTTTGTGTGTGAATGGAATTGAGTCATTGAAGTCTGCAGTACTGCCTTGTGGCCAGATGGTGGCGAAAGTGACCAAGAGTTATGCAGCAGCCCAAAAGGACACATGAAATCACCACCAGTCAATTCTCCTCTTCAGAGGGAGAGCAGCAGATAATTAACTGGGATTCTGGCGACTTTACCTTTACACACATACCAGTACAAGAAATATTGAGTTGTTGAATGTATTTATCTACATTTTTTTAACATCAGAAAAAATTTGTCTCGGAGCAGTTTCTCCAATTCTTTTCCCCGATAACTTAACACGTGCAATAAATTTACTTAAATACACATTTAACTGTCCTCGAAATATAAAATCATTTCAGCTTACAAGGAAAAAAATTGCTTAATTACTGAAAAATAAATCTGAAGATAATTGAATATTGTTTAGTTTATTCATTAGTGTCACAAGTACATTTACATTAACACTGCAATGAAGTTACTGTGAAAATCCCCTAGTTGCCACACTCTGGCAGCTGTTCGGGTACACTGAGGGAGAATTTTGGCATGGCCAACACATCTAACCAGCACATTTTTCAGATGCGGGAGGAAGCCAGAGCACCTGGAGGAAACCCATGCAGACATGGGAAGAACGTGCGGACTCCGCACAGACAGTGACCCAAGCCAGGAATCGAATCTGGGTCCCTAGTGCTGTGAGGCAGTAGTGCTAACCACTGTGCCACTGTGCACCCATAGTTACTGTAAACCTGTTAAATTCATTGACTGAGTTTCTGCCCTTGTTGCTGTTTATACTCATCTATCAGTAGGAGACATGTTTAAGTAAGAGAAAGCTACTTGTCAGTTTTGCTTTTGGATGGCAAAGCACTCTGTTACTGTAGACTATGTTGTCTAGCCACAGAACTGCTCATAAAAGACAGCTGAGTTTAAATCCAAGCACCAGGAGTGATATTCAATCAGGCTTTCTGATTAGGAGTCCCAAGATGTATCTTCATGGAGACTGGGCCAGAGCTAAAACAGGCTTCAAACTTCCACAAACCTTAACTTTACCCAAATGCAAGACAGCCATTTCTGTTTACCATCACATATTAAAGTGGTGATTTTTGTATTTGAGATCCTAATTCATGTGGATCTTGAGTTTGTTTGAGAGGAAGGAGACAGGGGACCTAATCCCAAAGGTTAAAGTTAAAATTTATTTATTAGTGTCACAAGTAAGGCTCACATTAACACTGCACTTAAATTACTGTGAAATTCCCCCTAGTCGCCACACTCCGGCGCCTGTTTGGGTCAATGCATCCAACCAGGGAGGAAACCAGAGCGCCCAGAGGAAACCCACACAGATACGGGTAGAAAGTGCAAACTCCACACAGACAGTGACCCATGCTGGAAATCCAACCCGGGTCCCTGGCACTGTGAGGCAGCAGTGCTAATAACTGTGCTACCGTGCCGTCCCACATTAGTGTAGATTAAAGAAATTTGAGTAGACATTTTTATTTTACTATCGACTAAGACATTTAATCTTGTACCCTTGATACTCGCAATGAACGGAAGCATGGGTGTGGAGCATTTTATTGTATGATCTTACCTAAATTAACCTGAAAGCATCTGTCTTCCCACCTGCTGAGAGACAGGCTTAATAGCTCAAATTATTGACACCAACAGTTTGAAGGAGCTGAATCAACATGAAAAGCAACACATTAACTAATCTAGTAATGTTTCACCATCAATCTGCTTTTTAATTTACACACCGCGAGGTCAGGGCTCTGTGCAAATCACTACCCCGAGATCCAATATTTAGAAAAATGTTTTAATCAAACTGATAACAGCACAAAAGATGTGAGTATTCTGCAACTGTTAGTTTGATTTGTAATGGGGCCCTGAGGATAAGGTTCTGTCTTTAAACACTACTAGTAGCGTTTGTAGAGTGAGACAAAACTGTTTTTTTTTATTTTAAAGTAAGTATTTATTTACTGAACCTGACTGCTGGTCTTGTAATCCAGCTTTTAGCTGAAAATTACGATGGCTGTGTTGCTTTGAATTTACGATCGGATCTCCAGGCAACCAATTGTGTCAGAGTCCACTCAAACTCAGTACCGAAAGCAATGTGTAAATGTTCCCAGGTCTGTCATGTGTGCTGGAATGTGTGGAACACTAATGTGGTTGTGGAAATGAGAAACAGGTGTTGGTTAAAAATAAACACTTTGTAACTTAACCTTTTAAAGATTTGCCATTCAAAAAAATAAATAGTCCCGGTGGAAAGTTTTAAAGAAAAGAGGCAGCAAGTCAAACAATCTGATCTAAAGGCAGTCCCCAAGTGAGGGTTTGTTTTCAATGTAATTAGATAAGCTGGTAGCTTTCAAGCTGAGACAGGCTGCTATTTAATACCAGCATTTACTAATATTACCATCTATTTCAGAACTGTCTCCTTTGCCAAGTATTAGCTTCCCAACAGACAGTTTGCTGGACAGATGGCAGCAGGTGTGGGGACTCTGACCTCTTGCGGTTTGCTCTGTAAGAGCAGCTGCCTGGGCTGATACTGCAGCCACCGGCAGGGTGGCTCCAGCAAGTCACTGGCCCCTATTTTTCTCTGGGTCAAAAGTAGAGGCAAATATCAGCACAGTCGGTGCAAAGGCATTTACTGAGATCTGTTCTACTGAATCAGGCTATATGTCTGTTTAAAATGCAAACTGGGGAAGGAGAGGTTGTGGGGGGTGGCGCTGCCACGATATATACATTAGAATTACAGGGTGGAACATTATGGCCATCCCCGCTGGTGGGTTTTTACATTCTTGCCGAAGATAATGGAAGGAATTCTCAAGCTGTTCACATCTCGCCATCGTTGCCAGTGAGAACAGAGAATTTGGGGCTCAGCCAAATCTCCGATCACCGCAGTAGGACTGGAGAATTCTAGGCACGGACAAGGCATTTTACAGCCCCAGCGTGCCACAACACAGCGGTAAAATTCCACCCAGAGACTCTTCCACGCGTTTTCCCATTATGCACAGGTTCACTGGTAAATAGCCCAATGCACTCAGAAAATCCTGCTCAGGCTTTTAGATCCAACGGGCTTTTAAAGAACAAAGAAAATTACAGCACGGGAACAGGCTCTTCGGCCCTCCAAGCCTGCATCAACCATGCTGCCCATTTGAACTAAAACTCCCTGCCCTTCCAGGGACTATATCCCTCTATTCCCATCCTTTTCATGTATTTGTCCAGACGCCCCTTAAAACTTATTATCGTACCCACTTCCACTACCTCGCTCGGCAGCGAGTTCCAGTCACCCACCACTCTCTGTGTAAATTACTTGCGATGATGTGGGAATGCCGGTGTTGGACTGGCGTAAACACAGTAAAAAGTCTGACAACACCAGGTTTTAGTCCAACCGATTTATTTGATAATAGACTCACAAGCTTTTGAGGTTTCTCTCTTCGTCAGGTGAATGGAGAGTTCTGGCCTCAGACAGAGCATATAAAGCACAGACAGTTTAGAGATTACTGATTAGAATGCGAATCCTTACACCTAACCTGCTGTTCAAGACCTGAAGTGGCTGACAATGTGAGTGGAAGGAGCACTGATCACAGGTTAAAGAGATGTGTATTGTCTCCAGACAGTACAGTAAGTGAGGTTTTGCAAACCCAGGCAAGTCACGGGGGTTACAGATAGTGCGACATGAACCCAAGATCCCTGTTGAGACCGTCCTCATGTGTGCGGAACTTGGCTATCAGTCTCTGCTCAGCGACTCTGCGCTGTCATGTGTCGTGAAGGCCGCCTTGGAGAATGCTTACCCGAAGGTCAGAGGCTGAATGCCTGTGACCACTGAAGTGTTCGCCAACAGGAAGGGAACAGCCTTGCCTGGTGATTGTCGAGCGATGTTCATTCGTCCGTTGTCGTAGCGTCTGCATGGTCTCCCCAATGTACCATGCTTCGGGACATCCTTTCTTGCAACGTATCAGGTAGACAATGTTGGCCGAGTTGCAAGAGTATTTACCATGTACCTGGTGGATGGTATTCTCACGTGTGATGATGGTATCCATGTCGATGATCCGGCATGTCTTGCAGAGGTTGCTGTGGCAGGGTTGTGTGGAATTGTGGTCACTGTTCTCCTGAAGACTGGGTAGTTTGCTGCGAACAATGATCTGTTGGACGTTGTGTGGTTGTCTGAAGACAAGAAGTGGGGGTGTGGGGATAGTCCTGGCGAGATGTTTGTCTTCATCAATGACATATCATATCACACCCCCACTTCTTGTCTTCAGACAACCACACAACCTCAAACAGACCATTGTTCGCAGCAAACTACCCAGTCTTTAGGAGAACAGTGACCACAATTCCACACAACCCTGCCACAGCAACCTCTGCAAGACATGCCGGATCATCGACATGATACCATCATCACACGTGAGAATACCATCCACCAGGTACATGGTAAATACTCTTGCAACTCGGCCAACATTGTCTACCTGATACGTTGCAAGAAAGGATGTCCCGAAGCATGGTACATTGGGGAGACCATGCAGACGCTACGACAACGGACGAATGAACATCGCTCGACAATCACCAGGCAAGACTGTTCCCTTCCTGTTGGCGAACACTTCAGTGGTCACGGGCATTCAGCCTCTGACCTTCGGGTAAGCATTCTCCAAGGCGGCCTTCACGACACACGACAGCGCAGAGTCGCTGAGCAGAGACTGATAGCCAAGTTCCGCACACATGAGGACAGTCTCAACAGGGATCTTGGGTTCATGTCGCACCATCTGCAACCCCCGTGACTTGCCTGGGTTTGCAAAACCTCACTTGCTGTACTGTCTGGAGACAATACACATCTCTGTAACCTGTGATCAGTGCTCCTTCCACTCACATTGTCAGCCACTTCAGGTCTTGAACAGCAGGTTAGGTGTAGGGATTCGCATTCTAATCAGTAATCTCTAAACTGTCTGTGCTTTATATGCTCTGTCTGAGGCCAGAACTCTCCATTCACCTGACGAAGAGGGAAACCTCAAAAGCTTGTGAGTCTATTATCAAATAAATCGGTTGGACTAAAACCTGGTGTTGCCAGACTTTTTACTAAAATATTTGCCTCATACATCTCCTTTAAACCTTGCCCCTCGCACCGTAAACCTATGCCCCTCATAATTGACTCTTTCACCCTGGAAAAGGCTTCTGTCTATCCACTCTATCCATGCCCCTCAATATCTTGTAAACTTCTACCATGTCGTCCCTTAACCTCCAGTGAGAACAAACCAAGTTTCTCCAACTTCTCCACATAGCTAATGCCTCCACGCCAGGCAACAACTGATAAATCTTTCCGGTACCGTCTCCAAAACCTTCACATCCTTCTGGTAATGTGGCGGCCAGAATTGAACACTCTATTCCAAGTGCGACTTAACTAAGGTTCTACAAAGCTGTAACATGACTTGCCAATTTTTAAACTCAGTGCCCCGGCTGATGAGAGCAAGCATGCCTTAAGCTTTCTTGACTACCTTCTCCACTTGCATTGCCACTTTCAGTGACCTGTGTAACTGTACACCCAGATCCGTTTGCCTATCAATACTCTTAAGGGTTCTGCCATTTACCATATACTTCCTATCTTTATTAGACCTTCCAAAATGCATTACCTCACATTTGTCCAGATTAAATGCCATCTGCCATCTCTCTGCCCAAGCCTCCAACTGATCTATACCCTGCTGTATCCTTTGATGGCCTTCATCACTATCTGCAAATCCACCAACTTTTGTGCCATCTGCAAACTAATTAAACCAGTCACATTTTCTTCCAAATCATTTATATATGTTGTGAACAGCAACAGTCCCAGCACTGATCCCTGAGGAACGCTACTTGTCACAGCCCTCCATTCAGAAACACATCCTTCCACTACTACCCTTTGTCTTCTATAACCAAGCTATTTCTGTATCCACCTTGCCAGCTCACATCTGATCCTATGTGACTTCACCTTCTGCAGCAGTCTGCCATGAGGGACCTGGTCAAAGGCCTTACCGAAGTCCATGTAGACAACATCCACTGCCCTACCCTCATCAACCATCTTTGTCACTTCCTCGAAAAACTCGATCAAGTTAGTGAGGCATAACCTCCCCTTCACAAAACCATGTTGCCTCTCACCAATACATCCACTTATTTCCAAGTGGGAGTAAATCCTGTCTTGAAGAATCCTCTTCAGTAGTTTCCCTACAACTGATGTAAGGCTTACCGGCTTGTAATTACCTGGATTACTTTTGCTATCCTTCTTAAACAAAGGAACAACATTGGCTATTCTAACAAAGGAACAACAATGGTTATTTAAAAGCCAATCCCTCCAAAACTTCATCTGTGGCAACTGCAGCTGGGCTGTAATGTGAACCTCTCCTGGCAAACTGTTTCCTTGGTCATAATTGCTTTGATCTGTTTCAAAGAATGGACCCATCTTCATTTCCCTCTGAATCTTTGAGCTGGTGCCTATACATAATACTTCATTCTTTGTGTGTGCTCCCATCTTACATTGTGCTTTCAAGCTCCTGTTCAGCTTCTGAACTGACATGGGAGAGAGGGCCAAAGGTCAGCACTGAGGACACTGGGTAAGGGAAGGCTGATGCGCGAAGCAGCTATACGTTTCCAAATAAGAGTGTGTAGCGTTGAGACTGCAGTGAGAAGAGGGCACGCAGAAAGCCTGAAGGATTTGCCCTATGGCTCAGCCAATCACCACAGTCCTGATGTGACCTCTGATTAAGTTTAAGTTTATTTATTAGTGTCACAGATATGCTTACATTAACACTACAATGAAGTTACTATGAAAATCCCCTAGTCGCCGCACTCTGGCACCTGTTAAGGTATACTGAGGGAGAATTTAGCATGGCCAATGCACCTATTCAGCACCTCTTTTGGACTGCAGGAGGAAACTGGAACACCCGGGGAAACCCACGCAGACATGAGGGGAATGTGCAGACTTTGCACAGATAGTGATCCAAGCCAGAAATCGAACATGGGTCACTAGTGCTGTGAGGTAGCAGGGCCAACCACTGTGCCAATGATTTGTAGCATCTCTCAATAGAAACAAGACATGCAGCTCTGACCTCCCTCCTCGTATCTGCTGGCATGGATTGTGTGCCAGCTCTTCGGGCAAGAAAAAGAAGTGTGTGTTAGTGCAAGTTAAGTGTCCTGAGGGTCATGAATATGTAATGAAAGATTATGTATCTTTGGTGATAGGCGATGTATGGATGGCATAATGGCACAGTAGTTAGCACTGCTGCCTCAGTGTCAGAAACATGGGTTCAGTTCCAGCCTTGAGGGATTGTCTGTGTTCTCCCCATACATGCGTGTATTTCCTTCAGGTTTTCTGGTTTCCTCCCACACTCCAAAGATGTGCAGGTTAGGTTAATTGGCCATGCTCAATTACTCCTCAGTGCCAGCGAGATTAGCAGGGTAAATACGTGGGGTTACGGGGATAGGACCTGGGTGGGATTGTAATCAGTGCAGTTAGATGGATCGAATGGCCTCTTTCTGCAGTGCAGGAATTCTATGATTCTGTGTAGAACTTAGCTGAGGGCAACAGAATAAGTGATTTACTTTAACAACCTGTGAACTACTTCCATATTCATGGTGTTGCTTCCTGGTATTTCTTCCTCTATGACCATTGCAGCCAAAGCATTTGTTGGAAGACTCTGAATTCCAGTGCGATGAGCACCTCTCTCCTCCACTTGGTCCCTGCACTAGAATCTCCAATGTAGCATTACAAGACCCAGGGCCCTTGCAGCAGCACTTCTGTCTGCTACTTTGACTATTGTAAAGCGAGTTCCAATTGCCTGCAACTTAAGAGCATTGCTCCTTTAAGAGGTGCACACTGTCTTTCAATCACCTCCAGCAGGTCCAATGCCCAGAAGGTCAGCAGACTGTCAACCACACTCACAGTGCAGACAGCTCAATCTCACCTGCTGTCACCAAATGGAGCATTAACAATTCACATTCTCCAATCAAAAATGCAGGCTAAACCTTTATTAACATCTTTTCTTTTACAAAAAATCATGGAACTGGGTTGTTGAAGAGGAAGATAGGATTTCTGTTTTTGTTTTCAGGTAATCACCATAGATATTTCCAAATTGGCACAAAATAAATCACTGCTTTGGCCATATGTCTCATGAGATGATGGTTTGCACTATGATGGTCAACTCTGTGTTACGCGTTGTCTGGTATTTCTCAGGAGCCCCATTCTGCCGTGACAGTCACTGCCACATTTGCTTCAGATGAAGACACAGGGTTAAGAAGATGCACAATTCAGTAGCCTCTGTTTTATCTGGGCATTCTTCTAGGTCTGCTGGGCTTTCTATTTCTGCTCACCTCTTCCAAAGTCCTTTCAATCAACCTCTGGAGGTCACGGCCATCATCAACTTGTCTCCTAGCTGCCAGTGTCAATGTTTGCCATATTTATATCTTGCTTGTGGGCACCCCTTGGTATGGCCACCCAAGAGATTGTGACCTGATGGCCAACTCACTCTGCAGGGAGTTTTTGGGTATCCATCCATTCAGCGAACGTGGACGAACTAACACAGACATCATTGGTTTAGTACTGAGTATATGTTTGATGGAACGAGCATGCTCCAGGCTATCTGAGTTGATAACCTTGTCCTGCCAAGAGATGCCAAGGGTATGTCTGAGGCAACAAAGGTGGAAACTCTCCAGTCTTTTCTCCTGCCTGGAATGTGGTGTGCAGGTCTGACTACTATAGACCAGTCAACTGAGGATGTAGGCACAATGCGCAGTTTGGTATTCTCAGTCAGGCTGTTGTTGCTCAATACTCTCTTACTTAACTTGGACACAACTGCTGCAGTGAAATCAAGTTATAAATGTCAGTCTTTATTTCACTGGGGGTTGGAAAGCAGGTGCGGAAGTGATGTTTCAATAGTACAAATCTATGGTCTGGTCTCCATTTGGAGTACTGCAATTTTCTCCAATTTTCACTTGCCTAATCCCCAAGGTCCAGAATTCTCTCAATACGTCTCTCACTTCCTTTAAGACACTCCTTAAAAACTATTTCTCTGAGCAAGTTTTTGATCACCTGTCTTAGTGTGAGTTGGTGTGAAATTTTACTTAACAATGCTCCTGTGAAGCACTTGAGATGTTTCACTGTGTTAAAAGAGTGATGTAAATGCAAGTTATTGTTTTTTTTGGGGGGAAGGGTTCCAATGCATTTATATTGTTCTTGTAGCGGGTACAGTGCAGATTCAAAAAAGCATTGACTTAGATTTGGCTATAAGAACACCAGTGGCCCTTTGCTACCTCACGTAACTCACCATTTAGTGAATACTGACAAACTATTTGACTGTGGAAGGGGGTTGCCAAAGTTGGATCAATTCTCACCCACTGCGCACGTGAACTTCTGGAAGAGTATCACTGTGTAGAAAATAGCAGTGAAAACCCTGACCAATTTCTTTTCACTCATCTTGGAGATGCTGAAAGCATTTACACTCATTTGCCGTCATTCTGTCTGAGACCAATAAACGCAGCAGACTCCAAATGATCAAACTGAACAAATGATCAGTACAAAGAAACCAAAGAATGAAAAATAAGTTTATTTAAAAGCGACAGTGAAGAGAAAATGTCTGTACGAGTATGAAAAGAGAAAACAGATTAATAATCACCATAAAGTAAACCAACAAGGTTATGGATTTAGCTTTGTACAGTGTTTACAGTGTTCACACCATCTCAGTAGTCTGTAGAGATATAATAGTGGCTTAATTTTCATCTGGAGGTTTACTGATGCAACATGGTTGGACTGAGGTTCATACAATAATTAGAGTTCAATTTGTGTTTCAGTGTGCACACATACATATGATCAACAAAATAATTAATGTTTGGGGTGTGAGGTTATTAAAGATATAAATTACCTGTGCTATTCAGTAACCTCACCGTTTAATCGGGGAAACTTGAAGTGAAGTCACAATTTTGGCATCATCTATCCTTTTGCTTTCCATACAGCCTTCTCAGTGACTGATCATAGGCTGCTTGTATACATGTGACAGTATCAATAATCTAGCAAATGCTGAACTGTAAGATCCAGCTATATCCTATCATGTGTAACAAGAATCATACGGCAATTGAATTTGTTTTGTCACATCTTATTAAGCTCTATATGATGTAATGCCAATCTGGTCACATTTACATATGTTGCTTCATTGGTTTTTCTTTCAAAAATCCTCAGTATAGTAAGGATGAACACACAGTTCGCAATCAAATTTGACCCAAGCCTGAACCAATAACATCTCTCCCTCCTGCTCAATAATAGCGTAAACTTGATGTTGCTCCAAGTTTCCATTAAGCCAAAGAACTAATCTAGGATTTTTCAACTGTTTCACCACCAAGGTTCAATCTTTGGAATTCTAACTACCCACGTAGAAATAAGGTCACTTCTCAGGTTTAGATATAAAGTAATTCCTGTTGGTGGATATTTTGTTAAAGATGTAATTGTTGCTCTATTTTGAAGAAAATTTCATATCAATAAAATTAATTACAAGAACTTAATATGTTTTATTAAACTAAGATTTTACAACAGCTTACTCCTACAATTATTTATTTCAATCATCCGTAGAGATAATGAAACTGAAAACCCTGGCAGCCCTAGTTGTCCGTCAAAGGATACATGCAAGTCAACCAGAGTTTAAAGAAACAGGGGCTAAATATTGTTAATATTCAGTTCATATAAAAATTATGCTTCATGGATTGGAGATTTATGCCACTGCAGTTTTTAGCCAGGTAAAACACAAAGACACATTGCTGTTGGCTGAAGCAAAGTATAAACTGAAATTGGATTCCTAGGATTTCTTAAGTATCCACAGAATCCTTACAGTGCAGAAAGAGGCCATTTGGCCCATCAAGCCTGCACTAATTGTCCGTCCTGTCCATATAATCCTGTACATTTACCATGGCTAATCCATCTGCCTATGGGCATTAAGGGGAAATTTAGCACAGCCAGCCCATCTAACCTGCATATCTTTGGATTGTGGGAGGAAACCGGAGCACCTGCAGGAAATTCACGTAGACATAGGGAGAACGTGCAAACTCCACACATTCACCCAAGGCCAGAATCAAACCCAGGTCCCTGGTGTTGTGAGGCAGCATTGTTTAGCATTGTGCCACCACGCCCCTGTATTAAGAAAACAAATACTTATAATACTGTTAGTTTCAAGTCAATTGCTGTGTTTCATGGTTTCTGTACTTTATGAATCTTGTACAGGTGACAAAATCTTGTCCTGTAACAGGAAAAACTAGTTTTGAAACATGAATAAAGTTCATGATAAGGTCGAATGTAAGTGGAATGTGGAACAAAAGTGGTTTTATGTTTCATATACTGTAACAGTAACTAAAAAGAGAGAATGAGGTTTAATTGCACACAGCCATACCATTATAGAACATAGAACACTACAGCACAAACAGGCCCTTCGGCCCACAGGTTACGCTGATCATATCACTACCTACCAGGCCTATCCATAACCCTCAATCCCATTAAATCCCATGTACTCATCCAGAAGTCTCTTAAAAGACCCCAGCGAGTTCGCCTCCATCACCACTGACGGCAGCAATATATTATATGCATCTAAATGATGACTGCATTCTGTTGTAAATTAACAAGGTTACATTTAAAACAGTGTAGCATTTTTTTCTGAATTTTAGAAGACTATTCAACAGCAAGTAAATGGATGGTTGATTTTGCAAACTACATAAAATAAACATACATGGACATTCTTTTCAGGATCATTAATATTAATTCTATGTTCATAAGCATTAAGAAATGATAATGGAACCATTTGGCCAGCAGTGGCAATGAACTACTAAAGATTTAAGATTCTCTTTCTGCATGCAGTGCTTCTCATTATTTTTTAAAGTGACAAATACTGACTGCAGTAGACCACTGCAGCAAGATCGACGTTTGTGTCGTACTTTACATTCAGAGTCCAAAGTTTCTCATTACAACAAAATAATTTTTAGTTCCATGTTCTGTGTGCTAATCTGATGGTGTTGATAGAAGCCATACTTTATTGCAAAGGATCAGCCACTCGTAAGACATAGGACACATAAAAATCATTGGAACATACTTATAGAATTGTTATCTTGGATATATATATATTTTTGGTTTTAAACACAAAACTAACAAATCTCATTTAAAATAAGAGTTTTATCTAGATTTTCAAATCAGTTAATATGGGTTACCACGGTACTAAAATGACACTGATCAAATTGTCTCGGCTTAATTGTTGTGGTGGAATTTGTGGTTTCAAAACTTCAATTTTTTAAAGACTGCCTTACTGAAAAGGGAAAGCAAAAAATGAAATAGAAAGTTGACACAGAGAAAGGAAACTGACCCTCCAATTTCAAAGGAAACTAAAACTTCAGGGCAGACAAGACTGGTTAAGGCTACAGAAAGGGATGCAACGGAGACCAAGCAGTCTCAGTAACCAAAGTTGATGGGTCTAATGGTGTAGTAGCAGAGGCTGAGAATAAGCAGAGATAGCAGCCGCAGCTGTTTCTGTTGTTTGAAGGTAACATTGTTGCTCTACTATCTTAAGCAGAGTTTAGGAAGTTTTGCAGACTTGTGGCAGTTATGGTGAAGATTAAGCCTGTGGAACTGGTTGGCTGTGTACTGCTGTTGGCCAGGGATCAGGTGATTCTTCGGAACAATGATCAAAGTTTTGAAGGACTTTGTTAATGATTTTGATTGCCTATTGACTGAACAATTGGCTGAGCCAATTGATAAGATCTGTCTTGGTTGTAAAAGCCACTTAACATCTAATTTATAGTTTATCATCTACAATTTGCCTGTTAATTCGTGTTTAATTTATGTTAATCCTGGGTGTCCAAGCACAGCTGGTTCGCTAAAATGGTGTTGTGTTTCCTTTCTTTGTTGATGTGGTCAAAAAAATGTTTCAAACTTCGAAAAGAACTGGAATTTTGATTTTAAATTGAGATCATAATGAAATCTAATTAAAAATATTCAACTGGCCATAATTCACAGAAAAAAAATAGCAGTAAGACTAATTGTCTTCACTATTATTTATTCATAAATTGTACAACAACTCCAGGTGAGGAGAAGACTTTAGTTTTTAAATATGGAGATCAAAAGGTTGATATCCAAGACACACCATTCTACCAATGGCTTTGCAACAATGGCCTCTCACTGTCTGGCTCACTACTAACATGTACTGAATGGTGTGAACTTCCTGTGTTTGCTGGTGATCAACCTCTCTGGTAGTTTGAATTAACTATAACAAAAGTGAAATCTTATTCCATCAAGTTTTAATTGTTTTTAGAAGTGCTATTTTGTACTTTTACGTCTTTTATCCCTTGCTTTTAATCCAATCTTTCTTTCCAGGTCTTCATTTCTCTTTCCATACTTGATTTGACATTGAATTTGCCTACTCTCATGCACACTTCCTCTTCCAGACCTTGCACAGTTTGTTTCAGAGCCCTCTAGGCTAATTGGAGCAGGAGGTATACAGTTGCTTGCCCTATTCACTTAGATCCCAGATGCCTTTGCCGCAGCATTATCAGCTCACACATGCAACTGCCTGCCACACAAAAAATTTGAAAACCTATCACACAAGGGCAGGTCAAATTCAATAGTAGACTCTGTTGGAAACGGACACAGAAAATATGACCCATCATCTCTTTTGGCTTCATCTACCAGGTCAAAGTTAAAGAAAGGATGGCAGCCTATCAAAATAGTTTACCTGTTCAATCACAACTCCCCAAAGCATTACTGCAATTGATTGCAGATCCCACAAAAGACTGGACGTATATTTTCTTTGAAATACTTCAGCAAAACTGCTTTGACATTTTCAAGTAGAAGATTATGATTTAAACTCTTTTTCTATCAGCCTGCTTCTGCTCTTATTCTTCTTATTGCTTAATTCAAAGGATATAATTGGCTTAATAGAAATTCTTCTATTTCCTTCAGCAAAAATTTTTATAGAAAAGCACTTTAAAATTAGATTCCATATTTAGAAACAATGTTTTCAGTTGCAAAAAAAACTGCATGCACTAGTTATATCAATCATAGCAACATTTCCAGGATGGTTCAGCAAAGATTTTTTTCACATGACCTTTATTAATTAGGATAATTTTTAACTTCAATGTGTGTACAAAATCAGTGGTATCAGATTTTCCTTTCCAATACTGGCGGCATTACAGTGCATCTAAAATTTAAGTATAATCTTGCATTATAATTTTAAGTATAATCTTACATTATTTGAAAAATACTTATTTGAAAAGGAAATAAAGGAAACAAAGGAGTAGTTTTTAAACTTCAAAGCCAGCTGGTTGGTGGAACACAGTGATGCTCCCTCCCATCCCTTACTCGCCTTCCATCCATTCCCACTGGTGTGAGACTTGAGGCCAGATTTACGCTCCAGAAATGGGTAGCTCGAGTTGAGAAATTCTCTGGTTTGGCACATGCAGCTTGAGAAAAAGTACCCCAAATGATTTGGATTTCTGTGTGGGGGATGGGGGATGGGTGTCAGTGCAGGCATGGATGCAGTCAGGCCCACTGTTCCAGGATGCAGACTGGTGGCGGCCACAGGAGTTGCAAATGCTGAGGTGGTCTGTTAAAAAGACCTGCCTGAGTTCACTGGGACTTTGTTCTAGTTGTTGTCCTAAACATTAGGCTCTCTAGCCCTCACTTTCACCTCTCCACCTATCCAGTCCCCATGACCATCCATGTCAACTTATGCCAATTCACCCCCTCCTTCCAAGCTCATAGGCCCCCATACCAACCCATGACTCTCACCCACGCTGATGAGCCCTAGACCCCTAATCCAATGCACGATACCCTCTACCCACACCCATGGCAATTTAATGCATACTCATGCCAAGCTGTGCCCCCCCACCTACCACTAAACATCCTTTGCCCTGATAACCTCCATGCCAATCTATCATTGGCAGATCTCAGACACCATGCTGAGATGAAATAAAATAAAATTCTAAGTGTCTATTACAGACTTAATTATATAAAACATAGTCCCATCCACAAAATCTCCTTAAGTACTTAAGTACATAAAAGAGGTGTTCAAAATTCCACATCAAAGATAGCTAATTTTAATAACTCCTTTCATCCGTCAATTAAACTGTGAACTTACAAACATCCCCCATTGTGATGGCGATAGGTTGTGGAAAGCAGTTAATAATTAATAATGAAAACACTTATGGTTATGTCAATAAACAGCTATTGAAACTGCCAGAAGATTTTGTATTCAACTCCCAGACGATGAGGCCATTGTCTTTTTTTAAAGGCTGACCATTTAAATAACTAGACAGTTTTGAAGTTCTACATACCTATACCCTTCAACAGCACTTACGACCTCTCAAGATTTCCAACTCCCACACTGCGGGATAAGCTGCAGTGAAAACTGGGTCTGTTTGAACTCAGAACTAAATTCAAATGGTCCAGCTGATTTTTGGTTTCCCTCATGTGTGAGTCACGTCCCATCCCCTTTCCCCTACTGGTGCAAATTAGATTTGCCAGGAAGTGTAGGCAGGACTTCCAGATGCAGATCCCATCTACCATATTTAAAGGTCTGTGGAGGCATAACTCAGCAAAATTCAATCCACAGCTATTTGATACATGGAAGCTGAAGAATCTAAATAGTGCCCCACTGAAGTGTGCTAAGTTTGGAGTTGCACAGTGATTGGGTGGTTCTAGTTGCCTGAGGGGAGATAGAGGCAAAGTGAGGGAAGTGAATCCAAGGAAGCAACAGTCTGCAGTATTCTTCTGAAACTATGAGGAGCATACTTTTTTTTCACACAAACCTAACTTGGAAAGAGTTTTGGTGCTGCTTCTGGAGCTTACAGCTTAAGATGCCAAATTGGAACAGACATGAATGAACAGTGTGCAAGGAATGCTCTAACCATGTCACTTTAACATTGCATCCTAACTATATCATAGCATTCTGATTTACATAATAAAGAGGCCCACTGTCTGAAATTGCAAGTGCCTTTATGCTAATGGGAAGATCCTTTAAAAATGGCACAATGTAACTATGCCTGTGGGCCATAAATCAACCCAAACCCAATTTGAGGACATTGGGGAAAACTTTCCCATTCCGCCCGCCATGAGAATCGAAGCAGCCATGGGGTGGACCATGGAAAGGTCTGTTGACCTTGGATGCGGGATTTTCTGATTTTGGGGTGAGTGAGACGAGGGAAAATCCTGCCCTTTAACTCATCTTTAACATCAATTCTAGCTAGTTAATATCAGTCCCAACACAATGAAAGTCACCAAGTTAAACAAAAAGAGAATTGATTTTAACTTTAGGTGTTGGTCAGCCCTACAATTGCAAATTGACAAAAGAAATATTCAAGGAAGTACCACACATTGTTGAACTTTGAAGTCTGCTGAGTTTACTGTAGTTTATAACCTTTACCAGATAGTGCATTTTCTAGGAAGTTGTTATTGTCAGGTTTAACCATGTGATTTCCTGTATCTTACAATCCTAGGTCATAAAATGATGGTGCATTTATTCTAATATAGAGCTTTGAAATTCAAACATCAGCATTAAGAAAATGAAAATTTGCTATCTGAATTGTTTTGTCTATGGTAACATATATCTGTCATTTAAGGCACTAATCCTCATGGTTTGGATAATAAATATGACTGAATTAAGCTTTCCTCCCTTGGTATACAATTTCAAAACTGCTCGATGTGACAGCTGTCTTTCAGATCATTTACATTAATTTCCATTCATTTCACTTCAGTTCTTCGTCTCATCATGAGGCAGTGTAAAAACAAACATACTCAGAGAATAATACTATATAATATTTTGGATATTCAAATTCTGAAGGAAACTTCTTAGATACTACATGCCGCAAGTTATAAATACATTTTACTTTACTTGACCACATTCCACAAAATCCTTCATGTGATAGTGCCAGACAAGGTAGTATTTAGTAATGCTTATTTATAGAACTGAATAAATATCTGGAAGATAAGTGTTCAGTGTGGCTTGTGAACTTGTTCATGTTGTAATAAGACCTGAAAATACCAAATGAACATTTCAATCAAACTTTTGGAGAAGCATGCATCTCTGAGGTAATTTTATCTTTTTGTATATAAATCTTACAAGGTAAAAACAGTCCTGAATGTATAGCCACACAAAAGCATACATACCTTGTTATATGTAAAACAAATTTTAAAACCGTCTACGCTATTGTCCTACAAAGTGCACACATGCAGAGCAAAGGAAGAAAACAGCTCAAAACATTTTGTACTTCAGCACAAAGATGAAAAGGTTATACTCTGAAAGCAATCTAAGTAACAAGTATTGTGTGACACTGCTGCTTTAAACTAACTAAAGTACTGTGAATGTATTGACAGAAATACTGTAAGGCATTTAAAGGAAATCTGAATGCAGAACAAGGTCTGCACCTTGAAGATGTACAACTGCTCAAAATGCCAAAGGTTTTTGTCAAAAATATATAGTTACAAACTGCAAGTTTACATTTTTTTACACTAATATGGCCTTCAAAATGTAAAGTAGTATTAAATTTGTTACAAAGAAGTTTTGGCCTTCCTTGAATTTTTAATCAATTTAATTTTGAAAGCACTGTGATATTAAGAGCAAATTTGTGCATTCCTTTTTACTTAGCTTATTACAGCGTTGCTCAAAAAATGAATACTGACTATATAAGAATGGTGGGTTGGCATAATTAGTCTTCAAATGTGGTAAAAACAGCTCACTGACAAACATGCAACGAACATGAATCATAATTCTCTTACTCATCTGATTAGGACTATAATGCAGAGAGAGAGAAAATGTGTTAAAAATTCACAGTAGACCATATAAAAAGCCCTATGAATGCAGTGCAAAGCATCCATGTTCTCTTTTTCCAAAAGACAACCTCTAAGGAAGAATTCTCCTCTGTTAGGTATTTTAGTGGGAAAAGGTGTGCATAAAATGGGGAATACCACTTTACATTCTTTCACCAGCAATAAAAAACAGAGGAAAATATAGCCCTAAATCTTTGAGTTAAGAGTTAAGTATACAATAATACCCATGTTTCATTGTACTCAATTTAACCAAAAGTGTCATCAAGCTACAAAAATATGTGAGCAAGATCTCCCTGAACTAACTCAACTTTTTCTTGTTTATGAAATAGAACCATAAGAATTTTTTTCTCTCCCTCTCCCCTCCCTTTTGTACAATAATTCAAGCTTTCAAGCACAATCCTTGGCAGCTAGTACTGTATAATATAAACACAGGCAAAAGGTAAGGCAGCTGTTAGTTTCTACAAATAAATTCAGGTCAGGTGTACATCTTCCAATGTTGCTCATTTCCAAAACTGTAGGGCACAGAATGGTGACAGAAAACAGATCAGGGAATTCTTCAAAAGGGGCCACTGAAGTCAAACTCTGCAGTGTCTCTGAGTGTCAAGTCTTGCAGGATGTACAACTTTCCAAAGGTCTTCCTCCTTATTTTCAGCAGGAAATAGTGCAAGAGCTTCTGCAATAACAACAAAGAATTTGAGTGACGACACTCTTGTTTGAAGTGTAACACTCTAAGAGCATTACAAGAAAACCATTGGGTGGGATTCTCTGGCCTCCCCACTACATGTTTCTCAGGTGGGAGGCAGCTCCAACCCATGCCGCAGAGAAACCCATGGCGGGATTACACGTTAGCGGTCCAGAAGATTCTGCTGGTGTGAACAGCTGGAAAATTCAGCCTTAAGCTATTATTTTTACTACTGGGTCAAACGACAATGTTTAAAGGATCAGAAATGTTATGGTGCTTAAACCCCCCGTCCCCTACACCCTCAGATCTAACACCAATTGTGAGAAGTTCATGAACTTCATGTCACTGAGATTAAGACCATCTTATCAGCTACATCTGCCACATTTCTCACTTCCAATGGCTTACCAAACCAAACATCTTCTAAAACTCTCCCCTTCCTAGCCCTGAACTCACATATCTCTCCAGTTTCTTTCTCATCTCCCCTTATGCCCTCTCTGAGCTCCTCTTGTCCATGAGACCCACCTCCTGTTCCATTGATCCTATCTGCACTGAACTGCTGATCACCCACCTTTCCCTGCTGGTCCCATTTTCACCAATATTGTTAACGATTTTCTCTCTTCAAGGCTATTGTTCCTCTTTCCTTTAAACCTGCCCTCTCCTAATAAAAATGCTGCAGGGAGGTGCCATGGAATGTCTCTTTTTATGTTAAAAGTTGCTAAGTTGTTTTTACTGCTTGGTTAACTGAACGAAAATGTGCTTCTTACCTCAGAAACAAGTCATGTGAGTAAATGGACAAACAAGATGGCTAGGCCGATGTTCAGCAGAATGACCATGGCAATCATAATAGTATTAGGTCCCTGAAATAAACATAAATTATTTGTCAACATGCAGCTTCTATTCATTTAGAGCAGATGCAAATAAGACTTTTTTTTAATCATTTTTACATTCCATAAGCGTTCGATTTTTCCAATAACGTTTTAGGGTTGAATTGCATTTTAGAGTTGCAGCATGAAACTGGTAATAAGAAAAGCAATTCAGAAATCTGGATCTTTACACATCCTCCCACAGGATCAGTCTCGTCTTACTTTCAATGACATTTGCTGAAGCATGAGACATATCACATCACAGGCTTAGTTTATACAAAATAAAATGATTTATTATATGTTTTTGAAAAGACCATGCACATTTAGTTTAAAGGAAATGAGAGTGATTCATTGCAATGTTATTCTTAAAAGATTTGAAACCACATATGGTATCAGTTAAGGTAGTGCTACAGTTCAAACAACTTTCAACATTGATATCACAGACTTACTAAAAATACTTGTTGTAAATATGTGTAAAAATAATTCCATTGTCAACTTTGATGACATAATGTTGCTTTAATACTCAATTACTTCCCATAATGGCTGGCGTTCATACAGATTTAAATGAAGCACGATTGAACAGGACATGGAGTGTATGCAGGCTGTAATCAAGAGGATAGTGGCAAGACAATCACATACTTTATGTTGCTCACCACGCCACAAATCTTGAGCTTTTAGCACTTCAGTCCATCCAGAAAGGGTTCAAACTCATGTTTATCTGATGTCTAACTGCTTTCTATTTTTCTTGAAGAAACAGTTTTTTTTATATATGGGATAACTGCAGGATAACCAGCCTGGCAATTGCAGCTTAGAATCAAGTCAAATCTCCGTACAGGTTTTGTAATCTTATCTGAGCAAATCCACACAACACCAAGGCGATGCTGGTTCATTCATGCACATTAGTGGACAGATCTGTTATCAAGAATTGGGGTTCTTTGAATGAGCTCCAGATAATTTGATGATCAAAGCTTAAATGGGTACCATGATCAGAATTTGAAACAATGCCCAAATATTCATCAGTGCTTTAAACTGCTTAAACTTCAGCAGTGCTACTGCATGAACCTCAATCATGAGATCTTCTCCATCTTTGTTCTGATAGCTTGATTCTACATTATCTGGGTTAAATAAATGGTGAGTAAGTCTATACTGAACACTGAACAAGCGAAAGTCCTGTAGTTGGGTGTAGATTTGGAATTTCAGGGAACTTTTTTTTAAAGATTTTACCCCAAATTTTTGTGAGCAAGATTAATCCTTGTTACAACCAACATTCTAGGGATGTAGATTCTAACCAGGATTCTTTTCTTCTTATATTGCCATCAGAGCTTGCAATCATGATGATGGCACACCTGTTTGACTTTGCTAGTGAACAAGTTCGGGGTTCTGCAAATGCACAAAATAAAATGGAAATCCGGAAGTTTCTCTCAATGATTCAATGTTCCTCCAGAGAAAGTGTGCCGTTGAGTCATCCCCAGACTGCAACCTTGAGCAATCAATTCACTGATGAGAACTTTCACTTCACTTCTACACTGTTAGTCTCACTGTAAAATACTTGATAAAGTTACACCCTGTTGAGTGAGGCATAATTGGATTTTTAAACACCAGACTAATTCTATAATTGTTGCTAAATAACTAATCTAATATTTTCATTAACTATTAGCTGAAATGTTACTGTTCCACCCACCACAGAATCCGAGTGGGCAAGGAGTAGACAATGAAAATGTCCATTGATCTCGGGCAGGATTTTCTAGTATTGCTCCAGCAAGGCTGTAAAATCCCACCCAATATTTTATAACTATTTTATAAATATTTGTATGTTTTGTAATTTTGTATTTGTGAAATGTCAAATTTCTCCACTATGATAAATTTTACATATTTTTCAAATACTTCCTTAAAATTTACATTGATATTTTAGCTTCTATTTGAGTCAAATCATGATCATTTACTTTACTATTTGAAAAATTAATATAAAGTGAAGGTTAATTAGTGCTTTTAATTTTCTGACTTGCTGTCTTTGAAAATACTTCAATTATGATTGACTGCTTACCCTGCTTGCTAACAACACTGCTGTGGCATTCCCAGAGATCCACTTAACATGGCATGAGAATTAAACCTACCCAAAAATGGATGGGTTTGGATCAGGTGAGATGTGAACATTTTTAAAAATTTCAAACCTGATTGCAGATTGTCTATTTACAGTTTAACAAAGGCATGCTAGCAGTTCCAAGAAGGCAAGGTGGTTATTTAATGTTACAACAAAGTTGTGTGGCATGCTGTAGTAGTAAAGATGCATGGCAGAGCAAAGGTTAATGTAGGACGGGACTAGCAGTCCCCATGGTATGATGTTGTGATGATGCTGTGCCTTTAAGAAATGTATTTATATCATGATTCTTGTGAAGGGTATGTTTAGAAGTCAGCTCTATTTACATGGTGCAGATTAGCACTGCTACCTCACAGCACCAGGGACCAGGGTTCAATTCCAGCCTTGGGGCATTGTCTGTGTGGAGTTTGCACATTCCTGTATCTGCATGGGATTCCTCCAGGTGCTCTGGTTTCCTGCCACAGTCCAAAGATGTGCAGGATAGGTTGACTGGCCATGTTAAATTGGACCTACTATCAGAAGATTAGCAGGGTTAATATAGGCTTACGGAAATAGGACCTGGGTGGGATGGTGGTTGGTGCAGTCTAGATGGGCCGCATGGCCTCCTCCTGCACTGTAAGAATTCTAAGAAGACAGCCCGCATGCTGAGAATGCAGAATAGTTGCTCTGAGATAATGGGGTGTTTGTTTTAATCCGAGTTAATACATTTGTGTCTATTTTAGGGGTTTCAGAACAGTGTTTAATTAGGTTGGTTGACAAGAGAAAGAGTCATGTGAATGGATGGAGCTAAGCTTACAGGGAAGAAGTTTAGTTTCTGCTTGAACCTGAAAGAAGCAAGAGGTGTTTTTCTCTCATATTCTAGAGGCTGCTGTTTAAGTGTCAGATGGCATGTATCCCTTTCCAAGGCATTGGTGAGGCCGCAGCTGGAGTACTGTGTGCAGTTTTGGGCGCCGTACTTATGCAAGGATATCTTGGCCTTGGAGGGAGTGCAGAGGAGGTTTACTAGGCTGATGCCGGAGTTGAGGGGGTTGAGCTATGAGGAGAGGCTGAATAAATTAGGCGTGTACTCGTTAGAGTTTAGAAGAATGAGGGGAGATCTCATTGAGACGTATAAGATGATGAATGGGATGGATAGGATAGAGGTGGTGAGACTCTTCCCGCTCAGAAAGGATAGTAGGACTAGGGGGCACAGCCTCAAGATAAAGGGGGGGGGGCGGTTTAGAACGGAGTTGAGGAGGAACTTCTTCACTCAAAGGGTGGTGAATCTCTGGAATTCTCTGCCAGTTGAAGTGGTGGAGGCTACCTCGCTAAATATTTTTAAGAAGCGGGTTGATGGGTTTTTGATAAGAGAGGGGATTAAGGGTTATGGGGAGAGGGCGGGAATGTGGAACTGAGCCACGACAGATCAGCCATGATCTTACTGAATGGCGTGGCAGGCTCGAAGGGCTAGTTGGCCTACTCCTGCTCCTATTTCTTATGTTCTTATGTTCTTATGTGTTCAAAGGCTCCATGACTAATTACAAGTAAAAAGCAAGTAAGCATGTGTTGTTGGCTAACTGATTTTTGAAGAGGTTTTTAAGCCTATGAGGAATATTGCTTAAATTGGAATAAATAGAGATAAGTTAGAGTTAAGAATTGCATCTTGTCAAGTTTAAGTCCTTCAATCAGTAAAAGTTAAGCCAATTCATTCATTATAACTAACTAAAGCTTGCTTTAATAAAAGCTTCCTGGTGTGTCAATTGAATCACTCATGGAATGAAACACCATATCTTCACACAAATGCCAAAAGCAAAAAATAGCTGGGGTCCAGTCTAACTTCACAATATACCTTGGGGTTTCTGATCTGGTCCCTAACAATGTATGGAATCTCATGGTTTTAGACTCAGATAGAACACTCAAAGTAGCTTGTATGGAGAAGCAGCTCCCTACATAACTATATCTGGATGGGATCTATAAATAGTTCAAGATCAACAATAATTTGTACTTAAACATACAAGCATCAAGATCCTCATAAATGAGACACCATGGATAAATCGAAAATGCAATTTGGTGCACAGCAGTAAAACCCTATTATAACGTGGTTGGCAGCACTGAAGCTGCTAAAAGATATTACATCGGTGGTGGGACACAACATGCCGAACATCAGCAGTGGTATGAAAGGTGGCATTTGAAATGATGAATTCAGAACAGTATCGCACAGCATGAAAAATTAAAACCAGCTGAAGCCAGACCAGAGAAATGTGTGCCTAAGAAGAAAAATTGAAGAAACAATTGAAGAAGCTTCACTACAGACCTAGATGTTGAGGAATCCACCAGATTCCTCATTGGGCATCCAATGCAAGACCCCCAAGTATTGAGAGTAAAAGAAAAAGATAAACCTGATTAAATCATGAAGACAGCTGAACAAGAACAAAATTTACAAAATCCTGATTAACACAAGAGTCAAAGAACCTGGTCAGTTTCCAAGATAGGATTAAAGTTACAAAAACAAAGTTGTACTTAAATTGCAGAAGAGATGGCTGTCCCAGGGCTCAGCAGATTACAGCAGTGGTGAGGCAGTGGCATACTGGTATTGTTACTGGACAAGTGGTCCAAGATAATGCTGTGGGGACCCAGGCTCAAATCCCACCATGGCAGATGGTGACATTTAAATTCATAGAATCCTAGAATCCCTACAGTGCAGAAGAGGCCATTTGGCCCATCTAGTTTTCACTGACTTTCTGAGAGAGTATTTTACCCAGGCCCTCTCCCCATCCCTGTAACCCCACATTTACCATGGCTATTCCATCTAACCTACACATCTTGGGACACTAAACAGCAATTTACCATGGCCAATCCACCTAACCTGCACATCTTTAGACAATGGGAGGCAACTGGAGTACCCAGAGGAAACCCACAAAGGCATGATGGGGAGAATGTGTAAATTCCATACAGCCACCCAAGGCCGGAATTGAACCCCGCTTCCTGGAGCTGTGAGGCAGCAGAGCTAACCATTGTGCCAGTGTGTTGCCAATTAAACATCTGGAATCAAAAGTCTAAAGGTGATCATAAAAACCCATCTGATTCACCAATGTCCTTTAGGAAAGGAAATCTGCCATCCTTACGTGGCCTATATGTGACTCCAGATCCACAGGAATGTGTTTGACTCTCAAATGCTCTCTGAAATGGCTAGGGAATATCAAGTTGAACACGCACGTCACATGAATGAATTAAAAAAATGGTGGCCTTGTGGCACTGAAGTTAAAAATAGTTATATAAAAATTGGTTGGCAGAGTCAAAGGTTTGAGAGAAAAAAACCTTGCAGAGTAGAATAGGTGTAGGGTGATGCGGCGGCGCGGGCTCGTTGGGCCGAAGGGCCTGTTTCCCGTGCTGGGTTGTTCTTTGTTCTTTGAGTAAAGAGAAGGGCCTACAGAGCTTGGGAGAGATGTTGAGCTCCTGGCTTCCTTATGGAAAAGTGCTGCAGAGTTAGTAACAGCTTGTAACTTTGAAAAAACACACTCCTGCTAAAACTCTTGAAGCATGGGATGTCTAACATCTAAAGTTCCTGCACACTTGAAAAAACACAAAAGAATCATCCTGAAACTGGTCTTTGCAACCCTGCAAAGAAATTGCTGCAGTATTGAAAGTTATAAACAAAAGCAGCCATGATTGCTGGGGAGCTCACCAGCATTTGAAAAGTGCAGGGAACTCAGAACAAAGAAAACGGACAGCTGCAGACAACCTGAGCAAAACAAAAGTTTCTTGAAAGTGCTGTCACAGATTCAAATTGCAACAGCAGATGGCAGTGCAGAGTGTACAAATGGCTGTGAATGGAAGAAAGCTATGTGAAGTAACTGAGAAAAACAAAACACATTAAATGTAAATTAAAGTTTTCCACAGGTAAATATTTGGATCACTGCTGAACTGGAAGATTTGAAGCACAAGATTCAAGCTGAGGCAACGAGACGACGCACTGGAGTCTGGAGTGAGTTGGCAAAAGGTCCAACAAGAAAATAAATAGCTGAAAGCACAGCTGATTGTCTTTCAACATCAAATGCAAAAGGAATGTCACCATTGAGCAACATGAAGAAATGAAGAGTGTTTTGAACAGCAGAATGAAGCACAGCAGAATAAATTAAAGGAGACTTTGTTGAATTACTGAAAAATGTAAGATGACGCGTGAGCTTCGCAAAGAAAAGGAAAACCTGTTGACAAACCTTCGCATGCTACAAGAATCCCTCAAGTCAAATAAAATGAAAATGCTGGATAAACTCAGTAGGGCTGGCAGCAATTGTGGGGAGATAAACAAGTTAACAGAGCTGTTCTGTGGAAGGGTGATAGGGACTCGAAATATTGCTGGAATTTTACTGCTCCACCCACCATGGGAATCAGAATGGGTGAGGGGTGGACAATGGGAAAGTTCATTGACCTCGGGAGGGATTTTATGGTTTCAGCACGAGTGTGGCCTTAAAATCCTGACCATTAAGTCTGATTATCTCTCGATAGATGCTGCCAGCCCTGCTGAGTTCATCCAGAATTCTCTTTTTATTTCAGATCCACAACATCATCAGTATTTTGCTTTTATTTCATCCTTCAACTCAAAGTTTGCTCCACCAGAAAATCACGAAGAGACGCAAAATGAATTTTACATGACTGAACAAACTGAAGAACCAGTTAGCAGAATGGACTCAGCATTGTTCCATACTCCAAAAGGAAGCCAACAGCTACAAGAAACAGACTGAAGAGCTGAAGAAGCAATTGAATGGAAAAGAGGAATAATTGAAATGAAAAGCGAGAGAACTTCCAATGCTGCGAATGGATAATGAAGCCATGGGTAGCACGGTTACAGAACTGAAACAGATTAAGACTTCCCCAGACACAGACCTGGCCAACAGTGAAACCACATCAAATCCTTACAGTGCAGGAGGCCATGTGTCCGTACAGTCTGCACCAACTCTCCGACAAAGCATCATACCCAGACCCTATACCTGTAACCCCACATATATACCCTCACCTATACATCTTGGGACAAGAGAGAGAACTTAGCATGGCCAATCAACCTAATCTGCACACCTATAGACTTTGGGAGGAAACCAGAGCATCTGGAGGAAATCCACACAGACACAGGGAAAACATGCAAACTCCACACAGTCGCCCAAAGCCAGAATTGAACCAGCGTCCCTGGTGTTGTGAGGAAGCAATGTTAACCACCATGCCACCAAGGTGAAGGACAAAGGCAAAGTCCAGCTGCAGACAGAGAACAAAAAGACAGAAGTGTGATCGGAAAATATAAATCTGACCCTGGAATGCAAGATATTTATTGAAGAAGAACACTAGATAACTCAGACATACTGAAAATCATTCAGCTGAATCAAAAGATTCATAAGCTTGCCAAATGATCTGACAATGAAATAGCAAACAAATACTTGGCTAAAATTGAGAAACATGGATATGAAAGTTCCATTTGGGAAACAAAATGGTAAAATATGGCAGACACCATGGAAAACACCGCCCAAGGTTATAAAGTCAGAAACTTGAGGTGAGGGAGAAGGGATAGTAAGTAAAGACTGCATTGCAAATAGTTGGAAAAAAGGAGGATGTTGTATTATGTACCTGCATGCCATTGTAATGAAAAGGTGCATGGCAGAGCAAGGGTTAACTTGGGGCATGCATAACACTGCCCAAGGTGTGATGTATAGAATTATTATAACTTTGGCCATCTAACAGTGGAGGTGGTTCAGGAAGATCAAACTTGGGCTTTCCAGCCCAGAACTTACTTCCAATGGAAGTGAAATGGCATTGGGTATCAGTCCAGATGCCAACCCACTAAAGTTTCAGGCCTTCCTGATTCTTTCTTCTCCTCCTAATGCCAATATTCCTTTTTATTATTCTGATGAAACAGCCTTGGTGCTAGGCTGTCAAGTAGAGCTGTTTGGGACATATTGCAGATCTCGTTCACATAGAAACATAGGAGATAGGAGCAGGAGGAGGCCATTTGGCACTTAGAGCCTGCACCGCATTTCATTACGATCATGGTTAATTGTCCAACTCTGTAGCCTAATTCCGCTTTCTCCCCATAACTTTTGATCTCATTCATGCCAAGTGCTATATCTAGCCGCCTCTTGAATATATTCACAACATTTTAATGTCACTTAGGACCTCTTTAAGCTCTCTTCCTCTATGAACTTAAGGAACCTGTATGTTTAGGGAGATGATTCTGCTCATTTCTGCAGAAACAATCTGAGGTCCCCATCACAGCATCCAGTAATCTCAAAAGAATCCAGCAAGTTAGTTTCACTAACAGAAGACATATTAAGTTTGCCTTCTTGTTCTGTTGTAAGTAGTTGGCACAAGCACCTTCTGTGCCTTGAATGCTTCACTAAATCAGGCATAAAGAACTTTCTCACACTTGCATGCATGTAGGAAAATATAGAGGTACAAGCTCGTGTCTTAACCCAATATAAGTTCTAAACTATTATTTATACCCATGCTTAAATAAATCAAACTACTAATGACATGGCATGTGTGTTCTATTCCTGAAAGCCAGTTGGTGAAGGATGGCACTAGAGGTAAACTTTAAACACTTCTATATATATATATATAAAATATATTATATATGTAGAGATACACATACACCTCCAAACCCAACCATTACAGTTTCAGTGAGCGTCTATTTATCAGTGCTCAAGTTAACGACTGTTAATGTACAATTGACACACAATTAACAATGTGGCCTTGCCCCTTTAACATGCCAGGATGTTAATGGCAATTTCCAAATATACCAGGAGGGCATTTATAAAATAGACTGGATATGCTAAAATCTACTTTGTGTCATAGAAGGCAACTATTTGTAAAATCAATTCATAAATCCATGCATAATCCCTGTGCCCTAATGAACTCACCTGATCAAACGGTGCCATCTCTGCAACCTCCTTCCCTGTTACTTCAGGTTGTGTTACTAACTTAGGTACTGGTTTTGACACTGGTTTTGACACTGGTTTAAGCCCAGGCTTGGGCTCAGGCTTGGACTGAAGTCTGGATTCTGGCTGGGGTTGCAACTGTTTTTCCTGTTTGGGATGCAGTGCAGTTTGTTGCACTTGCGCTGGCTTTGGTTCTGGTTCTGGCTTTTTTACTTTGACTTCTGGTTTTGGCTCTGGTGTTGAAGGTTTTGCTGGAATTTCTTCTTTCCTGACTGGCAATAATTTGACAGGAGCTTCATCATCCACTAAATCTAAAGGAGGAGGTCCTACTTGTGTCCGCACAGCATAACTGTGATAGCTTTCGTGGAATTTGGCATCATGCAGGTGGTGGGGTGGGACAGGTTCTCTTGACTTGATCTTTTGATTTGTAATAGGCTTGCTTTCAATTCTTTCTAGAGGCTTTATGTCCAAATCATAGTTGTTTGGTAGTTGCTCCTCCAATTTTGTTGGTGTTCTTCTGTTGCTCTGATGACTGGACGGCCTGGGAAGATTTCGGTTGTTGGCTGCCGATATGTTCTCAACTTGCAAGGTCAGTAAACCAGAAGGTGTTCCAGGACTGCTACTAGACCGGTTACTTTTATTTTGCTCTCCGTTCCAGTTTCCAGGACTCAAGTGGCTGGAGTCCTCCATCTTGGAATTTGATCCTCTAACTTTCCTGACCTCTGGCGGTGTCTCCAAAGGACTTGGTGAAGGAGTACCAGCAGGAGATGACTCAAGTGGGGTTGTAGCTTTCTCATGGAGTCCAGGACTCTCTGGAGGGGTAGGTGGAGGCTCCTCGATTGATGGAGGCTCCTGCTCTGTATTTTCCACATGATCCCCATTCTCTATCAATTCCTGAAGTAATCGTCTCTTCTGATATTCAGGACCTGAAAAAGAATAATTAGCTGTTTCAGTACAATTTAGGATATGCAGACTTCACATTATTTCACCAGTGTAATAATGCAAGCAAACCCGTTCACTTCCTTTGCACCAAAAAAGCTAAACAGAGACATTAATAAAAAAAAAATGATCTCTGCACCAAAAGGAAATTGTACTGAACTGAATTGTCAAATAGTTCCAAATATTACAGTTAATCCTCAGTCCATGGCAGCTAGCTGCATCTCTGGTAACTTATCCACTACCAGCATATACTGGAGAACTATTACTATGTGCCATGGTCCACAGTTTGATGGCAGCTTATCTCTATTTGAATATACAAAGTTCTTTGCTGCTAGTGAACATTGGGATAATGACCTCCATTATTCACTCTTGGAATGTGAACAATGCTTCCAAGTTATTGCTAATTGTGCATACCAGGAACTCAAAGGCAGCCTCCCTATTGGTTCCCAGTAAGTGCAGCCTCAAGACCCCTATTTGGTGTTAAAATCAGGATTCCATAACCTGTGGGAAAATCTTGCCCTTTAACTTTGTTTGTCTTTCCAAATATGCTGCCAGCCCTGTTGAGTATTTTCAGGATTTTCTGTTTTTATTTCAGGTTTCTACCTTCTGCACTATTTTGCGTTTGTCTCTACTTCAATGGTTCCAAAATTTGTCGAATTTACATATCTTCCTTGACAACATTTGGGCTATGATATGAGACCATGCTTTATGTCAAAAAAATTTTTTAGATTTATTGACTGAAAACCCAATTTTTTTTTAACAGGCTAAAGTCACATTCCAGCGACTTGGGATCGCAGTCAAAGATGGATGCATATTTGCATCACTGTTGCTTCTGCATTCCAAAACTACTGAAATGAAGCCAACCTGTCTGAAAAGCTGCACCAGGCCTTGAAAGAGATGAACAGGGATCACCTCCTATCTCATTAGTAAATCGTTCAATCACCTTGGTACTCAACTGGTCAGAGATAAATCATTAGACATTTGGATGATGGAACCCGGACTGAGAGAGGAATTCCCAGCTTTAATCTAATCGAGGTAATTAGAAGACAGCAGCCAAACCATATTGAGTCACTGGGCAATTGCAGGGCAATGTCATGTAGCTAGGAAATGGTCACAAGCCAACAATGTATTTAAACTTGTTTTCTCTGCAGAACTAGACAAGCAACTGAGACACTGAAGGAAAAAGACCCTGAATCGGTTCTCTCTCTCTCTCCCCGTTCTTCATCCAATTTGCAAGAATTGAACTCCATCTGCTGATTTTGATTACCCAGGTGCCACATATAGAGATTTAAATAAAGAACTCAACCCCAGGAGAATAGATAGGTAATTTGGCTACAGCTTTAAAACATCTTGAAGCCAAAAGCACACCAAGTGGAAGAGGCAGCTGGACCACCGAGTTCAGCCTGAAACCAACCAAATCATCCAACCTTCAGCAGCCATACACACTAATTTTCCTGAATTTTACATTACCTAATCTTTCCCCTCCACTCTGTGGTACATGTGCATGCATATGTGTGTTTGTGTGTCTATGAAAGTCAGAGCTTTCTGAAAAATTATTTTTACTTTCACTGGGTTAAGCATAATAAAAAAAACTACCCTTTTTACCCTTAAATAGAAGTCAAGTAAGTCTATCTGTTTGGGTTGATTTCTCCCATGCCCCCACTGGCATGATAAATAATGGATGTTGGAGGGGGGTGGGGGGAGAGGAATGGAGAATTCAGTGGGAGTCCAAAAAATTGATTTCACATCGATGTGAATTTACAATAGGACTTAGTCGCACATGGGAGAATTCTGCCCATTGTGTCTTTTTTGATCAGAACACATAAAGAAGTTAAGTGAATGGGCAAGAACATGGCAGATGGAATATAATGTGAATAAGTGGGAAATTATCTACTTCAATAGAAAAACAGAAAGATAGAGTATTTCTTAAATGCTGAGGTGTTGGTAAATGTTAATTTTCAAAGCAACCTAGGTTTTTTTGTTCATGAGTCACTTAAAGCTAGCATATAGGTGGAGCAAACAATTAGGGAGGCAAATGGTATGTTGGCTTTCATCACAAAGGGATTTGTGTACAAGAGTAAAGATGTCTTGCTGAAAATTGTATATAGCCTTGGTGGGGCCCCACCTGGAGTATTGTATAGTTTTGATCTCCTTAGCAAAGGAAAAATATATTTGCCATACAGAGAGGTTCACCAAACTAATCCCTGGGATGACTGGATTGTTTTATGATGAGAGATAGCAGAAACTAAGCCTATATTCTCTAGAGTTTTGAAGAATGAGATGTGATCTCATTAAAATTTACAAAATTATTATAGCATGTGACTTGGTAGTTGTAGATTGCATGTTTTCCCTGGCTTGTGAGTTGAGAACCAATGGGCACAGTCTCAGAGTAATGAGCCAGCCATTATGGGCTAAGACCAAGAGGAATTTCTTCACCCAAAGGGTAGTGAATCTTTGGAATTCTCTACCCCAGATGGATGTGGAAACTCAATCATGGAACAAGTTCAAGACAAAAACTGATAAATTACTGAACACTAATGACACCAAGGGTTATGGGGATAGCATAGGAAAACAATATTGAGGTAGGTAATCAACCATGATCTAACTGAATGGCAAACTTGGTGGGCCTATTAGCCCATTTCTATTTCTGTGCTACAGTTAAATACTCACGGTATCGGCATGTATATTCTTTTTATCAAAAACCTTGCAGACAATCAAAATAAGGGAGCCATTTGACTTTCCTCACCTGATTGTAACGGCTGTTCTAACTCATTCTGAAGAATATGCATTCAATCAATTAAATAAAAAGCAATAGTCCTTGAGTCAGCATAGGAAGAGACTATTTGGTCCACATTGTCTATACTGTTGTATTAAAGTAATCTAAAAGTGAATATCCTGCATGATTTATTTTCTCTGGACATTATTTTGTTTTAAATATTCATTCAATCTGAATTTGAGCAAGTCTATGGATGAAGGAATTGAATGCAGTATCTCCAAACTTGCAGACGACACTAAGCTGGGTGGCATTGTGTGCTGTGTGGAGGATGTTAAGAGGCTGCAGGGTGACTTGGACAGGCTGACTGACTGAGCAAATACTTGGCAAATACAATATAATGTGAATAAATGTGTGGTTATCCACCTTGGTGGCAAAAACAGGAAGGAAGATTATTATCTCAACGGTGACAGTTTAGGAAAAGGGGAAGTGAATATGACTTGGGTGTCATGGTGGAACTGAAGGTTGGTATTCAGGTGAGGAAAGCGTTCTGGCCTTCATAGCAAAAGGATTTGAGTATAAACATAAGGATGTCTTGCTCATTAATACAAAGCCTTGGTGAGGCTACACGTTGAGTACTGTATGCAGTTTTGGTCTTCTAGTCTAAGGAAGGGCATTCTTGCTATTGAGGGACTCTAGCAAAGATCCACTAGACGGATTCCCAGAATGGCAAGACTGACATATGAAGACAGACTGAATTGACTGGGCTTGTACTCACTGGAATTCAGAAGAATGAAAGGGGATCTCATAGAAACATATAAAATCCTGATGGGACTGGAGAGGCTAGATGCGGGAAGAAAGTTCCTGCTGTTGGAAAGTTCAGAACTAGGGGTCACAATCTAAGAATAAGGAGTAAGCCATTCAGGACCGAGATGAGGAAGAACTTCTTCAGAAGTGTTGTGAATCTGTGAAAACTGTTGGGGCCAGTTCAGTAGATATGTTCAAGGGGGAGCTGGATGTGGCCCTGTCAGTTAAAAGGATCAAGGGGTATGGAGAGAAAGCGGGAGTGGGATACTGAAAGTGCATGATCAGCCATAATTATATTGAATGGTGGTGCAGGCTCATAGGGCCGAATGGCCCACTCCTGCACCTATTTTCTAGTTTCTAAATCAGTTTGTTCTCTTGTAATTTACAGATCAAAATAACTATAGGTAATGAGAGTATTTTATGAAAGATAAAAAGTTTTATATGCTTATGTCACATTGCTACAGAGATATAAATAACTGGCCTTAATGCTGGTGTAAATACATGTTTGGAAGCTCACCTTAATGCCAAATATAACAACAAGATTGTAATGAATCTGGTTCAAGCAGTGAGAGAGACAGAATCGATGGCTAGGAAATGGAAGTTTGTGGCAGGGCCTGAACATATTTAGTCTTCCCAATATTTAACTGGAGGAGATTTCCACTCAGGTAAGCAATTAGAAATGACAAAAGAACTGAGAGAAAACATACCACTGGTTAAATTGCTGTTAAGGTGTGTTAAGAATTTCCAATGCCTTCAGATAAGAACAGATTGCACAATCCAATGCTGACAGCTGTGATGATGAAAACATTGCAAACACAATTGCCATGAAGATTATTGGATTATGACAGTTTGGAAAGTCAATGCTGTAGAATATGATGGATGAATGTTTTGATCCCTCTTTAATGCAATCAACTGTTATTAAACACTGAAGCATTTTAAGCATAGAATTTGGGATTAATTTATAAAAATGAAAAGTTAATTTACATTTTAGGCGGGACTGTTGTCATTCATAGCCTGCTTATAAATTAGTTTCAAAGAAACCAACTAACTTCAACATTTATGACAGTGGCGCTTTGTAATAAATAAATGTGACTGATATACAGTGAGGAATTTGTAGAATAACGGGCGAGATTCTCTGACCTCTCAGCCACGTGTTTCCTGCTGATGGGAGGTGAAGTGTTATTTGCTAGCAACGGGAATTCCCATTGACATCACCCCACACCGGTGGGAAACTTATGGGCAGGAGTGCATTGCCAGCAGGACTGAGAATCCCGCCAGTATGAATGGAGAATTCTGGCCAACATCTTTTGAAGATCCCTGAGAATATCTTGCTTTTGTGTATATTCTGGGATCTTGTAAACGCTGACATAAATCATTCAACTGGATTATTCATTACCAGTTTCCACATCTACACTGATGACACTCAGCTCCACCTCATCTCTCAGTAGAGTAGTGGTATAAACTAGAATGTGTTTTCATTCAGCCTCTGATCTTCAAATAAGCGTTCTTCAAGGCAGCCTTCATGACAAAACAACACAGAATCACCGAACAGAAACTGATAGCCAAGTTCCACACACATGAGGGCGACCTCAACCGGGACCCTGGGTTCATGTCACACTATCTGTAACTCCCACGACTTGCCTGGACTTGTAAAATCTCACTAACTGTCCCGGCTGGAGACAATTCACACCTCTTTAATCTGTGCTTAACCCTCTCTCCACTCACATTGTCTGCACCTGTAAAGACTTGATTACCTGTTAAGGCTCGCATTCCAACCATTGAGTTTGTGTCTATATATGCCCAATCCTGCACTAACCTGATGAAGGAGCAGTGCTCTGAAAGCTCATGCTACTGAATAAACCTATTGGACTTTAATCTGGTGTTGTGAGACTACTTACTGTACTTACCCCAGTCCAACGCTGGGAACTCCACATCAAACAGAGGTACTTTCTATGGTAAATTTGTGTGAAAGTCAGCACTATCCTATAATCTGCTAGGTTCTTCATATAATGCAAGTGGCCTTTAGGGACATTAATTTCTTTGGTCACTAAAGTGAGTAAAAGTGGACATGAGTATACTTGGAAATAATACAAAGGTCATGAACTTTTCAGCAACTATCATGATTTAGAGACTCTGGCTGCTTTCACACTGATATCATCAAGTACAGTTGATTCCTTCAAAATAAAATTTACAGCAAGATAAAACTGAGGAAAGGAGTTAATAGGAAAGAATGTAGTTAAGTCCTTGTTAAACATACATCATAAACTTCTTTTTATTCATTCCTGAGATGTGAATGTCATTGGCAAAGCCCACATTTATGGCCTAATCTCAATTTCCGTTCAGAATTACATACTGTGTTAATCTCAAAGGGGCTTTTTGTTCTATAACTATACAACAGATTTATAGATTTGTTCTGGTATATTTTATAAAAGAGCAATCATTTAAGAAAAATAACGGCAGTACTTTAATATTTTGTTAAACATTTAATGGAATTTTATGTGCCTATATTTTGTTTGAAGGAAACATACAAATTAATTAATGATTTAGAAAGCGTACTAAGTATTTTCTGCACCCTATCACATTTATATCCTTCCCAGAGTGTGGTGTCCAGAAGTGGGACACAATACTCCAGTTGAGGCTGAACCAGTGTTTAATACAGGTTTACCATTTGCACACATATTCCTTTACCCCTGCACCCCCCCCTTAGAATTCTATTCTTTATGCCTCTCCTCATTCTTCTGACAAAAATGAATTATTTCACACTTCTCTGCAATAAATTTCATCTGCCAGTTGTACACTCATTCCATCAACCTTTCAATGCTCTGTTTGAATCCATCACTCACTACCTCATACTTGAGGTGACTCAATATGGCAAACAATTAACTAAAGAGTTTATTGATAAGAAAAAGGAAGGATTCAACAGCATTACTAGTACAGGTCTACTCCTGTAAGCACCCGAACTCCAAATGAAGCCCTCTAATCCCCGACTGCTTGCCCTCGTTCCTGATTGGCCAAGATTCACATGCTTACGTTCCATTGGCTTCAGCCTGGTCACATGACCCACAAAGGGTCACCCCTTAAATGAGCCACGTAACCACAATCCTTTCCCCCTAACTTCTTGGATAACTTACGGTAAAACAAAAGAACACAACAGTAAACATGTAGGCAGAGAAACAAGAATATTACAGAAGAGAAGCCAGGAGAAAACAGTTCATAACATCAGCCACTCCACAGACTTCCAGACTCTGGTAGAACACTGTAACTCTGTCAGGGGTTCTTCAGCAGCCGACAACATAGGATCCACTAATGAAGCAGACTCTTCAGCCACCTCTGGAGCTAAGCCCTGGTTGGCTCCTTAGCTAGACCACTGAAGCCAAGGTTGTCTTGGTCCCACCGTGAGCATGAAAGTGTCTTGTTCAATGGTTGGTACATAAAAACTTGAAGCGGGGCACACTTAATCATCACCTGTTCAGTCAACCGTCAAAGTCTGGCCACTAGCTCTCCTAGCTCTCTAATTGCTGAATGAAATTTGTATCTTTGCATGATTATGGAAGGTCAGGGGTTGTACTGATCCTTAATCAAATTGACTAACTAGTTCAAGTTTGTGTCCAGAGCTTCAGGTGACATCAAACTCCAAACCAGGTTTTAAGTGTGTGGGTCACAGACTGAGCAGTATCACCTCATCTTTCTCCTCAGTTGCAGTTTAGTTTGCCACAAAGAAATACAGCAGTCTCTCAATATACTACCCCCAACACTTGATCTCAGGGTCAAATGGTTCTAGCTTCCCAAATAATGGCATCTCAAGACAGAGTCTTTACCCTTTTGTACTTTGACTTCAAGTGATTACTCTCCTCCCCCTCCAACTCTGCATTTGCAGGCTTCTCAATGACTGATTCGGTTTTTTATCATCAGCAGTGCAATAACTCAAAGTGACTCAATGTGGCTAACAATTAACTAAAGAGCTTATTGATAAGAAGAACTAAATACACGAAGGGTTCAACAGCACTACTAATACAGATCTACTCTTCACAATATCCTGACTGCAACTGAAGTCCTCCAGCTCTGGGATTATTCGCCCTCACTCCCAGTTGGCCAAGGTTCATGTGCTCATGCTTTGGCATGGTCATAGGGCTCATGAAGGAGCACCTCTTAAAGAGGCCATGCTACCATGCTTCAAAGTTTTGTGTCATCTGCAAACTTTGAAATTTTCTCCTGGACACTAAAATCTATATCACAAATACAGATCAAGTTGTGGTCCTAACACCAACCCCTAGGGATGCCACTGTATACCTTCCTCCAATCTGAAAAACAACTGTCACTCAGGCAACTATGTACCCATACTACCATTTTTATTGCACAGACTTCAGCTTTGCTGACAAACTCATATGTGGTTCTTTATCAAATACCTTTTGAAAGTCCATACACACTACATCAAACACATAACACATATCAACCCTCTTGATGGTCAGTGCCAACTCTTGTACAGGAGGACAGTGTCGCAAAAGGATGAATGATCTCTTCCGTTCTGCAAGGCTAAGTCACTCTTCCCATCATTCTCAATTCTCACACATCCATCACACATCCACAGGGAACTCACTCACTGCCAGCTCAAGGAAAAACACCACTCACTCTCCTATACACATCTTCATCTCTCCTGTGGGTCATGTCTTTATCACCTCACTTGCTCCCATTCACCATCCACACAAGTCTGACATCCTTAACATCTGCCCTGGCACATGTCTTGCTTACATGCTCTCCATCAGTCTCTGTGTAAGACAAGTTGGCTCACAATAAGAGAGAGAGATGCCAGATGGGGGAGGAATGCTCTAGTTGTAAATTTTCTCCAAATTCAAGGAGAGTGTCTTCCAGTTGGTCAGGGAAGAACCCAGGCATTCCTATATTGATGGTGAGGTGGGTACCAATAATCCAAGTGAGGATCCAGAACACATCATCTATCACACCAAAATGATGTAAGTCATGTCTCTTGTATCTGAATCATATCTATCATGCACTAATGAAACCTCCCTTCTCTCAATGGCATATCAGAAGAGTAGCCCAGAGTCCATCAGCTAGGGCCAAGAAAGGCATGACACCAGCAAAGCTGATTTCTCTGACATAGAAAATTGAAGGACCATCACAGAGAGGCCTCTGGGTCACAAACTTGTAAGCACCTCACTCTCTCTGATCCAAAGCAGGCGGAGGCAGGACGTCCCCGAGTGCCTGCACTTGGAAGACTGCTGGAGGCCAAAAATCTGCTGAGGCAGATTATATGCCTTTAGACTTGATTATGCCTCAGTTGTTGGAACTCCAAACGCAAATTCAGGAACATCAGGTAGGGATGTCAGCTACACTGCTCAGATTGAAAGGCAGAATGGAGGAGTCCTACCGCCTTCTGTCTGAGGAGATAGCGCCAACATTCTGAGTCAATAGGCTAACACCTAGGTGATGACTGCAGTGGAAAATTTGATGCAAAACTCTTTCTTGCACTGCTTCAGGTCATGCACTTCATGGCGTAGGCACTTGTGGGCACCCATGAGTGCCAATGCTATAAGACAGCAGGGCATAAGAACATAAGAACATAAAAAATAGGAGCAGGAGTAGGCCATCTAGCCCTTCGAGCCTGCCCCGCCATTCAATAAGATCATGGCTGATCTGTCGTGGCTCAGTTCCACTTTCCCGCCCTCTCCCCATAACCCTTAATCCCCTGTCTTATCAAAAACCTATCAACCCGCGTCTTAAAAATATTTAGCGAGGCAGCCTCCACCACTTCAACGGGCAGAGAATTCAAGAGATTCACCACCCTTTGAGTGAAGAAGTTCCTCCTCAACTCCGTTCTAAACCACCCCCCCTTTATCTTGAGGCTGTGCCCCCTAGTCCTACTGTCTTTTTTGAGCAGGAAGAGTCTCTCCACCTCTATCCTATCCATCCCATTCATCATCTTATACGTCTCAATGAGATCTCCCCTCATTCTTCTAAACTCTAACGAGTACAAGCCCAGTTTATTCAGCCTCTCCTCATAGCTCAACCCCCTCAACTCCGGTATCAGCCTAGTAAACCTCCTCTGCACTCCCTCCAAGGCCAAAATATCTTTGCGCAGGTGCGGCGCCCAAAACTGCACACAGTACTCCAGCTGCGGCCTCACCAATGCCCTATACAGCTGCAGCAAGACCTCCCTACTTTTATATTCAATCCCCCTCGCTATGAAGGCCAGCATCCCATTTGCCTTCCTGACCACATGCTGCACCTGCAAGCTGGGTTTTTGCGACTCATGCACAAGGACCCCGAGGTCCCTCTGCACCGCCGCCTGCTGCAGTTTTTCACCACGTAAGTAATAGTCCTTCCTACCATTCTTCCTACCAAAGTGGACCACCTCACACTTGCCAACATTAAATTCCATTTGCCATTTCCTGGCCCATTCGCCCAGCCTATCTAGATCCTTCTGCAGACTCTCCACACCCTCCGCACAATTTGCCGTTCCCCCAATCTTGGTGTCATCAGCAAATTTCGACACCCTACACTCGGTTCCCTCCTCCAGATCATCTATATAAATGGTAAAAAGCTGAGGCCCCAGCACCGACCCCTGGGGCACTCCACTAGTCACCATCCGCCAATCCGAATAGCACCTGTTGACCCCCACTCTCTGCCTCCTAATTGACAACCAATCCTCTATCCACGCTAACACCCTACCCCCAACTCCAAGTCCCTCGACCTTCTGCAATAACCTCTTGTGAGGCACTTTGTCAAACGCCTTCTGAAAATCCAGAAAGACCACATCCACCGGCTCTCCTCTATCCACCGCCCTAGACACATCCTCATAGAACTCCAGTAAATTTGTCAGACACGACTTCCCTTTAATGAAACCGTGCTGCGTCTGCTCTATCAAGCAATTCCATCTTGAGTTCATTCCAGTTGCCCATCTATCCCAAGAAGGAGGCCAGAGGCCCTTGAGCATCCAAGGATATGAGGAAAAGCCAATGCACAGAAGAGGGCCATCCACTCAGGTAACTCTGGGTGTATCCCACCTTCTTCCGGTGACCATTTTTGCTCCAGTTCCACAAGTTGAGGAGAGTGCCATTGCCACACAGCGGGACCCTGAATGCATGCCAGGATCCTCCAGATCTCAACCCTCCAGAGGATGCCCACCGGTGTCATCACAGGCAACAGAGCGTGGCTGACAGGCTGCCTCCATCTCCCAATTGGACCCTGGGGATATACCAAGACATAGCAGCAGAGTTAGAAAGGTTAAGGAAGTCTAGTTACATAGCATAGTCATGGGTGTTAGCCACTTGTAGTTAGGGTTCATCTCTGTAAATAAATTTTCATTCTTGCACCCTCTTTATGGCTCCTTGTTCTGATGAGATAGTTTCCTGAGTTTGGATGAGGTGAAACACTCTGCGCAACATTGCCATGATACAACTCAGGTCACAGAGTACCACACAGGAGTCAGACATTCACACTACCTCTTTAAGGAGCAATGAACTTTCCCCACTTCAAGTCGTCATCATCCTCCTGCAATTTTGGGACAATGGACAGCCACTCCCTTCCCATAACACAAGCCTTACCAGTAAGTATGTGCCTACCAGCAGACAGACATAAGAGCATTTTGCATCATTATCATAATCCATGAATCGGGTGGCTATAAGCATAGCCCGAATTGATCTGCCCCACCTGGCCATGATCATAGTCTCGTAGTCAACCTCCTCACCCTTTAGGACCTCCTTTTCATCTTTCACCTCAAGTCCTTCTCATCCAAGGAAACGTACTAATTTCTCCATCTCCTCCTCAGGCCATTCCTTCCTCCTGTAGAAGTGCCAAGTCGTGAAGGAGGTAGCAAGTGACCACAATGTTTGACACCTTCTGTGGACTGTACTGCAGGATTTCATCAGACCAGTCTAGGCTCCAGAGTCTCAATTTCAGCATCCCGATACTCTGCTCCACCAAAGTGTGAGTTCCAATATGAGCCCCATTGTATCTGGTCTCAACTGCACTTTGTAGCCTCCGCACTGGCATCATCAGCCATGTCCTCAGTGGGTACCCCATGTTCCTGAGGAGCCAACCCTGTAGCCCCTGTGGACTGTCTAAAATGGCAGGGATCTGAGAGTAGCTCAGGATGTATGAGCTGTGCACACTCCTCAGAACCTAGCAGATACCTGGAGGATATGCTTTTTGTGATCGTAGACCGACTGAACACTTTGGGAAGTGGAATGAATCACAAGTGATTGATGAGCTGTACAGAAGCCAGAGAGCCACAAAGTGTAGTCGATGGCACTTTGCACCTGTGGAAAGCCAGAAAATTGGGCAAAACCCATGGTTCTTGCATTCTGGCTAGCCTGATCCCAGCTGAAATGGACATAATTATATCTCCATGTGAAAAATGCATCTGTCAGCTCTTGGTGCCTGAAAAAGAACAGGAGCGGAAAATTCTGACCTGAAATTAAACCTCACCACATTCCACATGGTAAATGATGAAGATAGGTTTTTACTCTGCTTCCATTGCAGTTTATCTATCATTTACTTTGGCTGTCTTTTTTCATTGAACGGCAAATCATACGAGATCCAAACTGCAACTAACTTTTCTAAGAAACATCCAGATAAATTAAAGTTAATTATCCCTTATTTACAATTTCTTCTTTTATCTAATAAAGTAATTGAGTTCTACAACCTTTAAGGATTCACTGAATGCTTTTGAACTAATTTAGCTCTACCTCCCAAAACCAAAACGTCCCTCTGGACTGTCATTCTAGCAAGGATTGCAAACATTCCATCTCCAGCTCTTTAGCTCAGTAGGATCATCTACTGATTTATGATATGATCTTTCACAGCTGTTAACCTCTCTTGTCAACCCAGCTCCAAACTTTCAAGAGTAATAGACTCTAAAGTTTGTTTAATTGCATTTATCCCAATTTTTACAGTTAACTTTAGTTCATAAAACTATACAATATATAGTAAGACACGAACACATGAACTAAATATTCACAACACTGGATATATTCTTTTAGTATGATCATAATAAATAATATGACAATTCAAGCTAACTGACCACTAGGGGCTGTTCCAAATGTCCAATATTTGAGCATTTCACAAAAGTAAAATGTGATGCTGCCATGTCTAGGGTAATACTACTATTGTATGAGAAACCTTAAGTTTTAAGCCCTTATAAGCATAGAAATGTTCTGTTATAAAATCCAGCTCAGCCAATCCAAGCAAAGATCCTGCTATATTTTCACCATTCTCCAAAACTCTATTTAAAGGCATTGAATCCCATTTTGAATACAGAAAGAGTCTCAAAATGCTGATGTTGGCTGGTCATTCTAACAATATTTAAAGGTAGCACACAATGGATTTTGTTCTATGGAGAGTTCAATGTTGGAAGAGCATCTGGGCAAGACTGAGTGACTGTCCAAATCTAACCTGTTTTCTTAGGTTGGCAGTCATCAGTTGTGCAGGACACTTACGTTACAAACTGGTGTCTTGCTGCTAGAATTAAAAGGGATAGAAGCACCTCAGGACTGTGGCGCATAAATAGTTAGTAAGGAGAGGCAGAGCTGTCACTACATTGGACTTTATGGGTCTATATAGGAGGAAAAATATTTCCAAACCATTTAGTGGTGTAAAACTATCTCTTTTATTCTAGGCACGAAAGCTTTAATTGTTTCAAAAATAAATGATTCAGAACCTATTTGCACAGAGCAGACTTCAGTTCAGTCAGTTTATCTCTAAGCTTTCCGAAGTTGAAATTACAACAGAAATGAAAAAGTTGAATCAGAACAAGGGTTTAATTTATTGCAAAAATTTGACTATCTAATGGAGAGAGAAAAGATTTAACATTTCAGGTTGATACAGGAATGTAAAAAGTTAAAGGTGTAGGGATTCTCCCAAAAGAATTCTAAGTGTTGAATTCACATAAAAACTGGAGCAAATCCCACTGTTTTCTTTTAGTGGGAGTTTCAAAATGAATCTTCCACACTCTGTGCGCTGCAGAGTGTACTAGTGTGAATCTCGTGAAAAATCAATGGATGGGACCTATTCCCGCTGGAGAGGCTGGCAGTATAGCGCTGAACAGGCCACTGTGCACGTGCTGATCTCTCAGCACTGAGATTGGTACAGGCACAGTAGCACTGCACTGCCTACCTCCCAATCGTTGGGCAGCAGACCTCCTCGCGTCTTCACGGAGGAGGACGCGAATAGTTTGCTCTTTACGGAGGAGGACGCGAATAGAATGCCGAGTATTAACGATGGAAAGATGGTAGGAGTTGAGGGCCTGAATGAGATCATTGTCACTAGAGAGGTAGTGCTCGACAGACTAGTGGGACTGATGGTGGACAAGTCCCCAGGACCGGATGGAATACATCCCAGGGTTCTGAAGGAAATGGCGGAGGTGATAGTGGATGCCTTAGTGATTATTTTCCAAACCTCGCTGGATTCTGGGGAAGTGCCGGAAGATTGGAAAATGGCTAATGTTAAGCCGCTATTTAAAAAGGGTAGCAGGCAAAAGGCAGGGAATTATAGGCCGGTTAGTTTTACATCTGTCGTAGGAAAAATGCTTGAATCTGTCATCAAAGAAGAAATAGCGAGGCATCTTGAGAAGAATCGTTTGATACAGCAGATGCAGCACGGATTCGTTAAGGGGAAGTCGTGTCTGACGAATTTGATGTGTCTAGTGAGGTGGTCGGAGGGGAACCAGTAGATGTGGTGTATCTCGATTTTCAGAAGGCGTTTGATAAGGTGCCGCACAAAAGTTTGTTACAGAAGGTTAGGGGGCATGGAGTTGGGGGTAAGGTGTTAGCGTGGATAGAGGATTGGCTGTCAAATAGGAGGCAGAGAGTAGGTGTCAATGGGTGCTATTCGGATTGGTGGTTGGTGACTAGTGGAGTGCCCCAGGGATCGGTGCTGGGGCCTTAGCTATTTACCATTTATATAGATGATCTGGAGGAGGGAGCTGAGTGTAAGGTGTCGAAATTTGCTGATGACACAAAGATAAGTGGAAAAGCAAATTGTGCGGAGGGTGTAGAAAGTCTGCAGAGGGATCTAGATAGGCTGAGCGAGTGGGCGAGGACGTGGCAGATGGAATACAATGTTGGCAAGTGTGAGGTTATCCACTTTGGCAGGAATAATAGTAAGAAGGACTACTACTTAAAGGGCGAAAAGCTGCAGCATGCTACGGTGCAGAGGGACCTGGGGGTCCTTGTGCATGAGTCGCAAAAACCCAGCCTACAGGTGCAGCAGGTGGTCAGGAAGGCAAATGGATGCTGGCCTTCATAGTGAGGGGGATTGAATATAAAAGTAGGGAGGTCTTGCTGCAACTGTACAGGGCACTGGTGAGGCCGCAGCTGGAGTACTGTGTGCAGTTTTGGTCGCCGCACTTGCGCAAGGATATTTTGGCCTTGGAGGGAGTGCAGAGGAGGTTCACTAGGCTGATACCGGAGTTGAGGGGGTTGAACTACGAAGAGAGGCTGAATAGACTGGGCTTGTACTCGTTGGAGTTTAGAAGGATGAGGGGAGATCTTATTGAGATGTATAAGATGATGAAGGGGATGGATAGGGTAGAGGTGGAGAGGTTCTTCCCGCTCAGAAAGGACAGCAGGATTAGAGGGCACAGCCTCAAGATAAGGGGGGTGCAGTTTAGAACAGAGTTGAGGAGGAACTTCTTCACTCAAAGGGTGGTGAATCTCTGGAATTCTCTGCCCGTTGAAGTGGTGGAGGCTACCTCGCTAAATATATTAAAGACGCAGGTAGATAGGTTTTTGGTAGGCAAGGGGATTAAGGGTTATGGGGAGAAAGTGGGAAAGTGGAACTGAGCCACTTCAGATCAGCTATGATCTTATTGAATGGCGGGGCTAGATGGCCTACTCCTGCTCCTATTTCTTATGTTCTTAAGCACCATGATCCCATGCTGCCACACCCCGCTAGCTCTCCAAACCAGTTTGGGCCAGCCTCCTCGACTCCTTCCCCCCCAACCCGAGCTCCAACCGGTCCGATTTCATCCCCACCACCACCTGCACTACCCCCCCGCCCGCCTGCCCCCGGCAACTTGCAGTCAGACATCCTGCCGCAGCCCTCACCCCCCACAGCAGGCTGACCCACCCTCGCCCCCCAAATGGCCAGCCCCGATTACTGGCCTCCCTCCCTCTCTCAGTGCAAAGTGGCAGTGGGACACCCACGTTACTGATCTCACCCCCACAACAGCCCAGCTCCCTATAAGCCTTGCCCCCACTAGACCCTGCCCCCGAAGCACTGCCTGATGCTTGATGAGCTTTGGCATTTTGCCCCTTGGGCAGTGCCTGGGAGCCAGGCTGGCACTGTCAACCTGGCAATGCCCAGAGAGCAACCCCCAGACCTGCTGGGGGATCTTGATGCCCCCCCCCCGCTTCACTCCAAGGGTTTGGGCTGCCTGCTCCCTGCTGGTGGAGAGCTATTGTAAACCCCTCCTAGACTGAAACACTCCTGGCGGGGGCAGAGACTCCAATGGGCCCAGAGACCATATGCAAAATAGACACAAATTAGGATTTAAATAAATTAAACAGTTCCACACCGATTTCTGGCGCGGAGCTGACAGAGCTGAAAATCCAGCTGTCAGAGATTCATGGAGGCCGTGGCATTCAGCAGGGAGCCCGTTAAACCTCCACTTGAATCTCCTGGCCCGCTATGTTGCTTTCGTGTAGGAAGCTGGGAGAATCATCCCCGTAAGGTTGTAAGTCCAGGGGCAGGGGAAGAGGGAGGAAGGTTCTTAAGACTATTCCAATGAAGCTGAATGGAAGCATGAGGAACTGCATGTCATCTTTCAGTTATTTTCTTACAGCCTTCTAAACTCAACACAGAGTTCAACAATTTTAGGTTTTAACTAATTTTCGGACTGCAGTTGATAATGTTTCTGCTTTTCTCACTTATACTTCCTCTGGACCCATCTAATTTTTTTTCTTCTTTATTTGCTCCATTACCATCATCCTTGCCTTGTGCTCTCATCCCTTTTGTCAGTTTAATCTCTCTGGCCTTCCACCTTACAACACACACCTTCCTCTTGTTCCTCCTCCCCGCCTCCTCTATTTCCAGCCTCTGTACTTACATAAAACATACTACATGTCCAACTTTTACCAGTTTGGACAAAAAAGTAATCAAACCAAAATACTAATTCTATCTCCACAGAGGCTGCATGACATGCTGAATAAGTCCAGAGCTTCCCCTTTTTATTTCAGTTTTCAACATCTGCAGTATTTTACATTTGAATACTTAATTCTTTGATTTAGAGCCCATTCCAGGTATTTTTCTGTTCCATCTTATAATCATTTCAGTAACAGAAGAAAAACTAAGATCTTTGCCCATTTAAAAAGTTGACAGTGAGCGCTGGCATTGTGGACAAGAATACAAAATTAGGAATAGGAGTAGAACATTTGATGCCTTGAGCTTGTTCTGCCATTCAATAAGACAAGGCTTCCTAAACTGAGGTTATGAGATGATTCTGGGGTTGCAAGCTTGTCTTTCTCTCCTATCACCCTCACACAATTTCCACTGAGAGTTATGGCACTTTTGAAGACTCAAATTGGAGTCCCAGTGGGAAACCATTTGGGAAGCACTGCAATAAGATCATACCTGATCTGACTGTGGCTTCAACTATTCTTTCCTGTCTATCTATCTATCTAACTCAGCCTTGAATGTATTCAATGACCCAGCCTCTGGAGAAGAGAATTCCACAAACTAAGGACCCTCTGAGATAAAGAAATTATGCTTATCTCAGTTTTAAATGGAAGACTCCTAATGTTTAAACTGTGTCCCTAATTTGAAACTAGAGGAAACATCGTCCCAGTATCCATCCTGTCAAGTCCCCAAGAATCTCACGTGTTTCAATATCATGCGAACAAATTAATAGAAAACTGGTTTAAATTCACAGTATCACAAATGTTATGGCGCAGAAGGAGACCATTTGGCACTTCATATCTTCACCAGGTTATCGAATGAGCAATTCATCAAATTCCATTCTCCCGCCTTCTCCCTAAAACTCTGCACATGCTTCCTTTTCAGATAACAGTCTATTTCCTCTTTAAACGCTTCAATTAAACTTACAATAAACAAATTTTCAGGCAGAACATTCCAGGCTCCAACGACCCACTGCACAAAAATGTTTACCTCAAATCACTTACTATTGCATCTTTTACTAATTACTTTAAACCTGTGCCCTATCATTTTTCATACTTTCATGAGTGAGAACAATTTCTCTCCCTCTATGCTGTCCAGACCCCTCATGATTTTAATAGCTCTATCAATTATTCTCTCAATTGAAAGTTTCACATAATAATTGGCCCCTGTCTTATCCATGTCAGCAGAAGCAAATGATGAGCATAGATCAAGGCTGTGAAGTTTAATTTGGGTCATCCCCCCAGTGGATGAATGGCAGAGTGGAATCAATTTCTGCAGAGATCAAGCAGCACAAGCAGAGAAAGACAGAGCCCATCCATTGCAGCAACTGGATTATTAGCATACACTGATTGGTACATCATGCCAATAAGAATGCTTCAGCAACCTCCATCGCAAACCACCAGCCAGAATATCAGAGCGCTGCAATACAACTAAAATAAGTCTCTCCTCAGCTCTAACTGGAGCCAGTGGATCATTTACAAGGTTTCTCTGGCTATACTCGTCTTTGGCCTTGGCTGGGGTCTCAGAAGGAGCAATACCTTGGACTGTGGTTGTTTTTATTGGCTGGACACAAAACAAATTAATCAAGATCCAATTTTGCAGTCAAAGTTCCCGGTGAAACCAAACGAAGGTTAATGCTGACACTTTTCAAACTGAGAGAGCAGTTCCATTTCAGGATGGCTGCATGCCCAGGATTCACATACATGCTAGTCATAAAAAAAACGTGTGGTCAATGTTACAACTATCCAGTCTGGATTTTAACAAACTACTACCATTACACCAGCTGTCAACCTGCTGAAAATGGAATAAGCTGGCTCTGGTCTGCCATTTACTGTCTACTTCAATGATTGCATCTCCTAATCTTACAATCTATTAAAATAGATTGAAGAATTCATATTTAATTTATGCTTGTCATTTAGTTCATTACAAATATTAGCCTCTCATTATGCTTATTAAAAATGGTACATAATGGCAATATTCCAAATGCACTGCACTTGCTGATAGTGCTGGGAACAAAATGTTAGGAGACACAAGGTTATGCACCAGGGCTGTTTAAGCATGAAAAGGGAAGTCCAAAAGTTTAATCTAAAATAAATACAATCTAAAAAAAAACGCAGCATTGGAAGAATTAACTGAACAGATTGAACTCGTAACAGAAATGAAAAACTAAACCACTTGCTTTTATATGGTGTCTTTAAGATTGTAAAACATCCCAATTTTTTTTAAAGTTTATTTATTAGTCACAAGTAAGGCTTACATGAACACTGCAATGAAATTACTGTGAAATTCCCCAAGTTGCCACAGTTCAGCGTCTGTTTGGGTCAATGCACCTAAACTGAGATGAAAGGAGGCTATGCTCACATCAGCAGAATGTGACATTGCAAAGAACAGCCTTGTATAACTGGAGAAAAACCCAAAATAAAATGCTCCCTAATATTGAACATCAAACTGAGGATTAAACTGAAGTAGCCCACAAAATCCTTGAAGTGTTTAATACTGCAGAATAAAACCTAAGCACAGCACAGTTTACAAAGTGAACCAAACTGAAGATTAAAGAGTTGAGTTGCTCCACCAGAACTAAGACAATAACACCTCTTCTCGTCTTTCTTTTTGCCCTTTCCCCATTCTTCTGTTTGACCCAATCCATCTCAATCATCATCCTCTCTCCATTTCTTCCTATATCTTCCTCTCCCCTTCTGTCTTGTCATTATTGTTCTTTCTCCTTTTCCACTTTTCTCTCTTCCTCCTCTCCTTTAGTCCCTCCCATTTACTCTTCTCTTAGAAGTAGTAAATGTTTTGTGCAACTATTCTTCTTTTCCATCATGACATTATCCAAAGAGGCAGAATCACCAGATATAGTGCCAGTTTCATCTTTACTAGGGCCAAATGAAGGTAAGAAGACATGACGCAAGTTTACTTATTTTATCAATATGGCAGCAAAGGCCTGATGCAAGTTTCCATGGCAATTCGTTGCCAAATGATCAATTGCCATTAGGAAAACAGCAAAAGAGCATTTTGAGTGTTCAAAAGAATTATGTTGATGACTACAAGGACTCACACCCTGAAAAACAGCAAGGTACTGTTTTGATTTTCATCTACAATACCAAACTTATTATTACAGTGTACTTGGATGCATGGTGGACATTTGCATACCACGGAAAATGATGGATGCATCGGTCCCTTTTATGCTAAAGATTGTGTCCCAGGTTGAGGTCACTCTCATGCCAAATTCAATCACTTCCTGTGCAGTCCTACTTGCACTTTCAGCGGAAGAGCAAGACTTGATCAATTCACATCTTTGATTCCAGTAAAATATTACTGTCAAACCTTTATTTGGCAATGTACAACAAAAATACTGATTACTCCAATGGGAATAATCCACAAAAATATTGAATGAACACTGGAAATGCTGCCTTGGTTTAATAGATTATGAGAAAAATTATTCATCAGTTTTTAACGTTAATTTTAAATCATTAAAAAATGTTCAAATAACAATATAAAGCTCCAAATTTGCTTCATACTGACATGCTTCTCATACTGAATGCCCTGTAGATTTATAGAAAATTTTACTCCTTGCAAGATAATTCAGAAGCCCTGCAAAATTTTACAAATGAGAACTCTACAGTTATTTTGTCTTTGATTGCAGAAATGCAGGATAAGAAAGCAATAGGAACTAAATTAATCCAAATCTACTGACTCCTTTTCATTCAATTTGAATTGGTTGATCTGACACATTGCAGTGTCAAATTATGATTAGGTGCCTAAGTAAACTACTATCTACCTTGCGGCTGGGCAGGAATGTGGATTCATATTGGATTTCTACAACCAGCACCTTTACAGTGCTTTTACTCAAAGAAGTATACTGTAACTGTAGGTTTGGGACTGTAGAATGATGAGGCCAATGGATTGAAAAGCTTTCTTCAATTGAATGTTATGATGGCAATTTTAATCCTCATAGACTGGTGGAGATTGGGCGTGGGTAAGAATGCACAAAAATATTTAAAATTTCAAATCCATCTATTTCCAGTTTCAATGACTTGTGATGGGGAAGTGGACAACCCATTCTCAGGTGGTGGGTGGGTCAGCTATTGAAATCTTTTGAAGAGGATACCTGTCCTCATTTCAACAGCATTTTAATTTGTAAGTGGGTGAAGGTCAAGTTTGCTGGGCTTTGGGAATCGTGGTACATAAAAGACACAAAAGGGAGTGGTTTCTGGCCCCGCCACACCTGGAGCAGATTACACTAATCTGAGAAAATTGCATGTGGGCCCAAAAATGGGCTCCATGCCCAGCACCAAAAGGGTTGCAATCATTCCGGCCCCTTACTATTGGTGCAAACTGGATCTCGCTCAGAAAGGGCACGGAGCTGATTAGCCTATTTAAAGTAGCATTTAAATATGCTTAGTCCATTCGATGATGGATTCTCCGAGTTCCTGGGATCTTCCAAACTTTGGGGTGGCGAGAACCCAGTGAAAATCACTACTGGTCCTCACTAGCGGAAACCACGTGTGATGACCATGCCATCGAAGCCCCTGGGAGGTCTGGGACATAGCTAGACAATGCCCATCTGGCACTGCCCATCTGGCACACTGGCAATGCCCACTTGGCACACTAGGAGTGCTTGCTGGACACTGTCAGAGTGTCAGGTGGCACTGCCAGTGTGCCAAGTGGCACTGCCAAGGGGTGGAGGGCTATGAAGGGGAAACATTAGGAAGGCCCCAATTCCTTAATGTTGTTGACTCATGTTGGGGAGGAGGGTGAAGAAACAAGCCGCTACTGGGGGAAATGGGGTGTGTGCCCTGACGTCCGTGGAGGGGATCTTACAATGCTTTGTGAGATTGGAGTGCCCTTTCAAAATGGCGCCCAAGTGCTTTACAATCATATTCACCAGTAGGTTGAGGGCCCTTTCATGGCCTTGACCTTCCCAGAACTGGCACGGAACTCACCACTCTCCCAAAAAAAAAGTAAGGGCAGAATTTTACAAAAAGATTCGAAGTACCAAACAAGCGAAAAGCATGTCATTAATATTTAACTTGACTCTGCGCCCTTTCTGAGCACGAAGCCAATTTCACCAGCAAAGTACTGGTACAATCGGGAGAGGACAAATTTTGCCTCTCGCCTGATCTTACCACCTAGCCTCACTGAAAGTCGGGTAAGACAAGGTCGAAAGATCTCGATTGCTGTCTGATCCACTCTGCACAGATTGGTGTGGATTACTCCGGTTTTCTCATCTTTATGACGCTTACGCCGGAATTTTCCAGCCGTTCATGCCTGCAGGATTCTCTGGGCACGCTGCAGTGAATGGAAATTTCTCAGCGTGCCTTGGTGGGGTGTGAACAGCCAAAAAATTCTAGCCTTTGTAATTTTTTGCCAAAATTCCACCCAAAGTGTTGGATCCACGAGTTATGTGCAATTAATGCAATGTTTGTAGGCCAGGAGGCACAGGAGTATTTTTCCCTCCAGGTTGAATATCTTACCTGCACATAACTGGACACCCTCCCTTACCAACCATTCCCCCTGCTCCCCACAATCTGTGTTGTCTTCTGTTTCCCAGAAGCTTTCTATCCTGAGAGGCAGCAACCTGTCAATTAGATTGTCTGTCATGTGAGAAATAAATCAAAACAATTTCAAAGACTTTCTTCAGTTAACTTCTGCTGCCAGGTGTCTGGAAACCCTTACATCTAGGTTTCCCATCAGAAAATCCTTCTTGTCCCTACCAATCCTGAGTACATATTGTCACCTGTGGCTTTACGAAGGCAATTGGAAAACTAGCAGGTAATTTCTGTTCAAAGTTAAATGTCAGTAATAAATATGTTTTTGAACTCTATACAGGACTTGGAAAGCCTGGATTTTCTCTAGTAATCTAATCATCATTTTGCTAAGAGAGCAGCTTGTTAAACAAATCAGATATTATATAAAACACTGCACGACTTATATGCATAAGACTTATTGCATACCCATGCAATGAGAATGAGCAGTTCCATCCTTTGAGCTTCAGCACTTTAAGCTGTTATTGAATTTATTTAACTGTTTCCTGATTTCCTATGGAAGAATCTATTTCTGTTTTCTTATGTACAGAATATCTTACAGAATTTTAAAATCATAAAAACACCTGGTTGATAAAAGGTTGGAGACAGCTCTCTGGCAATCGCCCTCGCAATAGCAGATTCATTGCTTGCAGCCTGTGAAGCCTGATCTGCTGCTTCAGCCTTGGTTTTTGCATGTGAAGATCTGAAAGGAAATATAAAGGTGCTTAGAAACTGACAGTTTAACATTTAAAGCACGGAATATAAAAACAGCATGAAGTTCAATTTTTGACTAAATCAGTGTAATTCTCAATATCACAGAAAGGATGCCAAGAAGTTGACACCATTTATAAAATGTTTGCATCAGAATGCCCCACTGTTATAATCTCCATTATTCCATTGCAATTTTGTTTTTATTGACTCTCTTCTATTCTGGAGTGGAGTTTATGTAACTCACTGTTGCTTTTCCTTCTCAATGATGATTTGAGGCCGGAAAGCAGGAAGTTATCACGTGGTCCAAACAAATATCATGTCAATTCTAGGCACAAAATGTTGGGAAACCGCTGTGATATCTGTTTTGTTTTTGTAGTAATAATATTGTTTGACTCTAAGTTAGGAAGTCACTTTGGTGAAGTAGTCAGATTTAATGAACTAGCCCAATATTTCATGACTTTCATCTATACAGCAACACTTCCAAAGTTTTACATCATCAAAGTTTTTAAAAATACATCACACTTAAAGGCCAGTAACACTTTAAATTTTTCTTTATTCCTCTTGATACAGATATTTTCACAAACAGAATTCCCTTCTTTTGTTTTACTTTTATTATCCTAAGTTTTTTAATTGCATGTGATATTAACATAGTTTTGCATTTAGTAACTCTAGCTGCAGAGACAAAGAGAGCATTGGGTTTCTGTTCAGTGGACTGGAGTTCAAAACGCAGCATTAGCTGACATTCAGATTCACTAATTTATGTGTGGAGGACTTTACTAGTACACTGATGAAATACTAGTATTAGGTTGCTGGACCCCACCCCAAGTTATATTATGAAGTCAGACTAGACACCAATAATTTTCCCACGCAAAGAAAGGACGCTTTGTCTCAGGAGTAAATCCATCGATAAATTAAGGAACTTTTTATCAAATCAAGCTTTATTCATAACACAGTCCAAGCATAATGCTAACAAAATGAAGCAGTTTAACTCTTAACCATTGAACAATCTTTAAACATGAAAAGAAACAACTCTAATGTCTAACTTATCACTATTTCAGTTCCAATTAAGCAATAGTCTTAACATAGACTTATATCCCACTTCAATTACAATTAGCAAACTCAGGCATACATGCTTTAAATTGTGCTTGAACTTCCAGAGAGACTTTGCAGGGAAAGAGAGAGAGAAAGCAGTTTGGAGGTTTCTATTTTTAAACAGCCCTCTCCAGCAACTGAACACAGGTAAAACTGTTTCTTTTTGCTACAACCTAGCTTCCCCCACTTCTAGTATCACATGAATATATGACCCTGTACATCCAACTCAGCTTCTGTAACATTAATCAAAAAAAATTCAGGGGACCTCTCTAGCTATACAGAAGGCAGGCTAAGGTGGGAAGGGTAAGTAGAGACTAGATATGGGAGGCAGTCTAAGGTTGGAAAAGTGGTAAAGTGGAAAGGTTGAATGGAGGCTGGCCATGGGAAGAAGATGAAATATGGAAGGGAGAGAGGCTGGCCAGGAAAGGAGGTCAAATTGTCTGGATCAGAGAGGGAGCCTCAGGGAAGGAAAACAGGCGGTCTTGGACAGGGAGATAGGCAGTCTAGAAATATGGGTTAGCAGTAACATGGGATGGAGGGAAGAGCCTTGATTGTTGGGTCTGGAGGTCCTGTAGTTGAGTGAGAGAGGGGCTTTCTGGGCAGGGATGGTGGGAGAGAGATGGTCTGAGAGAGCAAGGCCTGCGCTGTTGATGGTGGGGATCCTGGGATTGAACTGAGGATACTGAGCAGCAGATAAAACAATCACAGTAAGAGTGGGTTAGGTGGGATGCACTCGGGTGGCAGGTTCTAAGGCGATAGTCTGGTAGGTGAATGTTTCATGGGGAATTCATGAAAACAGATTAAGCAGTTGGTTTGGATAACAGGAGGAGTCAGGAAGAGGATGAGCATGGGGACAGTGGCTTGGACGGCAGGTTAGGCATATGTTGAGTGATGATTATACATATAAAATTGGAGAGAGTTTCAAGGGTGAAAGAAGGGGAGAAGAATGATTATATTAGGTGGGTTTAAGATGGTGGGGAGAAGTTGGTGGTGATAGAGGAGAGTCGAAGGTGGTGGACTGAGTCTTAAATGCCATGCGCACCATTTTGGGATTCTCAGTTATGCAATGCCATTGCTCTGAAACTGCGATCCCTCAAAGTGGGTGGAGGGTCTTTTCAGATGCTGGTAAGGTGGAGTCCAAGGTAAGCACAATTGACTGACTGAAAGGACATCCTAATAATCAGAGAACTCATGAAGATCATGCTCAGTTGTGTTCTCCTCTTTTTGGTGAACTCCACATGGCAGCTGGGCTCATGGGTCTCATAACATTGAGATCTCAACAACATCTGGAGCTGCAATTGATTCTATACAATTTGCCATTAGCTGCAGTTAGAGGCAGTGATAAAGGGAGGGAGGTGGATGACTCCAATGGGCACAGCTAGTGGATGGTAGCAAAGTCCTGATTCTAAACCTCCATTCTCCTGGTTGAATGCTCCTAGTTGACAAGGGCTCAAGTGATAAGTCTTTCTATGATGCCAATGCAATGGTCTCTCTATACAGTCTTCAGGGTAATGGAGGCAAACTAGTGTCTAAAGGAGAATTCTCGCACATGGCTATCACGATCCTGGCGAAGACCAATGTCTCCATGCAAAGTCATATTTGAACAGAAAGAACAATCATCTCTGCTCAGGATATCCTTTATGTAAAAGAAGTAGGGTGGGGATGCCAAGTTTAGATGAAAGCCAGACATAACGCTCAGAACTGGCTTGGTGCCTCTGGGATGGTGGAAACCTGAATGGAAAATGCTCAGTAGATTGAGTACTGTAATTCATTCACAGATCCACTGAGGCCTAGATGATATAGGCTCCAGGTAACTTTCCTTTCTTAGTGCCTCTCATCCAGATGAGAAGGAGCAGGGACTGGTGCAGGTAGGCACAGGGCCAGGAGGTGCAACAACAGGCAGTGGGGTCTCAAGAAGGTTAGTTAGGATGCTGGCAACCAGGGGCCAGTGCAACAACAAGAATTGGTCCAACTACAGGTATAATCATAGGCACTGCAGCTATCTACAGATGAGTGAAAGGCAATGCTAGAGGCACCTTAGAATGTCCAGAATGTGATGCACACTTTCAAGTTCATTTGCAGGGAGAATCTCACCTGTACTATGGGTTACTAAGTAGCAACAGTCCAGACCTGTCCATTTACCATTCTTCTTTGCATGGATAGCCTCACCATCCTTGCCACAATCCAACACACAGGTCCATTTTACTCTCTCTAACTTCATGGACTAAGATCACAGTCCTTTAATGAGGTCCATAGCACTTTGGTTGCAAAGTCTTTTTTTTGTTTACTTTATTCCAATCCAATCAAATTAAAGCCAATTCAGAGTCCCAACAACTTTGGTTGCAAAGTCTACTGTAACCATCAGCAAGAAGATTAGTAGGCCAAACAAATGTAAAGTTTCACAAAGCCTTCAATCTGCTCCGTACTCATCTCCTTAGACCTATCTCTTTAGGGAAGTATATTTTTAATTTATTACACAGTTTGTTGATTAAGTTTATTTGGTTAATGCAAAGAAGCATTAATCTTACACTTAATCCTCTTTGCAGTTAAAGCCATCTTGCCTGTTACCTCCATGGTTACTTCATTTGCATGTTAGCTCAAAAATGACAAACCCATTAATGATTGGATGTGCCAACCACATCTTTCTCCAGACATGTGTGAAACCCTCTGGTTTTCTACTGCTAATAAGATAATGTAGAGCCTCATTTCTTCAACCTTGAAACTGTGTCGACTGTGTTTTTTTGCCGCTTACGTTACTTGCTCAACTCATCCAGAGTCCTCCTTGCATCGATCCACATCTCACATCAGGGCAACAGCAGCAGAAGATGTAATGACCACGTTGAATACATCTTAGAGCATTTTAGAGTGGTGGGGGAGAAGATCTCATTCTGAGATCTGCCAAGTAGAAATTCAAGTGAATTTTTGACAATAATGGGATTTCATCGATTACATGAAGGAGATAAAGATCTAAATCTAATAAAAGTGCATGCAGTTGGATGCTCCACATTAGGGATAGGGGCTACAAAATTTGGTTGCTGGGTTGGTGCTACGGAAACCGGAAACTAAAGAAAACTATTGTCTGGAATACTGAGGTGGCCTGCGCACTGTGTGCTGACTGTAAGGGTATTAGTGTGGATACTCTATGCAGGTGACAGAAGCATGGAGGGTGAGCTGATTGAGGTGCCAACAACCCTTTAACACTGATCTGACACACGAGCTGTCATCTTGGACCATATAGATTTTGTTAGCAACCTATCTTAATCATTCCCATTTAACATGAGTTCAATAGCTTGAGACACCACCCTTCCTCCCATGCCCCATCACTGCTCACCATTCCAACAGCCACACTCCCAGTAGTGCTATTTAAAAAATTAAACATGAAATGTTTGGATCAGGTGTTTTTGAGTTATTTATGTAAACACCCCTGACAATTTGTTTGGGCCTTCTTTTGTCCTCACACTACTGCCTAAGTGTGCATTCTGATCACACTGAAGACATCCTCCTCCAAGTGCGAGGCTCCTTAGGTCGCTTGAGAGGAGACGTAGCCCATTCCTGATTCCCCTACTGTGTCCTGACAGCCCAGCCTCTCATGAGACCCACTCAGGTAACTCACAGTCACCCACAGCGCTGAGCCTCCTGTTTTCAAGCGTTCTCACCTTACGGCCAGCCACACTAAGGAAGGGCACTTCTTCAGCTGTGATAATGGACAGGAACACAGGAGGAGGAAATGGGAAGCGTTGCCTGCACACCAGCCTTCACAACCCCTCTTAAAGCAAGGGACACTCCGATAAAGGGAAGGTCAGGTCTACAAGTGAATCCTGAGGACTCCTCTCCGAGTGTCACATCTGAATGCAGTCATGATGTGGAGATGCCGGCGTTGGACTGGGGTAAACAGAGTAAGAAGTCTGACAACACCAGGTTTAAGTCCAACCGATTTATTTGATAGTAAACTCACAAGCTTTCGAGGTTAACCTCTTCGCCAGGTGAATCCTGACAAAGAGGTTAACCTCGAAAGCTTGTGAGTTTACTATCAAATAAATCGGTTGGACTTAAACCTGGCGTTGTCAGACTTCTTACTGTGTTTATCTGAATGCCCCACATACTCTCCAGTGCACCCTGAGCAGTGAACACCCCAGGGGATGCTGGCTGCCTGAGCACTCACCTCCAAACTCCCCCTCAAAGTTGAAGGTGCCAGGTTCGCGCTTATGTGGAGCCATTGTAAAATGTATTCTGGCGCCTGCTGAATATCCGGTGAATGAGGAATTCCCAGCAGGTGTGCTCACTAAAGTATTAAAATGAGCTTTCTGTGATCCCGCTACTTGTTTCACACTACTCCGCTGGCAAGGGCCCAGGAAGATCAAAATTCGCTGGTGCAAATTTGCTTGCTGCGTTTGAGTGTGCACCACTATTCCCACAGATGGAGTGCACAGGGTCAAATTTGTCCCAAAAGAAAATCATTTCTTGGATATTTTCCATACCATACAGCAATGCTCAAAATGAACGCATGTTCTCCATGATGATCACTATTTGGAGAACTAAGAGTAACAGACTGGAAGTGGATAGTCCAAAAGCTGAGCTCCAGATCAATTTTTCAAAAGATCTGTATACTGAGTTCTTGGAGGACAAAACACTTCTAAATGCAGCCACCAGAAATGGACACAAATATAAAAACTAATCGTTCCCATGGTAGTTGCTTTGAACTGTTGACATTGTTACAAACTATTTTAATATATGCATATAAATATATGTGTGTCTGTGTTATTCTCCAACAAGTATTAGTTGTTAATGTAATTAGTCTTTAAACATAATCAATAAAGTGATTAATACAATTGAAGCAGCAACAGTGCTCCATATTCAATGTAATTAATTATATTGGCAACTCAGCAAGGCCATAGCTTGCCTCATTGCCATTTTTTTACTGGGAATTAATGAACCAAGTAGCATGGTTTGCATCTGATATTTATGATTCCACCAATGATCACCCTTGCACTTCCCATTTTATTTTCTAGACGATAAGGCACACATGTTTCACCTCTAGAAATAGAATATAATGGCCATTCCACATAATGCTTCAATTAATGTGTAACATAATTAGAAATTGATAACTCAGTTGGGCACACTAATCAATAAACAGCATGAATATGGAATTCAGATTTGGATTGAAAGGTAAATATTGGCCAATACACTTGGGAGAACACACTGCTATGTGGTTATTCCCAAAGGACTTTTATATAAACCTGATAGAGCATATGGGGCCTCTGTTTAATATCTCATCTGAACAATGATATCTTCAAAAGCACTCCCTCAGGGATGTATTGGTGTTAGGTTAGACAATGAGATTTGTGGTCTCCCTGATGTATGATTTGAACCCAAAACCTTCAGAGGCAAAATGCTAAATGGTGCCAAAGCTAACACCTAATTAAACAACTATAGAATGGAAAGCAATGTTAGATTGTTGAAATGACATTTTGTAAGCAGAAACCAACAATGGTCTGTCAACAGTTAATAATGAGCATTTTAAGTGCAAAGCCACTTGGTATGTACGTACCTCCCACAGAGAGGTTAAGCAAAGTTGTGTCAATTATAAAGATAATACCATCAGAACATGATTTCAGAATTCAGTTATAAGCATCATCTTTTAATCACCATGGCATCTTACTAAATTAATTTTGATAATGTTTATGCTTATTGTTATGGTTACAAGAAATGTTCCATTTATGTTCCAACAATGTTCTGAGACCATCAACAAGGAATGATTTTAAATGGGATAGCTTTCCAACAGGATTTGGCCACAAGGGAAGTGCCTTGGAACTCAGTGCTGGGTCCTCTTCTGTTGATTAACAATCTGGAGGAGAGCCAAGGAATTACATTTGCAAATGGCATATTTAGAAGTAATATAGAGGAGGGAAATTAATAGCAACTGGATGTGGAATAGATTAGGGGAAGTGACCTGAAGTTTTGCAAATATTCTTCAGTATAGATAACCATGCAGTTATGCACATTACATAGACATAAGATAGGACACCAAACCTTTGCACTTAATGTAGCACTGGCATCTGGCTGAGTCTAGATACTTAGGCAGGGCATTTGCAATCTACGAGCTGCATAAATGGTTTTACTGCCGAGAGCAGATCTTGGGTGACTATTGTCCAGGGCGTGGTTTTTTTTTTGAAAGGCTGGGCGAAAGGTAATAATAACAGGAGTACCTGGCCATTAGCAATTAATGAGCCTGATGGTATGGAAGAATGAATCAACATATGAAACGACAAGGCCCAAATTCTTCAAGATAATTACTGTTTACTGACAATGATTCAGCTTTGTCACAAGTTTTGACTTTTGGGTTACAGCATATTGAATATACACTTTGAATTCAAAACTGAACTTTAGGTCATTGTTGACACCTTTGCAGTGTATGAGAAACTGGGCCTTCCAACGAACACCCAGAAAACTGATATCTTCTTCCAACCAGCTACAATAGCAAAACAACTGACCTGAACTCTATTCAAGGGCTGATCTGGTGCTAGGAATTTGGGGCTATGAAATTTAAATTAGTTTTAAATAGAAAGGAATGCAGAAAAAAATCTCTCCTCTCTGTAGTTGCTGCAAGTGTGCATTTATGGCAGCTTTGATAATTTAAGCTATGACATTATATCTATACTATTTTAAACAGTATAATGCCTCTGTTAAAATAAAGATGAAGGAGCTGGATATGAATATGTTAAGTATTTGCATGACAATATTGTATTGCACATTTTCCAGTCATATCGAAATTCACACAAAGCTAAAGAAAGACTTGTATAACTCATTCACATGCTTCTGCAAGTCATTTTCCCTCCTCCCAAAGTTCAGCATTCAGTAATTATTTTCAAGCATTCTGTTTTCATTGACTAACAAATAAAAATCCTCATACTGGCTTTGACTCACAGGAAATAATTCCATTTTAACTACAGGTAGTTCATAAGTCAAACCTAACTACAACACATACATTGACACAGTGACCCAAGCCAGGAATCAAACTCACAGCTCCAGAGACCTGGGTTCGATTCCCAACTTGGGTCACTGTCTGTGTGGAGTTTGCACGTTTTCCCCATGTCTGCGTGGGTTTCCCCCAGGTACTCCAGTTTCCTCCCACAGTCCAAAGATGTGCAGGTTGGGTGCATTGGCCATACTAAATTGCCCCTTAGTGTTCCAGGACGCGTAGGTTAGAGGGAATAGTGGTGTAAATACGTGGGGTTTTGGGGATAGGGCCTATGTAGGATTGTAGTTGGTGCAGACTCGATGGGCTGAATAATCTCATTCTACACTGTAGAAACCTTCTATGGTTTCTAAGTGTCTCATTTCACATGAAGAATATGTTTAACAATTTTAAAAATTCAGTATTATTTTTTGTGAACAAAACAAAACTGATAAAAATAGCAACAACAAAAACACAGATTGTTTCAAATTATATTGCTATCTATTAACATATGTATAATATTCAAGTAATGGTTCTGAATGACGAATAATGCGGCAATCACACAAAACAGATGTCAAGTGCATTTTTAGCATATGGATACCTTCTCAGTGTTTATGTCAATCAATAGTTTGCGTCAATAAAGCCCAGTGAGAATATTACAACATATTGGGGGGAATTTTCCCATCCGGCCCATTGTGGAAATAGCGGCAGGCGGTACAGAAAACTTGGCTGACTATTTATAGGTCCATTGACCTTGGGCAGGAATTTCCAGTCTTGGGTCACATGCATTCAGAAAATCTCATCCATCATGGGTCACATCTAGTTTTTTTTTAATTACAGACGTTTCACATCGAATATACTTTAAAGTTGTTAGTTTTTTTTGTTTGATAATTTTCACAGTTTTTTGTTCAATCTCTTAATGGTGAATGTGGCTTTGTAACTTGAATTTTATACAATGAATAATGCTTCAATTTTGAGAAAGCCTGCTCTATTTAATCATTTCACCACACTTCACATTGGAAAGCTTTGGGTCATAATCCTTAACAACCTGAGGCCCCAAATAGTTTAATTTCTTAGCTCACTCACCTCTAATTGGTCAGAAGCTCTTCCAAAACAGAGAGTTGACTGAAAGCTGTCTTGTTATCATAGAATCCTGTGGTGCAGAAGGAGGCCATTTGGCCCATCAAGTTGGCACAAACCACAATCCCACCCAGGTCCTATCCCCCTAAACCCATGCATTTACCCTAGCTAGTCCACCTGACACTAAGGGGCAATTGAGCATGGTCAATCACCTAACCCACACATCCATGGACTATGGGCAGCCTAGTTGCAACTCACTGTTGGAGGATAAGTAACAGGGAGAGACATTTTTCAGGCTGTTGCAGGTGGGAAGGAAACATGCTATTGGACTCTGATTCACTCCTTTTAAGTCTGAAGAAACACTCGTGCTACTTCTGGCCTCACAAAGGAAAGTTTAACACTTACCTTTCAAGGTTCCTTCAATCCTCAAGGCTACTTTCAGTAAGCAAGGTGGTCCTCCTGCTCAGATTACAATTAAAAGGCCCAATTTACATACATGTAAGAGACCAATTATCCATCATTATAAATAGTGGTGTTAAAATTCCCATGGGATAAGAATAGAGGGATGACTGACGGACCTGCTCAATTTTATCAACACCATCTAACACAAGGAGTGTTAAAAATTCTCCCTTTTTTCCCCAATATACTTTAACTGCACTTATCTCATTGTCATTTTTCCTATAAATCGCTGATTAATTTTATAGACTGACTTAATATCGTTAGTTTTGTGTTTGATATAAACACAAATATGGGTTAACATTGTTTGAGGTGTAATTAATTCAAAACAGATAAAATGGTTTGCACCAGTGAAAGAGTTGACTAACTCTACTGAGTGAATTTTAAGTAAGCAATCTTTAGCGGCTGGGCTGTTAAAAATATCCACAGCAGGACCAGGAAAGTGAAAACTCAGCTCTATTTCCCCCTCTTGATTATCAATGACTTTTGATGGAAAGTCCACATGTGTTGGTGGCTGGTGAGTTCAGCTGTGATGTCCTCTGGAAATGACTGATGGACAATCATTGCCTTTGTTCACACTTGGATAAACACATGCGTGAAATACTGGAAATGCGAGCACGTACACAACCTTCACAAGCAGTAGTCAGCACCTTAAACAGATAAATGAAGAAAGTTTGAGGGAGGAGAGTGAGTAAAGTAGCAGCCCCGGCAGTACAGCAGACTTTCCTTTGCTGTAGCGCCGATTCTTGGCCATGTTGTTAACGTTCTTCAGCAGAATGATAACAAACATCTGATTGATGACTGCAAAGGTTTGGATGCAGGCTACGCTTGAGTTTCAAAGCTTGGATGTCTGTATTTTGGAGCTAGAGAGCGTGGGAATAGGCTAGAAAAGCACACAAGGAGCCAGGAGAGTTTAAAAAAAACTGGCCAGTAACCAAAGCTCAGTATCTTTAAAAAACAATGTGAAAGTGCAATGTAGATCTTGAAAAGTAGTCGGCATATCATTTTAAGATGTTCTGAATTGCTTCACAATGCAAAAGGCAAGGTGACCACACCCACTAAGAAACATTTTGTTTTATCTCTTTGGCCCTGAACTTCTATGGAGTGCCAATCAGAGTCAGATTCAACTTCTTCCTGACAACATGCCTCGGTGGCTTGGGGTGGAATTTTATTATTTTTTTCCCAATGTTGTCTCAGGCAGCAAAAGCAGGAGGCAGCCCACCAGCACCTTGCCAGCTATTCCCACCAAATTTTCAAACACTTTGAAAAAAACGGAAGGGATGGGATCCATAATATTATGCTGACTGGGTGAGTGGGTGGGTAGGGGGGGCTCAGAATGAGCCCATCCACCAGCAACCTCAGCCCTAATAGATCAGATTTCCCCAATCTAAAAGTAAAAATAATAAAATAAGATTCCTTTCCCCCATGGAAACTGAAACCCCCCACGCCCCCATTAGCAGACATGGAACACCTCCCCCTTCCCCTCTGGGAACACATCCTCACGCCAAAACACCCAAATGGAAGCCACTCTGACACTACAAGGTTAGTGCCCAAACATGACCCTCTCTTCCTCCCAGCAGCCGTACTTACCCGTTGTCAGGTCCTTACTGATTCAGACCTTTTGTAAACTCTGCCAACGTGATGTCACACCTGCAGGGGGAAATTCCTTACATAGGGGATAATACAGTGGGGAAGCGCGCTAATGATACTTAAATGTATGGTAATTGTTCCTGACTTCTTATGGTGGCATGACATGTATGTCTATCAGGATTCAGCCAGCTCTGTTAGTAGTGATGGTCTCAAACCAGTATTTTTGATGGATACTGAAGTACTCTTGTTACCATCAGTGCTCCTTTCCAAATGATTTTTCATCAGCTGAGGGAGGGCTGTAGATGGCCAGTAGGAGGTTTCCTTGCCCATGTTTAACTCAATGTCATAAACATCATGGTATCATAAGTCAATGTTGTGGCCTCCCAAAGCTAGCCCCTCCTTCCCAACTATATCTTATGTGCTGCCACCCTCTGGTAGGTCTGTCTTGTTTGTGAGATAGGACATACTCAGAAATAGTGATCCAGAAGTCTGGGACATTGGCTGTATCATATCATTCAATGAGTATGGCTATTTGTCAGTAAGAAAGAAAAGGTATAAAAAAGTATAAAGATACGTTATATTATACTAATGCATACAAGGCAGTAAATAAGGGTGAAATTAGTGAAGAATTTTTTGTCTATAGCTCATAAAATAAGCTGTGTAACAATAAAACACAATTTGGGCATTCAGGACATTAACAGTATGTGAGTATCATCTTGTGCTCTTGGAAATCCAACATTAAGAACACTGGTAGCCCCACCATGCTGATGTCTGGAGGTCATTTGTGTTAATCTGGTTAAATTTCTCAACTCTCCAGAAAGGTCTATAATTACCTGATATATTCATACCTCAGTAGTACTTAGATGATGCTGTGCTTGTCCCCAGTGGCTGACTGAAACAAGCCTGGGCCACAAAGGTTATGTGCAGTCATCTGAACCATGGCCAGATATGCCTAATCAAGCAGGTAGTCATTGCCCCAGTTGTGCCGCAAAACCACCCACTAAGATCTATATAAGTTCTACAAAATCGATAACTCCTATATGGAGTGGAAAAAGGGAATGCACAGCCTCCTCAAAAGCTGTCTCATTCTTCTTTACTCCTTCCTGCACTGCTTCTCCTTCTAAAAGACATAAAAGGGAATGACCTTGAATAATTTCTGTTAGATACAAATCATGTGAGGAAACACAGCAAAGTTTCAAATAGCAACAGTGTGAATCTGCTTCAGTGATGTTAGCTGAGAGATGTGTAGTATAAGGGTCTGGCGAATATAGGGTTAATGAGTGGAGGACCAGGGAAGCTGAGTAGAGTACCACGCACATAATAACGTAAGAGAGCACAGGATAAAAATCTAGGGTCAGCTTGATGTTGGACAGAGCAGTGTGTACCAGCAAGCATAGAGACAGCTCCTCACTTTACCTTTTATTGTATTTTTGTAAATAGCTCTTCAGAGACTTACAGTTAACCTACAAAAGGCTACAAAGGCTTCTTCAGACCTACCAAACTATAACGAACACCCTATAACAATAAGTACTGACAGGAATATTTCAGAACTCCCCTACTCATCTTCAAATTGGGCCATGGGATCTTTAATGTCCATCAGACATGGCAAGTAATGCATCGGTTTAATGTTTCATCCAAAAGGCAACAATTTCAACTGTCCCCTTATATTGAAATGTTAGCTTAGATTAGTGCTCAGCTCTTTGGACTCTTAGTTCCACAACATTCTTGCACAAAGGGAAGGCTGCTTTCGTGGCCATAACTAACATGCCAAAATGTCAATTAATCACCTCATCTCCTTCGAAAAACACATTTGTGTTAACAACGGTCATGCCAGATTGCAGCTGGTACTCAGTCGGAAAAGAGATGGAAGAGTTGGCTATCAGTTACTTGCTTAATACATGTCTGGCTTAATACTGTAAATGATCTCTGGACTAACCTTAAAATAGGTGACAACAGAAATATTGAGGATATGGATCTCTATATTTATTGAACTGTGGGGAGGAGCAATAAAAGATGACCCCGAAAATACAAATTTCCTGAATATTTTAAAGAATTATCTTCAGTTTTTCTCTTGACAGCCAGGCTGACTGATAGGTTAGCTACCTGTCAGGTGGAGCCTATAAGCAGAGGTTTGTAGCACAGTGTTAGTAAAGAAGCAGGCAGGGAATGTGGTCGAGGCTGCCACATGATTGAGGGAAGCATGGTGGTAATGGTTTACTGGGGAAAAAGGGAAAATTGATGCTCACGTTTGGGAATGCATTGGGGTACCAGTAGTGAGGTACAGGAGTGAGAGGGCAGTTGGAAGCAAGAGCAAATATGTGGTCGAGAGAGGCGTAAGGGGGTGGTCATGGGGAGAAATCATAGGGATTTATAGACAGGTCACGTTGGTGGGGGTGGGGGTGGGTAGATGCACGTCTGATCATGACAGGTGGGGGAGAAAGTGTTTATTTCGAGAAGGGTTTAGATGGTAGTTTGGGCCCAGAGAAGCATTCCTATTCTTCATGGTCCACAAGCATTGCTTCTACCCTTCTTGCCTCCTTTTACCAGCCAAGTTTCCCACATGGGTTAAAAATAAAAAATGTCTTAGAGTAAACTCATGGGACCTTCTTAGGTGATTTAAATGATTGACACAAGTTATCACTGCCCCTCTTAGAATCGGATATAAACAGGTTCAAGGCAGGTTGGTTCCTGTTTCAGATTTTTAAAGTTGCAATCTCCCACCCAACCCAAAACCAGCCTGTTTTGTGGATTAATATGACCCCCATAGCTTCGGTCTACCAGACGGAGCTACTACATAGAACAGGTTGGTTACAGGTCACCTAGCAGCAGCTGGCAACTGTAATGTTGGGCCTGATATTCCCACTTAGGACTAAGTGCCCACATCAGTGGGAAAGCAGAAGTATTTCCTGCTGCCATTGGCAGCGATCAGGTGGGATTCGCTCACCTGAAAAATGCTTATGCACTCATTTCAAGCGACCCACTGGCCATTCCTGCTGTTCAGAGACTGGGCCACCATTTTGAAAGAGTGACCTGATCGCCGTGCTCAGACAGAGCCCTCCCTTGACCCAAAAATTAAATGGTGGCCTCTCCGCTGAGGGGAGCATCACAAACCTCTCAACAAAGAGAAGCATCCTCTCCCTTAATTGACAAACAGGTAGCCCCAACTCCCCACACCGACAGGCATAAAGGTGGCCCGACTCCCACTCATTCCCCCCTTCCCCCTCAGAACCCCAACTCAGCTCCCTTCACTGTCAGATTCGCTTCTAAGGCCACTCTCCCCCTCAGACCTCCTACTCAATCTCCCTTCAGACCACTTGCCTTGACAGTGCCAACAGTGCACTGCCCCCTAGGACCCTGACATTGACACCCTGGCTTAGCATCGAATACAACTTTTTTTAAATCATTTGTGGGACGATGGCATCGCTGGCAGGGCCAGCATTTGTTGCCCATCTCTAGTTGCCCTTGAATTGAGTGGTTTGCTAGGCCATTTCAGAGCGTAGTTGAGAGTCAACCACACTGCAACTTCAAAGAGGAAGTGGAACCACAGGCTATCAGTCAGGCTTAGATTCTGCCAACATTGTGGTCAAGGTCAATGGGATATTTGAGGTGTACTCTTTCTATCAGAGGACTTCAAAAGGAGTCTGATCACACCTACACCTTCCTTATAGGAAGGCAGAGAGATATATGCTGCAGAATAGAGTGTTGCAATGATTTAAAATCCTGCCAGGTGACCTGGCCATGGAGCATGGAGATTAAAGTGAGCACGTCAGAATTTTCACAGCTGAGAGGTAGGAATGCAGACATTGATCACACAGCTGCCTGAAGGTCATGTCTGGCATGGTGATTTGAGGTCTGCCAGGGCTAGAAGAGGCTGTCCAGTCACAACACCCCCACCCCGGTGGAGCATGGCGAGGTCAACTTTTTGCCCGGAACACAAGCCCACCCAACTCAGAGGAATGTTGAGGGGCCCTTTGCTCTGCAATATAAGAACATAAGAACATAAGAAATAGGAGCAGGAGTAGGCCATCTAGCCCTTCGAGCCTGCCCCGCCATTCAATAAGATCATGGCTGATCTGTCGTGGCTCAGTTCCACTTTCCCGCCCTCTCCCCATAACCCTTAATCCCCTCTCTTATCAAGAACCCATCAACCCGCTTCTTAAAAATATTTAGCGAGGCAGCCTCCACCACTTCAACGGGCAGAGAATTCCAGAGATTCACCACCCTTTGAGTGAAGAAGTTCCTCCTCAACTCCGTTCTAAACCGCCTCCCCTTTATCTTGAGGCTGTGCCCCCTAGTCCTACTGTCTTTTTTGAGCGGGAAGAGTCTCTCCACCTCTATCCTATCCATCCCATTCATCATCTTATACGTCTCAATGAGATCTCCCCTCATTCTTCTAAACTCTAACGAGTACAAGCCCAGTTTATTCAGCCTCTCCTCATAGCTCAACCCCCTCAACTCCGGTATCAGCCTAGTAAACCTCCTCTGCACTCCCTCCAGGGCCAAAATATCCTTGCGCAGGTGCGGCGCCCAAAACTGCACACAGTACTCCAGCTGCGGCCTCACCAATGCCCTATACAGCTGCAGCAAGACCTCCCTACTTTTATATTCAATCCCCCTCGCTATGAAGGCCAGCATCCCATTCGCCTTCCTGACCACCTGCTGCACCTGCAAGCTGGGTTTTTGCGACTCATGCACAAGGCAACAGCTTAGGGGCAAATGGCCACTAGACCTACCTCCTCGAGTACCCTCAGGTTCAGGATGTCTGTGTCAGTGTGCCAGGAAGCAGTGCACTGTTGGCACAACCAAAGTATGTGGCCTGAGGGAGACTGAAGGAGTGAGTGGGCTGATGGGAAGGGGGACTATGAGGGGTTGTGTTGGGTTCACCCTCATGCTTATGTGGTGTGGAGTCTTTTCTCAGGGGTTAGTAGTGCTCCCTTGGATTCTTGGGGTCCAGCATGCCATGTCCCTGCTTGTAGGTAGGACATGTAAAATCTATCTGATGCCGTTCCCACTGGCAGGCCAGATGAATGGCAGGAAGCTGGTGAATTGGCTGTCAAACCTGGTAATGGCGGTAATAACTACAGTTCAACCTTCAACACCATCATTCTTACAAAACTCACCTCCAAACATGGCCTGGGGCTTGGCTCCTCCATCTGCAATTGGATCTTAAACTTCTTAACTGACAGACCGTAATCAGAAAGGTTAGGCAACAACATCTCCTCCACAATCATTCTCTACATCGGTGCCCAATAAGGCTGCATCCTCAGCTCTTCACTATACTCCTTATACACCTATGACTATGTGGCCAGATGCCTCCCCAATGCGATTTTCAAATTTGCTGATGACCCATAGTGTGTTGGCTCTCAAACAATAACGAGACAGAGTACAGGAAAGAGATTGAGAATCTGGTGAATTGGTGCGAAGACAACAATCTCTTCTTCAATGTCAACAAAACGAAGGGAATAGTCATCAACTTCAGGAAGCATAGTAGAGGACCTGCCTCTGTTTACATCAATGGGGACAAAGTAGAAATGGTTGAGAGCTTCAAGCTTTTAGGTGATCACACACAACCTGTCCTGGTCCCCGTGCTGACACTATAATTAAGAAAGCCCACCAACACCTCTACTTCCTCAGGAGCCTAATGAAATTTGGTATGTCCACCACAAATCTCACCAACCTTTACAGATGCACCATAGAAAGCATTCTTTCTTGTTGTATCACAGCTTGGTATGGTTCCTGCGCCATTCAAGACAACAAGAAACTACAAAAGGTTGTGAACAAAACCCAGTCCATCATTTAAACCAGCCTCCCACTCATTGATACTGTCTACACTTCCTGCTGTCTCGGAAAAGCGGCCACATGATTAAGGACCCCACGCACCCTTGACATTCTCTCTTCCACCTTCTTCTGTCAGGAAAGAGATGCAAAAGTCTGAGGTCACGTACTAACTGACTGAAGAACACTTTCTTTCCTGCTACCATCAGACTTTTGAATAGACCTACCTTTCATTAACTTGATCTTTTTCTACACCCTAGCTATGATTGTAACACTACATTTTGCACTCTCTCCTTTTCTTATTTATGAATGGTATGCTTTGTCTCTATAGTGCACAAGAAACAATACTTTTCACTGTATACCAATACATGTGACAATAACAAATCAAATCCAATCAAATCAAATCAAAAAGCAGAAATGACGTGCACTTTCATGTACATGAATCAAAGCTTACACATTAATATTTGCACCACAGCACCAAATGACCTCAGCCATGTTCATGACCACAATCCCATCAGTGAATAATTAAAGTGACATGTTTACATTAATAGCTTCAAGTATAAATGTGGACATAAGAATTTATAATTTAAATACAAAACTAAGGACTGAATGTTGGTTTTAAATTGGGGGGAATTGAATTATGTTTGCATGCTCTGGTGCAATTATTTCATGTCCTCCAATCCTGCTTCACCTGAAGATTGCATTTGATCCCTTAAGCAATGCTATCTTGAGATATATTTATTTGTATCATACACGCAAGGCTAATTTTTACCTAAATATTTAAACATAAAATTATCTTATAGATTATTTTTGAGACTTGTACATGAGCATTCTTTACTTACTCTAAAATAGGTCATTCAATAGGTTCAATAGTTAACTTTAATTTTCAGATTACAAAAATACTGGACAATGTTATTCAGGAAACTGCATACTAGTATTATCACTGGGTTCTGACCTGTTTCTATTTATGTCTACATGCTGCTGAAGAGTCTCTACAGCATTTTCTATGATATGAACTTTAATATCACAAAATCAAAGCACTGCTCAGATTACACTAATTAATTTAGCTCCTGTGGTAATGGCTGTAACACTGAGAGGGTGTGCAGAATTTAGAATTTAAAATTACAACAAGAATTTTGCCAGCTTATTATTTTCAACTGCTGACAGAATGGCCAAGTGCTTTTCCAGACATTGACAGAGCAATTATACAAGCAACAGTGTTCTTGAAAACAGCAGTTCCAGTTTTCATAACAGTTTGGAAGGTCATGGGGAAACTCAATAGATCAGGACTTATTAGTTATGCAGGATGTAAATCAGCACCCATAGAAATTTCTCAATAACTTTGTAGTTGTACTAGAGGCACTTGCTTACTCATTTTTCTTGTTTTCCTTATTTTTTTAAACTATGTTTTGAAATTGAGCCATGCGAAAGCTACAGACTATTAGTTAAGGCTTCAAAATTAATGGGAGAGGTAATGAACACATGATGCAATTCCACAATGTATTACTAAAAGGATTAAGGAAGACAAGGAGAATGAGTGGCTCAACTAAATTTGGCCCAACTCTCAAAATGGGTGACACTGCAGCAATAGGCAGATGACAGGTACACTCCACCCACTGTCCTGCCATTTAATATTTTGGTTTAAGCATTGGCTAAAGTACCAATATTTATCTTCCCACAAGGAAAGATGAGTTGGAGGACAGATGGGAAGTTAACATTGCAAATCTGTGCCCAACACTCCTCCACCCCACCCTTGTCCATTCTTTCACAGATGAGTGGAAGGGGAAGGCAACCAATTTGCTTCCAGGTGGTGGGCGAATCAATCGTTAAAATCTTTTGAAGTAGGCTGTGTGCCTCCATTAAAACTAAAATGTTATTTTCAATTTAAGGGCTAGCATTTCCAGGCCTCAAAAACAACAATTGGTAAAAGATGGCAACAAGGGTCAGATCCATGAATTAAGTCCCCTAATTGCAATGTCTGTGAATCGGGATTGTGAAGTGATTCCCCAGGCCCAACAAGCAATCGGATCCCCACAGTCAGTCAACCCCAACTCAAGCCGCTCCCATTCCCCATCCTCGTCTTGCTCGCAACGTCCAAACTCAGCTATCATGATATTCGAATCCCATTTCCTTTGTGATTTCCAGGCCCCACCCGTGACAGGCAGTCAGCCTATCAATGTCAGGAAATCGATTGAAAACAAGACGTCTTATGATTAATTTCTGCAGGACATGTAAAAAACCGTCCCCACCATCCTCTTCCTGCTCCTGAGTAAGTATCAGGGCCAATGTGACTGAAGGATATAACTGGCTCTGCAGCAGGTGGCAGGGGAACCAACAACAGGAAAAGCATTCTTGTATTCATCCTTATTACAGCCTTGGTTGAAATATGGACAAAAAAGAGCTGAATTCCAAAGGTGAAGTGAGAGAAATAGCCTTTGACATTAAGGCCACATTTGACTGAGTATGGCATCAAGGAGCCCTAGCAAAGCTGGAATCAATGACTCTCAATGGGCAAACTCTCCACTTGCTGGAATCATACCTGGCACATAGGAAGATAGCTGTAGTTGGGGGGCTGGGGGGTTGGAGGGGTGGAGGGGTGGAGGGGTGGAGGGGTGGGTCAGTCATCTCAGCTCCACAACATCTCTGCAGGAGTCCCTCAGGGTAGTGTCCTAGGCCCAACTATCTTCAGCTGCTTCATCAATGACCTTCCGTCCATCATAAGGTCAGAAGTGGGAATGTGTACCAATGATTGTTTAATATTCTGCACTATTCTGACTCCCCAAACACTGAAGCATCCCATGTTCAAATGCAACAAGACATGGACAATATCCAGACTTGGGCTGACAAGTGGCCATTGAGGCCCCCCAGGAGGGTGGGGGGGAAAGGGGAGGCCCCTTAGATAGTACCAATCTGGCATTGCCAACCTGGCAGACTGGCACTGCCCACTGGGCAGCCTGGCGATGCCAGCCTGGCACATTGTCAGTGCCCACTGGGCACCAGGCAGTGCCAATGGGCTGGGGCATGAGGGGGCAGGACCAAATGGGGATGGAGCCAGACCAGGGTTGGGAGGAGGTAGGAGGGGAGGAAAGGGGGGAACTCTGCATAGGGAGTTGGGGCTGGTGGTGGGGCCAGCGCTCAGAAGCCAGCCATCAGAGAGCGGGGGCAACAATTGGGGGTGAGAGCCTCTATCGGGAGGGCACATCCAGTCATTGGGAGTCTGGGACCGGCAATCAGAGCTAAGTCTGGCATCAGGAGGCCAGCATTCAGGGAGGCTAGAGACAGGGAGGCTGGCGATGGGGATGGGGGAAACACTTGTCAACCAATTATACTGCCATTATACTGGAAGATCAGTGCATGTGCACTAGCCCCACATTAAATCCAATGCTGGCTTCTCGGGCAGAATTAGGCTTGCCCCGACCCTCCCCCCACCCCACCACTACTGGCGTAAATCAAGTGACGAACTCTGTGATACACAGAGTGCTGTAAATTCATTCCACTAAGCTCGCCCAAAATGTGAGCAGGAAAAACGTCCCCCTGATCTGTTACTGCTCAGGAAACTGGATAAAATATTGACAATTAGGCCAGCTGAACAAACCGCATTCCCAAGATTCCTGGGTTTATTGCCCCAACCCTTTTCCATGTCAGAGCCATGTTTCTCACAATAATGGGAAATGTGCTACAATCTTTAACCATATGGTAAGATTGCATTAGTCAGGATTCCCTATCAAACCCTATTATGTTTGTTTGTTTTGCTGTATTACATCTCTGACTTACAGGGCACGATTTTATAGCCTCACTTACCCTGAAACTGTAGAATTCCACCTAAGGTTAACAGACCTTCCCATTGTCTGCCCCTCGCCCATTCCAATTCCTGGTGGCAGGCAGTAAAATTCCAGCCATAATATCATGATGGTGAATTCAACAATTTCTACAATGAGCTACACTCACAAAGGGGGACTGTTCAGGAAGACTGCATGCAGCACTCCATTCTCGATTTTCTCATCTGTACTTGTTTCAAGCATGGTTTTACACTGGAGTTAAGTTCATTACATTTATCCTATTGTGTCACATTCTTCTGTAGAATTATACATTTTTATATCATCCAGTTATACTTTGTAGATGAAACCCAATACATGCAGCATTCCTCACCCAAAAATGCAGAGATGACAAATACTGATTGTGAGGCCACCAAGTAAATCAGCTATTGTCTTGAATGATGAATATACAGTTGAGATTTTGCTAATAATAGCTTTCAATTTCTAGTATGCACCTGGGCTTTCTAATGTTAAGAGGCATTGTGCACCACAAGAATTCACCGCCATTCCAGTTTGGGGTTAGCGCATCTTCAAATGCAATACATTTCAGATCTAACCCTAACCCTAATGCATATCAAGGAAAGTACAATGGAACCAAAGAATAATTAAAATTACAGAACACAGTGAGAATCATGGAATCTGTAACAATAGGTTTAAGGAAGGCTATGACTTGAGAGTCCAATGGGCAAGGGCAACTCAGTGAGGATACAAACTTAGAAGGGTGCCATCCAATAACCCCGTTTCAGAGCATTCTCCCCTGCATACCACCAGTCCATGTAGGGAAACCTGCCAGGTCGGCCACTTGGCATGGGTCTACGAGTGAAGTCCTGGCAGTGGCCAGATGAGGCCTTTAAGTGGGAATTAATTGTTCTTTTCAGGGTTTCAATTGGTTCAATGATGCCACCACCCCTGCTAGTAGATTGTGATGGGGGCGAGGATGGATGGCTATGCAGTGGGCAGGCAGCGCACTGGAAATAATGAGCCCCACCCTGCCTTCAATGGGGAAATGTAAAACCAAGCCTAAGGATACAGTTTTAGCTATGAAGCTGAATCAAAGCATGTACAGAACGCTCTTGGCAATGCCTTTCACTTTACATGTCTCTATATTTCAAATGACTACTCTTTTCTATACATCATTTTTAAAGGTTTATACAAAACTTCTAAGTGTTATGCACAGTAAATCCAAATCTGCACCAACTCTCCAGCAGAGCATCTTATCCAGTCAATCTTATTGACTAACTAAACAAACTAAATCAAATCAACTGACAAATTAAAAGGGGCAGCCCCTAAAAAGAAAGGAACACCTGAAACAAAAACCAAAGTAGAAAGGAAACTTAAAAACATCAAACTACAATGTGATTAAAAGAGTTGTCAATACACCCCAGCCCCTGCGGTACCCAGCAAGCACGGAAGGCCTCAACAGTGCCTTCCGGTACCGCATGTTTCCTTTCCAGGGATACCTGGCAACAAACGCAGCTGCGGTAGAGGGACAGACCGTCAGGTTGGACGACTTCCCAGTCGCCCTGAGTCTGGACCTGTTGATGGCAAGTTTGATGAGAATCAGGAGCAGGTTCACGAGGAGGTCCTTCACCTTTCCCGCCCCCCTCTGCACCAGGTGCCCTTAAATCAGGAGCATGGGACTGAAACGCAAACAAAACATCAATAAAAGGTTCTTTAGGTAACTGAAAAGGGAGTGCACTTTATAGCATGTAACATAGACATGATCCACGGACTCCACGAGATTGCAAAAAGGGCATGTGTCTTGGAAGCCCGCGAACCAGTGCCTACAGTTGTATAGAATTGCCAGGTCCCCAACATAGTGGGGGAGGATCTCTGTGTAGAGGGACCTCCAATGTGTATCTCCACCACCAGACAGGCATCTTACCCAGTCCCAATTCTGTCCCTTTAACCCCACGTATTAAACCACTAATTCCTCTAACGTACACACTCTGGGACACTAAGGGACAATTTAGCATGGCCAATCCACCTAACCTGCACATCTCTGGAATGTGGGAGGAAACCTGAGCACCCAGAGGAAACCTACACATGCAGTCATGGGAGAGCATGCGAACTCCACACAGTGACCTAAGGTTGAAATTGAATCCGGCTAACCACTGTGCCACTGTGCCTCCCTCGCGCAACGTTCTTAAAATAGTATTGCTACAATATTCATATACACAGTGTAACCGTCCAATTAAATTTTAATCTCTTCTAACATACATAAATGTTATTAGCAAAATAGAAAGATAAGAAAATTATAACGTAATCTGTTGATTTAAAGTCATCTTTAATGGAATCATAAACCATGAACTAAATATGAAAAGCTTCATCCAACATTATATAAAACAAAAATAGCTTTTATGGTGTAAATGGAGATGAAGGCTGTTTTAATGTTTCTCTTTTTCATGGTACGCTTCAATAGAAAGTGGCAATGTGGAGAAAACTTTTCAATGTTGTACTTCCGGTAGAGACCCTCAAAGTCAGAGTACACCATGAAAATTCCAACCTGCTCTTGTTCGCTGAGGCTCCCTGCTAAGAAGAATGCAAAGACAAAAAATGATCCTTTAAATCAAAAGTTTGTCAAGTGTTATTAAAACCCAAAGGTGTGAGAGTCCCAGCAGGAAGCAAGGAGTGTAGTATAAATAAATCTAAAAGAAAGTGGATCTTGTTAAATGTTTATTAACACCCTCAATATATTTTGAACAGTCTTACAGCTTCAATTTACACATTAAGTGAAGCTCATCTGGCCATGAGAGCAAAAAAGTAAAGCTCATCTGCCTATAAGAGCAAAACAATCCCGTAGTACAACAACGAACTGCCAGAGTGATAGATTACAGTTTCTCTTCTCTGCCTTTCAAAAACCTGATCTCAATTCAGTTGATGAGGCGCACAAATGTATAAAAGAGACTAGAATGTGGAAAAATGAGAAGGCTGAATAAAGCAATGGAAAGTAAAACCATGTGGTGTTCATAAACAGGCAGCGGATCCACTATAGCCCAAAGCTGATTTACACTTCCAGTGGATCTGCAATTCGTTTTATCTGCTTCAAAAATAACACTGGATAAGGTATGGGAACCAACTGCCCATGGAAGTGAGTTTGCCAGTTTTGTGTCTTTAAAAAGCTGTTGTGAATCATGCCAATGTGATGTCATGCTACAATAAGCAGACTTTCCAGAGTTGGGGAGATCGCTGTGGGAATGCCCGCTAATTATATTATAATGTATTCAAATGGGGTTCCCAGCATTGCATAGTGGGAATCGTTTTCCTTCATTGGTAGAGGCAGGGACAATCTGAGAAGTCCTGCCATCGCAAATCGCAATGAAATATTTGGTACCCCTATCACCATTTACACACAAGGCAAAAGGGGGCACAAAATCCTCTCCATAGCCCAAGTTGAGAGAGGAGGAAAAGGTAGCAGCAACTGAAGGAAGATAAGCATGACAACACCAGTCTGTGCAATGAACAGCTTAGTCAACAAGGGTTATACCTCCAACACACAACATTCATCTCCAAGTGTATGAAATAAAGCATCACATTTTATCTTGTCCATCTGCACACTAAGACACAGAAACTCTCAATCTAACTGCCCACTGTCCTAACTCCTTCCACAGGGGATTTCAGGATCTATTCAAGAATAGGTAATAAATTTTCCTATGGAGTATCAATAATAAATTGGTAATAAATATTCCTATGTCTCCAGACAACACTGAGCTTCTTGTAATGACTGCCTGGATCTGTATATTCAACAAAAAACATAGTAGACATTATAAGAAAAATACTCAAAGGCCAACTCCTGCCAGTTCCTTACCATTACCTGTTGCTCAACCTACTCTGAGAGTACAAACTGGTGCTGGTATTGTTGAATCAATGCAATACAGTTAATATAAGTCTGATTCTTAACTTGGTGAATGTGGACAAGGGACACTGCTGTAAATTAAAGCCATGGTTTGTAAAGCCCTAGCCAAATCATTTAAGATGTTAGATTTGCCCACGCAAATGAGGATTTCTCTGCACAAAGCCCTGTTGTGGTAATACTGGTACAATGCAGCTGGCACTGTTCTGATACTCTAACTGAAGGCCCTTATTGGAAAGCGTTGAATGCCGTAGGTGCCTCAATGTTCCAAAAGAAAAATATGTCTCACTATGTGATTTTCCAGAAATAGGAGCCCGATGAATCTCTGTGCATTTTATGCTGTCCATCATTATTGGCTCTAAGCAATTAAAAGTGACAGTTTTTATAACCCACCCAATGTGTCTGCGGTTTGCATGCACCACGTCTGAAGAAAAGAAAATACAGATGTCCAAGAAGGGCAGCAAGGAAGCCCAGAAGAAACCACCAATTAAGAGTGGCAAAAAGAGGGGGAGGTCCTGAAAGGAGAGTTGCTCTATCTACAAAGTGATGAAGCAGGTTCATCTGGACACCAGTATCTCCTCCCAAGCCATGAGCTTTATGAACTTGTTCGTGAATAACACCTTCGAGCACATCACAGGTGAGACTTCCCATCTGACCCAATACAACAAGTGCAGCATCATTAGCTCCCAGAAGGTACAGACTGCCAAGCATCTGCTGCTGTCCAGGAAACTGGCCAAGCATGTTGTGTCAGAGGGGACAAAGGCACTGACCAAGTACATCAACTCCAAGTAAAACTGTACAATACACTGAAAAATACACCCAACCCATCCCACACCTTCCCGTGTTCAATGCCTCTTATTATGTGCAGTCTTCTACATATAAATACAAAAGGTGTTATACTAGAAACAAATAAGTGAAAAAAGGTTATTTTATTGGTCACAGATAAGGCTTACATTAACACTGCAATGAGGTTACTGTGAACTTCCCCTAGTTTCCACACTCTGGCACCTATTCGGGTCAATGCACCTAATCAGCACGTCTTTCAGACTGTGGGAGGAAACCAGAGCACCTGGAGGAAACCCAAGCAGACACAGGGAGAATATGCAAACTCCACACAGACAGTGACCCAAGCCGGGAATTGAATCCAGGTCCCTGGTGCTGTGAGGCAGCAATGCTAACCACTGTGCCACCATGCCACCCCTGCAAAACCTGCATGGCACTGACTGCAATAGGCTCTGACAACCATTAAATGACGACCATTAAATTTCTAAACCCTCTGTTTGATGCCTCAGCAACATTAGATGACAAGCAAACAATTGAAGTCATTACAGCAACATTAGTAAGGCAGGCACTAATGATGGAAAATACATAATATGACGACTTCTGTCACTAGCATTTCATTTAATTATGCCAATCAAAATATGGAAGACCACAGATCCAGCAGCAGAGGCTGAAGAGCAGTTAAATCCTGGCCACTCAAATCCAATGTACATCTGTGGATTTCTATTAATAAAGTTGTAATGCTGGTTAGTAAGTTTTCTTACGATTACATATTGACCACTTTTCCACCCATAGATCACCATATAGCTCTGACCTCTGTGACATGTTAGAGTGCAACTTAATTTATTTTTTTCTGATGCATAGTGTGGAACAGCTATGTTTTAATTCCACAAAGAATTATATATGATCACTCTGCAAATTTTTCAAATATTGTAACTTTACACGTGTTCAGAAATAAATGTGTTCACATAGATCAGCAAGTAAATGATATCTCCCATTGGAACAATTAGCAAATCCTAAACCTCCAGTAGTCTGTTGTATTATAGCTTTGCTACCTTTTCTGGATGTATCTTTGGGTAACGGAAATGCTACCAAATCTGAATAAGGAAAAATTGTCACCACTCTCAACTTGCTGACACACATCAAAGAAACATAAAACATCTGCATTTCCTGAAATTAAGGCACTGCCAAAATCCATTGTCATGCTGCGGGAGGTAAATAATTGTACAAAAACTAGTCTTTGCTGTATAATTAACAAATTAACAAATACATCTAGAATCAGTCCATTATGGATATGCTTACAGCAAAAATAAAAATGTTGCACTTGGGGCTTGACTGAAGAAATTGGGATTGTTCAGAATCACATCTGGGGCAAAATTCTCCCATGATTCTGCTGGCGGGTTCAACAGTGAGCGAGTGGGGAGAATTTAGCGAGAAAACAAAAATCAGTTATACCCTGCGAGAATTTCTCATGGTATCCTGGAAGTATCTTCCGCTAGTGTCCGCAACAGCAGATCGGGAAACTCAGTGGAGGCTGGTGTGAAACTGATTTGCATCCGTCAATGAAATGCAGATGAAGGCCCGACCAGAGTTTTCCATCCCATGCCTGATTCTGTAAAATGCCAGTGGGAAAATGTGCCAGTGCCTTGCCTGGAACAACGTGGTGTGCAGATGTCAGGACTCACTTGAACAATGCCTGGGACTGCTTCTAAAATACAGAATGGAGGCTGTCAGCAACCTAGACCTTGGAACACTACAGCAGTGGATGGGAGGGGCATTTACAGATACAGCTTTCACATTCAATTTTATTGAAGTCTGTCTTCCAGCCTCAGAGTGTTTCTGGAAACCCATCTTCTTCCTCGGGAATCTATCTTCCAGCTTTAGAGTGCATTTCAGAAGGTCTATCTTCCTTCTTGAATAATGAGTCAATGATCATAGAAATCAAAGAAATCCTACAGTGCAGAACGAGGCCATCTGGCCTATTGAATCTGCACCGACCACAATCCGATCCAGGCCCAACACCCTTATTCCTATGTATTTACCAACATATTTACCTACTAATCCCTCTAATCTACACATCTCAGGACTCTAAGGGGTAATTTTTAGCATGGCCAATCAACCTAACCCGCATATCTGTGGACTGTGGGAGGAAACCAGACCACCTGGAGGAAACCCATGCAGACACGAGGAGAATGTGCAAACTCCACACAGACAGTAATCCAAGCTGGGAATTGAACCCAGGTTCCTGGGGAAGTCGTGTCTGACAAATTTATTGGAGTTCTATGAGGATGTGTCTAGGGCAGTGGATAGAGGAGAGCCGGTGGATGTGGTCTTTCTTGATTTTCAGAAGGCGTTTGACAAGGTGCCTCACAAGAGGTTATTACAGAAGGTCAGGGGGCATGGAGTTGGGGGTAGGGTGTTAGCGTGGATAGAAGATTGGCTGTCAAATAGGAGGCAGAGAGTGGGGGTCAATGGGTGCTATTCGGATTAGCGGTTGGTGACTAGTGGAGTGCCCCAGGGGTCGGTGCTGAGGCCTCAGCTATTTACCATTTATATAGATGATCTGGAGGAGGGAACCGAGTGTATGGTGTCGAAATTTGCTGATGACACCAAGATTGGTGGAATGGCAAATTGTGCGGAGGGTGTGGAGAGTCTGCAGAAGGATCCAGATAGGCTGGGCGAATGGGCCAGGAAATGGCAAATGGAATTTAATGTTGGCAAATGTGAGGTTGTCCACTTTGGTAGGAATAATGATAGGAAGGACTATTACTTACGTGGCGAAAAACTGCAGCATGCGACGGTGCAGAGGGACCTCGGGGTCCTTGTGCATAAGTCGCAAAAACCCAGCCTGCAGGTGCAGCAGGTGGTCAGGAAGGCAAACGGGATGCTGGCCTTCATAGCGAGGGGGATTGAATATAAAAGTAGGGAGGTCTTGCTGCAACTGTACAGGGCACTGGTGAGGCCGCAGCTGGAGTACTGTGTGCAGTTTTGGTCGCCGCACTTACGCAAGGATATTCTGGCCTTGGAGGGAGTGCAGAGGAGGTTTACTAGGCTGATTCCGGAGTTGAGGGGGTTGAGCTATGAGGAGAGGCTGAATAAACTAGGCTTGTACTCATTAGAGTTTAGAAGAATGAGGGGAGATCTCATTGATACGTATAAGATGTTGAATGGGATGGATAGGATAGAGGTGGAGAGGCTCTTCCCGCTCAGAAAGGACAGTAGGACTAGAGGGCACAGCCTCAAGATAAAGGGGGAGCGGTTTAGAACGGAGTTGAGGAGGAACTTCTTCACTCAAAGGGTGGTGAATCTCTGGAATTCTCTGCCCGTTGAAGTGGTGGAGACTGCCTCGCTCAATATTTTTAAGACGCAGGTTGATGGGTTTTTGATAGGCAAGGGGATTAGGGGTTATGGGGAGGGGGCGGGAATGTGGAACTGAGCCATGACGGATCGGCCATGGTCTTGTTGAGTGGTGGGGCAGGCTCGAGGGGCTAGATGGCCTACTCCTGCTCCTATTTCTTATGTTCTAACCACTGTGCTACCATGCCGCCCCCATGTTGACTGCCTTTTCAACATGCAATGACAGACTACCATCAGGCCTGGCCGACCATGGAATAGAGTACGAGACATCACTTGGCTGCAGGTTGGGTGGGATTAGAAGATATGAAGAAGATTCCCTTTGGTCTTTGCAGCAGGAAACACCCCACATTCCTGCGAGATGGAAGATGGAAGAGCTCCATCCCAGTGCAGAATCTTTCTGTCCCACCTTCCAGGGAATCATAGCAGGCGGGACACAGACCATACAAAGGTCCATTGACCTCAGCGGGATTTTCCAATTTTTGGGGTGAGTGTGGCCCGAAAATCCCATCCCTGGTCTGGATCACTAAGAATTTAGACCCTATTCTCTTCTTCCAAAAAATGGTGCCCAGAGGTAGTGTACTACTGCACAATCTTAGTATCATAGCAACCCTACGGTGCAGAAAGAGGCCACTTGGCCCATCAAGTCTGCACCGACCACAATCCGACACAGACCCTACCCCATACGCCTACATATTTACCCGCTAATCTCTCTAACCTATGTATTTCAGGACACGAAGGGGCAAATTTTTAGCATGGCCAATCAACCTAACCCGCACATCTTTGGACTGTGGGAGGAAACCAGAGCACCCAGAAGAAACCAACGCAGACATGAGGAGAATGTGTAAACACCACACAGATTAATTCATGTATGAGCCTTGACATGAAATGTGAACATTTTACCATAGGAAGTCATCACATCCAAACCAAACTCTGGCCTGAATTGATACCCGAAATTGTGATCTTTCGGCATTGAATAGAGATTCGAAACTTCAGTCGATTTTCCCACCCTTAACACTGGGCATTGGGTGATAGTTCCACTAAGGTGGCATTTGAGATCAGCTAATTTAGCATGAATCAGACATGACACTTAGAATGTGCAGTGTTTAAACTAGTCTGAGCTAGACAGTTCATCACTTGGAGAGAAAATTCTGAATTAATAAATCTGTGGTGCAACTAAAACTTTCAGTATGTTTTTATCCATGGGAAACAAACATATTTTTGCATCTAACCGATACATACATGGTGCCACTATGTTTACAGGGACAAAGTCAATTTTTTTCTTGGAATGGTCATCCAACAGAAACAATAGATGATTGTACGAGAGCTACCATTTTTTCCCCCTTTATCAGAATGATTTAGTTCAAATTACTTTCCACTTTGAATTAAAATCATGCAAAAATGAAGATGTGCTTTGCTTAATTGTGACTTAGAATATCTTTCTCAAGCAAAAAACAATTTTGAATTAACAAACGATGGAATTTTGTATTTTCATGAAGTAGTGAAATTTGTTTAGAGATAATACTGCAAGTATTATTAATAATACTAGCACAGTGTGCCTTACAATGAGAAAATATCACAGTGAATATATTCTCAAATATAGACAATTTGTCAGTTTGATAAAGAACAATAATTCATTTTCTTCACATAATCTAAGAACAGTGGAAGTCTGGAAGAGATGCAAATACAACTTCAGTGATAGTACAATGACCAACAGTAAATTGGAAGTTCATCTCATACCTCACCTGATCTGCAAGAAAAGAAAATAGGGCTCAGCGTAAAATGAATCATAGATTCATTACCACCCAATATCCAGTGCTGCCAAAGTCAAATTTCAATCCAGCCTCTGCTGACGCAGCAGCAGCAGTTCTAAAGATGGACAGAACATTGATGATCCTTCTATATCTCTTACACCTACTTCCAATTATTGCTGATTTGCTAATCTGGTACTCAGTAATGCCATACATGTGGAATCAGAAATGTATTGGTAATACACAGTTAATCTGCTTTACTATTTTGCAGTCTCCATTACGCAATCTTTGCATTCTGCTATTTCCATGTGACCTAGCACAAGCTTCTTATATATATATGTAAATATATCTATTTGCAGTCTCAGAATTAGGGTGGAAATAAAATTAGCAATTGACTATAGGGGGCAAAATTTAAGTCAATGTCGGGGTCTAGATCAGAGATGGATAGCCACACAATTTGGTGCTGACGGCCATTTTGCCAGTTCTCTGCACCTTGCTGATCCATTTTCAATCAGCTTGGGTCAGGGTTAGCTATTCACTAGCAAACAACAGGCAGTCAACTACCTGCAAGTCAATTTTATTAAGATGTTTATTAGTGACCATTCCCACATCAACTAGGAATATGAGATGACAATGCAGTCAATATGATGGAGCTCAGAGTGGTAAGTATGGAATGGTGAGAGGTTGGTGTTGTGATGGTTCAAGAAAGGGACCCTCATCCATTAAGTCGGTCAAAACATAACTGTGGCCAATTGTGTCCATTGGAAGATCATATCCAGGCAGCTGTGGCCACTTGAACACAAATTAAAATTTTTGCTGGCCTTCTCCTTTGCTGTCTGCCTCTTCACATCAGCAGTTCCAACCTCAGCCATTGTGGCTGTAAGTGTAGGAGGGCTTCAAATTGGCTCTCTAGCATTAGGACTTGACCACTACCCTGACTTTTAATTAATTCTCCATTTTGAAATAGTGGTGGACATGTTTATGGTGCACCCTGCAGGTTAGAGACCTAGAGCTATCGCACCTATCCCACATGTCAGGTTAATTTTCAATCCTCAAGTGAAAATTCAGCACTATAGGTCAGTGACAGGGTATCTAAAGACATTTGCCGCTCGTTATACTGAGCCTTGCCTTTTTAGATTTTTAAATTCTTCAAGTGGAAAGTTGCTGAATGTGTGAGCTAATTATGTCACAGTAAAGAAAACTGGATGTCTGTGACCTGAATAAATGCGTCAAGCAACTGTGGGCAGAATTCTTTCCACTGGTGGGATCAATGGTAGGTTTGGTGGGAGGTAAGTGTGGAGCGGGGGGAGTGGGTAGAATTCAGCAGGAGACACAAAATATTTCACAGCAGTGTGAAGTCACAGCAGGATCTTCCAACGTTGCCTGCATGACAGATCATAGTACAGTTGGAGGCTGAAGTGAAATTGATTTGCATCCCGCTAATTGAATGCAGATGAAGGCCCTAGTGGGCCCTAGTGCCCACACACAATTCTCCGTGAAGCCAGCGCTAAAACACACCAGTCCAGACTATATCTTGACCAATGTATAAGAGTTGAACTTACCTTTCAGGGTGGAGGCTGCTAGTGATATTGGACCCGAGAACACCACAGCAGTGGGTGGAGAGGCAACTATCCAGCGGATCTTCCAGCTTCCCTGTCATGGTTCATCTTCTTTCTTCAGGATGTCCAACTTCTTTCTTCAACAATGGGTTAGTGCTGTTTCAGGCACCTTTTAAATATGGCAACTGGGTATGAAGGCTTGCCCTGCGCAAAACCCCCAAATTAATAAACACCAAGCATGGAAGATATGGTGTGGTTTCATGTCGGCCTCTACAGTGGCCACAAGACCCTGTGCATCTATTTCCAATCATTTTGAAGAGTTATGAAATGAACAGTACAAGAAATGTGAAAGAATTATAAATTAAAATTAGTGAATTCAATATTGAATCAAGTGCAGAAACAGTGGTAAAGACAGGATAAAATATAGGATTATGGGAGGATGTGAAAAAGAAAAAAGCTCACATAAACACTGCACTGGTAGCACAGCATCAAGTTCAATTTAAAAATCATAAGAGACAAATCAGTAGGAAGGTACAGTTCCTTGATACAATTATATAGTTATGCAAGACCTACGGGTAAAAGTAGGGAAGCCATATGTTTAGGTTGTCTATTATAGTTCTTGAAACGTCACCCATTCTCTCTTAATGCTGAGCTCCTGATATATAATAAACAGCGAAAAATATGCTTTCAGTACAATGTTCAAATGCAAGACATTTATGTCATCTACTATGTGAATGTCAGCAGTTTGAGTAACATGCATGTTGTTGCTAACCTTCTTTTTAAATGACTCTCTAAAGAAGGGTTGTGTGCTATCTGGCTACATAATTCACTGACAGCTTTCTTGGGCTCTATTAGCTCCAGGTTTGGCATTGTGAGGTACTGTATTTGGGTCAATCACAAGTGACAATCTGCTGGCTGATTGATACAGCCTATTTGCTGCAGATTCCACCAACATTTTATACATCTGCTGCTTCTAGGGGGACATGACCAGCAGTTCCATAAATTGCATGTCACTTCCAACTCCATGCAGCAAGACTTTTAGCACTGAGTTGTATCAGATACTTAAACTATCCATATGCCATCTGCTTCTCAACTTTTGGAGGGGATTAACATTCCTTCACTTTCAGTATACTGTCCTATGGGTGATTTAGCATCCTCTTTGATCGACAAATTAGAAACAAGAAGTCAGATAAAAACCAGCAGGCTTTGTTACTTCTAAAACATTTAGAAATGTATATAGTTAGACATGATGGGTGAAAATTTCCACTTTGCATGGACTGCTGGCTAAGGCAAGAAAAGCAGCATGCAACTCTTTAGCTGTGGAGCCAAGGTTTCTCTCCATATATTCCAGTAGTCGATAAACAAAAATGTGAATTGTGGTGCATACCATCATGGCAGTGGAACAGGCCCTGAGAGAGCCAGCAACGCCAGCTCCAGAGACCAAGGCTTTGTTTTTAAAGGGCGCCCCAATCTGCGCTAAAAAACATTTCCCTTCCACCCAACAGATAAGGGAAACCACCCCCCACGCACACTCCCCACAGCTAGGTGAAACCTCCGACCCCATTCTCACACACACACACACACACACACACACACACACACACACACACACACACACACACACACACACACACACACACACACACACACACACACACACACACACACACACACCTATCCCCCACCTCCCCCCGCCACCCCCCACAAGCACTGGGCAAAACCCCCAGGCTGTGACTGCTGAAAAAATTAACACCAAATCTACTCCTGGCTGCATCCAAGGATCTTTTGAAGTACTTCTGGAGATGGCAGAATCCTAGCTTGTGAAACACGGGTAGTGATGTAAATAGGGACTACCCACATCAATCAACCCTGATATTAACAAGATTCTCGATGTTTACAATGGAGGCTCAGGCTGCATAGGTCAAGATCCACTCAAAAATTGGAATGGGTGAACTTCCAGGGGTAAGTCAGTCTGACTTTACCACTGGAGGTATCCATGTTTGTCCAGTTAATGTCATTTTTGTGCATAAAAAACAAGGCAGCAGTGAAACAAAAAATGAGTATATTTCTTTACAATGCAAACATTGTACAAACACACGAGGATAAAACACAATATGGTTTCAATTTTAGAAAAACAATGCTTCTGTGTTAATTTGATATGGAACTTTTAGTTTAATAATGGGCAGAAGCTCAGACAGGATCAATAAAATTAATTGTTTGATTTTGGCTCTAGCTTTTGAATACTTTACAGCTTGAAGTGTTCAACAATCTGACCAGTACAGCTACAAAGAGGAGATGCCTCTGTGTGGATCTAAGTACTAATCGGGAATAGGAGCAGACGTCGGCTATCAGCTGTTGCATTCTCTTTCAGTAATGATAAACTAGCTTGTACATTGCCTTATTTAGTAAGGGCTCACTGCTGACTCTGGGAAACATGTGCGTCATTTTCACCCTGCTTGACTGGCCCAAAGAGACTCTCATTTCCAGCTGTATGGACTACATGAGCACTGGATACTCAATGGCAAACAGAATTAAATAGGTAGACAGAACAGTGGTTTGAAAAAGCTGATGAAAGTATTTTAGTATATGTTACTTATGTTGAACAAACTTTGCCCTAGCTAAGCTTTTATTTTTAAAATGATTTGTTTTCTTTTTCCAGAGTTCAATTCAAAATCAGTCAAATTAGGAAAACATGTTTAAAAGTCTGCTAAATGGACTTGGCATCTAATCAAACCCACAGCTTAAAATTCATCGGAGAACAGATATGTTGGCAATGATAACATTATTTCAAAGAATAAATAAATTAGATAACTGAAATAATCTCTGCTTTTCCCATTCTACTATCAGAAGCATAAAAGAGATCAATGCTTAAGCTGTGCACACAATGCCTTGCAGGACCCATTAAACTCTCTTGGAATCTTAAAATTCATCAGGCTGATTCTGATTTGTTACAGGGAGTAAACGCTGTGCTTCGTCTGCTTCTTGTCTTTATTTGGTCTTATCCCTCATGACCTTTTAATAAAACATTTGCAGAGTGCACTGCATTATAAACATGGACAGCTTTAGTAGTACTTGAATAGTCTGCATTTCCCTAAATCTAGTCCTGTCTCTCCAAACTCGTATTCTTCTGGCCAAGGCTACAATATCTAATCTCACAATGTTGTCATTTTAAGAGGCAAAACTGCAAGCAGTTGCTTTCTATACAAGCTTGTTTTTACCCAATCTAATGGTTTTTTTTCTCTTTTTTTCCTCCTACGGATATGCATGGAGCCAGCTCTCCAGACACAGAGTGGAAGATTTCTCCCATCATGTCTAACTATGTACATTGATGAATATTTTTAGCAGTAACAAAGCAAGCTGGTTTATGCCTGACTTTCTTGTTCCTAATTTTTCGATCAAAAAGTAAGCTATATTACCCACAGAACAGTATAGTGAAAGTGAAGGAATGTTAGTCCCCTCCATAAGCCAAAGAGTAGCACTAACACAAAGCTGAAGCGTTAGACATCAATAAACAGCAATCCATCACATGAAAAGTATACTTCCTGTCAGTTCTATACAATTCTGATACAAGAAACTTCCTGGACATAAGACCAAAGGAAATCTACTCATGTTTGAAGCTATTCACAACTCATTATGACTAGTCATGTTCAGTATCACTGAACAATCATTAGTTTTGCCAGTTTGTGTCTGGTGAGCGATTGAAAATTTTTTTAAGAAGAAATAAATTCATAAAAGTTTGTTATGTTTTTACATTATAGAACAAACACATTTAAATATTTATTAAACATACCTTTTTTTTATTTGATAAACATTCAGCATCACAATTATCAGTTACTCTGAGGACAATATTATATATCAACTTCACAGAGCATGCTATTGACATCTGACTGACAACCATGAGTTGCCAGCATATAATATAAAATAAAGTTATCTCAAAGTGCTTATTTGAAGAGGGAAACAGCAGCTCATATTATGTTTGCATCGCATTTAATCTACAAACTCAATGTAAGAAACTTTGATCACAGTAGTAAAGGATAATATATTTTCTAAGTACTAACTGTTTTTTTCCTAATGGGTTTCTCATCCATCCCACAGCATACTTAAAAATCAAGAAAATATTGGGTGGGATTTTTCCACCCTACTGCGCTAATCGAGTAGTGTAATGGGGCAAGAAATATGAGCAAGAGGCGAAAAATTGGGATCACAGACAATTTCTCGACCTCCCATTATTACCAGCCCTGACATGCCGGCGTAATCAGCCTTGCACCCAGGCAGATTTAAATGTGTATAATCAAATTGTAATGTTATCAATGAGCTCAGAAATAATAATCTGGGCTCACCAAGCTTTCCAATCTTGCCGGTCCCAACTGGTGAGGATCCCAGATGATCCCCACCAATGGGGACCCCCCAGATGTGACGGCCTCACTCGTGGAATTGGAGGTTATTGAAATCTCCCCGGTAGTCGGGGGCAAGGGTGGGGCAGTGCCAGCCTGGCACTGCCAGCCCTGGCAACAAGCAGTGCAAGGGGGCAGGGCCTAATGGGGGCAGGATCTCCCAGGGATGTGGGGGGGAGTTCAGTAGAAGGGGAGGCAAGGGCAGTGAGGGCTGGGTTAGTGGGGCTGGTTGGGGGTTGGAGCTGGTGATCAGGAGACCAGCTGTTGAAGGGGCGGAGGCAGCGACGGTGATCGGGGAAAGGGTCTGGGGGTGGTGGGGGAGATTGGTTGACAGTTCTAGCAGTCATAAATAGTCTCCGCCCACTCTGCCTACCAGTAGGAAACAGATTATAGCTTCTGAATTGCACAGAGTACCATAAATTCATAAATCTCAGCTCATTGAAAAAATGGGCAAGAAAACCTCCCACTTTCTCACCTGTTCAACACTTAAAACTGTTCAGAGAAAATTCCACCCATTATCTACGCTTTTTTAATATATAGTCAGAGGAAGTTGAGATGGCATTTGCAAAGTATACCTCAAGTTGTTCACAAAATAATTGCTAGACATGGGGGCGAATTTTCCTGCAGGCTTGGAAAAACTTGACTTATGCATCTTCTGAAATGTATGACCCATATATGACTTTTCCCTGCACATCTGACATTTCACACAGGTGCTGAGTTTGTGTGGCACGATGGAGTGCATGAGGAGTGCAGGGGTAGACCAATTATAAGGCTTGCCTCCGTTCTCCAACAAAGCAGCCCAGCTCCTAACATTGTTCAAAGGTCCCCTATATCTCAACCCCAACCAACCCCTGCAATCCCCTATACCTCTTCACCTTTGCCACCCCATATCCCATCAACCTCCACCCACCTCACATCACCACATGCACATTCAGATAGCGTCTGACATCTCCAAGCCCTTCATGTACCCTCCATAGTCACTCACCCAATATCCACAATGTAAAATACACAGAAGCCATGGAACAGCAATTGAAATTCTTAAAAATCATTGGAAATAAATTAAACTTCCAACAAATTAATAAAACCCTGAACTTAAATTAGCACACAATCATTGGATGCCGGAAAGAAAAACAACTTATTTCCATAAAAAAAAGCAATTCTTTAAGTACCTATTAGGTTTGTAAACAAATGAGAAACCCCATTAAAGGCATGTTATTATAGATTCTTAAAGTGTCAATCATTTTTCATCAATAGAGCGTTTACTGAGCTGAAGCAAATATCACGGCAGGAATTCTCCCAGAAAAACTCGTGTCGAAAAGAAAAAGTGTCGAATTTGCATGAAAACGGGAGAAAGTCATGCTGGTTTTTTGAGTGGGAGTTCAGAGAAGAATCTCCCACACTCTGCACTGCAGAGATCACTAACATGTACATCATTGAAGTTCAGTGGGCAGGGCCTATTCCCACTGGAGAGGCCGGCAGCATAGCGTGAAATCAGTGCATGCGCAGTAGCTCAGCACTGCCGGTCTCCAGATTGCTGGGTAGCACAATCGCTGGCCAGCCCTGCGATCCTCGCATCACCAGGCCTCCACACCCGCCACCGCCCCCTTGCCCCACCAACCCCCCCACCCCCTCACCTCGCTAGCCCCCTGACCATTCCCAGGCCAGCCTTGGGAACACCCCCTCCCGGACCACCTTGACCTCCAGCACCCTGCTCCAATTCCCCATCCCCATGTCCTAACATTCCCTCCACAGTCCCAAACCCCTAAGCAGGCTAATCTCCCCCCACTACCCACCTCTGCTCCCCAGCCCGCCCCCATTGCTGACCACCCTTCTTCCCCCCTGATCTTGTCTGCAGAGTGGCAAAGGGAATTCCCATTCTCACACATTGTCCCACCAGGCCCTACCCCCATCAGGTCTCATCCCCATAAGTCCTGCCCTTCACAGGCCCACCCCCTTGGCACTGCCCCATGCCCAATGGACAGTGCCAAGGTGCCCCCTTGGCTTTGGCACTTTGCCCCTTGGGTAGGGGGCCAAGGCTGGCCTTGTCAGGGTGCCCATGTCCAGGGGGTACCCTCCAACTGCCTGACATTCTGGAGGGCCCCGATTGCACCCCCTACATTTCAGCAGGGTCAGGCTGTTAGTTCCCTGTTTGTGAGGAGTTCATGTAATCCCCATTGGCATGAACCACTCTGGTGGAGGGGAGGAAGATGACTGAAGTCTCCGGGTCCACTAATTACATTTAAATTGTATTAAAATGACCACTTAAATGGTCTTTGCGCCTTCCCACTGATTTCGACCATGGAGCTGTTGCCGCTGGAAATCCAATGCTGGGAGACACTATCGGAATGGGAACGCAAGCACAAACCCTGCAGATCAGCCAATGTGACAATCTCCTGGCCTGTTTCACAGAGGGATGGGAGAATCACACTCCCCTCCACATTTTCAAACCCTGCCAAGAATTCATAATGACTACATTTGCCATAACTAAAATTTCCAACTAGATTGCCTGAAATTGACTGAACACAACAGTGTATTATTTCCATTTTAGAGCGGGTTACCTGTTGATCAATAGGGAGGGACAGATGCAGAAATATTTTTCAACTTCCAAAAGCAAGATTTTTTTTAAAGAGCCAGAGCTGTCAGTCAATTTAAATCACAGCATAAAACATGACAGCATAGGCTCACAAAAAAAAATTAAATTTTATTTAACTGCATTATGACACTTTCTTCAATGGCAAATACCTAAATAATGGTGATCAATGCAAGAGTCAACCAGCCTTTGCAGGACAGATCCCCATGGCTGAATCGCTGAATTAAAAATGTTATCTATGTTATGATGCAGCATCTAATACTGACACTTGGAGGTGTCAAAACAGTTTAGAAATTATCTTTCAGAATATTGCAACTCCTCAGCAGGTTTCCCCAGATGTATAAGTTTTTAAGAGCTTTCAAAACCCACACTAGCAGATTAAATTTGTGTGCAGAAGAAAATACAATTCTCCTGTGGTCCTCACAATGGGGTTCCCAATCTCGGAAGAGCCGTGTGTACATTTTTCACCCAAAGTCTTTCCAATCCACAAAGGCCACACAAAAATGGTGTGAGGTCAGAGAGGCAAAGGAAAATTGTTTTCCCAGCCAAAAAAAACTAAGTTCAGCATTTTGTGTTCTGATTCACATTTCCACTGGGAGATAAAATCCAGCCTCAGAGATAGCAGCCACTGTACCGATCGGTGACAATGCAGAGGGAAAAAAAAGGAAGCTGCCTTTTATCAGAACGTTGCCACAGATGGAACTGTTGTTTCACATAGGCCAATGACACAGGATGTTGAAGAATCAGAACTTCAGCAGACCTCCCACCAATTTGTTTGTCAGACAATCAGATTCTTGCAGCAATGGTGGAACAGTTCAGCTTTAATATAGCCAAGAGACAAAAACTGCCACTGAGATAGGCAAGGGTGCAATGTTTTGTTGAGCAGTTTATCTAAACAAACAGCTTCTGGTTTGCCTTAATTTGTTTGGCAATTGATTAATGCACGAAGGAGTCAACACAAACTGTTCCAATAGTTCATCCATAAAGCTACCTATAATTCCCCTCACTCCACGCAATCCTGCTTTAGTCCTGAGCCTTTACTATATAAACTGATCTTGTCCACAAGACCCATCTTAATTTCCTTTGATCTGATTTCCAATAAACTACTGATAACCCAACTTTCCTTCCTGGCCTCCATGTTAGCCCATATTGTAAAAGGTTCTGTCCATTCTCCTTTAAATCTTCCATCATCACCCTACTCCAAAAATACCAAGTCCGAAATTTTCAGCATGACAGGAGCTTAATTGGAATAAGGCAAGGCTTCCAGCCCTCTCTCAAGAGGAAGTCCCACACTTGACCTGCAGCACCCATGCACAGCACTGCAGTGGCCAGAAACATCACTGCAGGGAGCATGCTGAAAAAAAAACAGGGGACAAAGTAAGTGGCAAGGCTCGACAAGGACTATTGGAGTTCTGTGATAAGCTGAGGTAGGAGGGGAGGGAGGTATTAAGAGAGGATACCCCAGTCAGAAGGGGGCTTCTGATGGAGGTACCCTGTCCTTCTTGCTGAGATCCAACCATCTTTATTTGCTCGTTTCCCTCTGAGCTGTCACCTGCCCACCAACCTAAAAACTGAGCCTGGCTGGAAAACAGCTATTAAGTGGCCATTAAGTTGCCACTCAGGGCTTTAAGTGGGGCAAAGGTGGGCTTCCCATCCAAGATCCTAACCACTCAAGCACAAAATTGCTGCAGGGTTGAGGCAAGCGGAAACCCGCAGGGAACTCCATCTGTGCAACTCTGCCCCTGCACCAGAACCAACCAGAGAAACAAAGAACAGTACAGCACAGGAACAGGCCCTTCAGCCCACCAAGCCTGTGCTGACACGTTGTCCTAACAAGATCAACTGCCTGTATGCCTCTATTCCCCTCCTGTTCATGTGTCTAACCAGATAAGTCTTAAATTGTGTTTGTCTCAATCACCTCACTTAGCAGTGCGCTCCAGGCCCCCATCACCCTCTGTGTAAAAAATTTCCTCCACACATTCCTACTCAACCTTTCCCCCTTTATCTTGGACTTGTGCCCCCTTGTAATTGTCATTTCTGCCCTGGGAAAATCCATGCCTCTCGTCATTTTATAAACTTCTATCAGGTCAGCCCTCATTCTTTGTCTTTGCAGGGACAACAATCCCAGTTTATTCAATCTCTCCTCATAGCTAATCCCCTCCATACCAGGCAACATCCTGGGAAATCTTTTCTGTACTGCCTCCAAAGTCTCCCCATCTTTCTGGTAGGGTGATGACCAGAATTGGACACAGTATTCCAAATACAGCCTAACCAGCATTTTATATAACTATAATATAATTTACTCAATGCCTTAGCCCATGAAGGCAAGCATGCAATATGTTTACTTCACCACTTTTTCCACCTGTGCTGCCACTTTTAAGGATCTGTGGACATGTGCTCCCACATCTCTCTGTGCGTCTCTGCTCCTGATGAATGCCATTTTTTTACAGCTCACACCTGAATTGGATCTAACAACATGCATCACTTTGCATTTGTCCGGATTAAATTCCATCTGCCATTCCTCTGCCCAATTTCCAGCCTATCTATATCCTGCTGTATTCTCTGACAATCTTCATCACTGTCCGCAACTCCAGCAATCTTACTGTCATCCGCAAACTTGCTAATCAGACCAGCTACGTTTACTTCCAAGTCATTTTCATATATGTATATAATAAATTCAACATACGTTGTCAATTCTCTCAGCATTGTGGTACAGTTGTGCTCCTGCTGACCTCCAAAAGTTTGAGAAACGACTCCTTTTAAAAAATGTGAACTGCTCCATCTTTTTAAGTAATACTGAAGCCAAAGCTTTATTAGAAATTAATTCTCAGGGTTCTAGTGTAGTTGCAACATTTAAAATGCATACTTTGTTTGTGCACTTCTTAAGCTAACACTGGTACCACTTAGCAATGCCGTAATCCACAGACAACAATCTGATCATTATTTTTGGCCATTAAAATATCACAGACACACTGATGTCATTATTGGCCAATGCAGTACCGATGTCACTGTATAAGACGCCAGATATTTGAATTTCTAAAAGTTATCAGCTCAAATCCACTTACTCTTTCAAGTTGCATGGACCTCGATAAATTTTAATTATTTTCTCAAATGCAAAATTGATCAATAAGGTTGAAGTAATCTTGAAATGGCAGTTTTTAAAACTATTACATATTGTAATCAATTCTTTGCAGCTCAATTGTTGCATTTAGAGATGAAACGTGGCATTTCAAAGAGTTGTTTGATTTCTGGGTGACACAGCAGGAGGAGGATGAGCAGGAGCTTTGTGTCAGAGAAAATGTGCAATACAGACTTCACACTTCACATATAAATGTCATAACAATAAAACTGCAACACTGGCTAAAAACGGAGAAGCCCATTTTAAAATGTGCTCCGTGGTGCAAATAAATAATTTGAATTCTGATGGGTGAAATTAAACAGAGGGCACTTTCAGTGTTCAAATCAGCTTCTAGTATGTGAAGGGGAATTTTAACTCCCAGGCAGGAAGCCAGTGGGACATAATTTTAATGGCTGTTCCTTGACACCATTCCAGCAACCAGCTGCCTGTCCAAAATGGATATTCAGGGACAGTTGGTTAGATTGGCTTGTCAAAGTTGGGGCCTCCCAAAGGCCAGCAGGCTGGCAGTCAGGCAAATTTGGAGGAGAGTCTTGTGATTAAGAAGCTGCCCAAATACTGTTCACGGGGCCTGGAGAAGCACTCCATCTCCTTGAGTTCATGAAAAGTTAAGGTTTAAACATACCTGACAAGATATCCACTTGGTACGTGCCAAGTTTTATTGAGCAGTGCATCTGCTCACTGGCACTTAAAATTGCATCTGGGTCTCAATGGCATCATTGAATCCTCATTTATGTTTATTCAAGGAAGTTCTGTTAAATGGTTACTGGGAGTGGAAAGAGTGATAAATCCACCACTTGGATTTTAAGTCTCATTCCATCTGGCACTAACTGGCTGGAGGGAATTAAAATTCCTCTTATGGAATTAGTGGCAACATACAAAACAAGCTACAGCAGATGGACTAACTATATGATCTTCCCCAGCTCATAATTTTCAAGAAAACAATATAGCTCTGATTTTGCATTTTAAATCATTCAAGCTTGATCTGTTGTGAATAGTAGCCAAGGAAACGTATGACTAATTCAGCATAGCCATCTATCTAAACAGTTAAGTTTTTCTTCTAAATTAATGAACAATTCCTACAAACACTTCATTTCATGATCTTGCCAATATCATCTCTGAGTGTCTGTGGATAAAAGCTCTTGCCTTATTTTGGTCATTGGAAGCATCTAAGTGGTTCTTACAAACACGCCAGGATGGATGTTGTAAAACAAGATAAATCTCACATAACTCTATTACTCATTGCAAGAAGAATTAAGAACAAGCTTTTTCAATTTCCAAATAAACTGTACTCATCTATTACCCTGTAGCTTTTCTGGTAGAACTGCACTAGACCAGAGAGCGATATGTAGAATATTTTTATGTTTGTTTCCGATTGGTTCCAGGATTCTCAGCATAGATAGCAGAGAACTGTCACATAAGCTAAACACTGGATGGAAAGAAAGTGCAGACCTTCCCCACTCTCCTCTTGGAGAGATATTATAGTGGTCATGCTGAAGTCTGCAGCCAAGAATATGCTTATCTATTGGTTAAAGAAAACGGCGATAGGATGTTTAGGGACTGAAGTGGAAGATAATAATCGGTGCCTGACTTATTACAACACCACGCTCGCCCCAAAACCGGAAAACCTGCCCGGTCAACAGGTCTTCGCGTGGTCTGCTCTCCCCGCCCGCTATGATTCCCATGGCTGACGAGATAGGAAAATTCCACCCCACATTCTTTGATCTCATAGCATCTGCTTGCTAACCATTCTAGTAAACTCTATCACTGCACTTCTTCATACTGAAAGTAGAAATATGGGCAGGATTTTCTGGCCGCACTCACCTCAAAACCAGAAAATCCTGCCCAAGGTCGATGGACCTTTGCATGGTCTGCCCCAATACCCCTCCACCCACCTGGTCTCCATGGCAGGTGTGATGGAAGAAATCCCCCTATGGACTTATATTGCAGAAGGTAAAACACATTTACGACCATATGTGATTTTTAAAAATGTTTATGCAAAATTGCCAGCGCAATTATATTACTTTTGACTTAAAGGCCCATTCGGAAAGTTAAAATTTGGGCTTGTCAAGTTTCGATCAGTTTATTATTGCTGCAATAAGTTTGCTATTAGGTTTTTGTTGAAAAAAGAACATTTCGGTTTACATGCAAAAATGACATAACATGTTGTTTTAATATACCAGTTTATGTATCAATATCAATTTGCACAAGTTTAAAAGCAAGGCCCCACGCTATACACATTGAATATACATAATGAAATCAGATAGGCTAGGTCTACAACCAATACAATGATTGTAAATTATTTCATCCCACACACATTGGCTAGGATATCTTCCATTCATTTGGATAACAGTGAAATGTGCCTTCACTTTCTGGATGGGAGGAAGTTGAAATCCTGGCCACCCACAATCCCGAAACCCCAGCGACCCCCAATGGCTGGGGATTCTGAAGTCAGAACAGATGACTATGAGACAGTGCTTTTCCATGCCTTAAGACAAAAAATTGCAATAAACCAGTTGATTTTTGTAGCTAGAAGTAATCTGAAACAAAGGTGTTATGACCCTTGAACTAAAACAGTAAGGAACATTATAGAACATAGAACATAGAACACTACAGCACAAACAGGCCCTTCGGCCCACGAGTTGCACCGATTACATCAACACCTATCTATAACCCCCAATCCCATAAAACCCCATATACTCATCCAGAAGTCTTTTAAAAGACCCCAGCGAGTTCGCCTCCACCACCACTGACGGCAGCCGATTCCATTCACTCACCACCCTCTGAGTGAAAAACTTACCCCTAACATCACTTCTGTACTTTCCTCCCTGCACCTTAAACCTGTGTCCTCTCGTAGCGACCATTTCAACCCAGGGAAATAGCCTCTGAGAATCCACCCTATCTATTCCTCTCAACATTTTATAAACCTCTATCAGGTCGCCTCTCAACCTACGTCTCTCCAGGGAAAAGAGACCCAGTTCCCTCAACCTAACTTCATTTATAATTTCTTTAAAATGTCTAGGGAATCTGGAATTGTTTTTAAGAATGTTTGAAAGGGATTTTAAAAAGTTTGCATCAATTGTAAAGCAATCAATTATAATTTTCTTGACTAGTAAGAAGTACTGGTCCAGAGGTGACCCTTGACCTGAAGTAAGCAGTACTAAAGAAAGTTAAGTTACGGATGTCATGAAGCCAGTAGCAAAGAAACTGTAAAGTAGAACAGAGAGGGCACACTTACAAGGAGTTGCGTGTGTAATACAGTTAAAAAGGATAGGAAAAAAGTCATGGTTAGAGCAGGGATTGTGAATTGGATAATTCCACCGCTGTGCTTCAGTTTTAGCACAGCCAACCAGGCTGATAAATGAGGTTTTATTAAAAGAAATAGCAAAAGGAATCTCTAGGGAATTTGTGCCATCAAGAATTTCATGAACCCAGCTAAAGAGACTTTGAAGCAATGTGCCATTGGGGTGGTGACCTTCTATGGGGACCAGGGATGGATTGCAGCTGCTGATGGATGTAACTCTGGGGTCACATTGATTGAGTGGGAGCATAAGAGATCCTACATACCAGAGGCTGAGTTAGAGAATTTTGGTGCCATATGTCTGTGGGGATGTGGGTGGGATATTTGTGTTTGTGTATGAATATCTTTGTTGAATCAACAATTTAAAATTAAACTTATATTTTGTTTGAAGTATTACACGCTATCAGGTCTGCCCTGCCACAGAATACGGCGCAAAAGACCCAAGTGCATATTCAATGAGATTGGGACAGAGGATTTGGCGTGTTTTCCTGCTGGCCTCCATACTGGATAACATTCCACTATCCTGCTCTCCATCCCCATTTCCCCCACCACCTCCCCTCCCCTCCCAACACCCCCCCAAATGAGTCTTAGTCCCCAGGTGGTCAAATTTGCCCCCTTGTTGGCAATTTCTTTATTTTGGGAATTGTTTGACAAAGTTGGTCATTTTGGTTATGATTCTCCCATACAGACTGTAACAAAGGTAAAGCCAAGAACAAGTAAACACACCCACCAAAGAGATAGGGAGGAGTGGGAAGGGGATTGATGTGTGCAGTCAGGAAATTACCCCAAAATGCACAGGGAATGCATTAGCTAGGTTTGGTTTCAAGTTTCCATTGAAAATTTACTTCCATAGGCACATTTATAAACTTTTCAATGGACCAGCAGCTTAATATAACAAAATTCTTTCATTGCACTGAAGTGAGACAAACACAAGAAAGTAGACTCTTAAATTTTTAACTTTGCATTAAGTGCCAAATAACTTCGTGAAATATTAGGTTTACTTAAAAATGCCCAAGTGTTCTTTTGGAAGTCCTGGCAACTTTATAAAATTGCTTCTTAAAAGTGTACAGAAAGTATCAGGTCAACCAGTGATGGTAGGTAAAATGTCAGACTCAGTTTACTTCTTCTAAATTTTCACTTTGAATTTATTTTGTGTTCATTCCCACAGAAGATTTTTGAGGTTTATCCCCATTAAGCACAATCTTCTGTTTGGGAGTAGAACAAGTAACCTGTTCTACCAAAGGTACTCTGTATTTTGTCATTAGAAAGTAAGATTAGCTAAGTTAACAATTACTGTAATTTTCCATCCTTCACTTTTGGCAAAGGTTTAGCATCCATCTTGTGCCCCTGCTTGGGAACAGTGAGAAGAAAATATAAGAAAATGTAAAACCTCATCCAAACTTTCTGTTGGACATTATGTTGGTACTTCAGACGTACATGTTGGTTCCAACGTACTAATTACTAAGAGTCAAGTTGGTTTTGGCAACTATGTTGACTGAATAATTTGATGTGATGTAATGTAATGTTATGGTGCCAAATAAAATAGGAAGAAGAGGAAAGATCAGTCAATGTTAAATAAACAAGAGATACTTAGCAGCAGGAGATCAATAAGCTGTGAATAATGGCATGGTGGGCATTGAAGAGTTGAAAGGAAGGGATAGATGGAAGACACAAGGATGGAACAAAGAAGCAACAGATCATAATATTTAAGACAGGAATCAGAGTCTCAGAGATGTGGAAGAGACAAACAGATACCTAAGATTGAAAAGTGGTATTTAAAGGGGAAATGCATATAGCAAAAGGGATGGACAAAGCAATTTAATAAGAGAAAAAAGCAAATAATTTAGATATGTCAAAGAAAGAAACAAAACGACGAAAACAGGCACAATTAAGGAATTTTAATAGAGGCAGACAAATGAATAGAAGCACAGAATATGCAGGAGAGAAACAGAAAGGTGAAAAATACATATTTAGTGAACATAGGACAAATAGCCGTGCAAGAGAGGCAGTAAAAGAGATGGCCAGGCATCTGACAGTGATATAAAATCCCACTTGAGAAGGAAGTTGACAGAGATCCAATTCAGTCCTGGAGAGATAAACCAAAATAAATAACTGCACCAGAAAAGGAATGGGTGGATGACAGGAATATCAATCATATTACAGAGAAGCAAGACAGAGAGTTAAGGCAGAGCAGTGAGAAAGATGTATAAAACAATGCCTAGGGAGGAACAACCTGATAACAGCAATGAAAAGAATAGAATAGCAACTGAATGAAATTCAGACTAGCATCAGTGACTAAAGAAGTGCAGAATTTAACAAGAAAGTGAGACAAGGTAAAGGAAGTCAAATAGGAAACATCAGAAATAGTTTTACTCAACCTGTCTCCAAAAACGTATTGTCCTGTTCTCACATGATTCCTGTCTGTCACCACTTTAACTGAACATTTTGCTATAGGTGGCTGCTTAATCATTAACAGAAGCCAACTGTCCTGTTAGTTCACTAGAATCCCAATGGCATTTTAAATACTGACTGAACTGGGTACTTGCTTCCATATTTAAATAAATGTTCAGGAAGAATTCTGTTTAGTAAATTTACCTGCACTTCCTGGCCCCACAGAGAACATTTGGGCTCCTATGGACCAAGCACCCACATTTCTTGATATCCTCATTAAAATCCTGGCCACTTATCATTCTCAAACATTGGCAACACCATGGCTCAATTGGAAAGTCAGAGAATAGAATCATAGAATCCCTACAGTGCAGAAGTAGGCCATTCACCTCATCAAGTCTGCACAGACCACAATCCACCCAGGCCTAAATCCTGATATCCCACATATTTACTCTGCTAATCCCCCGACAGTAGGGTCAATTTAGCATGGCCAATCAAGCTAACCCGCACATCTTTGGACTGTGGGAGGAAACCAGAGCTCCCAGAGGAAACCCACTTATTTATTGAGTTACTTAGTTCAGTGGTGTTCTTCAGCATTACTGTTTGATTCTTATGTCCGTGACTGGTAGTCCAATTTTCTTCCCCAAAATTGGAACCAAGGGTAGAAATTGATCTTGGGCAGTGGTGCAAAATGGGTGCTATCAGATTGTCTGCAGGAATTTTGACTGTACTATCATAAGTTCCTTATGATAGCTATTTAATTCAATATCATCTATTTTCTTCTATTGTTCCAAGATTGATTTCTAAACTGCAAATGTTTCAGACTTGCTTACCTGGACAAGGCAATCTCTGACTTCTGCCGAGCAATAGCTGCTGCTCTTTGTGCCCCTTCCATGCTCCTTTCCACCTTCTCCCTCAGCTTGTTGGTCCTCAGCGGTATCAGGTGCTTCTTCTTGCCCTTCACCAGCACATTGTTTTTGTATTTGCCCTCTTCCTTATGGCCATCTGGGAAGGTGGTGCAGCCATAGCCGTGCCTCAGGTTGTCGTGCCACTCGCCCTCATACTTGAGGCCACTTGACCTCTCGCTGACCCCATATCCTGAGCGCTTGTCATTCTTCCATTCGCCCATGTAACTCTCGGTGGTGGTGGCGTCGATGTCAGACTCAACAGGCGGGAAGTCGTCACCGCCTTCACCCAAGCTGACAGTGGAGTTGGCGTCACTGGCAGCCGAGCTGAGGCCGGCATCACTCCTGAGGAAGCTGAGCTTGCTCCTTTGGCTTGAAAGTGAACTCTTGGACTCGCTCTTTCTCAGCTTGCCCAGCAGTGAGCCTCGTCGGAATAGACCCTTCTTCTTAGGCTTCTGCTCAGCATCACCAGCACTGTGGAGACTCAGGGCGAAGCCACCACGACTCGGCCCGATGGTGGAGGCAGAAGCTGAGGCAGCAGTGGCAGAGGGGGTGGCCAAGGCCAGTGAGTCAGCTGGTGGCTCCAGTTGCAGCACGGTCCCGTTACTGTGCTCACTGCGGAGGGAGGTAAGTGAGGTGCGTAGGGGTGAGCGGATCATGGTGGCCATCCCATAGGGAACACTCTGGCGCACTCCATACCCATGGCGCATCCCTCCTGTAAACTGGCCCTGGTATGTACCTGGAAATGCAATCAGAAAATAAATACTCATTAATAGGTAGCCCCAAAATTTATCTCCAGACTAGTGAAAATCATCTGAATAGATAACTCACAGCTAAGAGTGATGTCTGGTCATGACCCTCATTGCTGGTTGTGAATCCTTGTCTACTTAACACTTCAGAAGTGAATCATTCACTATCTATGGAGTGAGACACCCTGACAGGGCTATATAAATGCAAGGTGTGGAGATGCCAGGGTTGGACTGAGGTGGGCACTGCTTCTTCATCAGGTGAGTGATGAAGGGCACAAAGGGCAGCAGCTCGTGATACCAAATAAACCTGCTGGACTTTAACCAGGTGTTGTGAGACTTCTTGCTATACAAATGCAAGATTTATCTTTAACCCAAAAGTGAGAAGTGTCTTTTAAAGAAAAGACATTCTATTGAATTTAGAATCTTCAATATAACATGCTTCAAGAGTACTGTCATAGTTTGATCTCCATGTAGGATATGGATGCACTGCAGAAAGTACATTACAAAGATTTGCAAAGTGAAACCAGAACTGAAAGATTATAGCATAATGAAAAATTGAATGGCCTGGGCATTCTTTTTTATAGAAAAGAGCAGGTTTTCTTAATAGATGTATTTGAAATGAAAGCAATTTGATATGTTCGATGTAGAGATAATGGGCAAAGTTTTATCAATTGTTTTCAAAGTGTTGTCTCCGGCAGGAAAAGCAGAAAGTAGCTCACTGCAATCTTGCCAAATTTTCAACCACTTTGAAACAAAGGGAAAAGGACAGGACACACAAAATCATACTGGATGAGCCCACCCCACCAGCAACCTCCATCCTGACACATCAAAGCATCCTTTTCAAACGGCACCCTGATTTGAAAACAAAATAAAACAAAGGATCACACCCTCTGCCCTGTAAATGGAACCCCTTTCCTCACAGATACCCATCTTCAACCCCAAATTTCCCCAACAGAAGCCAATCCCCAGAACTGGTCTCTGGCACTGACAAGGCCCAGGCATAACCCTCTCCTCCTGCAGGCTGCACTTATCGCTAAGTCCTTGTTTGTCAAAAGCTGTTGTAAACCCCACTCTTGTGACTTCATGTCGGTGGAAGGGAGTTGAGGTTGGGGGGCGGGGGGTGGCGGCGGAGTGGTGGGGGGGGGGGGGGGGGGAGGGTGGGGGGAGTCAAGCCTTTCAGTGGGGATAATGCAGTGGGGAAGCCTGCTAATGATATTTAAATGTATGGCAACTTTCATGGCAGGAGCACCATTGTGTCATTTTTGTGGGTGGTGGGGCAGAACTGGAAATCCCACCAGTGTAAAAGCCATTTGAGGACTCCCAGTGGATTCTCAATCACACGCCATTCCTGCCCCACCAAAACCAATCTCCCACATGCTTCTAAGTATGAGCCCAAAACTAGGGATCATAAATACAAAACACTCATTTATAAACTAAACAGGGAATTTGGGAGGAAAACTTTACGTATGGTTGGAGCTCAGTACCATATCCACACAGTTGAGGCAAATTATATGGATATGTGTAAGGAAAAGCTAGATAAGTACATAAGACAACAGGGAATAGACGGCTACATGTTTGGATACGATTAATATTTTGACAGAATGCTTGTGGAAGCATGACTGGTTATGTCTCGAGACAACATGAAATAAGGGGTAACATTCATAAATGGGTGCTGAAGCAAAAGGACCCAGGTGTATATGTGCATAGATCATTGAAGTTGATAGGGAAGGTAGAGAGAACAGTTAATAAAGTATATGGTATCCTGGGTTTATTAATAGGTGCATAGAGTACGAGAGCAAGGAGGTTATGCTTAACTTATACAAGATACTTGTTAGATCTCGGTTAGAGTATTGTGTGTAGTTCCAAATGTAATTGTGTGTAATTCCATCAAATGGGAAGGATTTGAACACATTGGAGAGAGTGCAGGAGGTTTACAAGTATGATTTCAGAGCTGAGAAACTTCAGTTGTGAGGATAGATCGGAAAGGTTGGGTCTGTTCTCCTTGGAGAGGAAATTTGTCAGTTGTTCAAAATCACGAGCGGGCTTAACAGAGCAGATAGGGAGGAACTGTTCCTGCTTGTAAAAGGATCACAAACAAGGGGGCAAAGACTAAAGTGATTTGCAAAAGAAGCAAATGTGATGTGAGAAAAAACTTTTTCACGCAACAAGTGATTCAGGTTTTGCATGTGTTGTCCGGAAGTGTGGTGGAGGTGGGTTCAATCCAGACATTTAAGAGGGAGTTACATGATTTATTGAATAGAAACAATTTAAAGGCAGGGAAATGGCACTCAGCCATGATATTCATTTGGAGAGCTGGTGCTGACATGATGGACCAAATGGCCTCCTCCTGCACTGTAACAATTCTGTGATTTTGTGTCCAATGGCCATTTTCTGTGTTGTAAACTCTGTGGCCTGGATTTCGCAGCACTCATCATTGACCTCAAAAGAAACTGCCCACAGAGATTTGATGTTCTCAGGGGCATAGATTCTCTCTTTCCAAAGTAAGTTTGAATCAGGCACCAAGGAGGATCCCGAGGCATCTGGCAACAGGGATGTCATTAAGCAGTCAATCACACTGAAGCAATCAATCACTTCTCACAGACAGAAAACCTCAGAAGTGCATGCACCGACTATTCTTCATTCTTAAGCAAATGTTACAGAGCTGAATAAAAATGATTGGGACATACTCAGGATTACAGTGAAAAATCATAAACATTTAAAACATTTTAAATATCTGATTTTATCATAATGGAGAAATTTGATATTTCACAAACGTCAAATTTGTTTTTCAGTCAGCAAGACTGTTCAGCATGAATTATGAACTTAATACGCCATTAAAGTGCCAGAATCACCTCACAATAAGCCGTTAGCTTTTTCAAGAGTTTTTATAGTGAGAATAATATCATAAAAGACAGATTCTTAGTAACTCAGTTTTTTTATTAATCGTAGACAATGTGAGAACTTCAATCGTGCATCCCACGGAGAAGCATACAATTACTGACAGCATCTTATGGATTTCTACATTTTATGGGAGCAATGACAATGAAATTGTCAACTTTAACTATTATTACTAACAGCAATCTTCGGAATCTAGGTCATTATAATTCTCGAGATTAATTTTTATTATAATTTAAATGGTACAATAATTTAGTTAAGAAAAAATAATGTTGACTTGTTTAAAGTGGTACTTACGTATGAAGTTACTGTAGAACTAAATGGATGAATAGAATAGAGGAAGCATTGAAAAACAGATAAATCAGTTAATGTTAATAGCAACAATAGTGTAGGTTTCCTCCAGGTGCTCTGGTTTCCTTCCACAGTCCAAAGATGTGCAGGGCAGATTATTGACCACACTAAATTGCCCCTAATGTGTACATTAGGTGTATTAGTTATGATGGATGTGCTGAGCTGCAGGGTATTAGAGTAAGGGTTGGGTCTGTATGGGATGATCTTCAGAGGGTTGGTGCAGACTCGATGGGCCAAATGGCCTCATTCTGCATTGTAGGTATTCTATGATTCTGTGATAAGTTTGATATATTTAATAGAATACAACATCATAATTTTAAAATAAATAAAGCGTACAAAAGGTAGAATAATTTGAAATGCATCTGAAGAAATTAGACATACAGAAAACTGAAAATTATCCAACTCATCTGAAGTGGTTTGATCACCTTGACCTATGATAAGAAACAAATCCTCTGTTTTCATTATACTCACTTTGACTCTCTGAAAAAGTAACCCTTCCAAGAATGAGCAAAGATACTGTCAATGCTATCACTGGAGGCTTATAATCATGAGGTGGAGGCCTATCGACCTGAAAGGTTAAATTGCAGGCAATCAGATCAGGACGGAAAATGAATGGGTGATTCTCCCATTCCATTTTAACTGCCCCATCTGATTCTGATTAGGTGAAGGCAGGGATGTGCCAGTTAAAACAGAATTTGCCAGTTAAAATAGGGTCCTGCAACTTATAAAATTATTACGAGTTATTTGTGACCATTCCCAAAAGTGTCCGATACGAACTTTACAATCTACCCAATCATCAATTTGTTACAGACTTAGACAAATCTGATATAAGGTCTAAATGTTGTAAAGGAATTGTGGCTTTTAGGTTGGATATTAGTCTTAAATGACAAGCTTAGCTAAGCCTGTTTACCTTTGCTAAAGCTGGAAAAGCTATGCCAATTCCAAAGGGAGAATAAGTTGTAAAATTTCAAAACACAATGATGATTCTAAAACAGTCAACTTAAGAATGGGGACAGAGACAGACACTGATCATCGGCTAATGTATCCCTTTGTCATCAAGACAAATGCTTAATTTATGGAAGAGATCATTTGACAAACCTCAGAATATTTAAGATTTTAATTGAATGAGAGATTTTCATATTTTATATTTTCATTTTTTTATATATTATTTTGTGCAATATGGGCATCACTGGCTGGTCAGCATTTATTGCCCATTAAGCGCAGAGCAAACATGTGTCTCGAGCCTACCCATGTCTCACAAAACATTTAGGTTAAAAGACTAAGAAGATCTATTTGTAGCTTTACCAATATCATGTTATGATCAACCACTAGGATATGAAAGAGCTGTTAAGCTCTAAAGAAAGGCCTGGTTTTCACAAAATAACATACGTTAAATTGTAAACTCATTGAGATAGAAATTTGTCTTTACAGTAGTGCAAAATGGGTTTGTACTGCTGTCAATGAAACTGAATATAAGGTGGGTAAATAACTAATGGCCAATAACATAGCGTCCATTTATTCCTGAGCTATCCTTGCGTAAACGATACAAAACTGCACACTCCTCAAAATATCTGTAGAAAGTATGTTGCAGCAGACTTATTTTGATCGTTAAGTTAGCACTAAACTTTCTAGAACACTGAAATGTACTATTTCTGGTTACACCTTAATAACGTCTCCACTTTTAGTGTTTCAATCTACTAACTTAAACCGGAAATGTGATGTATTAGAAATAATTTAAAATGTAACATGCCAAGAAAGAATCACTGACAAAAAGTCACAGCTCTCAGGATATCCCAAAATGCTTTACAACTAAAGAAGTATGTTTTGAAGTAGTGCAAAAACACAGTAGTCAATTTGCTCACAAGCTAGTATCCACAAACAGCCGTAACATAATGACCAGATAATCTCTGGGAAATTCATTGAGGGATGAATTTTGGCCAAACAACAGGAGAACTGTTTTCTTCCATCAAATATATCATATGTATGGAATGGAATATTTTATACCCACTGTAGAGAGCAGGCAGTGCTTTAGCTGAGAAACAGCATTTCCAACACTGTAGTACTTCCTCAGTAATGCACTAGAGTGCCGATCTGGGTTATGCATTCAAATCTCTGGTGTGGAACTTCAACCCACAATCTTCCAATTCAGAGATCAAAGTGTTACCACAGTACTAAAATTGACACCTGAAAGTATTCAACACACAAAGGAGTTTTCTATCAAATAAAGCTAAGTGTAAGATGGTTTCTGGGATTCCAAGACATGGAACCTGCATACCTATAATTTGATTATTACACTGATATTTTTAAATTTAAGTTTCTTTATTTCTTGGCACACTGGGCGGAATTTTACAAGATTGATTCTAACTGTCCAGCTACCGTGAAAATGAGAGAATTTCTGATCCATTCCTTGGGCAAATTTTCATGCTTAAGCACTGAGTTGAAAATAAGGGCTTGACAGTTTCTAGCTGTTGCAGGTAGTGGGCTGGTCTTCATTCACCAGTCAGCCTGTAGACAGCGTTATTGCGCATGTGCAGATCTGTCAAGCCATTGTTATTGCAGGCAGCCTCACAAACTCTCACCCACCACCACCCCCCCCACCACCACAATAGCAGGCGGCTCTCAGCCGATCGCAAGCCCCAAACCACCCGAGATACAGCCCCTGCTGCGTTCAGTACCCCCCTCCCCCAATCTGATTGTGTTGCAGAGTGGCAGCAGGCGCACCCCCCACCTCTATCCAATTGCATTGCAGAGCGGCAGCAGGCTCCCCGTCCCCCAGATCCAATTCATGTTGCAGAGCGACAGCAGGTCGCCTTTCACCCAATCCAATCATGTTGCAGACTGGCATAGTGGGTCTCATCAAACCACCTCTTCAGGCCCAGCAACTTCAGGCTCCGCCCCATGTGCCCTGACCCCTATGTGGCCTGACCACCATAAACCCACCCTCCATTAGCCCCGCACCTTGGCACTGCCCAGTGGGTGCCCCCTTGGCCTCAGCCTCCCTGGGGGAGGCAGGGGTGATGGTGGGTGAGGGGGGGTGGAGCTGGTAAAATCCCAGCCGCTGTCTTGACTTTGTATAACCAGCAGGTGTCATGCTTAGCTATTCAGTGTCAGGTTTGAAAATGAATGCAACGATACATTAGGAATGATTATTAACAACTAATTAATGGATGGTAACATTTGTTACTTCCCTGACGCCAACTATGAAGTGTAAAACTAAACATCTGGAAAGAATACTATAGTCACTTAAAGGCCCTAATTTAGTTGATACTTTATTTTTTTCTGGTTTTCAGCTGAAGTTGTGAATTTTCAAAATGTAGATATTTAACAAGTTAGCAAAATGAAAATGAAGCTATAATCCTGTATGATTTAGACTGGCTTAGGTCATCCAAAGTCATCTTTATCCATAACTGTATACTGATTCAACTTTTTTTTATTCATATTATGGGACGTGAGCACTACAGGCTGGGCCTAACTGTCCGTTTGAGGGCATTTGAGAGCCAACCACATTGCTATGGATCTGGAGGCACATGTAGCCAGACCAGGTATGGATAGCAGATTTCCTTCCTGGATATTCATTCGTGAACCAGATGAGTTTTTATGACAATAGATTTATGGTTATCATTAGATTTTTAGATTCCAGATTGTCATTTAATTCAAATTTTACCTTCTGCAATGGTGGGTTTTTAACCCAGGTACCATATCTTGCCCTTGGGCTCTGGATTTATAAATTGATCTGTTTTTAGTCTTGATAAAATACATGTGAATAACATTTCTCAAAGATATTCATTTATATATGAATACTGCAGTTTTATCTTGCAGCTAAGAGTTTATGCAGTGTGGGTTGCTTTGTTACTATGGAAACCAGCCAACACCTCTGGCAACATCACTGTTTAGTGCACTCAGTACACAAAATGTTAAATTGCTATCTAAATTGGAATATTTTATTAATTTAGACACACTGAATTAACTGCTACAATAATCTGGCACATGAAGGGACTAATGTTTATTATGTTCTTGTAACTAATAATATGAGAGATATTTCTGATTGGAACAATTTTAAAAATTTATTTACAGAAACAAATCTAAATGTCTATTCATACATAATGATTCTCTGTAATAATTTTAATGGAAGAATGTTCTTTTCCATCAATTGACTTAACCAAGATCTATACTAGATATTTTGATAGGCTGTATAATGGATTTTATAAATCTCTGTATTTGTAATTTCCTTGCTGCTAGCTATAAAATGTAAAACTGAATTGAGGACATGAACTTGTCTGATACATTTTTATTTCAAGTGTTAGTTTTGATAATGTTTTGATAATGTTGACTCCGAATAATTTGATCAAAGAAAATTAAATTGCAATAAATTATAAGAATTTATTTCAATTTGAGTCCAATAACACCTCACTTTCCAGACTAGAATCATTCTGAGAACTGATGACAGATGTTCAATAATTACTGGTTGTTCATTAATCGCTAGCTGTACACTAACCTAAAGGCTGCATACTTAACTTCCAAAATATCAAGGGTAATTTGAGCAAACCAATCATGTTCTATATAGAGTAATCAACTGTAACAGCAGCCCAATTAGAAGTAATTATCAATATTCAGTTATGTATGAAAATTCTGCCTTAGAATAAAATGCAGATTATCTGAAAAATTTAATTTGCAGTTCGAAATCTAAGTTCAAATATATTACAGTTTACAGAAATGCAGCCCTGGAGGTCAGGTTAAAAGGAGATTGAGATGTTAAAGGAAACACCTATTGTTATAACATAAGCAGCAGACCACAGACTTGGCAGACAGATAGCCCACTGTAGCTGCAATGGAATTCCTATTAGGGTAATAATTATACTGATTTGGCCAAGAAAATGTAAGATTCAGCTGGTTGCAATTTATAGGAGCTACTGAATTCTGAGATCATATTGTTGAATAAGCTTTTCATAATGTTTTTGTAATATATTTTCAAAAGTTTATTTCCAAGGAGTTAAGCATCACTCTTTGGTCTAAAGGGATCAAAGGATATGGGAGGACAGTGAGAACAGGTTACAAGTTAGAGATTCAGCCATGATCATAATGAAAAGTGGAGCAGGCTCGAAAGGTCAAAAAGCCTACTTGTACTCTTATTTTCTATATTTCTGGGCGTACTTTTTTCAAGTAGAAAACAGTCGTTCAATACCTGCAACCCACAGGTGAGGAAAAGAGATCCTTGGGGATTCAGGATTCAACTGGCTGATGTGGTGCTCATTTTTGAAAAGAAGACCAAAGCTTGATAATTATGGGCCACTTGCATTAATGAGTGATTGTGTATAGAGTACATAGACTTCATAAAGGCCTTTGACAATGCACCATATGAAAAATTACTGGAACAGGTTAAACGGGGAAATGGAATCGATAGGGGAATAGCAAGCTAGATTGAAAACTGTAGGAAAGCAGAAATTAGACTAGTCATTATGGGTTCTTTTCAGGAAGTAAATAGTCAAATCTTTCAAGATTCAGTTCTTTGCCATTTCTGTTCACTGTCATTACCAATGGTTTGGATACAGGCCAACAGAGAGTTAAAATTTGCAGATGATACTAAAATAGGAGGTTTGACTAAGTCTTTTTCAATGAGAAAGGAATCAGCAAAGGAATATTGATATGAGGAGGGAATGGCTGAAAAGTAATAGGTTGGATTTAATGTCAGTAAGTGTGATGCAATGCATTTTGGTAAATGCAAGTAGGCTTGGTACTTTAGACAAGCAGAGAAACTCTGGAGTGCAGTTTCATAGAACACAATGTCTAAGACTAATAAGGTTGTTTAAAAAAGGCAAATAAACTTCTGGATTTCATCATAAGGTTGAGAATATTAAAGCCAAGAGGTAATGACACAAAAATAGGTGGGACAGTACGTTGCAATGAGGAAATAAGAACCTTACAAATGGATAGATAGGTTAGGAGAGTGAGCCAAAATGTGGCAGATGGAGTTTTACGTGGATAAGTTAAAGTCACAAGTAGTCCTACATTAACACTGCAATGAAGTTACTGTGAAAATCCCCTAGTCATCAAACTCCAGCACTTTTTGGGTACACTGAGGGAGAATTTGACATGGCCAATTCACTTAAATTGCTTGTCTTTGGACTGTGGGAGGAAACTGGAACACCCGGAGGAAAGCCATGCATACGCAGGGAGAATGTGCAAACTCCACACAGACAGTGACCCAAGCTGGGAATTGAACTCGGATCCTGGCGTTGTGAGGCAGCAGTGCTAACCACTGTGCCATTGTGCTGCCCACATGTGTGATAAGTGTGAGGTCATGCATTCTGGTTGAAAAATGAGAAGACAACTTATTATTTAAATGGGGAGAGATCTTGGGGTGCAGAGGGATCTGGGTGTCCTTGTTCATTAGTCACAGAAAACTTGTTCATAGGTATAGCAGATAATAAAGAAAGCAAATGGAATGTTGACATTTATAGCTAAAGGACTAGAATATAAAGGTAAGGAAGTATTGTTGCAACTAATCCAGACATTGGTGGGGCTGCACCTGGAGTATTGTGTGCAGTTTTGGTCCCCCTATTTGAGGAAAGATGTGTTGGTATTGGAGGGAGTTCAGAAGAGGTTCACTAGATTGATTCCAGAGATGAGGGGTTTGTCATATGAACAGAGATTGAATAGTTTAGGTCTATACTCTTTGGAATTTAGAAGAATAAGGGGAGATCAAGTTGAGGTATACAAGATGATAAAAAGTATGGATAAATTAGGGCAAGAGGTCATAGTCTTAAGTTAAGGGGTAGCAAATTTAAAACAAAGTTAAGGAGTAACTACTTCTTCTAAAGGATTGTGAATCTATGGAATTTGCTACCCCAAAGTGCAGTGGGTACTGGAGCAATTAGTAAATTTAAGGAGAAGTTAGACAGATTTTTAATTGTTAATGGGTTGAAGCATTCTGGGGAGAAGGCAGAAAAATGGGGATCAGGAGCATATGAGCCATGATTGAATGGTAAAGTGGACTTGATGGGCCGAATGGCCTAATTCGGCTCCTATATGTTATGAACCAATGATAAAACTATGTAAAGTCTTAATAAGAATTAAAGTTCTATGTGTAGTCCTGTGCTCCACACTAAAGAAAAGATGTTAAGGCTTTAGGAGTATAATACAGATTTGTTAGGATAATGCCTGGTTATGAAGAAAATTAAATACAAATGATATGAAAAATTGTGTCATTAGAATAACACAGGTGTGAGGTAATATCAAAGAACAGAGAACAAAGAAAAGTACAACACAGGAACAGGCCATCGGCCCTCCAAGCTTGCACCAACCATGCTGTCTGCCTAAACTAAATCCGTATGCACTTACGGAGTCTGTACCTTTCCATTCCCATTATATTCATGTCTTCATTTAGTTCCCTCTAAAAATGCTGCTTTCGTATCATATCATTAAAGTGTTTCAGATAATGAAACCTTGAGATAGGGTAAAGTGGACAGTAGTTTTCACGAGTTGAGGAGTCAAAAGGGGCCATGCACATGAGATTAAATGTAAAAGATGTAAAATGAAGGATGCAAGAAACCTTTGTACATTCAGAGCTTTTAAGATGTAGAATTCATGGCTGGGACTGATGGTTGAGACAGAAATTGTGAACGTTCAAGATTAGATTGGATTGTTATATTAAGAAAAAATGGCTTAAGGGAGAATCGAAAAAGATGGGTAACAGGAATAGAACTGTTTGCTGTCACTGTGAAGCTAAACATTGGCAAACTGATTGGTCAGAATGGCTTATTCTCATGTTGTAACTATATGTTGCTAGGAGAAAACTGGAAACCAAAAACTCTCTCTTCAAAATTGATAATTTTTCTTAGTTGATATTCCTCATCGCCATGACAAAGAATGTGCAAATTAAGTTACTGGGAAAACACACTCACCAAATAGGATCTCTAGTTTTCCCAGATGTTGTGCACATATTGTGAGGACAGCTCCCACTTGTTCATGTCCGTATACCTTAAGTATAAACTTATAAAGTCAAGAAGAGCGTAGTGCACGCAGGGATGCCATTGGAGTTAACCAGTTCTAAATGTAGTTTATCAGAGCTTTTCCTTCCTCTGCTTGTCTAGCTTTTCCCTCCTCTGTTACCACTACCTTAATATTAGTGTGGCGGCTTGCAGGGGAATCTGAAGAATTTTAGCTCCCCTGGTTGAAATACCTACCCCTCTGGGTTCTTCTGGTGGAGCAGTCTGGATGGTCAAAGTTTATCAGCTGTGACATGGATGGAGCACTGTGGGCCTGGCTGGGTGTGAGACATTGGATTACAAATCTGCTAGAGAGGGTTGCCTTGGTTCTGAACTTCCATCACTAACACCTGGCTCGATTTCGTGGAACTATTCTGACCCCGAGTCTCTGAGTCAGCACGCCCCCGTCCCCCCCGCAACAAACAAGTTTAAATTTGGATTTTAAAAAACTCTTCTCTCTAAGCAATGAAAGGAACAACAAGGCCTTCCCTGGCCCACCATGCACACACAGCAGTGAGAGGAATTATTTCCCCAGCCTTTAAACTGACTCCTATTTCCTCAACTCAAGTAGATAAATTTTTTTTTAAGATAACATCACCACATGTTTTTAAAAAAACTGATTCCTCCCGGCAGCTCCAACAAAGATGTCCACGTGAGCTGAGCAAAAATAACAAATCCTTTCCACTCACAACAACCCACCCAACATGTTTTTTTTTCGGGAAAAAAGAGAGAATGGAAGAGGAACAGTCCGTTTAGTTTAAACAGTTTACATTCAGTGTCTGAGCTGGCGGTTCGTGTTGATGCGGTTGCCATGACAACGGGAAGGAAGAAAAATCACAAATACCGTTGACAAGAGGCCCGGGAAACAAATTCAAATCAAAACAGCTCAATAAAAAAAACACACTGTTTACACAAATAAAACCAAACCCGATCGCAAAGACATCCTCCTTTTTTGGGAAGCGGGGGAATATTACAAATATGAATGTTGATCATCTGGGGCGGGGTGGGGGGAGGGGCAGCCGTCCCTTTTAATATAAAATGTGACGGTTGTTGAGCCCGGGGAAATTTGTTGTCGGTGATGATTATGTACTATTGTTATTCATAATTATGATCCTATTAATTATCAATAATTATTAATAATAAATAATAACTGCATAATTGTTATTTATTGTTATTTGTAAGAATCAATAATTAGGATTCTTACAATTATAACCATTATGATTATTCATTATCAATAATTACGTATTAATAATTATATTATATTCATTATTATTGTGATTATTAAGCAATTATAATTGATTCTTATGTATTATTAATAATTGTGGTACTTATTATCAATAATAATTACGTTCATCGTGATTATTGATAATAATAAGTATGGCTCTTATTCATTATTATTCATAATTATGATTCTTGCTATTTATTATCAACAATTAAGATGCTTATCAGTTATCAATAATAATTATCAATAACTGATTCTATTCGTTATTATCAATAATGATGATCTTATTCATTATTAATAATTGTGGTCCTTGTTAATTATCAATGATTATTGTTTGTTATTAAGAATTATGATTTTTGTTCATTATCAATAATATTTATTATTAATAATGGATTTTTATTTATTATTGATCATATTGATTCAACCACAATTATTCTTAATAATCAATAAGAATCAATAACAACCACAATTATTCTTAATAATCAATGTTATGATTATTTATTATTAATAATTGTGAGCCTTATTGTCAATGATGATTGCGATTATGATGATTATTAATGGCGAGGCGGGAGGGGAGAATCTCACCTTCATCAGCGTATTTCTCGGTGCCGTAGCCGTCCTGGAGGCCGTTATTCCAGGTGCCCTCGTACCTGGCGCCGCTGGCCTGGCTCTGGCGGACCCCGTACCTGCCCTTGAAGCCGTGTGTCCACTCGCCGCGGTACAGCCAGCGCCCCTTGGTCTCCGAGCCCAGGCCGTGCCGCTTGCCCTGCGACCAGTAGCCCTGGTAGGCGTTGCCGCTGGGCCAGGTGTAGACGCCCACCACCTCGAAGCCGTAGTTCCAGGAGCCCGAGTACTCGCCCTGGCCCTTGGGGCCGGTGCAGATGCCGTGGCCGTGAGCCTTGCCACCCTCCCAGCCCCCGCAGTACGCCCCGCCATCGTCGAAGTCAAACCTTCCTCCGCTCATGCATGAATCGGGGGGGTGGGGGGGAGTGTGTGTTATTTAGTGGGTGGGTGGGTGAGGGTGATGGAGAGGGTGAGTGTACCACCCCGGCCCCCCAGAGGGGGAGATAATAAACAGGGGTGGGGAAAGGGGAGAGAGAGAGGGGGGGAAGAGGAGGGGGTAAGGGAGGCGAACCTGACCAGAAGGAGAGTGATGGCTGGGGAGGGTTGGGGGTGACACAGGGCGATCCCCTCCTTACAGCAGGTAACCCGACTTGAGCGCTGCCTCTCCCGACCAGCAGCCAGTCCTCAATGTGGGGAGCATTCAGCGACTCTCTCCCTCCTCCCTCTCTCCTCTCTCTCTCTCTCTCTCCACAGCCGGAATGTTATAACATACCTAACAAGGCTATCAGATCCCACTCGCCTCCAAAAATAAAACCCAATCAACAATCTCCGCAAACGCCTTTTACCCGCATCTTTCAGGAGGGGGTGGAGGATTGGGGTGGTATAGCTGGACTAATATTTCAATACAGTGAGCACACAATGCAGTGAACCAAAGTCCTTTCTTTTACTTCAAAAATACGTAGTGACATCTCGCTGCATTTCACACTTCGAGGCGTTAATCATTTTTCTTTCAATCTGAATTCCCCTCCTTCACCCATCAGTTTTCATCATTAAGTTTAGCGTTTGTTTTCTTGTATCTCACCCCAGTGTTATCAGCTCACCACACTGCAGTTTTCCCTTTCACTTAAGCTTCCCAGAAACTGAAGCAACAATTAAATGCCCCCCACTCCACCAGGAATCGTCTCCAGTGACAGGTCTCTCTCCAAAGCTGTTCTGTAAATCTGTCATGTGTCACTGAATTCCCTTTTCTCTTTAATTGGAACGTGGAATGGCATAGCCTTTGCTGTTTCGAAGGAGTGGTTTCCTTTGCTAAATCTGTTCTTCAGATAACTGTTTCAAAGGTTCAAGGGTGCGAGCTTCTCCTACGCCGTGGGTGGGAGCACCCTGCAATTCCCACCACTGCAAGCCGACAAAGTGTAAGTGTGATACACTAAAGCTTCAGAGACTGTGATTGATTCATGCCCCAGTCAAATCACAATGGCCATTAACCCTATAATGTCTTCTACTTGCACTGCATCTACCTTTCAGCATCTTTTTACATTTTATATACGTTTTTCATTTTCAAGAATATCTACTACATTTAAAACGTACATCTTGCTACAATTATCATTTTCTTTTGTTTCGATCCTTAATTGGTCTTTCTGGATACATCAGTGACTAAAGGTTATTTATATGTGGTGGAACTGAAGTTTCCGGGAGTATTAACATTTCCCTTGCATGTGGACCTATTGTGTATTGAAGGACAGGTTCCCATATAGTTATATACATCGGCAGCAAGATTGATAATGACTTCACATCCGTAATATTTTAGTTGATAATGAGTTCACATCCGTAATAGTTTCCCACTCGCCGACGAAGTGTTGGCACTGATTACAAAGTTTTATTTCCAAGCGGAGAGACCCAACACGAGCAAATCTGGAAACAGTTCCCCATGCAGGGAGCCCCCTCTCGCAACAGGAGAAAATTACATGTAAATTTCTAAAAGCCAGCAGCAAAACAATGACATTCTCATATTATGACAACATTGCAAATGACAGTTAAATATTTTATAGATGTACGTTTATGAACAAAGCTACAGGAATTTTGTGCTCCCCCTATATTGTGTCACGAAGTGTTAGAAATAAAAAAAAGGTTCTATCACAACATCAAAAGATCCTTCCACAGCACCTTCCAAACTCAGGACCACTTCCATTTGGAAGGACAAGTGCAGTAGATACAGGGGAACAGCACCACCTGCAAGTTCACCCACCAACCTGATTTGGAAATATATCATCATTCCTTTGTGGTCGCTGAGTCAAAATCCTGGAATTCTCTCCCTAACGGTATTATGGGTCAACCCACTGCATGTGGACTGCAGTGATTCAAGAAGGCAGCTCACCACCACCTTCTCAAGGGAAGGGCAATAACTGCTGGTCAGCCAGCGACACTTATGTTCTATGAATGAATTAAAAAATACAAACTTAGGATGGCATGGAGTAAAAAATTAGATCTTGCAGAGCCCATTTCAGACAGGTGGTCTGTACAGGCTCATTCCACATTAGATGACCCTCAAGTGTCCAGAGAGTACTGATAGAGCTTACTAAACTAATATAGATAGATATACTTCCACAGAACACTTACTGTTCATGTTAAACATAGACAATGAAAATTTGTAGGGGTATTATTTTCCAAAAGTACAAATTGGTAACTAACGCAAGTAATATGAGCTGCCATTTTTAAGTTCTTACACTTCTTAAGCATTTTTATGCCATTCTGCATATAATCAAAGAGTAGAAATTACTATTGGTGATTTTAGCTGGCAAATATTTAATATATTTTATGATATTATTGGACATTAATGAAAATATTAATTTGTTTAATCAGTCAATACATGAAATTCAAAATGAAGATTCACCTGGAATTAAATGAAATTATATTAGATAGTACAAACCAGTAAAGAGAATGTAATAACATGTCTCACCTGAGAGAATTTTATGGTCTGTCACAATCAAATCAGTCTACTAGCAAAATTAAGGTAAAATAATTTGTAGTGAAATAGATAAAATTATCATCTTGCAAAGGGAGATTTTGTATATAATTATGACAAATATGACACACAATGACATGTACAAGTTAGGCAGTGTGATTTCTATGATGCAAAAGTATTTTGCAAGACACCAATACAATATCAGGCCACCTGTTTGGATAACTGAAGACTTTACTAGCTAACCTTTGAGGTTTTGATGCCCTTTTAATTTTCTTTGCCATTCTTCCTCATAACAAAACAAATCAACTTTTCTCACCTTTCCTCCCCTCTCTTATCTGTGTTTAAAGGAGTTTGAATATTGAGTTTTATCATAATATTTTCTCCTTTCTCAGCCAAAGAATATGCAGCTAGAAATTAATGTCATAAATTAGCAACAGTAATCTGAAAAAACAAACTTAATTTAAAAATGTCAAATACATTGATTTATAATGGTTTGGCAATAATTTCCTTCTGGTAAAAGCTACAATAACTTTGTGCAACTGTTTGTACTGTAGTAAAGAATAAATAGAAATCTAAATCTCAAAGCACAAAGAGTGCAACATCTCTGAAAACAGGTCAGAAGATTGTGACTGATTTTCCTCCACTTTTGAAAATTATGTGTAAAAAGTGTTGATCCCACTTAATATTCTAACAGCACTCAAGCCTCTTGAATCAACTTATTTTCATTACTTGTAGATCATCACTTCCCCACTCCCCGTTCCCCACCCCCACCCCCCACCCCACCCTCCCCTTCCGCCGTAGCTCAGGACAGTGGGAATTATTACAAGGCATGAAATGTAAACCAACCAGGGAAAATGAATGGAGTTGTCCAAATGGTTGGGGTAGTGGTGGCGGTGGAGGGGAGGGGGTCATTAAAATTGTGAATTTCTTTAGAAAACTCAAAAGGCATTAGAACTCATGAGTATATACGAAGTCAGGCAAACAGAGAATTAAAAAATGACACCCAAATCTAAAAAGAAAGGAGGCATTCTGCGGGTTTGAAGCTGCAGCTGACTAATTCTGATACATGTTTGCCAAAAATGTCCTTATGGCAGATGTTACAAATTTGCAGTTAGCGCATTCTGCTCCCCCAGAATCTGCGTAGGCACTTACCCACAGCTGTTGTCAGGTAATTTTGACAATGTTCTGATTGGCATGGCCAATCAGGATTTTCTGGCTGATGTTCATCCTGGCATCTCTTTTTTTGTGCAGTAAAACATAGCATGACTTAATTAGGGTGCTTCTGAAGAGTTTCCAGCATAATAGTTAGTCAGGCTTGCACACACATTTGTCATTGAGTTTGCTGTCACAACTTAGCTTGAGTATTGGAGTCTTCTCATGAACTAATTATACTGAGTTCTGGCCACCTTTATTTGCAAATGCAGCTGAACAAATGCCAATGAACATCATTACTTGTCCACCTAGTCCAAGTTCATTTTGGTGATTCTTTTCTTCCCAGCACTTTTCATAGTAGAATTCCCCTGATGTTAGTAACTGTGCTGTGAACAAAATAAGAAAGGAATTTCACAAGATTTTAGAACAGTTAAGTGTTGGGAGAACAACAAATTAAAAAACAGCAGACCATAAGAGCTCTCCAGACTAATAAAGGAGTCTTTTCTATGGTCGTTCACATCCATTTGGCTGCCTTGATCAGCATTCGGCCATGCTAGATTCCACCTACAAAATGACTGTTGTCATCAAGCAGCATTGACTTGTTATTAAATAAACAAAATATATGTCTAGGATGTTAGAACAGTGTGGCTATACCATTTACACATGCTTCAAACAGGAGTTTCCTTCATCAAGCCTCAGTTTGCCAGAAATGCACAGAATGCATAAAAGGAACAAAAATCTGGCATTATCGGCTAGATTGCCAATAATAAGATGGGTGACTTGGGTTGAGAAATTTCTTGACTCGCCCCAGTAAAAAGTAGCCCGAATCATGCATGATATTTGCTTAGGGGGATGCAAATAGGGTGGGGTGATAGGGATGTGGGATGGAATTGGGTTCAATTCCATTAAGCAGAGCATAAGTGACCACAGAGATGGGCAAGTGTTGAAGAAGTCTGATTAGAAGCCATGCCTCAGTTCACTTGGACTTCATTCCAGCTGTTTCAGAAGCTCTTAGGTCCTCAAGCCCTCACCCCAATCACTCCCATGGCACCTCACACCCTTCATGCCAACTCAATGTCATCTTCCCCCATCCATCCCGCATGGCTCTCACACCCTCCATGCCACCTCCTAGCCACTCATCCAATATCCATGATGGACAGATCTCTGGAGCCACATGGATATGAAAAACAACTTTAATTATCTAATACAACCCTTACTCATGCACATTTGATGGAGAAAAAACTCTCATTTATATCATCAATTAAAAACTTGAAAGCATTCTGAAGTGATTAATATCTTATAGAAGTAAGCAATCTTCTATTCCCTGCATCAAAGACAGCCCCAGAATTCTACCGCTCCTTCCGCCATGGAATCAGAGCAGACAAGGGGCAGACAATGGAAATATCCATTAACCTCAGGCAGGAATTTCTGATCTTGCTCAAGTGAGGCTGTGAAATCCCACCCAGCTAATCTTTTAATAGCTTATTTAAACTGTCAAACTGTGAACTAAGAGCTCCCACTGCTAAAACTCATCCAAGCATTTGACACAATAAAGTAATAACCCTTGGGGAAATGTCAACAAACATCTCTATTGAAAAAGCACAATCAGATGTTAATGATTTTTGTAACCTGCACCAGGTGACCTGTCAATCAAAGCAGTCCAGAAGAGACTTTTCTTAATGCTCATTGACAGCTGCAGCCTTTTTTTAAAAGAGTGAAGTGTTCAAAAAACTTCAGATTATGACAGTCATACAGACATCACTCGTCCTTCAAGAACATTTGAGTCTATTCCATTAATTCACCCCACTCTGTGGGCTAAGGTCCTTGCAACAGCCTAGATGGAGTCTGTTTGAACTCATCCCTTTTCACTTCTGGCAAAAATTGGATCTGTCAGAAAAAGGGACAAAACTCCCACACCCAGATCCCAACTGACGTTTTTAATGGTCTATGGAGACTTCTTGACTTTTATGCATCTCTGTTCCAGTTATCTGTCCCTAATGCACTAGGGTCTGCTGCACCAGGAAAAACTAGTACCATTCATGTTTTAACATTTGTGCTATATTCATCATGACACAAGATTCATAAGCTCCTTAAATTATCTTTGAGTGATAGGAAACTCATGTGAAAGGGCCAAGTCTTGACAGTATTAGCAGATGAATGAGTTCTCAATGAAGATTTGAAACATTACAGTACATTTATACTATTAAGCCGTCTTCTGTAAAGTTGATTTAAAAGGGCAGACACAAATGAGCCATTGAAAGCTAAGGTGATGCAGGGTAAATGATGCAGGGTCTTTATTAAATTGGAAACATAGTGCAATGACTCAAAAAGGTAACTTTAGAGATTTTGAACAGCAAAATAAACAGGAAATACTGAACCAATTGGTCTTGTGGCACGATAGATAATGTCCTTGTCTTTGAGCCTGAAGCTCCAGGTTTAGGTCTCACCCCAGGACTTGATAGCCAAGGAAGTTCATAATGTTCATAATGTGGCCGAACAGGTTGAGTGTCAACCTGCAACTCTTCCAAACACAACAATGGCTAGACGTAAGAGTGAGAATGACTCTTGGTCAGTCACACTTAATGTAGACTGGCACCCCTCAGACTATAAGCCTCTGACAAAAGACCAGCACCCTGTCCCAGGATTAACTAGCTATAGAATAGACAGAAGTCTGCCTAGTGTACCACTATGTGTAGGAAGAGAATTGGAATTGAAAGTCCACCTGTTGGGGTAAACTTTCATGTTTAGTGCCTATTTGACAAATGTCAAAATGCATTTTATGAATTGAAACACTTTGAATGGTTACAGAAAAGAAACATGTCATTTTGTACATCCTGTCCATGATAGCTGTCTGCAAGAGCCATTCAGCTAACCTCAGTCAAGCCCTTTCCTTGTAGTAACTTCCTTTTACTCTTCAGTTTGTTATCAAATCCTTTTGTGAAATCCTCAATTGCTTCAACCATACCGTCAAGCAGTACATTCCATACCCTAACCATTCACCGCATAAAAATATTTTTCCTCATGTCGCCATTGGCTCTTTTACCAATCACCTTGACTTGATGTCTTCTGGTTTTCAACCATTCCAGCATTAGTTACAGTTTCACTCTGTCCACCCTGTCAAGATGTTTCATGATTTTGGACAGTTCTGTTGAATATTCTCTGAACATTCTCCTCTTCTAAGAGAACAACCCTAGCTTCTCCAACCCATCCTCATAACTAAATTCCGTCATCCTAGAAACCATTCTCATAAATCTTCTCTGCATCACCATAAAGACATTACAAGTTTCCAAAAGTGTAGTCCCAGAATTAGATACAGTATTCCAGCTAAGGCCAAACCAGGGTTTTACAAATTTGATTCACTTCTTTTCTTTGTACTTTCCACTTCTATTTATAAAGTCCAGGACGCTATATGAAGTTTTAACATGGCATGATCCCTTCAACAATTTATGTATGTATGTGCCTAGGTTTCTCTGTCCCCTTTAAAATTGTATCCTTTATTTTCTATTGTCTCTCTTCATTCTTTCTACCAAATGCATCAGTTCATACTTCTCTGCAATGAATTGAATCTACCATTAGTCCACCCATTTCATCAACCTATCTGCTATCTTGAAGCCTCACAGTTCACAATACCTCAAATTTGCAGGTTTTTAATTTGTACTCTGTACAACCAAGTCTATGATGTGGAGATGCTGGCATTAGACTGGGGTAGACACAGTAGGAAGTTTCACAACACCAGGTTAAAGTCCAACAGGTTTATTTGTTAGCACAAGCCACTAGCTTTTGGAGCACTACCCCTTCATCAGGTAAGTGGGAGTTCAGTTCACAAACAGATATATAAAGACACAAACTCAATTTACAAAATAATGATTGGAGTGCGAGTCTTTACAGCTAATCAAGTCTGAAAGGTACAGACAATGTGAGTGTAGAGAGAGTTAAGCACAGGTTAAAGAGATGTGTATTGTCTCCAGCCAGGACAGTTAGTGAGATTTTGCAAGCCCAGACAAGTCATGGGGGTTACAGATAGTGTGATATGAACCCAAGATCCCGTTTGAGACCGTCCACACGTGTGCAGAATTTGGCTATCAGTCTCTGCTCAGCGACTCTGCATTGTCGTGTGTCATGAAGTCTGCCTTGGAGAATGCTTACCTGAAGATCAGAAGCCGAATGCCCATGACCGCTGAAATGTTCCCCAACAGGAAGAGAACACTCTTGCCTTGTGATTGTTGAGAGGTGCTCATTCATCTATTGCTGTAGCATCTGCATGGTCTCTCCAATATACCATGCCTCGGAACATCCTTTCCTGCAGCGTTTCAGGTAGACAACGTTGGCCGAATTGCAAGTGTATTTACCTGGTGGATGGTGTTCTCATGTGAGATGATGGCATCCATGTCGATGATCTGGCACATCTTGCCGAGGTTGCTGTGGCAGGATTGTGTGGTATCGTTGTCACTGTTCTTCTGAAGGCTGGTAGTTTGCTGCGGACAATGGTCGGTTTGAGGTTGTGCAGTTGTTTGAAGGCAAGAAGTGGTGGTGTGGTGATGGCCTTGGCGAGATATTCATCTTCATCAAAGGCATGTTGAAGGCTCCGGAGAAGATGTCGCAGCTTCTCTGCTCCGGGGAAGTACGACGACGAAGGGTATTGTGTCTGCCATGTCCCGTGTTTGTCTTCTGAGGAGGTTGGTTGGGTTCAATGAAATCTAGGCAGTCTTTACTCAGAGGGTAGTAAAGGCATGGAATGCCCTGCCTGCAGCAGTAGTGGACTCGTCAACTTTAAGGGCATTCAAATGGTCATTGGATAGGCATATGGATAATATTGGAATAGTTTAGGTTAGAAAGTCATTAGATTGGTTCCACTGGTCGGTGCAACATCGAGGGCTGAAGGGCCTGTACTGCGCTGTAATGTTCTATGTTCTGTGTTCTTTATATATGTAAAGGCAAGCAGTGATTCTGCACCGGTTACATCTGCAAAGACTACAACTGTGTAGCCATGAAGCAGGAGGATATCACTAACAGCAAGGGTGAGGCAGTGGCATAGTGGTATTGTTGCTGAACTTGTAATCCAGAGATGCAGGGTAATGCACTGGGGACCCAGAATCAAATCCCACAATGGCAGAAGGTGAAATTTGAATTCAATACAAATCTGGAATTAAAATTCTAATTACGCCATTGTTGATTGGTGTAAAAATGATCTGGTTCATTAATGTCCTTTAGGGAAGGAAATCTACCATCCTGGTCTGACCTACCTGTGACTCCAGACCCACAGCAATGTGGTTGACTCTTAAAGGGATAGGCGATAAATGGCCAGCCAGCAATGCCCACATCCCATGAACGGATATGAAAAAACCTCTACGGATGCCAGAAGTTACTGCCAGTTTTACAGTCACCATGATTGAAAATTTCAGGCCAATGTTTTTCTGCCTTTGTCTGTTGAAGAATGGAAAACAGCCAAATTAGAACAACCATATTTTAAAACCAATATTTTGGTATGCGAAATATCCATAACATCTAATCCCCTCCTCTGCTGGAAACTCAGAGTAACAGATTAACAACAGCTTAACAGCAGAGTCAGCTTGCAAAGTTCCTGTCCACATGAAACTCGGTTCTCAGTATCTCCTGCATAAAGACCCCTGTTAAAGAGCACCCAGCATTCTGTACAAGACAGAGGCAGCCTAGCCTCCCTGAATAATTCTTCCATCAGTACACCATGATGGGCCTCATGACTTCCTTACTAGAACAAATGGACACAGTTTAAAAATAAAGGATCTCACATTTAAGAGGGAGATAAGAAGGTTTTCTTTCTCTCAGAAAGTTGTGTATCTTTAGAATTCTGTTTCACAGAGAGAGATGAAGGCAGGCACAATGAATATTTCTAAAGCAGAGGTAGATGGATTCTCGACTAACAAGGGGGTTGAGACCAGAATCAGATCAGCTATGTTCTTGTTGAAAGAGCAAGCTCACAGGGCCAAATAGCCTACTCCTACTGCTAATTCATACGTTTGTACGTAAGCTGCCTGGTGCTCCAAGTCTGTCCCTTAATTTAATTGAGTGAGGAATTGTGTTCACAACCAGGGCATATACAGACACAAACTCAATTTACAGGATAATGGTTGGAATGCAAGTCTTTACAGGTAATCAAGTCTTAAAGGTACAGACAATGTGAGTGAAGAGAGGGCCAAGCACAGGTTAGAGAGGTGTGTATTGTCTCCAGCCAGGATAGTTAGTGAGATTTTGCAAGCCCAGGCACTCAGGTAGTGTGACATAAACCCAAAGCACCGGTTGAGGCTGTCCTCATGTGTATAGAACTTGGCTATCAGTTTCTGCTCAGTGATTCTGCATTGTTGTGTGTCGTGAAGGCCACCTTGGAGAATGCTTACCCGAAGATTAGAGGCTTAATGCCTCTGAAAGCAGTCATGGGCATTCAGCCTCTGATCTTCGGGTAAGCGTTATCCAAGGCGGCCTTCACAACACACGACAACGCAGAATTGCTGAGCAGAAACTGACAGCAAAGTTCCACACACATGAGGACAGCCTCAACCGGGATTTTGGGTTCATGTCACACTATCTGTAACCCCCACAACTCGCCTGGGCTTGCAAAATCTCACTAACTTCCCTGGCTGGAGACAATACACATCTCTTTAACCTGTGCTTGACCCTCTCTTCACTCACATTGTCTTTACCTTTAAGACTTGATTATCTATAAAGACTCGCATTCCAACCATTATCTTGTAAATTGAGCTTGTGTCTGTATATGCTCGGTTTGTGATCACAATTCCTCACTCACCTGGAGAAGGAGCCTGAGACTCCAAAAGCTTGTGCTGCCAAATAAACCTGTTGGACTTTAGCCTGGTGTTGTGACACTTCTTACTGTGCTTACCCCAGTCCAACACTGGCATCTCCACACTTTAATTTAATCACATCCCCAAGATCCAATTTGTTTCATAGTGAAGCTTCTGTGACTCCTCAAGTATGATTGACAGGATTTTGGAACATTCAGGCAACAATAAGATCTTGTAGAAGGTACGTACATACTACAGCCATTGTACGTCAGTCATGGAAGGAGTGAATGTTTAAGGTGGTGGATGGACTACTGACCAAGCGGCTGCCTTTTCCTGGATTGTATTAAGCTTCGAGCGGTGTTATTGGAGCTGTATTCTTCCAGTCTTTCCGGCAAGTGGAGAGGATTCCATCATGCTTCCCACCTATACCTTGTAGATGGTAGGCAGATTTTGAGGAGTCAGCCCGGGTTAATCACTGCAGAATTTCCAGCCACTGAGTTTCCCTTCTGGTCATAATACTTACTGTGAAAAAGAAATTCAGGAATACAGGAGTGGGACTAGCTGAGTTATCCTTGCAAAGAATCAGCACAGACATGATGGGCCTGATGATCTCCTTCTGTGCTGTAGCCATTCTCTGATTCTATGAATATCCTTTATACATAAGTAAAAGTTGACTTTCTAAAACCAGAATTTTAGCCTAAAAGGAGACAACTTTTACATAAGTAATATTTTCAAGGGGTTGAAATCTGCCCTCTGCTATTATCATATTATCACAGAGTTGTCAGGTTAGTTCCTGTCAACTCCCCAAAAAGTCGTGCAAAAGGAACAAAAAATTATTTTTAGTATCACATTTTTATTTATAAATATAAAAACGTTTAATGTGATTAATTTGTGTACACCAAATTTGTTAAAGTTATCAAAATCATTAAAAATAAAAGCCATTTGTACTAATATATACAATTTTGCTCACTTTCTTTCATGGTAGTTTCTTCACTTATCCTGTTTTCTTTCCAACTTTGCTGGCTGACACATCAAAATGCATGCATGTCTCATCCATTTTCCCACTATAGACCAATCTGTATTGTTCTTTTGTTGATGATTGATTATAAACTGCTAAAATGCAGTAAGTCCATCATCTAGGTCTGCTGGAAAATGCTGTGAAATTTTGGTTTTCTGTCACAATAAAAAAATGTTTCGCTTCATAAATCTGGTATACCATGCAGGGCTGGCTTTGACATCTACAATGCCCAATTTTTTTGCTTGATACAGGGTAAAGATTCCGATAGATCCGTGAGATAGAATTTTGAACAGTGAAGAAATTAAGGGTTATGGTGAGTGGGCCGGTAAATGGATCTGAGTCCAAGAAAAGATCAATCATGATCTTACTGAATAGCAGAGCAGGCTCGGGGGGCCAAATGGCCTATTCTCGCTCTGAATTCTTATGTTCTTATGTTAAACTGAGAGTCCATTCTGGTGATTTTTATTGAGGAACTTTGCAACTTCTTTTTCCAACTGTGACCACATGCTAAGCTTTCTGTTGTTTGCACATTTATTCTGAATTGAGGGAAGCCAGTTCACCCCTTCTTACCACATCTTAACATCTTGTCTAATAAGAACATACTGATTTCAGTGTTAGAATTTTGAACTGACCTAGCCTCAACAATGTTTTGGGGAAATGTGCCTAAGCTGTGTAGTGAGCTTCCTCCAGTCACTAATGTCCTTCTCTGATATTTCAAATTCTCTAGCTGCTGCACAATTACTTCTCTGCTCTGCAAACACAATGGCTTTTAAGTTTAAATTGAACTGTACATGTGCCATTTCTTCATAACACCATATTGTCATATTAGAAGACGGGGTTGGGAGGAACACAGCATGCCCAAGTGAGGTGGTCTCCTGGAGAACATGTGGTGAGGTGCACAGACACAAGGAGTTGGACGTTGCCCTTGGTGATGTGCTATTCCATTATTCTATTGAACAGTAGTCTTGTATCAGGGCAAGTTTGACTTCAGCGGTGAACGGGTGACAATTACAAAGAGTTTGGTTTTTTTGACCAAGGGCCAGAAGTTGACTTGTACATGAGATTGACCATTACTCAAGTATATATGGTATTTAGAGTATGATTATCAGTTCTGGGCATCATATTGCTGGGATCCGGTACAGACGATGTAGCACAAATTCATTAGAATAATACCTGGTCTAAACGGATGAAATTATGAGAACAGGTTGCATGGAGTAAGCTTGTATTCCCTAGAAGGGTGAGGGGTTAAGTGATTAATTGAGATGTGTAAGATGACCAAATGGGTTGACAAGGCAGATAAAACCAATCTGAACCAAGGGGGCATATTCTTAATATTAGACCCAAGATGTTCAGGGGTGATATCAGGAAGAAATTCCTCATCAAAAGTAATGAGAATCTGATGCATGACAAAATCTAGATACCCACTCAGGAATGTATTGTGAAATTCATCTGAAATAGTTCAGGATGAAGAAGCAATGCTTGAGCATGCCAGTTACTTGCCTGACCATGTTTTTGGTGGCAGCATGGGTCTCATTGTAGGCCTGCTCTGCAGCTTTGTCCAGGTTTCTGATAAAGTCATGAACCACCAATTGCCCTTGTTACCCAATAGCCAGCCCATGACTTGTTGGCTTGGTTGGACTAAGCCAGTGTGAAGAACTGGCAGAGGATGAATAAGTCAGGAAACTGGCTGCAGACTTAGATGATGTATTTAATAACTGGCTGCACGCCCATAGGGAAGTAGACGTAAATGATTGTCATGGTAATCGTGACTTCCCTGATATAATGGTGTATTGTGAACTCTGATACGTTGCTTATGTCATCTGCTGCAGCTTCAAGTCGTGGTATAAAAGTTGAAAGCTATAGTGGCCTGAACAGCCACAGGTAGTACTGTTCAGACACTGGTGTGAGGCTGAGGTTGTGGCTGCAGCAGGTCATGTAGTTCAAAGACACTGCTCTTGATGAAACAAAGGCACTTGAGGTCTTGTTCTTAAGTAAAGCTAATATAGAAGTACTCCTTGAAAACCCCTGTGCATACGTTCTCCTATGCAATGCTCTCCTCTTATTCCCCTTAATAGTGCCTGTTACTACATTTTGATGTCTCCTCTGCTGCTCTCCATTGCCCTACAGTCACAAAGCAGCCCTATGAGGCCATTCATGACTGCAGCCAAACCATCTCTAAGACTGCTAACAATAGTACACCAGCGGCGGCGCGGGCTCGTTGGGCCGAAGGGCCTGTTTCCCATTCTGGGTTGTTCTTTGCTCTTTGTTCACAATCTTGCTTTGTTTAGGCAAAGTGAATTTTCCAGAATGCTATAAAGTCACCAAAGTACTGAAAAGTTAACCAGTAACCTGAAATAATAAATCAGCCTCTAACCTAAAAGTACCACATGATCCCTTTAAATAATGCAGATGGGGGGCACGGAGGAGGCAAGCGGGTGGAGGGGGACCTTCCTGTCCGTTGACAGATCACATGTTGGAACAGGTCTTTCAAGTAGCACAATACCCTAATTAAATAAATTATTCTGTTGTTCGCATAATAATAACACATGCTTGTGACACCACCATATCAACCCACACCAATATGGCAAGTATTCTGAATGATTATATCAGGAGGTTTGCAGTGCTGTTCTGGCCAATTATAACATTGAATTATTTCAAAAATGGCTCGATGTGCATTACCAATTAGTATTTCATAGAAAAGCCAATATAAAATAATTCAGGGCAAAAGCCAGATAATACACGAATACTTGGTCATATTATTTGATAGAAATGCTATGTGCTACAGTCAGTTATTGGACGGCTTCAATTTCTAATACAGTTTCTAAATATGTTGCTTAACAAATAAAACACATTGTCTGCCAAAATCACAGACTGGACAACAGCTTAGAAATGCTAGAAATATTTCCAAAACATCAATTGTCCAGAAAGTCTTCTACTTTTCTGTTTATAACTTATATACTGTGTCAAAAATTAATTTTCAATCTAAATCTGAACCCAAGCTCCAAAAATCAATGTCCAAATAAAAACTATGATATCTCTACTGTTCCTTATTCCTGAATCATTAAGGAGCAGCTCCAGATATCAGCGTGCAATGCAATTTAGATCTACAGTAAATGCAGGTTGCACATATTTTGGCAAACTTCTTTGTGCCATTGGACATAATCATCTTATATTTCATGTCATTGTGTAAACATCTTGATATTCAAGTTATGCCAACACATAGGGTACAATTTTGACTCATTGAAAACCCATCCACTTATGCAAAGCTAAAATCTAGCAGACATGAAAACATTAATTTGAGTGCGATACCAGAAAACCTGCAGTGTCTATGTACTCACAAATGTCAGTGATCTGAATATTGGATTATACTGTACTAGTTCTGTAGGTTTAAAATGGGCACCTGGGAATACACTATGGAGCATGCCATGCAAATGCTTATTTTACTCCAGAAATGCTTTGGCCGTATCAGATCAAGACGGTCAGTAGACATTTTCTTTTATTCGTTCATGGGAGGTGTGTGTCACTGGCTGGGCCAGCATTTATTACCTATCCCTAGTTGTCATTGAACTAAATGGCTTGCTAGGCCATTTCAGAAGGAATTTAAAAATCAACCACGTTGCCGCAGATCTGGAGTCATATGTAGGCTAGAGCAGGTAAGAATGGCAGATCTCCTTCCCTAATTGACATTAATGAAGTAGATGTGTTTTCAGAACAATCAGCAATAGTTTCAATCAAATTGAATTCAAATTTCAACATCTGCCATGGTGGGATCCAGTATTCACTGGACTTCTTTTTGAATTTTATTTCTAGTATTGATATTAATGCAGAATGATATTCTATAATTGATGTCGAATTAATTTTGGAATTAATGAAATTAATTCTTTTCCTTTGTAGGGTTTTTTTTCCAGAGGTTATGTATTGAGCCAAACTTTAGCTAATACAAAGACTCACGACGACAGTATCCTGGTGAAATACGTTCTTCATTGACCAATGTACGCTGGGAGACAAGTGTTAGGCATTCCGAAACTTCCCTGAAGTTACATCGCATTGGCAAAACAATTATACAATTTTCAAAAGTCATTTTACTCCCCAACTTCAGCTGGACATGAACCAATCATCATTAATACAGGTCAATCATTATTAGTAAATGTCATATACTGTGGCCAATTACATGTATTCTGTGACAGCATTGGAACAGCGTTACAAATGATTTTTGACTGCCTTCCCCATGGCTACCTGTTGATCGCTCCAGACCCTCTTATCTAGTTTAATGCTTTGTCTACTCATTAAGGTGTCGGGGCTTGCTAGCTTCGTCCTTAGCTGATGAATATTCTTATTCATGAGGACGGTCTAGAGCCCATGCCGATAAGAGTTATGCTTCTGTGAGTGTACTGTTATAAAAGATGTGGTTCACTTTATTTGACTACTTCCCATGATGCTTTAGGACTCTGTGCCATTGTACAATAACACACTGTCAGAAATACATGTTTAAATTATCTAACTGTGGTCATATGTGTTTCTATGCAGACAGTACCTCTGTAAAATATATGTATAAGACAGTCGGTGATTCTTATCCTAACTTAATCCACTCTGTTTTAATCGTCTTTATTTGTGTTTTAGTCGCAGGATATTTTGAATCCTTGTAACACCCTTTGCAAATCTTACATGTGACTATTTATTTTATATTGATCAAGTTAATATATGATCCATGCTGCCACTGTCCCTTTGATTCCAACTTTCCTGACAAGTCTATTATGTGGCATTTTATCAAACATCTTTTGGAAGCCCTTTACATCGCATCAACCCCATTGTCCTCATTAACCCTCTCTGTTATCTCATCAAAAACCTCAAGCCAATTAGTTCAGCACAATTTTCCATTAACAAATGCTTGCTGGTTTTCCTTAATTAACCTCTATTTGTCCAGGTTACTGTTAATTTTGTTTATGATTATCATTTGTAAATGCTTTCCCATAAGACTAAGGTTAAACAGGCTGGTCTGTGGTTTATCCTTACGCCCTTTTTCAACAAGGGTGTAATGTTTGCTGTTTTCTAGCCCTCTGGCATTACTGCCATAAATAAGGAGGATTGGAAAAATATGGCCAGTGTCTCCAGAATTTCCACCATTACTTCACTCAGTATCTTCAGATATGTCCAGGTGACCTATCTTAAGTGCAATCAGTCATTCTATGCCTTTTCTTTGTCCATTTTTAGCCTATCCAGTATCTCAACCACTTCCTCATTCAACAAAACTTCGGCAGTGAGCACATTCCTGGCCAAAAAAAAGGAAATGCAAATAACTCAATTTGCACAAGGTGTAGGGCTACTTTTGGACCTTAATCAGCCCCTCCCCATCTCTTAGTACTTTTTGCTGGTTATATGCTTTTAAATTGCTTTTCTTATCACATGTTTTATTATATGCTTATAAATTAAATAGCCTCAACACAACTATTTTAGTAGAAACAGAAAGTACTGGAAATACTCAGCATGTCTGGCAGCATCTGTGGACAGAGTGACAGTCATTGAGTATTTAACGGAAAATGTTAAATGCTTCTCTCTCCTCAGATGCTGCCAAAGCTGCTGAGTATTTGCAAAACTTTCTGATTTTATTTCAGGTTTCAAGCTGTCACAGTATTTTGCTTTTAGAATCATGTTATAGTTGGCATTAGGGTCCACTTAGATTATAAGAGGTGCCCTCTTATTTTTTCTTGGGATATTTTCTTGTGGAAGCAGCTGGTTAATGCAGCGATTAGAATGATGAGGTTAATAGCATCTAACAAATTTAACAACTCCTATAAATGCCTGAAAGTACACTTGATCATTAAGAATGCAAATGATTAACCAAAGTGCAATTTATATTAGAAATATAGGCTGGAATTCTCACATCCTAGCTGCTACTGGAATTTTAGTGGACTGGTTGTGGACAATGTGAAACCCCATTGACAGTCGGGCAGTAATTTCTGGCTTTTAGACCAGCTTGGCCAGAGAATTCTGCCTGTAGAAATTTTTTTTTATAATCTGCAAACATACATTGCTGCACATGATTAAACTAGAGGTTTAAGGAATTCCTACAGTTCAGAAGGTTAGCCCATCGTGTCAGCACAGTAAAGTACCCAGGCCCTTTCTCTGACCTGTAAATTACCCTGGCCCTTTCTCCGACCCTATTCCTGTAAAACTCCCACACATTAATCATAACTAATCCCCCTAATCTACACATTTGGGACTCTAAGGGGCAATTTACCACAGCCAATCCACCTAACCTGCACATTTTTGGACTGTGGTAAAAAATTGAAGTGCCTAGAGGAAACCCACACAGACATGGGGAGAATGTACAAACTTCACACAGTCACCTTAAGGTGGAATTGAATCCAGGTCCTTGGAGCTGTGAGGCAACACTGCTAAACACTGTGCCACCATGCCATAAATTAATTTTCTGTAAATTTATACTGGATAACATGTTACATGCTTCTTCAGTCTTGTATCTTTTATTTTCAATGTTCTCTGATGAAGTTCATGATACATACTGGGCTATGGTTCCATCGGCATTGGTAATGTTCCAGTACTCCATCCAAGAAGCCAATCTTCATTCAGATGCCTACATAATGATTATAAGTCAAATAATAATGACAGAATATGACAGTTATAAGGAAGGATCTAAAATGGCGTTCCCTACAATTGCACAGAAAACCAGAAGTAATTAAAGAAAAAAATTCTCACATTTATACATTATCTTTCACAACCTTAGGACATCCCCAAAGTGTTCTAATGCCAACTGTGTACTTCTGACTGTTATGAAGTAGGTTTCTTGAAGTGAGTTGGGACCCAAAACCTTTGCAATATTAAGAACCAGAGATATTTCACACTGGAGTTTCAGAACTTTTTTTTAATAACACCTGATTCCAGTTGATGGCCAGCGTTCACCAAGATTAAGCGGAGATTATATTCTCTAAACCAAAAATAACTTGAGATAGCATAAAAGGAGAACCAGCCTATTTAATACTCTCTTGTCATTACTTAAGATCAGAGACAATAATATTAGTTTACCAATGAATTAGCTAAGCTATTTGCAATCAGGTAATTAAAATATGCTTATTATATATTCTTGGTATTGAGGAAGCAAGGGGACTGCAGAAAGACTTGGACAGGTTAGATGAGTGGGCAAAGAAGTGGCAGATGGAATACAATGTGGAAAAGTGTGAGGTTATGCACGTTGAAAGGAGGAATGAAGACATAGAACATTAGAACATAAGAACATAAGAAATAGGAGCAGGAGTAGGCCATCTAGCCCTTCGAGCCTGCCCCGCCATTCAATAAGATCATGGCTGATCTGTCGTGGCTCAGTTCCACTCTCCCGCCTTCTCCCCATAGCCCTTAATCCCCTTGCCTATCAAAAACCTATCTACCCACGTCTTAAATATATTTAGTGAGGCAGCCTCCACCACTTCAACGGGCAGAGAATTCCAGAGATTCACCACCCTTTGAGTGAAGAAGTTCCTCCTCAACTCTGTTCTAAACTGCGCCCCCCCCCCCCCGCTTATCTTGAGGCTGTGCCCCCTAGTCCTACTGTCCTTCCTGAACGGGAAGAGTCTCTCCACCTCTATCCTATCCATCCCATTCATCATCTTATACGTCTCAATGAGATCTCCCCTCATTCTTCTGAACTCTAACGAGTACAAGCCTAGTTTATTCAGCCTCTCCTCATAGTTCAACCCCCTCAACTCCGGTATCAGCCTTGTAAACCTCCTCTGCACTCCCTCCAAGGCCAAAATATCCTTGCGTAAGTGCGGCGACCAAAACTGCACACAGTACTCCAGCTGTGGCTTCACCAGTGCCCTGTACAGTTGCAGCAAGACCTCCCTACTTTTATATTCAATCCCCCTCGCTATGAAGGCCAGCATCCCATTTGCCTTCCTGACCACCTGCTGCACCTGCAGGCTGGGTTTTTGCGACTCATGCCCAAGGACCCCGAGGTCCCTCCGCACCACAGCATGCTGCAGTTTTTCACCATGTTAGTAATAGTCCTTCCTACCATTATTCCTACCAAAGTGGACAACTTCACACTTGCCAACATTAAATTCCATTTGCCAGTTCCTGGCCCATTTGCCCAGCCTATCTAGATCCTTCTGCAGGCTTTCCATACCCTCCGCACAATTTGCCGTTCCACCAATCTTGGTGTCATCAGCAAATTTCGACACCATACACTCGGTTCCCTCCTCCAGATCATCTATATAAATGGTAAATAGCTGAGGCTCCAGCACCGAGCTGTGGGGCACTCCACTAGTCACCAACCGCCAATCCGAATAGCACCCATTGACCCCCACTCTCTGTCTCCTATTTGACAGCCAATCCCTTATCCACGCTAACACCCTACCCCCAACTCCATGCCCCCTAACCTTCTGTAATAATCTCTTGTGAGGCACCTTATCAAAGGCCTTCTGAAAATCAAGAAACACCACATCTACTGGCTCTCCTCTATCCACTGCCCTGGACACATCCTCATAGAACTCCAATAAATTCGTCAGACACGACTTCCCCTTAACGAAACCGTGCTGCGTCTGCTCTATCAAACAATTCTCCTCAAGATGCCTCGCTATTTTCTCCTTGATCACGGATTCGAGCATTTTACCTACAACAGACGTTAAACTAACCGGCCTATAATTCCCTGCCTTTTGCCTGCTACCCTTCTTAAACAATGGCATAACATTAGCTGTTTTCCAATCTTCCGACATTTCCCCAGAATCCAGCGAGGTTTAGAAAATAATCATCAAGGCATCCACTATCACCTTCGCCATTTCTTTCAGAACCCTTGGATGCATTCCATCCGGTCCTGGGGACTTGTCCACAATCAGTCCCTCCAGTCTGTCGAGCACTGCCTCTCTAGTAACAATAATGTCATTCAGGCCCTCCATTCCTACCATCTTTCCATCACTAACACCCGGCAAACTATTCACGTCCTCCTCCGTGAAGACCGAAACAAAAAAGTTATTCAAGGCCTCAGCCATTTCCCCATCCCCTACCACTAAGTCCCCCCTCTCATCCTCTAAGGGTCCAACGTTCACCCTAGTCAGCCTCTTCCTTTTTATATTTTTATAATATTTATAATATTTATAGGCTATTTTCTAAATGGGAAAATGCTTCGGAAATCAGAAACGTATAGGAACTTGGGAGTCCTTGTTCAAAATTATCTTAAGGTTAATAAGTTGGTTCAGTCCGGAGTTAGGAAGGCAAATGCAATGTTAGCATTCATGTCGAGAGCGCTAGAATATAAGAGCAGGGATGTACTTCTGAGGCTGTATAAGCCTCTGGTCAGACCACATTTGGAGTAGTTTTGGGCCCCATATCTAATGAAGGATATGTTGGCCTTGGAAAGAGTCCAGAGAAGGTTCACAAGAATGATTCCTAGAATGAAGTGTTTGTCCTTTGAGGAATGGTTGAGGACTCTGAGTCTATACTCATTGGTGTTTAGAAGGATGAGGAGGGATCTTATTGAGACTTACAGGATATGCGAGGCCTGGATAGAGTGGATGTGGAGAGGATGTTTCCACTGGTAGGAAAAACTAGAACCAAAGGGCACAGCCTCAGACTAAAGGGACAATCCTTTAAAACAGAGATGGGGAGGAATTTCTTCAGCCAGAAAGTGGTGAATTTTGGAACTCTTTGCCGCAGAAGGCTGTGGAGGCCAAGTTATTGGGTATCTTTAAGACGGAGATAGGCGGGTTCTTAACTAATAAGGGAATCAGCAGTTATGGGGAATAGGCAGGAAAATGGAGATGAGAAAAATATCAATCATGATTGAATGGCAGATAGACTTGATGGGCCAACTGGCCATATTCTGCTCCTATGTCTGATAGCCTTATGGTCTTAATGTATGCCTGTCTAAGAAGATTGATACCAATGAGTCACCTTCAACTTCTTCACCCAAAGGGTTGTGAATCTATGGAATTCCCTACCCAGTGAAGCACTTGAGGCTATCTCAATGAATGTTTTTAAGGCAAGGCTAGATAAATTTTTGAATAGTAAAGGAATTAAGGGTTACGGTGAGTGGGCAGGTAAGTGGAGCTTACAACATCAAGGGCCAAAGGGCCTGTTTTGTGCTTTACTGTTCTATGTTCTATGATCTTATTAAATGGCGGAGCAGGCTCAAGTGGCCTACTCTTGCTTCTAGTTCTTATGTTCATTGTCTTCATTGATCAGACATTGAAGTGAGTAGGGAAGAGGCTTTTACTTTGGAAAATTAAATGTTAATTTTGTTTATCACACCCAAACCTGATGAAAGGGAAAGAAGTATTCAGGGGTTACAACAAACTTGAATAAAGCTGGAGGAGGATTCAGAAGGTTAAAAAGTGCTAAAGGGGTAAGTCTCTGAGGGGATATTGAAATATAAGTTTGGCATTTAATTGATGGAGGCAGAAGTTCAAAGCATATCATTGGTTACATGAGAGATCTGTTTCTCTCAGAATTGAAATTAGAATTAATCATAATCCAAAAATAACATGAGACATGCAAGGATCTGTCAGCTGCCACTAAATGTCTGCTTAATTTTTTCCTCTTTTAAAATCAATGTTAAAGAAAATGGGATGGGATGGGCAGCTGGTCCAATATCACCCATTTTATAAACCCAAGGTTGAAGGTTTCACCCAGCATTTGCAAATTGAGAATTGCCACACTGATATCCCAAAAAGTAATTCCAGCATTCCAAAGGGAGGCAGGACAGCTAACTTTACCTAAGCTGACACAGAAGGATAAAGTTATTAGAGATCAAGGGATAATAATATTAAATCTACAAACTCAACAGCAACATACTGAATTTAGTTATTGACACACACATGTGAAGACTTGTTTAATGCTGCTTACAGTTTCCTTATACACTTGAGTCCAATCTTGTCTACAACTGGAGTCCCTGCATACAGGTGAGGGGTGGCTTCCTTCTTCCATCCATGACCCACAGGTCTGGACATCAGTTGTAATGTTCTTATCACTGGCCCACTGTTATCACCTTTGGTAGCAAAGATGAAGAATCAAATCAGGGACCTCCCTGGATCTGTTGCTAAATACAAGCCAGACAGTAGAGTTATTTGCTAAACCTTCTGGCTCATGGTCTTGGACTTTCTCTTAGCTTCAAGATATTTTCGGATCTGGTCAAAATTTCTAAAATTTGAAGCACACAGAATCGTCAGAACAGAGACAGAGACCATCATGTCTGCACCGACTCTTTGGATGAGCAACTCACCTAGTGTCTCCTTTCCATAACTCTGCGCATTCTCCCTTTTATAGATAACAGTCCATTTCTCTTTTGAATGTTTCAGTTGAACCTACCTCCACTCCGCTCTAAGGCAGAGCACTCCAGATCCCAACCACCCACTGCATGAAAATGTTTTTCCTCAAATTACTTTTTTTTTACTGATAACTCTAAATCTGGGCCCTCTTGTTCCTGACCATTTCAGCAGTGGGTTCAGTTTCTCCCTATCTACACTGCCCAGACACCCCATGATTTTGAATACACCCATCAGATCCCCAAATGGATGTCCATGTGCTATGTTGATCAAGGTCAATATGCTGAAATAGCCTATCATCAGAGTCATCTTGGATCAATTGTTCTTTTCTACTCAATGAATACATTACCTTAAATAACAAAATAATGTATGGTCCCCAGGATATACATACCGATAATAAGACTATACATACTAGTTCAATCCATTGTTATAGAGGTCTATTATGCCATAGATGACATCTGACAGGGTGCTGCTCTAGATTGAACCCCAGCAACCTGCATGTATTTCAGAACAGTTTTCACTGGTACAACCTCTCATCTGCAAGATATAACCAGAAATGTACATGCAATTTAATTAAATCCTCACGACAACTGAATGTCCCAATCTATAATATACAATACGACCAGCCCATGACAGTAGATGTGTATATATGGTTACAAGTATTCATCACCCTCAAATGTGCATTCTGAGGATACCTTGCAACCCCATCTATTATATATTTAAATATATATAAAAGATACGCACATCTCATGTCTAATACATATTAAAATGATGTGACAGGCTGGAGGTTGCTGGGTCTCTTCCTGTTTCTGGTTTTGGTGCTGATGCTGAGGTTGATGCTTTCCCCCCTCGATTCTCGCCCTCTTCTCCTCTGTCATGGCGTCTCAGCACTCTCCTGCTTCCAACTGCAGCTGGTGGCCGATCTCAACAACAGAAAGCGATGGAAAAATCACCGAAGGCGACCAGGGGAGCACCCCAGCCGCAGAGCAGGCGGGATTTTTATCAGATAAAAACGAAAAAGACGGCGACAGCATCGTCTTGTACCACTGGACTCAGTCGTTCAGCTCTCAGAAGGTAAACACTGCAATTCGCCCTAGGTGACCACAATTACACAACAATAGGGGAACTGCAAGGACTCGCAGCACCTGTAAAAGGCGAGGTTTTGTTATTGCAATATAAACTTTAACAAAAATTGAAGGCTAGAATTTTACCAAGTAGTTTTGAATGCTTCAGCAATGTGCCTTTCCCTTAACAATCTCCAGATTTCGGTTGTTACTCTCATTGTCTCCTGTTTGTTGATTGATTAGGGAATGGTGCGAAATGTTTTTTGTCTCTCTTTTAATTCTCCACTACGAATTCAAAGGGTGAATTTTACCTGAGGAATGTCATTTCATTGTGGAAGGAAATACCGCAGCAACGCCCACAATGTCCCAAAGAAAAACATGGAATAACGTGGACAGCATGTTATCACACACAGTGTGTGTGCTGCCACGGTGTTTCATAATGCAGACATATGTTTATTAATTACTGAAATGATTTGTGTGTGGGGCGGGGGGAGGTTGGATGACTGTGCAAGTCTAAACCGACGTACGGGGTTAAAGTGTCTGTTAAAATGCCACAAATGATGGGAAGACCCCCGTATATCTGCTCGCAATAAAAAAGGCAGTACAAAGCATCTCATTCCGTTTGGGTTTACGTGATATTAGATCCCATGGAGCAAGTTCATGCTGAAACGTCCTTCTATTATTCGACATAAAGTGCAGAAATATCGAACCCCTGCCGTCTTCACATCTGCTGTTTATGAGCCGGCTGAGAGGTTTCTACTTCCTCTTGCCTTGTATTGGTTCGCTCAACACATTTAAATACGTCCCCTGTAGTATTTCGACGTGATATCATAGTGTACCGGCTTTGGTATCCTTGACACTGTAATAAGTGTAAGGAGCAAAAAAAAACCCGCCCATAAGAGCTAGAGAGATGCGGTTTAAAATATTCGAATCAAGAATAGTTTTTGATCAGTATTCGTGTCATTAGGTTAAAGAGGGACTTTCGTTTTCTTCTGAACGCGGTATGAACAAATTGTTAGTAATGGAGTAGAAACGGCAGGCTGCATCTTCTCGTTCAGTTTCGCCAACCTAGACATGGTTCCAGCTACAACGTTGGTAACTCTCTTTGTCTCAAGTCATGTGGTATCTCAAAGAGTATGAGGTTGCAAGTAGGTAAACCCCACTTTCTTAATCAAAATGACAGTATAAATTGGCCATCGTTCTTCTGAACATGATAACGACTTAATCCAATTGAACATCTTTCGGTTTATGAGGTCATCCGAACTCCTTAATCGGATTTCTGATGTGAAATTTACGGCAAAGTATTTTTGGCCATGGTGTTATCCGGCATATACATTAAAAATCTCTTCTGACATATTGGAATTTGACGAAACTTGTAAAAAGAAAAGTCCTACTCTTAGTTTTTTAAAAATTCCTGTCTGTTAAATGCTGCAGTTTCTAAGCTGTTAGAAAGTCCGGATGCAATTTCTAACCAAGATGCTGTATCTTCTGTGATTAAAAAAAATGCTTAAAACTACTATTATGCCAGACTATGGATATTAGGTTCCTGGTAATATTACATCTTTATTGAATCCCTGATCCCTGGAATGAGGGGCTTGTGGTATGAGGAACCGTTGACGACTCTGTCTGTACTGGTTGGAGTTTAGAGGGATGGGGGGTATCTTATTGAAACTTAAAGGATAGTGTGAGGCCTGGATAGAGTGGACATGGAGAGGATGTTTCCACTAGTGGGAAAAAACTAGAACCAGAGGGCATGACCTCAGGCTAAAGGCACGATCCTTTAAAACAGAGATGAGGAGGAATTTGTTCAGCCAGAGAAAGAATACTGGTTTCAGTTATTAAAAATTCAGGTCTTGCAAAAGGATCAAGTAACTGCAAGGATGAAGGATATATTGGCGAAGATGCAGATTGATATAAGAAAATGCTGTTATACAATAAAGACCATAAGAGCATTAGGCATAGGAGCAGAATTAGGCCACTTGGCCCATCGAGTCTGCTCCACCATTCAATCATGGCTGATATTTTTCTCAACCTCATTGCCCTGCAGTCAGTGTCAGCAGTCCAGACCGGAGTGGATGCCATGTCAAAAGAAATCAACTTATCATCAAAGTTGGTGAATGCTTCTTCACATTCCATATCCTGCCATTTACATCATATTGCTTAATTCTGAAAAGCGCTTTCACTTGCCTAGCAATAATATCTGTCAACCATCATTCATACGTCAGATTCATAGCCTCACCATATCCTCATGTACTTAGCACTGCTGCAAGTCACACAGTCCCATCTCACTATTCAACTTACGGGCAGCACAGGTGGCACAGTAGCAAGCACTGCTGCCTCACAGTGCCAGAGACCTGGGTTCGATTCCCAGCTTGCATCATGGTCTGTGTGAAGTTTGCACATTCTCCCCATGACTGCATGGGTTTCCTCTGGATGCTCTGATTTCCTCCCACAGTCCAAAGATGTGTGGGTTAGGTGAATTGGCCATGCTAATTTGGTCCTTAGCACCAGGCGTAGTAGCTAGAATAAATACATGGAGTTGTGGAGATAGGGCCTGGGTGGGATTATGGTCAGTGCAGACTTGATGGGCTGAATGGCCTCCTTCTTCATTGTAGGATTCTATGATGCTAGCTATAGCAAGCACATCACCGAAGCATATTGCACTATACTCACTGATGCACTTTGCATTTTCATACCAGACAAGTGGCCCCTAAGAGACAGAAGCAGCAGTTCACTGGAGTGGGGCAGGCACAGCTGGGTATGCCTATCCAATAAAGAAGACAATGCTGTCCATCATTGGAGTGGCGTCACTAAGGCAGTGTTAAGTGGCAGGAATGAAACCACTGTGGGTGACAAAGATGCCTAATTCTGCTTCACCCTCATCCCGCAATCTATTATCGTTTACTGCCTGCAAGTGATATAACTACGTATCTCTTGATTTCCGTAACCACATTCCCTCCCAATGATCTAGCTCTCCTTTTTGCCACTCCAACTCTGCCATAATGCCTTATGTTATCAGACACACAAAAACTGCTGTCTGGTCAGACAGTGCTGCAGGAGGCTGAAGCCCTTGAGGGACAAGATAATGCTGAAGAAGAAACATTGTCACTTGATCTCACACTCACAGCCATTAATTCTGGTACTGGAATTGCACAAAGCTTAGAGGATGGCTTAAACATTGGACCTGCTTGTGATGAGTTACTAGGCATGAGTAGGCTGTTGCCTGGCCAGAAGGAAATGATAGTGCAGCTACCAGCTCCTGAGAGGACAAGGTCCCGCACAATGAAATACTTGGTGCACTGGCAGACCTGCGAGAAAGCTTGATTTCACTGTCAAGGAGCGTGGAAGGGTCTTGTTCCAATTTGACATAAAATTTTGCTTGCTTCCCAAATACGCAGTGTGCACATAGTGGACATGCAGATACCTACTGCTCAGACTGATCCAGTCTCTGATGACTGAAATTGCAACTTCCATTGCTTTATAACCAGATGCTGCCTTATGTTTGAGAGTTTTAGTGGAGGTTCAGACTATTGACATACAAGCCCAGCTTGGTGCCATGCAGGCTGTCTGCTTCAAACATGGCTGTGGATATTAGTTCGCAAAAAGTTACAGTGTCACAGCAGTCCAGCAACCCATCCTCCAGAAGGTGACTAAAATAACTGTAATACCAGTAGCAGTGACAGTGGAGCACGAATGTGCTGTCTTCACTCAGGAGGATAGCATTTGTATTCTCACCATTAGTCTTGCTACTGCCTTTCAGCCAAGACTGCTGTTGTCCTTGCTGAGATAGTGCTGTCTGAAGCCAGGCCTTCCATGGCCAGAGTTGCACAAAGTCATCTTGCAAGGCCATCTGACGTCTCCCGCACTGAATTTCTGCAGCTTTCCATCAGCCATGCTGAACGCAGTGGGTTAGCACTACATAGGAGTACCCGAGGATTGACAATGGCATTCACACAATGGACAACACGGATTTGCATAGGGTGATTGGTTGAGTCTTATATGGAATGTTGGAAAACACTGTTAGCTAGTAGTTGTTTTATTCTATTTTAGGATTGTGAAAAAGAGTGTGTTGGTCCATAAGAGGTAAGATGTGAGATGTGCTAGTTGCCTCCTCCCTCCTTCCTTTTCCTCCTGTGACTGCTCATCTTCCTGAAGTGCTCACCATAATCCCTCGTGGCAAAAAGGGCTGTGTCCTCATGATGACCAAATTGTAAAGAATGCAGCAGACTATCACTGGCTGGGACATCCAATGTGGCAAGTACTAGAGGGCATTTCACAAACTGTTGAGGCAGTGGAATCATTACTTCAGTATCCAAATTATCTGCTCAGTGACATTCCTTGCAGCAGCATGGCTCTCATATGAACGCTGACCATGTGCAGTTGACTTACGGAAGAGAATCGTTAGGCAGGCATTGTTGCCTAGCAACCACACTCTGGTATGGCTCAGTTGACTGATGCAGAATGAATGCATCGTGACTGCTGTCAGGACAGCAAGTAGTCATAACATGTTATGCTTGGTGTGGTTACATACCATTTTCATGAATGGCAATCTTTGTGGGTTTGGTACATCTCACCTTTAAGGTCTGGTGCCTGAAAAGTCATGTGCATACTGTCAGTGGTGTTCTACACCATTAGAATGCTATCCTGGCAAAGGCATATGTGCACTCCTGCTGTTCAGGTAGAAGCAATGACGTCCTCTCACCCGGCATACAGAGCCTCCATCAGTTCTCTGCAGCAGCAATGAATAGCATGTGGGGAGATGTTAACTATGTCGAATGTTCCAGCCTGGAAGGATCTGAGAGTAAAGAATTTCAGGGCCCTGGTGACCTTCATCAGCACTCACGAAGTCATCTCAGTCCTACTCTGAAGCCACAGGTCTGATTTGAAGAGACAACAGAGTTTTCTGGCTATCTCTTTTGTGAGTCACAGATGCTGAACATACTGCTTTTAACTTAGGTAGAGATAGAAGAATCATTTCCCGATGTGCCTGTGTGGAAGAAGCCTCCTCCTGAGGCCCTTTTGCTATGAAACTGGCATTATAGTACCACAACCAGCAATGTTATGTACTCAAATTCTGCACTCCACTGCAGGAATAGGAAAATGTCAAAAGACCATAAAACTTATGCCTTTTGATATCAACCCCAGTCACTGCTTAACTTTTTCTCACTCCCTTCTCTTGCATACATATAATGGCAGACAATGCTTTAGGGAAAAGCACTGTTTGTTCATAAATAATTTCAAAAATGTAATAGACCTAAATTTAGCTGCATTAAATTTACGATCATTTCATTAATAAATGCCATACTATGAAAGGTAAAATACTAAAGCGTATATATACTTTTAAAAAACGGGGTGCAATTTTCTGCTCCCATTAGCAGCAGACATTGCAGAGGCTGAGACAGGAAATTTGGATTTAAGGGAAAAGTCAGTTTTCCACCTTCAGAAAATCAGTCTGGAATTCTCCTCTGTCAAGTTTGGTGGCAGATTAAAGGTGGCATGACTTTCCCACTGATCCATGTCCGGAACCACATTCACAATCATTTGTATCTCATAAAGGCTGATTAAAAGCCCAACTCGCTGGAATCAAATTAAGTGCCCCGCCAGCAGATAATTACAACAGCCTGTTTCACCACTGTACATGGTGTGCACTTGGTGAGCTTCACTTCATGAATGGCCTGCAGGAATGTAAATGCTGCTTTTGCCTACTTTTAAGAGAGTCACAATTCGAGTTTGTGTATCACAGGCAACTCCAAGGCTGGACAGGAGAGACAAGCTGACGAGGGCAGGTGGGGAGTTGTGCATGGAAAGTGCATGGGTGGGGTATGTGGAGCAGGACGGGAGGCTTATGTCCCAGGAAGATGGGGGTGAATTGGATTGTAACTCTAGCTTCAAATATAGACTACCCTAGATCAGGAGCACTCTCTCAACAATCACCTTCACCTGAGTTCAAGGCAACAACTTCACACAGACACTTACTTTAGGTCTGAGAAAGTGAACCGCATCTCCCCCAAGGAAGGTGACTATTAAGAAATATTACCTTTTCCCAGATAGCTTGTGAAATAATTTGTTGGCCAAGTTATAACTAGTCAGAAATTATAAGGGTTCGGGAGTCTAATTTCAAAAGTTCTTTCTTCCCACTTTCAGAAAATACAAGAGAGGTGGGTTTGTATACTGCATGCAGAAGAGATGTTATAGTTTGTTAATTTATTTAGAAGTTTATTACAGAACTAATTTAACAGGCAACACACTTTAAAGCAGATAAATACACTGCAATGTTAATGACTGTAAAAACTAAAAAAACATAGTCTTACTTCTCCTACAAAATCCAATAAAGCATTAAACAAATCCACAGCTAATATCAATTTAAGAATATCTATCTGTATTCAAAGTAATGTTTTACACGAAGCCCTGAGAGAATCAGTTGCCGGGCAGTTGGATACAAAAGTTGTCCGCTTTACGCTATCTAACCCCACAACAACTGGAGAAATATTGTGGAGGTTCTCTCAGTACCTTTCTACAATATTTCTGAAAGGAAACTGAAATAGTTATGCCTTTTTTAACCTGATTACATCATTCTTTAGAAGCAATGGGTGCAACCTCTTCCTCTTAGATGAGCCCTTATTATTTACTATGATTTAATTGTTAAAATGGTTTTATTACCCACGCAGTGAGCCTGATATCTGGTCATCATGTTCTTAAATATGTCCTTAATATCTTTCCTGTTTATCTACAATTGGTTTTATTTTTTGTAGAAGTGATTTTTCAAATTCTGCCTTATATTTGATTAATATGATTAATCAATGATTAATCAGTGAGTTACTCACTGCAGAATTTTCAGCCTCTCACCTGCTCTTGGAGTTACAGTTTCTATACGGCTGATCCAGTTCAGTTTCTGATAACTTCCAGGATGTTGACAGTGGGAAATTCAATGATGGTAATGCCACTGAATATTAGTAAAAATAGTTACATTCTGTTTTCATTCATTTCAGTTTCTGGTCAGTGGTGACCTCCAGGATGTGCGAATCCTGGAGAAGGCCCATCACTGGGTTGCTAAGTGCCTTGTTGGCATTTAATACTGTCAGTCTTCCACAGTGGAGGTGATGCAGGGCTCTCATTAGCTTTCCAACTGCAAGTCACATTCCTGCCACTGGAATTAAATTCCCCCCATAGTCACTATTGTAATGTTGGCAAAAACAACAGTGAATTCACACATAGCAATATCTCAATAAAATTGGCCATATATTTCGTTTTGTGGTGATGTTTAAGAGTTAAATGTTGACCAGCATACTGAGAAAAATCCCCTGCTGTTCTTCAGATAATGATGGGGGATCTTTTAGGTCCAATTGAAAGAGTAAACAAGACTTCGGTTTGATGTCTTGCTAATAAACGGCACCTCCCAACCCTGTGTCACTCCCTCTTCTCATGTGTTTGTTTGTTTGTTGAAGTCTCTTTCAGAAGCTTGATCCTATGACCTTCTGATTCACAGGGAAGAGTGTTATCACTGAGCCAACAATGGCATAGCTTACAATATACACTGAAGCACTGAACACCACCCACCTCTCTTCTCTCAATACTCTTAGTTCTAGTTTGATTGTGGTCTGAACCACCCCACCTCTATTTTCTAAAGATGGTTAGTTCAGTTTAGGTGTGGTCTCACTACTACACTCGGAAGCTTTAAATGACTTGGGTAGATTTAAAGGCCAACTTTTTAATACGGGCGTAAGGTTGACTCACAAAACCAACCAGTATCTGACATGACGTTATTCCTTGCACATAAGGAGAGGAGCGAATGGGGGCAATTTTCATCCAATGGCCAGTTGTTCCTTGTCTAAAAGACAGCTGGCTAGCAGTTGAAACTCTTTTTGATCCTCATTCACCTGTTGTTGATTCAGGGAAGGACCTTAACCGCCCATTGTTAAGGATTTTCAGGTTGTTCCTCAGACATTAAAAGCCCATCTGTAAATAAGCAAGCGACATGTCTGTTTCAGATGTAGGGCTGTTTAAATATTTAAATTATAAGCCCTACAATGATTGTAAAATCCTGTTTTCAATTCACAAGTTCAAATGGGAAGAGAGTGTGGCATAGCCTGTCATTTGTGCTGTGCAATAAGTGGTTAAACAGATCATAGATTAGGCCCAGGAATTTTTTGTGTGGGGGAGCCAAGAGAAATAGCCAGGTATACATTCTTGAACTATATTGGGGGAATGACCAACATAGATGCTTTATGACTTTCCTGAATTTTCATGGAAGCTATTACAAAAAGACACTCCTTTTCATATGCTTTCTGAAACCACTTGTTGAGTATTATTAATGACCTGTAAGTATTTCACATTCAGTCTGCTGTCCAACAATTCCATGGGAAATAATAGGCAATTTTGAGGGGAGGTTCAAAAAGAAACTTAACATGAATAATCTCTCCAAAAATTTATTCCAAAAGTGTTAAATAGAAGAGTAGTAAATACAGAAAGTTTGTAAATAAAACTGGAATACTAAAATAGTCTTGTAAATATTACAGTAACAAAGAAACATATACACAGAGCTTTCAACTATGACAGGAGTATAAAAATCTATTGATATTTATGGAAAGGAATATCGAAGTGAGTGGATTACAGGTGACAAATCCAATATTCTACATGCAGCATGCTCTGACTAAAATTCCACCAATGAAGGCTGATTTCCTTAAGAGCTCCACTGCACATCAAACATCCGGTGTGCTCAATTAATCAGCTTTAAAAACAGAAAGGAGAGTCCCAGTGGGAAAAAAATAACAACAAATTATGCCATCTGCTCACCTAAACAGTTTTGGTTGAGAGCTTGAACTTGAGAATGGCATCAAATGTGTCCAACCAATCTAGGACATGAAAGAAAGCCCAGAAGACTAGATTTAGGCACGAGTTTAGGCTTGTACCTATTTTGAAACTCTTGTGTACCCATTCTGTGCCAGCGCAACTGAGGTTCAGGAAATCTGTCGTACACGCTCGTGGAGGTCTTGTGGTGCAGTGGTAAGGTCTTGATCTTTAAATCAGAAGCAGGGGATTCAATTCCCATTTCAGGACATAAGGGCCATGGAGGTTCAGAATGTGATTATCAACCTGTATATCCTTCCAGAAAGTTTGGTGACAGGTGGTGAGAGTTTCCTAGTCAGCAGTACTTCAGTAGCAATGGCAAACTACTGCAGCACTTTGCCAGCCATAATCGTGGACCGATACAATGGAAGCCCACAGTCAACAATATCCTCTTACATGTATCTGCAGAATGTCTTCAAATCTGAGAATTTGCCTGGAAGGATGGCTACACTATCCATAGTAATGCATTACTACACAAGGACTTCAAAAAGCACATGCATCTTACTGGTCATTGATGACTTACTATTCTTCAATGAGAGAATAGTCATACCAAGAAAATTTTCTTAAACTTTTTTTTCTCAAGGTGGCGTTGAAGCGAGGTGATTTCTTGCAAGCTGTGCCCAGCATACTTCTAATTCTATCTTTTACTCTCATTCTATGAGTCTAAGACTTCATTCTAATTCTTTAAAACACTGTAACAAATGGACCTACCTCGCACTAAGTTAATCTTTCTCTACATCCTAGCTATGACTGTAACACTACATTCTGCACTCTCCTTTCCTCCCCTGTGAACGGTACACTTTGTCTGTATCGCACACAAGAAACAAGACTTTTCATTGTATACTAATATATGTGACAATAATAAGTCAAATCAAATATTATATTTTCTTTTTAATTTCTTGTTAAATTGCTTCTACATTGATTATAACTTGCTCTCCTGTCTTTTCTAAATCTAGTAAGAAGTTTGACAACACCAGGTTTAAGTCCAACCGATTTATTTGATAGTAAACTCACAAGCTTTCGAGGTTTACCTCTTCGTCAGGTGAACGAAGAGTTCTGGCCTCAGACAAAGCATATAAAGCACAGACAGTTTACAGATTACTGATTGTGCTTTGTACATATATATATGTATGCTTTATATATATGATTGTGACTGTCTGTGCTTTATGAGGCCAGAACTCTTCATTCACCTGACGAAGAGGTAAACCTCGAAAGCTTTTGAGTTTACTATCAAATAAATCGGTTGGACTTAAACCTGGTGTTGTCAGACTTCTTACTGTGTTTACCCCAGTCCAACACCGGCATCTCCACATCATTTTCTAAATCTCCCTGTGCTAATGTTCAGCTCGACAGTTACTTCATATTTATTAATGTCCTTTCGTCTTGGCGTTTTAGGATTAAATTCATCCTAGACTGTTGAGAGGAATTTCTGTCTTACGGTCTTAAATTAGGTTAGTTTGAGGCCAAAGCTTTTTGTAACCTAGCTTTAAATTGGCAGTTGCACTCAAGTTAGCAGTTAGGTGGCATGTGGGAAATTGAAAAATCATACTGGTGTAGACAAAGATGCTTTTCTGAGGTTTGAACTCAGATATGTTGTCAGGATGATATAGAGAGAGTTTTGGGTGAAAAACACAAATGCTGGGGCAGCACTGTGGCACAGTGATTAGCACTGCTGCCTCACAGTGCCTGGGATCCGGGATCAATTCCTAGTTTAGGTCATTGTTTATGCAGAGTCTGCTCATTCTCCCGGTGTCTGCATAGCTTTGCTCTGGGTCCTCTGGTTTTTTCCCACTGCCCAAAACTCGTGCTGGTTAAGTGCATTGGCCATGTTAAATTCTCCCTCACTGTGACCCAAACAGGCACCAGAGTGCGGTGATTAGGGGATTTTCACAGTAACTTCATTGAAGTGCTAATGTAAGCCTACTTGTGACACTAATAAATAAATTTTAAACTTTAAAGCTGTTTTGAATGCAGAATGTGTCCACAATCTGACAATCACATGCGTAGGAAGTATGACGTTCTGTGGTTGTCCTAGGCTCTACTTGAAGCAAGTGTAGATCTAAATACGTATTCAGTCCTCTTTACAAGATTAGACTGCATTTGGCCAAAGCATGCATTGCACACGTCCTAGTTAGTCTTCTAAATCTGTGGCGTATCCAAAATAAGTCTTTAAAGGGATCATGGAAGAGCACTGCCAACAATATTAGTAACCTTATGGAATATAGAGCCATAAGAAGGTGGAATAACCAATACAATTTTATGAATCTTAAAAAAAAATAGTGTGACGTAGGAAAATAGCCACTCCATTCCTTAGATGATGAGGCATGGTCACAAATCTCTTTATTTACAGAGCACTGTGATACAGTATATTTTTATTTAGGTTTTACTTCTACAGATTTGGAGTGTCTCAGAAATGACTCTCACATGAATTATGCTAGTTAAAGACCTTCCTGTGGCGCACACACTAACAGGATAAAGAGATAATTTGAAGATAACCCAACCGGAACCTTTTAGTTTAATTATATAGGTGCAAATATTGCTTCTTATCATCTTAAAGGACAATTGTCTCACATTAAAAGATGTTAGAAATGAGGATGACAACTTAAAATATGATTTTCTTTTCCCCGAGCTGCCACCTGAAGAAATTGTATTATATATTTCACTGTGAAACACGATTAAGAATCTATTTCTGACATTGGTGATCATTTATTCTAATCACTGACATGGTAATAAGCATTTAAGAGCAGAAGCTGTACCCACAGAGAGGCAGTAGGCCTGTGGGTCAAACCAAATCTTTCATGAACAGCACATCTTCTAAAATGCCAGCAAACAAAAGCACTTCTAAAGTGTAGTCATAGTGAAATAGAAGAAACAGAGCAGCCAGTTTAGGCAGAGTAAGCTCCCACAAACAGCAATGTAATTCAACCCACATAATGTTTGAGTGTTATTGATTGAGAAAGAAACATTGGCCAGGACAAGGGAGATAACTTCCCTGCTCTTCTTTCAAGGAGTGTCTTTTGTCCACCTCAAAGGATATTGGTTTAATATTTCATCTTCAGTACCTCCAACAGTCTAGCATTCCTTCAGTTATGAACTAGAATGTTGGCCTTGATTTTCTGCTCAGGTCCTGGAGTAAGACTTGAACCAAAAACCTTGTGACTTAGAAGCAAGCATTCTCCCAGCTGACACCAGGAGGGGAATTTTCCCATCCCGCCCGCCACAGGAATCGTAGCGGGCAGGGGGCAGACCATGCAAAGGCCCATTGACCTCGGGTAAGATTTTCCAGTTTTGGGGCTGAAAAATCTCACCCAATAAGTAGAAATGTTGAAGAAGTGATGACCTTGGACCCAGAAGCAGTGCAATAAAGAAAATATGTCATTTCTTTCAAAAGACTAGGAAATATGTAATTGTTTTTAAGGATATTTGAAAGGGATTTTTCAGAGTTTGCATCAATTGTAAAGAGATCAATTGTAACTATTTTTTATTCTTTCACGGGATGCGGACATCTCTGGCTAGGCCAGCATTTGTTGCCTAACCCTAATTGCCCTTGAGAAGATGGTGATATGCTGCCTTCTTGGATCACTGCAATCCACATAGGTACACCCACAGTACTGTTATGGAGGGAATTCCCTGATTTTAAACCAGTGACAGTGAAGGAACTGCGATATAGTTCCAAGTCAGGTATTATGTGGCTTGGAAGGGAAATTACAGGGCTAATATTCCCATGCATGTGCTGCCCTTGTCCATTAAAGTGGCAGAGGTCATGGGTTTGGAATGTAGTGTTGAAGGAGTCTTGGTGAGTTGCTGTAGTGCATCTTGTGAGTTCAACTGTGCACCAGTGGTGAAGGGTGTAAATATTGAAGATGTTGGAGGGGTGCCAATCAAGCTGACTGCTTTATCCTGGATGGTGTCAAATTTCTTGAGTGTTGTTGGAGCTGCACTCATCCAAGCAAATAGTGGGGGATTCAGCGACAGTAATGCTATTGAATGTCAAAGGGAGATGGTTAGTTTCTCTCTTGTTGCAGATGGTTGTTGCCTGGCAATTGTGTGATGCAAATGTTACTTACCACATATCAACCTAAACCTAGAAAATGTCCAGTTCTTCCTACATATGGGCATGAACTGCTTCAGTATCTGATGAGTTACAAATGGTGCTGAACATTGCACAAACATCAGCGAGCACTCCCACTTCTGATCTTATGATGAAGGGAAGGTCAGTGATGAAACAGCTGAAGATGGTTATGTCTAGGCCACTATCCTGAGGTAGCCTTGCGATGATGTGCTGGGCCTGAGATGATTGACATTCAATAACCACACGATTTCTCTCTTGCTTTGTATGAGCCCAAGCATTGAAGAGTTCCCCCTCCCTGCCTCCCCTCCCCACCTTATCCCCCCACCTCCAACTATCACCTCTCCTGATTCACCCCTTCCATTGACGTCAGTTTTGCTGGGGCTCCTTGATGCAAATTTTATCTCGATGACAAGTCTAGAAACTGTCATCTCACCTCTTGCTTTCAGTTTGTTTGTTCATGTTTGGACCTGGGCTTTAACGAGATCAGCAACCTTGTTGTCTTGCAGAACCTAAACTAAGAGCAGGTTAGTAATGAATATGTGCCACTTGAAAGCACTGTCAATGACATCGTTCACTACTTTACTGATAATCGAGAGTAGACTGATGGGACTGTAATTGGCCAGATTCTTGGATAATTAGAAATATAGGTCTATGTAACCTGGTAACCCTTGAGACAGAAGCAGTACCAACAAGATGGAAGTTAAGACGCAGCCATTGACATAGGCAGAATTGTCCAGCTCTTCCCACCAAGGGAGGGGGTGTGGGGGGTAGGGTGGATCTTCTGTGCAACTGAAGTCAACCCCGGCAACAGGTTGTCCAGCAGCGGCATGGGTGAGGAATATAAATTGTCATTGACTTCAGCAGAATCAGAATATTCTGCTGGTAACCATTGGTTAGCCGTCTCTGTCGCAGCAAGGCTGGGGAATCAACCCAAAGAAACTGCAGCAGGGGGATAACAAAGAAAGCATGTTTACAAGGAAACTGCATTATTAATACTGTTAAAAGGGACAGAAAGATGAAGACAGGTTTAGAACAGAGACTGTGGCTTGGACAATTCCACTGTAATGCTTCTGATTTGAAGAGCTGACCAGACTGTTTAGCGAGGTTTATTAAAGGAGCCAGCTAAAGGAATCTTTGGGGAACCTGTTCCATGAAGACTGTCATAAACTTAGCTAAGGAGGTTCTGCAGAAGTGTACTGATTGGGTAACAACAGGCTCTGGGAAGCTCGGATGGAATATGAAGTAAAAGTTACAGCAAGTGAAGATCCGTTGAAAATTTCTTCATCTGGGGGCCATTTGATAAATGTGGTTATGTTTGATTTATTGTTCTCTCATGGGGATCATAATTGAAATAAATTTGCAAAAATCCTTAGTCCTTGCAATCCTTTGAAAGCAGATAATGCAAACTATAATACTTCCTCCAACCCAAATAATTAATTCAGTATTGATTTACAGGTTAGGTATCACTGACAAGTCATGTGAAAAGTGTTTCTTCAGAAGGAACTCTTCAACTGCAAACAAGAAATATATAACAAAACTTACTCCAATTTATAAATCAAAATGTTTAATGAAGAAATTCTGTAATTCCAAACTTGGGGCTTTGGCTTGGGCCAATCCAAGCTTTCCATAATTCCCAACGGGTTCTTATTTATAGTGAGTCAGCTGGTCAGCTGACCATCAAATCTTTCTATAATTGGTTCCATGGTTTACTGGCTCAGCTGACCCTTACAGCTTGTTACCACTAATCACATTACATCTGATAAAAGTTGTCACCGGTTTCTTTCTGACAAAACGTACCTCTTTGTTTCAGGTTCGTCTACTAATTGCAGAAAAAGGTGTGCTGTGTGATGAACGAGATGTTAGTTTACCATTAACTGAACACAAAGAGCCATGGTTCATGCGGCTGAATCTAGGCGAAGAAGTGCCAGTGTTGATCCATGGGGACAATATCATCAGTGATTACAACCAAATTATTGACTACTTAGAGAAGACCTTTGTGGGAGGTAAAGTTTTATTTTTATCACGTGTTTACGGAGCAAAATATAAAATATGCCTTCTGAACATTGTTAATATAAAATGCATGTGGGGAATCACCTTTTATTTTGACTTTTGTTTATCTCATTGTAAGAAGTCTCACAACACCAGGTTGAAGTCAAACAGGTTTATTTGGAATCATGAGCTTTCAGAGTGCTGCTCCTTCCTCAGGTGAGTGGAGTCCACCTGAAGGAGAGGTGCTCCGAAAGCTCATGGTTCCAAATAAACCTGTTGAACTTTAACCTGGTGTTGTGAGACTTCTTACTGTCCCCACCCCAGTTCAAGGCCGGCATTTCCACATCACGTTTATCTCACTGAGAGCAAGGAATGAGTTCATTTTTTTCTTTATAGTTTTATTTCTGATATCTCTCAAACTAATTATTAATTCCAGTCATGCTTGACTAGTTGTCCAACGAATTAAGAGAAGAATTGTTTTATCGTGTGTGACCAAAAACCAACTGGAATCTGTGAATTAATGGAATTGAAACAAGCACTAATTCCCTTTTTAGTCCATGTTCTATAACAATTCCACAAGAATTTCAGTGCCTCTGTGAAGGGAAAGTGGGTAAGCAGGAATGTACATAATATTATTCCTTCGAGTAAAGGTGGGATTTTCTGGCCCTTCCCGTGGTGGCATCCTCCAGTCTCGCCAAATGTGACACCCCCAAACACGGCGGGTTCCCCAGTGATAGGACGGGCAAGCCACACCAAACATCATGGACAAGGGTGGGACCAGAAGATCATTCCAATGGCCAATGACAAGCCGTTGGAAAACATGCTGTTAGGGAGCCTGGAAATCCTGCCCAAAGTTTGTTGCTGGAAAGTAGGTGATGAGAATTTCCGTACAGGGTTCAACTATTTATGCAGTGACAACTTGTATTTATCTAAGATAGAAACATTTACCCACAGTATTTTAAACAAATATAACAATTTATAGTTAGACAGTGCTTTTCATTTAGAAAACTGTTCTAAGTCACTTCACAAAGGATTAAGAAAATATGAATGGCATGGCAAAGGAGGTGATCAAAAGCTTGATCAAAGAGATGGGAATCAATGAGGATCTAAAAGGGAAAGTGGAAGGTGGAGCAGTGGAAGTATTTTGGAAAGAAATTCCTGAACATGGAGATGGGTGTGTGTTATATCTGTCATATCCTAATAATAATGTTGTTGGAAATGGTTTCTTTAGGGTTGTTGTGTGATTTGCTACTTTTGGACCACTAAGTCAATCCTAAAAACAATCATAAGCAAAATACTGCTGGATGCTGGAATCTGAAACAAGAACAGAGACACTGGAAAAACTCAGTAGGCCTGCTAGCATCTATCGGGAGAGAAATGGAGTTAACCGCTGGAATTTTACCAACCCGCCCGCCACAGGAATTGGAGTGGGCGAGGGGCAAAACATGAAAAGGCCTATTGATTTTATGGTTTTAGGGCGAGTGGGGCCATAAAGTCCTGCCCAATGTTTCGAGTCCATAGACTATTTGTCACAAGTGAAAGGAGGGAGAATATGAAGTAGCATCTTTAAGACCAAATGACTGGTGTGAGGGGGGAGGGAGTGTTTGCATTGAGGTAATATATTTGGAATATTTTTCAATAGTGAAAGTGGGTTTAAGATGAAGAAAAATGTCACAATAATGTTGCTGAACTCAACGTTGAGACCCGAGGGCTGAGATGTTGCTCCTCCAGTTTGTGCCGGGCTTCACTGGAGCACCACAGCAGGCAAAGGATGGACATGTGGGTGTACAAGTACGGTGCTGAGTTAAAATAGCCAGCAACAAGAAAGGTGGGGTCTGTTTGTGGACTGATCGGAAGTGTTCCGCAAAACTGTCACCATGTCTATGTTTAGTCTCCCTAATGGAGAGGAGACTGTATTGGAAGCAGTGAATATAGTAAACCAAATTGAAGGAAGTTCAAGTGAAATGCTGTTTAACCTGAAAGGAGTATTTGAGGCTTTGAAATGGGAGGAGGTGAAGGAGCAGGTGTTGCACATTCCGCAATTCCAAGAGAAGGTGCCACATGAAGGTGGTTGGACATGATGGAGGAGTGGACCAGGGTGTCACCAAAGGAGTGGTCCCTGCAAAATGCTGAGGGATGGGTGAGGGGAAGATGTATTTTGCAGTAGCAGCATGCTGAAGTAGATGGAAATGGCGGAGGATGATCCTTTGAATGTGGAGGCTAGTGGGATAAAAAGTGAGGACAAGAAGTGGAGGGGCAGACACGCAGGAAATGGGTCGAACCCGTTAAGTGCTCTGTCAGCCCCAGGTGAGGAGAACCCTCAGTTAATGAGAAAAGCAGACATATCAGAGGGACCATTTTCAAAGGTGACATTATCAGAACTGATGCAATGGAGGCAGAGAAACTGGGAGAATGGGATAGGGTCCTTACAGGAAGCAGGCTGGGAGCAGCTGTAGTCGAGGTAGCTGTGGGTATTGGTCAGTTTGTAATGAATATTGATAGTCAGTCTCTAACCAGAAATGGAGACAGGGGTCAAATAAGGAAGAGAAATGTCAGAAATTGACCATGTGAAGGTGAGAGAAGGATGGAAATTGGAAGCAAAATTGATAAGTTTTCCAGATCCGGATAAGAGCGTGTAGTGGCACCTATACAGTCATCGATGTAATGGAAAAGAGTTGCAGGAGCGGGGCCTGAATTGGACAGGAAAAAGGAATGTTCCACATAACCCACAAAAAGATAGGTGTAACTGGGGCCAATGCAGGTACATATAGCCACACCTTTTATGGGTTTTGCATCTGGTGCCAAATGGTTTGCAATCTTTCTGGTCCCTTTCTTATGGAACAAACCAAATTTCAACTGGAAAGAGCATGAGGCTGATTAGCATAAGTGACTTGCTTTAAATCTCATAAGCAAGTTTGGCATGCGATGATTCCCCCCTCCCGGAATGTTCCCATTCCCCCCTCGATGGAAGTGACATGGCACAAATCACGACTCATCCCTCCAATTGTGGTCCAGGTGTCATGGATTGCGAGGGTGAGCGAGGAGGCGAGTTCCACCTGGCGTAACCTCCAGGGTGTAAAAGGACAAGTCAGCTGCTGCCATGGTGTGGATTGGAGTGGGGAAACTTTAAGGGTGCAGGGGCTTGAGGGGAGCTTGGCTGGGCTGGAGATCTGCAGGTCGGCACCCACCATGGAGTTGGGATTCATGTGGCGAGTATTCTCACCGGCAGCAGAGAGGCCCTTGATGCTGAGCCAGCTAATGTCGCACTGGCTACACTGCTCTCTGTCTGTTTGAAAGGTTGTATAGTTTATTTTTGTCATTCCATCCCAGGCCCCAACTAACAGTTATAAGCACCAGGTCTGGCAGCTGTTGCCTCAATCAAGGGAACTTGTCAGCACCGTTCTTCACAATACATAAACTCTGAAGAGCTTCCTACAATGAGCATTGTAATGTCTAACCACATGGAAATTAGGAAGGTTCTTTGTTCATTCTGAACTGAATGACATCCCTGGAGGATAGTTTGCACCAGAGGTCCGGGTAGGTGCACCCAGAAAATATGCTGCAAGCATTCCTCAATGAGGACCTACTCACAGCCGCCTTGATTGTCTACATGAGAATCACAGAGCTCAGTCCAATCTGTGACATGCTGCTGCCACTCCTGGCACCCCAGGAATTGAGAAACTCCCACAACTGAAATGTGCCAGCACAAAGGGCTGGTTGGATGTGGAGAGGGAAGGCAGAACATACATTCTGAGGGTGGCAGAAGGGGCCAAACCCCTCAGGCTACATCTCACAGTTCATGCACTGACTGCGCAGGTGCATTGAGTATAAAATAGCATGACAACTTCATCCACTGGCACTCGAATATCCTCAGGGTCTTTGAGGACCACCCCAAGCTGCCGGGATGGTTCATGGGAGACGAGAGCTACACACTGAGGTCATGACTGATGATGCAGGTGGGAAGGCCTGAGACCAATGCGGAGACCCATTACAATGAGGCCCACGCTGCCACTCGATCTGTCATTGACATGCTCAGTTCTGCTACCTGGGCCACTCTGGCAGTGCTCTTCAGTACAACCCCCAAAGAGTCTCCTGCATTGTGGTGATCTTTTGTGCCCTCCACAACCATGCTCAGCAGCAGGGTGACACTCTGGTGCAGGAGGACCAGGGGTATGATTCTGAGGAGGAGGCAGACCAACTGGGAGCAGAGGAAGAGCCTGAGGAGATTCCAAGGGTTGGAGGGCAGACGGTGGTAAGGATCTAGCATGCCAAAGGAGGCCATCATTGCTGCCAGATGCTCCTATTAGGAGGCATGCTGTCCGACCCGCCACCCAAAGAAAGCCTGCATTCCACCCACCCCTATTCCAAGAAGCCGGTCCACCTTTCCAGAACCCTTGTCCACACCTCAAAGGACAGTACTTCCCCCTTCCCACCTCCGAGGCTCTCAATTACATCAGGCCGGGGTGATAAGCCTGGGCAGGCTGCCAGCAAATGACTTGTCTAGGAGGGAGGGAGGTGACGGCTCACTATGAGGCAAGCTCTGATGCTGCTCTGGCACTGGTCCAGTTACAGAGCTCCATTCTGAGGGCTCTCACACCATGGGGTGGATGCAGTTGAGTCTCCAGAACACAAAGTGACACAGAGGCTTCCGGTGTGACAGCCCTCAGCAATGGACTTCTTCATTTGGACCAAGCCCTAGCTTCTGCCTGTCTTCTGACTGCACATAGACCTCCGGGCTCATGTCTGAATGAGAGTCAGGGCCGCAGCTAACATTCAAGTGCATTGATGTAGCCGTACCACTCTCTTCAGGAAAAGGGGGGGGTGGGTGCAGAATTCAGAAAGGCTGGAGACTGCCATAGTATCCTGGGTGGAAAGCCTCGGGATGGGTTCCAGTGCATCCTCCTCCCTCAGGGTCCTCATGGGCACCTGGGACACTCCTTGGGATGGAAGGACAGCTGCAGTGAGCTCCAGAAGTCTCTATGTCACCTGGTGCTGCCAGTTCTGGAGGCCCAACTGTATCCAGCCCACTGGTGAGAGAATCCTCAGCAATGGAGCTCTGCATCTGGACCAAGCCCTGGAAGCCCTCGGTGACTGGGCTATGCTCTCAATGCCCACAGTCATTGTCCTCCCTGCCTGGTGCATGTTCCCAAGGCCCTCAGAGATTTGGCCATGCACTGGGCTCTGCCACCCATGGCTACAAATTCCAGGCCCAGGCTTTCCACTACAGTCACCACCCTTGCCTGAGTGCCATGCAACACTGGCACTATCTACTGAGCCTGAAGGCTGTGGGACTCCTCCAAGCAGCCTTGCAGTTGCTGGAAAATTGTTGACACCCTCTCCTGCAGTTCCTGGCTCTGTTTCTGCATCTTGGGTAGCTTTGAGAGAACATTTTTCAGCATCTGGCTGTTTCCTGAGATCCAGCAGACCTCTGCCAGCTCGATGCTTTGGACGTTCCAGACTCTACCTGATGACCCTGAAGCCTATCTGCTAATTCCTCCCACCGCCTCTCCATTGGTGGATGGGTGCAGGTGATGCCTGTGATGGTGGGGTGCACTGACTCCTAGGCTGGTCCCATCAGGTGTTGATCCTGCAACTCAATAAACAAGGTTCAGCACAAAGGAGGGCAAGTGTCTGCGCAGCTTGGAACACACGTAAGACAGGTCATATTGAAGAAGGTTCTGTGGATCCTGATTTCTGTGGCAGAGGCTGACCTTGCAGGCACATAGAGCTCTCTCGTGTGGCTCACCCAAGATCTCCATCGCTCTCTCCTCTCCGACACAACTCAGGAAATTCCCCGCCAGTCTTCTCGCTCTCCCTTTTATTATGGGCTATCTTCTGCGGGAATGAAAGGGGGTGATTGATAGCCTGATGACTGGCTGGCCAGGCTGGTATAGCAGTTGGCATATGTCAGCACTGTGCCCTGACAGGAAGGCGATATGAAGCGGAATGCTAGAGGGATTTGAGGAAGATGCTGGGGGTTTGGATGCTGGAAGACTGCGGCGGTCAGGGAGTGGATAGATGTGGACATTCCAGGTGTGACAATAGGGACTGATGCCAGGATGTGACACATGAGCATTCACCCTTGCAGCTCAAATTAGGTCATTCATTTTCTTTCGGCATTAGATGGCAGTCTCAGTGCAAGACCGTGGGCACAAACTGCCACAGCCACCACATCCCAGGTCACATCCAAACCCATGTTCCTGGGTCATCTGTCTAGTGCACTTCTACAAAAGTTAAAGTTAAAGTTTATTTATTAGTCACAAGTAGGCTTACGTTAACATCGCAATGGAGTTACTGTGAAAATCCCCTAATCACCACACTCCTGTTCAGGTACACTGAGGGAGAATTTAGCATGGTCAATCCACCTAGCACATTTTTCGGATCGTGGGAGGAAACCGGAATACCCGGAGGAAACCCACAACTTGAACAAGTTTTCAACCAAAAGAATTGTTCGCAGTTCACATGTTTAGCTTGTTGAAGGAGAACCATTGTTGTGAGCCTGATAAAGTTAGAAGTCTTTTTCTACTCTTAAATTGTAGTCACAATTAGACTATGAGGTCAAATAGCTTGTTAGGTATCTGTGTTATTGCAGGATTCCCCTGAATAGATGAATGTTCAGCCAGTCACAAAGCTCATGGTTTCTGTGGTTTTTGATCTGGAGGTCAAATTTTCTTTACAGATGGCCTTGGAGTTTTTGGAATCAAACTGGGAGGCTCTTTTACAATGTAATGCATCCAGGTCCTTCAGGGCAAAGATGACACTGTCATTTTCTGTCACTATTGTCTCCTTTAGTGTTCTCTGCAGAATGCCCAGTTCTTTTTGGTTCTTTAGATAAAAAGCTCATTATTTCCAGCTGGTTTTGTGAACATGGCCAATATAAGAATTGTCCATCCAAAATGGCATAGCTGAAAGCCATTGCTATAAAATGAGATAATGGATGAATCTTAACACTTACACAGGATGAATAGCTTTCTATCCAACTCTTATCATCAGGGCTCCCACTCTAGTCCCAACTTGTGTGTTAGGTGAATCCCCAAACAATAGCATGTGTGAATTCCATGGAATGTATCATATCCAAAAAGAGTGGGAGACAAAAAATAAGTAGCTGTAGACTGTTAGCTTAACGTCTGCCATTGGGAAAATGTTAGTATCCATTGTAAAGGATGTAATACTGGAGCATTTAGAAATGCATCATATAATCAAGCAGAGTCAGCAAGGCTTCACGAAGGGGAAATCATGCCCGACAAATTTATTAGATTTATTTGAGGAGTAAAGAGTAGGATAGTTAAAGGGGCACCAGTAGATGTAATATTTTGGATTTCCAACAAGCATTCAATAACATACTACACAAAAGGTTATTCAATAACTTAAGAGCCCAAGGTGTTTTGGGGGGGGGGGGGGGTGGTGGTGCAGTAACACATTAGCACAGATAGAGGATTGGCTAACTGATAGAAGACAGAGTTGGGATGAGAGGGACATTTTCAGGATGGCAACCTGTAACTAGTGGGATGCCACAGGGATCAGTGTTGGGGCCACAATTATTTATAATATCTATTAGAGACTTGGACAAAGGTGATGAATGTACTATTGTCAACTTTGCAGATAAGTGGGGAAGCAAGTGGTGAGGATGACACAAAGGCTGGAATTTTATCACCCTGCCCGCCAAGGGAATCAGAGCAGTGGGGGGCGGGGGGGCGGACCATAGAGAGGTAAGTGAGTGGACAAAAACTTAGCAGATCGAATATAGTGCAAAAAAATGTGAAGTTATGCACTTTGTGAGGAAGAATAAAGGAGTGGAATATTATTTAAATGGAAATAGACTGCAGAGAACTGCAACAAAGAGAGATTTGTTGGTCCTTGTGCATAAATCTCAAAAAGCAAGCATGCAAGTTTAGCAGGTAATTGGAAAGGGAAATGGAATCTTCTGTATTTCAGAGGAAATGGAGTATAAAAGTAGGGAAGTCTTGCTAAAGCTATACAAGTGCTAGTACGACCATAACTGGAACATTATGAACAGTTGGTCCTGTCATCTGAGGAAAGGCATACTGGCATTGGAGGCAGTCCATAACGGACAAACTAGGTTGATCCCAGGTATAGAGGAATTTTATTACGAGTAGAGGGTTGAGCCTGTACACAATGGAGTTTCAAAGAATGAGAGGTGACTTTGTTGGGACATATAAGATTCTCAAGGGGCTTGTCAGGATAGATGCTGAGAAGTTGTTTCCCCTTGTAGGAGAATCTGGGACCAGAAGGCATAATCTTAGAGAAAGTAGTCCTCTGTTTAAGACAGAGATCAGGAGGAATTTCTTTTCAGAGGGTAATGAATCTGGAATTCTTTACCGCAGAGGTCGTAGGGGCTGGGTCATTGATTATGTTCAAGGCTGAGGTGGACAGATTTTCACTTAGTGAAGGAATCACGGGTTATGGGCATAAGACAGGAAAGTGAATTTGAGGATTAAATTAGAACAGTTAAGATCTCTTGAATGACAAGCAGACCCAATGGTCCAAATTGCCTACTTCTGCTCCTGTACAAAGAACAAAGAACAGCAAAGGCATAGGCTCTTTGGCCCACCAAGTCTGTACCAGCACAGATACCTCTCTAATGTAATATTTTCTTGTCTCTATGGGCTACATATCCCTCTATACCTGCCTATACATTATCTATCCAGATGCCTCTTGAATGTTGTTATAGAATCTACTTCCACCACCTCCTCCAGCAGAGTGCTCTAGGCATTTAGCACCCTCTGTGTGAAAAACTTGCTCTTTGCAGCTCTTTTAAACTTTTCCCCTCTCACTTTCAACTTATGCCCCTGAGTAATTGACCCTTCAGCCCTGGGAAAAAGACTTTGACACTCCAACCTATCCATGCCTGTCATAATCTTGTAAACCTCTATCAGGTCCCCCCTCATCCTTTGACACTCCAATGAAAAAAATCCAAGTTTGTTCAACCTTTCTGCATAATCCATATCCTTCAACCAGACAACATTCTGGTAAATCTCCTCTGCATCCTTTCCAATGCAGGAACATCCTTCTGGTCGTGTGGCAACCAGATTGTACACAATACTCCAAATGTGGCCTAACCAAAGTCTTATACAGCTGCCACGAGTTTCCAGTTCCTATACTCAATGTCTCGATCAACGAAGGCCAGCATGATATCCGTCTTCTTGACCATCTTGTCCACCTGAGTTGCCACCTTCAGGAAACTGTGGATCTGCACATCTCGATCCCTTGTTAAGCTCTACCATTTACTGCATATTTTTCTTTGCAGTTTTTAAAGTGGCATCTCAGCCTTTTGGCTAAGATGCAAATGAGATCAAGCCTTGGAGGAGGAGCAATGCCTGCTCCAATCAGCTTGGATCATGTAGATCAAGCCCAAGATGGGAGGTGAGAGCCCTGTTGTGTCAGCTTGAATCGGGAATGTCTCAACTTGTTGGGACTCTGAATTGGACTTGATTGGATTGAATTGGAATAAAAACAAAAAAAAAGACATTCCAAATCACATCACCTCACATTTGTCTAGGTTAAATTCCATCTGCCATCTTTCAGTCAGGACTCTAACAATCCTCCTCACTATCCGCTACTCCCAATCTTTGTATCATCTTCAAATTACTAATCAGGCCACCTACATTTTCCTCCAAATCATTCATATATACTACAAACAACAGAGGCCCTAGCACTGATGGTTGTGGGATACTGCTTGTCACAGATTTCCAGTTAGAAAAGTACCCTTCCATTGCTTCTTTCTGCTTTCTATGCCCAGACCAGTTTTGTATCTATCTTACTAGCTCACCTCAGATCCCATATGACTTCACCTTCTGTATCAGCCTATCATGAAAAACCTTACTGAAGTCCATGTATACAACATCCACTGCCCTGCCCTGCTCAATTTTTCTTGTCACTTCCTCAAAGAACCTAAACAAGTTTGTGAAACATGACCACCCTTCACAAAACCATACTGCTTATTGCCAATAAGCCTATTCTCTTCCAGATGGGAGTACATCCTGTCCCTAAGAATCTTCTCCAATAATTTTCCCACACTGATGTAAGGCTCACAGGCCTGTAATTTCCCCAGATTGTCTCTTCTGCCCTTCTTAAACAGAGGAACAATGTTAGCTACTGTCCAATCCTCTAGTACCTTGCCCATAGCTAAAGACAATACAAAAATTTTGGCCAAGGCCTCAGCAATCTCTTCCCTCGCCTCTCTCAGTATTCTGGGACAGACCATAAAGGGCCTGTGGACTTGTCATAGAATCCTACAGTGCAGAAGAAGGTCATTTGGCCCATCGAGCCTCCACCGATCAGTATCCCACCCAGGCCCTAATCCTATAACCCCATGCATTTACCCTAGCTAGTCCCTCTGACACTAAGGGGCAATTTAACATGGCCAATCCACCCAACCCACACATCTTTGGACTGTGGGAGGAAACCGGAGCACCCGGAAGAAACTCATGCAGACACGGAGAGAATGTGCAAACTCCACACAGTCAGTGACCCAAGCTGGGAATCAAACCCGCGACCTGGCGCTGTGAGGCAGCAGTGCTGTGAGGCAGCACTACTGTGCCACCATGTCCACTTAATGTTTTTCAAAACCTCCAATACCTCCTTCCTTTTTATCCCAACATGTCCTAGAATGTCAACATCCTCCTTTCTACACTCACCATCCACCACACCCTTCTCCTTTGTGAATACTGATGTAAAGTACTCATCATGGACCTCATCTACCTTACCTGGCTCCACACATTCCTCCACTATCCTTGAATGGACCTACCCTTTTCTTAGCTATCCTCTTCCTCCTTATACATGCATAAAAAGCATTGGGATTCTTCTTAATCCTGCCTGCCAAAGATATTTCATGGCCTTTATGCCCCCCAAAATCACTGTTTAAGTTCTTTCCTGCTATCTTTGTATCCCTCAAGAGCCTTTTCCATTTTCAATTTCCTGAAATTTATATTTACCTCCTCCTTCCTTTTCACTAAGCTCACAATATCTCTTGTCATCTAGGGTTCCCGAATCTTGCCACTTTTAATCTTTCATTTTGACAATGACGTACTTGTCCTGAATTGTTAACAACTGACTTCTAAAAGACTCCTACATATCAGAAGTGGATTTACCCTCAAACAGCTGCCCCCAGTCTACATTCCCTAGCTCCTGCCTGTACTGTCGTAGTTAGCCTTCCCTCAATTTAGTACTTTCACTCTGGGACTGTCCCGGGTTACCCACATGTCACATGTCACAGGTGGAACCTAGGGCTGCTGTGACTGACATTATCCTCTGTTAGTTAATTAATTAAAATTTGCATTTAATTTGTGTGGACCCTCTTTTGTTTAAGTAATGACTAAACTAAATTGGTCGGTCAACTAAATTAATTACTCTGTCTTATGATCTTATTCACTTGACCCTTGGCAGCCATCAGAGTCACCTTATGAATGTTCATTTGTTAAAAATAAAAGCTTCCATATGAGCAGAGTCTCTTTAAAGTTATAAATAGGGCATGCCTTCAGCTGAGTACAACAGGCTTTTTAAGGTCAAAATGGAATTTTGTTGAACCACCAATACAATTACATCAAATTTGGAAACTGTTAAAGCTTCAGATTCTAAACGTGATGATTTTTAGGAGCTGTTCCTGTTATACAAATTGTCACCATTATGACCTTTAAGTGGCTTGTGATGTGCAATCCTGCCCTTCTCCTTCCCCTCAAATAGGTGATCTCACTGACATCTTACTTTAGGGAATACAGAGATACAGAGTAGAAAGAGCTGAACCACCTTTGAAACCGCAGCACTTGCACAGTTCAATTCTTCACCATTTTTGGAATGTGAATCAGGGCCATTGGCAGACTTGACTTCCTGAAAATCATTACTGAAGGATTTCTTTCACTGCCATCCTTGAGTCCTGAAAATTAGAAATCAATAGTTAGGGAAGATGACTCTAACATAAGCACTAAATGCCATCTGATACACGGATGGTAGCACAGAACAAATAAATAATTTGTTCAGGAAAGAACACAATTCTTTGATCAAAATTAATCACTCTGATGTCAATTTTTTTAACCATTCAGTTCCAAACTGGTCTTTGAATGGCTATAGCATTTAAGATCCATTCATCCCAACATAATAAAGAGGATAATTTCAAAATCAAACACCCAGTACATAGCAAAGGAAAAATAACTTCCAGTTAAATTATTTGGATGCACTTGTTATCACCTCCCGAGATATTGTCTCGTATTAATGGATAACATAAGTTAGAATATTGCTAAGGTTTAAGACGTAGGAAGATGAAACAATAACCTGATAGAGGTCAATGAGGATGTTACTTCTGATAAAAGATCATTCCTAACCCTGTGCTTCTATTCCCCATTCAGTTCAGGTACACAGCTCTGATCCTGGACCTGACCCCATGACTCACTTATCAGTGGGCCTGTATGCTGATAACAATTCCCGGTCTTGCACCTCTCTTTACTAGTTGGTCCAATATCCGGATCGCCACAGATCTCACCAGTCAGTTAGATTGCATCTACCTTGCTCCCCGGCACATCCGAACATATCCAATAGCCTTCATTTTAAATCTGAAGTAGCTATTGATTCCATTATTGGAAATCAAAAGTTGAATTATAAACAAAGGCCGCTAAATCGATAAAACTGCATTAAATATTACCCTTAGCATACGCATGTTGAATATACACCAAATATACTATCCAGTAAATGTACACCTTCCAGACCTATGATCATTGCCATTTCGAAGGGCGGCAGAGGGAACATCACCAGTTTTCTTTACTCAGAGAGTAGTAAGGGCGTGGAATGCCCTGCCCGCACAGCAGTGGATTCGCCAACATTAAGGGCATTTAAATCGTCATTGGATAAATATATGGATGACATTGGAATAATGTTGGTTGGATGGGCTTTAGATTGGTTTCACAGGTTGGCACAACATCAAGGGCCAAAGGGCCTGTACTGCACTGTAATGTTCTATGTTCTTGCATTTCTAGTAATTAAATGTCTAGCCGGAAATCTCTGGTTGTTCACACCAGCGGGATTCTCCAGATCCACCAGCAGCACACCCCTGTTGACGTAGGTTGGTGTCAATGGGAATTCCCATTGACAGTGGAGGGACCAAAAAATCCTGCCACTAGCAAACAATGTGCTGCCTTCCGCCAGTGGGAAACATACAGCTGGGAGACTGGGGAATCTCGCTCGAGATGTCTGTTACTTATCTTGGTGCAACATTTCGATTTTAAATAGTGTCTGGTGGAAAAGCAATTGTTTAAAACAATTGTGCACATGAAGGTGAGTAATGTAAATACCAGGCACTCTAAGAAGCAATATAACATGGCTAGTGGGTCTCTTTATTCCGCCTGATAACATTACATAACAAATTCAGTAGAGTGCTCTGTGCAGTGTGCATTTTTCCACCTCCTGCACCAGCTGTCCTCATTTCCAGATACACTCATATTTATATGTTGACTTGAGGAGGGAGTGATAGGATAACCAACCTCCTCACTGCTAGCCCCCATTTACACTTCTAGTGATGCCATTCTACATCAGGTACAGGAAAAACAGAGTTCGCAGGTCGAACCAAGTCAGGAGCAGCTTATATCCACCAGAAAGTGGGCCTTTACTGTAGTTACAAGAAAGCAAGTCATCAAGATTATATAACCAACTGTAGCTGACTGCAACAGAATCTAACAGTCGCAGTCTGCAAAATGTAACATTGCCTTTTGCTGAATGCAATCTGTGGGCAGTTGTGTGCTGTAGGCACATGAGAACTGTGGGCATGTGCCCACTAGGTGATAAGCCAAGTCTGAGCAAAACATTTCACGTAGAACCCTCCCAGCCATGCATTCCACTGTGTCAGTCCATATTCTGACTGAATCCAAACCCTTGTCTCAGTATAAATAAATATTTGAAAAATATGAAACTGCACTTCATCAAAGTGCTCATGACTGCCACTTTGATGATTGCAATTGTTTTAATTTGGAGACAAGTGTCTCCTAGCAGCCTCTATGAATTTATACAACTAAATGCAGCTCCCATCCCAGTGCCAAACTCTAAATAAACCTGAACAACAAGTCTACTGATGGGATAAGGGGACTTGAATTAGTGTATAGATGGGAACTGTGATGAAATCTAAACTCAAGCAGCACCAATATTTAATTGGCTTTAAAATCTACTTTTTGTGTCAAATAATTTCTGGATGACATTTCCATCAGTCACATTATATTACAATTTGAAGAATGTTTGATGGTATAATCATGCTAACAGCTATGAAAAATTGTTTTTTTCATCAGTTTGTCCAGTTTGATTGGAAAATAGCTGTCAGGAAAATGGTTATCCTGTCTTAGTTCTAGAATAGGAGGGCTGCATATCCAGCCACTCAATAGAGGTCTCATGATCATAAATTATATATACACAAACATGCACACACACACGTATAGAATACACCGCCTAAGTATATGATAAGTGATGGTATGATTGCTAGACTATTAATCCAGAAACTCAGCTAATATTCTGGGGACCCGGGTTCGAATCCTGCCACGGCAGATGGTAGAATTTGAATTCAATAAAAATTATCTGGAATTAAGAATCTACTGTTGACCATTGTCAAACGTTGGAAAAACCCATCTGGTTCACTAATGTCCTTTAGGGAAGGAAATCTGCTATCCTTGGCTGGTCTGGCCTGCATGTGACTCCAGAGCCACAGCAATGTGGTTAACTCTCAAATGCCCTCCAAGGATAATTAAGGATGGGCAGTAAATGCTGGCCAGCCAGTGACATCTATGTCCCACAAATGAATAAAACAAAAATTTATACACATATATATATATATATATATATATATATATATATATATATGTGTGTGTGTGTGTGTGTGTTGGGGGTTGGGGTGACTCAGTAACTGATAAAAAAGGACAATCCAGTTTCTGGTCTTCACGTATTGATTTACAATATTAATAGGAGTTATCAGTGGCTCAAAAATAAAAAGATTTCTTTTACCACCATGTCCCTCATTCATGAATAATATTTACTTTTTAATGTCTATTTATAGTAGCTACTTGAGTACCAAGTGACAAATTTAGACTATTAGGAGAATAAACAATTTCCCAATTATACATACATTTACAGAAGAAAGGTTTAATGGCAGTTTTTATTCCATGTTTCGTGAAAATGACAATATTCTGACTGGCTCAGGTTGTAGATTTCCCAGGCAGCTGAAATGAGAATCACTCTGCAGCAATGGAAATCCATTGTCCCAGAATGTCTCCCACTTCAATTTGAGGATGCAGCCCTTATATTTTTGTATGCAATCGTTCCAAGGTACATGAAGGAATCAGAAGATGAGAACAAGGAGACCTTGTTCATACCGTCAAGAGAATTGACGTTTTTATTAATCCTCTGACAAAATTTTGTTTACCCAGTTACAGTCCTCTGTAGAATGGGCAGTACTTTTGAGCAAACAATGCTTTCTAGGACATTTTTCCCTTTCATCATCTGCTTCCTATTGTTAATTTATCAAGAAAAAAATAATATTTTGTTCATTTTTTAAATTCCAAAGCATTCACACTAACTGGAATACTGCCCAAACTAATCTCCTGTTTTAAATAGTAGATTGTGCAGTTAACTAGATTAATTGCCTCTCACCATTGGGATCTGTGATTGATTTCAGTTCAAAGAGATGAGTTGAAAATGTGTTGTGTACAATTCTTGTGAAACATCTGGAGTGGTTTCAATAAAAGGACATAACTTCACAGTACAAAACAATCCAATATAGTTCAAACGAGTACTAAAACCACAGTCTTACTCAGTAAGACCACATGGAAACTTTCACACAGGTGAGTAGAGCTGAAATTGAAATTGAAATATGCGTTGTAATAGAAATAGGAAAAAGGAGCAGGAGTATGCCATTCAGTCCTTCAAGCCTACTGTGCCCTTAATTATGATCATAGCCGATCATTGCAACTCAGTAGTCTGATCCCACCTTCCACTCATATCCTTTGATCACCATTGCCCTAAAAACTACATTTAGCTCCTTAAAATCATACAGGGGGGTGGTGATCTTACCAAAAAAATTCTAAGTGCTAAATGAGCATGAAAATGGAAGAGAATCACACTGTTTTATTGGGTGAATTAGAAAGCGAATCTTCCCTCACTTTGAAAAAAAGATGAGTCAGGATTTGTTCCTGGCCAGCAGGGAAAGGGGGTCAGGGCCTAAATTTGCCAAAAGCTGGCAGATGGCAGCAGAGCATGCCATTGCGCATGCTCAGATCCCTTGCAATAGCACAGAACAGAGAGATTTGTCAGGCACCTACCCCCCAGCTATAGCTGGCTTGCACGGCCTGATCACAATCCTTCTGTGAAAATCAGACTTCCAGTGAGACCAGTTGGCTCACAGTGTAACAATAATCTGGGTGATTTAATGGGAAATCCACTGAATTTGTTGTGGGTAGCATATGTCACTTGGTTTTAGAGTATAGTCTGTATGACCACATTTCACCAGTGCTTTATGTGAACTGTCTATTTACTGAATTTAACTATATCTTGTAATGTGCATTATACTTAAAAGTCTGTATATATCAGTAAAGTTAAAGCTGGGTGAAGGAGTAGCATATTGTAGTTAAGCTTTTCTTGTTTCATGTGTTATTAAAAATTAATTGGCAGTCCTGTGACTCTCTTTATCCATGTCTCTGAACAAAAAATAAAAATTATGATGACCTGATTGCGCTATAGTAGCATCAGCTGGGATCGTAACAGTCTCGTGGTCAGGTTGTAAACCTGACATTGACTTTAAATAAGGCTCGGCCTAGACCACACACAGGCTTATTAATGGGCAGAACTATTAGTGGATTATATGATCCAAAACATAACCATCTAATAAAGCCTCACACTTGTAACACCATCAGTTTAACAGAGAACTATTTTCAACACCCAGACTAAGGTCTGGTTTCTGAGCTTAATAGATAACATATCCTCAATTGTGTTGTTCTTACAAGTCCAATAAAAGAAGCACATGCAGATTTATTTTGTAAAAATCAGCAAATTCAACAAATTTCCCAAGTTGAATGGGCTTTGATGCATATGTGCCAATGGTCTACATACTAAATTGCATTGAAAGTGTTATGGACATGGATAAGAGAGAACTGACATGCAATTCTCTTCCTTTACTGTTCTAATCAGTGTGTTTTTGAAAAGGAAGCTGTATGAATTTATTTAATGTATTAAAGGAAGGTGTGTTAACCCCCAAATCTGTGGTCAATTTGAATAACCAGCTTTTATGGGTTTAAATAAATGGGATTGTTTATTTACATGTTCACTCCAAACATCTAACGCTCTGTGACCCAAATGGTATTCACACACGCCCACATCTACATATTTGTACACACCCAAGAAAAATACAGTTAAAACAAATAGTACACTTTACAAGTCATTATTCTTTTGTTTACATGTTTGCCTTGTCTTGTTTCACCAGGCTGGAAATGTTTGCATTTTCCCTCCGGAAGGGTAAACTAGTTAGATTCAAGAGCCGGAGTTGTATAATCAGGCAAGATTTCCTTAAAGAGATGAAGTTTCAGTCGGTCACAAAGTTAGTTACTTGTGATCTTCTTACCAGTCAGTCAGATTTTGGTACTAGTGGACTTGAAAAACAAAAAAAACGAATATCTTATTATGTTGCAGTTGTCAGTTTTAAGGTGTCGCTGCCAATGTTGCTGCTGATTATTACCGAGTGGTTTTCAGACTGACTGGTTACTCCATGGATCCTGAGGTAAAACGATTTGTCATCTGAGGACAATTTCAGTCACATGACCAAGTGACCAATACTTCTATTGTCCATCCAGAATGATTTGAAGTTCAAAGTCATTGCCGCACAATGGGACATGGATGGTGATCCCACACACATAATTTTAATTCATTGTTTTTTGCAGCTCCCTTTTGTTAAGGTTCAAGCTTGGGGCCAATGATCTAGGAGTGCATAGCTTTTGTGTTTTGGGTTAGATAACAGATAAGAGATATGAATTTTCAAATGGTTTTGTATTAGTATATTTATTCAAAGGAGGCACTCCATTCATGGTCTTTCAGTTGAGAACTTTTCAGTGACGTGAGATAGCTCTAAGTCTATTCAGAATATTCAAAATTCACCTGAGTGTTGGCAGTCATTTTAGCAGCCTTATAATGCCCATTTTAAAAAGAAAGTGGAGTTCAAGAAAATTCCATACTGAAAACAGTTCAAAGTTATGAATACAACTGTACATGACAAAAGATCAACAAAACTTTTCAGAAACCGAAAGGATAATAGTATTAATCAGTTGCTATCTCTCAGTCTAACAAAAAGTAATGAGTTTCTAGTGATAACAATACTAATGTATGATGCAGAAAATTGGGAATCAATGAAGACTGAAGAGAAAGAAATGGGTCCATTTGGCAAGAATGTCACTATAGGATACCTAATAAAATAACAAGAACAGGGATTAACATAACACAGAGAGAATATAAACATAGAAATTACTGTTTCGATGATGGCTTATGATTGTGTTCATACTGTATTCTCTATTTCAATGAAGGTTTCAACTCATTTCAAAATAATGAATTAATACATTTCTGCTAAAATGGGCACTGAAGTGCAATAAGCACTTGTGCATTATTATGATGAGCAGTGATTTTTTTTTGGACAAAGAGTTCCAGATCCCCATCCCACCGTCTAGAAGAAACAATTTCCCTTTGATTCCTTTCTATACCTTCTAAGGCTGCCTCGCTAAATATTTTTAAGACGCGGGTTGATGGGTTTTTGATAAGAGAGGGGATTAAGGGTTATGGGGAGAAAGCGGGAAAGTGGAACTGAGCAGCGACAGATCAGCCATGATCTTATTGAATGGCGGGGCAGGCTCAAAGGGCTGGATGGCCTACTCCTGCTCCTATTTCTTATGTTCTTATGTTCTTATAATCTATGCTCCTGGTTAAAGACTCCTCAACCAAAGAGAACAGGGTGTTACTCACTACTCTATCTAGACACCTATTAATTTTATACACTTGAATTAGGTCTTCCCTCAGTACTAATTTATGATGCAGATACAGCCTTCCCTGTTCCAAAGAAAGAATTACTTTTCACAGAATGGCAACATCCTTTAGTGACTTCTGAGTGAACTCCTGTTCAAGATTTTAAACATGAATTTGAAGTTGCCAGAAGGTGAGATTGGACCTGAAGCACTTTCATTGTTTTCGCTGTTGTGCCGCTAGTGTTTGATATTGGTCAGATTCTCAATTTCTAGCCTTGTAATCATACATAGATCATGTAGAATCATAGAAACCCTACAGTGCAAAAGGAGGCCACTAACCACAATCCCACCCAGGCCCTATTCTCGTAAACCCACATCTTTACCCTGCTAATCCCCCTAACACTAGGGTCAATTTATCGTGGCCAATCAACCTAACCTGCACATCTTTGGATGGGGGAGGAAGCCCACACCAACATGGGGAGATCGTGCAAACTCCACACAGACAGTGACTCAAGGCCAGAATTGAACCCGGGTCCCTGGTGCTGTGAGGCAGCAGTGCCAACCATTGTACCGCTGTGCTTGTATTTAGTTACATTTTATATGTTATTATTGTTCCTATTTGTACAACTTGTTTTAAAACTTCATTTCTCATTTTATATTTTGGTTCAGCATTTTCCTGTTGCGTTTTCTGATAATTTCCTGTCAATCTGTTTAGTTTTGTTTTGTGATTTGTTGTTGTTGCGAATGATGTCAATAGTGATTCAGCAACCAAACCTATTCAATTCTTCTCAGATTGTGCATTATTTTCAAAGTGGAGTTTTCCATCAAGATCAGATAAGAATGAACTGAATCATTTGATTTCTATCAATATTATAGCCTGTACGATGGTTACATTTACAATGTATCCAATGTTTTATTATATGAATAATAGAGAACAGTGGGTGGGTGACAAGTTGTGATAATACCATAAGTGTTATGAGAAAGATTCAAGCAGTTTATAGTTATTAGACCCCCAGAAATTAACCTCTGCAGCAGTTATAGCTTTTTTTTGTTATTTATGGATGTGCAATATCAATAATATGTATGTTTTGTTATTTCCTTGAATTTTATAGCTTGTTTATAGCTAAGTATGGGTTCATTTCATGATGTGACTAAAAATATATTACTGGAACATTAGCACATGAAAGGGAAGGCACAGTTCTGCGAGAAAGAAATGATTTGACACTACATGTAATTGTTTTGAAGAAAAGAGCAGGTGTAGGGCTTATGACAGTTCAAGCCTGCTGCACCATCGAGTAAGATCATGATTGATCTTCAACCTCAGCTCCAATTTCCTGCCAGATCCTCATATCACTTGATTCAATTAAAGTGCAAAAATCTGTCAATGTCAGATGACCTCTCTGGAGTAGAGAAATTCAAAGCCCTCTGAGTGAAGACATTTCTCCTTATCCCAATCCTGTCGGGCCAATCCCTCCTGATTATGTCCTCTATTTCTAGACTTTCTGGCAAGAGGAAATAGACTCTCAGCATTTACTCTGTCAAGCTCTCTCAGAATTGTATGTTTTAAGGAAATCACCTCTCATTCCTCTAAACTTCAGATTGCATAGGCCCCTTCTATTCAATCTGTCCTCATTGGAGAACTCTCTCATCCCAGAAATCAATCTAATAAACCCTCATTTCATCCCAAAGCAAATAGGCATGCAGACCAAAACTGTACACAGTTCTCCGTCATCTCAGCAAAACCCTGTACAATTGAAGCAAGACTTCCCTCTTACAATAAAAGCTAACATACCATTTGTCTGAATGTTAACCCTGAATTTTGTGTCAAGGACACCCAAATTCCTTCAAACAACATTTATAAGTTTCTCATCATTTAAAAATACCTGTTTTGATTGTCTTCCTATTGAAGTGAATAACATTACATTTCTCCTCATTATACTCCATTTGCCACTTTCTTGCTCAAACTATTCATATCTCTTTGCAGACACTTTTGCATAACACATTATCCCACAACACATTATCCCACCTAGTTTTGTATCATCAGCAAACCTGCATTTTGAATCCACAACTGGTCTCTTCATGTAAGTCATTAACATAAGTGGCAAATAGCTGAGGCCCCAGCCTTTATCCTTGTGAAACACCACAACAGTCTGCCAACCTGCAAATGCCATTCATCCCTACTCTGTTTTCTACTCTTTAACCAATCCTCTATTATATTGTCCTCATCCCATGAACCCTTATCTTGTGTAACAATCTTTAATGTGGCTTTTTATTAAATGTCTTTTGAAAATTCAAATATACTACATCTACAGGTTTCCCTTTATGTGGGGCGGCACAGTGGCACAGTGGTTAGCACTGCTGCCTCACAGCACCAGGGACCTGGGTTCAGTTCCAGCCTTGGGTCACTGTCTGTGTGGAGTTTGCACATTCTCCCTGTGTCTGTGTGGGTTTCCTCCAGGTGCACCAGTTTCCTCCCACAGTCCAAAGATGTGCAAGTCAGGTTGATTGGCCATGCTAAATTGTCCCTTTGTGTCAAGGGGATTAGCAGGCTAATATGTGGGATCAAGGGGATAAGATCTAGGTGGAATTGTTGTTGGTGCAGGCTCGATGGGCCGAATGACCTCTTTCTGCACTGTAGGGATTCTATGATTCTATGTTGCTGATTATGTACTTCTTTCGAGATTTGTCAGAAAGAGACTAAAGAAAGAAAGATTTGCACTTATATCATGCTTTTCAAGACCACAGGTCATCTTAAAATGCTTTACAGCTGATGAAGTATAGTCACGATTGTAATGTAGGAAATGCAGCAGTCAATTTGTGCACAACCAACTCCCAAAAATAGATAATGATCAGATCATCTATTTTTGGTGAAGTATAAATATGGTATAAATATTGGCCAGGCTAACTCTCTTGCTGTTCTTAATACCATACCATGGATCCTGTATATTCACCTAATCAGGCAGATGCGGCCTCAGTTTAAAATCTCATTCAAAAGGTGACACTGCCATCAGTCAGTGCTCCCTCAGTACTACTTTGCCTATCAGCTTTGATTTTTCTAATTAGAACTTTAGAGTGGGACTTGAACTCAGAATGCTGTGACCGAAGGGATGAGAGTGCTACAAACTGAGTCATGGCTGTCGTGATTCCCTTTTATAAAACCACGTTGGCTCTGCTTAAACATATTAGGATTACCAATTCATCAACAGTGGATTCCAGCATTTCCCCAACCAGCCCTGTCTCCCACCCTACTTTTTGAATAGCGATCTTACATTTTCTATCATTCAATCCACAGGCAGTAGTCCAAAATCAGGGGAAATTTGGAAGTTTGCAGCCAATACATTCACTATTTCTGAAGCCATCTTTTTTTAGAACCCAAAGACGAAGATCATCAAGGTCAGGGGCTTATAGTCCCATCAATTCCTTCAGTTCTTTCTTCTCAAAAAACTAATTAATTTAAATTCTGTACTCTCAGTCTCTCAGTTCTCCATTATTTCCAGCATGTTTTTTTCTGCTTTCCGTGTGAACCCAGAGATTAAAGCCCAAATTTTCCCTTCTGGGTCGAGGAGCAGAGAAGGGAGGATTCCTGGCTCCATGAACCAGACCTTTAGAAACGGCTGCCTGGATTTTGGATTTTCGGTCTGCGTTGGTGGACTGGATTAGAAGTTGGGGCAGGTGACTTTGAAGAAGTGAGCAAACTGCCGGGTGCAGGCTCGGCGGAAGGCTTGCCTAGTGACACTGATACTGTGTCCAATCATTGTTTAAAAATAATAAAACATAAAACATTCCTTCAGCCCTCAACCCCTCCCCCCAACACACACGCACACACATGCCAGCCCATGCCACCTTATGCCCCATCCGCCTCTCATTGCCCTCATGTTAAAATATCCTCTCATACCAACCCCCATAGACCCTCATACCCACCATGCTAACCGATAAACCTCCACCCATTCCCTTCCTTTATCACCCCTATCTCCTGCCACACACCCCATGGCTCTTTATAGCCCCATGCCAACTCATGCCAACCCATGTCCTCTGCAACTTTTCCCTTAGACCTATCATGCGAACTCACCCAGTAGCCATCATCAGCAGACACCAGGATCCGTGCAGTGATTATATAAAGTTCTGATAAAATGTTCCAAATGTCTATTGCAGACATCATTATATTGAAAATACAGACATTTCATAAAACCCATTTACAACATTTACATTCCTTCAACTGTGTAAAGCTTTATAACAACTGTTATGATCCAGTTAGGGACCAGTAACTATTTGTTTAAAGTAGAAACTGTCTTAAATCCCAGTCATCCACAAGAAAAATAAAGCCACAAAATTTGACAGTTTTAATCAAACAAAGAAAACCTTACTATACAAAATCAGAGAAGTAAAACAATGTACAATACCTACCCCACGCTTTAACATTCAGAATTAATACAAGGTAAATAAGAATTAACAGGAAAATTGTGATTATACACACTATACTGCACATGAAATGGCTGATGCAATGCATACTGATTCCATAGATTTCTTAGCAATCCACCCAGGCATCAATAACCACTGCCATTCCTAATTTCTTGTTAAGTCTCTGATTCTCTTATGAGGGGTTTCAACTCTTGACTTTTGGAGATCTAGCCTCTGAATTCTCTCAAAGCCCACTCCAGTTTGGACTACCTCAAATGACTGCTCACTTCCAATCTCTTCTACTGAGATTGTGTTCCACAAGATTCACAGAGCTGAACTAAATACTGGCACAATTTCAGCTCTTTTGCAGACTTTTAACCACACTAAACTGGCACTGCCCGTGGGTTTCTTTTAACTTCAGTCTACCAGGCCTTTTTTTTGAGATCTAACACTCTCCAGCACAGAAGCAGTTACCTTCCACCACCTTCTCAACTCCAAATGGCTTCTCAGAGCTATAATTTCCTGGAGCATACAAATAGACCTCGGGTTTCCCTGTGAGTGCAAACCAGGAGATCCAAACTGCAACTAATACTCCCCTTCAAGCAAATACAGAGATAAATTGAAATGGATAACCTTCCTAAGCTCCGCCTATTTCCATAATGACATAGCCTGGCAGAGTTCAAGGAATGCTTTTAAACCAATTTACTTCTAACTCACAAAGCTAACATCTCCTTGGACCACACTGCTTTACAAGGTATTTAGATACCACCTTCCCAGTTCTCCAAGTAAGTAAGCTCATTTGCTATTCTGGCTCTTACCTTTCTAGCTGTTACCTTCGTAAGACAACATAGCCGCAACATTTGAAGTGAAATGGACTCCAAATTGCTTTAGTTGCATTTATTCCATTTTCTATGCTTAAACTTTAACCTTCCCAGAAATAAACATCGCCTGTGGAATTTTAACATGAAACATGAACTAGACTCTTCCCGCTCAAAGAAGACAATAGGACTAGGGGGCACAGCCTCAAGATAAAGGGGAGGCGGTTTAGAACGGAGTTGAGGAGGAACTTCTTCACTCAAAGGGTGGTGAATCTCTGGAATTCTCTGCCCGTTGAAGTGGTGGAGGCTGCCTCGCTAAATATTTTTAAGACGCGGGTTGATGGGTTTTTGATAGGAGAGGGGATTAAGGGTTATGGGGAGAGGGCGGGAAAGTGGAACTGAGCAGCGACAGATCAGCCATGATCTTATTGAATGGCGGGGCAGGCTCGAAGGGCTGGATGGCCTACTCCTGCTCCTATTTCTTATGTTCTTATGTTCTTATATTTAACACACAACAAGCATTTCATTCAAGTGCACAATCCCTCATACATCAAGCATTGGAATTTATTCTCCCATATCTGTCACCACTGATCTGTCATTTCAATGGCAAAATGGCAGGCATAATAGATGGTTGTGAAATCAGACACACAGCACTCATCCAGCAATGGAAGCCGTCATGCTTATGTCATCAGACAGAGTGAAAAAAGAATCAACCATTTGTTTACACTCCAAGCATTTACTCAAAGATTTAAAGAGTAGAGGTTTTAAATGCCTTAATAGTTTGCTTCATTTGACAGGTCCTATTGTTAGCTCCCTTTGACGTTTTTCCTACAGTTTTTATTTCTAATAGAAAGTATCTTTTTGAAAATTATGAAATATTTAAGCGCCTGCTATTGCTTATATATTATATCTTTCAATCTAATTTCCAAATATACCTTAGCCGACCCGTTCCTCATATCTATGTAATTTCTCTTGATTAATATTTTAATACTCCAGGTTTAGATGAATAGTCATCATTTTGGAACTTGAATGAAGATCAATCATCTCATGAATTTTTTTTCCTAGAGGATTCCTTACTATGAGATGACTAAAATAGTCTCCTTCCTGGCTGATTCTATGATGTATTATTCTTGGAAATGATTTCAATTGCATTTCATGAATGTGTCCTCTAAACTATTTTTGCCAAATTGATTTGTCCAATCAACATGAAGATTAGAAACCACCACAATTATTGCATTGGTTTTGTTACAAGTTCCACTAGTTTCATGATTAATACTCTAACAACACAATTAGTATCAGGGAACCTAGAAAGTACTCCAATCTATTTTTTCAGGCCCTTGGTTATTTCTTAGCTCCACCTATACTAATTCTACTTCTTAATTTAAAATTACTAAGTCCTACTGTTCACTGCATTTTATTGTAAACTGTTTAATGTAGACACTAGAAGCAAGTGTAGACCATTCGACCCTTCAAGCCTGTTCTGGCATTCATTATGATCATGGCGGACCATCAAATTCAAACCCATATCCCTTGATCCCTTTTGCCCCATCTAGTTTCTTATTGAAATCACATAACGTTTTGGTTTCAACTACTTTCTGTGGTAGTGAATTCCACACATTCATTATTCCCTAAGTGAAGAAGTTTCTCCTCACCTCAGTCCTAAAAGTTTACCCCTTACCCTCAAACAATAGCCCCTGGTTCTGGGCTCCCCCACCATTGGGAACATTCTTTCTGAATCTACCCTGTCTAATCCTGTTAGAATTTTATAAGTTTCGATGAGAGCCTCTCTCACTCTTCTGAACTCCAATGAACATAATCTTAACTGACTTAATCTCTCCTCATATAACAGACCTGCCATCCCAGGAATCAGCCTGGTAAACCTGGTAAAAGTTTAGTAAGCTTTTTGCCCAAATAATTTGTTCTTTTAGAGACTGTCTTATTCTCAAAACTTTGTTGTGTTCTGATTAAACTTGATGCAAAGTATTTATTTAATATCTCAGCTATGCTCCCTGCCTACATGTGTAAATCCCTTTTTGGGTCCCCAATGGACCACACTACTCTTACCATCTTCTTACTATTTATATGCCTAAGTAAGACTGTTGGATCCCTTTTATGTTAGCTGCCTGTCTCTTCTCATACTTCCTCTTTACTTATCCCATTTATTTTTTTTAAAATAAATTTTGCATATCTGCTACGATTCTCAGCAACATTTGCAGATACACTATAGAAAGTATCCTTTCTGGTTGTATCACAGCTTGGTATGGCTCCTGCTCTGCCCAAGACCACAAAAAACTAGAAAGCGTTATGAACGAATCCCACTCCATCGTAAAACCAGCCTCCCATCCATTGATTCTGTTTACATTTCCTGCTGCCTCGAAAAAGCAGTCAGCATAATCAAGGACCCTACGCAACCCAGACATACTCTTTTCCACTTTCTTCCATTGGGAAAATGATACAAAAATCTGAGATCACATACCAACCAAATCAAGAACAGCTTCTTCCATGTTGCCATCAGACTTTTGAATGGACCAACCTCATACTCAGTTGATCTTTCTCCATAGCCTGACTATGACTCTCACACTAAATTCTGCACTCTCTCCTTCTCTATAAGTGGTATGCTTTGTCTGTATAACATGCAAAAAAAAAACAACTTTCACCGTACACTAATACATGTGGCAGTAATACAACAAATCAAATCTCTAAACCTTCCATATTCTGCCTAATTCTCAATTGTATCATCCACCTAGTATCTGTCATGATGAATACTTTTCCACTCATTTTAATCTCTATCTCTTTCATCATCCAAGGATCTCTGGATTTGTTTACCGTACCTTTCCTCTTCATGGGAATATACTTCGATTATACTCAAACTCCCTCTTCTTTAAAGCCAGTCCATTGTTTAGTTACAGTTTTGCTTGCTGATCTTTGATTTCAATTTATCCAGGCCAGATCCATTTTTATCCCTTTGAAATTAGCTTTCTTAAAGTAAAGTTTATTTATTAGTCACAACTAGGCTTACATTAACACTTTAATTAAGTTACTGTGGATATCTCCTAGTGGCCACACTCCGGCTCCACTTAGTTATAATTTAATTGGGAAATAGTGAGACATTGAATTTCATCACTTTCCTGAGTAGGTGTTTATTACATGAAATCTTTACAGCTGTAATTTACGGGGATTAGTTTTCTTAGAGTAGGCTGAATATAGCCAGAAGATTATTGTTCTGTCTGGGTGCATTGTCAAATTGCTATTAATTTGCTTTACACTAATTAAGTTTTTAAGTGGTCATGTTATAATTATAAAATTACATTATTTAATAATTATATAATCTTGGATGAATTAAAGAAGCCAGATCTTCTTTGGCAAAGTCTGAAAAATTATTATTTCTTCACCAGAAAACTTCCCAAGATTAATTCCAGAAGCTGATAGCCTTACTTATTCCAAAATGCAGCATTTTAAAGACTTGTTGGACTCACTCCCCATGGATGCCTACACTCACGGCTGCATTCTACATCCAGAACTGACCACAGAATCCATGATCCCAAAGTATGCCACGGCTGAAATCCGCAGTAAGTACAAAGAATAATACACTTGAGAAGGGATTTAGCATTGCAAATTCTGAGTATGGTAACCTGGTGAAAAAAAGTTATAAAAAACTTGCATTCTTGCATAGCATCTCATCGTGTCACCACTGTGTCCCAGGGTGCCAATGAATTAAACTGAAATTTTATTAACAGATCTTAAGGCTACAAAATCACACAGAAAGAGTCTGGTACTTCAATTAACAGTTTCACATGTAGGATCTGACATGTTTGTTAAGTTTAATATTATCAAATCAAAGGAAGCCACAACAAAAATCAGACTTGTGAAACTTCAAAGAAATAATGAAATACCAAGAAGCGATTCTCCCCAAAAAATTTTAAGTGTCGAATTTTCATAAAAATTGGAGTAAATCACACTTTTTTTTCCAGCTGGAGTTTCAAAATGAATCTCCCACACTCTGTGCACTGCTGAGTGCACTAACATAAATCCCATCTTATTCCTGCCTGACATGCCAGCAGTCATGAGTGGGCCACTGCACGTGCGCCAATCTGTCAGCACAGTGGCCCTGCATTGCCGGCCTCCCGATTGCTAGCCAGCCCTGTGGTCCCCAGCATCACTGGCCTCCTGTCCCCCCCATGGCCCAATCACTGGTTCTCCCAAACATGCCAGGGCCAGCCTTGCTGCCCCGACCCCCTGCAGCCCAATCTCCTGATCCACCCCTCCCTGACCTCTTCTTTCGCAGCCCCAGCCCACCCCCTCACCCCAATGGCCAGCCCCGATCGCTGGCCCCCTGCCCACTGTCACTCAGCCCAAATGCAGAGTGGCAGCGGGACCTGCCACCAATCGCTCCTCCAGAGGCCCTGCCCCTCTTAAGGCCCCATCTCCCCTTGGCACTGCCCAATGCCCCCTGGGCTTTGACACTTTGCCCCTTGGGTGGTGCTGGGTGGGGGATGGTGGCAGGGATGCAGGACTTTAATCCCTCATTCCAGAATTGTCACATTATACCTGCTTGAAAGGATGTTGAAGTTGGATTTCAAGACATTTTGATTTGTCAGCTTATGTTATTAGTTATGTATGAATAATATTCATGCTGAGTGAGCTGATGATCAGAGAGAGTAGATCAAAATGTCCCGAAGTTAACTTCCAACCAAACTTAAAGACAAGTATACTCACAAATTACAATAATGGCACTTGTATCTAAAGAAAACTGATGTTCACAAATGGACATCAATTCTTAATAACTGTGAGGAGAAGTTGTCAAACTTCTGCATGCTATTTACAAATTGAAGACAAAGCATTTTGACAAAGACAAAACAAAGTCACTCGATAGCATTTCTTCCTTGAAACAAAACGTTGCCAAGCTTTGAACTATGGAATTGCTAACATTTAATATTCCATCACAAAATTTTAATTAGTGGAGTAGACCTTTGTTTTAACAAAGCAACAAGAAACACAAATGAGGAGATTGTTTCTGGTCCTCATAAGCTCCTGTCATCCTGGGAGGTGCAAATTACTCATTTCTTTCCCTGCCCTGTGATTTGATTACAATTTATTCCATGGTCACAATTGCTAATTTCTCAGCCTCTAGTTTTATCCCTCCGTATGCCCCTTGCAACTTCTAAGTCTGTCAGGCTAACTATTAGAGGATGGGGAGTCCTCACTTAATTTCATTACTTTATAATTTTCATTGAGTTTACACCCCTTAGTCTCACTGGAGAAGTGAACATCCAGGTCCCACACGGAAACTTTGAGCCTTCTCTATCCCAAGCCTTCTGTCCCCAGACCATGAATGATGTGGAGATGCTGGTGTTGGAGTGGGGTAAACACAGTAAGAAGTCTCACAACACCAGGTTAAAGTCCTTATCACACGATTAGACTATTATGCCAACAGACTCATATAAAAACATTGACCCTTATCATTGAATTAGACATATTTACAGCAGTGAAAGAGGCCATTCAGCTGACAAGGAGATATCTGGCTTAATACCATTTACTGGCACCCACCAGAAATTAAGTGCATAAATATATAGAAGATAAGAGTAGGAAGAGGCCATCTGGCTCTTCGAGCCTGCTCCGCCATTCATTACGACCATGGCTGATCATCCAACTCAATAGCCTAATCTTGCTTTTTCCCCATAACCTTTGATCCCATTCGCCCCAAGTGCTATATCCAGCCACCTCTTGAATACATTCAATGTTTTGGCATCAACTACTTCCTGTGGTAATATCTAAATACTTTTTAAATGTTCTGAGGGTTTCTGCCACTACAACCTTTCAGGCAGTGAGGTCTAGAACTTAGAACAGCAGTTTATCCCCAAGAATCTATGTGACAGCTCTGAAATTCATTTCCCAACCCCGTACTCTACCAAATTCTTTGATTAAGCTTTAGACAATTTAACCAAGAAGAATGCAAAATAATTGCAAGTTGTTGTTGTTACTATTGGACAAATATAGTTATGCGGCTGAAGCTTGCTATTTTTCATTACACAATCACTGAGATGAGTTGCCAAGTAGGAGCAGTGAAGTTTGCTCCCAATGAAGTGATTTGTGAGAGGATCATATGAAGAAGATTAAGGGAAAGAGGACGAACAAAAATGAGCGGAGAAAAAAATCCACAAGTGAAAAACATTATCTAGTTCTCCATTTTGTGTACTTCCCCATTTTGTGTAGCACACAAAAACATGAGCTGTTGAAGTTGCTTCTGTTTACAATTCTCATCATCCTGCGTGACAGGATTGGTTATAAATGCAGAGCACTTTAATAAATCATGCATTGGCAGTGCTTGACATTCAATCTTTGCATGTAGCTAATGGAATCTATCTGCTTTTGACTCCATGTTGTGTGTCAGTTTGAAAATTAACACTTACCCTTGTGTCTTCACTGGTAACTGGCAATGCTTCAGTTGAAATGAGACCACACAGAACAGCCAACTCACAGGGTTCAATTCCTCATCCATACCAAGTTAGTTACACTCAACAGGGTCAAATGAATGAATACAATTGACCTCAGCACCTTGGGCAAACGAAGGGAAGAATCAGGCAGGGTTCTTGCTCCTGGTCACCATCTAGCAACCACCACAATGTGAACAGATCACAGCAAGACATTTTCGTACTTGCTTGTGGTGCTACCTGTTCCATAATTAAGCACTCTACCCTTATTTGTTACCTGGGGTCAAACATGAGAGTGGTTAGCAAGTGGCCCAATACAGCCCAGAAGAAGCCAGCTTATTTAGCTGACAAGGGCTAACAAAAAGCTGCAAGACACCACGCTGTAAAATTATTTACAAAATGCATTGTTTTTTGAGACTCCATGATGATTTGCGCTGGTCATCAGTATTGACTCCAAATGCATTTTTCTTTCCTGTAAATGGCCTCTGGGAAGAATTAAACGTCTAGTCTGCTTGCCTGAATTAAAAGTTCATGCTTCTGACCACTGAGACTTTGCACCACCAATGGAGCCTCGGAAAATTCGTTCTCTAACGGCAACTCAGTAATCACAAATTGAAAGGCTGATTTTGGAATTGCCAACGTACCTCCACTTGTAAAAGTAGAAAAATCTCTTCTGTTACAAATCTTTGCCTTGTTAACCACATCTGAACTATGATTAGAAAAGCAAAGGAGAAGAAAGTGTGGAAAATCTCAAAAGTATATATCTTTAATAGACAGAATCCCTACAATTTAGAGGGAGAGTCTGCACTGACCACAATCCCACCCAGCCCCTATCACCATGCATTTACCCTAGCTACCCCCCCCGACACTAAGGGGCAATTTAATAAGGCCAATCCACCTAACCCGCATATCTTTGGACTGTGGGAGGAAATCGGAGCACCCAGAGGAAACCCATGCAGACATGGGAAGAACGTGCAAACTCCACACAGTGACCCAAGTCAGGATTCGAACCCGGGTTCTTGGTGCTGTGAGGCAGTAGTGCTAACCACCGTGCCATCATGCCACCTGATTAATCCAGATTAATCCAAGTTGGCACAATTGCTGCCTATAAAATATATATGGTCTCTTCCTGCTAGACACTGTAAATAATAAGTTTAACTTGCTATTTGTGAAGCATATTAAGTACCAAACATTTTTTGTGATTCCTTTAAATAGGGAAGTGAATTGCTTAAAATACCTGCATAAATCTCATTTGATTTAATAAAATTGGATTTAGTCGTGACCTCACACCTATAGAAAGAGCCATTTCTGCAGCACAAGTTGTCTGCAGTTCAGCACACAGAAGGTAGAACTAATTGGCAACATTCAGATTTGTCAAGTAGAGATTAGGAGAAAGGTCACCTCTGAAATACCAAGAAAGGACTAGCTAGGCCAATTCATGTCAGTACCCAGTTACTTGGGAACATTTGTTTTGAGGAAGATGCAAAGCACCTTCAGCCGATTTTGGACAGACTTAGTGAATGGACATTGCAGATGGAATATAACGTGCAATAATGTGAGGCTATCCATATTGATAAGAGGAACAAATGTGCAAAGCATTTCATAAATGGTGAGAGATTAGAAAGTACAGAGGTAGAATGTGACCTGGGTGTACTCAACAGTAATACACTGGAAGTTAACATGCAGATGCAGGAAGCAATTAAGGCAGCCAATGTCATGTTAGCCTTTATTGTAAGAGGATTTGAGTAGAGGAGTGACAAAGTCTTGCTTCAATTGTATAGAACCTTGGATGAGCCATACCTGGCATGCTGCAGGCAATTTTGGTCCCTTACCTGCGAAAAGATATTATTGCCATAGAGGGAGTGCAAACAAAGGTTCACCAGGCTTGTTCTTAAGATGGCAGAACTGTGCTTTGAAGAGAGGTTGGGCAAATTGGGCCTGTATTCTTTAGTGTTTCAAAGAATGAGAAGTGACCTTATACTTCAAGGGAGAAACAGGGTAGATGCAGATAAGTTGTTTTAACCAAGGGACGCAATTTCAAAATAAAGGGGTAGCCAGTTAGGACTGAAATGTTAGTAAGGAAGACTTGGCAACATTGACACATCTGGGTTTGCTCATATTGTTTCCAAGGTTAATGCAGGGTGATTCCTCCAGTTTATTTTTTCTTTTAAGATTCGGACTTGCTTGAACAATTCATAGGGCATTTAAGAGTCAACCACATTGCTGTGGGTCTGGAGTCACATCAGCTAAGGACAGCAGATCCTTAGAAGGCATTAGTGAACCACATGGGTTTTTAATGACAATTGGCAATAGTCTCATGGTCAACATTATTGAGACTAGTTTTCAATTCTAGATTTATGAATTGTATTTAAATTCCATCAACTGCTGTGGAGGTATTTGAACCCATGTTCCCAAAGCATTAACCTGTGCCTCTGGATTACTAGTCCAGTGACATTAACACCATACTATTGCCCCAGTAACCCAAAGCAGAACAATTCACACAGACTAATACATATTTTATTGGAACATTACATAGTCAAATAAACTCAATTTGAGTGATTTTTACTGTCACCAATTTTGCTTTCAGAATAGTTTTTGCTTTCAGAATATTTGCTAGAAACTCTTATTTAAAAGTGCAGCACTTAACATGATGAAAAGAAATGACACCAATTCAAAGACTTAAGATTAAATGGTACAATTTCCATGGTACGGTTAGGAGTACAAGCCTCAGCAGAATCTTTGTGATAAAATAGCAGTTCGAAATCTTTTACAAGTCCAACAACTGTACCAAAAGAGAGAATGATTTCTGATGTTTCTGTGTACCATTTATTATTTACTGTATTGTACAAGACATAATAGATATGAAATCATATTTCTTTGTTTTTCCTTCTGACAGGACATTTAGTAAACACTGCTGCAGAACTTCTGAAACTTGACCAAGAACAACCTCAACTCACAGAGCCATATCTTTCCAAACAAAAAAAACTAATGGTAATACGATTTCAGTTTCCTTTCAATTTGATTCTAGAAATGAGACTTGTCAAGTTTCACTACAAATTATATTTGCAGGAAATTTGCTGTTAGACCCAAATTGGCATATGGTCCTATTTAACCTCTAAGCTACGTGCTGACAAAATTCTATTTCTGAAAATGATTAAGGATTCCTTTCTGAGGTATTCTTGCCTTCTTGTGTCTTTCCTGGAGGTGGATTCATCACTGCAATGGCAACCTGCCTGAAAATCCACTTGAGTCATTAAATGAGCCAGTTAGCATAAATTTTACCAGGGCAATGCAACCTTCCAAGTCTCTCACAGGACCCAATATTAGCACTTTGACAACTCAGAGAAGGTGACTGCATAGCTGGAAGTCAGAGGTGAAATTGATTTGAAGAATTCTAAGTGCACATCTGCAAAGATAGCAAGTTCCTTGTTACTTTCTCCATGACAATACCTCAGCCAGAGTTGACTTGCCAGTCAATCAGCACCCTTTTTTTGCTGTATTATAAATTGTGTGATCATTTGAAATTTGGTATTCTTGTGTTTGTGCTCATGTACACAAGTCAAAAGGCTTTGGCAACATGTCTCTCTTTTCAGCAACACTCTAGTTGTGATTCAACCAGAGTTTTATACAAGCTCAGCTAACTGCCCTTTTATACTCAATACCTCTGATTTCACAGTTTTTATGTCTATTAACATCTCTCAGAATGAAGCAGGCCATGTCAACTTTCAGAAGGACCTAGGCAATATCTTGTCTTGGACTGAATGTGGCAGGTAACACTCACAACACACAATTGCCACCATTACAAAGACTAGAAAGCCCAGCCGTCAACATTCACAATGAGAACAACAGCAGCAGAAACAACTTGTATTTTACATAACACCTTTAACGTTGCAAGAATGGTGATACCATCACTAAACCTCCCACCATCAACATCTTGGGGGTCACCATCATCTATAAACATTATTGGACATAGCTACAAGAGCAGGGCAGACATTAGATACTCAGCACCAATTGGCTTAGCTCCAGATCCTTCAATCCTCTCCATCATCTACAAGGCTCAGATAGGAGTGCAAGGGAATGCTCTCCAATTGCCTGGATGAGGGAAGCCTCAAAAACACTCAAGACATTTTCCAGGACACAACTGTTAGATTAGCATCTCAGACACTGGATTCAATAACCTCCTGCATCGCTGGCATACTGTACTTGTTGTATGCCAAGTACAGAATTACTTGCAATAATTCATTAAAGTTGCCACGACGGCATCTCTCCGCAGCAGAATCTCTGTGACTAAGAAGGATAAAGGCAGAAATGCCACGATTAAGCATCGCCTTCAAGGTCTCCTCTCAGTTGCATCTTCTTGACATATACATATATCAGCACTCCTCATTGCTGCTGGGACAATACCCTGGAATTTGTCATTTAGCTTTGCAGGAGTACAATCATCACAAGGACTGCAATAGTTCTAGGTGAAGACCTCCTAAAACTTTTTTTCAGGACAGTTAAGGGATAGCAGTGAATACAACCATTCTAACATTGTCTACAGTGTGAACATCCAAAGAGCAAAAGCTGCATATTTTGTTTGAGATACTTTGAAAGAAAGCCTGCACAGATTACAAATTATTATGGTCTGATCTCACTTTGCCAAGTCATTGCCCAAGAATTTTCCACTGTTTATTTCATACATTTAGGAAATTGCTTTATGCTGCAGGGCATGCTTAACTCTTCAATCCAAGTGTCACATTGTCCAGGCTGTTGGAAAATGTTTCCCTCAGATAGAAAATTCAATTTATTTTACTATGAACTTGAACATAAACTACTTTGTATTTGAGCTGTCATCATAAATCTTGTAAAAGGCGAGTCTGTTTCATCTGTATAGATATTCAAGGTTATTTTACAACAATCCAGTTTTCATTTTAATTTAATGAAATCACCAGGTAAAGTCATACTAATTGTGCTCCTCCCATAGTTGCTGTATCGATGTGAGCAGTGCCAAATTATATTTTGAAATTTTTGACCTTAAAATTTGCAAATAAAAATACTCAGATGTTTCACAACATTGATATATTCCAAATAATAAAGTCACAATAGTCCTAGATAACTATAGGTTGCTCTCCCCATTGAGGGGAAGATCTGACTAGTGGATATTTAACCTGAGGATCACCATACCTTAAGTGAGGGACAAGGTTGAGAAGGCGAGCCTTCATGAATAACCTCAGCCGGTACAGGAATTGAATACACGCTTTTGCCATCGCTTTGCATCACCAAACAGATATCCAGCCAATTGAGCTAACCAACCCCCTTCCAATTAATAGAAAATAACTGATTTACCATTGGCAATCTCTAATGTTAAAACTGTCACACTGAAGCCAACAAGTAGGGTCCCACGCTTATATGTAAAGGCAGAGTGATGCTTGTCCCGATTCAACAGCCCTCTCAGCTAGCAAGCTAATTCCATTCTCCATGCACCCACCACTGGCCACAATGAGAGTGATGAACAGTTCTGTCATGACTAAATAAGACTGAGTCACACTAACATCCTTTTCTCTAATTCTTCCCAGGCGAAGATACTGGATCATGATGATGTTAACAACTTGAAGAAAATTCTTAGTGAGTTAGGGAAAGTTTTAGATCAGGTGGAAGCAGAACTTGAACAGCGAAAGCACGAACTGGCAGGTATGGAGTCCTTAAGATGTTTGCTGTGATACAGTAGTACATGTTTGCGTAACTAACTCAGATTAGGTATTTTTCACATCTTACTTTGAGAGTTAAGAGATGTGAGTGAAACAAATCAGTATTATTCAGTTATCAGTCTGTGACATGAAACTACAAGATTTCCCTGAGACTAGGTGCCAATTCAGCACTCTTATTCAGAAAGCAGCAGCAACAGTTTACATTACACTTTTAATGTGAGAACTTTAAACTAATTAGGGGGGGGGAGGGTGCGAGGGTAGGTGACGCTACGAGGTCTAAAGTTAAGGATAGGGTACAGGTAAGGGAAGAGGCCGAGGATGTCCCAATTGGTGGCGTTACGGCAAATAGGGTCCAGGTGAAGGCTGGGATGAAAGCGCTTTATCTGAATACACGAAGCATTCGGAATAAAGTGGATGAGCTGGTGGCGCAGATCGACACAAATGGATACGATCTGGTGGCCATTACAGAGACGTGGCTGCAAGGTGACAGGGACTGGGAGATGAATGTACAGGGCTATCAAGTGTTTAGGAAGAATAGGCAGGAGGAAAGAGGGGGTGGCGTAGCTCTGCTGATTAAGGATAGTATCAAGGTGGTAGCAAGGGATGATATCGGAGCCAAAGAGCAGAACGTGGAATCGTTGTGGGTGGAGATTAGGAACAGCAAAGGGAGGAAGACGCTGGTGGGTGTCGTCTATAGGCCCCCAAATAATGATCTGGAGGTGGGGCGGGCTGTTAACGCGCAAATAAGTGCAGCGTGCAGGAATGGGACGGCAGTAGTTATGGGAGATTTCAATCTGCATATTGATTGGTCGACCCATGTTGGACGAGGTGGGCTCGAGGAGGAGTTCTTGGAATGCTGCCGGGATAATTTCCTTGAACAGTGTGTGTTGGAGCCGACGAGGGAGCGAGCTATCTTGGATCTGGTGCTATGTAATGAGGCGGGTAGAATTAGGGACCTTGCGGTGAAGGATCCTCTTGGAGAGAGTGATCATTGCATGGTGGAGTTTCTGTTGCAGATGGAGGAGGAGAAAGTGGGTTCCCGGACACGCGTCCTTTGTTTGAATAGAGGGGAGTATGGTAGGATGAGAGAAGAATTGGCGAATGTGGACTGGGGGAGCGCGTTGGAAGGTAGGTCTGCTGAGGAGCAGTGGAGGATCTTTAAGGAGATCTTTCTTGGTGCTCAGCAGAAATTTATTCCGATGGTCAAAAAGGACAGTAGGAGGAGAGGTAATAAGCCGTGGATAACGAAGGAGGTGAAGGAAAGTGTAAAATTAAAAGTGGAGGAATTTAGAGTAGCTAAGAGCAGTGGGCGAGAAGAGGATTGGGAAAGGTTTAAATGTCAACAAAGATTGACAAAGAAGTTGATAAAGGAGGGTAGGAGAAGCTATGAAGCTGGGCTAGCACTTAATATAAAAAAGGATAGCAAGAGTTTTTATAAATATATAAAAAGGAAGAGGCTGGCTAGGGTGAACGTTGGTCCTTTAGAGGATGAGAAAGGGGAGCTAGTGGTAGGGGATGGGGATATGGCTAAGGTCTTGAATAACTTTTTTTGTTTCTGTCTTCACGGAGGAGGACGTGAATAATTTGCCGGGTGTTAGCGATGGAAAGGTGGTAGGACTGGAGGGTCTTAATGACATTACTGTTACTAGAGAGGTGGTGCTCGACAGACTGGAGGGGCTGATTGTGGACAAGTCCCCAGGACCGGATGGAATGCATCCGAGGGTTCTGAAAGAAATGGCGGAGGTTATAGTGGATGCCTTGGTGGTTATTTTCCAGACGTCGCTGGATTCCGGGGAAGTGCCGGAAGATTGGAAAACGGCTAATGTTACGCCGTTGTTTAAGAAGGGTGCCAGGCAAAAGGCGGGGAATTATAGGCCGGTTAGTTTAACGTCTGTGGTAGGTAAAATGTTAGAATCCGTCATTAAGGAGGAAATTGTGAGGCATCTTGAAGGGAATTGCTTGATAGGGCAGACGCAACACGGTTTCATTAAAGGGAAGTCGTGTCTGACAAATTTACTGGAGTTCTATGAGGATGTGTCTAGGGCAGTGGATAGAGGAGAGCCGGTGGATGTGGTCTTTCTGGATTTTCAGAAGGCGTTTGACAAGGTACCTCACAAGAGGTTCTTGCAGAAGGTCAGGGGACATGGAGTTGGGGGTAGGGTGTTAGCGTGGATAGAGGATTGGTTGTCAAATAGGAGGCAGAGAGTGGGGGTCAATGGGTGCTATTCGGATTGGCGGTTGGTGACTAGTGGGGTGCCCCAGGGGTCGGTGCTGGGGCCTCAGCTATTTACCATTTATATAGATGATCTGGAGGAGGGAACCGAGTGCAGGGTGTCGAAATTTGCTGATGACACCAAAATTGGGGGAAAGGCAAATTGTGCGGAGGGTGTGGAGAGTCTGCAGAAGGATCTAGATAGGCTGGGCGAATGGGCCAGGAAATGGCAAATGGAATTTAATGTTGGCAAGTGTGAGGTGGTCCACTTTGGTAGGAAGAATGGTAGGAAGGACTATTACTTACGTGGCGAAAAACTGCAGCAGGCGACGGTGCAGAGGGACCTCGGGGTCCTTGTGCATGAGTCGCAAAAACCCAGCTTGCAGGTGCAGCAGGTGGTCAGGAAGGCGAATGGGATGCTGGCCTTCATAGCGAGGGGGATTGAATATAAAAGTAGGGAGGTCTTGCTGCAGCTGTATAGGGCATTGGTGAGGCCGCAGCTGGAGTACTGTGTGCAGTTTTGGTCGCCGCATTTACGCAAGGATATTTTGGCCCTGGAGGGAGTGCAGAGGAGGTTTACTAGGCTGATACCGGAGTTGAGGGGATTGAGCTATGAGGAGAGGCTGAATAAACTAGGCTTGTACTCGTTAGAGTTTAGAAGAATGAGGGGAGATCTCATTGAGACGTATAAGATGATGAATGGGATGGATAGGATAGAGGTGGAGAGACTCTTCCCGCTCAAAAAAGACAGTAGGACTAGGGGGCACAGCCTCCAGATAAAGGGGAGGCGGTTTAGAACGGAGTTGAGGAGGAACTTCTTCACTCAAAGGGTGGTGAATCTCTGGAATTCTCTGCCCGTTGAAGTGGTGGAGGCTGCCTCGCTAAATATTTTTAAGAAGCGGGTTGATGGGTTCTTGATAAGAGAGGGGATTAAGGGTTATGGGGAGAGGGCGGGAAAGTGGAACTGAGCCACGACAGATCAGCCATGATCTTATTGAATGGCGGGGCAGGCTCGAAGGGCTAGATGGCCTACTCCTGCTCCTATTTCTTATGTTCTTATGTTCTTAAAACATCCCAGGCCACTTTACAGAGATATGGGTAGATTGCTGCTGGCTAAAGGTGGATATTTTGGGAGGAGTGAACAAAAACATGGTGAAAGAAATGGATTTTATGAGAGTTTAAAGGAGATGAGGGAAACTGTGAGGCAATGATTTAGGAATAGAATTCATGAGCTTGGGGACTGGGTGATTGAAAGCATGGGAATCAATGACAGGGTTACGTAGTGAAGAGAGTACACAAGGAATCCAATCCAGAGGGCCAGTGCCTGGGGGTTGGATGGGAGGAATTGATGGCAGGACTGGAGGAGCTTACAAAGGTGGAGACAATACAACAAAGGGCGAACATTTTTTAGACTTTTAGGCATTTTGGGACTGGGAGTCAATTTCGATGAGCATTGATCAAGCTTCTGGTTCAATTTGAGACAGTGGTCATGGTGACAAAAGTTGTTTGTGGCAAGAGACTGTGGTAAGGCAAGAAATAAAGTGCAGCATTCTCTGACCTCATTTGCCCCACGCCCTGCTGCTAGCAAGAATAGAGAATTTGTCACTCAGCCAAAACTGCATTCACAGCATCGAGACCAGAGAATCCCAGCTGCGGATGAGATCAGAGGATTCGGCAAATGGCTTTGCACTTCCAAAAGTTTAGCCATTGAAAATTACAACTAAAATTTGGACAAGCAATCGGAGAGAAATTAGGCAGCAGAGGGGTGAAGAAGATAGAATTGAGGTAGTTATCATGTGGAAATTGATGCCATATCCCTTGTTCATGATATCAAGATGCAACAAAAACATAACAAAGATGGTGCAGGGATGGATGTAATATGCCCCTTGGGATTGAAGATGCAGAACTGGTTGAGAGGGGCCATTGCTAAAGATGCTGCAGACATGATTGGAGCTATAAAAGTTGAACCAATCAACAGCAGACTTACCAGCCGAGCAATGGAAAATTGGTACTGGAGAAGGATGATATGGTGAATTCTGTTGAAGGTTGCAGTTGGATTGCGAAGGACAAGGGAGGATAATTCACAACAACTAGGGAAAACGACTACAATTGCAACTAATGCTGCTATTTCAGTGTTTTGGAAATGGAAAAAAGTTCTCAAGAGATGTAGGTCGCCTCTGCATGACATCTGATTCAAGTCAGATACATATCTTTCCACTTGATAAATTGGGCAAAGGAACAGAAAAGTAACATCTTCCTAGCACTTCAATTGTCATGTGAGTTTGATAAATAAAATATAAATGGTGTTTTGATTTAGCAACGATACTGTGATGCAGCAACCTTATTGTAATGCTGCTTATTATAACTTATATGAGCACTTCGCACTGAAATAGCACATAACATATCCACAAAATGACAAATAAATGACTATCTGTCAAGGTGAGAATATGTTAGGAAAGTCTACGATTGATCATCTCCTTCTTAATCCTTAGTTCTAGAAATCATATTAGTGCTTTGAGATGGTTATTTTCACACCCACCTGTCATTCATTTTAATTTAATCAACTGCATCATTTACTGAAGTGTCATTTTTTTAAAGATTGACACCAAATCTGCTGAGAATGTATTATTATCATTATTATTTTGGCTCATCAGTAAAAATGCATTTTGTGCCTTTTCAATATTGCAGTAGTAATGGTAAAGACGTCAACCATCATTACCGCTTCAAAACTGACAGCAAAATCTGGAGTCCACTCACGCACATGTTAAAACACAGAATTTCAGAAGTTGTTATGAGGGATCCTATGCCTCTTCAGAGGATGTACTTTTGAGGTGCATCCACAATGCATTATCAGAAATCATTCAACTGACAAGAATGTCCGCTGTTACATTATTAATCTTACTGCAGAAGTCCTTGAAAAATTTAAACCTCAGTGAAGAACAATACAGCACAGAAACAGGTCCTTTAATGGTATACAAAGTTCAGAATTACTGCTGAACATTTCACTGACTCTGAAAGAATGATCTTGTTGAATATCAACTTTCTCCACTGTGATAAAAAATCTACGTTTTTAAAAAATAATAGTTTATGATGATTTTGTTGAGGATTAACCACAATAATGCACAGTGAGTACTCAAATCTTTTTTAAAGTTTTTATTACCTGTTAGCAACAGACACAATGAATTTCACTATGGTGTTCTGTCGATTCGTATAGATACTTAGCAGTTATAGTTAATTATAGCAAATAGGAAACAAGCAACTTTCTAATCCTTTATTTGCAAACATAGTCCACCAATCACAGCATAGCTTTTTGCCCTTTCTTATCCAATAGAAAACCATCTCCTTCAATAGTGTAATATGTCAACATATCTTATTTTTTGGTATTTGTCATGGTAACTTGTCTTTGTTTTTATCCTGTGTCCTGGCCCTAGAATGCAGTATGTATAAAACTGATTCAAGGTTAGATTAGTCTCTTATCCTGCAAGCGCTAGCCTCACTGAAGGTCTTGTTTGCTAATAAGCATTTTCTATTACTTGATAGAGTTGTTTGTCATAACTTAGTTTTCACAATTGTTGCAACTTAATTTTTCTCTTCCAGCATCTGCAGTTTTTAACTATAGTTTTACAAGTTCCAGCAATTCCATGGTATTTTGTTTGAAGTGAGCAACTTTAATCTTGCAGAACAAAGTGAATTAAATATTTAGCCAATCACTGGTATTACAACTTAATTTCCATAATTTTGCTTCTACTTTAATCATATATCAACATCCCAATAATCATTTCATTATCTGCAAAATTTAAAATTAAAAGTGAAGGGATTCAGAGATTTTTACTTCCTGGTTTGCTGTCAGTGGGAATGCTTCAATGCAAGCTGCATAGCGTGCTTGATGGCATCTCGGCTGCTGGCCACCCCCGACCTGATGCTAGATTCAAACTAATATCGGGGAAGGGGGAATCCATGCCACAGGAATTACGACACTTTTGTGAGCTGTTTTCTTGAGGTCAACAGCAAATGTCGCTGACCTCAAAATCTAATTTAATAACTTCTATATTGTTTTCATAAAATGAGAAGCATTTTGAAATTTTCAGTGCAAGATCTCATGCAAGGAATTTGCATCTCTTTGTTTTCTAGGTCAAAAGTGTGAAGCGTGGCTGTGTGGGTCAGTTTTTACCTTAGCTGATATCTCCCTTGGAGCAACATTACATCGCCTCAAATTTTTGGGTCTCGCTAAAAAGTACTGGGGAAATGCAGATCGACCCAATTTAAAAGCATATTTTGAAAGAGTGCAGAAACGTACAGCATTTCGGAAGGTTTTAGGAGACATACATACCACACTGCTGTCCGCTGTTTTGCCTAATGCATTCCGCCTTGTGAAAAGAAAACCACCTTCTTTCTTTGGCGCCTCATTTTTAATGGGAACCCTAGGCGGAATGGGATATTTTGCTTACTGGTATCTGAAGAAAAAATATATGTAAAGGAGTAAATGTAATTCTGTGGTCTGTGTAATGTGTGATATTATGGAATGTTTAAAAAAATGTGACTAATTTCAGTAGGTGAACTCTTGTAGTACTGTTAACATTCCATGCCATAGAAAGGTATATTATACAGCACATATACTTTACCTGCTGTTTCTTTTTTAATGAATAGGTTTAGATTTCCCATGCAAACTTCAGGCCAGAACTTTATTAAGCAGCATAAATGCCACCAAATAGTCTAGTTAGAAGTGAATCAACTGACAGTTAGGAACTGCATTGTATATGACATTTTAAAAGCTAGTAATCCAGCAAAACCCTGCCCTGTTCGTAGAATTTAGAAACAAACGGGTTCTGGTGAGTTGGACTAAAGGTCATTTCCATTAGACATATCACTAACTTCCATCCCGTCACTCTGCTCCAGTCATTTTATGATCTAATTTATACAAAACCAATCTGGAAGCATCATACAACCATTTTCTTTTTTGCTTTGCTGATTTAAATTATGACTCTACTTCGAGGACTGTTGTTGGATCATTTTAAGTCATACTTTAGGCCAATGCATTTTATTAAACTGTTGAATGAATTGCGAATGCATTTCATACTTGAAAAGGATGAAGTTAACATTCACAATTGAGTAAATAATTAAAGTGCACTTACTTGACTTACAAATGCAGTTTTATTTTGCAAACGTGTCAATAGACTCCATTTAGCATTTTTTTAGATGGTTCGCTAGTTTGAAAGGAAACTATACAATCTACTTCTGGATCTCACCCAATCTTTATTCAACAATTTAAGAGATAAGCAATAATCATTATGGTGAACTTCACAGGTTTCTTTTCTCTGTAGAGCATTATACCCTATATTCCAGCTAAATCCATGAGTTAACTATGTTGAGAATTATTTGCATTGGTTTATTTTTCATTGCTCACTTCTTAGTGCCACAATGTGCTGTTTATTCAAGCCACTTTCCACATATATGTCTTTCTTCTTCCAGACTTGCCCTTTTTTTTTAAACTGCTTCACTCCTCTTCTTCTGAAGGCAGCTACTCATGTTGAGGTACGGTTCCACATGCATCACTCTACCTCCATCTCCTCACTCAATGGTTATTCTTGATCTGCAAGTTAAATAGAAAGTGCTGCCAGGGCATTCAGCATTGGTCCTCCGCATCCAATTTTGAGTTTACATTCATCTGATTCCCACACAAAAAAAAACCTATTATGAGCAGAAACCCTGACTGAACAGTCCAACATGGCATCTGCTCATTGCCCAAAATAAAATTAGTTATAAGCATGGTTTAAACCTGGTAGGTTTCTGGTCTGCATCCCAGTTTACACAATGCATTTACTTAATGAGCCATTGTGGAAGTTTAAGTCAAATGTCTCTTTTTAGCAATTTCCTTTTAAGTTAAAACGAACAGAATTGTATTGGCCATTCCTGCCAACTTGATATAAAATACATGATATGGTGACTGCACTTAATAAGGCCTCTGAATGTCAAAGACTAATTAATGCAATATCTGTATTTTTAATACAAAAATACATTTAATTAACACATAAAACGTGAAGAAGCATCTCCTGGTTCCATCTTCATTATAGTGTTTTAAGTACATACAAACATAATGAACAATATGCAAAACTACATGTCAGCATGTCAATGAAGTTGAAACAAGCCCCAAGCAATCAACATAAAGCTGGTTAATGATAATCTACATTTTAAAAATCTTTGTATCATTACTTAAGCAACATACCTGCCCAGATTTAGATATAGCCTGTGTTGAATCGGAAACTTCATAAAACAGCAATGGGACCATAACTAGAGAATTTTTCCAGCTTTGTTCATCTTTTTATGTTGAAACTGTTCCACATGTCCGAGATTTGTTGGTTCAATTAGAAATGTTATCATCCTATAAGATAGTTTCACGCTAAACAGCTCAGCATTCTAACAAAAGGAAAATGGCACATTTCTGAAATTTCTCAATGAGACAAGAAGATAGCAGCTCATGGCATAAAATTATAATTTTTTAGTTAAACCTCATCAGTATTGTAACACTTTAGATGTTCCCTCTGCAACTGTATAGTTGTGGAAACAAGTTAGCATCAACAATTACATTTGCAGTAGCTGTATTTGTTCTCACTTAGACCACAACACAGAGACTAACAAATCATCACTAGGTGAATTGTCATTAGGTATTAGGAAGGATCAATGACTGTTTTGAATTACTCTGCCGAGATAGTAACTGGATGGTTAAGTCCTGATCAGACTCACTGCATACCCAACACTGATCAATTCTTCAGATTTCAAATTATCACTTGAAAACATTATGTTGCGGTTCCGTTCCTTATCAGAAATCAAGATAAGAAATCTTAGTGGAAGAACAGTCCTTACCTCCTACAATGCAAAATTCTGTATGGGTTTTAGAAAATTGAACAATTTAAGCGCTGTCAATGTGTTCTAAATTTGAAGAAGATTTCAAAAAAGTTGCTTTGCATAATAAGCCACAGTATCTTCAAAATTTGACTTCAATATTACTATACAATGCAGGAGGCAGGACCTTGTCTTCAATGTTTACATCAGGAATCTAGCCTTCCTGACCACACAGCAGCCTTAAAACTTACACCATCAACATGGATATCACATTTCTTAAATACCCGCCTGACTCTAAATTTCATTAAAAAAAATCAAAATGTAATGAGCCATCAATGTTTCAATTTACTGGTAATGATATGAATAGACAGATTACTAGTTCCAATTTCCCTATGAGACAAAGCAGCAATGATCAAAGAATGTCATTGTGGACACAATATGATGATATTCAAATCAATTACATAGTCACCAGATCTACCATAAACGTGCAAAATTTTGTTTTTGTAAAAATCTTTGGATGGCGAGATAGCAGACCAGTTTCAAAGCTTTGCCCTCAAAGAAGTGTGTCTCTTTTAAAAACAAAATCCAAAACAAAGGATGGGTTGAAGAGTAAAGACTTATGCCTCAGGAAAGTGTGATTTTGAAATTTGAAATTTGAAATTTTTTGAAATTGACACTTGAAATTTCAGAAATGTATTTCAAAACTTGCTGCAAACGCAAAACGAAGGGCATACAGAGCAAAGTATCATATAGTAATTATACACTAATTAAATCTACATTTTAAGCATGCTTGTGTTTTGTGGAACCACTGCATTGACAATGGGTTTGACAAATTCTCTGCTTGTCAACTGCACCTGCCAAAAATCATCCTTAATGTCATAAAAGTGATTGAATACAAAACAGTTTTTAGTATAGTTCTTAGCTTAAAATAATCCAGAGTAACAGAATTACACATTTCATTCAATCTACCATTAGTGTGTGACACAAGAATCATTTTCACAAACTCTGCAGTTGATGGTCAGTGTAAATATGAGAAAAAAATGTGGAAACATCAAAAGAAAACTGCTGATTTACAATGGACATAATTTTGTGGGACTATCAGACTGGAATTTGTTACTTTAACTTATGGAAATTGCATCTGTGTTCATAGCAGAATTTATACATAGGAAATCTGGCCTACGGTTATTTATTGATGGACTTTCTTTGTGTAATTATCAAAAAGAAACTGCAATACAACTAGCACTAACTTACAATTGTTTTGAGAACCCCGTGTCCATTTTCAATTCCCCAGTGCAGGTCAGTGGATGTGAAACAGCTATCAAAATACCTGCCAAATATCCAGTATGGGAAGAACCATCCACAAATAATCCAGGATTGCGTTCACGTCTAATTGCCTGACCACAGAATCAGAGCTTCACCTAAATCTTAAACAACAAATGATTTGGTGATCGATACCCAGTTTGACTAATTGCTGAATGTACTGTACTACTGATGATATTCACCTTGCAAACATACTTCATTTCTGTTCAGATACTGAATTGTAAATGATTTATAATAATATACAATGTACGGCAATACTGATATTATGGTTTTACTTTTTTGTGATGACACGCTAAATAAATGAATGGTCACCTTATTTTGGTAACTTCTAGGCAACAACATTTATTAGCTTCCTATAGACCTTTTAGTGTCTTGCAGTTAGTCAACGAATAGTGATACAAGTGTTGTCTTTTTTATTTGTCTTCCACCAACACTGATGCCTTATACTATTCACTTTTAAGATAAAACATTTTATTATCAGTAAGGCCTTAAATCAATGTTTTATCCAATTCTTAGTTCCTTTCCACACAAAATAATGACAAACGTATCTTCTCATACAGACTAATTTGGTAAAGGAGTGAGGGGCAAAACGTTACATAAAATTAACTGATTAAAAACTTGTATATTGTTACTGTGAATCCTTAATGTTAAAATAAACCCATATTAACTCATTTTGCAGGGATAGTCTCTGATGAGATTCAATGTTCAAAGAACAGCTCCCACTCACAAAACCCAGCCCAAATACCCTAGCTGCCATTTTACTTGAATAAGTGTTCTATATCTTAATTGCAGCTTGTGTAAATCTGCATCTGCACTTAGAGACAGACCAATCTCCAGGGCCCACTGCCAGTTGACAAATTTCCTGCTCCTTTGCGGCCAATGGGCAAGGAAAGGGTGAATTGTCATTTTGTTGAATTGTTTTGGCTGATTAGTTTCAGTCTGGACCAGCGAGAGGACAGAGCAGGGAGGATAAGTGACTGCTGGCCAAAGGAGCGGTTGTGTTTGAGCAGAAGGTGTGATGCTCCAGTATTGGCAGTGTGAACCGGAATCTGGACACACCATTGAGGGTGCAGTAATGCGCAGAATGAAAGAGTTTTATGTCTGCCTTTGTAACCCTGCAGACTGGGCCCGGTACCTCAGTTTTACTCAATCCTATGATAGAGTGTCAGATTGAGGTTAAACATTGCTGTGTGTGTATGTATATGTAGATATTGTGCTTCCACACTATGGGCAGAATTTTACTGGCACGTCTGCTCAAGGTTCATAAGATCCAACCTGAGCACAATGGAGAATGCCGTTCTCCGAGCCTTGCCCTCCCCTGGAATCGGGATGGGCATACCGGTAAGATTCAGGCCTATGTGTCTCCAGATTTAGTTTAGAAAATATATTCACCCTAATGTTTGCTTACAGGATAACTGCCAAACCATGGTAATTGTACACACATCAAATGATATGATTGTTTAGAAACTACTATTTACATGTTGCCACAAAAGTCTACAATGTGCATCCTAAGCCTCGACCAACCTTGCTCACGCAAACACCATAGAATGCATCCTGGGTGACAAATGTATAAAGCTAGTTTGTTAACAAGCTACAGAGAATAATATATATTTATGTTTAGAAAAATAAATCACATAAATCAATATAAAGAAGACAAGTTAGTCATTTTATGTTAGTTCACTTCAAAACGGGGTTGGGGAAATAAGACTTACAAATTTTTCACTGTGATACCAGATACACTCTTCTGGGTTAAATACAATAATTTTAAAAACTTTTAAAGCAATTTTATTCTGCAATCCCTTATATTTCCTCCAGCCATACGTATTTATCATTGTATTAGCCAGTTAGCTGTTACAATTCTTAAATAACCAAAATTGTACCTCAACACTGTTATAAATCTTTGAAAATGTAATTGCAAAGCTAATGAGACTACAACAAGCACTGTTTTAACAAAATAGATATGTATGAACAAAATAAATTCCATTCAAAGTGGATTTCTTCTCCGTTAATAGATGTAGGACCACCTGACTGCTTTAAGCTCCACTCCTTTCTGCTTGATCCCTCACTCCTGACCTGAATTCACATGATTTTGCAACTGCTCCTTCATTTCTCCCACCAGGCTAACCTTCTACATGATACCCATTTCCTTGTTGCTATCCTTGCTGATACTATGAAGAGCTTCCTTTCATCCATCAGTGCTCTCCACATCTTTTCAATACTATCCTCATCCCTCTACGTTAAATGATCCTTCATGTTATCCCTGAGAGGGTGAATAAATGCACTCAGCATTTAATTTTGTTTAAGTACGAAGTTTGGGTTTGAACTTCATTGCAGAATTGGCTTGAGTACCACTACGTACAATTGTTGGAACTGGATTTTTTTTAAATCATCTTCCGAGACTGGGAATCTCAAGAATATATTGTAAATTAATTTTGTATTATAAATGCAGACCTGAGGAGTAAGTCAAGTTTGATCCTTGCAAGGGCATAATGCCATCATTGGCAGAGCTAGATTTGGGCCATCAGGCAGAGGTTGGATGGGATAGGGTTGAGCTTGTTATTTGGTTTACTTGACAGCAAGGGGAACAAGTTTGGATCTGTGGCTTTCCAGTCAGTATAGTCCAAAGGCCAAGCTGGAAACCTCAGGCTTGAGATCAGAGGGGTGGTGGAGTCCCTGGAAGAAAAGCACTGGTGGATATCCAAAGCAATGTTGGCCAACTTCAAAGTGATTATTTGGAGAGACTTTTGCCCTACCCCTCAACCACCATCATCACCAATCCCCTACTGACTCTGCCAATACTTCTTGTGGAAATTCAAGTTAACACTAAGCTTGTAAGTTGGACATAGAAGAATAGCAATGTAGGGAACACTAATGACATGTGTACAGTTGTAATATATCAGCCATAATAGGTTTTCAGTGTCCAGTGCTTTTGCTAATTTTCAGAAAATTGAGTCTCTGGCGTTGATGGCTTGTGTGCTTAATTTACATTCATATTGCACCTTTTACTAATAAAATGCACCAAGGAGCATCATCAAACAAAATTAGATCCCAAAGCATATAAATCAATATTGGGGCGGGCAATCAAAAGCTTGGCCGAAGACTTAAGTTGTTAGGAGCCTCTTAAAGGGGGAAAGAGGGATGAGAGTAGGAGAGGTTGGATAGGAAATTTCACAGCTTAGGGCCTAGGAATCTGAAGGCACAGTGCCCAATCATAAGGCAAAGAATTGACACTCAAAGGCCAGAATTGGAGGAACACAGAGATCTGGGCAAACTATAAGATTAGGGAAGGTTAGAGAGAAAGCTGAGTGAAGCCATGGCTGATTTGTAAACGAGAGAGTGAGAATTTTAACGTTGAGACATTGGTAATGAAGGTCAGTGCATGCAGGAGTGAATGAGACTTGTGGCCACAATTTGATCATAGCCTACAGCAAGAGGGATCAAAGGTTTCTGAATTGTTCTTTCCAAAATATGATCATCTAAGAAACAACACGAGACAGTCCAGATACCATAGTATAGAAAAAAATTGTTGACTACCTGCAGGGACAGCAGGGAGTGACAGGATTGAGCGGATTGTAGTGAATCCTTGAGCTACAGGAATTGTGCAAAAGATGCATTATATTGGACAGCTGTGAGCACGACAGTGACACGGAAGAGGATGATCTTTAGCAACATTGTGATGCCATTAAACAAGCAGCTGACCAGGAGGGAGAAAGAGAGGTAGACTCTTGTAGGATATTCTAAAGTCAGGGGGGAAAAAAATAACCTTTATTTGTAGTTGTGACTAAGACCCACTTGACATTTTAAGTCCCTTGTGTTATGCTGCAGGGAGGGAAAGCTGGACCAGGTTATAATCAATGATTCGGATAGATGCACAGTTAAAATCTTTGGTGGAGTTTAAGGGTTAAAGTGACAGATTGAAAAGCCAAACCTCCAAATTGCTTCCTTTGTCGAGCACTGCTAAGAAGAAACAGTTAGGGAGGTCAACACCTGGTTGTAGGGCTGCTGTAGGTAGACAGGTTTCACATGTTTTGCAACATTGGAATAATCTCTGAACAAAATTAAAGAAAAACCCCTCTAGGAAGTAGAAACATCATTAATACACTTCCTGAGAGGAGAAATGGAGCAGGGGTTGGTGAATGCAATTTAACTAAATGTGGAACAGGAATGAGAGAAGACAATGCTTGACAATAGGAAAGGAGAGCATGAATAACTAAGTTTTTAAAGGATGAAGACTGATAAAAATGGGAAAGAAATAGGTCAGGAGGTGGTGAAAGAGAGAAATACCACTGAAAAGGGCAAGCAATATTAAATTAAATTTAAAAAATGAAATGAAAAGAAAAATAATGGGGGGTGATTTTCCAGCCTGGTGCAGATCAAGCTCATCCTGGAAAATAGCACGTGGGCTGAAAATTGAATTTCGCACCCAGCATCAAATGGTTTGCAATTGTCTTGATCACTTTCTACTAGTGCAAACTGGATCATGCACAGAAAGGGCATGAGGCCAATTAGCATATTTAAACATGCTTAGTCCATTCAACGCCAGATTCTCCCAGTTCTTGGACCCTCCCATCTTTGGGTGCGGCGCAAGACTTGAGAATCGCTACTGATCTCCATTCGCGGAGACAAGGTGTGATGGCTATGCTGGGGGTGCTCAGAAACATTAAAGCCCCAGGTGGTTAGGGACATGACTGGGCAGTGCCCACTTGGCAGTGCCAGTGGGGCTCTGTCAGTGTGAAGGGGGTGAGGCCTGAGCTATGACAGAGAGGGGGGAATGGTATTTGGAGGTTCATGAAGAGAGATTAATGTTAAGGAGCCATGGGAAAGCAGTTTGGCCAGGGGTAATGTGAGGGGGAGGGGGTGCACATAGCTGGTGAACGTGGTTTTTACTTCATAAATCCTAATGCATGCAAATACTTGTTTACATTTGATTCTGTGTTCGCACCTATTTCACGGTAGAGGGGCAACAACATTTTGAGAATGCTTAGGATTCCCTGACGCCACTGGGAGGTCACTAGGCATTTTGCCACTCAAAAGGTTTGAGAGACTCTGTCCTTGGGAGTTACAAGATAGAATTCATTGAGATAGTCATTGAATTTAAACAATGCTTGGCCAAATATGGATTAATTAAGGAAAGCCAGCATGGATTTGTTAAAGGCAAATCATATTTAATTAACTTGGTTGAGATTTTTGATGAAATAACAGAGAAGTAATGCAGTTGATATTCCGTACAGTCTTTGAAAGGGAGAATGATGGAATGCCACATGATAGACTTGTCAGCAGATCTGAAGTCCACGAAATGAAAGGGAAAGTGGCAGCATGGATAAGAGACTTTGCGACTGACGGGAAACATGCAATGTCATGATTGCTTGTTGGAGGAAAATATGCAGTGGTGTTCTCCAGGGTTGGCCCTGGGACCAATGCTTTCTTCAGTGTATATTAAGGAATTAAACTTTTATGACTTGGGCATAATCGCAGAATTTGCAAATAATACAAAACTTTCAAGTATAGTGAAAGTGGGAGATAATGTTAGACAGAGGTCAAACAGATTGATGGAATGAGTGGACAATAGCAGGTGAAATTTAACATGGGGAAGTGATACATTTTGATTTATTATTGTCACATGTTGGGATACAGTGAAAAGTATTATTTCTTGCACACTATACAGATAAAAATATAGCAATCATGGTCCTTGTGCATGAGTTGCAAAAACCCAGCTTGCAGGTGCAGCAGGTGGTCAGGAAGGCGAATGGGATGCTGGCCTTCATAGTGAGGGGGATTGAATATAAAAGTAGGGAGGTCTTGCTGCAGCTGTATAGGGCATTGGTGAGGCCGCAGCTAGAGTACTGTGTGCAGTTTTGGGCGCCGCACCTGCGCAAAGATATTTTGGCCTTGGAGGGAGTGCAGAGGAGGTTTACTAGGCTGATACCGGAGTTGAGGGGGTTGAGCTATGAGGAGAGGCTGAATAAACTGGGCTTGTACTCGTTAGAGTTTAGAAGAATGAGGGGAGATCTCATTGAGACGTATAAGATGATGAATGGGATGGATAGGATAGAGGTGGAGAGACTCTTCCCGCTCAAAAAAGACAGTAGGACTAGGGGGCACAGCCTCAAGATAAAGGGGGGGCGGTTTAGGACAGAGTTGAGGAGGAACTTCTTCACTCAAAGGGTGGTGAATCTCTGGAATTCTCTGCCCGTTGAAGTGGTGGAGGCTGCCTCGCTAAATATTTTTAAGACGCGGGTTTATGGGTTTTTGATAAGAGAGGGGATTAAGGGTTATGGGGAGAGGGCGGGAAAGTGGAACTGAGCCACGACAGATCAGCCATGATCTTATTGAATGGCGGGGCAGGCTCGAAGGGCTAGATGGCCTACTCCTGCTCCTATTTCTTATGTTCTTACATATAGCACAGAAGGAAAGGAGAGAGTGCAGAATATAGTGTTGAAGTTACATGTAGGATAAAGAGCTTAATGTATAATAGGTCCATTCAAAATCTGATGGCAGCAGGTAAGAAGCTGTTCCAGAGTAGGTTGGTAAGTGATCTTAGACTTCAGTATTTTTTTCCCAATGGAAAGAACAAAGAAAGTATGTCTGGGGTACGTGGGGTCCATAATTATGCTGGCTACTTTCAATAGGAAGAATGAGAAGAAACAATATAAACGGTACAATACTAATAGGGTGCAGGAACTGAGAAACCTGAGGGTAAATGTGCACAATATCATTGAAAGTGGCAGAGCAAGCAGGTTGAACATGTGGTTAAAAAGCATTGGAATTGTGGGCTATATAACTAGAGGTGCTAAAGCAAGGGAGTCATGATGAATCTTTGTGAAACACCAGTGTGCCCTTAACTAGAATATTGGATCCAATTCTGCACACCACACTTAGGAAGTCTTTTTTCCAACCTTTCTAAATCCTTATGGGAAAAGTTTTGAGGTTCAGGAACTTCAGTTAAGCAAATAAATTGGAGAAGTTGAAGTTAGTCTGCTTAAAGAGAAGGCTGAAAGGCAATTTAATAGTGGTATTCAAAATCATGATGTGCCTAGACAGCGTTGATAGAAAAAACTATTCCTATTGTAGATGGGTCAAAAATCAAAGGACATTGGTTTATGTAATTGGCAAAAGTGCTAAAGGTAACATGAGGAATAGCTTTATTACACAGCAAGTGATTAGGATCCAGAAGGTACAACGTGAAAGATTGATAGAGGCAGATCTAATTGTGGATTTCTAAAGAAAGTTGGATCAGTACCTGAAGAGAAAAACCAATTGCAGGGGAGAGGATTGGAGTGTGGAATTAGCTACAATGCTCTTGTGGAGTGCCATGACAGAATCAATGGGTCAAATGGCCTCCTTCTGTGCAGCAACTTTTGATTCTATAATTCTCTGTTCATTACAGGCATTAAACTACGAGAATGAGATTGGGATGGGGATGAAGTTCTGAAAATAGTAGAGGGAAAAACATGCAAGGAAACAATGTTTGATTTATTATTGTTGTATGTATTAGTATAGTAAAAATTATTGTTTTTTATTAAAAAAGGTTGAAATTAAAAACTTAAACTGGAGGCATATATAAGAATTAGTGCATTACCTGTATGCACAGGTTCCATTGGAAGTAGGTAGGTTTGTTTTTCTCTTGTTGGAGGTGGTCATAGTTTGGTACTTGCGTGGTGCTAATATTGCTTGCCACTTATCACTACTCGACATATTTCTTTCCCATTTTTATCAATCTTCATTCTCTAAAAGTTTAGTTATTCATGCTCTCCTTCCCTATCCTCAAACTTTGCCTTCTCCCATTCCTGTACCACATTTAGTCATGTCATCCAGATCTTGCTGCATATTGACTCTGAATGTTGCAGTAGGTGAGGAGTTGCTTATGGTACTGATCCTTGTGCAATCGTCAGCAAACATCCCTATGTCTGATCTTATAATGGAGGGAAGGTCATTAACGAAGCTGAAGATACTTGGGCCAAGAACACTACCCTAGGGACTCCAGAGTCCAAAGACATCACTGGAGATTGGCCTCCAACAGCCATAAACGCAATATATATTCTCCACTTGCCTGGATGACCACAGCTCTCACAACACTCAAGTGGCACGACACCATCCAGGACTGGGTTGTCAGGTCAAAGGGAACAGGAGGCTCATGTGTCAACATCTTGAGCGTACAGTCACTTTAGGCACTCTGATGAAGACTTTAATAGCACCACATTAAGGCATACATTGATAATGGTGCATACCAAGATGCTTGGTGCCTTGGCAGGCCTGTCAGTGCCTCCAGTCTACATCAAAATGTCCTTAAGAGTTTGGTTCCAATATGGCAGAAGACAGCCCACAGTCCACCCTTTCTACCATTGAAGGGCTGGCACTAGCAGTCCTGACCTTGGTCTGATGACTGCTATCTGAGTTTCCCTGCAGCACAGACATTGATCATTCAACATCTCACTGTAGTCATGAGATCTATTCTTGCAGCCAGGCAGACTAACAATGATGGCATCATTGCTACAGATCTCATTGTTCAAAGGGGCTTTAAGGGTCTCTCAGCAGTCCGGCAGAGTATGAGGAATATGGAGGTGCCACCCTCTCAGGACAGGCAGTGGCTGCATGGAACCTGAGCCGCCTGTCTTCTCACACAGTGAAAGCACTTGTACTCCTGCCACAGAAACTCTAACCAATGTCCTTGTTGTTCTCAGTCAGCACAACTGCTGCCAACTGCCTAGATGATGCTGTTAGTTATAAAGCTGGAACCTCAAAGCCTAGAGTATCTTGTGAGGCCAATCAGCAATCCTACCGCTCCCCCCACCCCCCAGGGTGACAGTCAACCACCTTCCACCACCACTGGAAATCACAAAACAGGTATTTTGGAAATGCACACAAGTTCATTTGTGCTGGTACAACTGGATGTTATGTTGATTGGTGGTTTTTAATTGTTGAATGGTTATCAAGAAGACATTGACCAATTTGGATGGATGTGACAACAAGTTCATGCTGGTTTGGAGAAGTTGTCCTAGTGGAAAGCAAAGCCTTATAATCCCCTCCTTATCCTTCCATTGGTCTTCAGGTCTCTGGTAAATGACGAGCTTGAGGACGCAGCAGACCACCACAACCTTTGACACCCAATCTGAAATGTATTGCATAATTCTGCCCAATATAGTCAATGTAGTGGAACTGTAGTTTGAGGAGCTGATTACTTTTTACTATCAGTCTATGTGGCAATGATCATCCATGTGTAGATGGGGTCACTCTTGTCTCCCAGCCACTGGCTCCTGTGGGAAGTCCAAATGACACAAAATGGGTACTGCTGACTGGAGGATAAATATATCAGCTCCATTTTTTTTTCCTTCTCTTCCCCCCCTCCCCTCAAGTAACTTATCTGTGAGAATGTAAATTTTGATGCATGCCTGTGCAGCATTTAGGGATATTTGAATCTAGGATATCAATTTTTAAAATATTCAAATACAAAACAGAACATTGAGTATTCATGATCAGCTTAACCTGAGAATCATCTACACTGCTTTGAGTAATAGCTACTGGTCAAGGCATATAGTGAACATTTGCCTTTTCACCTAGCATTGAAGACCATTAACTGTCACTTTTCACATAAAATTGGGTTTGAAGTTAAGCAGTGTCTGACATCAATTTTTAGATCATGCATGATCAGACTGATGAAAAGTGGAAATTGCGAAATGTGCAAGAATTACTGAATTATGTATCAATGAAATTAGAAAATTAGCACCTGATTATACCAGACTCTGAACATGATGCATTAATAAATCATGTATTAGATCCAAAACAGTTACAATAGGAAAACTGGAAAAGCTAAAGAAGAATAAGGTAAAGAAAGAAGAACTTGTGGCAAGTACTAACTTCCACAATTCCCACATCAGTTGAGGAGAATAAAGCCCATGGTCAACTCATATGGACTAGTATATTACCAATACCACTTATAAAAAGTGAAGGTAGGAAGGTCACATATCACTGGTTTAGATGTGTGAATACAATATGATGGATGTGAAGAAAAAATACATAAAGCACCCACCACATGGATTGGACGTTAGGTAAATTTGATTAAGTCTTCCATTTCTCATAGCTATAAAGCTGATACTAGCATACCCTTCTCGATACTAGCCTCAAATGTTTTAGAGGACAGAAGTGTTGCTGTTTAAGACAGTGTTTATTGTCCATCCCCAATTGCCCTTGAACAGAGTGGCTTGCTAGGTCATTTTGGAGGCAAAGAGTCAACCACATTATTGTGGGTCTGGAGTCATATGGAGGCCAATTCAATTCCACCATTTGCAATGGTGGGATTCAAACCCATGTCCCCAGAGCATTACACTACGTGTCTCACTAACTAGTCTAGTGACAATACCATTATGCCACCATCTGTTTTATTGTAAACAATCTTCAACATTCTTACAAATGTCAGTTATATATACACACACCTTTAATATAGCAAAACCTCCCACGATATGCTTTACAGAAGCTTAAGATGACACTGACACCAAACCAAAGGAGATGTTTGAATGGGTGACCAAAAGCTTGGTCAATGAGATAGATTTTAAGGAGGGTCTTAAAGAAGCACAGATGACAAGGTTTGGGGAACTAACAGCAAAATTTAACAATGCAGGAAGAACCAGAGTTCCTGGCAGGTGGTACAGCTAGAGGAAATTAAAGGGCAAGTAATCAACTATTCATGTAATTGAAGAGTCAGAACTCTAATTAAAAATATTTAACATTTTAATAGAAAAATAATTGGTTGCTAAATTGTGAACATGCATAATCAAAATTGTGTTACAATTTCATGCTCTTTTCCTTCATAGTGTTGCAAACTACAAACCAATTAGATCAAAGACTTTCTCTAGATTCTGGGAGAAAAACTTAAACAGGACAGTATTACTTTACATTTCAAAGTCAATTCCACTTGCATTAAATGGTTACAAGTTTTTAAAAATATACAGTGACAAATTCCCAAACTATCACGTACATCTGGTATGCACAATCCAATTAATTTTTATTTTCTTAAATAGATTATATGTTTCATTATTTACAGATGCAACATTCCAAGACATTTCAAGAATTCGGTAGTAATCTTCCTTAATTCTACACACGAATAGGTGAAAAGAACCAACTTTTTTTAAAAACCTTTCATTGCATTTAAAATATGGTACAAAATGTCAATCAGATAACTGCAATTTTAATACACATTCTTCCTATGTGAATAAAACTGACAAAAATAGGTCAACAGAAACAGATTTGTAAACATTGGTTTAAATGTTACAGAATTAATTTATATTGTTACAACACCAGAGCTCGAACTTTTCCTAGTCCACAGTGCTGAGTGTAACATGCAACCAACTCTTAAACATACAATCCATACACAGAACGAGACAGATACAGTCCTGTACCAGCAATTTTCTCCCTCTATCACAAAAGAAATCTTCAGCTGCGGCACACCACACATCGTGTTTTGGTTCTAACCATACAATATTATAAATTTCAACACTTCCAACCTCAAACTCACCTAACAATATAAATATTGGTACACAAACAATTTGTCAGCAGTGCACTTAGGGGAAGACAACCACCGTGCTTTGAAGGTAAAATATCTGAGGCAATATTGGCACCAAGTATTTTAGGCAAGTCACAAAGTTATCAGCTTGAGTGACACGCAGGCTGGAGAAAGTAAGTAACTCCAGTCTACTCTTGGGAAGTAAACATAATAGCTGCAAACAAATATTACTCAAATTGGATTACATTATTTCATAATTTATTATAGGTTTATAAGCAAGCTGCTTTCAATACTGAAAATACAATCTTAATACTTGAATCTCTCAAATTACTATTATATGTTCAGAGCATTTGCAACTAAAAAGCTAGTTTGTCTATTTTCATATCATTTCCACCACTAGATATTTCTTCCCTATATGTGTGTAATTTTTAATGCCCAAAAAGCATTTAAGTACAAACTTAATGGAATTATTGAGTGTAGCCATTACTTGCATAGAATTGATTTTCTTTTAACTATCATAGAGCGCAGCGAAAAGTTGAAATAAAGGACAAATAAACTTTTGCACATTGAACATGCAGAGATAATAATGAACTACTAATAGAGATTTGAGAAAAATATAAATGGAGACAAATGGAAAAAATAGCAACCACCCTGATTACTATTTGGTACTAATTGAGGTGAAAGTATAAAAAATTGCTGATATTTGAAACTTTATGGGCAATAACATAACACAGGAAGCATAATGGTCAGCATCTTCCAAAATAGAGATCGGAATGGCATCATTTGTTATCCCACAATTGCACTTGGGCTGCTGCTTGGCTACATATGCAAAAATAATGTAAGCTGCAATATTACTTTTCCTCCTTTAAAATACTGATGCTCCCAGCAATAAATATTCAAACTGATTTAGCTTGGACACAGAAACTAAAAGGTAATCTTCCGCAACTGAACTTTAAAATCCACCTCAGCAAGGCACGCCAAAACAGCAAAGCAACAAACTGAAGAAAAGAAAAGCAAAGTACCTTTTAAGTTAAGTTTATTATCAGTACACTGATTATATTAAATCAGACTTTTTCACTGGTATTCAATATCTGTCCTTGCCTCTGCCGTAAATCTCACCAAATGATTCAGGTTGATGTTTGAAGAATACTGACCAAGTGGATAAATGTATTGTCAAAGCACAGCCTTATGTGGACATGATGTATACAGTCAATATTAAGTCTAGTCTTCGCTCTCCTTTTTCCTACCAATTTCAGGTGGCAATCCAGGAGAAAAAGGCTTCTTAAACCAAAATCTGTATGTTACACACCAGGCAAAAATTCCCAAAGCAGTTCCAATTATTTTGTGAGGCGTTTCATGAAAATACACTGCAGTACAAAAAAACATCCAAATCCACAGCAGAAGCAAGGCATTTAAAGCAATATACAGTGACTTAATGACTGTAACAGCAGCATTTCCTGGCTTCTGCTCCAACTTGTGAAGTTCACTCATGACTACTATTTCTTCTGTTATTATCAGCACACAGTATGACAGTAAGAAGGAGTGTCCAGAGATGTCAAAGCCAAGCCACAAATGTCCATGCTTCTTGCAGGCATGTAGGCTTTCAAATTCGTGGAGAACAGTCATATTTTGAGATTCGTAGCACTGGCCCGTCAAATTTTCAATTACATGAAAGAACCTTGTGCTAAAGAACCAAATGGCAGTTCCTACCACACACGAAGTTATGCGACGTACTACAAACAGAACATCCCTTTGAACAAAGTAGTTTGAGATTAAAACAAAAGGAAGCAGCAGGCCTAAGGTCCAACCCCATGAAAATTTGACAAAGTACCTAGAAAACAAAAATGTAAAATAATGTTAATGCCAAAATAATTCCTGAGCAATTACTCACGTTTTCAATTTAGGGAGTTAGTGCAGCAGGAAGTAACTAATTGCTTATGAATCCTTATTGTACGCCACTTAATATATAGTTCCATTAATGTTATTGAAATTTTTCAGTTTTTAATCAGAGTATTTCTCCCAAGCCAGATTATTTTAGGATCTCTGGAATAACACAAATGTTCCCCTCTGGTTGTTTTGTTAATAATCTATGGTTTTAACAGTTCTCTCTAAAAGATTAAAGGGAAGGTTAGTGAATTGAAGATGGCAGGCCTAGTAATATTATCACTAGATTACTAATCCAGAAACTCAGCTAACGTCCTGGGGTCCTAGGTTCAAATCCCGCCACGGCAGATGGTAAAATCAATAAAAAAAACTGGAATTAAGAATCTACTAATGATCATGAAACCATTGTCCAAAAAACTAGTAGGTTCACTAGTGTCCTTTTAGAGAAAAAAAAATCTGCCAGCCTTACCTGGTCTGGCCTAAATGTGACTCCACAGTCACCCGAGCAATGTAATTGACTCTCAACTGCCCTCGGGCAACCAGAAAGGGCAATAAATGCTGGCCAGCCAGCATTTATTGAATGAATACAAAAATGCAAAAGTTAAACAACGCCAAGTGATCAAGAAAAGGCCAAAGGGGCCAGAAGAGTCATCTAAATGCGAGCCAAACCTGCTGAGCTTTTCTATTTTTGTGTAACTAGTTTCACAGAATCCCTACAGTACCGAATGAGCCATTCGACCCATGGAGTTTGTACGACCACAATCTCAGCCAGGCCCTATTCCTGTAATTCTACACATTTACCCTGCTAATCTCCCTGACACTAAGGGGCAATTGATCATGTCCAATCAACCTAACCTGCACGACTTCGGACTGAGAGGGGAAACCAGAGCACCCAGAGGAAACCCACACAGACATGGGGAGAATGTGCAAACTCCACACAGACAGTGACCCACTGCTGGAATCGAACCTGGGACCCTGACACTGAGGCAGCGGCGTTAAGCATTGTGCCGTCCATAGTTTACTTCCATACAACAACTTCGCAATGCTATTGCGAAATAAAATATTAAAGCTTCAATATGAACAGCAAGTGCCTGCCATCCATCTCAGTGTAACATTGACATGAGTGTCAGCAGAGGATGGGATGATACAAGGTCAGAAATGGGCAATGTTGTGTAGTTGTAAGCTGATGTTTGTTACGATGAGGGTGTGGGAAGAGACAGCTCAGTCAATTTAGCAGTCTGAAATTGTGAACAGTTCCATTCTGCCTGAAAAATGGTTGGGAAGTGAGATGAAATCAGTAGCAATAGGGCTTATGCAGATACATTTGACAAGCGACCACAACCACTCCATAGTCCTCACGCAGACAAGTACCAACCCCACATTGAGAATGCTGTACATTGAGTTGTTCATATCACCACTGTTCTAAACAGAATCAATTCAGACCAGAACTAGCAACTTGAATCCATGAGGCACTGCAGGCTATCAGCAGCAAGACAATGTTTTCAGCCTTATGGCTCGGCATATTCCTCACTCTATCACTACTGTCAAGCCAGGGGATCATGATGTGGAGATACCAGTGTTGGGCTGGGGTAGTCACAGTCAGAGGTCTCACAACACCAGGTTGAAGTCCAACAAGTTTATTTGATAGCATGAGCTTTTGGAGCACTGCCCCTCATCAGGTGAGTCACCTGGACATAAGCCAGGGGATCAACACTGGTTGAATGAGTACAGGAAAGCATGCCAGGAGCAGCACCAAGCGTAACTATAATGAGGGTCAACCTATGAAAATACATCACTGGGCTACAATCATGATAAATAGCTGAAGCAGCAGGTGATAGATTCCACAACCAAAAGATCAGATTTAAGGTCTGCATTTATGCTACATCCAGCCACAAATGGCAGTGGCCAATTAAATAGCTAAAAGGAGGAGGAGGAAGCTTCAGAAATATCTGCATCCTCAATGACAGGAGTCCAGCATAGAAATGGACTCCTGTCACTAAGGATGCTCAAATAAGCTGAAACATTTGGATCTTCAGCCCAAAGTACCAAGTGAATGATCTCCTGTGGTTCTCAGCATCACAAATACCATTCTTCAGCCAGCACAATGCAAAATAATTGTGATTATTGGACATCAAACATCTCAGTCCCAGGATATTACTGCAGATGTTCCTCAGGATGGTGTCCTTGCGCAACCATCCTTCAGCTGCTTCATCAATGATATTCTCTTCGACAAGAGGTTAGAAGTGCAGATGTTCACTGATGACTGTACAATGTACAGGACCATTCACGAATCCTCAGATAATGAGGATATCCATGTGCAAAAGATCTGGACAACATTCAGGCTTAGGATGATAGATGGCAAGTAATATTTGCACCACAACCATCACCAACATAAGAGAATCCAACTGTTTCCCTTTGACAAAGTAACTGAATCTTCCACCATCAATTTACTGGAGATTAACATTGACCTGAAACTGAACTGGACCAGGCATATAAATGTTGTGGTTACAAAAACTGGTCCGTGACTAAAAATTATGGATCACCTGACCACGATCTACAAGGCACAAGTCTGGACATCTGGACACGTGCAGATCCAACAACACAAATATGATATCATCGAGGCCAAAGCCATCTGCTTGGCTGATAACCACCATTCACCTTAAAAGGTTAATTACAGCCACCACTGATCACAGTAGATGCAAGGTATACCATCTACAAGATGCACTGCAGCAACTCTCTATGCTTCCTTCAACAGCACCTTCCAAACCCACAACCTCTACCACTGGAGGAGGACAAGGACCTCAGATGCATGGAACTACCATCCACAAGCTCCTTTCTAAGCCACACAACACACTGAATTGGATTGCACAGTAATTCTTTCACTGCTGCTGGATAAAAAAAACATGGAATTCCTTTCCTAAAGTAGGTTTACCTACACCAGATGAACTGCAGTAGTTTAAGAAGGCAGCTCACTGCCATGGTCATTAGAGATGGGCAACAAATATTTTTCTTGCCAGCAATGCTCACACCCATGAAGGAAAATAAAATGCAGCACTTCATACAACAAGATAATCTTTCCACAGACAATGAAGACCCTAATAATAAAACCTTCAGCTAAGTGTCATACACAGTGAAGGTATGACCTATTCATAACTTCAAACATGGACAGCTGTCAGTATATTATTTTCTGGAATGGTTTTATTTAAAAATAGCCACTATCAAGACTGCCAAGATGACTGGCTCTTTTTCCAAATTACCTCAAGTCTCCAGCAAGTTCTCCATTGAATGGCCATGGACAGGGTTCCTCTTCGAATGGGCATACCAAGATGACACCCATCAATGGAGTGTGCAATTGCTATTGTTTCTAGAGTAACCAGAAACTCTCCACCCTCCTGCCACTCCCACCACAAACTCACTGGCTACAAGGTGGAAAAATCATAAAGGGAGCTGTTGAGAAGACAGTTCATTACAAATAGGGGCGAACAGGTCAGTCTTCCTATCCATTCCCCATTTTATAGCAATGGCTTCTGGCTTTAAACCATTCTGGTTGGAAAAACTATTTGCGCATCCAATCTACACTGTATACAGATAAATCTGTCACCCCAAGAGAAACTGATCAATCTGCAGAAAACACTGCAAGAAATTGCAGCTACAGAAAGATAAGAACATACACATCTTTAAAAACCTGATGATGGCTACGTTTTAAGTGTCAATGCACCTAACCAACATATCTTCTAGACTTGTGGGAAGAAACCAGAGCACCCAGAGAAACTCCACACAGACATGTGCAGAATGTTTGAAGTTTATTAATGTCACAAGTAGGCTTACATTAACACTGCAACAAAGTTACTGTGAAAATCCCCCACACGCTACACTCCAGCACCTGTTCATGCACATTGAGGGAGAATTTAAAATAGTCAACGCACCTAACCAGCAAGTCTTTCGGACTGTGGGAGGAAACCAGAGCAGCCAGAGAAAACGTGCACTCTACAGATAGTGACCCAAGTCAGGAATCAAACCTAGGTCTCTAGCACTGTGAAGCAGCAGTGCTAACCACTATGCCATCATAATAACATTTTGAGGATAGTTTACTTTATTTACAACTTGTAATGCATCTCTTTACCGACAGCTTTTCTTGAGAGTGTATGTGCTGAGTAATTAACGTAACATGACACTTGCCAGGTAAATGTAAGAATTATTGATTCTTTTTAAACCCTCAACAGTTTGCTACTGACCATGCAAACTGCCCAAACACTTAAAGAGGTTGAGAAACACACATGCATTTCTTTCCAAAAAAAATTACAATCACAGACAGTGAGGGAAACGTATTCAGTTCCAGGTACTTGGTTCTCTCATCCCTGTCTGAAACATAACATTTGAAACAGCAGTGTCTCAAAGATCAGGCTGTATTCCTTTTCTGCTTATCTGAAATTTAAGTACTATTTACAAAGGTGATACAGCAAAGATTAATTTCAAGAGCAATTTGTATATTTGGCGCACTTTACTCCACAATAACTCAACAGGAATGTGCCTGAAATGAGTTTGTGCAAATAATTACTTTCAACTTCAACCAGCATGATGAATGGTCATGGTCATCATGCTGAACTCCCCTCTATTGGTGTAAATTTGAATCATTTCCCTATTTGGGCGGCATTTACCATCGTGAACTGCACTGACGGCCTGGGTGCGGCTGCAGCCTCCGCTCCTGGAGTTTTACTGGGCGGGAGGCAATACTCTGGGCCCAGGCTCCGGGACCTAGCGCCCTTCGATACTCACACATTGAGGGCATTGCGCCGGTTGGAGAAGTAGGAGTCGGCCAGGGGCAGGCTGGCTTTCAGCAGCGAGCCGCCCACAGTGATGAGGAAGAGCAGCGGCGCCAAGTAGCTGCGGGCCCAGTACCGGTGCACAGAGCTCAACAGCTTCACACAGCCGTCTACAGCCATCTTCACCCGGCACCGAGAAACCCCCACAGCCCATTGGCCAACCAACAGCCCGCCCCGCCCCTTCACCCCATTGGTCATGCTTAGGCCTGCCCCTTCACCCCATTGGTTAGAATACCCAGCCCTCCCCATCAGCCCATTGGTCATGTCTAACCCCGCTCCTTCATCCCATTGGTTAGAAGACCCAGACCGCCCCTTCACCCTATTGGTCAGGCTTAGCCCCACCCTCTCATCCCATTGGGTAGAATACCCAGCCTCCCCATCAGCCCATTGGTCATGTCTAGCCCGCCCTTTCATTCCATTGGTTAGAATACCCAGCCCACTCCCTCACCCAATTGGTCATATGTAGCCCCACCCCTCAACATATTGGCTAGACAACCGGCTCCGCATCCTTACGCTTTGGTCGTGCCTATCCCTGCCCACTTGGCCCATTGGTTAGAATACCCATCCCCTCCACTCATTGGTCAAAATACCTGACCTCGGCGCCCCCGCCCCCCCGCCCACCCCGCTGGAGGAAATTAATGACCTTGCCCTTCGTCCTATTGATGGCAAAAAATCACATGGCTCTCCCCTTACCCCGTTGGTGGAAAATACCCGTTTCCCCTCACTCCATTGGTTGGAAATTTCCAGCTGTGCCACTTCACCAAGAGCTAGGAGCAGATGAAGGCCATTTGGCCCATTGAGTCTGCTCCATCACTCAATGAGATCATGACTGATGTAATAATCCTCAATGCTGCTTTCCTGCCTTATCCCCATAACCCTTGATTGTCTTACTAATTAATAATCTATCTCAGCCTGAATGACCCAGCCTATATGTAAAGAATTCAACAGATTCACTACTCTCTGAGAGAAGAAAATTTTCCTTATTTCTGAGATCATGCTTTCTGGTCCTGGACTCTCCCACAAGGGCAACTAGCTCTCTGCATCCATTCTGTCAAGCCCCCTGAGAATTTAAGAATAATTACAAGATTACTGCCAGTGCATCCTTTATCTCAGTAGCTATTTAATATCCTGAGATGCAACCCATCAGGTCCAAAGGACTTATTGGCTTTTCACCCGATTTATTTCCCTAATACTTTTTCTCTACTGATCGTTATTGTTTTTATTTCCACCACCCACCTTTTGCCTCTTGATTATTTAGTATTTTTGGAATGTTATTAGTGTCTTCCGCTATGAAGACTGATGCAAATTATTTATTTAACTCCTCTGCCACTGCCTGGTTCCCCATTATTATTTCCCCAGTGTCGCACTTGCAAACTAAACGTTCAATTCTACCATGTTATGGTTTCCTGGTAATCTTAAACTCAGATTGTTTATTAAACCTGCCTCATTACACAATCAGATCCAAGGCAGTCTAATCGCTGGCTGGATCCACAACGTATTGTTCTAGGAAGATGTCCCAAATACCCTCTATGAATTCTTCCTCAAGGCTACCTTTGCCAATTTCATTTTTCCAATCCACACAAAGATTAGGATCACCCATAGTTAATGTAATGTTTTTCTATATGGCCTCAATATCTCCAGATTTATTCCCCATCCTACAGTCTAGCTACTGTTAGGAGGCCAATGTCTTCTTCCCCCCATTATTTCTTATCTCCAACTGTATGAATTCTACATCTTAAAGGATAGCAAGAGTTTTTATAAATATATAAAAAGGAAGAGGCTGGCTAGGGTGAACGTTGGACCCTTAGAGGATGAGAAGGGGGACTTAGTGGTAGGGGATGGGGATATGGCTGAGGTCTTGAATAACTTTTTTGTTTCGGTCTTCACGGAGGAGGACGTGAATAATTTGCCGGGTGTTAGAGATGGAAAGGTGGTAGGACTGGAGGGTCTCAATGACATTACTGTTACTAGAGAGGCAGTGCTCGACAGACTGGAGGGGCTGATTGTGGACAAGTCCCCAGGGCCGGATGGAATGCATCCGAGGGTTCTGAAAGAAATGGCGGAGGTGATAGTGGATGCCTTGGTGGTTATTTTCCAGACGTCGCTGGATTCCGGGGAAGTGCCGGAAGATTGGAAAACGGCTAATGTTACGCCGTTGTTTAAGAAGGGTGCCAGGCAAAAGGCAGGGAATTATAGGCCGGTTAGTTTAACGTCTGTTGTGGGTAAAATGTTAGAATCCGTCATCAAGGAGGAAATAGCGAGGCATCTTGAGGGGAATTGATTGATAGAGCAGACGCAGCACGGTTTCGTTAAAGGGAAGTCATGTCTGACAAATTTACTGGAGTTCTATGAGGATGTGTCTAGGGTGGTGGATAAAGGAGAGCCAGTGGATGTGGTCTTTCTTGATTTTCAGAAGGCTTGACAAGGTACCTCACAAGAGGTTATTGCAGAAGGTCAGGGGACATGGAGTTGGGGGTAGGGTGTTAGCGTGGATAGAGGATTGGTTGTCAAATAGGAGGCAGAGACTGAGGGTCAGTGGGTGCTATTCGGATTGGCAGTTGGTGACTAGTGGAGTGCCCCAGGGGTCGGTGCTGGGGCCTCAGCTATTTACCATTTATATAGATGATCTGGAGGAGGGAACCGAGTGTATGGTGTCGAAATTTGCTGATGACACCAAGATTGGTGGAATGGCAAATTGTGCGGAGGGTGTGGAGAGTCTACAGAAGGATCTAGATAGGCTGGGCAAATGGGCCAGGAACTGGCAAATGGAATTTAATGTTGGCAAGTGCGAGGTGGTCCACTTTGGTAGGAATAATGGTAGGAAGGATTATTACTTACGTGGCGAAAAGCTGCAGCAGGCAACGGTGCAGAGGGACGTCGGGGCCCTTGTGCATGAGTTGCAAAAACCCAGCTTGCAGGTGCAGCAGGTGGTCAGGAAGGCGAATGGGATGCTGGCCTTCATAGCGAGGGGGATTGAATATAAAAGTAGGGAGGTCTTGCTGCAGCTGTATAGGGCATTGGTGAGGCCGCAGCTGGAGTACTGTGTGCAGTTTTGGTCGCCGCATTTACGCAAGGATATTTTGGCCTTGGAGGGAGTGCAGAGGAGGTTTACTAGGCTGATGCCGGAGTTGAGGGGGTTGAGCTATGAGGAGAGGCTGAATAAACTAGGCTTGTACTCGTTAGAGTTTAGAAGAATGAGGGGAGATCTCATTAAGACGTATAAGATGATGAATGGGATGGATAGGATAGAGGTGGAGAGACTCTTCCCGCTCAGAAAGGATAGTAGGACTAGGGGGCACAGCCTCAAGATAAAGGGGGAGCGGTTTAGAACGGAGTTGAGGAAGAACTTCTTCACTCAAAGGGTGGTGAATCTCTGGAATTCTCTGCCCATTGAAGTGGTGGAGGCTACCTCGCTAAATATTCTTAAGACGTGGGTTGATGGGTTTTTGATAAGAGAGGGGATTAAGGGTTATGGGGAGAGGGCGGGAATGTGGAACTGAGCCGCGACAGATCAGCCATGATCTTATTGAATGGCGGGGCAGGCTCGAAGGGCTAGATGGCCTACTCCTACTCCTATTTCTTATGTTCTTATGTTCTTATCTAAGATCATTTTTTGCTGTTGTACTTATTCCATTTCATGCTAACCACCCCAACTGCCTGTTCTTACGAAAAGTCATGATGTGGAGATGCCAGCATTGTACTGGGGCAAACACAGTAAGAAGTCTCACAACACCAGGTTAAAGTCCAACAGGTTTATTTGGTAGCAAATGCCACTAGCTTTCGGAGTGCTGCTCCTTCGTCAGGTAAGTGGGAGTTCTGTTCACAAACAGGACATATAAAGACACAAACTCAATTTACAAAATAATGGTGGGAATGTGAGTCTTTACAGGTAATCAAGTCTTAAAGGTAAAGACAATCTGAGTGGAGAGAGGGTTAAGCACAGGTTGAAGAGATGTGTATTGTATCCAGCTGGGAAAGTTCATGAGATTTTGCAAGCCCAGGCAAGTCACTGGAGTTATAGATAGTGTGAAATGAACCCAAGATCCTGGTTGAGGCTGTCCTCATGTGTGTGGAACTTTGCTATCAATCTCTGCTCAACAACTCTGCATTGTTGTGTATCGTGAAGGCCACCTTGGAGAATACTTACCCGAAGATCGAATGCCTGTGACCGCTGAAGTGCTCCCCAACAGGAAGAGAATACTCTTGCCTGGTGATTGTCGAGCGGTGTTCATTCATTCGCTGTCGTAGCGTCTGCATGGTCTCCCCAATGCACCATACCTCGGGACATCCTTTCCTGCAGCGTATCAGATACACAACGTTGGCCGAATTGCAAGAGTATGCATGTGTACCTGGTGGATGATGTTCTCACGTGAGGTGATGGCATCCGTGTTGATAATCTGGCACATTCCGCACACGAGGACAGCCTCAACTGGGATCTTGAGTTCATCTCATACTATCTGTAACCCCATGACTTGCCTGGGCTTGCAAAATCTCACTAACTGTCCCAGCTGGAAACAATACACATCTCTTTAACCTGTGCTTAATGCTCTCTCCATTCAGATTGTCTGTATCTTTAAGACTTGATTACCTATAAAGACTCACATTCCAACCATTATTTTGTAAATTGAGTTTGTGTCTTTATATGCCCTGTTTGTGAACAGACTTCCACTTACATGACAAAGGAGCAGTGATCCAAAAGCTAGTGGCTTTTGCTACCAAATAAACCTGTTGGATTTTAAGCTGGTGTTATGAGACCTCTTACTGTGTTTACGAAAAGTTACATATCCCTAACATCTAGCTCCCAGCATTGATTTTCTTGTAACCATGTTTCTGTAATAGCTATAAGATCATTCCCATGAACCTCAACTTGTGCTATTAATTCATTTATTTTGTGTTGTTTATAACATGCATTTAAGAATTGACCTGGCTCCACCCTCCCTCAAAATTTTGTAGAAAATATCTGGTTCTGCCCCCTCGCCCCATTAGTGGAAAATACCGAGCCCCACCCCCTCAACCCCATTAGTAGAAAACACCTGGACTTGCACCCTCACTCCATTGGTGGAACATACATGTACCCAGCCCAGCCATCTCACTCCATTGGTGGAAAATACTGAGATCCACCCACTCACCCCATTGGCATAAAATAACCTGTCTCGCCCTTTCATCCCACTGTGGAAAATACCCAATCCTGTCCTCTCACCTTATTGATAGAAAATAACTTGCCTAACCCCATCATTCCATTGGTGGAACAGACCTGGTCCCTTCCCTTCACCCCATTGGTGGAAAATACCCTGTCCTGCCCCTCAACCCAAAGGCGTAAAATGTCAGGCCTCACCTCCACTTAAGTCCTAAACTCTAGAATGCGTCTATACACCTCTCCACTATTCTACCTCACATTCCTCCTTTAACCCACTCCTCAAAACTTACCTCTCACCTGACCTACTTACTCCAGACTGACCTGGTGTGATACTTGGTTTTATAGTGCTCCTGTGTAGCGCTTTGGGATTTTCATTCTGTTAAATGCGGTCTATGAATATGTTGTTGCTGTTGTGGTTGTACACGAGCCGAGGCAGGGGTGGACTTGGATGATGTTACAGAGTTGGAAATAGACAGTCAGTGATAACCGGAGGATGTAGGCACAAACTACATGACTCAAAGGCTGCAAACAGCCTGATTCAGCTGTTAGTTATGACTCTTCGAATAAAGTTCGGACAAGTATGAACATATTTTAATCGCCTGCTGGAAAGAAGAGCAGCAAAAGTGTTTTTTTTAAATAAATGTCTCAGCCAAAGGGGAAAAGGAAAGCTGTCCAAATAATAACGAAGACAATCAAACAATGCACTGAATAAAATCACAAAGGGTTTGGTAGACTTGGGATACAATAAGATGCTCTCTTATAGTTTCTCTACATTTGGCCTGGAGGATCGGGCTTTGATTGCCACCCTGCTCCCATCCACTGTCTGGGTACACATCAGTTTTTGAATCACATGGTAAGTAACTATGGACCAGTATAAATACTTTTTTCCATTTTAAAAAGATTTGCACTTCAATGTTTATTTATTAGTGTCACAAATAGGCTTACGTTAACACTGCAGTGAAGTTATTGTGAAAATCCCCTAGCTGCCACACATCAGGGCCTGTTTGGGTACACTGAGGGAGAATTTAACATGACCAATGCACCTGACCAGCACATCTTTCAGACTGTGGGAGGAAGCCAGAGCACCTGGAGGAAACCCACACAGGCACGGGGAGAAAGTGCAGACTCGGCACAGACAATGACCGAAGCCAGGAATGGAACCCAGGTCCCGGGGGATGTGAGGCAGCAGTGCTAATCACTGTGCCACCATGCCACTCTTCATGACAATAGGACATTCTAAAACACTGTATAGCCAATCAAATACTTTTAAAATGTCATCACTGTTGTCATATGTGGTAGCCAATTTGCACACTATAAACTCTCTCAAATAACAATTCAACAAATAGCAGGCACTCTGTTTTTATGGTATTGAGTGTCAGATTAATATTGAATAGGTAATCAGAGATAACTCCTTACCTTCCCTTCACCATAGTGAAGAGCACTTGAGAGGGCAGATAGTGTCTCATGTGGTTTAATGTCTCCTACAAAAGATAGTTGATGACATTTACACATCTGTACATCAGTTGCAAATTCATGAGTTCATCTTAATGTGAAAGATGTCAGGTTTATGAATGTACAGGTGACGTGATTCCAGAGATATCATCACGCAAATCACAGGCACAGAATCACACAGTGTGGAAGAGGTCCTCAGCCCTTCGAGTCTGCACCAACACATGATAAACACCTGACCTACCAACCTAATCCCATTAATCAGCACTTGGCCCATAGCCTTGAATGTTATGAAGTGCCAAGCACTCATCCAATACTTTTTAAACGACGTGAGGCAATCTCCTGAATTGCAACAATGATTAATCTTTATGTGCAAGTTCATGTGTAAAGCATCTCAATTGAGGAGAACCTGACTGTAGGGTTGACACTAAAGGATAATTACATTCTTAATAACTGATGCACTCTGATGATAGGTATCCAGTGAAATGATAACTTCTGCTTTCTTGTGGCAGATGCTGAAAAACCTGCTGTTTATCATAGATTCATAGAATTCCTACAGTTCAGAAGAGACTATTCAGCTCATCAAGTCTGCACTGATTCTCTGATGAAGCATCTTATCCAAGCCCTTTTCCCCACCCTATCCCAGTAACCCCATACATTTACCATGTCTAATCCATCTAACCTACACATAATTCTGACATATTACCAACTTTTCTGATTTTAGTTCTGGCAATATTTGTTTATTTATTACCAAACATTATGCTATCTTTTGTACAGGAGCCTGCATTCTGAAACAATGTGTCATGATTCCAATTACTATTTTTTTAAACATATCTTTGCACCCACACTCTTTTTTACCCTTTGATGGTGGGTGGGGGGAAGTGGTGGGAGGATTTCTGAGCTGATTCTCAGCCCGTTGAACCATGTTGAATGTTCCTTCTATGGCCAACTAGTAACATTGGACTTGAACCTGGAGCTTCTGATCCAGCAGTAGCAATGCCACCACTGTGCCACAAGACCTCTTTACTCACTTCTAAATACAAGAAGACAAATTGGGCAACTAACCATTGGTTTGACATGAGTATAAAAAAGATGCCTGAAGGAAGAAATAATTGGAAATGCAATATATGAATGTTTAGAAACAGAAACACACAATGGATTACCCAACATAGCATCATTAAAAAAATTATGACTCACAAATATATGATTATGTTTTCTGCAGAAGTCATCATAGAACATAGAACAGTACAGTACAGGCCCTTCGGCCCTCGATGTTGTGCCAAGTTTTGTCCAAACCCAAGATCAAGCTATCCCCCAGCCTATCATTCTGGTGTGCTCCATGGTGCCAAATAATGACGATGGATGAGGAAAATCCAGTCAGGATTAACTACCTAGACTTCCAAAATACTTCCAATAAGGTACTTCACAATTAGCTTCACTGCAGGATCAAATCTTCTGGTATTGGAGTCAATAGATTGGGGTGGATTGAGAAGTGGCAAAAAGAACGTAGGCTAAAAGAACTTACAGATGGATTTTTAGCTATTTGGAGGCTAAGGATCACTGCTAGGAAGGTTATTCTTTACCATTGCCATTGGTGATACAGAAGTTGGGGGCATAATCTTCCTGTGCAGATTTTTCTAAGATCTGTACAGGTATTAAGAATCTAGACAATGCTAAACAGCTTCAAACAGATCTTAGCATGTTGGGAGATTGGGGTTGATGTACGCTCCAGGAACTGCATGCAATTTAGGGATAGCATAGTGGCATAGTAATTAGCACTGCTGCCTCACGGTGCCAAGAACTTTGTTTCAATTCTAGACTTGGTGACTGTGTGGAGTTTGCACGCTCTCTCTGTGTTTGTGTGGGTTTCCTCTGGGTTTTCCATTTTCTTCCCATTGTCCAAAGATGTGCAGGTTAGGTAGATTAGCCATGATATAAAAAAGGGACTCGAGATTATTTTGGCAGATAAGGCAAAGGAGAATGCAAAGAGCTTCTTCAAATACATAAAGGCCAAAAGAGTAACTAGGGATAGAGTATGGTCTCTTAAGGGTCAACAAGGTCATCTACGTGAGGATCAATACAAGATGGGTGAGATCCTAAATGAATATTTCTCATCAGTATTCACTGTTGAGAAAAGCATGCATGTTAGGGAACTTGGGGAAATAAATAGTGATATTTTGAGGAACATCCATATAACAGAGGAGATGCTGGAAGTCTGAAAGTGCATCAAGGTAGATAAATCCCCAGGATCTGATGAAGTGTATCCCAGGAATTGTGGGAGGCCAGGGAGGAAATTGTGGGTCTCCCAGCAAAGATATTGGAATCATTGATAGTCACAGATGAAGTGCCTGAAGATTGGAGGGTGGCAAATATTGTGCCTTTCTTTAAAAAGAGCTGCAGGGAAAAGCCTGGGAACTATAGGCTGGTGAGCCTCACATCTGTAGTGGGTAAGTTGTTAGGAAGTGTTTTGAGAGACAGGATCTACAGGCATTTAGGGACGCAAGGACTGATTAGGGACAGTCAGCATGGCTTTTTGAGCAGAAAATCATGTCTGACAAATTTGATTGAGTTTTTTGAAGGGGTAACTAAGAAGGTAAATGAGGGCAGTGCAGTTGATGTTGTCTACATGGACTTTAGCAAGGCCTATGACAAGGTACACCATGGAACGTTGTTGCACTAGGTTAAATATCATGGGAGCCAGGGTGATGTAGCTAAATGGATGCAAAATTGGCTTGGTGACTGAGAGTGTGGTCAAAGGTTGTTTTTCAAACTGGAGGACTGTCACCAGCAGTATGTTTCAGGGACCAGTGCTGGGTCTACTGTTATTTGTCCTTTATATTAATGATTTGGATGAGAATATAGGTGGCATGGTTAGTAAGTTTGCAAATGACATCAAGATTGGTAGCATAGTGGACAGTGAAGAAAATTATCTAGGATTGCAATGGCATCTTGATCAATTGGGCCAGTGGGCTGATGAATGGCAGATGGAGTTTAATTTAGATAAATGCAAGGTAGTGCATTTTGGTAGATTGAACCAGGGCAGGACTAACTCAGTTAATGGTAAGGTGTTGGGGAGAATTATAGAACAAAGAGATTGAGGGGTACATACTCATAGCTCATTGAAAGTGGAGTCACAGGTGGACAGAGTGGTGAAAAAGGCATTTGGTATGCTTAGTTTCATTGTCAGAACATTAAATACAGGAGTTGGGATGTCTTGTTGAAGTTGTACAAGTCATTGCAAGGCCACACTTGGAATACTGTGTACAGTTCTGGTCACCCAATTATAGAAAGATATAATTAAATTGGAAAGAATACAGAAAAGATTTACTAGGATGCTACCGGGACTTGATGATTTGAGTTATAAGGAGAGGCTGGATAGTCTGAGACTTTTTTCTCTGGAGCGTAGGAGGCTTAGGGCAATCTTACAGAGGACTATAAAATAACGAGGGGCATAGATCTTTTCCCAAAGGTAGGGGAGTCTAAAACTAGAGGGCATAGGTTTAAGGTGAGAGGGAAGAAATCCAGAGGGGCAATTTTTTCACACAGAGGGTGGTGAGTGTCTGGAACAAGCTGCCAGGGGTAATAGTAGAGGCGAGTACAATTGTGTCTTTTAGAGAGCATTTACACAGTTACATGAGTAAGATGGGTATAGAGGGATATGGGCCAAATGCAGGGCAAGTGTTACTAACTTAGGGGTTTAAAAGAAAAAGGTGGCATGGACAAGTTGAGCCAAATGCGTGGAGTTTGCATGCTTTCCCTGTGTGTCTGTGTGGATTTTCTCTAAATGCCTGTAGACCCTGTCTATCAATGCTGTAAACCTCTATGACTCTATGACTCACGTAGTATCCAAAGTTCTGTAGGTTAGATGGATTGGCAATTATAAATGTGCAGGGTTGCAGGGATGGAGCAAGGAGGATGGGCAAGGAGGATGCTCTTTCAAAGGGGCGGTGCTGATTTGATGAGCCAAATGGCCTCCTTCTGCACAGTAGGGATCCTATGGTTAATCCCAGTCTTGTCCACTGCAAGTTCTGGCACTAGAGAGCTGCTGGCAGTCTGATAGACTGGCAGCTCTTCAATCAGGACTTTCTCCTGTGGCCAGTTGATGCTAATTCGAGTGAAATGGCTGCGGGGCAAGCAGAATCAGGGGTGATTTGTTCCACTCTAACTTCAGGTGGTGGGACAGGAAGCCCCACCACACTAAAAGTCCTGGCCCTTGTTTTCACCTCTCTCAGGAGATCGTATGGATTTGGTTGGAGTGGAGAATGTATAATTTTTCACCATTATATGTAATAGGTTGGATGATGAAACAATCATATGTTGTTTGTATGTCATATAAAAATGTCATATAAGCTTCATGGAGGGACTGGGGCTAAATTACAAGGTGGCACAGTGGGTAGCACTGTTGCCTCACAGTGCCAGGGAACCTGAGTTTGATTCCCAGCAAGGGTCACCATTTGTACGGAGTCTGCACATTCTCCCCGTGTCTGCATGGGTTTCCTTTGCCTGACCTGCTTTCCTTCCCCAATCCAAAAGACATGCTGGTTAAGTGCATTGGCCATGTTAAATTCTCCCTCAGTGTACCTGAACAGGCACCGAAGTGTGGCGACTAGGGGATTTTTGCATAACTTCATTGCTAATGTTAATGTTAGCCTACTTGCAACATTAATAAATAAACTTAAACTTAGAATATGTTGAACTGAAACAGGCCATTCACCCATCCTTATGCATCTCCTCCCATCCCATCTGCTGTATCTGAGCCTTTCAGCAGATCTTTAAATGAACCAAGGTGCAAAAGAAAATATCCAAAGTATGCTTTAGGTTATATATGAATGCAAAAATGTATATGGTACAATGCTAATATATCAGCACGCACAATCAAATATAACTTAGAACTTATTAAATGTTGCAGTGTTGCTCCAGAACAATCAGACCAACAACTGCCAGCATCAGACACACTGCTCAAATTAACAAGATCTCCACCACGGCCTGAGGAGGGTGCCACCTCTGCACCACTAGCTATATCAAAGCTGAGGCTGTTGGGAACACTCAGCAAGTTAATCAGCATCTGTGAAGTGAACATGTCAGGTAGTAGTTACAGACCCTTCCTATAACTCCCACTTCCTCTTTGATGAGATGTGGTGATTGAAAGGAGGGGCAGTTTGGTGTTTGGAATGTGGACCCACCTCCACAGCATTTGTTAACAAGTAACCTATACCTTAAGCATCGACCACTTTTCGGCCTTTTGGCTAAGATCAAGTGTAGTATCGACACGCTGTGCTTGGTTGAAGTCATTAGGTTACATTTCAGCTTCATTTAGAGCAATTTTTAAAAGTTGCATCTTGGCTTTTTGGCTAAGATGCAAATGAGATCAAGTCTTGGAGGAGGAGCTATGCCTCCTCCAATCAGCTTGGAACATGTAGATCAAGCCCGGGACAGGAGGTGAGAGCCCTGTCTTGTCAGCTCGGATCTGGAATGTCTCAACTTGTTGAGACTCTGAATTGGACTTGATTGGATTGAATTGGAATTTAAAAAATTAAAAATACCTTAAGCATTGATTTTCTCTTTTTGTTTAATTAGGTTGCAGTGTTGCTGGAGCTTAATTTGCATTTCTAGCTTCTGGCTATTCCATTTGTCTTATTGTCTACATTGCAGCTATTCACATTCTCTGAGTCTTATAAATGAATGTAATTTTTCTCATTATAGCTTCTTTTTGCCTCAGTTAATATGATCCAATAAATTTTGTTGCGCTTGTTTTTGTTACTTTCCGGCATTACCTCATTTGTGAGTTTTTGTTACTTTCTCTCCCCTTTGTTTTGTGCTTTTTCAGTGTTGTTTATCTAGTGATATCCACCAGTTCCAATGAAAGGTCTACACCAGGACCATTAATGTGTCAGTGCTCTCCACAGATATGGGCTGACCTGCTGAGTGCTTCAAGTGCTCTCTTCTTTTGTTCCTGGTATCCAGCAGCTGCAGTTCTTTGGCTTTCTCCCCACCACTAAGTACATGTCCGTTGCCTAGCAATTTACAGACAATGTCTCGCCATCAACACAATTCATTTTTAGAAACCGCGATTTACTCAGAGCAGGAATGTTCTTTTGGGTCATGAGGTCATTTATAAACATCAAGTAATATTTATGAAGGGATTTTTCCGTCACTACTTTTACACCCAGGAGTTGTTGATGCATTCCATCATCACCCTGAAAGAAAAACTCACCAACAAATTGCACTTCATTTTTTAAATAAATAACATAGTAACCCTGAGGTGTGAGGAGAGTCTTCAAACCATCATAATTGATAATGCTAGAAAGCCAAAGGCTGGAATTTTACTGCCCCGCCCGCCACAGGAATTGGAGTGGGGTGAGGGGTGGAACATGAAAGGTCAATTGATCTCGGGAGAGATTTTATGCTTTTGGGGTGAGTGAGGCCATAAAATCCCACCCAAAATTGATGATTGTTAAAATAACAAATTACACAACAGTTAAATTGAAGTGATTTTGATGAAGTAATTCTGTAAACCTCTATAGAAAGATTAAAGAAACGAAGTCACAAAACATCAGAGCAATGATTGAAAACTTGTGACTGAAATTTGACTAGAGTTCAAGCCATTTCAAAATATTCTGTGATTACAGTATTCTTATAACTGACGACATAATCACCTAAAAATAATTATTTAATGCAGATTTTTTTATTGAGACATTTGACACAGCAAGTGATCACTTGCCCAACAATCATACAAGACTAGACACCGAGAGGCCTGATTTATTAACCTCCAAATCCATTCACTTAAGTCATGTCACTCTCACTAAAAGCAATATCCTCTTGCATAGCATCATAAATACACAATATCAACAACTTCAGTCAGCAATTTGGACATCACAATTTACCTAGTAACAGTGACGCAAATCTCATAATCTAATGGCAGTTTCAACTGAGAATGAAAGTACTGGCTCTGAAAGTAATTTACAGTTTTATAGTTGGCTTTCAGTGCTCATGTGGGGTCCTCACACACAGTGAGTTGAATGCATGCTTCTGAAACAGAGTATCCAATTGATTTTGTCCTTAGATACTGGAACTTCACACTAGCCTCACAATTATCAGTGATCAAAGTGGCTTTTCTACTTGGCAATGGCTAGGATTTTCCAATTCTCCCACAGTTTATTTTCCAATGGCAGAGGCAGCTTGCCATTGGCTGCTGTCCTGCCAAAGTCAATGACCATTGCTCACCAGTCACCCTACTCAAAGAACCCACCACGGATGGGTTGACGGGACCAGAAGAGCCCGCTGATGAGAAGGGCTGGGAAGTCTTGCCCAATGACATTGTTCAGTCAAGGTAATACATCCTTTCCACATAAAAAACATCAGTCTTCCATCGTCTTGTTATTTCTCTAGAATATAGATTAAGGGACTGAACCATCAAAACTGCAAGGAGACGCACTTGGACTTTTCAATTACAAGTAGATTTTTTATTTCCCAATAATGCTAGCACAAGTAATAAGTCATTTGCTACTTACTCCTTATTCCCATCTGATGAAGTACATTTTTTATTCATTCTGCCTTGTTCCAGTATAATTTGATTATTAAATTTTATATTTTAAAACTAACCCTGAAAAGGCTACTCAAGAATCACCTAACTCCTATTGTGAAGTGAAATACACCCTGGTCTCCAGAGGAACAAAAGGAACCATCCAGGTGGATGTTGGCTCAATGCCTTTTCCTGAAAATGGTTCAAAAAGATCATTTCAAATTGAATGTGTCAATCAATACACATGGACTAGCTGTCACAAACTCCCAAGATGTGAATGCCGCAGCACAGGATATATAATGGACCACCCACCTTACTTAGAAAACACTTTATGCTTGAGAAGTATTGTATGATGAGATAGTCATGCCTTCTGTTTGGTTTTAAAACCGTCATAATCTGCTCTGCACAGACAGAGTTCCTTCAGAAAGCCATTGAACCAGCTGCCAGTCATCTAAGCAGCCACGATAATAAACAGCTTTACCTTGAAAGTGCAAGAACTCCCACAAGCCTGTTGTAACTTTGAGCTCACCTGAGGACCAACCTCCTGGACTTTTGATTACAGGAGACCACACAGCTCACTCAGGATTTTGTTCTTTACAAGACCTTCAGTGCAACTAAAGCATCTGAGGATTAAATAACTTCACAGCATGGCATTTTCACACCCTTCAAGAGCATTTTCTTCTATTAAGAAAATCATAACTTCTACACTGTAGGTTAAGGCTGTTGCTACGGTGTAAATGTTATAGGTTTGAATTTTGTGCTGAGTTCAAATGGTCCCACTGGATTCCGGTATTACCTCACTTGTGAGGCAATGACACAGTGGTATTGTCGCTGGAGTAGTATTCCAAAGACCCAGGGTAAATCTCTGGGGACCTGGGTTTGATTTCTACCATGGCAGATGGTGAAATTTGTATTCAATAAAAAATATGGAATTCAAAATTTAACGATGACCATGTAACCATTGCCAACTGTTGTAAAAATCATCTGGTTCACCAACGCCCTTTAGGGAAGGAAATCTGCCGTCCTTACCAGGTTTGGTCTACATGTGTTTCCAGACCCACAACAAATTTTAAGATGACTCTTAAAATGCCCTCTGAAATGGCCTAGCCAGCAATTCTGCTCAAGGGCAATCAAGGATAGATAATAAATGCTGGCCCAACCAGAGATGCTCACATCCCACGAATGAATTTGAAGATTAGCATTTAACACTACTGGTGAAAATGGAATCTTAGGAAATGGATTTAGGTCCAACCATCATTTTTGGAGGAACATGGTGTGTCTATTGTTCGGGGCCAGATTACGTACTCAAAAGTATATTATGAAATTAGCTGAGACCCAGTTATTTTTGATTTTGGCATTACTGTGAGCGTAAGATGTTTCACTCCTGGTATGATTCTATTGATCCATGAGCAAACTTTGATTAAAACAAACTTTTTTTGACACACAGTTAAATTATATCAAAAAGAGTTAGTATTGCTTTTAGCAATTGAAATACTTAAACATGACAGGATATAATTTTTAACTGCTAAGTCTCTCTATTAGTTTTAATTTAAGTAATATCTCCATAGACATAAACTTCCTCAGAAACAGCTAGCAAGACATACAGGCTTGAGTTACCAGTCCTCTAGCCTTTTAACCCATCTGTATGGAGACTTGTCTTCTGACTCTCAGACAACAGCCTCTAGAAAATGACGTGAAAGAGAGAGGGAGAAAACACCTCTTGCCTTTTCCAGGTGTCTGGAGAGAGACGCCGCTTTTTAGGAGAACCCAGACTTCAATTTCTGAAAAGAATGAGCTACTGCTTTGTTCAAACTCAAAAAGTAACTGCCTGCTTTTCTTCTCTCTAAGCCTAGCTCCACCCATTCACATGATTTTCTTCTTGTCAATCAAATTAATTAAACCCTACTCTGAAACCCAAGGGAACAATCCCAAGAATAACAAAAATGCATTAAGATTAAAACAAACAGTCCAATTATTAGGAGCAATTATCTTTCTGTGTGCTCAGCATGTGGAATGCCAGTTGTAGACATTTTGGAATAATTTAAACAGGGTAATCTTATAAACACAGCCTTCACCAGAAACATGATTTAAATATATTTCTTAAAAGCATGGCATCATCACATCATGACTCATGAAAATTCAGGTTTCCCTCTGAGTCAGATAGAGAGATTTGGAGAGGAAGACCAAACACAATTGCTGCTTTGCCCAGCAAGGAAAAGGCTGTGTTTGTGCTAACCACCGAGCAGAATTCTAGTGAGGAGAGATTCACTGGAGGGTGCTTTGATGTTGGAAGTCAGTTTGATTATACTCAGTAGATTGAATGAAGGAACTTTTGAAAGGACACTGGAAACTCACACTGGCATGACAGGAAGAAGATGAACTGTTGAACAGCTGGGAGAACTTTGGAAATTTAACTGTAAGGCTACATACTCACTGAAAGTGTGGAGTAACATATAAACATTGTTTTGGTTTTCAGTTGTGTTAATTAGTAATGTAGCAAGTGCCTTTTCTTAGCATAGTGTATTATTGCCTACAAAGTAGTGTGTGTTTAATGTTGATTTTTGTTTGTTTATTCAGTAAAAGTCTTAAAACATGAAAACATTGCCATGCAATTATTTCCACCAGTCACTGGAAAATTCATATCTGTTTTTAAGAGTTATCAATCTCTAAAGGGAATCATAAGGGCTTCCAGAAATTTTATCAACAGCTGATGACACTTTCAGTTAGAATGCCATATGTTTCCCTTCTCCAGCGTTGGATTTGTTGGATGGTTATTGAATTTATTCCACAAAACAGAAATAGAGATCGTTTCTATAGCCTTTGGCGAATTCATTTGCCTTTTCATGTAAGACAAGGTTGGTTAGTCCAGGGAAGTTAACTAAGCAGGCTTACTAGAGCATGTCGAATTTGATCTAAGCAGCAGTTTCTTCTGGTTAAGACGTATTTAGGTTGGGAAGTTGAATTAATGTGAATTAAGAATTCTAAAATAGTTTAAATTTTTTTTAAAGCTTATTTATTAGTGTCACAAGTAGGCTTACATTAACTCTGCAATGAAGCTACTGTGAAAATCCTTGAGTCACCACACTCCAGAGCCTATTCAGGAGAATTTAATATGGCCAATGGGAGGAAACCAGAACACTCAGAGGAAACCCACACAGACACGGGGAGAACATGCAGACTCCGCACAGACAGTGACCCAAGCCGGGAATCAAACCTGGGTCGCTGGCGCTGTGACACAGCAGTGCTAACCATTGTGTCCCAGTGCTGCCCCTCATTTGAATGCAATAGAGTTTGAAGTTTTATTTTCTCCATTATTTCAATTTAAATTGCCAAATGATTCAAATTAAGCAACTACTATAACATTCTAACCTCTGATGGTCCTGATTGTGCCAGTTTTGTTGTGTAATCTATCCTAATTACCAACAGATGGCACTGCAAAATATTACATCAACTAACTGCAGTGACAATTACTGACATATGGTTTGAGAGGAGGTTAGCATTGTTTAAACTGCATAAAATTGATCTACATAATTCATGCATTTTCTCTAATCTAATATTTTTTAATCTATTGAATTTACATCTTCTTATCATATTCTTCCCTTGTGACAGGAAAAGATCTATGTCTGATGAATACAGTGTGTAGTTAGGGATTGAATCTGTTGGTTTTGTTCCAGCTTATTACCAAATTGGCTTTGACCATTCCACCAGGAGACAGATTGAAACAGAATTACAAATCATAATCAATTGTATAGGTGAAGAAATCACTGATAGTAATTATAGAATCCTACACTGCAGAAGGCCTAACGAGTCTGCACCAACCACAATCCCACCCAGGCCCTATCCCCATAATCCCATGCATTTATCCTAGCTGTCCCCCTGTCACCATAGGGCAACGTAGCATTGCCAATCCAACAAACCCACGCATCTTTGGACTGTGGGAGGAAACCAGAGCACCTGGAGGAAACCCACACAGACATGGGGAGAATGTGCAAACTCCATGCAGACAGTGACCCAAGCCAGGAATAAAACCCAGGTCCCTGGCACTGTGAGGCAGCAGTGCTAACCACTGTACCACTGTGCCAACTCGAACCACTATTGCTTCAGTAAACATGAACGTGCCTGTGGATTTTTTTTCAAAAGGGTCAGGATTAGAATCGAGTTGGTTGACCTTGACTATCAATAAAATATATTTAGAATGACATTGACTGATATGTTGCTGCATTGACATACTTGTCTTTGATTGTTGTTTTTCGCCACCTATTTCTGTAACCTCCTTTTGTCCTATGTTCACTTGACAGCTTTCCATTCTTTTGTTTCAGTCCTCTTATGCAAATCTCCATTCCGTTACCCCACACTGGCCACAGGGCCTTTAATCCTTTGTCTCTGAATCTCTAATTTCCTCTCTAAACACCTTGACCTCAACACTTTTATTCCTCCTCCAAAAACATCCTCAAAATCAATCTCTTCAACTACATTTTTGGCTGCACTTCCTGATCTCATTTTTCCTGGCACAGCATCAATTTCCCATTATTCTATCTATAGTGTCCAAAACATTAGAGACACAGTGTTCATGGTGAATTCTATTCTTGTTTTCTGTAGCATAGTTTATAATAAAGCACTGAGTCTCAAAGCATCTACTTTTGCTAAGGAGGATAACAACTCTGAATCAATAATTATGAGGCCATTTATGCTTCTTTTCAATATATGCTTAGCACTGAGGTCTCGAAAATGCCCTTCACCATTTGGAATAATCTGAATAAACTAGAGACTACCTGGTACATAATAGGCATCATCACAATACCAGATCTGATGTGACCACAATGGGCTGCATGATGGCATAGCAGTTAGCACTGCTGCCTCACAGCACCAAGGACCTGGGTTCAATTCCAGCCTTGGGTCACTATCTGTGCAGAGTTTTTACATTTTCCCCATGTCTGTGCTGGTTTCCTCTGGGTGCTTTTGTTTCTTCTCACAGTCCAAAGATGTGCAGGTTAGGTTAAATTGCTCCTCAGTGTCCCAAGATGTGTAGGTCAGGGAGAGCAGCAGGCTAAATACATGGGGTTACAGGGATAAGGTGGGATACTGTTGGTGACAGCAGACTCAATAGGCTAATTGGCTTTTTTCTGCACTGTAGGGATTCTACTGTGATCATGCTGAACACAATTATGTATTGCTTTCAGAGAAACTGCCTTCCTACTCCAGGATCATCTTGGAAAATAAAGGTGTCTGCGGTTCCTTCTTCCTGCCTCTTCAAACCATTTTCCTCTTCCGTTAGCCTCAGTTGCAAAATCAATTGTGAAAAGATCATAGATGTTTCATCATTTCTAAGACTGAGGGCATTCTTGCAGCTCCTCAGCTGTTCTGACCCGTTTTGTCCCCTCTACTGCTCCTCACCACCCCAAATCTCCTGTCCACCTGACAATCTACACTGGCTGCTATTTCCAAATGATTTAAAACAAATTCAACCAGCTTGGTTAGACATGGCCTACTTTTCACACATCCATATGGACTTAGTTGACCAGCTGACACTTTCTTTAAGTGCTCAGAAACTCTGCTTTCCCAAGATTGAAGTTAAGCTGACAACTTCGTTTTGTTTAGAGCAGTGAAGGCTAAAGGAGGACATAATTGAGGTTTATAAGATAATGAGGGGTAGGAACAGGAATAGGAAACAGCTGTTCTCCTTGGTTGAGGAGTCAATCATGAGAGGGTATAATTTTAGGGTGAGGGGCAGGAGATTCAGAGAGGATTTGAGAAAATACTTTTTCACCCAAAGGGTGGTGGGAATCTGGAACACACTGCCTAGAGAGGTAGTGGAGGCCGGGAACCTTACAACATTTATAAAGTATTTGGATGTGCATTTGAAATATCATGGCATTCAAGTGCAGGAAAATGGGATCAGCACGCTAGAAGTGATATATATGGTCACGGCAAACTCAAAGGGCCTTTTCTGCACTGTATAACTCTATGGGCTGGATTTTACAACCTCAATCCAGCCCGGGGCCAATGGAGATTTCCGTTCTGTGAGCCTCACCTGCCCCGGAATTGGGGCAGGCGAGGCGGTGAAATCCCAGCCTATGACTATAACTCTATGACTAACTCTGAGTTAGTTGGTTTCTTCCTTCCTTCTTTCATTAAAAATGGATAGGCAAATTCCAATTTTTCAATCCAAAGGCACCATTCCTGAAACTGGGCCACCAACAGGTTTCAAGCCTTCAGTGTTTCTGCTCCGTTGCAAGAACTGCAGTATGTTCACAAATGTGAATGTGCTGTAAAACATCCCACTCTACTGCTATCATCAGTTTTACTGACGGGCCATTCAAGAGCTCAGTTTAACATTTCATGCAAAGATGTTCACTGAACAGTGTTCCGTGAAGTTTCCCTTGTCATCAGTCTCATTGCAAATGTTACGGTGTTTCAGGACATCACAGGATTACATTTTATTCTACAGAGTAAGGTGGATAGAGGTGATACCAGCTAAATATTAAGATCTTGATTAAAGAGTCATTTGACTCATGTTGGCGCTTACTCTGCTACCGTTAATTTACTGGAACACTCAGGAGGAATTGCCACCATTGGAAATAGGATCTCAATGACCCATTTCTCCTGAGAAAGCAATTGAATAATGGAAATGTGAAATGATTCAGACTTCACTCAAATCTCAGGGTTCCTGTAATAACTCAGGAAGCCAGCTGGAAAGGAACAATGTTTTATTCAAAAGATAGAGGCTGAGGGGACAACCTGATAGAAGTCTACAAAATTATGAGAGGCATAGATAGAGTGGATAGTCAGAGGCTTTTTCCCAGGGTGGAAGGTTTGACTACAAGAGCGCACAGGACCAAGGTGAGAGGTGGTAAGTTTAGGGGAGATGTGCGAGGAAAGTTTTTCACACGGAGGATAGGGGGTGCCGGGATTGCACTGCCAGTGGAGGTGGTGGAAGCAGGCATGTTAGCAATGTTCAAGTTGTGTCTTGATGGGCACATGAACGGCAGGCAAACGGAGGGATAGAAATCATATTGGCCTATTGGTGGGCTGAAGGGCCTGCTCCTGTGCTGTATTGATCTTTGTTCTAAACCATAATCCTGTGGTGCATATACATGTGTCCCATCCAGGATGATAGAACACTGGACCCGCTCAGGAGTTTACCTTATCAAGGGCTCGGGAAATGAATTCCACCTAAGTTACCACGGGAACTCATATTCTACGAGTTCCTCGGGGAGGTCAACTTAGGATTCCCCACGTAAATCCTGAGAGTTATTACAGTTTCATTTTAGGTGTCAGCTTGTCACTCTCAGCTCTGCCGGAGAACATGGAGGATTTAAGCCTTACTCCAAAGCACATAATCTAGGTAGACACTTGAGCACAGTGCTGAATTACAGCCACGTTGTTGCCCTTCGTTTGAGATGTTTATCTGAGTATTGTCAGCTGAGTACTGAGTGAAGGAATGGTGCTTGCTGTTCACTTCATCTATAATGTTTCACCAAGTTTTAATGGGTATTTGAGCAGTGATTTTCACTAACCCAACACAATATCCCCCTTAAGACACATGTGACATGTATGAGCAAAGCAAGAAACCGTGACACTTTCAATCCTATCAGAGTAAAGATTCCTCACAGAAGTAGAATTTAAACCAGGAAATGTGAAATCAATTTAAATTTTAGTTTTTATAAAATAAATCTCTAGCAATTATTCACTTCTGAAGGAATGAAGCTCCATATTTGTAAAATTAAATTTTGGGGGTTGGAAATGTTGTTTGCCAATAGTTACTACTTACCACACTGTTACAACTTCAGTATTACCTGACTGCACCAGCTCTAACAGTTTGTGGTGTCTTTATTGGGGAATCAGTAGACAAGTATGGCAAATTCACACCACTGATTGATTTCAATGCCAAGCTCGTTGGCAAGACCTATTACAGCGCTCCCTGTGGAGGAGTGAGGTATTTCTGACAGCAGCTTTTGGATTCTGGCATTTAATCTGTACGCCAGGAGTGCTGTCAGTGTTATTCCACAACAATGGTGAGTGCTATTAGCCTCACTATTACTAATTACACAAGATCCGAGCCATTATCCGGGTTTTTATCTCGTGCCTGTGGTGCAGCTTTGTCATGCAAACATGAATTGGCTGCTGTGTTTTCACATATTATAATAGTGACTACCTTTCAGTAGCTCTGAAGTGCAGTGGGATATTCCCACTCATGAAACATAACAATTAAGTTATAGTTTGTTCCTTCTTTTCTGTTGGAGAGTCATGACAGGGCGCTCCATGTCTCAAGTACACTACCATCTCTGAGGTATTCGCATCAGTCAAACCATTCTAAGAAATGTTCAATGCTAAAAAATAGACTGAATAGTACTGTCATTGCCATGCACTTTAATCCATAAATTTTTCCTCATTCTCCTCTGTAAAAGTTTTAAGTTACCAATTTTTACAGATGTACCAAAAAAGCATCCTTTCCAGATGCATCACAGCTTGGTATGGCTCCTGCTCTGACCAAGATCACAAAAAATTACAAAGGGTTGTGAACATAGCCCAGTCCAACACGACAACCAGCCTTCCGGCCATTGACTCCATCTACACTTCCCGCTGCCAGCATAATCATATTCTCTTCCATCAGGAAAAAGATACAGAAGTCTAAGATCAAGTACCAACCTATTCAAGAACAGTTCTTTCCCTGTTGCCATCAGACTTTTGAATGGACCTACCTTATATTAAGTTGAACTTTCTCTACACCCTACCTATGACAGTAACATTACATTCTGCATCTTCTCCTTTCCTTCTCCATTATCTGCTTCATGAACACTATGCTTTGTCTGTGTAGCACGCACAAAAAAATGCTTTTAGCTGTATCCCAAAAATGTGACAATAATAGATCAAATCAATAATAGGACAAAATACGTTGATGATATATTGCTAATTGTGTAACTCCAAGTAATACTGCAGCAATAAAATACAAAAGAATGCTGACAATAGTTTATAATGTTAGACCATGAATTCCAAAATATTTATTTTCTGAAAGGTGATGTCCAAATACTTCTTACCTGGAAAATGTATTGCACACTGTTTCTCTGGAAATATAATTTGACAAGTTAATCTTTGTTTCTTTTGCCAAAGAAACTTTGATTACTATGCATCCAGCTGAGAGGCAGCACAAGGATTCTGTGCTACTGACTATAAAATCTGTGCAGATGTGTCCAGCACATTGCGCTGTAATGTGGAAGAAAGGTGGAGCTCACAAAGGGCAAAACCTGGCTGCCAGAAAAGCTTCTTGCTAAATACACAAATCATTGAGACAAAGCCCACTTGGCCTCATACCATTGTGGTTAAAACTTCAAATAGGTTTCTGGTAATGTTTATTTTATTTTCTCTGAAGCAAAACTGTTAGTTTAATTTCTTGCTAACAGTGTCACAGCAGAGACTGCAGTGTTTGCAAGGGATTTTTGTCTGCTTGGCCAGAGTGTCTAGACTTCAAGAAGTCATAGAATCAAGACCTGTTTATACTAGAATAACTGTCTGAAGAGCATCCTTTTGGCTTTGTTTTTTGGCAAAGACATTTATAGTTAATATGTTTCCATCCTGTAGATATCTTTGAGTGAGAGAAATATTCACCATCAATAACTCACACTAATCAAAATGTAGGTATAGATTGGGTTTTGTCCCTGTCTATTCTGCTCAGGGCTCGTTCCTTACCCCCATTTTGCCCTGGTAGCCAGTTCATTTTTTTCCCAAGATGATGCTGGAGCAAGGCAACTTCTTGCAAGCTGTGCCCAGCATATCTTCTAATTCTATCTTTTACTCTCGTTCTATGCTTCTAAAACTTCACTCTAACTTTTTTTTAAACTTGCTAACCACCTTTTAATTCTCTTACAGATTTGGCAATCCTTAGGACCCTGGAGACAAACAGCTTAAAAAGATACAAAAATCTGAGGACACAACTCAAGCCCTGTAACCATCAGACTTTTGAATGGACCTACCTCACTTGAAGTTGATCTTTCTCTACACCTTGGCTATGACTGTAACACTACATTCTGCACTTTCTCCTTTCCTTCTCCACGAACGGTATTTTTTGTCTGTATAGTGCACAAGAGACAATACTTTTCACTGTATACCAATACATGCGACAATAACCAAATCAAATCAAATTTTCTGCCCCCATGTATTTTCTAATTTATAAGCAGGCACAATCGTTATGAATTTTGTGTTCTGCTCTCCTGAAGTTGAAGGTTTAATTGAATACTGTGCAATGTGACCCAGGCACTCTCAAATGCCTCAGTTCCTTGACCATTCTCCCTTAACAGCAGCAAACATGCTGTTATGGTCATTGGGCACCAATCAGGAATGGCCCCAGTTAAATTTAACCCTCCCCAATCCAGCAGCACAGAGACAATTTCTGTATTATTTCGCGCGATTGAGATCAACTATTTCAACGCAAGCAAACTGAGCACTCTGCATCCCTGTTCCACTTGCTTCATATTTAAATCCATACACTGGTTTATTATGTATTAATGCTCTGATAGAAATATCTTTGAAGTAATGGTTTGCTTCTTCAAGAGAGCTCAGCATTTCATGAAGAATGATTTTGCGTTAATCCAGAAGGAACACTTCCAGTGTAGACAATAAAGATATAACAAAACTTACTCCAAGTTATAAATCAAAGAAAAGGTTTAATAAAGAAACTCCATTACTCCAAACTTGAGGCCTCATCCTGGGTCATTCCAACCAATGTAACAACTCCCAACAGATTCTTATTTATTCTGAGTCAGCTGGTCAGCTGATCATCGCATCATTTCGTACGTGATTTACTAGGTCAGCTGGTCTATACAGCTTGTTACCATTGGTCCATTACAATATATCCAAGATTATCACCGATTACATTCCAACTTTTTGAAGTGCAGTAACTGCTTTTATGCTGACAAATACTGTGGATGTTTTGTGCATAATGTGCTCTCAAAATTACCAGTGAAATGAATGATTAATTTATATATTCTTGCTAGTTTTGGTTGATTACAACACTGTAGAACTCCCTTTCTTATGTTGGGTTATATCGATGGATCTGTGCTGACTCAAAAATGCACAGGAATTTTAGCCTAGCCAACAAGTTGCAGAAGATAGGATGATTCAATGTTGTCCTGTTACTTCAAGCCCTGAGCACTGGGATGGACATCTCCGCATCCATCAAGCGCTCAGGCAGTGCATCCCATTTCCTAACTATTTGCTGCATAAATAAGTTTTTCCTCATGTTGTCAATTTTTTGCCATCCACCATGTATCAGTGTTCTTTGGTTCGCAACCCTTCGCTAAGGGGAACCATTAAGGAACCAGCCAGGCTTCGCTAACATATCCATGTCACTGAAGTTTCTCACCCATGGAACCATTCTCATAAATCTTTCCTGCACCGTCTCTAATGCCTTCACATCCTTCCTAAATTGAGATGCCCAGAATTGAACAGAATATTCTAGTTGCGGCAAAACATATGTTTTATAAGGGATCATGATAACTTCCTTGCTTTTATGCTCGATGCCCCTGATTATAAAACCCAGGATCCTTTCAACACATTTTTAATCACATTCTTCATCTGCCTTGCCATATTCAATAATTTGTGCACATATGCCTCCAAGTCTTGTTTCTCCTGCAACCCCTTGAGAATTTCATCCTTTATATTATATTGCCTCTCCTCATTCTTCCTATAAAAATGCATCACTACAAATTTCTGTGCATTCATTTCTACCTGCCACATATCAGATTATTCATCCATTCTTTCTCTAGCCTCTTAACGCCTATCACTCGTGGTGGGGAGTCCCGCTGCCATTCTGCATGGGGATCAGTCTGGGCTGGAGGGAGGCCAGTGATCGGGGTGGCCTGGAGAGGCAGTGGGGGGATTGGTGGTATGCCAGAGAGAGGCCTGCCTTCCGGGGCGGGGGGGGGGGCGGCGTCGGACCCCAGAGGAGTCAGTGAGGAGAGGGGAGTTGCCGGGGTGAGGGGAGTAGGGATATCGCCAGTTCTGGCAGCAGGGTGGCTGGACTGGACATCGGGGTGCTCCAGGGTGGAGGGGGTCAGGGCTGGCCTGGGAATTGTCGAGGGGGCTGCAATTGGGCCATGGGGTGGGGGCTGGAGGGGGCAGCACTGCAGGGATCCCGGGTTGGCAAAGTGATCAAACTGGCCAGCAAATGGGGAATCTAACAGATTGGGTCACCGCGCACGTGCAGAGTTCCAAAACTGTCAGATTCTGGAGCGAATAGGCACCGCCCCCCACCCCCAGGTTTTTAAAGAGATTCACAATTGGGATCTTGGCAGTGCACAGAGTGTGGAGATTCAGATCTGAATCTGCATTGAGAAAACAGTTGTGATCTAGAACAGTTTTCCCACTAATTCAGCACTCTTGGGAGAATTGTTCCCAAGATTTCAACTTCAATCTTTAAAGGAAATCTTCAAGCATATAACCTGTCAGAAGCTGGAGCCAAAGAGGAAAAATGGAGCCAAGAAAGTCAATAATACCTCATTGAACATGATGCTGGGGAGTGATAGACCATTCTCTAGCACTGACAGAAAGAAGCTGACTGAAGACTTGGTCCATTTGGGAGTTCAGTAAGAAGTCTCACAACACCAGGTTAAAGTCCAACAGGTTTATTTGGCAGCACGAGCTTTTGGAGCACTGCTCCTTCGTCAGGTGAATGGGAGTTGTGTTCACCAACAGGACATATAAAGACACAAACTCAATTTACAAAATAATGGTTGGAATGCGAATCTTTATAGGCACTCAAGTCTTAAAGGTACAGACAATGTAAGTGGAGAGAGCATTAAGCACAGGTTAAAGAGATGTGTGCTGTCTCCAGCTGTTAGTGAGATTTTGCAAGCCCAGCCAAGTCTTGGGGGTTACAGATAGTGTGACATGAACCCAAAATCCCGGTTGAGGCTGTCCTCTGAGTGCAGAACTTGGCTATCAGTTTCTGCTCAGCAGTTCTGTGTTGTCTTGTGTTGTAAAGGCCACTTTGGAAAACACTTACTCAAAAATCAGAGGCTGAATGCCCATGACTGTTGAAGTGTGCCCCAACTGAAAGGGAACACTCTTGCCTGGTGATTGTCGAGCAATGTTCACTCATCCATTGCTGTAGCATCCACATGGTCTCCCCAATGTACCATGCCTCAGGACATCCTTTCCTGCAGCGTACCAGGTAGACAACGTTGGATGAGTTGCAAGTGTATGTACTGTGTACCTGGTGGTTGGTGTTCTCACATGAGATGATGGCATCTGTGTCGATGATCTGGCACATCTTGCAGAGGTTGCTGTGACAGGTTTGTGTGGTGTCATGGTCACTGTTCACTTGAAGACTGGGTAGTTTGCTGCGGACAATGGTCTGTTTGAGGTTGTGTGGTTGTTTGAAGACAAGAAGTGGGAGTGTGGGGATGGCATTGGTGAGATGTTCGTCTTTATCAATGACATGTTGAAGTCTCCGGAGAAGATATCGTAGATTCTCCATTCCGGTGAAGTACTGGACGACAAAGGGTACTCTGTCCATCGGGACAACATGCAAACTGCACACAGACAGTGATCCAAACCGGGAATCAAACCCAGATCCATAGCATGAGGAGGCAGCAGCGCTAACTACTGTGCCACCATGCCGTCCATAGAGTGACATTGATATCCACAGGCAAACAGCTGAACGTGCTGCAATTAAACATGGAAGTGATGGGGTCTGATTGCTGACTTATTCACGTTTTCTGGGATTTCACCCCGATCAATATCCAAATCCACGCACCTATCTTCATTAAAATGTTCCTTAGTTTTGTTGCATTCTTCGCAATTTTAGCCCTTGTCTCCTTTGCAGATTTTTTTTGACAGTTTTAAAGTTGAAAACTATGTGACTATTTTATATTTTAGTCACCTTACACAAAACTATAGTTGTTTTTGAAGTCATTACTTGAGATGGTCAAGCAGGAGAGTCTGTCAAAGTTTTCTCTTTCCAAGGCAGTCTGTGGCGTTTGGAATGAATTATCCATCCAAAGTATCCATGTTTTATATGGTGCAAGGAGAATCTTCCCATTGTTCACTCAACATTCAAGCACTTTTCCTTTCATTTTGAAGAAAGCAAAATTTCAAGATACAAGGTCAAAATTAATTAATATCTCTTCCTCTTTTGACATTTTATCAACACATTATAAGGCACACTGTGCTAGCAGAAACACACGTGAGTCCTTGTTGCCAACTTGAATTTCTTCTGTGTTATCTTTCTGTTCCATTGATGCCTCTCTTCTATATCTGTAAAAATATCTGTGACATCTTCTTTCCTCAGCCTTCACCTAATAGTGAAGTCAAAAAATGATCAGTGAAAATGCTGCAGAGTAGCACCATTTTAACAAGGATATAATGAATAGGATGGATAGCCAGAGGCTCTTTCCCAGCGTTGGAAGGGTTGATTACAAAAGGGCACAGGTTTAAGGTGAGAGGGAGTAAGTTTAGGAGAGATGCGCAAGATAGGTTTTTCACACAGGGGGTGATGGGTTCTTGGAATGCATTGCTGGTGGAGTTGGTAGAAGTGGCACATTAGCAATGTTCAACGTGTTTCTTGATAGCAACATGAACGGGAAGGGAACAGAAGGATAGAAACCAAGTATCAGTGCAGGTTTGATTGGCTGAAGGACCTATTCCTGTGCTGTATTGTTCTTTGCTTGTCTCGAACCAGGAAGCTCAGAGCCAGATTTGGATTACAGGGGGATTTTCCAGATTTTGAGTCCTGCGGTGTCAATGCTGGAAGTCTGAAATGAATCTTCCACATTTTTCTGTTTTTATTTCTTATTAAAACACATGTTTTCTCAATCATCAGTTCTGCTTGAGGTTACACCTGAAAATCACGATCTGTTTTACTTCCTGATCCGTATGCTTTATAAAAGGTCACTAGCTTCCAGTATAGTGTCCAGTTTTTGGATCCTTGTAGATTTTGGATCGCCAAAATCCTTGTAGCAGTTTTTAACAAAGACAATGCAAAAACATGTGTGGTAATTAAAACCACAGGCATTTATAGTATAGGCATTTATCTTCTCAAGTGCAATTAGGAAGGGGCAACAAATTCTGGCCTAGCACTGATAGCCATGAAAGTAAAACAAATGGAGATTACTCAGACTACCACCTCTTTCTTGGCTTTTTGATCTTACTTTGTCTACTCTTTATCTAATCTGCATACATCAGTAAGAGGAAGAAACCAGTATCTGACTTGATTCGTTTGATTTGATCTGATTTATTATTGTCACATGTATTGGTATTCAGTGAAAAGTATTGTTTCTTATGCACTGTACAGACAAAGTGTACCGTTTCTTAGAGAAGGAAAGGGGAGAGTGCAGAATGTAGTGTCGCAGTCGTAGCTAGGGTGTAGAGAAAGATCAACTTAATGCAGGGTAGGTCCATTCAAAAGTCTGATGGCAGCAGGGAAGAAACTGTTCTTGAATCGGTTGGTACATGACCTCAGAATTTTGTATCTTTTTCCTGATGGAAGTAGGACGAAGCGAGTATGTTCGGGATGAGTGCGTGCGTGTTTACTAATTCTAAACAATAAATGTAATAGAATACATTTTGAAAAGTACAAAGTTACTATAATGAATATTAATCCTCACATAGATAATGCAACGCAGTTTACTTGACTAATCAATTTAGATAGCTTTTATAATATAGAAAAGGATTAAGTCTGTTTGGGACCAGAATGTTTGTTATCTTTTCATGTGAGAAGCTTATTAATGGACACAGCAAACTGCAGAGCTAAAACTACTGACATGAAATATAGAGCATTAAAACCTATCAGCAGAACTGGCTTACGTAGTTTTACCCTTAGTGACGTATGTTGAGTCTGAAAGGCTTCGCTCAGCGGATTCTGTGTAACCAGGTTCATGCAGCTGAGATCCATTCATCAGACATTTGTCAGGATAGCTCTTCAGTTAATCTTTTAACTATTTATTTTTAATGATTAATGAAACTCAGTACAATGATTTTGTTCCCCGTTGTTGTAGGTTGTAAACAGACTTGGGGATGAGGAGGGTGATCTTATCAGAATTTGGCAATGTGTCAGTTCTGGCAAGAAAAGATGGAGTGAATCCCATCAATGACTCCATTGTAATTTCAGACCGAATCTTGAGGCTCATTGAGAAAACATTTTATGACTGTGAGAATCATGCTGCATCCAAGGAAGCCTCCCTCTGATTCACCTGCCCCAGCTTAACTGCTCCCTGTGAGAATTGTGGTGAGGCTTTCCTGGCTGCCATCCTCTGTAGTAGTTCTGCGGCATAGAACATAGAACACTACAGCACAAACAGGCCCTTCGGCCCACAAGTTGCACCGATCATATCCATACCTACCAGGCCATAGAACTATCTGTAACTCCCAATCCCATTAAATCCCATATACTCATCCAGAAGTCTTTTAAAAGACCCCAGTGAGTTCGCCTCTACCACCACTGACGGCAGCCGATTCCACTCACTCACCACCCTCTGAGTGAAAAACTTACCCCTGACATCTCCTTTGTACTTGCTCCCCAGCACCTTAAGCCTGTGTCCTCTCGTAGCGTCCATTTCAGCCCTGGGAAATAGCCTCTGAGAATCCACCCTATCTATTCCTCTCAACGTTTTATAAACCTCTATCAGGTCACCTCTCAACCTTCGTCTCTCCAGGGAGAAGAAACCTAGCTCCCTCAATCTATTTTCATAAGGCACGCCAGGCAACATCCTTGTAAATTTCCTCTGCATGGAACTTCAAGGGCAGAGCCGCGAGCATCAGGAAGTGATGACAGCTGCTCTCCTCAGACTGCAAAGCTGACTGGAGGAACCTCATCACCTTTTATCAAAGGAGATGGAACCGTCACTCCAGTGCAGCGCGGCCAACATTACGTGGATGGCATCTGCAGTGGAGACCTTGGTGCAGGATGTGCACTCCATGACAGGAGATGTCTGCACCATGGTTCACCTCATGACCTCCAAGTCTGAGGGCATAATCTCTATGGTACTGGGCTTCAACTGTTGCAGGCTTGGTAGCAATCGATGAGTGTGCCAGAGGATGTTGGGGCGTTGGGACCTCACTCCAGGTGTGCTTCTATCCCATGGAGAAAAACTGGGCCCATCAGGCACCCGAAAGGATGAGCATTGTCTGGTTCACAGATCGAGGTCTTCCATCCAGAAGATCCTGGGGGTGTCCAGCCTATCTGAGTCCTCCTTCCTGTGAGCGACACTCCCACAGCCCCACACATTGATGAGGACAGCACTGAAACATCTGTACTGCCCAAAATCAAGCCAGGGTCCTCAAGGTGCAGGTCCCTTAGAGGAGCCACCAATGTCATCTCAGGTAACGGGTGTGGAAGTCAGCAGACTTCCTCAATTTCAGCTGCCAGTGCTGGGAAAGCACATAGATGTAGTGGGAGGCTGAGAAAGATTAAAAAGTGATAGGCATCTAGTTGGCACATTGAAAGTAGGCACTAGAGTAAAAAGGTCACAGCTTTATATAACAACAAATAATAAATCATTCCGTTCACTCACAGAGCCTGCTCCCTGACATTGCATACCACCAAGCTCAGCAGATCCAGGATAAGTGAGCCTCCTGCCATCCTTCTCTGGACCTTCTCACACACCCCTCCCATCTCCTCCTTCATCTCTCACCCACCCAGTCTCACACACCCAGCACTTCATTCCTTCAGGTGTGAGAATAGCTGTGCTATGTCTCTCCACACTGAGGACAGAGAGAAGAAGCTCTTCAGCAGGCAACCCCCATCTTCCCCAACCCTCAACCACTCTTCCCAAGATCCTGTTCAGAGAAGGAGCAAACCTCCCACCCATCCATCAGGATTACAGCGTCTCAATTTTGCATCTCTTCACTTGAGCAATAGATGGCAAGGGACTGGTGAGTTGTTGATCGAGTGGTCCCACTCAGTACTCCACATCTGTTGTGACCACTCCCATCCAGTTTGCAGCTCCCAACAAGGAAGGGCACTCACTCAGCAACTGTTTGAACATTAACCTAGCATGAAGGCAGAGGGACTGGGAAGCAATATCTGCTTGGTAACCAGCATTTTGGAACAAGGGACAATTGGATGTGAAAGAAAGATAAGGCCTATGAACTATACCACCATCACCACTTTTTATGCATATCTGCAGGGTATGAGAGCTGTGAGCGCAAACCAATTTATACCTAGTGCAATGTGACAATAATTAAAATCCTCAGTCATAGATCTGGAGAAAAGGATAAGGCACAATGGAAATCTACATTGTTGAGAAAATACATGGATAGAGAGTATTTTTCCTGATTGAACATTAAAATGCTCTGCTCAAAATCAGCGTGCAAAATTTACCAACCTGATCCTGCTGATCCTTCTGCCATTTTAACTGGGACCTTCACCTTGACAGAGGACACTCCTACTGCCTGGTGATGGACATGGGAAAAGTGTGCAGCATACCAACTGATGATCTGACTGTGAGTCATTCGTCACCAGTTCTGGTGCATTCCCATACTGTTTCTGCTGGGCAGGAAGCCTCCAATCTACCCCCAGAATCATGCTGTTGGGTTTAGTAATTTTTCAGAATTAAAATAGATTTTGTTATTCTGCTATTATTTATAGCAAAGCATTTCTTGCTAATATCACTTCAGGGAAGAATGTGAAACATAGCTGTATTAAGCAGAATAGTTCGGACCTTAAAATCCATTCATTACTCAGGCTCCAGGCTTGTTATCTGTTTGTCCTGAAAATAATTTCATTTTTATCGTTGTGGAAGGGAGTCCCAAGTTAGCCAGCAGAGCCGCAGGCAAATTTTTATTTTTAGTAATAGCTGGAAGGAAAGAGTTAAGATGATTTTCGCCTAACAAGATGATGTTAACAGTTTGCTCCCATGTGAATGCTATAACACTATTGAAATAAATGAGATGTGATTTTATTATTAAGTACCCATATTTGTATGTTAAAAAAGTATATTTTAATATATTAAGTATAATACTAATATATTTGTTCGCCTCAGTCAAAATGCGAGCACTGCAAAGACAATGGAAAATTCAAGGGTTCAATAGCTAAATCCATTAGTCAGCAGAATATATAGTTTTGAGTCTAGGGTCAGTTATTGAAATACTTAATGTTTAAATTATAAGGTTCTATTGTCCAAGACATAGAGACTGACATTTCTTGAGCCCACAAAAGACACTATCTGATTGTTTTGGCAATATGCCTGTGAATATTTGGGTAGAAGCATCCTTAGATACATAGCAACAAGAAAATACCAGAGGGACAAAATTGTTTTTTGGATTGGCAAATGCAATATCATTAAGTCAAGTAGTGCATCACAATTGGCTGAGATAATTTGTCATGTTTTGGACTGACACGCTAATACGAAATGAAACCAAATCTCAGCTAATTAGAAGGTGAATCTTAGATAGCAAAAGGTATAATTGCACTGAATTTTGGCTCAGTGCCTCAGATCTTTAGAGAGGCCTTTAGCACTGATCCAAAGCTATTTGATTACCCAAAGGCCTCCCATGGCTGTAGGTTAATGTCTTGCCTGTCTTGCAATGATTTTTCATGCTTTTAATAAATTTTAGTTATGTCTTGAGCTAAGTTTTTTGCCTTTGCAAATTTAATTCTTCAGTTTTCTTAAGGTTTTAAGAGAATCAGGCACCATTAAGAACTCCCCCATCCCCTCCACTACAATTGCTGCTCCTTTTGCATCAATATTCCAAATATTGAATAGGGGGACATTTACCTGGAAAGATTCTCTCTGAAAAAAAAACGAGGAACAACGTATCCATAGCTATGCGCATTCTGATGCTGCATTACCTCAATGAACTGGACTTTCTTGAAATACAGTGTATTTTTAAATTTTTATTTTCACATGATGTGGGAACATACTACTTCAACAGATATTTGTGTACATTGCAAGATTTTTTTTTCCCTTGATTAATAACTTTATTTTAGGATCTAACATTTTCCCATGCACTCCATATTTAGTGAGAGAACTATTAACCAACTGACAGAATTTACATGGCCATGACTGTTACTAAAATTGAAATCCATTTCTTTTTTGAGCTTCCTTCAGAATTGTCATTCAATTGGCTGTTATGTTGTTTGCCAAGTCTCTGAATAGATGTAATCTGGCAGTGCTGCGCAGGTTCAAGCATGACATCTGTTCAGATTTAGTGGTGACTTACTTTAAAACCTCAAACTCCAGAATTATCAGTTGTTAAGAACATCTTGAAAACAAGAACATGATCTGAAAAATAACTGGGTAAAAATTTGTGCAGTCACTTTGTGTACTTGCATCATAAATGTATTTATTCATGATTTGAATAGCACTTTTTGTGATTTTTAAAAATTTATTTATTGAGTGTGGGCATTTATTGCCTATCCCTCTTTGCCTTCGAGAAGATGGTGGTGAACTGCTTCCTTTAATTGCTGCAGTCCCTGAGGTGTAGGTACACCCATCCATTACCACCTGTTAAGGAGGGAATGGCAGGATTTTGACCCAGCAACAGTGAAGTAACAGCAACATGTTTCCTAATCAGCATGGTTGTAATGTACTGTTTTTAGAATAGGAAATCTTCATAAGTATATATAATTACAATATTACTTCTGACAGCAACCATTCTAATTCTTCCCATGACCCTAAATTTATAACATCCATGAGTATGTTGCTAAAATTAACTTACGTCTGGATTTTCAAGAACAGTCCATCTGATTTTTAGGATGTCAATCAGGTCGCTAGGAACAACAAATTGAAAAAATATGCCACCTCATGGGAACTCCAATGAGTTTCCTACCAAGAATTCCCCTAACTAGCATGCTTAGAATATACAGGCGTTGATCAAAGATGTCTAGCAAGTTTGATGAATGAGTGCAGAACATTTTTTCAGGGGAATAGCAAGAAGTCATAATCTATGTTTGACTATGTAGGAAGAGGGTTGAAATCCTATAGACAGTGGGGGAAATTTTCCCATCCCGTCCACCACATAGTGGGCGGTGGGGTGGGCCTGGGGACGGGGAGGGTGGTTGGACTATGTAAATGTCCATTGACCTTGGGCAAGATTGTTTGGTTTTGGGGTTAGCCTGGCCGGAAAATTCTGCCCCATGTTTCAAAAACGAAGAAGAAGTTAAATAACAGGACCTGAAATGTAGTAAAGTCTAGCATACTCTCTGCCTGATGTGCTTATATGTTCAGATAAACAGGTTAGTGCATGACTGGAGAAATGGTGCAGGAATGAGAGCTTCAGATTTCAGAGACACTGGGACAGAAGGGAGCCATCTAGAATAGAAGGGTAGCATCTCAGTAGGGCTGAAATCAATGTACCTGTAGAGAGGTTAACTTGCTGAAGGGAGGGTTCGAACTATTTTGACAATGGGCAGGTCATTAGTTTGAAATAATAGGGAAGAGATATGGAATGAAATTTTCCCATCCCACCCACCACAGGAATCACAGCAGGCAAGAATAAAAATTCGGCAGATCATTTAAAGGTCAGTTGAGTTCAGACGGAAATTTCCAATTTTGGGACACACATGGCCAGAAAATCCCACGCATGAAATGCCAAGAGGTTAGGCAAACAAGGTTAGGATAAAGAATAGCTCAGTACTCAAAAGGATTAGACAGGGTTGAAGATACAAGACATATGGAGATAGGTTTAGTATACATCAGTGTAACTGTCTAAGTGTGGTAAGTAAGGTTGGTGAGCTGTAGGCACAAATAGCCACATGGCATTATGATCTAGTGTCAAATAATGGAGACCTGGCTCATACAAGGGGAGAAATGGTCCACAGGGCGGGGGGAGCAGACCATGCAAAAGTCCATTGTTCTTGGGTGGGAATTTCCAGTATTGGGGTGAGCACAGCTGGAAAATCCCACTCTGTGTTTTAAAAACGAAGAAGTTAAATGATAGGTTCTGAAATATAGTAATCTCCAGAATGTTCCCTGCACAATGCGCTTTAAGATATAAGCAAACACGTTAGTGCATGACTGGAGAAATTGACTACAATTAGCTTGGTCCTTTATTGAATTTTGAACCTCAAATTTATTATAACCTTCATTCTTCTGTTTAATATTAATCTCATCCAGGGAAAAAGGGAACAAGGGCTGGCATGATTGATCTTGAATGCTCAAAGGTAGCATCTATTAGGTTAGAAATAAGGAACAATAATGGAGCTATTACACAAAGCATACTATAGATCAACAAATAGTGGTGTGGAGATTAAGGAGAAAATGCTGAAAGGGGTGAGAATCATAGAGTGGTAACACTGAGGGACTTCAATTATTTAAAATAGACTGGAAAATGTAAAAGACAGAGAGGGCCTTGAAATGAGTACAAGAGAGCTATCATAAGAAGCATATTTCCAACCAATTGAGGTAGGAACTATTACCAGGTCTACCGGTAGCTCTGGGGAATAGAGTGGGGCAAGTTCAGCATGTTTCAGTTGGAGTGCCTTTGAGAAACAGTGGCCATAATGTTGTTAGGTTTAGCATAATTAGAAAAAAGGACAAAAAAAAAGCAAATTGAAAATATTAACTGGAGGAGAGCTAATTTCAGGGATTTGGTGCAGATTGATTTAAATCAAAGCCAGGCAGGTACAACAGGAAATAAGAAAGGGGAGGCCTTCAAAAAAGTGATGACTAGACACTTGCAGAGGAAAGGAAGGGTATAAAAGCTGGAGCTCCCTGGGTGAGATTCAGATTAAGCAGAAGAATGAAGGTTATAATAAATTTGTGGTTCAAAGTTCAATAAAGAACCAAGCTAAATACAAAATGTAACTGCAGGAACTAAAAAAATAGGAGGGACAAAGAGAATGTTTGAGGGAAAAAAAGCAGGTAACCTGAAAGGAAACCCAAAAGGCTTTCATAGCATATAAAAAGAAAAGGGGAAGACAAAAAAGGATGGGTCAGTAGGGATCAAAAAAGGAAATCTTTTTATGAAGGCAGAAGACATGTTTGAGGTACTAAATGTATACTCTGCCTTCACTAACAAGGATTCTGCCAATGTCACAGTAAAGGAGGAGGTAGTGGAGAAATTTGATATAATAAATATTTTTAAAGAGGATGCAATTAAGAGGTTGGCAGTAAGTAGAAGAGTCACCCAGTCTGGTTGGGATGCATCCTAGATTGCAGAGCGAAATAGCTGAGACTCAAAACACAATCTTTCAGATTCCCTTAGATGTAGGAGTAGAGCCAGAGGAATGAAAGATTTCAAATGTTACATCCCTGTGTACAAAATAGGACAGGGATAGATACATCAAAAGGTCAATCAGCCTTGACGTCAGCAACGGGGAACTTTGCAGAAGCATTAATTTAGGACTTAGAAAAATATGGATTAATAGATAGAAGCCTGCACAAATTTGTTAAAAGCATATCACGTTAGACTAACTTGATTGATGAAGTAATGGAGGGGGCTGATGTTATGAATTTTGGGGAATTTTTCCCATCCTGCCCACCATAGCGGGCGGGCAGTGGGGCAGACGATACAGAGGTCTGTTGACCTTACATGGGATTTTCCAATTTTGGGGTGAGTACGGCCAGAAAATCACACCCATGAACTTTCAAAAGGCATTTGATAAAGTATCCCATAACATACTTGTTAGTATAATTGAAATCTGCGGAATTAAACAAAAAATGTCTGCGTGGATAGGAAGTTGGCAAAGCGAAAGAATAGTTGATTTTCAGACAAGAGGGGAGAGATTGCAATTGTGACCCCCATGGATCAGTGTTGGAAGAATTGCTCTTTCTAACGCATGGTAATAATGGTTTTGGGTACACCTGGCATAAATTTAAAACTTACAGATGACAACTCATCTGAAAGATAGTAAGATTTCAGTGGGACATAGACAATTCTGGTGAAGTGGGCACACAAATGACAGATGAAATTTAATACCTGGAAGTGGTTAAGTTTAGCAGGAGAATACAAACTAAATGTGCAATTGTAATTGGGCGCATGAAACGAGAGAGGTAAACATCCACAGATCTTTGAAGGTGACAGGACAATTTGAATGGTTGTTAGTAAGGCATACAGGGTCCTGGGCTTCATAAAGAGGCACAGGGTAAAGAAAGTAATGCCTTTGTAAAACATTGATTAGATATCAGGTAGAATACTAAGGCCAATTCTCCAGATCACACTTTATTTGCTTATTCTTCCTACAGCAGGGAAGGTTAAAGGGAGATTTAATAGTGATGTTTATCGTAAAATCATAGAATCCCTAAATGCAAAAGGAGGCCATTAAGCCCATCAAACCTGCACCAACAACAATCCAACCCAGGCTCTATCCTACATATTTATTTTGCTAATCCCTCTGACACTAAGGGGCAATTTAGCATGTCCAGTTAAACAAACCAGCACATCTTTGGACTGTGGGAGGAATGATGTGGATGTGCTGGCATTGGACTGGGGTAAACACAGTAAAAAGTCTGACAACACCAGGTTTTAGTCCAACCGATTTATTTGATAGTAAACTCACAAGCTTTCGAGGGGACTCCCTCTTCGTCAGGTGAATGGAGAGTTCTGGCCTCGGACAGAGCATATAAAGCACAGACAGTTTAGAGATTACTGATTAGAATGCGAATCTTTACACCTAACCTGCTGTTCAAGCCCTAAAGTGGCTGACAATGTGTGTGGAAGGAGCACTGATCACAGGTTCTTCCACACACATTGTCAGCCACTTTAGGACTTGAACAGCAGGTTAGGTGTAAAGATTCGCATTCTAATCAGCAATCTCTAAACTGTCTGTGCTTTATATGCTCTGTCCGAGGCCAGAACTCTCCATTCACCTGACGAAGAGGGAGTCCCCTCGAAAGCTTGTGAGTTTACTATCAAATAAATCGGTTGGACTAAAACCTGGTGTTGTCAGACTTTTTACTGTGGGAGGAAACCAGAGCACCCGGAGGAAACCCACGCAGACACAGGGAGAACGTGCAAACTCCAGAGTCTCCTGGGGTCAAACCCATGTCCCTGGTGCTGTGACGCAGCAGTGCTAACCACTGTGCCACCATGCCACAGTTTTGATGGATTAAGTAAGGACAAATTATTTCCATTGACAAAGGGGTCAGTAACTAACAGGCACAGATTTAAAAGGTTGCCAAAAATGGAAAAAAAATAAAGCGGTGGGTTATTCTGATCTAGAATGCATTGCCTGACAGGATGGTGGAAGCAGATGCAATAATAACTTTCAAAAGGGAATTGGAAAATACCTGAAAAGGAAAATATTGCTGGGGCTTTAGGTAAAGAACAGGGTAGTGTAAATAACTGGATAGCTCTTTCAAAGAGCTGGCACTGACACAATGGGCCAAATGGTCTTCTTCTGTGTGATTTCATGACTCCACAATTTCACAAGAGAGGTTCCTTGCTCACTTGTATTAATTCTAAATGCTACCAGCAAGAAATATCCAGCATGTTACTCTGATGCAACTTGACCATAATTGCTCAATTATCATTGGCATCATGTAATCGGAGGGAATAATGCCAGATGATATATGATGCACTGAAAGATTGGCTGATATCTGTGTCCTAGCAACAATTCTCTTTTAATTGAATGTCGCGGGCTAATAATATACAGATACCTTTCCTACTTAATTTGAGTGCAGCAGTTCTAAATGCCAGTGTGACATGAATTATTGCAAATGTACTCGTGAATCAGGCCAGGTTGGCCTGGACTGTGTAATTGAGCAGAACGAGCTGAGCTGAATGAGTCATCACAGATAAAATTAGCAGCTGTGTCAAGCTGAATGGCATTCATTCTGTGCAACACCAACTAATATTATTAAAATAATTGAGAACACAAGGTGTTAAGATCTCCAGAGTGGGCCCGTTGTTCTCTAACAGTGGTTATGCAGATGTGAATCTATGCTGTCAGCACAGACCTTTAGCTATCCAACAGAAACATGAGTCTAAACACATCAGTAATGTAACTGAAGATTTCCAAATACCTGTACTTGTTCTGTGTTCACTAGGTATTCATATATATTATTCATATATGTATGTTTGTATGGTTTCAAATGTTATAGTTGCACTCTGCAAAATAATCTAAATTTGAAGAATGGGCTGAATTTATTGCATTTGATGAATGCACTTCAAGTGTCCAGAGACAGCATTGCATTTACGTACTGCTCATTAGACCATAAGACCATAAGATGTAGCAGCAGAATCAGGCCATTCAGCCCATCGAGTCTCCTCCACCATTCAGAGAGGTCATGATTGATCTGAAATGATAATCCTCAACTCCAGTTTCCCACCTTATCCCCATAACTTTTGATTGCTTGACTGATGATGAATTTGCCTAGCTAGATGCACTGTCTTCCTAGACATCTATAATACTGCAAGGTACAGAAAGTTATAATCAATCATTCACTGTGAAAATGCTGATCTAAGTCCGTTGATTTCACTGGTGTACAAAAAGGTGCAATAATATTGTCAATATCTATGAATCGATCCTTCATTAGGCGTAGACTAAAATCATGAATAGGTCACTGAGACAATGGGACGGCGGCGCGGGCTCGTTGGGCCGAAGGGCCTGTTTCCCGTGCTGTGTTGTTCTTTGTTCTTTGTATGATAACACCATGGAACTTGTACTTGCCTAGTGTGAATATGCTCCATTCAAACATTTACAATACTGGCAAAAATAAACAGTGCAAAATGTCTGAACACCATGATTGGTTGGTTCCTGTGCTATAATGTGATATTCATTTCATCCAGGCTCACTAGATGTAGAAATCTTTTGCTAACTCTTTCTTCCTTGCAAACAATATTCCTGGTATATTTTGGAAGTATCAAACTCTTGCAAGGAATGATACTTTCAACGCAAGTCAAAGGTCTGAGAATACAAGAAATTGTACCCTGAATCTCTTTAAACATTCTGGGTGAGCTGTTGGTGTCTCCTGTGTTTCCACTGTAGCTTGCCCTAGAATGAAATTCCAGACCACCCACATTGGCAGCAGTGACTCTCAACTAAGTCCAAAATGGGGACAGCAGGAGGGTGAATGGCCCTGACTAGTGATGACCCTCAGGAATATCTTGTAACCAGGCAGAGCAGTCCTTCTCCTTCCAACTCCACAGAAATTAAAAAAAAAATTGTGCTGTGTAATGACAAAGTCATAATTACTGCAAATAACTTTTCTGGCACTGAAAATAAACTTTTACAAATGTGGGGTCTTTGGGTTTTAATTATTGTTGGCGATTTACTGTTTTAATTGAATCTCTCGCTCCTTTAACTCCTCCTTTTGATCCCATCTTTCTCTCTCTCTTCATTTTGTTTTCTGTACCTGGTTTGACATTGAGCAAAATGTTAAAGCTAACGCTTTCTGCCTCACACCATGAGCTGCTCATTAACGATTTTTCAATCTGATTGTTTAAGGTGATGCAATTGCTTACCTCATTCAGACTGGTTCCAGATGCCCTCTAGAGGAAGTCATATCTCCTGGATGTTTGACTGACAGAAACTTGTCATGCAAAATTCCACAAAAAGTCTGTGGGTAAGTGAAAATCAACACCATTCATAGCAAATTCCCTTCCATTGATTCTGCATCATGGAGTAACTTACATAAGATAATCACTCTTGAATTTTGATGAAATGACATCTAACAGTGCCACTTCTGTTCAAATGCTTTCAATATGAAGTGAGATCCAATTTTGTTTGAAAGTGGGAAAAATATTGTTGTGTTTAATATCTTTTTCTCAGTTTAATGACCAGTTCCATTTGATGAATGAAAAGCTTTTAGAATAACATCACCATATTCTGCTGTTGACTTTCTGAATTGTTGCACTGTGGTGATACCTCATTTTTTTCCATGAAGTCAAGATCCAAACAGCACAATCATTAAGATCAAAGGGTAAAATATGGTATGAGGTCACTTGGACAGAAGCATGATGAGATACTTGCAAATATTCACAGGTTCCCTGTGGATGGTTTATATAACCTGTGTAGTATTACAAACTTGAGAGTGAGAGAATGACTGAGCCGCTAAACTGAGCCACTAAAATAGGGCAAAAAGAACTAACAGCTTGTTAGTGTTAAAGAGTATATAACTTGATATAGTCAAAAGTCTTTATTATAAGCCACTCAGTCAAATAAAATTCCTTATTTGGAATTGACCTTATTCACGGTTAACAAAACACACATCTCAGCAAGATCATGGAAATGTGTGATAATTGGGAGGAATTGTAATTATATTTGCATTTTGTTACAAAGGCATAACAGGAATGGCATAAAATCAGATTATGCAGAGGAAAAAAATGCTTTGTCAGGGCCATCTTGAAGATTTCTACTTGGCTGTCAAATCTGTCCTTTTGTGTGGGAATTCAGTGGGTGGATGCAGTGAGAAAAGATATTATCAAAAGTACCAAATAAAAGGTTTTTAAAAACTATGCAGATTTCTGTAACCATACTGTGAGTCATTTTTTAGAGTAATGCATTGCATTAAAAAAATAAAGTTATGTTGTGCAGAATTAATACCACTTTTCAAATGACCTATTTATGACGGGTTAATTTATCAATCCTGTTATCCTGTTTGCCTCTTTTCTGGATTGATCTGCACTGTTCCATAAACCTTGACTATAGCTGTCCACCTGTTCCACCAACGTGAACTTAAAAAGCCTATTGATAGGTTTGTGCTAATGAATTATTCAATACAGACTCTCATAACGGGGTGCATTACAGATGGGAAGGGTTGGGGTGGAACAACTTTCCACAATTATCCTCATCTTTGCAACAAGATACCTATTTTAGAGGGAGTGTTTTAAACTTTTTGTGTGTTGTGACTTTAACATGGATAGGCATAGGCAGGATTTCTACTGAATTTAAATCAAAATAAAGAATAAACATATATTTACACAACCCCGGAAATGTAAATGCAATGAAAACACATTCCCTCAAGCACGCATACAAATACCCAGAGTAAAGATGAGTTGTAAAGATGACACCTGCACTTAGACTATTAACAGAATAACAAGAAATACCAAGAAATTGTGTTCTTAATGAGCTCTTGAAGATGAAAATATTGCAAGTCTGTTGAGTTCCTTTTCTTGGCTCTTTGAAGATAGATGGAGGTTTAAAGTCTCAGGATTTGCACATGGAGCTGTAGCTAAATTTGTATAGAAAAGAGACATACCTTTCCAGGTGGGAACAATTTAAACTCCCTTTCATTGCCTGAGTTAACTGTCAGTTTAGATAGGACTTTGTTGTCTTTGCTGGGTCTTAGCCTCCTCTGTGCTGCTTGTCCCAGACTGACTTGTCTCTGCTGGTTCTTGAGATAATACGATACGTTATCTCAAGTCAGTTTTGATCATGTAACCACAGACTCAATACTTACATCATTCACACAGATGATAGGATGTTGGGGACATTTGCCACACAATAGGAATCAATGGCAATCATTTGCATGTGTTTGTCATAAGAATAGGTACCTCTATGTTAGGATTTGAGTTTGCAGGCACTGATTTCATTTGAGTTTCTATAAATATCCAGACAACAGCAGTAGATTCCATTGCACCACCCAGACATTTATATTTCAATGTCTTCCAGAGACATGAGTTAGTTTCTGACTGTGCAGAAATCGCAGAGTCACCTGAGGCCTGGCTTCCATCTTGGGTGAAGGGGAATTGTTCATATGTTGCAAGTTTTAAAAAAGGTCAAAATGTCTATCACCTTCATATATTCTTCAGTAATCATGCAAGTGTAACAGATGTGGGAGGTTTCTCAAGTCTTAACCAGTTTGTACCTATGTACCTTCAGAGCACTGGAACTATTTTCTACATTCATATGAAGTCAGGTTATTAACATACTATCATGATGTTCCCAACACATATTGGATGGTGAACTAGAATGCGAGATATCAAATAATATGTTATCCAGAACCAGAAGCTGGCATGGTGGCACCATAGTTAGCACTCCTGCCTCACAGTGCCAGGGACCTGGGTTCAATTCCGGCCTTTGGTGACTGCCGGTGTGGAGCTTGCACATTCTCCCCATGTCTGTGTAGGTTTCGTCCGGGTGTTCCGGTTTCCTCCAAAGGTGTGCAGGTTAAGTTGATTGGCCATTCTAAATTACCTCCTTAGTATCAGGGACATTAACGGGGTAAATACAGGGAAAAGGCCTACTTGGGATTGTTGTCAGTGCAGGCTCGATGGCCCCAATGGCCTCTTTCTACACTGTAGGGATCCTATGGTTACTTTAAAGTTAGACTGCCACTGAGGGGAAAAAAGGGATTAAAATTGTGTGGTTATTGTGATAGGTGGATGATCACTCTGCCGGACTACTTTCCAGGTGACAAAGATGAAAATTTACCCAAGTGTTTTTGTCCCTATGTTACCTCTATGTTTTCATAACAAAAGGAAAGGGCCTAAATCAGATAAGCCCCTGCAAGCACCTGGAATTACAGACTTCCAGCTCAATGGATGTAAGACGTTTATTGTTCTGATGCTTGGTCTGACTGCCAAGTTGTTGGTAAGATCCAGTTAAGGACCAATAATATTTTGTTTAAAGTGAACAAACTTTGAGTTTCAAGACACTTGCTCAGTGAATAAAGTCACAAGGTTCCACAGGTCTTGAGCAAATATAAAACTTAACAAGGTCAGAAAAATAAAACAATTTATAATGCCCATCTTACATTCTAACAATCAGGGTTAATATAAGGCACATGTGAATTAAGGAGACACCTGTAGTTGAACACATCAGACTACACAATAAATACAGATGTGACCAAGGTAGAGCCCATGGATTTCTTAACAAAAAAACAGATGCCAGTAAGACTGTGTGTCAACCAATCTCACCGAAACTCTGTCTCTCTCATGAGGGATTCCAGTCCTCACCTTTGAATATTGTGCCTTAGAATTCTCACCAAAATTCACTCCAATTTAAATGGAATCAACAATAGCCAACCTCTCAGGGTTTCCATCTTCTGAGATTCCATTCCACTGGATTCCAGAGTATGCACTCAAACACCAAAACACAAGCGCACCTTCAGCTCTTTGGCCACACCAAGCAGGACACTACTGCTCCAAAGAGATACTTTTGCCCCAACAGCCTGCAATGTGGAGTCACCAAACTTTGGCTGGCTTTTTCACTTGAAGTTTGCTCTCTGTAACCTTTTTCCTGTTTGGAGCCTGTTTCTCTGCTCCTCTCTTTGAACTGAACTGGGCCCTTCTCCTGTCCCTGTCCATCTCAAGAACCCTATTTTTTGAAGCTTTCCCTGTTCCCTCATACCTTGATTCCTCTCCCTTTTCTCTTTCTTGTCCCCTGCCAGGGACATTAGTCTTTCGAGTCACTTCATTATCTGCCCTGCATTTTTGCACCATTTTTCTCCTTGGACAGGAAAGCTGGGTTCAAAGAACCGAAAAATTGCAGAACTGGCTCAGTCATGGTCAGTGCAGGCACAGAAGCTCTGAGGTCTGTCGGGAGTTGACATTTCCAAACTTGGCCTTCAACAAGTATAGTTTTCTTAACATTATCAGATAACTAATCAGGCTGAATAATTTGATTATTGTCTCTAATCTTTTGGGAAACAACTTTTCTGCCTAATTCATGTACATTAAATTACATTTCACAATGGGTTTTTTTTAAAGCACTGTTTATGTTCCAGGCAAAACAGCTCATTGTTCTCCGGAGCATTGAACCTGGTGGCTGTGGCTGTGGTGAGTGACTGATTTAAAGTAAAAAAACGCTTTTTTTCTGTACTTCCGGTTCTCGGGGCTTGTTAGAGTGTAGTTTACTTCCGTACCGGAAGTTAGGCCAGGGGATTGTCGTTAAGGGGGAGCGGGGGGTATAAAAAAGGGGTAGCAGCATAGAGCGGGCAGCATCGGGAGCGGGCAGCGGAGTGAGTGGGAACTGAGTGAGAAGGGCTTTGGCTCGCTGGGCTTGGCGAGAGCAGGCTTAGAGAGGGTGAGTGACAGATTTCTACCTTTGGGCACTTACAGGAGGTTGGGACATGGTAGGGAATATAGGGAGGAATGTAAGTTGTGTCAGGTGCCACATGTGGGAGTTCCTGGTGGTGTCACGTGTCCCCAAGGTCCACATCTGCAGTAAATGTTTAGAACTGCAGCGCTTGAGGGCCCGGGTCAGGCAACTCGAGGGGCGTCTGGAAGATGCGTTTCTAGTCAGGGAGAACGAGGAGATAATGGCTGGGAACCATGAGCAGGAGGAGGTCTCAAGGGCTGAAGAGAAGGGAGGATGGACGACTGTTAGAAGGGGAAAGAGGAAGAAAAAGAGTCGTCAGGGTCCCCCGGCCTCCCCAGGGGCCCCCCATGGTTCGTCGACAGGGGCACAGAAAGATAGGCAGGAGGGGGAGAAGACTGACTTAGAGGGACAGAAGGGGGCTGGCAAGGTGATAGTGGTAGGGGTCGGGAGGGTCAGAGGTATCGATAGGAGGTTCTGTGGACAGAGGCGTGACTCCAGGATGGTGGTCTGCCTCCCTGGAGCAGGGGTCAAGGATGTAACGGACAGAGTAGAGGGAATTTTGAAAGGGGAGGGGGCACAGGCTGAGGTCATAGTACATGTAGGGGAGGGGGACATAGGAAGGAGGAGTAGGGTAGAGGTCCGTAGGCAATTTAGGGAGTTGGGGGCCAAACTAAAGAGTAGGACCTCCAGGGTGGCACTCTCTGGGTTGTTGCCCAGTACCAGCAGGGCAAAGAATGACGAGATCATGCAGCTGAATGCATGGTTGAGGGATTGGTGTAGGGTAGAGGGCCTTACTTTTGTGGATCACTGGGAGGTGTTTAGGAGAGAAGGGCAATTGTACAGGAGGGGTGGGGAGAATTTGAACGGGAGGGGAACTAATGTCTTAGCAGGGAGGTTAGCTGGGGTGTTTAGAACATAGAACATAGAACATTACAGCGCAGAACAGGCCCTTCGGCCCACGATGTTGCGCCGACCAGCTTTTTAAAAAAAAACACTACCCACTAATCTAAACCAATCCCATTTCGTCCATAAACCTATCCACAGATCTCTTAAACGCCCCCAAACTAGGCGCATTTACAGCTGCAGCTGGCAGGGCATTCCAGTCCCTCACCACCCTCTGGGTAAAGAACCTACCCCTGACATCAGTCCTATAACTACCCCCCCTTAATTTAAAGTCGTGCCCCCTCGTGCTAGCTTTCTCCATCCTAGGAAAAAGGCTATCACTATCTACCCTGTCTAAACCTCTAATCACCTTATATGTTTCAATAAGGTCCCCTCTTAGCCGCCTTCTTTCCAGCGAAAACAACCCCAAATCTCTCAGTCTCTCCTCATAGGATCTCCCCTCCATACCAGGCAACATCCTGGTAAACCTCCTCTGCACCCTCTCCAAAGCCTCTATATCCTTCCTGTAATGTGGGGACCAGAACTGCACACAGTACTCCAAGTGCGGCCGCACCAGAGTTGTGTACAGTTGCATCATGACGCTGCGACTCCTAAATTCAATCCCCCTACCAATAAACGCCAAGACACCGTATGCCTTCTTAACAACCTTATCTACTTGATTCCCAACTTTCAGGGATCTATGTACACATACACCTAGATCCCTCTGCTCATCCACACTATTCAAAGTCCTCCCGTTAGCCCTATACTCAACACATCTGTTATTCCTACCAAAATGAATTACCTCACACTTCTCCACATTAAACTCCATCCGCCACCTCGCGGCCCAGCTCTGCAACCTTTCTAAGTCACCCTGCAAACTATGACACCCTTCCTCACAATCTACCACACCTCCAACTTTGGTGTCATCAGCAAACTTACTAATCCACCCAACTATACCCTCATCCAGATCATTAATAAAAATTACAAACAGCAGTGGCCCCAAAACAGATCCCTGAGGCACACCACTCGTAACCGAACTCCATGACGAATATTTACCATCAACCACCACCCTCTGTCTCCTATCTGCTAGCCAATTCCTGATCCAATTACCTAGATCACCCCCAATCCCATACATCTGCATCTTCTGCAGAAGCCTACCATGGTGAACCTTATCAAACGCCTTACTAAAATCCATATACACCACGTCAACTGCCTTACCCCTATCCACCTCTTTGGTCACTTTCTCAAAGAACTCGATAAGGTTAGTAAGGCACGACCTACCCGCTACAAAACCATGCTGACTGTCTCTAATTAATTCATTACTCTCCAAATAACTATAAATCCTGTCTCTAATAATCCTTTCCAAAACCTTACCCACCACAGAAGTAAGACTCACCGGTCTATAATTCCCAGGGAAGTCTCTCCTCCCTTTCTTAAACAATGGGACAACATTTGCTGTCCTCCAATCTTCCGGTACTATACCAGAGACCAACGACAACCTGAAGATCAGAGCCAGAGGCTCCGCAATCACCTCTCTTGCCTCCCAGAGAATCCTAGGGTAAATCCCATCCGGACCAGGGGACTTATCTATTTTCAAACCCTCTAAAATATCCAGCACATCCCCCGTATCAACTGCAATACTATCTATTTTACACCCCTGCACCCCAGCGTCCTCCTCAGCTACATACATGTCCCCTTGCGTGAACACCGAAGAGAAATATTGGTTCAACGCCTCTCCAATCTCCTCCGGTTCCACACACAACTTCCCTCTACTGTCTGTAACTGGCCCTAATCTTGCCCTAACCAACCTTCTGTTCTTGACATACCTGTAAAACGCCTTAGGGTTCTCCTTAATCCTATCAGCCAAAGTCATTTCATGTCCTCTTTTAGCCCTTCTTAACTCCCTCTTCAACTCCCTCCTAGCCAATCTAAAACTTTCTAATGCACTACCTGAGCCCTCAAGCCTCATCTGAACATAAGCTTCCTTTTTCTTCCTAACCAACGAATCAACTTTTTTAGTGCACCACGGTTCCCTGGGCCTACCAAATCCTCCTTGCCTGACAGGGATATACCTATCACAGACCCGCAGTAGCTGCTCCTTGAAAAATCTCCACATCTCGGACGTTCCCAGTCCCTGTAATCTCCTAGTCCAACCTATGCTTCCTAATTCTCTCGTAATAGCCTCATAATTACCCTTTCCCCAACTGAAACTACTGACCCGAGGTTCATGCCTATCCCTTTCCATCACTAAGGTGAACGTAATCGAATTGTGGTCACTATCCCCAAAATGCACACCAACTTCCAAGTCTAGCACCTGGTCTGGCTCATTACCCAGCACCAAATCCAATATAGCCTCACCTCTAGTCGGCCTATCTACATACTGAGTCAAAAAACCTTCCTGCACACTTTGAACAAAAACTGACCCCTCTAACGAGCTAGAGCTATAGCAATTCCAGTCAACATGAGTAAAGTTAAAGTCCCCCATAACAATTACCCTATTACTTTCACTCCTAACCAGGATCGTCTCCGCAATCCTTTCCTCAACCTCTCTAGAACTTTTTGGAGGTCTATAAAAGACTCCCAACAGGGTGACCTCTCCTCTCCTATTTCTAATCTCCGCCCATACTACCTCAACAGACAAGTCCTCATCAAAGTTCCTCTCTGACACTGTGATACAGTCCTTGACCAATAATGCTACCCCACCCCCCCTTCTACCTCCTTCTCTACTCCGACTAAAGCATTTGTACCCCGGGACCTGCAACATCCATTCCTGACCCTGCTCTATCCAAGTCTCTGAAATGGCCACAACATCAAAGTCCCAGGTACTGGTCCACGCTGCAAGTTCATCCACTTTATTGCGAATACTCCTCGCATTAAAGTATACGCATTTCAAACCCTGCTCCGCCCCACCCCCACAATGCCGTGCATTGCAGTCCCCATCTATGCCCCATCTATTTATGAAGGGTTTAAACTAATATGGAGGGGGGGTGGGGAGGTGGCTGGGAGAGAGTCGGGTGAAAGGAAAAGTATCAGGGAGAAGGAGGTTCCGAGGGACACTTGTGGGTTGAACTGTGTCTGTTTCAATGCTAGGAGTGTGGCAGGGAAAACGGATGAGCTTAGGGCCTTGATGTGTGTGAGGCAGTTAGATGTGGTGGCTGTAACAGAGACATGGTTAAGGGAAGGGCAGGACTGGCAGCTGAATGTTCCTGGGTACAAGTGTTTTAGGTGTGACAGAGGAGGGTTGAAGAGAGGTGGAGGGGTGGCACTGTTAGTCAAGGAAAGCATCACAGTAGTGCAGAGGGAGGACAATATAGAAGAGATAGGGATTGAGTCGCTGTGGGTGGAGTTGAGGAATAAAAAGGGAGAGATTACGTTGCTAGGGGTGTATTATAGGCCACCCAACAGCCCGAGGTCAGTGGAGGAAGGCATTTGCAGGGGCATTTTGGATAGGTGCAGGAAGAATAGAGTGGTTGTAGTGGGTGACTTTAATCTTCCTGGAGTGAATTGGAGGGGGCCTAGAGCTGGGGGTACGGAGGGAGAGGAGTTTGTGAAATGTGTTTTGGAAGGGTCTCTAGAGCAGTATGTACCTAGTCCGACTAGGGGAGGGGCTATACTGGATTTAGTGTTGGGTAATGAGCCGGGGCAGGTGGGAGAGGTAGAGGTAGGCGAACATGTGACTAATAGTGACCACAAGTCCGTCTACTTTAGGATAAAAATGGAAAGGGACGAGTGCCGGCTGAATGGGAGTGTGCTGAACTGGGGAAAGGCGAACTATGGCAGGATTAGGAGGGAGCTGCAGGACACTGATTGGGAGGGACTGTTCGCTGGCAAGTCCACGGTTGGCGAGTGGGAGGCTTTTAAGGGCAAAATGAAATGGTTGCAGGGGAGGTATGTTCCGGTTAAGCGGAAGGATGGGAAAGGTAGGATTAGAGAGCCGTGGATTACAGGGGGTATTGAAGACTTGGTCAGGAAGAAGAGGGAGGCGTATGTTAGGTCAAAAAGACTGGGTACAGAGAGTGCGCTGGAGGAATATAGAGAGAGTAGGAGGGAGCTAAAAAGGGGAATTAGAAGGGCGAAGAGAGGGCATGAAATGGCTTTGGCTGGTAGGATTAAGGAAAATCCAAAGGCATTTTATTCCTATATTAGGAGCAAGAGAGTAGTTAGAGGGAAAATTGGTCCTCTTAGGGACAAAATGGGGAGATATGTATTGAGTCGGAGGGAATGGGGGAGCTCCTGAATGAATACTTTGCGTCGGTATTCACGAAGGAGAGGGGTTCGGAATCGTGCGGTCTGTTAGAGGGAGCTGAGGATCAGCTGCAGGAGATATCTATTACGAGGGAGGAAGTGCTAGGGCTTTTAGGTAGCGTAAGGACGGATAAAGCTCCGGGGCCTGATGGTATTTATCCCAGGCTGCTTAGGGAGGTGAAAGATGAAATTGCTGGGCCTCTGGCGCAAATCTTTGTCTCTTCTTTGGACACAGGTGAGGTCCCAGAAGACTGGAGGGTAGCAAATGTGGTACCGCTGTTCAAAAAAGGTAGCAGGGATAACCCTGGAAATTATAGGCTGGTGAGTTTGACATCGGTGGTAGGGAAATTAATGGAAAAAGTACTTAGGGGTAGGATGTATGAGCATTTGGAGCGTTGCGGTCTGATTGGGGATACGCAACATGGCTTTGTTAGAGGGAGGTCTTGCCTTACGAATCTGGTGGAATTCTTTGAGGAGGTGACAAAAACGGTTGACGATGGGAGAGCCGTTGATGTCATCTATATGGATTTCAGTAAGGCGTTTGACAAAGTCCCTCATGGTAGGCTGGTAGAAAAGGTTAAGGCGCATGGGATATGAGGTCAGGTAGCTAGGTGGATTGAGAACTGGCTGGGTAATAGGAGATAGAGGGTAGTTGTGGAGGGGACTTTGTCCGGCTGGAGGCCAGTGACCAGTGGTGTGCCGCAGGGCTCAATACTGGGACCTCTCCTCTTTGTAGTCTACATAAATGACTTGGAAGAGAGCGTAGGTGGTGTGATCAGCAAGTTTGCTGATGACACCAAGATGGCAGGGTTGGCAGGTACCGAAGTGGATTGTGAGGTGATACAACGGGATATAGATAGGTTGGTGCATTGGGCAGATAGGTGGCAGATGGAATTTAATCCTGACAAATGTGAGGTGATGCATTTTGGAAGGAATAATGTAGAGAGGAGCTATGTGATTAAAGGTAGACAAATTAGGAGTATAGAAACACAGAGGGACCTGGGAGTGCAGGTTCACAAATCCATGAAGGTTGCGGCACAAGTGGAGAATGTTGTCAGGAAGGCTTATGGAATGCTAGCCTTTATAGGAAGGGGTATAGAGTTTAAAAGCTGCCGGCTAATGCTTCAGTTGTATAGAACGTTGGTTAGACCGCATTTGGAGTTCTGCGTCCAGTTCTGGTCACCTTACTACCGGAAGGACGTGGAGGCTCTGGAAAGGGTGCAGAGGAGGTTTACCAGGATGTTGCCTGGCATGGAGGGGCTGGGTTACGAGGAAAGGCTGGAGAAACTGGGACTGTTCTCCTTGGAAAGACGGAGATTGAGGGGGGGACATGATAGAGGTATATAAGATACTGAAGGGAATAGACAGAATCAATAGTGAGAGACTGCTCCCTAGATTGGTTACAAATACAAGAGGACATGATTTAAGGGTGAGGGGGGAGAGGTATAATTTGGATATGAGAGGAAGGTTCTTTAAGCAGAGAGTTGTGGGGGTATGGAACGCGCTACTGAGTAGGGTGGTGGAGGCGGGAACGTTGGACTCGTTTAAGGTTCAGTTAGATAGGCACATGAGTGAAACGAGGATGGAGGGTTATGGTAGGGGTTATTAAATAAGGGTTAGAACCTCGGGAGACACCGGAAAGGCAGGCTTGTGATTAACGTTTTTGTCTTTTTATTCCGCAGGTGGAGGTCCACCTCGTTGTCAAACGAGGGGCATACACACGGTGGGTCGTGCGTGGGCTACTCTTGGAGGTTCCGGGAGTGGCCTAGTACTTCGTGTCGGTGTGTGTGCTTGATCCTGGACCGGTAGACGGGCGCCGCAACAGCTCGGTGACTAGCACTGCTAGCTGTGCAGATACATGGATTTGGGCCTGTGTCTGTGGGAGTTTGTGCATTCTCCCTGTGGATGCGTGGGTTTCCTCCGGGCGCTCCGGTTTCCTCCCACACCCCAAAGATGTGCTCTTAGGCTGATTGGTTTTACCAAATTGACACTATTCTCCCCTGAATCTGGCTAAGTCAGGGGTTCTATTCGTAGACACGCAGGGTAGAATAGGTGTAGGGTGATGCGGCGGCGCGGGCTTGTTGGGCCGAAGGGCCTGTTTCCCGTGCTGGGTTGTTCTTTGTTTGTTAACACACAATACTGCAGATGCTGGAATCTGAAACAAAAAAGGAAAACGCTGGAAACTCTCAGCATGTCTGACAGTATCTGTGCAAGGAGAATAGAGCCAACGTTTCAAGTCTGGCTCCAAATTCGAAACATTGGCTCTACTCTTTCTCCACAGATACTATCAGACCTGCTGAGAGTTTCCAGCATTTTCTAGTTTTTTCTGTGACCCATCTTGGTTTAAAAACTCAACATTTAAACTTAAACTTTATTCCAAATAATTTCTAAGACAAAATAGCAAAACACACAAGGCCTAGCATCTACTTGCCTTAAGCCTTAATTTCCTTCCTGTCAACTAACTCGCTATCAAATCTGCTATATTTAGTTTTATCCTGTAATTTGTACCAGAGGTTTGCAGCATTCATCCTGTGGGACATCTAACCAAATTCTTTCCCTAAAAACTGACATTGATTGTATTCCTGTTGTCTATAGTAATGGTCACTTGATAGAAAATCAATTAATTTTTGCAAGCATGACTTTCTTTTAACAGAGTTATTCTAGCTCTTATTGCTTATCCCATGCATCACTAAATGCTCATTATTTTGATATCAAATTATAGATCTATCTACTCTTCAGCAAAAGTCCACTCACTGGAGTCGAGAGACAAATATGTCATGAATTCATTGGCTCAGCTTTCCCAGTTATTTTGGCAAATTTTCATGATAACTTTCTTCTGAGCCTATTTACAATCACAGCACTGCTATTTGTTTTATCTGTATATTTGGTGCAGAAAACTGCATGTGTCTGTTATGTTTATTTCTGGACAACTATTTTTGGCCATCTGATGCCTTATCTCCTGTGCAACGGGAAAATGTCTAACTGCAAAGCATCTTAAAAGTGAATGTTTTTATCAAACTATTCAGTATTATATTCAAGTGCACTTTATTGGCATGTCTGGCCTTTTGTTCCGGTTAACAGACTCGCTGGTACACACTTAATGACCTGCTTTCCTGGGTTCAGTGACGTTAATTGGTCCTACCATGATGTCTCACAAACCACCCAGCTGATTCTTTGTTCCCACAGTTCAATCATTCAGGCCCATGAAAAGAATTTGTATGTCACCCACAAAAGATTAAGCACCCAGTTGCAAGATGGGCCCTGTGCTAGGATTACATAAAGACCCTACTTGCAGGCAAGAAGGACTTCCACGACTGCAAAAAAACATTGGAAGTACTCTGGAGTGTTTTTGGAGGTATTGTGGTGAGCTCCTACATTCAGCAGGAAATGAATGGCATTGCATCCTCACATAGAGGGTAAAGGATTGAGTGGCTTGTCCACATACAGGCTGGAACAGATACGGAGGATTCAGCTGGGACTGTTTAAGCTGCAATTTATTGATGCAGAAACAGAAGCTGGAAAACTTGCTCAATTCTTGTAAGCTCGACTGGCCTTCAGACCCCTGGCACGTTCGAACTTGTGGCCCTTTGAGTGGATGGACAGTTTGGTGTGGCTATGTGGTGTTCCGGGAGCGGATCCAAAACGTTTGTAAACCTTACGAGGTCCTGAGAGCAGCACTGTAACCTGACCTTTAGGTACGGCCAGGGCTAACTGGTCAGAGGTCATGATCCATCCTCCAGCCTTTAGAATGCAGTGTCGAGTGACATCAGTTACCCGGACAGCACGGACCTTCAGCTTGGGGACATCCCAGATTCTGCAGCATGACAAGGAGATGGAAAAGAGTCTACAGAGTTGGGAATCTCGGCATGGAGCCCTCTGCAAAATTGCAGCCAGATGCCTTCATGCTCCTTGAACGTGATACAAGGCTGTCTCACAGGCCTGCCAAGCACATTAATGTGTTTTCCCACCAGCCTTTTCTTATATGCTTCTCCATTGTGGTCCTCATCTGAGTCCACGGTGGTAGAGCTCATCTGCGATCTCACCCTCTGGTAAAGTGAAACATGAACCATCATTTCCTCATGGAGCAGCTGGAGCTCAGTTGTACACAGTCACTGACTAATTTCAGACCCCAACTCTATCTGAGGCGGGTGCTACAAGTGTCAGATCAAATGACAATGCCTCTTCTTCAGGTGCTCTCTCTTCTTTTGTAGTTATCTGAAAGCAGAATAACAGAAGGAGAAAGCTGGGATAAGGAAAGTGGGGCTGGGAGGAAAGCAAGGGCACACAGCTGGCGATGCGGGAGTCGCAGGACTGACCAGCGATCAATCTGGCCAGTAATCGGGAGGCCACCATACAGGGGCCACTGCGCCTGCACAGGTCTCGGCACTGACAGATTGGCACATGCGCAGTGGCCCATTCAGCGCTATGCTGCTGGCCTCCCCAGCGGGAATAGGCCCAGCTCCCAGCTTTTTTGACTGATTTATGCTCGTTCACTCTGCAGTTGCATACTGTGTGGGAGATTCATTTTGAACTTTGAAACCCCCACTGATAAAAACAGCGTGATTTGCTCTAGTTTTTACATGAATTCAACACATACTTTTTTGAGAGAATTGCCACGATGATAGTCAGATTTGGTGGCTAAAGTTGCCAATTACACTAAGGTAGGGAAGAAGGTATGCTGTCAAGGGCAGATAAAGGCCAGGACTATATCAGGGCCCACCATGGGGGATGTGGCGGCAAAGTCCATATTCTTGCGCCAGGAGTGGTCGTTCCTCGTGGTGGGTGGGGCTGGAAAGAGTCTGCAAAGTGATATAGATGGGTTAGGTGAATGGACAGAAAATGGCATGGAGTACAATGTGGGAAAATGTGAAATTGTCCACATTGGCAGGAAAAATAGAAAAATTGTATCCTATTCAAGTGGCGAACAATTGCAGAACTCAGTGATGCAGAGCGATCAGAGTCTGCTACATGATTCACTTAAAAGTTAGTTTGTACTTACAGGAAGTAATCAGGAAGACAAGTGAAATGTGTTCTTCATTGCAAAATGAATGGAAAATAAAGTAGGGAACTTTTGCTTTAGATGTAGTTCTCTAATTAAATCAAAGAAATAATAATATAGGAGGATAGCATGCATTTTGACTGTGCCAAAGCAAATCTTTTTGGCTAGGAAAATCTATTCCAATCCTATTTTCCTTCATCATTTTATATTCTTCTCTTTCAAAATGTATCCAATTCCTTCTTGTGTGAGCTTCCCCCGGGTGCTCTGGGTTTCTCCCACACTCCAAAGATGTGAAGGTTAGGTTGATTAGCCATGTTAAATTGACCCTAGTGACAGGTTATTAGTAGGGTAAATGTATGGGCTTACAAGAATAGGGCCTGGGTGGGATTGTCAGTAGACTCGATGTGCCTTATGGGCTCCTTTTGCACAGTAGGGATTCTATGATTCTATGATTATCTGTCATGCTAACCAATTAAGGTAACATTTTCCATGTTTTAAAACCATTCCTTCTACCTTCAAAACGAATCACCTATCTAACTTTCTGTTCCTTTGGTGTCAATCTGCAACTAATGCAACAAATTTGTATTAGATTTCCCTAAAACTTTTCTTCTTCAGTAATAGTTCTTTCCAACTATACCTTCTCATTCTTTAGATCATTCCAGTGAATTTTGTCATAATCAGGACTTCATAGCCTTGCGATAATGGTTTTCTCATAATTGCAGGCAACACTTCAACTGTGCCTGAAGTAATGTCTTGTGCGAATGAAACATCACTGAATTCATTTTGTTAGTGGTTAAATAATAATCAATACTTACCAAGAAATGAGGAAAAGATGATAAAATGACCCTTTAAGTTAAAATACTCAATCTGCAATATTTGCGTATGTCTTCAGGCAACATACTTATGCCCCAGGATGAGAATGCTGTGCATTAAACTACTTTGACTTTGCATTTCCTAAACTGATTGTCCTTGTGACCTCTTGAATAGGGAAGTCAAATGAGTACTGATTGAAAAGGAGTACAACGGTTATAGGTTTCTTTTGCTGAACTTTCAGCTATCTACAAGAATATCATTGGAACTATCTTGCAGCATTGAGCTAGGTTCTTGAATCATTGCAATGAGAAAGGACTTTCATTGCAATTTGTTTTAACGCTCAACTGAATTCAGAAACATAATTTTGATTTTCTTTCGATCTGTCAAATAAGGATGCAATCTTATCAACCACTCACACCATGTTCCTGCTGTAGCGAAGTCGGAGAATTTAGCACCCACCCAAATCTCCATTCACTGCAGCGGGATGGGAAAATCCCACCGGCGTGAATAGCCGTAACATTCCGGCCTTATGTGTAACAACTCAAATAAAAATACAATGATCGTTCCATAGATCCTGAACTCATAATATACAGAAGATGACAAGGCATCTCACTAAATATAAGGCAAAAATCAAAACAGAAAATGATGGAAATTCTCAGCAGGTCGGGCAGCATCTGTGAAGAGAGGAACAGAGATAACTGACAAGATTTTCTTATTGTCTTTGAGACTCCAATTTCAGGACAAAATGTGAGTCCCAAGCCTGAGTTTATCAGGAGTGTACTTAGTGGCACAATCTTTCCAGAGGCAGCCTCACAATTCTCCACACTCACCAGCCTTGTAAGGGCAGCATGTAGTTTCCTACTTGTCCAGCTCAATTGGCAGGCCAGCAGTTCTTGAGTAGTGGCAGTGCCATTGGGAGAAGTAGGCACTGCTGAGACAGGATGTGGACCTCAAGCGTGGCTCAATTGGAAGCATCCTCAGAGGTGTACACTGAACACTAAATGTTATAAGGCCAAAGTCATTAGATCCATTGAAGTGGAGGGGAAACTCAACCAGGTGATTCATTTGGGCCATGGCCCCCTCTTTGGCACCTTCTGCTTCAAGAACTCACCAGCCAGTAATGAGAAGGCTGTCTCCATTGAGCTGGCAGCTTCTGCGCCTGATGGTGGGGGTTTGAGGGTTGCACTGGAATCGAAATGCCAGAACGCCTGCAGAATTTGATCCATACTTTGCATATTTTGGCTGCCTGCCTTTTGAAGCAGGCAGCTGATCCAGGACTTTCCCCACCTCTGGGAAACTTCTCCAGCAGCGAGGATGTGTCCTGGAGAAATTCTGCTAGGGCCCCATCTATTTTCCCAGTCACGGGGGTCACAGGGACAGGAAAATTCACCCTATATTTGAGGTCTGTCTCTCCTCTATAATTGGATCCAACTCTTAATTTACTGAAGAGACTGAAAATCATGTTTGGTGAGTGCTGAGGTCAGGGGATGGTCAGGAAGGGGCAGAAACATGCCCAAATTTTTCATTTGTATAGAGGCATCTCTGTGCAGGAGCATCACTTGTGTAAAATTATCCTTAGCATTTTCTTCTTACAGCAAATGTAGCAAACTACACCTAACTAAGGATCACGAATATCCTCCCCACGCATCCCCTCCCCATCCCCTTCCTCACCATCCACACACCCATATATTATTCTCATGGCAATTACAGTGAAACGGAAATGATTAACTTTCTTCCTGTGAAATTCAAGGCTGTAAGTGTGGGGCTAACTAATGTCTTATGCTGTTGACCTCGACTTTCACACTAAGTTTCAAACTCTTGTTGACAAGGATCTATAAGCATAGAGGTCACCAGTGTAAGTATATGAACCTCACATTACTTACTGATCATCAATCCCTACTACAAGCAGATAAAATTAGAAGACTATTCATGGGAAAAATAAAACAATGCACTGCAAGTTTAACCCTTTGACTACTGAATAGCCTTTCCAGGTGTAATAGGTGTATAATGAACCGTTCTATAAGCAGTTCAAACTGATCAGGTCTTGCAGGTATAAAAGCAGGTATAAGGGAGCAGAACTTTCTCACCAGTCAAGAAACCTTTTCAGTCTTGCAAAAGGCAAGCGAAGGGATTTCAAACTCAGGACCTTCCAACTCAGGACCTTCCAATCCATTGGTAAGCGCATTGCTTGCAAGTGTGGTCCCAGCAGAAACTTGTGCAGCTGCTGTTGTAGTGGCAGCAGGAGCATGGATAGCAAGGGCAGTGGGAACAGAAAGAAGTCTCACAACACCAGGTTAAAGTCCAACAGGTTTATTTGGTATCACGAGCTTTTGGAGTGCTGCTCCTTCATCGAGTGAGTGTAAACAGAGGTAGCAGTGGGAGAGGTGATACCGAAAAGTTAGAGAGAAAGAAACAGATAATGGTAGCCTGGCAATGGGGTTGTGGAGGGGGTTGGGGGTGGGATGGAGCTGTGGGGGGGTGGCTGGGTGCCACAGAATGCCACATCAGACGAGATCAGGCTACAATAGACCAAATTAAGTTAGGCCACACTGGGAATTTAAAAATGAAATGCAGATACAGGTCTAGAGGTCCTTGTTATTTGTATCTTATCAATTTGGCAGATAGTGCACGGCATATGCTCTTCGTGCTGGAAAGAACCAGTGTGGTGCCCATGCCATTTTTGTGGTTTGGTATAACAAAATAAATCAGTGAGCTGGCGATGCTCAATGTGCTTCTTACTCTCCATTGGAAGGCTAAAAAATGATGAAGGGAATTTACCCATCCTGCTCACCACAGGAATCATAGCAGGGTGGGGGGGAGGGGGAGAAGCACACAAGGCCTGTTGACCCTCAGGTGGGATTCTCTGGTTTTGGGACGAGCGTGGCGGGAAAATCTCACCCAATGTCTTCTGAGACACTGGCTTGGATTTTCCAACCTCGCTGCAGCTGGGATTTTCCAGTCCCGCTGTAGTGAACAAAGATTTGGCTGAATGTCAAATTCTATGTTCTTGCTGGAAGCAGTGGCGGGTCGGGAACAGCCAAAGAATTTGGGCCACTATTCTTCAGAAATATTCATACATTTTGTCCTGGATCAATGGATACTGTTAGGAGGGTAAGGATTCCCTCAGACATGCCTCCTTGTATTTAAATAGCAGATATATTTTTTGGACAGGATCCAAAACTTGCAGCTTTAGTCCCATTTTCACCCTATTTTCAGATGCAAAGCATCCAGAATGTATAATACTCCACTGCAAATTCTTTCGAGGTTATTTTAACCCAAACCACCAGGTAGAAACTGAGTTGGCAGGAAGTTAGAATCAGCCATGACACTTGTCCTATTTACCCCTTTTGTCCTCGACCTTTGCCTGCTCTTCCCTGAATGGGGAAGCCATTTGCAGGATTCCCAGTAGGGAAGTGAATGGTAAGAGGATGGAGGGAGTCAAAAATTGTCAAACCAGTATTTTTGCCTATAAACTTTCCTTATGAGCAGGCTCCAGAATTTCTAAGCCTCTCCTTTCCTGGGCTCCTGTTTTTTCCGAACTTGAAACCTTCCTAAAACTCCTTGCCCATGTCTTGTTGCTGTGATCTGTTCCATTTAGTGCCAGCAGGTAGCTTCCTGCCACTCTGAATTCCACTCCTGTCACTGGCCAGGTGCCACTTCCCACTCTTTAGAATAAATAGTATTATCTGTACAATTTGATCTCTCATTCAAATTCAATGCAAACTAATCCCTTCTGATGCACTGGTCAACAAATAAAGGTGTTATAGCTACTCACGTTTACTGCCAATCATTGTTGCGTTCCCAATTTGTCCTAATATGAGTAAATTGTTCCATTGCAGAAAGCAATTATGTCTATGAACATGGTCCTTGTCTTCCTGAATCTCTTCCAGCTGAGGTCAGACGTCTGCCCTGCACTCATTCACCCCTTCAGCATCAAACTCAAGGTTCAGTGCTCCTTTTCCATTGGCTTAGAAAAATATACATATTTTGGGTGGACTTCAAAGGTATATTCTACAAAGATATTGAATCACTGTTTATTTATGAAAGACAAAATGTCCTGAATGTCCATTTAATCCCAACAAAAACTCCCTGCAGTGAGTCATATGGTGTATGACCTTATTCAGTAAAGGGTTTGAAGATGGAATTTTGTGACTACCATGTGAACCACAAAGGTCAAACAGGCTGACCTCACCTTTGTTAACTATTTATATTATGTTTTAAAGGTTCTTGTTAGAAAAAATGTTTGTTCAATGAACTGGAGGGCTATCTATGGAATAGTAATTGTATTTTAAAACTGGTGAGCGTTTATTGCTTTTGATATGCAATACTGTTGCAGTCCCCTTACATTTGTATCTTCATCCAGATAGAAAATAGGGTGAGAGAGAGAGATTAAGTGAGAGATCTCCTTTCTATTTGAGTAAATTGCACAAAAACACAAGGCCATCAATAATTAACAAAAATTAGATGTATCGAGAGGGCTGAAACTATCTACAATTCCCTCACCAAGCAATAAAATACTTTGTATCTCAGTACAAAGTTGTTTAAACCACTAATTGTTTCACACATAAAAGGGGACTATTTTTACGGAATGTGTTCGAAAACATTGCTATGTGCTATTATATATAAGTTGCCCTCAAACTCATTATGGTGTTATTTGCAGAATCCTAAATATGCAAAAAAACTTACATTTACACCTATCCCTCACAGAAAAAGAAAGTGTTTGATTAAATATTTGAATGAAGCTATCACCCTTTCAACCAAATAAGGAGTGGGGTCTTTGGGAAGAAATAGTTATCCCTTCCCGTATCTATGAACACCATAGAAAAACTTTGGGTGAAGTCAGGAATTTTATATCAAAAACAAGACCCATTGCAAATCAATGCTAGTTTTCCATTTTCCGAACGGATATGATATGAAAGCGGCACAGGCTCAAGGTGAGAGGGGAAAAGTTTAAAGGAGATGTGCGGGGGGAGGTTTTCACACAGAGAGCGGTGGGTGCCGTGAATATGCTGCAAGAGGAGGTGGTGGAAGCAGGCACATTAGCAACAGTTAAGAGACATCTGGATGGGTACATAAATAGGGAGGGAATAGAGGGATACAGACCAAGTAAGGGCAGAAGGATTTTTTTTAGTTTAATTAGGGCATCATGATCAGCACAGGTTTGAAGGGTCAAAGGACCTGTTCCTGTGCTATACTTTTAGGCAACCTGCCTCCACGACCCTCTCAGGCAGCGCATTCCAGACCGTCACCACCCTCTGGGTCAAAACATTTTTCCTCACATCCCCCCTAAACCTCTTGCCCCTCACCTTGAACCTATGCCCCCTCGTGACTGATCCTTCAACTAAGGCTGCTCCTTATCTACTCTGTCCATGTCTCTTGCAATCTTGTATAACTCGATCAGGCAGCCCTTCCGTCTTCTCTGCTCCAGCCCTTCTTTGTTCTTTTTTCTTTGAATCTCAGTTCAACAAAAAAAAGGTTTCCTGTTCTAGTCTTGCAATGCACAGTGCATTTGTCCATCTGATTTCTTAGTATCTATGGTTTTTATTTTGGCTGAAATGTTTCCAATTCTTTTCTTTCCCAACACACAGAGTATACTTTAGCACATGTTGTAGTCTGGGTACAGTATATTACACCTGGCGCAAAGACAAAGCAATTGTTCAAAGCTCTATACAAGCTCATTTGAAAATGCAATTAAACAAATGCAAATTGTGGCATCCTCATTGTTCCTTGGGACCAAATTGTGGCATCCTCATTGTTCTTTGGGAGCACAGCAGAGAGGGAGCAATTCATGAGTGGAGAGCTTGAGGGTAAGCTACAGTGGTTTTTTTAACTAACTTTTCTAATTTATTTTTAATTTTAAACCGGAAGCCGGAAGGAGTTTGCGAACATAAATTGGAACAGTGAGGAATCCCGATACTCTACACGGGTAGAGTGTCCCACCCTCCCCCCTCCTCTAACCTGAAAAAACAGAGAGAGAGAGACTCGGAGTGAGAGCGGTTAAGTTTGTTTTTTGTGAGCTCTAAGGGCTTAAGCGAAACGGGTGAGACAAGGTAAGTTTAAGTTTTTAATTACTTTTTTCTCTCCTGTATTTCTAAAACGGACAATTATGAGTGTGAGGACAGTATGTTGTTGCCAATGCAATATGTGGGAAGTCCTAGAGGCTCCTGGTCTCCCAGACGTCCATATCTGTACTGGGTGTGTGGAGCTACGGTTCCTAAGGGACCAGGTTAAGGAACTGGAACTGCAGCTCGAGGACCCTTCGTCTCATTAGAGAGAATGAGGAGGCGATTGACAGGAGTTACCGGCAAGTGGTCACACTGGGGCAACGGGAGGAAGGCAAGTAGGTAACTGTTAGGAAGGGGAAAGCTCATGTGATGGAGAGCACCCCGGTGGATGTCCCCCTTCATAATAAGTACTCCTGTCTGAGTACTGCTGGGGGGGACAGCTCACCTGGGGGAGGCAGCGGTGGCCGGGTCTCTGGAGCTGAGCCCGACCCAGTAGTTCAAAAAAAGTAAGGAAAAGAGGAGAAAGGCAGTGTTAATAGGGGACTCCATAGTGAGGGGGTCAGACAGGTGTTTTTGTGGACGCAGACGCGAGTCGCGGATGGTGGTTTGCCTCCCTGGAGCTGGGATCCGGGATGTCTCTGGACACATCCCAGACATCCTGAAAGGGGACAATGAGGAGCCGGAGGTTGTGGTACATATATGTACTGCTGACGTAGGCAGGAAGAGGGAAGGGGTCATGAAACGGGATTACAGGGAATTAGGTAGACAGCTGAGAAAGAGGAATGCGAAGGTAGTAATCTCAGGATTGCTGCCTGCGCCGCGGGAGAGTGAGAGCAGGAGTGGAATGAGGTGGAGGGTGAATGCGTGGCTGAGGGACTGGAGCAGGGGGCAGGGATTCCAGTTCCTGGATCATTGGGGCCTCTTTAAGGGCAGGTGTGACCTGTACAATAAAGACAGGTGGCACTTGAATCCCAGGGGGACCAATATCTTGGTGGGAAGGTTGGCTAGGGCTACTGGGGGGACTTCAAACTAGAAAGGTTGGGGGGAGGGAATCGAGATGAGGTGACTGACAGCGAGGAGGTTAGCTCCCAAGTAGAGAAGGACTGTAGACAGTATGAGAGGGAGGTTAGACGGGTGATGGAGTAGGGAAGCACCCAGACCGAGGGTCTGAGGTGTGTCTATTTTAACGGCAGAAGTGTAGTGAATAAAGTGGATGAGCTTAGGGCGTGGATTGCTGCTTGGGAATGTGATGTGGTGGCCATTACGGAGACTTGGATGTCTCAGGGACAGGACTGGGTACTTCAGGTGCCGGGATTCAGATGTTTCAGGAAGGACAGGGAGGGAGGCAAAAGAGGTGGCGGAGTGGCACTGTTGATCAGGGACAGTGTCACGGCAGTAGAGAAGGTGGATGCCATGGAGGAACTGCCTACAGAGTCTCTGTGGGTGGAAGTTAGGAACAGCAAGGGGTCGATAACTTTGCTGGGTGTTTTCTATAGGCCGCCCAATAGTGACAGGGAAATTGAAGTGCAGATAGGGAAACAGATCCTACAGAGATATAGTAATAAAAGAGTTGTCGTGATGGGAGACTTTAATTTCCCAAACATAGACTGGAATATCCCTAGGGTAAGGGGTTTGGATGGGGAGGAGTGTGTTGAGGAGGGTTTCCTGACACAGTACGTAGATAAGCCTACAAGATGAGAGGCTGTAATTGACCTGGTGCTGGCTAATGAACCAGGATAGGTGTCAGATCTCTCAGTGGGTGAGCATCTTGGGGATGGAGATCATAGTTCTATCTCCTTCATGATAGCATTGGAAAGAGATAGGATCAGGCAGGCTAGGAAGGTGTTTATCTGGAGTAAGAGGAAACATGAAGACATCAGGCAGAAAATTGGATGAGTAAACTGGAAGGAGGTGTTCTTAGGGAAAAGTACTGAAGGAAGGTGGTGGATTTTCAAGGAATGTTTGTCTGGAGCTCTGCACGACAACATTCCAATGAGACAGGGAGGTTTTGGTAGGTCGTGGGAACTGTGGTGCATGAAGGTTGTGATGAACCTAGTCAGGAAGAAAAGAAAGGCCTACAAAAGGTTCAGAGAGCTAGGAGATGTTAAGGACCTAGAGGAGTATATGGCTTGTAGAAAGGAGCTTAAAAAGGAAATTAGGAGAGCCAGAAGGGGTCATGAGAAGGCCTTGGCGGGTAAGATTAAGAAGAATCCCAAGGCCTTCTACAAATATGTGAAGGGATAGGACCTATTAAAGGTGAAGGGGGAAATGTCTGTGTGGAACCGGAAGAAATAGCAGAGGTGCTTTATGAGTACTTTGCCTCAGTATTCATGGTGGAAAGTGATCTGGGAGGTTGTACTACAGGTTTGTGGTGGGCTGAACAGATTGAGTATGTGGACGTTAAGAAAGAGGATGTGTTGGAACTTTTAAATTCTATCAAGATAGATAAGTCGCCGGGACCAGATGGGGTGTACCCCAGGTTACTGTGGGAGATGAAGGAAGTGATTGCAGAGCCCCTGGCGATGATCTTTGCATCGTTGATAGAGACAGGAGAGGTTCCAGAGGACTGGAGGATTGTGGATGTGGTTCCTATTTTCAAGAAAGGGAACAGGGATAGCCCGGGAAATTACCGACCGGTGAGTCTGACCCAGTGGTTGGTAAGTTAATGGAGAGGATTCTGAGGGACAGGATTTATGAGCATTTACAGAAGTTTAGTATGATCAGAAATAGCACAGCTTTCTCAAGGGCGGGTCATGTCTTACGAGCCTAGTTGAGTTCTTTGAAAATGTGACAGAACACATTGATGAAGAAAGAGCGGTGGATGTGGTTTATATGGACTTCAGCAAGGTGTTTGATAAGGTCCCCCATGCAAGATTTCTTGAGAAGGTGAGAGGGCATGGGATCCTGGGGCTTTGGCCTTGTGGATCCAGAACTGGCTTGCCTGCAGAAGGCAGAGAGTGGTTGTGGATGGGTCTTTTTCGGCATGGAGGTCGCTCACCAGTGGAGTGCCCCAGGGATCTGTTCTAGGACCCTTGCTGTTTGTCATTTTCATAAATGACCTGGATGAGGAAGTGGAGGGATGGGTTAGTAAGTTCATAAGAACATAAGAAATAGGAGCAGCAGTAGGCCATCTGGCCCTTCGAGCCTGCCCCGCCATTCAATAAGATCATGGCTGATCTGTCGTGGCTCAGTTCCACATTCCCGCCCTCTCCCCATAACCCTTAATCCCCTCTCTTATCAAAAACCCATCAACCCTCTTCTTAAAAATATTTAGCGAGGCAGCCTCCACCACTTCAACGGGCAGAGAATTCCAGAGATTCACCACCCTTTGAGTGAAGAAGTTCTTCCTCAACTCCGTCCTAAACCGCTCCCCCTTTATCTTGAGGCTGTGCCCCCTAGTCCTACTGTCCTTTCTGAGCGGGAAGAGTCTCTCCACCTCTATCCTATCCATCCCATTCATCATCTTATATATCTCAATGAGATCTCCCCTCATTCTTCTAAACTCTAACGAGTACAAGCCTAGTTTATTCAGCCTCTCCTCATAGCTCAACCATAGCTCAAGTTCACCGATGACACGAAGGTTGGTGGTGTTGTAGATAGTCTGGAGGGATGTCAGAAGTTGCAGCGTGACATAGATAGGATGCAAGACTGGGCGGAGAACTGGCAGATGGACTTCAACGTGGATGAATGCGTAGTAGTCCATTTTGGCAGGTCCAATGGGATGAAGGAGTACAATATCAAGGGTAGAAGTCTTAGCAGTGTTGAGGAGCAGAAGGATCTTGGGGTCCGGGTCCATAGGACTCTTAAATCGGCCTCGCAGGTGGAGGATGTGGTCAAGAAGGCGCATGGTGTACTGGCCTTCATTAATCGAGGGATTGAGTTTAGGAGTCGGGAGGTAATGCTGCAACTTTATAAGACCCTTGTCAGACCCCACTTGGAGTACTGTGCACAGTTCTGGTCGCCTCACTACAGGAAGGATGTGGAAGCTATTGAGAGGGTGCAGAGAAGATTTACAAGGGTGTTGCCTGGATTGGGAGGCATACCTTATGAAGATAGGTTGAGGGAGCTAGGTCTCTTCTCCCTGGAGAGACAAAGGTTGAGAGGCGACCTGATAGAGGTTTATAAAATGTTGAGAGATATAGATAGAGTGGATTCTTGGAGGCTATTTCCCGGGGCTGGAATGGACGCTACAAGAGGACACAGGCTTAAGGTGCTGGGGAGCAAGTACAGAGGAGATGTCAGGGGTAAGTTTTTCACTCAGAGGGTGGTGAGTGAGTGGAATCGACTGCCATCGGTGGTGGTAGAGGCAAACTCACTGGGGTCTTTTAAAAGACTTCTGGATGAGTACATAGGATTTAATGGGATTGGGAGTTACAGATAGTTCTATGGCCCGGTAGGTATGGATATGATCAGTGCAACTTGTGGGCCGAAGGGCAGTGTTCTATGTTCTATGAAATCATGACAAGATTTAATAGCTAAATCTTGCTTACAAGTGTCCCTCGCGAGTATTACTGATGTGGCCATTTTTAATACATGCTGAGAATCACTGCTGGCTTTTAATCTATAAATTATTACAAAATAAAAACTGTTCCCTGACAGAAGAATGTGAATTCCTTCACATAAACAGCAATTATACTCTTCATTGCCTTTCTTGTACCACAAAGTTGATAACATTTCTAACAATTATGCAGAAAAAGTACAGATTTCCTCTAAATGCTTCATATGTCAACTATAACATAACTTGTGAGATTTGTTTAAACTGTAGTTTCAGGAAAATTTATATCATCCTAAATTCTGAATTTGCCCTGGGATCTCTCAATCTCCTGTTGTAATATTCATCGTTAACCATTTGGCCCATTTCTCCAAGAGCTTCCCCAATCTAAAGAACTCTCATGGAACAGCTAATCTCCAGATCTAAGCAGCATTGCTGGGAACATGGAGGTCCGGTCGAACTTAATGCAGGATCTCACTTTCACTTTTTAGATCCATGTCCCACCTGGCAGCCTGTCCAGCAGTCAAGAGGCAAAGACAGTGGCAGGAAGCCTCATGGTCCAAGGCATTTTGGAAGAGGGGATAATTAATCATTGTAGCAGATGTGAGGTCAGACTTTTTAGCCAGTGGAACCATAGAATCCTTACAGTACAGAAGGAAGTCATTGGGCGGCATGGTAGCACAGTGGTTAGCACTGCTGCTTCACAGCTACAGGGGCCTGGGTTCCATTCTCGACTCAGGTCACTGTCTGTGTGGAGTTTGCACATTCTCCTTGTGTCTGCGTGGGTTTCCTCCGGGTGCTCCGGTTTCCTCCCACAGTCCAAAGATGTGTGGGTTAGGTTGATTGGCCATGCTAAGAAATTGCCCCTTAGTGTCCAGGGATGTATAGGTTAGAGGGATTAGTGGGTATAATATGTAGGGATATGGGGGTAGAGTCTGGATGGGATTATGATTATGTTCGGTGCAGACTCGATGGGCCGAAGGGCCTCTTTCTGCACTGTAGGGTTCAATGATTTCAATGATTTGGCCCATCAAATCTGTACCGAGTCTCCAAAAGAGTATCTTACCCAGCCCTACTCTTGCTCTGTCCTATCCTCATAACGCTGCATATTTACCATGACTAATTCACTTATTCTATGCATCCTTGGACACTAAGAGGCAATTTAGAGTTGCCAATCCACCTAACCAATGCATCTTAGGACTATGGGAGGAAACCAGAGCACCAGGAAGAAACCCACACAGACATAGGGTGAATGTGCCAACTCCACACAGATAGTCACCCAAGACCAGAATCGAACACAGGTCCCTGGTGCTGTGAGGCAACAGTGCTAACCATTGTGCCACAGTGCCACACAAAGACACAATAGGAAGAGTGAGTTCACAATCAGGAGGGATAGAGAGGGACTACAGTTGGCAATGGTGAGTCTAATGGCTTGGTTGAAGAGCATGGCTCCTTCTCCTGCAGTCAACAAGGAATGGTAAAGAAAGCACTTTAGTAGGACAGAAGTTCAAGAATCCATTTTCATTGCTGGATTTCCCAAATCCTGAGAAAGACATGCAGTAGCAGTTATTTGGAATCAGGCTCTCAACTCCAGAGTGACACTGTGATTTAAGTAAGAAACTTGGACACTACCTAATCTATTGCTGTAAAATCTATATTGGGCCTATATGTAGCAGGTACAGGTCACATTATGCATATTTGATAGATTAAGTCCGTCCCTTCCCAATGAACAAAGAACAAAGAACAATACAGCACAGGAACAGACCTTTCAGCCCTCCAAGCCTGCACCAATCATGTGTACCTAACTAGACCATCTGTTTGTATCCCTCTATTCCCAGTCTGTTCATGTGGCTATCTAGATAAGCCTTAAATGATCTTAGCGTGTCTGCCTCAACCACATTGCTTGGTAGTGCATTCCAGGCCCCCACCACCCTCTGTGTAAAATATGCCCCTCTCATATCTATATTGAACTTTGCCCCCCTTACCTTGAACTTGTGACCCCTCGTGTTTGTCATTTCTGACGTGGGAAAAAGCTTCCAACTGTTCACCCTATCTATGCCCTTCATAATTTTATAAACTTCTGTTAGGTCGCCCCTCAACCTCTGTCTTTCCAGGGAGAATAACCCTAGTTTACTCAATCTCACCTCATAGCTAATACCCTCCATACCAGACAACATCCTGGTAAACCTTTTCTGCATTCTCTCTAAGCCTCAGTTAGTGTCAAGAACTGGACACAGTATTTCAAATGTGATCTAACCAACATTCTATATAACTGCAACATCAGATGCCAACTTTTATACTCTATGCCCTGTCCAATAAAGGCAAGCATGCCAATATGCCTCCTTCACCACCTTTTCCATCTGTGCTGCCACCTTTAAGGGTCTGTGGACTTGCACACCCAGATCCCTCTATGTGTCTATACTCCTGATGGTTCAGCCATTTATTGTATAGCTCCCTCCTGCATTAAACCTACCAAAATGCATCTCTTCGCGTTTGTCTGGATTAAATTCCATCTGCCATTTCTCCGCCCAATTTTCCAGCCTATCAATATCCTGCTGTATTCTCTGACAATGTTCATCACTATCCGCAACTCCAGCAATCCTTGTGTTGTCCACAAACTTACTAATCAGACACTACATCTTCTTCCAAATCATTTACATATATCACAAACAGCAGAGGTCCCCAGTACAGAGCCCTGCGGAACACCACTAGTTACAAACCTCCAATTGGAAAAAAACCCCTCCACTGCTACCCTCTGTTTTCTATGGCCAAGCCAGTTTTATGCCCATCTAGCTAGTTCACCAGTGATCCCATGATATTTAACCTTTTGCACCAGCCTGCCATGAGGGACCTTGTCAAATGCTTTATTAAAATCCATGTAGACGACATCCACGGCCCTTCCCTCATCAATCATTTTTGTCACCTCCTCAAAATACTCAACTAAATTTGTGAGACATGACCTCCCGCGTACAAAATGCAGAGGGGTTAATATTGAGGCATATAACTCTTTCCTGTTTCTGTTTTCTTATCCTCTCTCTTTCGATTTTAGTTGCTAAGGTGCAATATTTTCACATTTGTGTATTTTTCTTGTCTTATTCTCTTTTTAATTTTAAACATGCTTGCCTGATTCTCTCGACTCCAGCTGCCCATTTTGAAGCAACCAACCATCTCTTCAACTGGATTTTGATTAGCTGACTACCAACCCTTACATGGATTTTCAGCTACATAGAGCTCAGAATGCAATCACACCACTGGTCCAACCAGAGGGAAAAAAATACTGACCCTATTTTGGGTCGAGGAGCCACATAACATCTCCATGGAGTGGATATTGTAGTAGAGTCACCTCATCCAGAAAACCCTTGCGATTAAGGACCACCTGCCAAAGATGGCAATCTAAGATCAGTTTCCACCATAAATTAAGACAGCCAGAAAATAGCTGATTGATGATAAGTCCAATGCATGCTCATTAATGATTGATTTATTGTGTACACTTCCTACTAATGTAAATATTCTGAAATTTAATCCAGTCTTAAAGCAATATTTTGGATGTTAATTTATACTTACTATAATTGAATATAGAAATGATGTGGATTTACTGACATAGTGTGGAATGTATTTAAACTCTTACAACACTTGTCAAGCATTTGATGTTCTAAATTGAGTTTTAGTTTATTCAGCAGGCTGGGCGTAAAGTATGTGTTATAACTTGCATGAGTTTCACTACTGACTGCATTTTAAGGACATTCGTTCATTTCTATAAGTCACTCATGCCCATTCCTTGTTTGAAATGTTCACTTTGCCATATGTCTTTAGATGCCCAATATTAGTTCAATGTTGTACAGATGTATTTACAAAAATATAAATTTGGCAAGGTGCCTTGCAGGTTTGTACAGTGGGTTGCAGTGTCCAAAGTGATACATCGATTTCATTTCACAGAATACATTTCTTGCATTATTTGGCATAAAATTATAGTGATCTTAAATTAATTGACTTTTATTAATTCAATTAATGAACTGCAACAGCAGTGCTAAAGCAGAATTCAACTGTGTCGTAATTCACAGGAAAATTTGAGAAGTGTCCAGCCCTGCTTCAAGGATGGTCTAGTGGCTGGAGGTAATGCAGATGAGGAGGGCCAGAGGTCTGGTCCTTAGTCTGTTTTCAATTAGTTGCTGAAATAAAAATGCATTGTAACAGATCCTATACTGTTGGGAAATTTCTTAACTTCAGCTACATTTCAATGATTATTTTAATTTTTATCCAAATTTACAGTCATCTAATTGTTCCTTCCTCCCAGTTAAATTTTTTTTATCCTTTGTGGTGTTAACAAATTAACCACAGATTTGAATCCCTGACATTATTGGATATTAAAACCCAGGATACCTATGCACCATTGGATAGAGTGCTGTTCATTTGCACTGGACCTTTCAGCTTAATTTACCTGAAATTATGTTTGGCCCAAAACTTGCATTCCACAGGGGGTTGTACTCTGGAGGTACCGCAGAAAATGCATTGGAGAATCATAGAATTCCTACAGTGCAGAAGGCGGCTATTCGGCCCATCGAGCCTGGACTGACAACAATCCCACCCAGGCCCTAGCCACAGAACCTCACCTATTTACCCTGCTAATCCACCGACACTAAGGCTCAATTTAGCATGGACAATTAATCTAACCTGCACATTTTTGTAGTGTGGGAGGAAACCAAAGCATCAGGAGGAAACCCACGCAGACACGGAGGGAATGTGCAAATTCCACACAGTCACCTGAGGCCGGAATTGAACCTGGGCCCCTGGCATTATGGGGCAGCAGTACTACCACTACGCCACTGTGCCATTGGTAAGCACATCAGAGGTCCCTGTGGACTGCATAGAAATTGCCTGTGAAGCCTGAACTTGTGATGAGTATGAGTTGCAGTGATGAGCACTGCAAACCAGTCACTAGTCCAAATTAAGTTGAAGATTTCACATGGTTCCAACTGTCTTACCAGAATAGTTATACAGAGAAATTTAGAAGGATTAAAACCACTTATCAAAAGGAGACTATATGGCCCATCGAGTCTGTACCAACCACAATCCCACTCAGGCCCTAATCCTGTAACATTTACCCTGCTAATCTCCCCACACTAAGGTCAATTTAGCATGGCCAATTAACCACACCTCTGGACTGTAGGAGGAAACTGGAGAACCCGGAGGAAACGCACACAGACACGCAAAGTGCATACTGCATACAGACGGTGACCCAAGGCCAGGATTGAACCTGGGCCCTGGCGTTGTGAGGCAGCAGTGTGAACCAGCTCGTCTTTTTGACTGCAGAAGGAAACCGGAGCAAACCCGCACAGACACAAAGAGAACATACAGATTTCACACAGACGGTGACCCAAGCTGGGAATCGGACCCTGATCCCTGGCACTGTGAGGTAGCAGCGCTAACCACTGTGCTACCGTGGTGGCCTATTAGAGGATGTAAAAGTCAAGCAGGTAATTCAGGGAATATGATAGAAAGTTAATGACTAAATCAGGGCATTCTGGTCCAAACTTATATGTGATGAACAGGCACATTGAATATTGCTTTATTTTGGCTTACTTTATCTTTAAAAATCATAACACACTTAAATATTTAGACCTAGCTCAGAGTTCAGACCCTCATGTCTCAATGAAATGAACTAAATATCAAAACTAATATCAACACTTTAATTTAGTAGGTATGCTACTGCTGGTTGCTTTCCTTTAACTTCTAATCTCCTGTATGTTGTGCAAAGTGAACAGTGAATAGCTCACTGTTCAGAGGGACTGGAATGAACTGGTGATGCTGTTCTCTGCACAGGAAACTCTAAATACCTCCATAGCCTATCACAGGTCTTCAAACACGTTGACGTTTCCCCCGGGGAACTTTATACAGGTCCATCTGTTAAATTGCAGCAGAAGCGTGCTGAAACTGACCAGATTCATTTCCTTCCCACATGTTGAAGTGTTGGTAAACGCCAGTTTGGGTCTCTTGCTGTTCTTGGCTAACAGGCTCAGGTATGTGGCAGAGTTCACACTTCGGGTTTATTTAGTTAAGATGCAGAGTTAATCCTGCGTTCTTTACCTTGCAAAAAGAGAAGCAGGATGTGACTTTTTTTTCAATTGCAACTGTTGAAATTAGTGTCATAGCTTTTTATATATATATATTTGATTCAGATATTAATTTGGAAATACGGTTTGCGTGTGCAGGCGGTGTCACGATGGCTTATTTACACTTCCACCTGTATTTGACAACCTTGCTATTATGGGTCACTCAGAAGTCTGAAGCGCTTGTGCTCTCCAATGTCACCGAACTGACACTGAACCCAACGGTGGAGACGGACCCTGACTTGAGCAAGTTTCCCTTTGTCGGCGGGCTTCCCCGCAGCAGACGCAAGCGGCACATCTCCCCAAGAGACCGAAACGAGATCCTGGATTATCACAACAGGATGAGGTCGCAGGTATCCCCACCTGCCGCCAACATGGAATACATGGTGAGTGGGATTAATCTGATCCCATCGAATCTATATATAACTCGTTTCAATAAATCGGATATCATGAAAGCGAATAAAGCTAAATAGGTTTGGGATAAACCTCAAGCTAAAAGCAAATTACTGCGGATGCTGGAATCTGAAACAAAGACGGAAAATGCTGGAAAATCTCAGCAAGTCTGACAGCATCTGTGTGAAAACAGATCCAATATTTATCCTGACTCCAAACGTTGACTGTAACCTCAAAGAGGCCAAACGTTGACTCTATTCTCTCTACACTGATGCTGTCAGACCTGCTGAGATTTTCCAGCATTTCCTGTGATTGAGATAAACCTTGCTGCCTTCGCTATTCTAAATTTTGGAATGCTGTCATACTTTGACCCCAGTAGCCACTTTGACCCTTCTGCTTTGACCCCAGTAGCCACTTAGAGGAACCCAGTTTAGCAATCCATCTGCATTGACAGAATTGGTGTTCTTCAGAAGGAGGCCATTCGGACCATCGTGTCTGCACACCCTTGTTTGGTGCATTGCACCAGTCCTGAGCTGGAAATGTGAATCCCATGATCTGGAATCATGCCAGAATTTTACCACCTCTCCCGTAAGATCCCGTCCAAGGCCAATGGAAACACCGTTCTGCAAGCCTCACCCACCCCAATTCCAGGGTGGGCATGCTGGTAAAATTCTGGCATCAGTGTTCAGACTGCTTCTCCAGAAAAGGGAATGCGACTCCTGAGGGTAGGTCATCTGCCTCCACTTCAGTCTGACACAGAATAAATTGTAGACCCACCACGGGGTCAACCCCACTTTACAAAGTCTGTAAACCGGGTGAAGCTGAATTGAAATGTTTCTAGAGCAGGAATCATCTAAATATTGCAAAATATGAAACTAGTCAGAGGGAGTGCCAGGTGAGATCCATGATGTGGCGATGCCAGTGTTGGACTGGGGTGGGCACAGTAAGAAGTCTCATAACATCAGTTTAAAGTCCAACAGGTTTATTTGGAATTACAAGCTTTCAGAGTGCAGCTCCTTCACCTGATGAAGGAGCAGTGCTCTGAAAGCTCGTGATTCCAAATAAACCTGTTGAATTTTAAACTGGTGTTGTGAGACTTCTTAAGGTGGGATCCAAGGAATGTAAATGGCTGGAATTCTTCATTAGCTTGGCTTCACTGTCTGGACTTCTTTGTGGCTCTACTTGAAAAGTAGTTGCCTGGTTCTTGACTCTTAAGCATCAGTATCCTGTTGCTTTACTGGCAAATTGCACAAAGGACATTGTGGGGAGAGATTTGTTTATGGAGCACAGCTCCCACAGACACTTGGCAGATCAGACTGCTCTCTATTACTTCAAAGTGAAAAAGTTTTTTTCTCGTATTGCATTGGCTTCTTTTACAAATCACTTTAAATCTGTGCCTTTTCTTCCTTGATCTTTTTATGAGTGGGATCAGTTTTGGCCTACCTCCTCTGTCCAGCCCCCTCACGATTTTGAACATCTCTATCAATCTTCTCTTGGCCTTCTTCTTGTCATGGAGAACAATCCCTGCCTCTACAACCTATCCTCAAATCTTAAGTTTCTCATTCCTGGAACCATCCTTGTAAACCTCTTCTGTGCTCTTTCCAATGCATTTGCATCCTTCGTATAGTGTGTTGCCTGGAACTATACACAATATTCCAGCTGAGATTTAACTGATCTCTTGTGTACATTCATCATAACCTCCTTGTTTTTGTACTTTATGCCTCTATTAGTAAAGCTCAGGATACTGTCTGCTTTATTAACTGATCTCTCCGCCTGTCCAGCCTGCAATGATCAATCATCCTCTGTTCCTGCACTGCCTTAAGAATTATACTCCTTATTTTACATTGGTTATTCATGTTTGTCCTACCAAATGCATTTACCTCATGCTTCTCTGTGTTGACCTTCATCTGCCACCTATCTGCCCACTCTACCAACTTTGGTTGGGGGCCGGGGGGGGGGGGTGTTGCTTAAGTGTGGGGGGTGGGGGTTGGTTGAAATGGCCCAGCACCTCCTACTAGGCATCTGGAACCTGTGCAAATAGAGCAAACAGCTGCAACTCCTTAACCAATCAGAGCGGAGGATTATCATTGAGCAATACAAAATCAGAACCAGGAAGTGTAAACTGGAAAGGTGTATCTAATATCAAATCAGACACTGAAACAAGAATAATGGGGAAGAAAGGTTGAATTAAGAGAAAGTCGATTTTTTTTTTAAAAAAATAGTTAATTGATTTAAATTTACAACAATTAAGAGTTGAAAGAATAAGGCTTCACACTTAGAAAAGTTAATTTTCAGCATCAAAGAAGTTTTTGGGTAGTAATTAATCTTATTACACTGTTGAAAATGTAATTTAAACTAAAATGGACAAGCCCTAACTTGTGTGGTGAGTTTAATTTAATAGGCAAGTATAGAAACTCCGTGCCATTCAATACATCTGAATGGGAGCCTGTCAGTGAGATGCCATTTTTGTGAAACTGATGGGAGCTTGGAGTATCTCAGACAGAAACCTCCAAATTTTCATGTTTAACTGCAGATTTGCTCTGCCTCATTTGTGCATGAGTAACAATGAGCACCATTAGCCTCACCACTAATTTGAGAGTAAATTGGGGCCCAATTATTTTATTTCTTGCGATGAACATATTTGTTGTGTGATATTTGGGCTTCTGGTTGAATAATATCTGTGCCTGGTCAAAATCCATTGGTAAAATGCCTTCAAAACTATTGCACGGTGTATAACCTGTAAGATACCATATCTAGATCATATGGAATTATTGCAACACTGAATATTCCCTGTTTTAATGCATGAGTTTCATTCCTACCGAGGACAGTACTCTTGATGCAAGAATTTGAGCCAAAAGTTTTGACCTCTTCAGTTTGACCCACATTAGGTTGGTTCAAATGCTACCTGATGAGTTGATGCATCAGGATGCTGCCTTAGGATGGCATGGTGGCACAGTGGTTAGCAATGCTGCCTCACAGTGCCAGGGACCCAGATTCAATTCCAGCCTTGGGTCGGTGTCTGTGCGGAATTTGCACATTTTCCCCATGTCTGTGAGGGTTTCTTCTGGGTGCTCTGGTTTCCTCCCACAGTCCAATGATGTGTGGTTAGGTTGATTGGTCATGCTAAATTGACCCTAATGTCAGGGTAAATATGTGGGGTTACGGAAATAGGGCCTGGGTGGGATTGTGGTTGGTGTAGACTCAATTGACTGTATGGCCTCCTTCTGCACTGTGAGGATTCGAGGATTCTATGACTGCAAACCAAACTTCATTCATTAATCTTCATTATTGCCTTTCTAAGCAAACATTAATATTATGTATTAATTATTTCGATTAACCACTCTTTAACATGAATCAACAAACGTACATTGATCGCTTCAAGGTGCGTTCTGTGAGATTTGACATCAATATATTCTAATATGGCAAATATCTTCCTGGCAGTACTAAGAGTAAAAAGATATCACATCAATTTGCTGATACTGAATATGGTGATTATTGTAACCATGCTCTGCTCTGAATAAAAGTTTTGGCAAAATGTGTTTATGTGCCATTCATTGTTAAAACAATATTTACTTTCTAATCGCCTGCGATTTTTAACTATTTAAAATTATGTTGTCATCTGGGGATTCTGTTGAGAATAGGAGTTCCCATTTAAAAACACAAGGGCAAATGAGGGCTGTCCAATATCAATGAATGCTTCTGTTATTTTTCACCAATGTTGCACAATTTCTTACATATGATGTAGAATCCATTCACTGGTGTATCTCACATGAGAACTATGGAATCCTTCCCAATATCACCAGCACAAGATAGCAGCAATAAATGGTCATTCAGTTTAATGGGGTTGCTGGCTTCACAAGGTCCATGATGCAATCAAATGCACCCACATTGCTTTGTGTGCTCCTGTAGAATAGCCCCTCAGAAAGAATGGAGGACTTCCATTTTTTTCCATGTAAATGTCATGTTGTGGTAACTTCTTTCACCCAGTCCAATGGTTTCTATGGATGCAAACTGAGGGTCAGTATTAGGAGAGGTAATTGGTTGTTCGTGCACTACAATACGGTGATGGGACTGAGATGGTTCTAGTCTAATGAGAATTTGTTTCTGGCAGGGTGTCATTTCTGGCTGCATTTCTGGAACTTTCTCTTTGACAATCAGGTGGCACAGTGGTTAGTACTGCTGCCTCACAGCACCGGGGACCCGGGTTCAATTCCAGCCTCGGGTCATTGTCAGTGTGGAGTCTCCCCCTGTCTGTGTGGATTTCCTCTGGGTGCTCTGGTTTCCTCCCACAGTTCAAAGATGTGCAGGTAATGTTGATTGGCCATGCTAAACTGACCCTTAGTGTTAGGGGGACAAGCAGGGTAAATAGATGGAATAAAGCCTGAGTGGGATTGTGGCCAGTGCAGACTTGATGGGCCAAATGGCCTCCTTCTGCACTGTAGGGATTCTATGAATCTCATGCTACTTCTCACTGATGTGCTATTCTGAGGGAAGGACATGTGCTGCTATGCTATGGTGGTATCAGGCAGGCTGGCTCTTGCCATTACCACTTTATACATTGATCAGAGGGTTTACTAACAGCTATTGGACCCTGAAAGCCCTGAGTCACAGCATCATGCATCAATATCATAGGCACCCAACTGTATGCATACCTCAACAGGTGAAGACAGCCAAGAGAAAAATTCAAAGAGAATCATGGATGGAATCCCTACAGCGCAGAAGGAGGGCATTCTACCCATCAAGCCTGTACCTACAAAAGAGGAGCATGAGTATACCCTCAGGTTCCCATAGGGAAAACTTAGGGATCCCCTGCTGTGGGCAGTTTCCTCCATCTCAATCATGAAATTCCTGTGAGGCATATCAATCAGCTGATCCTGTCACCTTTCTAATGATGGTGGTCTCTGATCCATATGATTCTCTCTACTCCCACCAATCTTCCAGTCAGAATGGAGACAAGTCTGGTGGGTTTTAAATGAGGCTTGGGAATTAATATTGCTGGGTCACATTTCTGGAGCAAGATTGAATTTCTCACATGCAACATTATATTTAAAATCGGGGTCCCACGCCTGAAAGTTGGACAGGCTATTTTCAACCTATTCAATATTTATCCATAGCAATGGCAACATTGTTCACTATTGATTAGCCAAGAGAAGCATTGCATTTTTCACTGTATTCTGGGATACTTTAGGTTGCTGACCTTTGGCTATACATCTCTCTTATGACAAGTCTTCAGCCTTGCACTAACTGGGATGTAGTTTAATTTGAATGTTAACAAGAGGAACATCTTATCAACTGTACACGTGTGATGAAGTGGAACCTTAATCAATCGTTTCAGTGAGACTTTCTCATTGAGTTTTATATCTTTATCTGCTCTGTGATGCGGGGAATCAAAGGCATCATAAAAACAGACTGCCTTCTGAAAACAAATACTTTCCTGGCTTCACTGGATGGCTACTTCATATTCACAACTTTCACAACTTCTTCCATCACGGATCTGAACTCAGAACATTTTCCCCCACACAGCTACTTCAACTCAGCTAAACATCTTTCCTTAAGCATCTTTTTCCCATTCATCTTAGATTTCATTGTCCTCAAATACATCTTTGAACCCAGTGTCTCCAAATATAAAAATCTTCCATGTTTCCCTATTGCCTCCACTTTCAGGTCAATAAAATGTAATATACCTCTCCCTATTTACTTATGGAGCCTTGGTAAGTTGTAAACATTCCTTGTCACAACAGTTCAAATGTTTTGTTGAAATTCAACAGTTGAAAAATTAAGTCCCTGCTTATCTCAGAATGCAAATTTTAAATTCAGCTTATTTATTGTAAATCCAACCTCACCGTAACCTCTCATTCCAAGGCCTGAACCTAACAACTTTAACTTTTTTATCTCACAGTTCCCAGAAACTGTCTCTATTAACCTTCCCACAGTTCAGTTAATCATGGACAAACATTCTTTACAGAATGCCCTCACTCACCATCCTGACTTGGAAATATCTCCCCGTTCAATCACTGTATCTGGGTCAAAAACCTGGAACTCCCTCTCTAACAGCACTGTGGGTGTACCTACGCCTCAAGGATTGCAGCAGTTCAAGAAGGCAGTTCACCACAACTTTCTCAAGTGTAACTAGGGATGGGCAATAAATGCCAACCTTGCCAGTGAAGCCCACATCCCGTAAAATGAATTTTTACAGAATTCCCAAAAATATTAAAACAAAACATCCATCACCAAGCCATGCATGCATTTTCATGATAATCCATAGAACATCTCTTAGATAAGAGAAACTTTAAGAAGAACTGTTTACATATACCACCCCCAACACCCTCCCCCCATGTGTCTGACAAGTTTTACTGTATTTGGATTCATAGAACGTTGAAGATTCAGATAAAATTGACTCCAGCCATTATGCCATTACAGATTTGGAAGATGTTGGTGCACATTTTTCAATGGTAGTCTTACAATCGAAAATGGTGAAAGAAAAACAGAACGCTTGGTGCATATGTTTCCCATCAAAACATGTTAGTCCTTCAGATCAGCGAGGATAATTTCTACATTCAGTATATCAAATGAAGTTTCATTTTGCTCCTCTCACAGCTCTGGGATGACAGACTAGCGAAGTCTGCCAAAGCGTGGGCAGCTCATTGCGTATGGAATCATGGACCATCAAGCTTGTTGAAATATGTTGGTCAAAATATGTCTATCCAGTCAGGCCGGTAAGTAAAGGATGCCTGTTCCCTAATTCAGGGTAAGAACAACATGTTTATGGAAGGTATTGGAACATGCAAAAAACTATTAGTTTCAGATTGTTACACATTCTGTCCATTTTTTTGTCATTTCTCAGTAGAAAGCGACATTGGATGGAGAATATAAAAGCAAGGAGGTCTTGCTGCAACTGTACAGGGCACTGGTGAGGCCGCAGCTGGAGTACTGTGTGCAGTTTTGGTCGCCGCACTTGCGGAAGGATATATTGGCCTTGGAGGGAGTGCAGAGGAGGTTCACTAGGCTGATGTTGGAGATGAGGGGGTTGGCCTATGAAGAGAGACTTAATAGACTGGGTCTGTACTCGTTGGAGTTTAGAAGGATGAGGGATGATCTTATAGAGACATATAAGATAATGAAGGGGTTGGATAGGGTAGAGGTAGAGAGATTCTTCCTGCTTAGAAAGGATAGCAGGACTGGAGGACACAGCCTTAAAATAAGGGGGGGGGGCAGTTTAGATCAGAGTTGAGGAGGAACTTCTTCACTCAAAGGGTGGTGAATCTCTGGAACTCTCTGCCCGTTGAAGTGGTGGAGGCTACTTCGCTGAATATATTTAAGTCACGGGTAGATAGGTTTCTGATAGACAAGGGAATTAAGAGTTGTGGGGAGAAAGCAGGAAAGTGGAACTGATCCACTTCAGATCAGCCATGATCTTATTGAATGGCGGGGCAGGCTCGAAGGGCTAGATGGCCTACTCCTGCTCCTATTTCTTATGTTCTTATGATCTTATATAATATAATGTGTGTCTTGGCCCCAGTCTTTCCTATGTGAAGATTCCCCATGGTGTGCTGTGGCCAATTCACTGTCAGGTGCAATTTAATATTCCTGTATCTTTCTTTTTAAGTTAACTCAGCTCAGGTTCTTCATACAGTGTTTGTTTCTCCAGTTTCTTACTCATAGGGTCTTTCTTTATCTGTAAATAAAATCAGTCAGTGTCAAGAGGCTGTTCACCATGAAAACATCAAAATCAAGATTAATCTTCACCCAATGTTTATACCTGTGTAACTCTTCAGCGTTGGTTGGGGATAAGGAATACTGCTGCGCTGAATTGAATGCTGTCCATCTCGTCAGTAAATATGACCAGCCCCACCTTAATTGCAAGAGGGGCCTCAAATCACAAGCAATATGGTGGCACAGTGGTTAGCACTGCTGCCTCACAGCTCCAGGGACTCGAGTTCAATTCCGGCCGTGGGTCATTGTCTGTGTGGACTTTGCACATTCTCCCCGTGTCAGCGTGGGTTTCTCCCGGGTGCTCCAGTTTTCTCCTACAGTCCAAAGATGTGGGGGTTAGGTTGGTTAGCCATGTGAAATTGCTCCTTAATGTCAGGGGGATTAGCAGCGTCAATATGCAGGTTACGGTTTGGGTGGGATTGTGGTCGATGCAGACTCGATGGGCCAAATGATCTCCTTTTGCACTGTAGGGATTCTATGATCAGTCTTCCAGTAAAACATCCTGGATTAGGTCAGAGGGTGACAGAGGCTGATGTGGGATCCCCAGCCACTGATGGTAGGATGTCAATTCGACCCATTAATGAACCAATTGATAACCATTATTCTTGAGCCCATCATAAATTAGTAATGGCTCTGATTAAATGAGGACCATAAGACTGTTGATTTGGCAGCCACTAATGATGGCCTATATAGTCAGGAGCATGTGCCTGATTGAGAGACCTGCATCAGGAAGGTGTTGGTGGGCTGTGGAGAGAAGCTGAGAGTCACTCCTTAGCCCTCGCCTCTGACTCCCTACACCCGTTCTGCAACCCTTACACCACAATCCCCACCCCGCTATTACTCGGGGTTTCACAATGACCCTGGACCTCTGGTGCGTGCACTGCTGTCAACTAGTACCGCTCCCATTGGTTCTTCCACCACTGAGAAGCTAAACTGCAGGGAAGTCCTGACATGTTACCATTGAATTCCCACTAAGCACCCCCCATGGAACTGACAGAGTGTCCTCACCACTTCTCTGACTGGTGAGTAAGATTCTGTCAGCCCAACAGAATTTTGAAAAGAAACTTTAGCAGTTGAAGTCAATATAGCATCTTTCTTCACCAACGGTGTATTTTTTGTGAAGCATGATTGATGTTATTACTGTTAAATTAATGCAGCAATTCTGTTCAAGTTTTTAATTTTATTCACTAGGTATTTTCTTGTTAGATGTGAGATGGTATTGATTTATATTTCAGAGGTGTTGTGTTCATGCATAATCTCAATGAATGATGGATGTTGGGTTCCTACATTTCTATACAGACTGAATTATTTGAGTGAAGAGATTGTTGAACTTTATGCTAGTTTTATAATGTATAAAAAATAATATATTTGTTTCTTTCTCAGCTATCAGTCTATTTTAGATCTTGTGAGATCCTGGTATGATGAAAGGCGTCATTATTCCTTTCCGTATCCTACAGAATGCAATCCAAAATGTCCCAATACATGCAGTGGAGCAGTTTGTTCCCACTATACACAGGTACTTGAAAACTAGTTTATTTATATAAAGGACACTGATTATTTCTCGTTGGAATAATATACTGTTACAACGGGAAATAATTTGTGGAATGCACATTTGTCAGTGAGTCACAAAATTAGTATAAATAGTTCCTATGTGGCATCCAGCAGCTGTAGTTTTTAACGTACTGGAATCCTGAAACATAAACAGCAAATGCTGAAAATATTTGGCAGGCACATCTTTGCATTAGATTTGCTCTGTTTTACTAATCTTGAATATTGACTCTGGACGACAGAAAATCTCATGGCACCAGGTCAAATATGGGCAGAAAACCTTCTGCTGATTACCATGTATCATTCCCCCCCTCAGCTGATGAATCATCACCCTTCCATGTTGAACACCGCTTGGAGGCAATTTGAGGGTGGAAAGGCACAGAATGTGCTCCGGGTGGGGGACTTCCTTATCCAGAAGGCTTAGTAGTACCATCACAGATTGAGCTGGCCAGATCCAGATATAACTGCTGGACTGGGATTGCGGCAGGTAGTGAGGGAACCAACAAGAGGGAAGAACTTCCTCACCAGCCTGCCTGCCACAGATGCACTTGCCCATATAGTATCTGTAGGAGAGATCAACACACAGTCCTTGTGGAGACAAAGTCATGTCTTCACGTTTATGATATCCTGCATTGTGTTGCATGGTACTACCAGCATGTTCAATGGGATAGATTTCAAAGTGGTCTAGCAACTCAAGATTGGACATCCATGAGGTGCTTTGGGCCATCAGCAGCAACTGAATTGTAATCAACCATAATTTGTAACCTCATGTCTTGGCATATCCTCCAGTCTACAACCAAGCAAGGGGATTGAACCCTGGTTCAATCTGGAGTGCAGGAAGGCATGCCAGGGGTAGCACCAGGCATACCTAAAAATGAGCTGTCAACCTGGTGAAGCTACAAAACAGAACTACTTGTGTGCCAAACGGCATGAGCAGCAAGTAAAAGATCAGCAATGTGACAACCAATGGATCGGATCTGAGCTCTGCAATCTTGACACGTTCAGCTATGAATAGTGGCGGACAATTAAACAACTCACTGGAGGAGGAGGCACCATAAATATGCCCATCCTCATTGGTGGAGGAGCCCAAGCACTTCAGTGCAAAAAATAAGGCTGAAGTATTCACAACAAATCTTCAGGCTGAAGTATTCACAACAAATCTTCAGCCATAAGTGCCGAGTGGATCCGTCCTGGCTTCCTCCAGAAGTCCCCAACATCACAACATCAGCCAATTTGATTCATTCCACATGACATCAAGAAATGGCTGAAGGCAATGAACACTGCAAAGTCTATTGGCACTGTCAATATTCCAGCAATAGTTGTGCCAATTAAATTATTATTTTCAATTTAAATTTATGAAAATGGGAAGGGTGGGAACCTCGTTACATCACAAGCGAGGGGCATGGAAAATCAGCAAACGAGATCTTGCTGGTGAGAATCTCATTTCCCGACTCGCACAAGTTTTGTGCCTGCGTCATCGATTATGCTGACGGCTAACGTGGACTCAAAATTGCCCCCACGTAGTCTTTTGTATTTCAGTAATAACATTTTTAAAATCTATTTTCTTAATGAAATATATGTATTTTTAACCGCGTATTTTGATATTCTCAGCAGAAGGTATCAACACATGAAGTGTCAATAAGGCAGCTCAGTTATGTTCATGGTGATGATTTTAAAGTTAATTTAGATTAGGATTGTTCTCTATTTTTCAGATGGTCTGGGCTGCCTCAAACAAAATTGGGTGTGCACTGCACACCTGCAATAACATGAAAGTCTGGGGATCTGTATGGCGTCGCTCCACATTCCTAGTGTGCAACTATTCAATAAAGTAAGTGTTAGTTTTAGTTTAAATTATACTCATCGTGAGCATTTTCAGGGATGACGCACCACAGCAAATGTAAACGTAACATAACAGGGTTATCTAAACTGTAATCCCTGTTCAAAACACAATTAAAAGAAAATGAACAGTTGTGTTGTGCAAATTGTGTGCTTTTAATGATAACAACGGGCAGAATTCTTCGGACTTTTGCATGCCCCACTGCCGCTGCGAGCAAGAGCGGAGAATTTGGTACTCTGCCAAATCTTCATTCATTGCAGCGGGACCGGAGAATCCCATCGGAGTGAACAGCTGAAGAATTCCAACCATAATCTCGGTTTGCATCAGATGTTTAAAGTCAAATTCTTAATGCCAATAATACCATACCATGAACTATATGTAAAACTTAACCCAGGTCACTGAATTAAATTATATTGATATAGTGTTTTGCCGTTTTATATTAACCAATCCTCTGAGAGCTGTAGTTTGTGTTACTTTAAAATGAAATGGTATGGTAAGAAAACAGTGTCAATTATTGGAAATAAACTGTTCAATCATTTCTAACCTGCAACTGATCGTAAAATCTTCAATAATCACATACTTTATTAAGAATTTGTTATGTTAGAGTAACACAGCATGGACTCTCTCAGCTCACATTTACATTAACACAGCCAGCAACCTGGAGTGACTTCAACCTTGCACCCAATCAGAAAGCATAGAATTACTGCCAGCAACCTCTGGATTTCTGTGTTTAACTGCACACTTGTGAACTCCACAAGTTGCTGCTAGTTTCAGAACAGAAATGATGGTGAATGCTGACAGTTTCACCAACAGTAATCTTGCAAAGTTGAATCATAGAATCCCTACAGTGCAGAAGGAATCTGCACCGACCACAATCTCACCAGGGCCTAACCACACATTTTTTTTTAACCCTGCTAATCCCCTGACACTAGGGACAATTTACATGGCCAATCAACCGAACCCCCGCATCTTTGGACTGTGGGAGGAAACCAGAGCACCCGGATGAAACCTACACAGACATAGGGAGAACATGCTAATTCCACACAGTAACCCAAGACCAGAATTGAACCAGGGTGCCTAGTGCTGGGAGGCAGCAGCAGTGCTAACCACTGTGCCACTGCACCACCCCCCAAACCTGAGCTGTCGTTCTGACAGAAGGAACTAAGCATGAACGTGAGTCATGATTTCTGCATGGTCTGTAATATTGTATGAACTATAGCACATTAAAATGACGCTTGTCATTATATTTTTCTACCACAGGGGAAACTGGATTGGAGAAGCTCCATACAAGGCAGGGAAACCATGTTCAGCCTGCCCACCCAGCTATGGAGGCTCTTGTAGTAACAACCTATGTGTTCGAGGGGTCAAGTCAAATCGGTTGTTCCCATTCAAGTAACTTATGCTGTGTATATTTTGACGAAAATGGGAAGAGGTTAACATGAGTGTCTGGTTTCCGACTTGCAACTAAAATTATTAAACCAAGTCATTTGACATAATCAATAATCAGAAATAATCTGGAGGAAAAAAAGAACTCAGTGCTGCCTCAACAAAGTAGTTACTTAAAAAACTGATCTAACTATTCAATGTATTTCATTATGAATGAGATCATTACCCTCTAACAAATCCTCAGTGATTTTCAGACCTTCAAAAAAACAATATTCATTGTATGAAGTGTTGTGTTTCTTTAAAAAAAACAGGGCAAATCTGAATGGTTTCCGTGTTCTGGTGTCCCAGGCAACCAACAGCACTGCCCCATATGAGTCTGTTTCAAAGCAAAGCAATAGGTGGTTATCACTCCTCTTCCTGATGATGTTGTCAAAGGTATTTGCAGAGATTGTTATGTATATTTATAATTGTATGTGTTTGAACATGAGTAGAGATTTTTACCTCCTCATTGATGGGGTAATCACTCAACTCTTTCCTGTGTATGAATGGGTAATTGGTTCAATTCTACCACACACGAGACAATCCCGTAGGGTAGAACTTTCGACTGTATAAAATATTGTAATGTAATCTTCAGAATGTCAGTATTTTAAAAGTATCACTTAATGCAGTTACAATATAGCAGATCCATATTCATCTGTGGCTACAGATACCATGAACAATTGGTACTGAATAATGTACCTTATTTATAAAGACACGAGTTTGGAATGAACATCACAAAGAGAAATGCAATTCAAGATCCCCCTCTATTGGTCATAACTCAACAGCTGTGATGTCACAAGATGATTGTTGTGATATTGTAGACTGAAATTAAACCTTATGTAAGCATTTTTATTATCCATTATTTTACTACGATGACAGTCTCAGCTTTCCAGCTGATTAACAACAACCAACAATGGAAATATGGGTCAGAATTCTCCGGCCATTCATGCTGCCAGGATTCTCCAGTCCCACAGACAGCACACCCCTACTCGCGGGTTTCCCACCATCATGGGGTGACATCAATGGGAATCCCCATTGACAACGGCAAGTCCAGAGAATCCCGCCGCCAGCAAACAACACACCACCTCGCAGCAGCAGGAAACACGCGACTTGGAGGCTGGAGAATCTCGGCCATCATCTCTGTTGCGTGCAACTACTTCAGGAGTAGACTGGCCGTACTAAGGGTAAACTTTAAATACCTGTCAAGGTATGGGGCCTGAGCATGGCTGTTACATCTGTCAATTGGACCCCTCCTTTACAAATGAACAAAGAGCACTTAAATTACATTCCTTTAACTTCAAAATTCACTGGAAAGTCTGGTTTCCAAATATAAGTTATTCATGAGATCCAGTGGCAAAACTGGACCCACTGGCCTGGCACCCTATTTTGTAAAAAGGCTGGATTTCTCATGGATGGCGCCCAATTTAAAAATATCCAATCGTGACCATCAGGCAATTAATTTTTCCCACTGATCACACGACAAAGTCACTTGGGGTGAAATAGACTAATAGGTGGTAGGTCAGTTGCATAATCATTCACCCGCTGTTTACGCATATTTGACAATTGAGCTGTGACTAATTGAGGTTTCCCTTTCTTAATAAAAAAAATCCTGCCTCAGCTGTTGACTTTCAAGTCCACCCGAGAAGTTCTCAGAAAGTTCCTATAATTGTGTCAACCCAGGGAGTTAGACATTTCCTTCCCTCCCGTGATATCTGTGTTTCTGGTGGTGTTTGTTTATGGAATGAACATTTTGCAGATTGCAACCTGATCCTTGCCACCATACACTCATGAATGACAGTGTGTCACCAGACCATGGTACCGTCAGCAAGAAGCCCACTCAATCAGTGGAAAATCCTGTACAATGATTTTTCCAAATGGCAAATGTCAAGATAAGATTTTAACACCATTGTTGCACACCTGTGCTCAACTGCATTGCGCTGAGGAATGTGTTACCATTCCCATATCCTGAAATGCCACCGTACAGGAATTTTTAGCTTGCAAGCTAAAAACCCTTGGCAGTGAAAAGAGAAACTGCAAATAATGGAAGCATAAAATTAAAAAAAAGCACAATGCGTCTACCTGTATCTGCAAGGAAATTAGTTTACATCATATTTTCATTTTGGACCGCTCATCAGAAATGGAGACTGGAAGATAAGATCTGGTTGAGTTCCTGAACAGGCTTGATGGGCTGAATGGCCTACTCCTGGATATTATTAATACTCAGGAGTGGCCATTCAGGAGTATTAATAATATCCAGGAATAACGTCCTGGATATTATTAAAGATATTATTAAACTAGAAAGAGTGCAGAAAAGATTTACCAAGCTGCTAGTGGGATAGATGGTTTGAGTTATAAGGAGTGACTGGATAAACTGGGACTCTTTTCCACTGGAGTGGAGGAGGCTTAGGGGTGATCTTATAGAGGTCTATAAAATAATGAGGGGCATAGATCAGCTAGATAGTCAACATCTTTTCCCAAAGGTAGGGAAGTCTAAAACTAGAGGGTAGAGGTTTAAGGTGTGAGGGGAGAGATACAAAGGGGTCCAGAAGGGCAACTTTTTCCACACAGAGGGGGGGTGGTGAGTGTCTGGAACAAGCTGCCAGAGATAGTAATAAAGGTGGGTACAATTTTTTAAAAAGTGCTTAGACAGCTACATGGGTAAGATGGGTATAGCGGGATATGGGCCTAACGCAGGCAATTGGGACTAGCTTAGGAGCTAAAGAGAGGGTAGGCCTGGACAAGTTGGGTCTGTTTCCAAGCTGTAAACCTCTATGACTCTATGACTCCTATTTCTATTTCTTATGGTATGATCTAAGTGAAATGGCAATGGGAGGCAGTGTGATAATGGGCTGCATTTTATGCATCCTCATTTGGCATGTTTCTGTCAGGGGGGGCATGTAAAAGAGGGCAGCTTCCAACCCCACCACCCTCCCATTCCTGACTTCACCCCCACCATATGAAGGGTGGGAGGGCACTGAAACCGGCAGCCCGTCCACTATATGTAAAATGAATAATTATGGGTCAGTTAGGTTTGTTACTAAGCCAATTGGTGCGGATAACATGCTGCCGTGCTGTAAAACACAATCAGTCAAGTGGGAATTATCAGCCTGATTTTCTAAATAAATTCTTCAAATGGCAGGAAGGAAGTGGGAGGTGGGGGAGGTTACCCTCAGAGGCTGCCCTTTGCTTTGAATTGGGAGGTGCCCCTCCCCACCCCAAGATCGAGTCCCCTCTTCTTACATGCCAGCAGCCTTAAATCCACCCCTGACTTGCCCAAACTTTCCCTGCCCAAAGCCCAGGATGTACCTGGGTCCAGGGATCCATTGGGCCTTCTCCTGCTTTTGCACCAACACACTCTTGGCATTGGTGGGACCGATGGAGTTGCCAGTCAATCAATCGGGTTGGCTGACAGCTCCTGAGAGCAGGAGTTCCTTTGCGGTGAAGGGGCGCAAATGCCACCCGGGACCTGTCATATCGACCGGCAGCACCTCATGGTTGTGGGATGGGCTAGCACGGAGCAGGTAGACTCCACACCAGCTGCCCCCTCCCCCACCCCACCCCTGTTGTATTCAGCCCAATGATTGGTGGTACCCTCTATTCTGTTTAATTCCATTATAAGGTTCATTTACTTTCGGGTTTCAGTTTTGCAAAAGGTTTTATACCCACATTGGCAACCTATCTTTTCATTTCTGTTTCACTTATTGCTTGTTTTCTGCGCCATCTAGTGGTTGTTTATTTCATTGACAGGCAGATAGAAGCAAATTCTTGGAACCTTTTAAGAAACAAAGGTTTTGTGCCTTTGCTGGTTTACACAGATGCAGGACCTTACTCTAGGTCTGCAATTTCCATCAAGCAATTCTCCTCATGGTGGTAGCAGGGCTCAATGTAACATAACAATCATATAAAAAGCTCAGAAAGACACTAAGAATTTGCAATTCACAACTGATTGCAAGGCCATCTGTCAGAGCTTCCTTGGCAATACAGTGGGATGGGTGAATCCACTCGATGATGTGTTACTGTATCAAGAGTGGCTCAATGGTTCAATCCCTGGTCCCTTTTACAAAATTAACCAACTTCAGCTAAAGCAATAGTGTTACTAAAAGTGATTTCAGTAAAATTAGACTGAACAACATTGACTAGCACTCCTACTTCTCACCAAGTGGTGCTGACGACAAATTGATATGAACACAATCGTTGGGTATGAGAAGGTTGGGAGCATTGCTGAGGACTCTCTAGTGATTGATCGGCTTCTGAATGCTCGCTGTCCATACTTACAATATGACGATGACAATACATCAAATGCACCGTTGGTTGGTAAAGCACAGAGAGAGGTTCCAGTGGTCATGAAAGGTGCTACATAAATGTAAGTCTTCTTTTAATACATGACATGTAGCCACATTGGAAGGTTGGCAAAAAGAAGAGGAAGTAAGATAAGGGTCGAAAATTAGAGGCAAAAAAAAAGAAAATTAGTCCTTTTATCTCTGCCAGCGAGAATGGAGAATTTGGCGCTCAGCTAAACCTCCCCTTTACAGCTGTGAGACTGGAGGATTCCCACTGTGGGCGAGGTCAGAGAATTCCAGCCCAATTCTGCCTGGAAAGAAATCTCATGATGTGGAGGTGCCGGCGTTGGACTGGGGTAAACACAGTAAGAAGTCTCACAACACCAGGTTAAAGTCCAACAGGTTTATTTGGTAGCAAACGTCACTAGCTTTCAGGGCTTTGCCCCTTTGTCAGCTGAGTGAGACTCACCTGATGAAGGGGCAGCACTCCAAAAGCTAGTGGCGTTTGCTACCAAATAAACCTGTTGGACTTTAACCTGGTGTTGTGAGACTTCTTACTGTGAAAGAAATCTCAGCCAGGGAAAGCAGTGAATAAAAGTAAGGTGCTTCCCCCCAAGGAGGACAAAGTAAGAGTGGTAATTATCTGGAATGTCCTGACACATCTTCAATGAGAAAGGTTATTGCAGAATTGACAGAGGATTGAGAAACTCCTCGAGCCATTTTTGTGAACATTGTGCGTGATCAGGATACCTCAAAGAAAGGAAGTGGAGAGAAGATAACCAGACAGGAGGTTAGGAGCAATAGCCAGTGACAGCCTTATTTCCCACAGGAACGAATAAGACCAGAAGACAATAGGTGGCAATACACAGGGATAAACAGGGTTAAAAGGAAAATAAAGCTGCACATTGTGCTCGTTCAGGTAGTGTAGTAACTACACTGTGATCATTTCAGGCTCTGTTCAGACAGCCGCAATCCTCATCAGCACTGTCAAAATAGCATATTCATACAGCATGATTTCAACAAAGTGAAAGTGAACCTGTCAGCTGGTAGTCAACTGTTCAATATATCCAGATAAGTAAGCTTGCATGGTGGCACAGTGTTTGGCACTGCTACCTTACAGTGCCTGGGACCTGGGTTTGATCCCTGGCTTGGGTCACTGTCTGTGTGGAGTTTGCATGTTCTCCTGTTGGTGCTCTGGTTTCCCCCCACAGTCTGAAAGACATGCTGGTTAGGTGCATTGGTTGTGCTAAATTCTCCCTTGGTGTACCTGAACAGGCACCGGCGTGTGGTAATTAGGGGATTTTCACAATAACGTCATTGCAGTGTTAATGTAAACCTTGTGACTAAATAAATAAACTTTGCTTTTCATAATACTTCTCATTGGTATTACCATTTTAAAGAATGATATCCACAAATATTTGTGTATTTAAAATGAAAGATATAGTAGCATTAATGCAGCACATCTTGGGTCAGAACTGGCAGGATATAAATTAGATTTTGCAGTTGAAATGACTAAAGAAACCATACTCACCATGAGATCATGACAGATAATTAACTTCAAAGTCATTTATTCAGAGGCCAGTTGTATCTGAAACATTTTAAAGTCTTTTGACTTGTGTATGTATGAGAAAGGGAAATCACAAAATTTTGGAATAATTTTAAAATTAATTCATGGTGTCTGAAATGTTGGTATTTTTATTTGAATTGACAGTGCACCATAATGTGTCATGTAAATCAGTTGCCTGTTTAAACAAATAAATGTCTGGTTACACATACTGGGTGATTGCAAAATTTCAGCAAGCAAGGGTAGACATAGGTTTCATGTTGATGGTCCGTAGCCATTGATGCATATATAAAAGTACCTGTAATTTACTTTATAAAATGAACGTGGGCATTTAAGTATTTGTGGACAATGATTTTAGTACAGTTTTTGCAGTAATCCAGCAAAGTCTGTTTCTTGTAAATTGTATAATGTTATTTTTATAACTATATATCTCTAAATGTTAACTGGCAGCAGCAAGTAACCAACTGTCCCTTAAGTGTGTATGTCATTGGAACTAATGAGTGGTACTGATGATGCAGTGAATCCTAGGATTGTTCTTCCTCCAGCAGCAGAACCCAAGAGGAGTTCGAGAACCATCTGAACTTTTGTAGAAGCCGGAGGATCCCATTTGTTTTAAAATGACAACATTATTTGCTTCATGTATGTGACTGTAAATCCTACATACAATGTTATGCAGAGTATATCTAATGATAGCTCACAATCCTTTGCTCTTATAATAGCTTCCATTACAAAAACACAAATAAATTACAATATATTTGCCATGCTTATGGGATTCTTTTTATGTCCCTAAATCCCCAACTGTGTCATTTTCTTCTCAATTTTCCCCCAACTTTCTTCCCAGTATTAGGTCTTATTCTTTACTCAACAGGATTAGTGGGTAACCTGTTTGCCACAAAATATACCATTTATATGGGCACCAGGAAAAGGAAAGAATGATCTGAAATAGGTGATTATTCCTTTGTTTCTTCTGTGACCTGACAATCTCAGTTTCACCATCTGATTCTCTGATCTTTGTGTAGAAACAAAAAGCAGAGAGAAACAAAGAGTGATTACTTGAAAGTAAAAATCTGACTGTTCTTGAGAGAAAGCACAGATAGAAATGCAATGCAAATTATCACCTTCTTGATCAATACGCCTGTTCTGTTCTACTCCTCATGATATCAATGTACATCATTTCTTTTATTCATTCAAAGGATATGAGCATTGCTGCCTGGCCAGCGTGTATTGCCCATCGTCAATTGCACTTGAACTGAGTGGCTTACTAGGCCATTTCTGAGGGCATTTAAGAGTCAACCACATTGCTTAGTTCTGGGGTCACACGTAGGCCAGACCAAGTAAAGATGACAGATTTCCTTCCCTAAAGGACATTAATGAACCAGATACATTTTTACGACAATTATCAATAGTTTCATAGTCATATTAGACTTTTAATTCCAGATTTTTCAAACCAGATCCCATGAGGATTACACTGGGTCTCTGGATAACTAGTCCAGTGACAATATCATTATGCCACTGCCTCCCCTGGAGAACTAGAGACAGAAGAGGAAAATAGTGAAGTTCTTTTGTTGTATGATTCTCTGCATTTACTCTGTTGAGTATTAGATCATCTCCTCCTTGGATCATAGAATCACTACAATGCAGAACGAGGCCATTTGGCCCATCGAGCCTGCACTTACAACAATCCCACCAGGCCCTAACCCTGTAACCCCACATATTTACTTTACTAATTTCCCTGACACTAAGGGCAATTTAGCATGACCAATCAGCCTAACCTGTACATCTTTGGACTGTGGAAGGAAACTGGAGCACCGGGGGAAACCTATGCAGACACAAAAAGAACATGCAAACTCCATACAGACAGTCAGCTGAGGCCGGAATTGAACCTAGGTCCCTGGTGCTGTGAGGCAGCAGTGCTAACCACTGTGCCACCATGCCACCTCCTGGATGATATGATTTACTTATTACTAATTCAACAGGTGGGTGTATTGTAGTCATCACAGAACACCCTCGAATCATCCGCGGCAATATGCTGAACGACACACACCCTATTAATAATTAAAATTTTTAGAAAAATGGTGCTTTGACTTCACATTTCTACTTCAAACAGTTGGTTACCTTTTTTTTGTTTGACCTATCCAGTAATCTGTATCAACAAACACCAGCACAAATATAACTACTTTTGTGATGCAGTGCATTAAAAACTCGACAACTGTAACATATAATGAAATGAATCTTCAGTTGTATTTATTCTAACACCCATGTATGGAGAAATAACTGTTAAAACATGATAGCGTCCCCCCATTAATGTAGGATTTATGTCCGAGATAAAGTCAAAAATACCAGTAAGTGCTGACCAGTAGAGTAAATGTGTGTTACTTATCAAATAATTGAAAAATATTGTGCAAACTGATTTAAGTTCAAAGGTTGGCAGACTGGAGTTAGAGAGTGCAGACATTCCTGCTGTGAGCTGGCAAGGAGTCACAGATAACAAGCGGTCCAGGGGCTATCTGGACCTCACAGTCTGAAGTTAGAGATAGAAAACAGTGCAGAAGAGCAGTGGCCATGCATCAAGAGCAATCATTAGAAGCATGGTGTACCCCAGCTGCAGAGAGGGGCTCCGCAGGGAAAATGCACAGCTTGGTGTGCAGACGTGTCCTACAGCTGATGTACCCGAGCATGGCAGTTTCTATACTGGGCTGCAGAGGGAATGGTGATAGTGATAGGGAGCGTCTGCAGCCTGTAAATAGGGAACACATGATACAGCAGGAGGTATGTGAAGCTGGCATGGGGTGGGTGGAGGGAACTCCTGTAACTTACAGTGCACAGGACCTTTAGGTGGGGTGGGCACAAATCCATATGTTGCATAGGTGCCTCACAGGTAATGGTGAGGAACTCTGGCGTCTCTCCCCTGGTTTGGACTCTCTTGTGTTTGTTCGACTTGAGTTTATCCTGAATGGAGAAAAAAGAAAGAGATGTGATCGGAGGGGATGATGCAGTAGTTACGTGAAACGCATGTTCCCAGTGTCTAGTGAGTCCTCTGCAGGGGAGCCAGAGAATGGAGTGTGAGCAACAAAACAGATGGGATGATGTTAAGTCTTGCTGAGAGATTGAGTGACGATATGTGTCCCCATGACTGAACGTGTGAGATCTGTGAGGACAGTTGAGTACACGATGTCTTCCTGAGAGTTTGAAGGGAGAAAGAAAAATACTTTTCTTTTCTTCACTCTTCCTGAAAGTGAAGGGAGCTAAGAGAGGACTTTCTCTGGCAGAATAAATTAGATCGTTCATCTGCTTCCTGCATTTGGTGGCATTTCGTGGGCAGGTGCCAGCCATACCAACCTCCTGTGTAATGGCCTTGCAAACTGTAGAGATGAGGTTGGTGTGCATTCTCATGCTGTGCTTGGGGGAGACCACATGCCTATGGGTCCAGACTCCTAAAATGAGAGCCTTAGGGGCCTTGGCTCTGAAAGTAGGCCCTGCCTTCTTCTTGAGGCTTCTTGACATGTTGGAGGATCTCCTGAAGACAGTTGCGCTGGAGTGAGTGATAGAAATGATAGTGATAGTGCTGGACTGATGTTTAATGATTGCGTTGAGATCTTTGAACTGGCCAGCTGATGGCGGGTGGGAGAATCAGCTCCCTAGCTGCCAGGTGATTCAGAGGTCAACTCACCCGTGCTTAATTAAAGAGTTTCCAAGCAAGTACCTGGCGTAGGATTCCACCATTCTGGCCAGTGGGAAAGGTGCTGCTCGAGCCTCCTACCATAGAACTCAGTCTCAAAATGGAGAAGTAATTGGCTACAGTACACCAAATGCAACTGGTAAATAGTTTTGTCTAATTTAATAAGCTTCTTCTGGTTGTGAAGAAAATTCTTCTTTTTCATGATAAACCCTGGAATATTAAGGAATATTTTTAAGGCAAATTTTTTTGAAAAATGTTACATTCTAATTGCACTGGTTTGTGGCAAATTTTATGCTCAGCAATATGCAAATAGATTTGATAGAAACATGAGAGAAAAGAAACACTTCTCCAACTGGCCAGGATGGTGATGCCTGACAGTGCTAGAGACTTGGGTTCGATTCCCAGCTTGGGTCACTGTGTGGTGCCTGCACGTTCTCCCAGTGTCTGCGTGGGTTTCCTCCAGCTGCTCCAGTTCCCTCTCACAGTCTGAAAGATGTACTGGTTAGATGCATTGGCCATGCTAAGTTCTCCCTCAGTGTACCGCCAGACTGTGGTGGCTGGGGGATTTTCATAGTAACTTTGTTGCAGCGTTAATATAAGCCTATCTGTGACTTTAATAAATAAACGTTAAGACTAGTGTGAATTTGAAAGCAATTTGCAATTAAATCACCTATTGTTCTCCCAGCGGAAACGCTTGGCTTTTATCCATATTTTTAACAGGACACTAATGCTTCATCTATTGTGCTAAGAATGAATAATCTGCCCTCAAGCATTCATTATACTTTGTAAATCTCTGCTGCTGTGACATTATAGCACTTTCATAAATGACAGGACATGACATAAATATATTTACTGTCCTACATATCTTTAAGAAATATAGGAGTTTGTCTTTTCCTTGAAATAGTAATGATATAACTTTTTTATTTTTAAAAATGATCACATTTCCTGGTCAGTTTCTTTCCCTTCAGTCCTGAACTGTGAATTGGCAACAATAAATTAAGGCTTTGCGTGACAACATAATCCAGGAGCTGCAATAAAAGCTGTTTGCCAATGCTATCGCTCACACCCTCGTAAATCAGAGCATGCTGAGGTAATGTACTTATTGATTTGGTTTGTCAGGCATTTAGTTTCAATTATGTGAAAGGCATTTCAACCTTTTAAACATTTTCCAGTAAACGCACATCACTTACAGTTCTTTCCGGCTGAAATAGTCCATACAACAACAAGAGGCCTAATTTTTAGGCCCTGTTTAAACTGAGAAGGGTGCGAAAAATAGTGCTGCTGGCCTATCTGAGAGTTCCCTCAGCTCCATCTCACACCCAGTCCCCTTTCCCTGAAGTGGGATGGATGACTAATAGGGCACAACCCACCTGCACTTGCAACTGAAAAACCTGTCAATTAAACTAATTAATGGCCTTAATTAAGACTCTCTGTAAATGGGAGGGGCCAGTATAACTGGAAGTGGCCTCTTGGTGGCAGGCTGGGAGAGCCAGCTCTCCAAGCAGCCCTAGAGACTGCCAATATCATACAGCAGTTACAGGCTGCTCGGTACAAGGGATAAAATGGATAGCCAAAAGACTTAAACAAATTGATCGGTTTTAGAGAGATATTTAGGTGTTGGAAGTAGTGAGGTTTGTGAATGGAATTCTAGAGTATGGGACTTCGATATCTAAGGTATAGCTGTTGACAATGGGGTGCTCGGTGGAGAATGTGCAAGATTATATCTTGGGACATAAATTTACATTAAAGAATCAATTAAAGCTAAGTACTTTTCCGGAAGTTGCTGCTACTTTATACAAAAACAGTCCCACCCAGCTGTGATCCACATTCTGGTGATCTCAAGGACTTGCTGAAATGGTCTAAAGTTCACAAACTCCAGGTTGTAGTATAACTTGGTTAGACGGTGAGAGCAGTGACAGGGTCACATATTTAGTTCATATGATTAAAAATATTGTGAGGCGTAGATTCAATGGATAGGTTGAAAAATGTGCGGTCAGTGAAGTTTTCCATGCAGACACTGGACATTCTGGCTTACTCCTAATTCAATAATGCCACTGCAAGTGTGCAGGCACTTTGTCACTGATTAAAACTGCAGGTAACTCAGATCGCCAGCCTGACTGTCAGAGAGAACGTAAGCACCTCCATGAAAGGTATAATGCTGACAGATTAGGAGACACCAGCAATGATTATGTTTCTGTTGCCCTGCAACCTCAGAACATTTAGATAAGGGTATTAAACTCAGTTTCTGCAAAGCTAAAGATGAAATCCCACCGCCAAACAGCAAAACAAATTGCTGGTGAGTAGTCCTGATGATTATAGCTGAGCCTTCTTCTGAAACTGATGGATCATAGTTAAATTTCACACTTAGATATACTGTTGCCTTTTAACTTTTATCCCAAATTTGAAACAGACTAAACTAACATGATAAAATCAGGCCAAAAGTTTGATTAGCTGCTCATATGGTCTGATTTTTAACCCACTCAGAACCCATTCACTTGCACCGAGTTAAAATCCGATCCACTTGAACAGCCTGTTGTCTACATAAATGTGACATTTGCTTACAAGAAATTCCTAATGAAAGGGTTTCTTTAATCTCAAAAATGCCTTTAATGCATTCTTGTGGTCAATATTGATCAAAAGGGTGAATTTACAACTGTTAAAACTAGTCACTTTAATATACATTCATTCAAAAAAATTGAGAATTTGACTTACTTATGTTTGTGACAAAGCAAAGTCAGACAACAATTACTTGACGACAATATTTATACTGAAGGTATAACATCATTTATTGAGATAAGATTGATCCATGAGTTTAGTCTAATATATAAACTTCATTTTTGTGTATTTATCACGACAAATTTGTTTCCTGGATACCAGAAGCAGTTTTTTAATTCAATTTTACTTTAGTCCCTCCTTTTATAAAATCTTTCATATAGTCCCATAAACTGACTCCAAAAATGTACAGGTTAGGTTGATTGGCCATGCTAAATTACTCCTTAGTGTTAAGGGGATGTCAGGGGGAATAGTAGGGTGAATGTGTGGAGTTACAGGGATAGAACCTGGATGGAGTTATTGTTGGTGCAAACTCAATGGGCCAAATTGCCTCCTTCTGCACTGTAGGGATTCTGTGATTCTATGATTTACGGTAGACATTTGGAAATAGGTGAGACAAGAAAAGCACCAGGGATAATGGCCTTGAAAGATTCACAAATACTAGAATTTAACAGGTTTATCATTTGACAGGATAGACTGGGATCCTGCTCTGTAACTGTGAGATAGATTCCTGAGGAGGTTATTAGGGAAAAGAATATCATGCTCACATCCATTGTCAATTACACTCCAATCTGCAATACTCAGAACAGAGGATGCTGGAAAATCTCAGCAGGTCCGGCAACATCTGTGAGGAGAGAAAACAGAATTAACATTTTACGCCCTTTAGCCCTTTGTCCTAGAATCCCCACTGAAAGAGGCCATTCAGCCCATTGAGCCTGCACTGACCACAGTCCCACTCCAGGTCCCCGTAACCTCGCAAATTTCCCCTAATAATTCCCCCTGAAACTAGGGTCAATTTAGCATGGCCAATCAACCTAACCCGCACACCTTTGGACCGTGGGAGGAAACCAGAGCATCCATACGAAGCCCACACAGACACGGGGAGAGCATGCAAACTTCACACAGATAGTGACCCAAGCCGCGAATCGAACCTGGGTCCCTGGCACTGTTAGGCAGCAGCGCTAATCACTGCCACCGTGCCATCAGATGAAGTATTTTTCCATCATACTCTTGTTTCAGATTCCAGTATCCATAATATTTTGCTTATTCCAATATTCTGAAGATGTATTCACACCATAATTAGCCTTGATATCAAGGCACTTTGCACTGCATGTATTCTACAGTTATAATGCACAACCTGCAGTCAGGGTCAAACCTGACACTAGAATGAAGAGGAATGAGATTCCAAGAGGAAATAGTCTTGGTCTGCTTTACTTTAAAGGTAGACATTCTGTGATGTAATATTCTCCCCAGGCTGATGCACTGGCATAATTGCACCTTGCTTCCACATTTGTGAACTGACCCCAATGAGCCAACTCCCTGCAGTGAATGGAATTTTCCGCTGGCAACAATCTTCAGCCAGAAGTGCCAAGTGGGTGATCTATGTTGGCCTCCTCCTGAGGTCCCCAGTATTACAGAAGCCAGTCTTCAGCCCATTCAATTCACTCCACGTCAAATCAAGAAATGGTTGAAGGCACTGGATATCGTAAAGACTATGGGCAACACTCCAGCTATAGTACTGAAGACTTGTGCTCCAGAATTAGCCATGCCCCTAGCTAAATTGTTCCAATGCATCTACCTGGCAATGTGGAAAATAGCCAAGGTATGTCCAGCACACAAAAACAGGACAAAGCCAACCCAGCCAGTTAAAGCCCATCAGTCTACACTCAATCATCAGTCAAGTAATGGAAGCAGTCGTCAATAGTGCTTTCAAGCAATGCTTACTTAGCCATAATACATTCACCGATGCACAATTTGTGTTCCGCCAGGTCCACTCCACTCCTAATCTCATTGAAGCCTTGGTTCAAACATGGACAAAAGAGCTGTACTCCAGAGTTGACAGCCCTTGACATCAAGATAGCATGTGACTGAGTATGGCATCAAGAAACCCAGAAAAACTGGAGTCACAAGTGCAAGGCAATGACCATCTCCAACAACAGAGAATCTAACCATTGCCCTTTAACATTCAATGGCATTACCATTGTTGAATCCCCCGCTATCAACATCTTTGGGGTTACCATTGACCAGAAAGTGACGTGGAATAGCCATATAAATACTGTGACTACAACAGTAGTTCAGAAGCTAGAAATTGTGTGGCAAGTAACTCATCTCCTGTTATGATCATTAATTCATCTCCCTGTGGACTTCGTAGAATTCAATTTCCCCTATTAGGTGAGTGGAGACCCACCACTGGTCCCCCCTCAATAGGGAAGGAGCAGTGGGGGGTGTTTAAAACCAGCTGATTTAATTCAGGTTGGCAGCTGAAAGACTTCGTAGCTGCTCCTTCACTCACATCACTCACCTGATGAAGGAGCAGCGCTCCGAAAGCTCGTGATTCCAAATAAACCTGTTGGACTTTAACCTGGTGCTGCGAGACTTCTTACTGTGCCCCCTATCATCTAGAAAGACAAAGGTAGTAAATGCCTGAAAGTTCCCTTCCAACCAACCATCATTCTGACTTGAAAAATATCACAGTTCCTTCACTGGGTTAAAATCCTGGATGCATTTTCTTGGGGCTGCACTCATCCAGACAAGTGTGCCTTATAGATGGTGAAGAGGCTTTGAGAAGTCAGGAAGAAAGTTACTCTCTGCAGAATTCCCAGTCTCTGACCTACTCTTATTGCCACAGCATTTATATGGGTGGTCAAGTTCCATTCTGATCAACAGGATCCCCCAGGGTGTTGAGAGTGGGCAATTCAGTGATGGTAATGCTTATTCAATGTCAAGAGTAGATGGTTAGACCCTCTCTTGTTGGAGATGTTCATTGCCTGTGTCATGAACATACCAGCAGGTTTAAAGCCTTCAGCATTTCAGAAGGTATTTCAAAGGATGTGAATCTAATTGACAAGATTAGCAGTGCAGACAGACCAGAAGAATACATTGTTACACTTTGGGGAGACGATTGCACCATCCAGGGAAGGCATACATTTGTTAATCTTTTAGAACTAACAAAAGCTGAGGGGACAGACAGCAAATACAGAGAGAACCTTCAAAGGGAAATGATAATATAATCGGCAACCTTTTGTGGAAGCAGAAGTCAGTTTCCATCTAGCAGTCTAAGGGGCAGAGACCAGCCAGCAGCTGATTCTAGTCAGCCGACCAAAAGCAAGAGTGCAAAAACCTTTGTAGAGGATTTGCTGAACCAAGAGACATTCCCGAGAAAAAAATTCTCAATCATATACAGTGTGCTAATGATAAGCCTTTACTTATATATCTATTGAATTGGATATTGTTTTGGAAGATGGAAGTCCTGAAAGAGTTCAGATCTTGTAAATGTACTTTGAAAGAAAAGGGGTAATTTCTACATAAACCATGTGGGTGTGTTTAGTAGTTTTTATATTTAACTATCTTAGATAATTTTACTCCAGTTCATGCATATGTATCTTTTCTTTATAGAAATAAATAGTCTTTATTTAATGTTATACTGTGTCTGGGCTAGTTACTGTTTACACTGGATTTCGCCTTCCTCACAACATTCTTGTAAACAAAACCACAAACTGATGACCCAGGTTGGGATAGCCTCACAGATAACATCAGCCAGGTTTGTGACACCTGACATTGTTCAACACCATCCAGGACCAAGAAGCCCATTTCATTGGCATCACATCTTCCCCTCTATAGTCTGGCTATTAACCAAGTATCCATGGTTCAGGTCCACAGATAGAAGGACCAGCTCAAAACAATCAGAAGCTCCCAGCTCAGACAGTGGGGCCAATCTGGCTTATGGAGGGCCTTTCATTGGCATTCCAGCCTGCCCACCATCCTCTTTGGCCTTTAATTGGCTGTAGCCTTGATGATTGCAGCGAGTGTACCTAAAACATGTTGCGACAGATCAGACCCAGAACTAACCTCCAGTTCCAGTTCCTGACCTTGATTCAAAATTCAACGTTGGTGTCAAGACACTCCTGATTTGCTTGCATGTCCTCACTGGATAGTGAGAAAGTATAATCATGGCTGGAAATTAGACAGAGCAGAAAAAGGTCTTGAAATTAGAAATAGTGCATTCTTTGGTGGATTTATACACCTGTCCATGGAAATGATACTGTTACACCTAGGAAATACTCACTCACTCACCTGATGAAGGAGTAGCACTCTGAAAGCTCGTGATTCCAAATAAGTCTGTTGGACTTTAACCCGGTGTTGTGGGACTTCTTACTATGTCCACCCCAATCCAACGCTGGCATTTCCACATCATGACATCTGTAAAAGGACAACAGAAAACTCAGAGCCACAGTTTAACTTTGGTGAAAAGGTAAATCAGCTTCAAACCAATGTTAAATTTATAGTACTAGGTGATAACTAATAATTCTCTCTGCAGCCAATGCAGAGGCCAGGGATGTTTCAAAATTGCTTAAGGTGTGGAAATCTTGTGAGGATTTTTATTCAAAGTGAGTAGAATCAAAAGAATGACAACCAAAATGAAAGATTGCTGCAACTTACGTAAGCCATTACGAGTGGAACATTTTTAATAATCAGTTAATGAGCTGTGTGGGCGACACGGTGGGACAGTAGTTACTGTTGTCTCACAGCACTAAGGACTCAAGTTTGATTCCAGCTTGGGTCACTGTATGTGTGGAGTTTGCACATTCTCCCGTGTCTGCATGGGTTTCCTCTGGATGATCTGCTTTCCTCCCACAATCCAAAGATGTGTGGGTTAGGTTGATTGGCCATGCTAAATTGACCCTTTGTATCAGGGGAACTGATTAGAGTAAATGCATGGGGTTATGAGGATAGGGTCTAGGTGGGATTGTGTTTGGTGCAGACTCGATGGGCTGATGGCCTTCTTCTGCGCTGTAGAATTCTAGAATCTAGAATCCCTACAGTACAGAAATAGGCCATTCGGCCCATCAAATCTGCACCAACCACAATCCCACCCAGGCCCCACCCCCATATCCCTACATATTTACCCACTCATCCCTTGAACCTATGCATCTCAGGACACTAAGGGCAACTTTAGCATGGCCAATCAACCTAACCCGCACATCTTTGGACTGTGGGACAAAACCGGAGCACCTGGAGGAGACCCACGCAGACACGAGGAGAACGTGCAAACTCCACACAGACAGTGACCCAAGCTGAGAATCGAACCCAGGTTCCTGGAGCTGTGAAGCAGCAGTGCTAACCACTGTGCTACCGTGCCGCATGGATTCTATGAGCCTATGAATTCTATAAACATAATTACATGCAGTCTTGCAACACAATCTTCCAAACAAGTATCTTCTCCCCTCCGAAGCGATTACTAGAAAATGTAGAATGTCATTTATACTTAATTAATTTGTAAGTGAATGTTAGATCTGATCCAATCTCAAGACGAATCACACTCACACAATTGTGCAATAAATGCTATTTTCCTCAGATCTGTTTCTCTTCAGTTAAGTGTTTAACATTGTGCGACAATTAACTTTTTAAAAATAATATCTTTGGACTTCTTTACCCTTCTTTATCTAGATAAGTTATGCATTGAGCCATACAACACAATACAAGATAATCTCCAACTATTTAATTATAGTTATGCCCATAAGCTAGAAATCAATTGCTATTCATGCAGCGACATTGTAAACAAGTCAGACACTTACCTTTGTTTGCTGTTCAATCATTTAAAATGGCGAAATGTATCATTAGTCAGGTATAGAGCTATAGCTCGCTCACAGCTAAGAATCTATTCAGTTCCATTGTATATCAGTTAAAGATTCACCAGCCAGCATTCAGGAATTTGAACCTAAGCTGATTCTTTTTCAATTCTCGACCAAAAGACAGGTCTGACCCACAGCACTATGATCTCTCCAGGTAGGGCAAAGAGCAAGCAATGTCCCAAATCCACCCCAGCCAGAACTAGGATCAAATCCTGTGCTGTTGGCACCAGTCTGATCCACACTGACTATTGTCTAACTGAGACAATCCCCCACTCTCTCCAACAGCCTTCCACCCCGCCTCCCAAGGAGTCCCCGTTGCTTTGGCATTACACATCTCTACATGCATGCTGAAGTTTGGAGTTATGAATAATGGTAATAGAAGTTCCAATTGTCTTTCTATCAGAGTGGCACAGTGGTTAGCACAGCTGCTCCACGGCTCCAGGACCCTGGGTTCAATTCCCTGCTGGGTCACTGTTTGTGTAGAATTTGCATGTTCTCCCTGTGTCTGTGTGGGTTTTCTCCCACAGTCCAAAGATGTGCAGGTTAGGTGCATTGGTCATGCTAAATTGCCCCTTAGTATCCCGGGATGCATAGACTAGAGGGATTAGCAGGGTAAATATGTGGGGATAGGGCCTGGGTGGGATTGTTGTCAGTGCAGACTCGATGGGTTGAATGGCTTCCTTTTGCACTATAGGGATTCTATGATTGCTGACCAGGGATCTTTCTGATTCTTACCACCTCCTAATGGTGTATGCTGGAAGGATTTTCAGACTGATACTCAACCTGTTAGGTGAGAATCTGAATCAAGTCCCAAAGTAAAATTTGATATTCTGGCTCAGTGGCAGCAACAAATCCTGGCCTGTTAAGTTGGAGGGTGGAAGGGATGTCAATTAAGCTCATTAAGAAACCAGTTGAGACCCATTTTCCCTGAGTAGTGCCTCAGGGGTTTAACAGGGGCTGCAAGGCATTCCCACACCCTAGGAAGGTCGCTTAGCAAACTCTAGTCAGGTTTGCCAGCAGTATGCTGGGATTGCCTGTATATCAGGCACTCGATCGAGTGACCAGCATCAGGAAGGGGAAAGGCCACTGAAAACCAATCCTTGCCTCTGATCCCTTTTGCTTGTCTTCCCACAACCCCTATCCTGTGAGCCCCATCCACACTCACTCAACTTTGGTTTGGGATCCCATAATGTCCCTTGCCCCCTCCAGGGGCAAGTCCTGCCCCTGATTGGCTGGTAGCTCTTGGCAGGTGGGTCATCCACTGCCATGGATCTCAATCATGGGAAAGCCCAACAGAGGTTGGCTAAGTCCCTGAATGGCACTTGGTTTCATCGGGCCTCTGTAGAAACTATCGAGGTTCCCCACAGGGTCTCCAACCAGTGGGAGAGATCTCCATCACAAAATCCACCCGATTTATCTCCTGTCAGTAAAACATCTGTTCACTATTACTCTTTGCCTCCTATCTTTTAACCAGGGTGGCATGGTGGCACAGTGGTTAGCACTGCTGCTTCTCAGTGCTAGGGCCCCAGGTTCAATTCCGGCCTTGGGCCACTGTTTGTGTGGAATCTGCACATTCTTCCCATGGCTGCATGTGTTTCCTTCGGCTTCTCCGGTTTCCTCTCACGATCCAAAGATGTGCATGTCATGTTGATTGGTCGTGCTAAATTGACCCTAGTGTCAGGAGGATTGGCAGAGTAAATGTTTGGGGTTATGGGAATAGGGCTTGGGTGGGATTGTGGTCGGTACAAACTCAATGGGTCGAATGGCTTCCTTTTGTACTGTGGAGATTCTAACCAATTACACACATTACAATCATCCATTGAATGCAATGTGCTTTTATTTTTCAAAAAAGTCTGCTGTGTGGTGCTTTATCAAATACTTTTAAAAATCCATGTATACATCAACCTTCATCCTGGAGCATAACCTGCTCTGTTGTGTCATCAAAGAAACTCACAATCAGGTTAGTCGGACATGATGTGCCTTTTACAAATCTGTGCCTGTTGCCCCTTATTAACTCAAACTTCTCCGAGAAACAAATAATTTTGTTCTTGACAATGTTCTCCTAACAGATCCAGCTTATTTTCCAGAAGTGCTAAATCTGACAAATACATTTCTCATGTCTTTAATGTATTTTAAATTGGTTGAGTGTTGTCAAGAATGCAGAGGATTGCAGGACACTGGATGACCATGAAGTGGTGGTGAGGGGAAGATAGATGCAATATCCTAATGATTGGTAGCACATATTTTTCACATTCTAAGCAAGGCTAAGACTCAACCATATCAATCCTATGGCTCTGCTAATTTCAAATAGAATGAATTACAATCAATATGTGCAGATAAGCAATATATAATGCAAAGTGTCTTGGTTTCAGTTGCATTTTATTTTATGTTACATATTTTCATTGTTTTCTTGCACTTTCATTTATAAATATGAACACGCCATACACTTTAAGACTCTACAACATCTCAGCTGGTTAAGGTTGTAAGTAGCTGAGGAGAACAGACAGGAAAAGTTTCATGGTTGGTTTAAGCTGAGTCAGCTAACTTGACAGTGGGACATTGTGGTTGATCTCTGTGTTCCCGAGAAGGGAAAGGTAGATTGGCTGTGGTTAATACCTTCGATTTCTAGCCAAGGGCTCATTTACAAACAAGAGGTGAGGACAGGAACAAACTCAGGTTTGTCTGTAGCTGAAAACGTTGGCATTATTCACTGTTTGAACCATTCTGAGGATACTCAGCATCTCTAGAACTGTACTCAAGCAAACAGCCAAAGCTCTCAGGAGCGGAGGGAAAAGGAAAGGGTTATCTAAAAAAAGGTGAAAAAGAAACAAGATTTGTAAATCAATGTCACATCTCTTTTTAAACAAATTTCTCAGGTAGCAATTTGTTAATGTCATAAATTCATGTCTATCTCATTACAGCTGTTGCATGTTTGTGTTAGCTTCCAATTTAATTGTTAAAAACTTTAATATTATTTTGGATGCATGTGTAATCGATGTTTGAGGACATGATGTTTTTCACATTTCATGATATTTATTTTCTCCAATGGGACCTTTGGAGTCTCCAAAATGTCTTCCAGTCTTGGTGTACATCTTCCACAAATTAATCTATTCTTTTGTTCCCTGCATTTCTGCCAGGACTCCATCACATCTTTCTGATTTTTCTGAAGTATTTTATAGTTCTAAATATTTTACACTCTTAAAGATCAGGCCTAAATCATCCTAGGAAACGTCTTCTTTCTTTGGTTCTAGCTCTGTTGGCTTGCCATCTTGGTCACATAGGCCTTCAATGTACACTTACTACCTCATCTTCACTTCCTCAGATTCTATAAGCAGCACAGCATCTCTGCTATCAATTCCTCATTGCACTTGCCGGTCTCTCCTTCCTCTGGTCAATCCCTTTAGTTTCTCAGAAAGAAGGCCCATTCTTGGAGAGGATTCTTCGAGACAGGATTTATTCCCATTTGGAAATAAATGGACGTATTAATGAGAGGCAACATGGTTTTGGGAAGGGGAGGTCATGTCTCACTAACTTAATTGAGTTTTTCGAGGAAATGATGAAGATGATTAATGAGGGGAGGGCAGTGAATGTTGTCTCCATGGACTTCAGTAAAGTCTTTGACAAGGCCCCTCATGGCAGATTGGTGCAGAAGGTGAAGTTACATGGGATCAGAGATGTATAAGATGATGAATGGGATGGATAGGATAGAGGTGGAGAGACTCTTCCCGCTCAAAAAAGACAGTAGGACTAGGGGGCACAGCCTCAAGATAAAGGGGGGGCGGTTTAGAACGGAGTTGAGGAGGAACTTCTTCACTCAAAGAGTGGTGAATATCTGGAATTCTCTGCCCGTTGAAGTGGTGGAGGCTGCCTCGCTAAATATTTTTAAGAAGCGGGTTGATGGGTTTTTGATAAGAGAGGGGATTAAGGGTTATGGGGAGAGGGCGGGAAAGTGGAACTGAGCCACGACAGATCAGCCATGATCTTATTGAATGGCGGGGCAGGCTCGAAGGGCCAGATGGCCTACTCCTGCTCCTATTTCTTATGTTCTTATGTTCTTATGAGCAGGCAAGGTGGATACAAAATTGACTCTGTCAAAGACAGAGGATGCAGTTGAAGGGTTCATTTCTGAATGGAGGGCTGTGACAAGTGGCGTTCCTCAAGGATCAGCGTGGGGACCTTTGCTGTTTGTAATATATATAAATGATTTGGAGAAAAATGTAACTGGACTAATTAGTAAGTTTGTGGATGACAAACTTAAAGTGGATTTGCAGATAGTGATGAGGACCATCAGAGGCTACAGCAGGATACAGATCAGTTGGAAAGGTGGCAGATGGAATTTAATTGGACAAATGTGAGGTGATGCATGTTGGAAGGTCTAATACAAATAGGAAATATACAATAAATGGCAGAACCCTTAAGAGTATTGATAGGCAAAGGGATTTGGGTGAACAGGTACACAGGTCACTGAAAATGGCAATGCAGGTGGAAAAGGTAGTCAAGAAGGCATATGGCATGCTTGCCTTCATCAGCCAGAGCACTGAGTTTAAAAACTGGCAAGTCATGTTGCAGCTTTATAGAATGTTAATTAGGCTGTACTTGGAATATAGTGTTCAATTCTGGTTGGCACACTACCAGAAGGATGTGGAGGCTTTGGAGAGGGTACAGAAAAGATTTACTAGGATGTTGCCTGGTATGGAAGGCATCAGCTATGAGGGGAGGTTGAAGAAACTTGGTTTGTTCTCACTAGAATGATGGATGTTGAGGGGTGACAAGATTATGAGAGACATAGACAGGGTGGATAGTCAGAAGCTTTTTCCCAGGATGGACGAGTCAATTACTAGGGGGCATAGGTTTAAGGTGCAAGGCGCAAGGTTTAAAGGAGATGTACGAGGCAGATTTTTTACACAGAGAGTGGTGGGTGCCTGGAACGCGTTGCTGGGGGAGATAGTGGAAGCAAATATGATAGTGACTATTGAGGGATGTCTTGACTATACATGAATAGGATGGAAATAGAGGGATATGTTCCCTGGAAGGGTAGGGGATTTTAATTAAGTTGGGCAGCATAGTCGGTGCAGGCTTGGAGGGCCAAAGGGCCTGTTCCTGTGCTATAATTTTCTTTGATCTTTGTTCTTTGCTCTTCCTTTTCTTGCAGTTCATCCAATCCCCTGCACTTCTCTCTCTACCAACTGTCTCTTGATTAGTCTCTCTCTCTCTCCTTAATTCATTTTTAGCTTTTTCTACATTTGTTTACCTTCATTAGCATTTTTGTTCTTCTTCCTCTGTTCCTTTTTTTTTAACATTTCTTCTGAGACTCAAGGCCTTCCAATATGTTTCTCTTTAATAATACCAATGCTTTCTTTAGCATTTTCTAAGATGACACATTTCAGTCTAAGCCACTGAACCTGACCTCCTCAAAACCTGGCATCTTCTCTCTATCCCACTCGGCTTTTGATTTCCTTTCTAAATCTCTTCAGCTGAATTTTTGCTTACATGTTAAATAGGTTAGGGTCTGTGTCTGTGTCTACACCTGAATAAACACATGAATTCATTACGTATTTCATTATCTCTGCTTGACATGGATGTAATCAATCTGGTCCTTCTTCAGATCCGCAGGTGACTTTCAAGTGCACTAATTCTCTGATTATGCTTAAACTAATATGATTTATAAATCTGCATATTTTCTAAGTAATAATTTGTTAGAAAGTTTCTCTCTTAATTTAATCATTTGGTCGCTGAAAATTTAAATTAAAAGGGAAGGACAATCAGTGAACTAAACTTCCTGGTTTGCTTCATCGCTGGATTAATGATTGTATTTCCATCTGTGCTTGACGATAAGGAAGTTCTTTCCATATATTTTCCTTCAATATTTTAGCATTTATCATATTTAGAATTGCGTTCATCACAGTCAATAATGAAAATAAGTCTCTCCTTTCATGAGGTAAAATATTTTCAGTTTCTGAAATGGTTTCAATATGATGATAAGATAATATTTAAGAATTTGTATAATCTGTATCAAATATCTGGATATCTCAGCAGCAATATTGTAATACGCATGGTTATTACCCCCGCCACTGAAGGTGGGAACAGAGATAATATTTTTCCAGCATTTTCTCTTTTGGTAATATTTTTGCCCCTGTTTGTTAGTCTGTTTGGCTGTTTGTAGACAATATATCACAAAATCTAATGGATTTAAACTTGGTACGCAGATAGATTACGGCTCATGGAAGAACTGACTAGATTTTTGCCGAAGTTGTTGATCTGGATCTGGATTCTGGAACTTTTTGAAGTATCGATTGACATTAAGATGGAGGGAAAATGTGCCTATTTTTGGAAGAATTTGTATTGTTTTATTTAGGATGTTGCTGATTATTTTCAAATGTTGGGGATTATCTCAGCTGGCTGTGGAGGGATTTTTTACAGTGGTCAAAATGTGGGCAGAGTTTTCAGAGCAGGTTGTTAGATGTGAATTTGCCTGAAGTCTCCTCAGTGAGACTGGAACTCTTCAAAGAAAGATTTATTTTTTCAGATTTGTAGTTACAGAGTATCAACCAGGCAGCGAAAAACCACATGGAAAAGCAACATAATTGTAACAACATTGACTTATCACAGTGTGCTGGTGATACGCATGCTGCTGAATGCCTTCCTCATTTTTTAATAATATGTTACAAATCATGTTTTCCAGCGGCGGAGACAACTTACTATTGGCAGCCAATGGGATCTTCTGGCATTTTGTGTTGCCCACTTACCCCACCACTGGAGAACCTACCATGGTGGGGGGCTCATCTTCAGTGGTACCAGAAGATGTAACCAGAAGGAAGGGCTGGAAAGTCTCACCCAATGACTGTTAAATTCATTTTTAATCCACATTACAATAGAATCTCCACACCACTTCGCGCTGGTGTTCGTTTGTATTATATGAGGATTTGGATCAGAATAAAATTTAGTTCATATACCAATTGGTAATAAATTAGCAGAATTGCACAGTTCTTTGCAAGAGAAAGCAGAGAAATTTGCATTAAGCTATTAACGCCAATGACAAACTCCGTATGCATAGTAGTCCATAAATGCATCAAATGGAGGAATAATAGCTGTTAACATTTCTAATTGCAACATGAGGCATATGATATATTGACCAATTTTCTGGCTTTCTAATTAAAATTCTGACCACATATCAGCCAAAAATTATTAATATGGGCTCCTTGAATTTGATAACGCACAGCTTGAAATATTGTATGGTAATGGAGTTGTGGGAGTTTTATTTGGACTAAAAGCAGAAAGCTTAATTCTTTACATGGCAGGTTACTGTAAATCAACTGCAGTTGCAGAACAAAGGAGCTGAATAACTGAAAGAAGAATGTTCTAGTTCATTATTTGCAGTGTATTGCCTGAATACACTGATTATTTAGAGGCAATTATTTTTGCCTTGAAGAAACCTAATTGCATCATACGATTCATGACTGGTGAATGTTTTTGTTACCCATGAAAGAATATGCTGTGTGGCTTTGACAAGTCCAAAGATTTGGAAACTGTGCATCTCCCTTTCTCTCCACATTCAGCAGGTTACAGAGAGTGGGCAGGATTTTCCAGCTCTCTATGTGTTTCCAGTGGCAGAGGTGACTCACCAATGGCCACCAGCAGGATGCTCCAGTCTTGCTGATGCCTATGGCTTTTAGTATGGTCCACCTGTCCCACTGCCAGGAAACCTTCGGCAGGACTAGAAGATTTGGTAGGCACAAAGGACACAAAAATCTCACCCAGGACTTCGCTTGAGGATTTATCTTTCAATAAATCTTCATTGTACATTGTTTCTTTTGTAAGCGCCACCTATTCACCTCCCTATTTTGAAACAATATTTTGAACAAGTTAACAAGTCCTTAAGGTGATCCTAGGAAACATTGCTAAATATTAGCTAATTGCCAAAACTTCTGCTTCATATTTATATCTTTTATTTCTGCCTTTTGTCTGCTAATAAAATTTAAAGTTTTTTTTAAATTGTCACAAGTCGACTTCCATTAACACTGCAATGAAGTTACTGTGAAAATCCCTTAGTCGCCACAATCCAGCATCTGTTTGGGTACGCTAAGGAGTAATTTAGCATTGCCAACATGCCTAACCAGCACATCTTGCAGACTATGGGAGGAAACTGGAGCACCTGGATGAAACCCACGCAGACATGGAGAGAACATGCAGACTCTACACAGACAGTGACCCAAAGTTGGGAATTGAACCCAGGTTCCTGGTGCTGTGAGGCAGCAGTGCTAACTACTGTGCCATACTGTCCCTCAAGCTTGAGGCTGACCCTCAAATAGACCAAACAATTAAATCTCTAGTCTTTCTTCTTGCCTTAACAATTTACAAATTATTTATTATTTATTCTGTAAGCCTCCTGATCTTATACCCCACCCATGAAGACAAGCAACCAACTCATTCTTGAACTGTTGCCAATCATCTTCTTTGTTGGTAGTCATTGGGTGAAATCTTACCAAAAAATGGCAGTGCTGGGTTTGGCGCATAAAATGGTGTGTTTTGCGCTGAAAATGCTAGCATGTTTTGGGGCCAAATTTTACGGCTCAATAGTATTAATGCCCATTCCCATGGGTTTCATGCAGCTTCAGCGGCACATTCCCTTTGACGTAACCACTGCAGGCACTGAGAAGCTCCATATAAACGGCTCCCTGGCACTGCACAGCACCAGTTCCACATCGATCACAGGGGATGGCAGCTAAAGTCACCTCAGCCAGAAAGGTGTGGAAATCAGCATATCGCCTCAACCTCAGCTGTCGATACTGGGGAGACATGTAGATGTAGTTGGTGGGTGAGGAAGATTAAGAAACTGTAGGCACTTAGTGGGCACATGAGGTACCATAACAGTAAGGTCACGGTTTGGTTCTGAATGTTTGTAAATAAATTTCACTTTGTTCACTCACATTGTCTCCACCTTGCGTGCTCGTGCCACCAAACTTGAGAGTTGGTTGGGGGGGGGTGGTGGCGGGGGGGATGGGCTGGACCACAATCTCACCCAGTGCCTCATCCCTGTGAAGTGTATGAATGGCAATGCTATGTCCCTCCCATCCTCTTGCCAGCCCACACTAAGAAAGTGGCGATTCTGGGACACCCACAGTCCCAAGTTGAACCTATCCCCCGAGTCTTTTCCAGTGCCCCCTGAGCAGAGTACTCTACAGAGGGTTCTGGCTGCCTGACTGCTCACCTCCGAAACTTCCCGCCCCACCCCCCTCAGAGATGAAAGTGCCAGGTTCACGCTTCTGTAGAGCTGTTGTAATTGGTGCCGAAATGACACCGTACCAGCGCCTGTTGAAAATTCTATGCAGGCTCAATATCCAGAGAGGGTGCTCGCTAATAACATGTTAATGTATTAAAATGAGCTTTTTGTGATCCCGCAGAGCGTTTACAATCAGAAACAGGGGAATTTACAATGGGGTATTAAGAAATGGCTGACCAATTGAATACATATTTTGGTTCCATCTTCACAAAGGAAGGCACAAAATAAGATACTATTGGCGAACACACAGGGAGGAACTAAAGGTGTTAGTAGAGAAATAGTGTTGGGGGAAACAGATGGGAATGAAGGCCCATAGATCCCTTGGGCCTGATAATTTACATCCCAGAGTACTGAAGGAAGTGGTCCAAGAAATAGTGGATGAATTGATGGTCATCTTCCAAGATTCTATAGGCTCTGGAACAACTCCTACAGATTGGAGGGTAGCTAATTATTTAAAAAGGAAAGTAAAGAAAAAACAAAGAATTATCGACTAGTAAGCTTGATGTCGATAGTGGGGAAAATTCTAGAATCAATATCAAAGATTTTATTGCGAAACACTTGGAAAACAGTGTCAGGATTGGACAGCATCAGCATGGATTTATGAAAGAGAAATCATGCTTCAGAAGTCTACTGGAATTCTTCGAGAATGTAAATAGTAGAGTGGATGTGGTTCATTTGGACTTTCAGGAGGCTTTCAACAAAGTCCCACATAAGCAATTAGCCCATAAAATTAAAGCACATGAGATAGGGGTTGAGACAGTTGAAAAACAAAGAATAGGAATAAATGGGTCTTTTTCCAAATGGCAGGCAATGACTAGTGGAGAACCATAGGAATCAATGCTAGAACACCAGCTATATGGGGAAGGTGAGCTGTAAGGAGGTTGCAAAAATCCTTCAGTGTGATTTGGACAAATTGAATGAGTGGGCAAATGATTGGCAGATGCAGTATAATTTGGATAGATGAAAGGTTATTCACTTTGGCAGTTAAAATGGGAAGGCAGATTACTATCAAAATATCAGATACTGTCACATAAATTAGGAGAGGGGAATGTGCAACAAAACTGGATGCCCTCATACATCAATCACTGAAGGTAAGCATGCAAATGCAGCAGGCAGTAAAAAGACTTAAGAACATATAAGAACATAAGAAATAGGAGCAGGAGTAGGCCAACTAGCCCCTCGAGCCTGCCCCGCCATTCAATAAGATCATGGCTGATCTGTCGTGGCTCAGTTCCACTTTCCCGCCCTCTCCCCATAACCCTTAATCCCCTCTCCTATCAAAAACCCATCAACCCGCATCTTAAAAATATTTAGCGAGGTAGCCTCCACCACTTCAACGGGCAGAGAATTCCAGAGATTCACCACCCTTTGAGCGAAGAAGTTCCTCCTCAACTGCGTTCTAAACTGCCCCCCCTTTATCTTGAGGCTGTGCCCCCTAGTCCTACTATCCTTTCTGAGTGGGAAGAGTCTCTCCACCTCTATCCTATCCATCCCATTCATCATCTTATACATCTCAATGAGATCTCCCCTCATTCTTCTAAACTCTAACGAGTACAAGCCTAATTTATTCAGCCTCTCCTCATAGCTCAACCCCCTCAACTCCGGCATCAGCCTAGTAAACCTCCTCTGCATATCCTTGCATAAGTACGGCGCCCAAAACTGCACACAAGACTTGGCCTTCATGGCAAGAGAATTCGAATATAGGAGCAAGATGTCTTGATGCAATTATACAGGGCCTTGGTGAGGCCACACTTAGAATATCGTGTGCAGTTTTGTCTCCGTATCTGAGAAAGGATGTACTTGCTCTTGAGGGAATGTAGAGAATGTTCACCAGACTTGCTGGGATGGCAGGATTGATCCATCAAAAGAGATTGAGTTGATTAGGATTTAGAAGAATGAGGGTGGATCACATAGAAACCCATAAAATTCAAACATAACTAGGTTGGATGCAACAAGAACATTCCCAATGATGGTTGTGTCAAGAATCAGGGGTCACAATCTGAGGGTAGTCCATTTAGGACAAAGATGAGGCAAAGTTTTTTCACCCACTGAGTGGTCAGCCTATGGAATTCAGTACCAAAGTAGTCTTACATGTTTTCAAGAAGCAGTTAGATATAGCACCTGAGGTGAAGGGGATTAAAGGATATGAGGGGAAAGGAGGGATCAGGCTATTGAGTTGGATGATCAGCCATGATTATACTGAACAGCAAAACAGACTTGAAGGGCCGAATGCTCTCCTCCTGCTCCTATTTTCTATGTTTCCATGTTTCAGGCCACTCTGCTGGCGAGGTGCCAAGAAGATTAGAACTCAGAAACTAATTGGGGCAAATTGTATCCTCTGGATTTTGAGCCCGTGTCACCATTCTCACAGACGGAGAGCACAAGCTCAAAATCACCGCCATTGTGTGAATCACTTAGTATCTGATTTTTACTTTTCTCCAACCATGCCATCAAAGTCAGAAACCTTTTGGTCCCACTGTTAACTTCCAGCGGGCTGTGTTCAATACTGTGTGGAAACAATTTCAGCATAATTGCTTATAGCATCTTGACGCAATCACTCCTTTATAATTTTATTTCTGACAGTGATAACATGGCAGTGGCGTGGTGTGGACCAGGATTTCTCAACATCAACTGAAGTATTTAAAGAACTAAGGCAGAGAGAAATTGCATCATGGACGAGGACATTCACTGAAAGCCCATTTTCACAGCTTGGTATGGTTTCTGCTCAGCCTAAGACCACAAGGAACTACAAAAGATCGTGAATGTAACCCAATCCATCACGCAAACCAGCCTCCCATCCATTGACTCTGCCTCAGCAAAGCAGGCAGCATAATTAAGGATCCCACGCACGCTGGACATTCTCTTTTCCAAATTTTCCTGTCGGGAAAAAGATACAAAAGTCTGAGGTCACGTACCAATCAACTCAAGAACAGCTTCTTCTCTGCTGCTGTCAGACTTTTGAATGGACTTACCTTGCATTAATTTGATCTTTTTCTACACCCTAGCTATAACTGTAACACTATAATCTGCACTCTCTCATTTCCTTCTGTATGAATGTTGTGCTTTGTCTGTATAATGTGCAAGAGCCAATACTTTTCACTGCGTACTAATACACGTGACAATAATAAATCAAATCAAAGTCAAATCAAAGATTTTTTTTATTTGTTCCATGCAATGTGGCAATTTGCTCACCCCTGATTTCCCTTGAGAAGGTGGTGGTGAGCTGCCTTCTTGAAACACTGCAATCTGTGTGATATTGGACTTACACAGTGCACTTAGGGTCAGAATTCCAGGATTACATTGATGAGGGAATGGTATGTATTTCCCAATAAGGACCTTGTGTGACTTGGAGGGAAGCATGCAGTTTCCCATGTATCTATTCCCCTTGTTCCTCTGGTACCAGTGGTCATGGGTTTGAGAGGTTTTGTCAAAGAGGCCTTGCTAAGTTTCTGCGGTACATCTTGCAGATATTACGCACTGTGGGCATGGTGCACTGGTGATGAAGGAAGTAGATGTTTAAAATAGTAGTTGGGGTGCCAGTACAGCAATCCTGAATGATGTTGAGCACTACCAAGTCGGCACTGCCAGGGTGCTTTGAGAAAGTGCCAGGGTACTGCCCCACCATATAACTGACCAACTGTGGCTTCCAATGGCCTGCTAGTCCCCTGGCATGGTCATCACATCTGGTCTCCATATGTGGAGACCAATACCAACTCTCGTCGGCTGCATGTTGCGCCAGAGGGTGAGTGCATTTAAGGAGCTGGCTGACTTCAACTTAAAACTGATTCTGCAAATTTAAGTCAGTATTTAAATCCCCAAGCGAGGGCGTGAACCAAATAACGTCATCGATTGGCAGGGGGTGGGGAAATCTCGAAGTGAGTTCTCCCCATTGCAAATTGTGTGTGGTCCCTCTTGCAAGATTCTCTGTCCATAACATGATTTTGGCCTGCGTGTGCAGGGCCAGAGAACCACCACTGTTTTTATCAAAACCATAAAATGTACTCCATCATTGTATCCATTTCATGATTTTTAGAAATTTATCTGTAGACTTTTCCACATTTACAATGTGGACTTTTTACTTGACAGGTTGCCGGCTGGTGTAACTAACGACCTGGCAAACATATTGTTTGAAAGGTGGTTACATTTTCCAATCATGGCATTGTCATAGTTCACCTTAATGAACACAGAACAACTCAAGCTCTTGAAAAGTTAAAATTTAAAGTTCATTTATTAGTGCCACAAGTAGGCTTACATTAACACTGTAATGAAGTCACTGTGAAAATGCCCTTGTCACCACACTCCAGCACCTGTTTGGGTACGCCGAGGGAGAATTTAGCACGGCCAATCCGACTAACCAGCACGTCTTTCAGACTGTTGGAGGAAACCGGAGCACCTGTAAGAAACCCATACAGACACGGGGAGAATGTGCAGACTCCGCACAGACAGTGACCCAAGCCAGGAATCGAATCCGGTCCATAGCGCTGTGCGGCAGCAGTGCTAACCACTGTGCCACCGAACTGTAAAGGAAGCAATTTTATTTACCTTTCAAACTCATCCCACCTCCAATCCATGATTCACGCCTCTATGCAGCTGGTGTACTAACCGACAGCTGCTAAATTCCGGCCACCTCCCTGGAAATAAAAAATAAATACATTAATGAGCCTGCAGTGCTGTTAATTGCCTTCTTAATAAGAACAGGCAGTTGTAGTTGGTGTCCCCAAGAGCGGAAATGGACTTCCAAGTGCCTTTTTTATGGTCCTGCTTCCATTTGATCCTGATCACCCGAGTGAAATGTGTTATTCTGAGGTGTGGCTGTGTTACCTCACTCCTCCATTACAGCTTGATTCACTGGTAGGGCTCTTCCCTGAGTCAGAAGGTTATGGCTTCAACCCCACTCAAAGGATTTTAGAACATAATCAAGGCTGATGCTTTAGTGCTTAATGGAGAGCAGTGCTGCACTCTTGACATGAAATGTTAAAACTAAACCCCAGAACACTTACTTAATTGAATGCACAATACCCCATGGCATTATTTGGCAAGAGAAAGGAAGTGTCAGGAAGCATTGTTCTGCCAACTGTTTATCCTTGAACTAACAATACTAAAAACAGATTCTTTTAAAATTCAATTTGTGGGACATGGGCGTCGCTGGCATTTATTGCCCATCCGCAGTCCCTTGGAAAACATGGTGACACAATGTTTAGTACTGCTGCCTCACAGTGCCAGGGACCCAGGTTCAATTCCTGGCTTGGGTCACTGTCTGTGCAGAGACTGCACGTTCTACTCGTGTCTGCATGTGTTCCCTCTGGGTGCTCCAGGATTTCCTCCCACAGTCCGAAAGACATGCTGGTTAGGTGCAATGGCCATGCTAAGTTGTCCCTCATACCTGAACAGGTGCCGGAGTATGGGTTTCCACAATAACTTCATTACAGTATTAAATAAGCCTACTTGTGACACTATGAAATAAACTTTAAAGTTTTAGTTGCCCAAGTGCAGTTGAGAACCAACCACATTGCTGTGGCTCTGGAGTCACATGTCAGCCAGACGGAGTAAGGATGGCAGATTTCCTTCCCTAAAGGGCATTAGTGAACCATATTTGGGCATTCATCTCATTTTTCTTTGTCATTCTTGCAGTGCATTGGCTGCTGTGTTTAGCTACATGACAAGCGTGACTACACTTGTTGGCTATGAAACTTAAATATGTTGAGGACAGCATTAAAATAACAATGTCAGATTCTAGAAATCTCTAAACTATTAGGTGCAATTATTAACAATTCATACAAGCACATGAATTCTATGCCTGTGTGAATTGTTAATAATTGCAACTAATAATTTGTTTACCCGATGTTCACTAACAGAAGGGAAATACTTCTTCCTTTGATCAATTCTCTGCAAGCAACAGAGAAACAGGTTCTAAATTAATGTCTGCAGAGAGCAGACTTTAGGTGAAATGGGCTCGAGAGAAGACTTGAAGATCGAGAAGGCAGCCAAAGGTGACTCATTGCTGTGAGCTGTTGGAGAAAAGGGCACCCCTTTTGTGGAGCAGTGGTGTTCTGCTTGGCATAGCCAATGATCTCAAACTGTGCTTGTAATTTGATGTTTGAATCTACCTGGAAATCTAGAGGAAAGGATTCGTGGAAGATGAGATTGAAACCTTGTGAGGTGGGCCATTGGTGAAACCATCTGAATTGGAGTGACTATTAGAGAGAATTCCAAAGCATGATCTTCAGACATGGAGGCTGGAAACTCTTGTAAGAATAGTTTCTGATTCACAATACGGCAAATGTTATTAGTGTCACGAGCAGGCTTACATTAATATTGCAATGAAGTTACTGTGAAAATCCCCTAGTCGCCAGAATTTGGCACCTGTTGGGACGCACTGAGGGAGAATTTAGTTTCGCCAGTGCAGCTAACAAGCACATCTTTCAGACTGTGGGGGGAAACAAGAGCACCCAGGGGAAACCCACATGGATATGGGTAGAACATGCAAACTCCACACAGTGACCCGAGGTTGGGATATCGAGGCGGCAGTGCTAACCACAGTTCCACCGTGTCTGGGTGGATTGTTGAGAAATTTGGCCATATCTGTCATTTATTGTGCTCTTTGGTGTGTTTGACTACAGTTTGCCTGTTCATTCACATTTACTTCATATGTACTATGAATATTTGTATATAAGATAGGTACTAAACACTGTTCCATTTTTTTGAATTTATGCAGAAAAGGTTAATTTTCTTTGTTTAAAATCCATGGAATCTTATGGTTTTATTCACATAATAAGCACCTTGAATCTCAAACTTTGTCCATTTTAAAGGAAATGTTATTGGTCCGCAACTGGATTCCATCCCACCCACCCCCTGCCTCCCTTCCAGCACCAGCCCCTCCACAACCTAGGGTCTGGCCAAGAACCGAACTGGGCTGTTTTCCCTGGCTGGTGAAACTAGAACCAGGATACACAGTCTCAGAATAAAGACATCAAAACCTGAGATAAGGAAGAATTTCTTCACTCAAAGGGTGGTGAATTTTTGGAATTCTCTATCCCAGAAGACCTGGGAAACTCAGCCATTGAGCTTTTGTACAAGACAGAAATCAGTAGATTTCTGCATACTAATACTTTCCAGGGATAAGAGGACAGTGTGGAAAATGGCATGGAGGTAGATGATCAGCCATAATTGCTGGAATTTTGCCGGGAATCAGAGTGGCCAAGGGGCGCTCCATAGAAAGGTCCGTTGGCCTTGGGCAGGATTTTATGGTTTTGGGATGAGCAAGGCTGTAAAATCCTGCCAATATGATTGAATGATAGAGCATGTTTGATGGGCCGAATGGCCTGCTCTTCCTCCTATTTCCTATGTTCCTATATTTCTATACTCTATATTTGGTCAGACAACCAGAAGGAAATCCATCTAGGCTTTATTCACTAATTACTAATAATCATGTATGTGAATCACTTGACAGATCCCAGCTGGAGCAGCAGTTTAAAATGATTGCAAAGGTTGCCTAAGAATCCAGGAATTACTGTTGTTGATAAAATAAATAGAATACCTCACCGACACCAGGGAGTTACCATATTTCTAGCAAAAAAAAGCCAGTGCATGTCTCCTACATTAACAAGAAGGCCTTGTTACAGGAGGGCTGTCTCTGCACAATTACAGTAAAAATATAACCAGAAATAAGGTCAAAAGATGGGTGCCAGGATGAAATTTAAAAGCCAGAGCAATAAAAGCTTTGATACAAGCTTTGTTTTAGTTTGTCTTGCCTCATGATTACCATAGTAACTGCTCCCTTATAGATTCTCTTCCAAAACAGCCTGGTTACTGTTTAACATCCCCACCCATATTAGGCTTGATTAGAAGAATCAATATGATAACATAATACACACACACACACACACACACACAGCCACTCGCAACACCAAAAACCACGTGAAATACTCTTTGTTAACTTTCCTTTTACTCCTTGAAACTTTTTGTGGGCTACAGTTTTAAAAAGCTCAGTGCCCAGAGAAGAGAAAGGATGGTCAACGTAAGCACACAGTCAAATACGAATATGGAGATTCCATACGGTAAGTTTAAATTTTATCTTTTATTTCTGGTTAGTTATGAATGAAGAACCTGGATGAAAATCTTCATTGAGTGCTGGAACATGCTTTTTTTTTAACCCCTGTTGGGCTTGCCTGCTACTGATTTCAGTCATCGAAACTATTGCATAGACGCTTATAGGTAAGAGCCATTTGATCAGCTGGTCTTTTAGCCCTGTTGTAAATTTAATGTGGCAAAGCCTTCCATGGCAACAGGAGTCTTTGTGTTCATTTCAGTCACAGTTTATTATATGTGCTTTACTGTGACTTTCCAAAGTAAAACACACCTTTCTTGTACCTACTTCTGTCAGGTAAGATTAACATTTTCTTGCTGTTATTTCTACAGTTCAGAGAATACTTTGTATCATCCACTAGACAACGTTTTTCACTCTTGAACTGTACGAGTGACCTGAGTTTGAAATAATGACTGATGCAAGGATATATCAGAACTATATGAAATTACAAGAGTTTATTAGTACTGCATTGACATTTTGGTAGAAGTATTTTAAATAAAAGTAGTTAAGAAATGGTTAGTGCATCAACACCAAGAGATGTTAGTGAGCCTTAAAGTACTCTATTATTTTTGAATCAATCAGTTTTTTGTTGGGAATTTGTTTTAATAAATGCAAACTACAAGAATAAATGTGAACGTTCTATACAGATTAGTATCCTTCCACGAAACTGTGTGCCAATGAAAGCAGCATATAAGCCTTTGAAAAGAAGATAATGTTTACTGGCAATATTTTTTACAAGGTGTTCTCAAGGGGTTCATATGACAACATCTCACTTGAATGAGTTTTGAGGATCATGTAAACCCCTCATTTGCTTTATAGTTCTGCAGTGCTCCCTGGTAGGTTGCATTCATTATTTAAATTGCAATACTATGATTCTATATTAAAAGAGAATTAGATAAGTACTTGAAAAGAACAATATTTGCAGGGCTTTGGGGAAAGGGTGGGGGAGTGGGACAAGCTGAGTTGCTCTTCCAGCGAGTCAAATGGCCTCTTTTTGAGCTGCAACCAGTTTATAGTTCTAAGTGGGGGTGAGGTTAACTCTACCAGCCAGGCAGAAACTGGGTAGTTAACATGTGTAAGTAACTTCCACACCACCGAGCTGCAGGGAGCTGTCCAGTTGCAATTTTAACCCACTCAACTAACTGGGCTGTAAGTTTATCTGTCCAACATCATCAGCTACCATCTTAATGTATGCGTGGCAAATCCCAACAATCTTATCAGCACCCAATTACAATACTAGGGTGACAGTGGGATACTGGTGATGTTACTGGACTAGTAATCCAGAGGCCCAGGCTCTGGGGACATGCATTCAAATCCCATCACGGCAGCTGGTGGAATTGAAATCCTAGTAATAAACCTGGAATTGAAAGTTACTGTCAGTAATGACAACAATGAAACTGTTGTTGATTGTTATAGAAACCCATTAGTGCACTTAGGAATATAGGAATTAGGAGCGAGCATAGGCAATTCAGCCCTTCAAGCCCACTCTGCCATTCTATATGATAATGACTGATCTCCATCTCATCCTAACTCCACTCCCCAGCTTTTTTCCCATAGTCCTTTATCCCACTTCTGATCAAGTATTTATCTATCTCTTTCTTACTCCATTGATTGATTCTGCATCCACTGCACTCTGTGACAGTGAGTTCCATAGATTCACAACCCTCTGTGATAAGTAGCTCCTCCTTATCTCTGTCTTGGACTTCCCCCCCTCGCTCTACAGTCTTGACCTTGGCACCTAGGCTGTTCTAGAAGGGGGACATTTGGTTAACACTATATCAATCCCACTGAGTATTTTATATACCTCAATCAAATTCCCCCTCATTCTTCTATACTCCTTTGAGTACAAACCCAAGATACTCAACTGCTCCTCATGCAACAGCCCTTTCAAACCTGGAATCAATCCAGTGAACAACTTCTGAACTGCCTCCAGCACACCACATCTTGCCTCGAAGAAGGTGACCAAAACTGAACACAATACTCCAAGTGTGGTCTCACCAATGCCTTACACAATTGTAATAACACTTCATCACTTCTCTACTTTAATACTTTAGACCCTTTGCAATAAATGCCAAGATTCTGTTTGCCTTCCTTATAAAATTCCGCACCTGCATACCCAGTTTCTGAGACTCATGGCACAAGGACATCCAGATCCCTCTGCACAAATGCCTTTAAATCTGTTTCCCACTTCAATAGCAATTTGTTCTTTGGGAAAGTAAATCTGTCATCTTTGCCTGGTCCAGCCTACATGTGCCTCCAGTGTCTCTGTTACGTGCTTGACTCTTAACTGCTCTATCAAGTTGCCTATTAAGGGTGATTAGGGATGGGCAGGTAATGCTGGCCTTGTCAGTGATGCCCAAGAGCAATGAAAGAATGAATAGCAATTTTAACTTTGAGTGAGAAGCTGCAGTATGTTTCCTGCCAGGCAAACATAGCAAGAGAGGGGACTGGGGCCAGGACAAGCACAAAAAGGCATATGTTAACTTCCTTTTCATGTTCCTTCTGAACTGGAAGGGCTCATCACTCCATCCCCTCCCCCATTCCCCAACACCTCCACTTCACGAATGTTGACTCTCCTCCAGCGAGGTCGCAGCAGCTGATCAGGTCACTTACCTGGGTCTTAGCAGATGGTCTCCAAACTCAAGAGTTTCTGCCACTTCCTGCCAACTTCCCACTCAAAATGCAAAGGAAGTTGACTAGTGGGAATAAAGTGAGACCCAGGAATTAAAATATCCCAGACCTGATCTCTAGGCAGAAGGTGGGTTTCCAAACAAACTGTTACCCATGCAGACTAGATCAGCCCTGACTTAAAATGGAGTTTGTGTGTGTTTAATATGCACCACATTCATTTGTTGTTAGTGCTTTATTCATTTTTCATATGTTACTGTGTTGCAGCGATTGCCAGTGTCGAGGCCACTCAGCAGGTTCTGTGGGTTTCAAGTTTATTATGTTTGATTTATTAAGGCAAGAGTAGTAATTGCAATGATATTTGCTATTATTACAACTTTCTTTAGGGAGTTACTGAGAAGTGTTGTTATTTATGTTCAGCCAAGTCTCTGTTGATAGCATTCTCACCTCTAAGTCAGGAGGTTGTGGGTTCAAGATACAATCCAGCGAGTTGAGCATAAAGCTCTAAGCTGACAAGTCTGTGGAGTAATGATGGAATGTCACTATTGGAGGTGCCGTCTTTGATGAGATGTTAAACCAAGGGGCCCATCAGCCCTTTCAGCTAGAAGAAAAAGATCCCATGGCACTATTTGTAGTAAAGGTTTGGAGTTCTTCCTGATGTCCTGGTCAGTGTTTATCCCTCAATCAATTCAGTAAAACTGGTGTCAATGGGAGCTTGCTGTGTGGGAAATTGGCTGCCAGCTTCCTTATGTTACAACAAGGACTGCATTTCAAAAGTACTTCGTTGGCTGTAAAGCACTTTGAGATGTTCAGTGGTCATGAAAGGTGCTATACAAATACAAGTCTTTATTTTAACTGAATACAGTACACATTATGACTGTGTGTTACAACTGAAATATGGAAAGACCCCAGACTGCTGATTATGTGAACTCAATCCAGCACTCAGTTCAAGGACATTATTATGCCATGGGATTCAGAAATAGTGTGCACATGTGTCAGGAGAGTTTAAATACTCCTCAGGAAGATATACAATAGGAACATTTTGGGAAGAAAATCATGGGCAGATTTTTCTGGCTGTTCATGTCAGCAGGATTTTCTATTCCCACTGCAGTGAACGAAGATTTGGTTAGGCACCAACGTCTTTGTCCTCACTTGCAGCAGTGGTGGGGCTTGAATGGCCAGAAAATTCCAGCCCATTAGTCTATCTTGTCCTTATTTTGATTTGATTTGACTTATTATTGTCACATGTATTGGGATACAGTGATAAGTACCATTTCTTGCATACCATACAGACAAAGCAAACTGTTCATAGAGAAGGAAAGGTGAGGGTGCAGAATGTAATGTTACGGTTGTGGATATATTAAGAGCAACTTAGTATAAAATAGGTCCATTCAAAAGTTTGATGTCTGCGGGGAAGAAGCTGTTTTTGAGTTGATTGGTGCATGATCTCAAACTTTTGAACCTTTTTCTCAATGGAAGAAGGTGAAAGAGAGTATGTCCGGGATCCTTGATTATGCTGGCTGTTTTTCTGAGGCAACGGGAAGTGTAAATGAAGTCAATGGATAGGAGGCTGGTTTGCCTGATGGACTGGGCTACATTCACAATCCTTTATAATTTCTTGCAGTTTTGGGCAGAGCCATACCAAGCTGTGATACATTCAGAAAGGATGCTTTTTATGGTGCATCCATAAAAATTGGTGAGAGTCAGATTGTCAGGAGAGTTCAAACATTCCTCTGGAAGCTATACAGTAGAAATATTTTGGGAAGACAATCAGGGGCAGAATAGGCGGATATGTCAAATTTTCTTAGCATCCTGAGAAAGCAGAGTCATTGGTTTGCATGGGGGATAAGGACTGGTTGTTGGTAATCTGGACACCTAAAAACTTAAAGCTCCAAACCAACTAGGAGGTTCCTTTCTGTGCTTCCACCACAACTAATAATTCTGTAAATTCTTTCTCAAATGGAATTCACAACCTTTCCTTTTAAAGGTACATCTGGCTTTCACTAGACCTTTGCCGGTGCAGTTCTCCGTTGGTTATTGGGAAATGCAATACATCAACTTAGTGGTGACTCCCTCTCGGTTGTTTCCTCTCTTGGCCCCTGCTCAATTCCTCATTGAATGAGCTTGGAAATTCAGACAATGAAAAACAACTAAATGATTTTAATCCCCAAAAAAATCAGTGGATTGGAGTCAGGTCACACAATACAATTTCAAAGATCGAAAACCCAGCCTCAGAAGTAGTGTCTTGCAGCCACTAACTTAACCATGGCCAACTGTAATTTTGAGGCTTCAGGAAACACAATAGCTGAAGGAAGGCAAGAAGAGCTTTGAGCAGATGATATGTGCCTTACAGCACTGTTTGAGGGCTTAGAGGAGCAAGAGTGCTTCCTTCCTGCCATCCCCCTCTCCCCTCTGCAAGCTTCCTCCAATCAGACTTAACACACAAACATAGATTCCAGGATTAGAACATCCTTCATGAGTCGCGGAAAACTACCTTGCAGGTGCAGCAAATAATAAAGAAAGAAAATGGAATGTTGGCATTTATAGCTAAAGGAATAGAATATAAAGGTAAGAAAATATTGTTGTAACTATACAATGCATTGGTGAGGCTGCACCGGGAGTATTGTGCACAGTTTTGGTCCCCGTATTTGAGGAAAGATACAGTGGCATTGGAGGCAGTTCAGAGGAAGTTCACTTGATTGATTCCAGAGATGAGGGGTTTGTCATATGAAGGGAGATTGAACAGTTTAGGCCTATATTCTCTGGAATTTAGAAGAATGAGAGGAGATCAAATTGAGGCATTCCAGATGATAAAAGGTATGGATAAAGGAGATGTGGAGCAGAGGTTTCCACTGGTGGGGCATGCCAGGGCGAGAGATCATATCTTAGGATAAGGGGTAGCAAATTTAAAACAGAGTTGAGGAGAAACTACTTCCCCCAAAGTGCAGTGGATGCTGGAACAGTGAGTAAATTTAAGAAGGAGTTAGACAGATCTTTAATTGGTAATGGGTTGAAAGGTTATAGGGAAAAGGCAGGAAAATGGGGATGAGGAGCATAGCAGCCATGATCGAATGGCAGAGCGGACTCGATGGGCTGAATGGCCTAATTCTGCACCTATATCTTATGAACTTATAAACTTATGAACTTCTGAAGTCAGGGATTGGACTCAACTTCCCCCCCACTTCCTGTACCCCCTTATCCCCTCTCCACTTCACTGGTGTTGGAGATCAGAGTTCCTGTTTCAAGATTGGATCTATTTATTCCTGCAATCCTCTTTGGAGCCCTCTCCGCCTGGATTGAAGGCAAATTGTCAATAATGCAGACTTGCGGGCTGGGAAACTATCAGGAAAAAAGTCTCACTGTGCAGTTAAACATCACAGCATACAGGGAAACAATCGAGTACTCTGCCTCCCTGCTGCGCTAACCTGTCTCTGACAATACCAGGATTAAACCCCTGTCCCACCATACATGCGTATCCCATTGCTGTCCCAATTACTACATCACTAAACTAATATTCTTAAAGATAAATTATCAATAGTAAAGATTCAGCAATTCCTCATAAAAATAGTCTGGTCAAAGCTTTCAAACCTTGTATAAATGTGTTTACTGCCACTTTTATTACTAGAATGGAGCTGTTCATTAAATCCCTGCTGTACCTTGTACATTCATTTTCAATTTATGACATAATTTTATTGAACAGTTTTATAGAGAAAATGTCATGAGTTTAAAGACTAAATGAAAGGCATGGCACAGATTCACAAATTAGAACAAAATGCTCGCTTGAAAAGGTGGGAGTAGCATTATTTTCACAATTAGATTGTAGAATGTGTACTTAGAATTCTGAGGTTCGGAAGATTGAGTTTTAATAAGGAACCCATTCATTATCAACAGATAAAATGCCTGGATTAATGATCCACGTTTGGGGATAATACATTAGGTTTAACAGCTATATTTGATTCTTATCCTCCTAGATAGTCAATATCTTTCCCCAAAGGTAGGGGAGTCTAAAACTAGAGGACATAGGTTTAAGGTGAGAGGGGAGAAATACAAAGGTGTCTAGAGACACAATGTTTTCATACAGGCGTGGTGAGTATCTGGAACAAGTGGAGGCGGGTACAATTTAGTCTTTTAAAAAGCATATAGACAGTTACATAGATAAGGTGGATATAGAGGGATATGGGCCAAATGCTGGCAATTGGGATTAGCTTAGGGGTTTAAGAAAAAAGGGCAGCATGGACAAGTTGGGCCAAAAGGCCTGTCTCCATGCTGTAAACCTCTATGACTCTATGACTCCTAGGAGAGGCAATGGATGGCATAGTGGTATTATCACGAGACTATTAATCCAGAAACTCAGCTAACTTCTGGGGCTAATGTTCCTGGGTTTGAATCTTGCCACAGCAGATGGTAAAACTTGAATTCAATGAAAAAACATTATCTGGAATTAAAAAACTACTGAAGACCATGAAACCATTGTCGATTGTCATAAATTCACTAATTTAGGGAAGGAAATCTGCCATCCTTACCTGATCAGGCCTACATGTGATCCCAGAGCCATGGCAATGTGGTTGACACTTAGCTGCCCTCCAAAAGCAACCAGGGATGGGCAATAAATGCCAGTCAGCCAGCAACATCCATGTCCCACAAATGAATGCAAAAAAAAGATGGTTTAGCAACAATTTTCAGCTTGAACTCATATTCCAAAACTATAGATAAATAGATTTGGAAGCAGGCAAGTGTCTTCACAGCACTGCTGTGGACCAGGAGGAGTAGGGCTGCATTTTTCCCCCTGAAATTCCCTCATCAAACCCCCTTCAATCAAAGGTCCCTGTGGTTCAGGATTGACCGACAGAGATTCGGACACATGGTGGATGGGGATTAGACCCCCTCACTCTGGGATCGAGGATCTGATGCTGACTCCCCTGGGATTGGAATTCCAATTTTTACCCTCTGCATTCATGAGATTGTGGATTGGACCTAGTAGATCATGTACCTTGCCCCAGAGTCCTGCCACCCAACTGGACGTCAAGCTTAGTAGCTAACATCAGAGAATCATAGTGTCCATAGAATCCCTATAATGCAGAAGGAGGTCATTCAACCCATCAAGTCTGCACCAACCATAATCTCAGCCAGGCCCTATTCCCGTAATCCCACATAATTATCTGCTAATCCCCCGATACTAGGTTCAATTTAGCATGGCCAATCTTTGGACTGTGGGAAGAAACCGGAGCACCCAGAGGAAACCCACGCAGACAATGTGCAAACTCCACACAAACGGTGACCCAAGACCGGAATTGAACCTGGGTCCCTGGTGCTGTGAGGCAGCAGTGCTAACCACTGTGTCACCGTGCCGCCCAGCAGTTATGAAAAGACAAATGCTGTGGAGTTAAAACTCATACTGAAGACTTCCCTTCTGACACTTTGTCCACCCCCATCCATGCCTAACTAAGCAGCCCATGTTAATAGTTTGATCTTTGTGACACTGATTTGAATTGCCTCCACTTGCCAGAAAGGGTGATTAGAATAACAGGAGCCACATTCCCCCTTCTCTTCCACTCCCTTCTTGATAGACCCCAATATTAATCTGCTCTTCTGAGAAAATGAGAAGCTTTCTTTTCCAGAGATGTTTGGCATTGGAGAGGGCTTTGCTGCCTTGACTGGTTTGCCTTCCATTGCCTTGATTGACCATTTACTTAGAGAACTCTGACTATTCTGGATTCGAGGGACGAATTCAGCTTGAATGTAATTTCTTGTTCAGAAGAAGTCACTTGATTAAGAAGCAATCATCTCTTCCCTAACTGGTTAGAAATCATTCAGAAAAATATTGATGACTTTGATTTGAACACAAGATGCTTGCAAAAGAATCGGAGTAATGGCACTGGCGTTGGAAATTTTTGGACTTCATCACACGAGTTATTTTCAAAGGATTTAAAGGAGTGAGAGACAGAGTGGAGAAGAAGACAGAGGAGAGAGAGATAGAGAGTAATATTTTTCCATCCAGCCTGCCACAGGAATTGTAGCAGGTGGGACAGGACCATGTGGGTAGCACGGTGGTTAGCACTGCCACTTCACAGCTCCGGGAACCTGGGTTCGATTCCTGACTTGGGTCGCTGTCTGTGTAGGGTTTGCACATTCTACTCGTGTTTACGTTGGTTTCCTCTGGGTGCTCTGGTTTCCTCCCACAGTCCAAAGATGTGCGGGTTAGGTTGATTGGACGTGCTAAAGTTGCCCTTTAGTGTCCTGAGATGCATAAGTTAGAGGGGTTAGCAGGTAAATATGTAGGGATATGGGGGTAGGGCTTAGATGGGATTGTGGTTGGTGCAGACTCGATGGGCCAAATGGCCTCTTTCTGCACATTAGGGTTTCTATGATTCTATGCAAAGGTCCATTAACATTGGCTGGGATTTTCCAGTCTTGGGATGAGCACAGTCGGAATATCCCACTCTCAAAGTAGGAAAGGAAGGAAAAAGAAAGAGGGAGACAAACAGACAAAGTAGGAAAGGAGGTAAAGTGTGTGAAAGAGAGAGAGACAGAGAGACAGAGTAGGAAAGGGAAGGGAGAGAGACAAAGTGGGGAACTGCAGAGTGAGACAGATACAGTGTGAAAGGGAGGGAGCAAGATCTTATAAACAGGAAAAACATTCTGCCAACATGCACGAAAACATATTTGTGTCCTGGAACCCCTGATTAACCAACTAGAGTGATCTGACTGAATGGCCAAATAGCGTACCGAAAAGTTTTCCATTGCCAAACAAGTTTGGGACAGGCAACACTGTAAGCAGAAAGGAAGTGGGATCTGCTTTGTGCCAGGCTATACTCCTCCCAGTCATAGTCATATCCATCCTCACCTTCCCAGTCTCTGCCATATTCACCCCCCACCTTTCAAGCATTTCATGAACTTCTCACCCCTCCAGTTCGCTCAATCTACTTTTCAACATTACTGATCATGCCAAGTTCCTTCCCTCCTCCTCCACCAACTGATGTGCTGTGGCCTCCTACCTCAAGTTCCTGTTGCTGTTTAACAGCCAGATAACCAACCCAGCCAACTGTCAGCAGAAATCTGTATACGTTTATTTAATTGAGGTCCTGCTGTTGAGATCAGCCTCCGTGTTGTGGCATTGCTGGGTTCGTTGCCCACTCCTGGTCTGACTGCATACCCACAGGCAACACAGTGACAATGTCCAGACGCCACAGGACATCAGCCAGAACTGTGGACAATATTATTGAGGTGAAAAGTAAGTTTGATGCTGAACTTCGAATATTTGCTCTCAAACAGCCAAATGCTGGAGGATGCTTTGTTCCTTGTGACCTTCCCGCCCCAATGAACATTGAGGCCTGAAGAGCTGTCAGCTAAACCCTAGCCTGTTCAGTAAAATTGTTCAACAGTGAGTGACATGGATCAGATTCATGCATGACAGAAACTAAACATAAACCGTTCTGGCAATATACCTTCTCAAAATAATTTCAGTGTGGTGATTTCCTTTTATCATTTTGAAATTGAGGTGAAGATTCAAAGGCAAGTCATCACCAGGGCTAAAAAAAAACAGGGAGTAAAGAGTTTTAGAAGCCTAAAAATTGTAGAAAGAAAGAAAGGATCTGCACAGTTTAGAGGCATTAGTGGAGACTTGTTTGGTGTAGGACAGCATGCAACAAATTTTGATTACAACCCAGGGGGAATTAAAAGGAGGAGAGCGTGAAGGATGACAAATTTACACATCAAAGGAATGAGAAAGCAAAATATAAAGGAATACTGATTATAGTCAGGGAAGGTTGCAACCGGTTATATGACATTCATTTTGGTAAAGATGCAGAAAAACAGCCTCACTAGCAATATTGTTTACTGCAGTTAGCTATTAGATCAGTTTCTTTATTACACATGAAAAGCAAATAATGCCATATGGTATCATAATTTTTTCTGATATGGAAGAAATAAGTGCCATAAGTATAGGGGAAAATGCGAAAATATATCAGTGAGAGACATCAGTTCGAATATCTTGTCGAGCAAGTGCTTCTTGCTGAGAGATTTTTATCCCCAGTCACAAAGTATGCCCTTGGCTTCATCGACAAAGGGTCTCTGCGCAATATCCTTGAAGGATGAAGTTTCAGTCAGGATGTAACCATTCTATACAAACCATATGCACTTAATGGTAGCCTAATGTCAACAAGAACTCCACACTAGAGCAAACAAAAACAGATCAAAATGGTTTAGCATAGGGCCATAAACATATTTCTGTTGTTGAAATGGTGACATTACTTTACTTTATTATATCACTTAAACCCTTTTAAAAGCTAGAGATAAAGATAGTCAGGTTTCACAGATGAGATTTTATATTTTGCAAAGTAATGTATGCTGATAGCAGTTTCAGTATTATGTATTCTGTTATGCTGGATTTAACAATGTCAGTTTTTTTATGCCAGGAAGTGTTTGAGGTATGGAGAAAAACACATTAATTCATAAAGACCAGTTTCACATAATTATTCCCCCATTTGCTAAACCATAGGAGGTTAAATCCAAACCAAACCCTCTCCTTTATTACTTATACAAAGAATCAAATCTCTAAAGTTTATTTATGAGTCACAAGAAGGTTTACATTAACACTGCAATTAAGTTACTGTGAAAATCCCCTAGTTGCCACACTCTGGTGCCTGTTCGGGTACACTGAGGAAGAATTTAACATGACCAATGCACCTAACCAGCACAGCTTTCGGACTGTGGGAAGAAACCAGAGTACCCAAAGGAAACCTGCGTGGACATGGGAACAGCATGCAGACTCCACACTGCCAGTGACCCAAGCCAGGAATTGAACCCAACTCCCTGGCATTGCAAGGCAGCAGTGCTGACCATTATGCCACTGTGCTGCCCATCTCTCTCTTGTACTATTTCACTATTGACACTTACATTTTGAGCACATTTATGACCTGACCAGAAATAAACTCTGGTTACTTTGACACAGATACATTAAATTGAACACAAGTGAGTGCTCCAATCTTTAATGACTTCAACAAAGCCCATGAGGTTGGCTATTGGCGTTTGAGTTCCCTGATTGAGGTAATGATTGCCTATCCAACAGAGAGCCTCACCTGTATATGGATATGGGAGTGTCAGGTTTACTGACACTCTGGATCTTGACTTTGGACCTGAAACACTCTTAGGAGTGAAATTGACTTTGTAAATGAAGGGAATCTGGTGAAGGGAAACCGGCCAGTGAGGAGTTATTTCACAATCCTGTTTGACTGTATTCCTGTAGGTTTGTCACGTGACCTTCTACTTCTTTTGGTCTGCCCCATGCACCTGCAACATGTCCATTTTCACAGCACCATTCCAGCCTCAAAGCAAAAATACTCTTCATTACCCAAATGAATGACTCTTCCTGCCAGTCAGCAACACTCTTCACATCTCCATTTTTTAAATAATGAATGAATAGAAGCATCCAAAGAAAATGACTGAAAACACGCAATGATAATTATTGTCTAGATTGATTATTCTTCCTCATCGTTCCCAGCAATGGAGTGCTGGAGTTTTGTCTTCAAATCCGGGAGGCTGCAGCCCAGTTTTGGAGGGTTGGCAACTCTGGTGCAGCAGCAATTCAATTTTGAGTTTCCAAGTTCAGTTCTAGCATGGGTTAATAGAGTGGCAGTCTGTTCTTTCCTCAAGCTGGAAAGAGTTTGTCCAGTATTAAACTGTGCAAACTCTATTCAGTCCTCAGCACAAAACTATCTGTAACACAACACACACCCCTGAATACTTAATCTGCATCTTACCTGTATTGTGTCAGCATACTTGATGCTGAGTTTGATAAAGCAATATGAAAGTGTTTCTGTCTCCTGCATTACTATTGTGCAAAAATCAATTGAGGTGCAAAAGGTAAGTGGAGATTTATTCAGAAATCCAGTAAAGATTTATTGAAGCAATCACATGGTGCCTGCAATTCATCATAAAGGACCCATTTCCTTTAGAATATAAGTCTTTATAATTTCAAACACATGGTAGAGTTTACACAAAAAGGGTTTTAATTTACACATTAATACAATGTAAAGAGTTCTTACTGTCACAAGTCTTTTAAAATTAAATTGACCATGTACCTTTAATTCAAGTATAGTTTATTGGATGTTTTGAACATTTAAGCCAGGTGCCAATGATCATGGGAGATGTTGACTTGGTGAACTTATGATTTGGAAGAAGAAGGAGCTCAATCAACATTAAGCCATACTATCATAAACCTTCTGATTTGGTTTCAATGGTGTGAACCTTACCTTTGGACCTTACAACATGGCATATGGGCTCACTACAGGGTTTAAAGCTGGGCACAGGTTGTGCTGCTGACAGAAAACAAGCTGGCGCACAAATGAGTGTGCTGAATGTGTATTCTGACTCACAGTGCAAGTTTAGCTTCATGTATATTTCCCGTGTGAGGTAAAGTTACCAGTTATTTTGATATAGTGCAGAAAGTCATGGGTTTTTTTTTGCCTGACTGTAGTGAGCTCCAAGTGCTTTGATTCAATTTAGAATAAGTTTCTGCCTGACTTAGGTAAAGGTTGTTATAACTGACTGTGAAAAATATATTACTTGACTGCACAAGAGGTGGGTTATGTTTAATGCGCTTGCAATGAGAGAATCTTGTACTCATTCTTTTAATCTTTTAAATAAACTAACCTGATGGATACTGCATGGCAGGCTCACAAAATGGAGATTTGGAAAGTAAAAATACGGGCTTTGTGCTGACGTCAGTTTGATTCCTTTGTGTGTGTACCATAGTTGGGTGCATGCATGTTTTATATTTATTTGTTCTTGGAGGAGTGGCTAATCTTCAATAAACCTACAGTACATTTTCAACGTATACCTTTACACCTACATTTACACATTGTACAAAGGCTGAAAAATAAGCAAATGGCAAGAACCAACCTCAGTATGAGTAACAACAGGAAAGTTGGTGATAATAATTGTGAATCTAGCATTAGATTCATAATTAGATCATAGCATTAGAACTTAGAATACAGCAAATCAAATTTTTTTTTAACAAGCTGCACCTTTCCATTAAAACCATCTTTGCTTTCCTCTCAGCAGCTATAAGTTAAAACACATCAGTAATAGTGTACTAACATTCAAACTACTACGATATTTTGTTTGATGTTAAGTGAGTACATTTTGTTTAATTATTCCAAGGATCTAAATTTTCCAGCCCCTCCCACTGGTGGGATCTTTCAGTCCCACTGATGGTTAGACACATCACCACCTCCCCAGCATCAATAATTTTAATATAATAAAAACAAAATTTGTGCAGATACTGGAAATCTGAAGTAAAAACAGTAAGTGCTGGAAAAACTTAGCAGACCTGGCAGTGTCTGTGGAGAAAGAAACAGAGTTAATGGGGGGGGAGGTGGGGAACGGTGGGGGGCTGGGAGGAGGGGAGGGGCTGGGGATGCTGGGGGGGGTGGGGGGGGGGAGAGGGGCCGTGGGGAGGCTGGGGGGGAAGGGAGGTGCAGATGGGAGGGGAGAGGTGGGGGCACCAGGCAGGGAGGAGAGGGGTGCGGGGAGGGAGGGGTGGGGGCACTGGAGAGGAAGGGGAGGGGTGGGGGCGCTGGGGGTGAGGGGAGGGGTGGAGGGGCTGGGGGGTTCTAGAATTCAGCGGGACTGGATGATCCCACTGGAGGGAAGGGATGGAAAATTCAGACCAATGCTTTGAGCATAATATGGCTTCTTCTGAACTCTGTTAACCGTTACTTCCGTTTCTCGTGATCCACACTAATGCTACCAAACTTGCTGAGATTTTCTAGCATTTGTGTCTTTAATTGTAAACTTTACTGTGACAGTTTACTTAATGCACTGGTAAGAATCTAACTTAGAATGGAAAGGCATCCATTGGCTGAATTAGAAACCAATTCGGAGACACATCCTATTATTTTGAAACTTTGGTCATTGTCCGCCTATGACTGAGTTGAATAAATTCTTCCCATACATACATTTTATAGAAATGTATATACATATACACATTTTTATACCCTCATTCACTGCCTTCCTTTGCACATATACTTTTAAGGCAAGGGGATGGATTTTGCTGTGAAAATAATATTATGGCTAACAGTGCTCAGCATCATTTATATACTAGTTAGATGGTAATTTTTGTTAAGTGCATATACATAGAAAAATGAGAAAATCCAGAGGTTGCAATACAGTTGCATTCCTCCATTACTTTCCCACAAATGGCATCTAACAGCCTTATTTATCTTTCAAATGTGTTGAAACTCTGCACTTGGACTAATTCTGCCACAGAAAGTTAGGCATAGTCCACTCCAGTGTAAATCCCTTTCAATGGCATAGCAAGTTTTAATTACTATCAAGTAGCCTCTTTGGCACTGAAAACTAACTTTTATAAGTTCATAATATCATTCGTTCAGATTTTAATCATTGTTAGTTTTTCAATTTACTATTTTTTTCATTTCTCTTACAATTCAGATTATTTTTCCTGCCCTTCATTTTGTACCTTATTTGACACTGAATTGAATAATCTAACAGACATAAAATAACAACTGCAAATGACTGGAACTGCTCAGCCAGATACACAACATCAGTGGAGAAAGAAACAGAGTTAATGGGCATGATTTGCCGGTCTGTTGTGTGTGAGAACAGGAAATTTAGTGTTGCAGCCACAATTCCATTCACATTCAGTGGCACCGGAAAATCCCAGCTGTGAATGAGGACAGATTTCAGCCAATGTTGTGAAGGTCTGTGACCTTTCACAAAAACTGGAAATGCAAGAAATGCAATTAAGGTTTTAAGCAGGCAAAATAGGAGAGGGTGGCAAAAGAACAAAAAGAAGTGTCATTGGGAGGGTTGAAGTGAGGAGAGATTAAACAACAAAGGAGCTGATGGTGCAGGACTAACAGAAGTGGGAATAGGATAAGTGAAAAAATAAAATATGTCTCCAGCAGAGGCATTAATTACCAATGATGAACAACCACTGTCCAAAATCAAAAACATGAGTAAGAGCAAAGCAGGCAAAGAATAGCAAACATAATGGGGGAAGAGATTATGGTCTGACATTGTTGAATGCAATGTGAATCCTGAAGTCTATAAACTTCCCAATTGAAAGATGACATGCTATTTCTTGATCTTGTGCTGTGTTGCATTCATTGGAACATTGTAAGAAGCCAAGGGCAGAGAGGTCAGCATGAGAACAATGTGAAGAAAAAATGACAGACGACTGCAAACTCAAGCTTACTCATATGGATTGAATGGAAGTGTTCCACAAAGTGACCACCCAGTTTGCATTTGTCCTCTCCAATGTAGGACAGACCACATTGTAAGCACAAAATACAGTATACTAAATTGAAAGAAAGTACAACAAATCAGTTGATTGCCTTATTCATACAGGTTCTTGATCTCCTCTAGTGGATGCCTTGCCATTTAGATATTTGACAGATAGCAGGGTTACATCTGCCACCCTCCAATCTGACAGGACTCTTCCAGAATCTATAGACTTTTGGTACAGGGCAACCAATGCATTTATTATTTCCATGGCCAGTCACTTTAGTACCCTGGTGTGTAGATTATTAGACCCTGCATATTTATCAGCTGGCAGTCCCAACAATGTCTCTAGCCCTATTTTTATAATAACATTATTTTCCTTCAATTTCTCCTTCTCACTAGACCTTGGTCCCGCAGCACTTCTGGGAAGATATTTGTGTCTTTCTCCATGAAGACAGAACTAAAATATTTGTTTAAATGATTCTCCATTTCCTTGCTCCCTATCAAAGTTCTCCCATTGTGGATTTTAAGTGTCTTCATTAATCCTACTTACAGGAACTTTACTGTTTTCTTTTATGCTTTTTGCAAGTTTAGTCTCATACTCCGTTTTCCCCTCTTAAATTAATCCCTTGGTCCTCCTTTGCTGAACAGCTCCCAATTCAGAGACTTGCTATTTCTTGTAACAACCTATTAGGACTCCTGTTTGGATCTAATACTATCCTGAATTTCTTTTTGTGGCCATGGTTGGGCCACGTTTCTTGTGCTTGTGCACCAGAAAGGATTGTATAACTGTTGCATTGCATACATCCTTTCTTTTAATATTAGCCTATCCACCATCATGCCTTTTAATGAAGTTTCTAATTCTTCCTTAGCCAACTCACACTGCACAACATTATCATTTCTTTTGTTTGGATTTAGACCCTAGTTTCAGGTCAACGTCACTTTCCCTTCGCTTGTTCACTGTTCCCTAAAGGACTCCGCACAAGATTATTGATTAACCCCCTCTCGTTGCACAATTCCAAATCTAGGATAACCTGTTCCCTTGTTGGTTGCTCAATGTACTGGTCTAAAAATACCATCTCGTACACACTCTTGGAATTCATCCACCACAGTTTTATTGCTAATTTGGTTTGCCCGGTCGTTATGTAGATTAAGTCATTCACGATTGCTGTAGCACCCTATTTGCATGCATCTCTAATTTCCTATCTAATGCCATCCTACTACTCCTGTTTGGAAGCGTATGGATAACAGCTATTAATATTTTCTACCTCCTGTTGCTTCTTAGTTGCACCTAAACTTGTTCTATATCTAGATTTCCTGAACCAATATCCACTCTTCATTTCATCCTTAACTAACAATGCCACCCCATCTCCTTTTCCTTTTTGCATTTTCTTCCTAAATATTAAGTACCTTTGGCTATTCAATGCTCAGCCTTAGTCAACCTATAGCTGTGTCTCTGTAATCATAATCATAACATAACCATTTACATCTATTTGCATTATTAATTCATCTACATTGTTGCGAATGCTCTGTGCATTCAGATACAATGCCTTTTAGGCTCAACTTTTTAACTTTTGTTCACATCTATTTTTGTACAAAGGCCCTGTTTGGTGCTTGCCCTTGTTTTCACTGCCTTCCACTTTTGCTTTCTTTCTGTCTTTCATTTCTATCTTTGCTCCCCTTTCTTGTGTCTGTCTGCTCAGGTTTCCATCCATTGCCACTCTAATTTAAATTCTCCCCAGCAGTACTTGCAAAGATCCTGTGACAGTGATAGTCCTGGTCCTGCTGGGGGTGGAGCCCATGCAGTTTGTACAGGTCCCGTCTTCCCCAGAATTGGTCCCAATACCTCAGAAATCTAAATCCCTCCCTCCTACAACACCTCTCCAGCCAGGCATTCATCTGCTCCGTCCTCCTACTCCTGTTTTTGTTAGCATGTGGCACTGGGAGTAATACTAAGTTTCCTATATTTAATGTCCTGCTTTTCAATATATTTCTTGGTTCCCTATATTTCAGGATCTCATCCCTCTTCTTACCAATATCATTGGCACTAATATGGACCATGACTTCTGACTGTTCACCTTCCTCCTTCAGATTGTCCTAAAGCTGTTCAGTGACATCAATGACCCTGGCACCAATGAGGCAACATACCATCCTGGTGTCACATCTGCAGTCACAGAAACATCTACCTCTTCCCCTTATGATAGGATCCCCATCGCTATTGCTCTCCCAGTCTTGCTTTTCCCCACCTGTGCAGCTGAGTTACTTGTCATGCCAATTCTGTTCCAGCATGGTGGCACAGTGGTTAGCATTGCTGCCTCACAGCACCAGGGACCAGGGTTCAATTCTGGCCTTGGATAACTGTCTGTAAGGCGCTTGCACATTCTCCTCATGTCTGTGTGGGTTTTCTCTGGGTGCTCTGGATTCCTCTCACAAGGATGTGCAGGTTAGATTGGTTTGCTGTGCTAAATTGACACTTAGTGTCAGGAGGATTAGCAGGGTAAATAGGTAGGGTTGCAGGGATAGGATTTGGGTGAGATTGTTGTCAGTGCAGGCTCGATGGCCAAATTTGCACTGTAGGATTCTGTGAACTTGACCCTTACTGCATTCCCTGAAAAACCACCTCCCCCAGCAGTATCCAAAATAGGAAATCTGTTCAAGAGGGAGATGGAGCTAGGGACTCCAGCACCATATCCGCCTAGTGCTTTTATTCTGTTTGGCAGTTACCCATTAGCTTTCTGCCTAGGCACTCTTTACATGTGCTTGGTATCACTTCACTGTACATGCTATCCACAAAGATCTCATTCTTGTGGATGCTCCACAATAACTCTAGCCTCAGCTCCAGATCCAACACGTAGATTTCAGTTGCTGCAGTTGGAGACACTTCATGCAGATCTGGCCATGCTGGGCACTGTGTACTAACCTCCCACGTTGCACAAGAGGAGCATTCCACATGGCCGAGCTGCCCGCCATGGGTTACCCTAAAAATATTACTTTTACTTTCTCTAATTTAGGGTATATTAAGGACAACAGAAATACTCACCAAGTCCGACTTATCAAGGCCACTGCTCTTCTTTCTTTCATCCCCTCTTCTCTCAATTCCCTCGGACACCAAACTCCAATGTAAGCATTCTAATGCAGCCCCCAGCAAAATTCCAGTGCTGACAAAAGCAACACTGAGGTGGCCTGTATTTATGTTCCCTGAATCTAGCTTCTTAAACCAATTATCTAATTGTCATCTGCCCGATCATTGCATCCCCAGGAGGGGGAGGGAAATCAATAACTCTGCACTGTTGAAGCGGCCCCATTACTTGATCCAAAGATACTCATAACCATCAGCTTAAATCCTGGCTCGAGGCTGTTATAGAGTTGGGATCTGGACATAGTGAGTCCTGAGATATGATGATCTTCAGGCACTACAAGAGGAAAAGATGGTTTGTGTGGTGGTTCACTGGAGGACACACAAGTTTTACTGCAGAGGACATGGATGTGGACCTTGAAGGGGCAGCATACAGGAGAACACTGATTGTCATGTACATCAAGATATTTGGTGCGGGCTGGACTGCCGGACAGCCTCCTGTCACTGCCAAGGAATATGGAGAACTCTGGCACCAACTTACAAGAGGGCATTGCAAACAGTTTGCCCTCCCTGAATCCTCTGCTTCATCTCACTGTTGTTCTACAGACACAGAAAAACTGTCACTACAGCCCCCATACTGTTGCAGTCTTTGTGTGGACAGGTCACCTACTGCATTGCCCTCTCTGTGAGGATGCAGTAACACTGGCTTCTAAATCCAGGAACTCACCAGACTGTCTCCAAGAGCTCGCTAGAGTACTTCCAGAAACTTTGCACAAGTTCTTCAAAATCATGGGTACCTGTCTCCAGAAGTCACTCTTGTGCTGGACTCGTCTTGCAGTTAAACGTTTGGAGAATTATGAGCGCATTTGTTGACTGAACCAGTGTGGTCCAAAATTTGAAATAGGACCTCACTTCAGCCGGTATAGTTGAGTGACAAAATGATTGCAACAGTTTAGCATAAGCATGTAGCCTCTCACCCTAGAGTGGCGCATGGGTTCTGCCAGCAGAAGGTCATGCATTTTCTGTTGTGCTATCTCTAGCAGTGTTATGGGTTCGAATGACATGCTCTGTGCATCTATCATCCACTTTTTCCATCGGCAACATTTGCTACTAGTTTCATTGACACTAGCAGTGGTTTCTCCTCTTGATACAAGGTTAAGGGGAAAGTGGACTTCTTCTAGATTTGTGCAACAAAGGTAACTGCAGACACAGGTTAACATAAGAGGTAGCACCACAGAACAGAGCTCCAATAGAATTGTACCGCAGTATATGCCTGGATTATATGTGCAAGGTTTTGAACATGGGTTGACTCTTTAACATTATGATGCAGTGATGAGGGTGCAACCAATGAATCATAGCTAATATAAAGAGTAGGTTTACCCAATAAATCGCTCCAATTATTATAAGCAGCATGCCTTCTGGCTCACAGTAAACAGTGCTTTGGGAGATCTGCTTGTTTGTGTTTAATCTACTCAGAAGTGCTGGTGTTGAAGGAAAGCTACTGAAATTTCCATGATGTTGAAAATTGATTGGAGATAAAAATTGTTTTCTGGGGTCAATGTTCTGTGTACATGAGCTGGATTTTACATTTCCCCTGCTGCAGGGTATAGAGGCAAGGAGGCACATTAAATTCAATGGGCAGTCTGTCCGGCCCCTACCCACCCATCGCTGCTGCCCCCACTGCACTTACACCAGCAGTGAGGTTGTCACAGACAGCCCGGCCACCAGTAGCCAATTGAAGTGGAAATTACTTCAGTTTGGCATCTCGTGAGAGAGCCCGCAAATCCCAATCCAAAACTGCCTGCCTCTGACCCAAGCACTGGAGAGCTGCCAGATTCCTATTGACCATCAAATAACTGCAGGATTGATTGTATTCCTCTTGGCAAGCTCCCCGAGAACATTTAACAAGGGAGGGTGCAGGGAATTTGGCACCTTGTACAATACAGACTTATATCACTGTCTTTCAGTATATACTCCACTTCAGCCATTTTAATTTGTAAATCATGAGCAGTCTAGACACAGTCAATCGAAATAAATTATTTCCCTTCGCAGAGAAACCAAGATGTAAGGGCATAGCTATAAAGGAATTATGAGTCACAGTCAATCAAATATAGATTTATGCAATTCAGTTTTTAATTTGTTTTGTTTCTGACTGATATACCTTCAGAAAATTGTTGAAGATGTATTTGTGGCAGACTTTATCTCACTCAGCAGTTACTTTGAGATCAAGAATGAGACCATGGCAGTATACTTCTGTGAAAACGAATGGCTGAGGTTCAATGTGCATTGGGAGGTAATTCAGGGGAAGTATTTTGTTGTTTTAACAAAGTTAATACTTCACTACAAATAGAATTTTTGACGTGAATATTTTTCAATAAGCAGTTCATTAAGACAAATTGAGTTTATATGGCATCTTCCACAACCTCAAGATATCCCAAATCTTTTAATATTCATCACCTTTGAAGTGTTACGGACAGGTGGGAGGTTAATTTAAACATTTCTCCTCTTTCTGCATTTCTGTAAATGGAAACATGTTTTGATTTGTTTCCGCCTTTATAAACCAAGGCATAATTCCCAATCCTTCGATTTTGGTGTGGTACAATTTTCTATTAATAACCCCAACAGAAAACTCAATGAACTCAAATGTTTAATTTATTTTCACTCATCCAAAACATGGAAAGAGGGCTCACAAGATCCAATGAAGTCATTACACTCAAAGGTGAAACAGTAGAGCACAACTGAGGACAAATCAGATCCATTCCAGCTCCTGAACCACTTTCAGCCCTATTACACCTAGCGAAAGATCCCAAATGTAATCAGGAATAAAATCTGAGAATGAAAGTTTACAGATCATTGCAAACGATTAAAAACTCCTCTAGTCAAGGTTACCATTACAACATCTGAGCACACCAGCAGGTTACCTCCAAGTTTTAGAGACTCATAGATTCACTTGTCCTGTATACTTATGTCATGGTATCTAAAGATGAACATATAATGTAAATAGCTATACTTTTTTGAAGGGAGAAATAATTTTCGAAAGGGGAATATTGTAATATGGATTGCAGCTTGACATCAGAAGAAAGGAATTGTGTCATGAAATCCAGCTTAAGTTTTGCTTTTGCTTTCAGCAGAACAGCTCTGCAGTTTGGATTTGATTTATTAATGTCATGTATATTAGTAGGCAGTGAAAGGTATTATTTCTTGTGTGCTATACAGACAAAGCATACTGTACATAGGGAAAGAAAGGAGAGAGTGCAGAATGTAGTGTTATAGTCATAGGCAGGGTATAGAGAAAGGTCAAATTAATATGAGGTAGGTCCATTCAAAAGTCTGATGGTAGTAGGGAAGAAGCTATTTTTGAGTTGGTTGGTACTTGACCTCAGACTGTAGTATCTTTTTCCCAATGGAAGAAGATGGGTGTATGTTAGGGATGCATGTGGTGTTGGGCCAGGTTGACAGACCATCGTGAAAGGTTTTGAGTAAGGAGAAGGATGGACAAAGGGAGGCAAAACTGTCATATAGGGCCTCTATTAGCATAGGCGTTCAGAACCACTCCCCCACCCCTCCCACTAAAAAGAGCAGCGATGAGATTGAGCCCTTAGTTGGTTGGCAGCCCATCCAACACCTCCCCCACAACCCATAAAATCAGGGTGGAGTAGACACACTGCCTGCATCATGGCACCCAAATTTACAGGTCCTGTTTTCCCACCCACAGGTAATTGGTAAAATTCAACCCCTGGAGTTTAGAATGGACACATCTCTGAAGCAAAGATCTCAAATTCATGCTGGAGATGCGAAATGAATGGTACCATTGTTTTTACATGTTATAATAGGCACAATGTGACAATGGAAGTGTATTGTAAACAAAATACTGATTAGAATGTATCATGTATAGCCGTTTAAAGTTAGGTTAGTCATGGGAGTGATATAGATTTAGAAAATACAAGGTCCATTGTCTATGTTTAAGCTCTGTAATTACTACATCCTGTTCAATTTTTGCTCAAATATTATTCAAACTTTATTGCAGTTGTCTATTTGCTAATGCCTTCAATTCTGGATTGACAAACAGAACAATTCATTGATACAGCATTTAAGAAACAAAGAAACCTGAGGGATGGCATAGTTTTAGAATCACATTCACAAATTATCATTTCAATATTGGTGAATTTAATACAGCTCCGAAAGAAATTTAAATCTAAATCAAACTTAGTTAAGACACAATGGAGACAACATTCATTAAACAGTTTAATGAATTTTATTTAATCTGTGAATCTCTAAGTTTCTGTCTTCGAAATTCAATCATCAGTGAGTAGCAATCAGGGTCACTAAACCGACTGATCTCCAGTTTTCCTTGGGGAGTTGTAAACCTCTTTTCTCACTTTTGGTATTAGCATTTGCTTCCAGAATTTTTAAAAATGTTTTCTGCTTTTGGATAAACTTATTTGCAGGATGAATTAATCCCGCTTGGACATTTGCAACTATAATCATTCTGACTAATTATTTCACTTCAGAGCAGAACTTCTGCAAAGGCTGCATTGAATTTAACAATGCCTTCAATATTTCCCATTTTTCCCCATATTTCCTCACTCCTTATTGACAATTTATGGCAGGACTTCTGGCAGCAACACCATGAGAAACCCATAAGAATCCTTAGGGAAACAAAATCATTCAATGCTGGAAATACAGAGCAGGTCAGACTTGTTAATGATTTAGAGTACAGACCATTCTTTAAAACTCAAACATAAAAGGCAGACACAGAAGAGGCGAGGAGAAATTTGTTTATAGATGAAAAAGAAGAAAATGATGATAAGTGGAAGAACAAGCTGATCATCTCAATCAAGAAAGACAGTCAGGTGATAAGGAAATAAATGATGTAGAAATACTTAAGGGGTTGAGGGACCTGGGAAATGTATGACTATGGGAGAGATAACAAACAAGGAATACCAAGCAGTCAAAATTGAAATTACAGATAAAATTACTGCAGATAAATTAAAGAAAGCTTAGGGTAGAATTCCTGCCTAAGATGGGGAAAAGTGCAAATGTCACTTTCCCACCCTATTGGCACTTGCTCCCACCAGCATAAAATTTGAGGCTGGGCCTTAATAGGTGAGTGGGTGGGTTGTGGGTTTCCCACCTCAGGCCCTGCCTGCCCAAGTGTGAAATTCAGTCAGAGTTCGGATGGACGACTTCCCGGCGGGAATCCCATCCATTCAATTTTATACTCCCTCTAACCACAAAACCCACCTTGGGGAACATAAAATTCTACCCCTGGACCAGGTGAAGGTCCCAAGAAAATGATAGCTTTAACTGGAGGTGGTGGAAGATGTTGGGAGTATGCCACATTAAGAGAATGGGTAAGGTGACCTGGGACTCAAGCTTCACCCTGGGTGTAGCTTGCCTAGTCAGCCATGTGCTGACTGTGGAAAATAGACATGTTAATAAACAGTTCCAGTAGGTTTGTTCCCATTTATCTCATGGTCTTTTATTAGTCCATATTAGACCTCATACATAATAGAAGAGGGCACCAGGGATGTCATAGAGTGGACAGAGTGGCAGAAGAAAGGATAGACCATGATCAATTTGGTGCTGCGATTGAGCTGTAGGTGACTTTCTTTATTCATTCGTGGGACATGAGTGTCACTATTTGGCTGGCATTTATTGCCCATCCCTAGTTGCCCAAGGACAGTTGATAGTCAACACATTGCTGAGACTCTGGAATCACATGTAGGCCAGACCAGGTAAGGACAGTAGAGCTCTTTCCTTTAAGTGAACCAAACGGGTTTTTCCGACAATCAACAATAGTTTCATGGTTGTTAGTAAATTCTTAATTCCAGATACTTTTTATTTAATTGAATTCAAATTCCACCCTCTGCAGTGGCAGGATTTGAACTCAGGTCCCCAGAACATTAAATGAGCTTTTAGATTAATTGTTTAGCAATAATACCTCTAGGCTATCACCACTCTGTAATGACATAAATGTTGGAAAGTGACCTGGTGAATATGGAGGTTGGAAGATTGGTGGATTGGAAGGTGAGGACTAGAAAACTATAACAGTGATTGACAGGAGATTGGGGTGGGGTGGTGATCAGAATCCTTAGAAAATCTTCAGAGAATACCTTTCTCCTTCTCTTTACATTTATTTAGGGTTCTTTCGCAGTTTTGTGATAATGGCGCAGTTTGGAAGAAATATGTAACTTGTTTAACTAACTAACCTTATGAATAGCATTGGCACTGGAAAAGTGCCAGTTTGGTTTAACAAGTCGCAAAACAAAATGCTGCACTCTGAAATAAAAACAGAAAATGCTGAAAGTACTCAGCAAGTCAAACAGCATCTGTTAAGAAAGAACCAAAGTTAATTGCATCGGACCTACCCTTAGTTTCATAACTGACCAGAAGATCGGGGCCAGTAATGAGGGTTGATGACCTTTCATCAATGAAAAGTGAAAGGTCGAGGACCTGAGGTGTTAATTCTGTTTCTCTCTCCACTAATGCTGCCCATCTCCTCTTTATCAGTGAAATATGAGCTCCTAGGTTTTCTGAGGACCATCTCTCAATCTCTCTCCTCAACTTTGGAGCACATTTCCTCTGAGTTTACATTATCTTCTTCTACTGGTGAAGCTGAGAGGTTGAAAGAATACCCTGACCGACATTCTTAGTCGTTACTATATAAATACACATCAAACTCCTCTTCAATCAGCCATCCATTGAAAAAAATATACAACTTGTAATTTAATATAAATCTTTCTCTTCAATTCATCTAAAGTTTATACCTTCTTCATTCCTCCTATAACAGGATGTTAATCACTCCATGTGTAACTTTAACTGACATCGGTCCTCATTTTTCCTTTCACTAGTTTTAAATTACATCCCTTTATCTAGGATCCTGGTACACCTTGATAAAGTGCTCTAGGTAAACTTTTTCAATGTTGCATTCTACACGGTTTAATATACCAAACTGGCAAAATTATAATTTTAATTATCTTATATAATTTTAATTCAGAATTATAATTTTAATTTGGAAGTCTCGCAACAAAATCTGGGCAGGAATTTATATTTTTTCCACATCCCAGAACATCATTTCATTCTGTGTAATCTAACTGCAAGAATTGCTTCTATTAAATCTTAAAATTTAAATTCTAAGAGCATATTTCTCTGGGAATGAGCAGACATAGGCAGAAAACAATTTGGTGTTGAATTCCCATTCTCCTAATTTTCTACAGTAACTCCACCATAACTCACTATTTTTTATGGAGATTCTATTGAACTTCACCCAGAATTTGAGGGGACGACTGCAAGAACCCTTACGGAAACTGCAATAGCTCCACATGAAACTAACTAACTGAAAACAACCAGTAAAAATGAGACAACTGCTTGAGTTCCATTTCAACACTTCCACATACTCAGCCTAGACGATAGCACCATCTAGATGTGACTGAAGTATCAAATATTAAAAGATTCCCATTAATTCTCCAGCCAGGATATCAGTTGGGTCTAATTCTAAATAGTAATTGTTCAGAGGCCTTTGCCCTTAAAATTTGGCAATGCTCATTTTTGTGGTATCTCACCTGGAGAATGCTAACAGAATGTTAACATTCAAATGGACCAAAGATCTACCTCAAATTACACTGGAAAGGAAAAGGGAGGGATTTTTCACCCCGGTTTTTGGTGGGCAGGAATGACTCTGGCGTTGGAGAATCAAGAGGGATTCCCAAAACAGCTTTCCTGCCAGCAGGATTTCTCCACTTGATTGTCTTCTCCTCCCCCCACCTTCCCCCAGTGATGTAATGTTTCCGCCATGCGGTGACGACAACTTCATTATAGTGCATTAACATTAACATGTACTCAGTGGGCCTTTCCACTGTATCATAAAACCCCTACGGTGCAGAAGGAGACCATTCGGCCCATCGCATCTGCACCAACCACAACCCCACCCAGGTCCTTTTTCCATAACCCCAAATATTAACCCTACTAATCCTCTGACACTAGGGTCAATTTCGTATGGCCAATCAATCTAACCCGCACATCTTTGGACATTCTCCCACCCATCCCATCCTCCCCACCCTCCCCCCCCCACTCCCCCAACCCCCACACCCCCATCCCACCCCCTATCCCATCCCCCAAACACCCCCAACCCCTCCAACCCCCTCCAACCCCATCTCACCCTGCAGCCCCCCACCCCCCACCCCTCCCCCTACCCCCACTCCCCTCTCCTACCCCCTTCTCCCCTCCCTCCCCACCCCTACCCCCTCCCTCCCACCAAACCCCCCACTCCCCCACCCCCCTCCACCCCCCTCCAATGGTAGGGGAAATGGCAGTTGACCCTCTTGCATTTCAGCCAATTGGTCAAATTGGGGTCAAAAAAGGGCCACTTAAGGCCCTCTTCTGGCAGCTGCTGGAATTTAACCAATGGTGAGTGGGCCCTCCAGCACATGGGGAGATTGGACGCTGTCCCCGGTGACAAGGGCTGCTCTCTGGAAAGCACCCCCTCCTCCTTTTCTCTCACCCATGGCCCATTCCATGCTCAGGGCTTGCTTGACTGGTCCCTGGACACAGCCAACTCTATTCATTTCCACTCCAAGGCCTGCATCAGCATTGCTACTCCTATCTGGTTACCTTACCAGCTGGGGTCATTTTCCCCAGTGGCACTGCTTGATCTGATGGATTACCGGCCCTCGATGGCCTGATGGTTCTTGGAGGCAAGACTTTGTCCCTTCAAGGGGTGGAAGTCCTGACACTAAGCAGTTAAGGTCCACCAGATTTGCTCCGGGGCCATCTTAGAAAGAGAGATTGGACAAATTGGCCTGTGTTCTCTTAAGTTTTGAAGAATGAGAGGCCATCTAATTGAAATCTACAAAATATTTAAATAGACAGGGTAGATGCAGGTAAAATGTTTCCCTTGGTTGGGGAGTTTAGATCAGGGAGCACAATTTCAAAATAAGGAACAAGGAGAGGAGACTTTTCTTTATACAGAGGTTTGTGAATCTTTGAAATTTTCTACTTCAGAGGGCTGTGGAAGCTCAGTTATTGAGCATGTTTAAAACAGAGGCTGGTAGATTTCTGGTTACCAGTGATGTCCCTCTTGTCTGGATGCAGAACAAGAACACTAACAACTGAAGGGAGCGATAGCAGCGAGGTGCCAGATAGTCCTTCCTCCTGTTTTTCCCTATTTACCTATACCCTGGTTCCACCCGAAAGTGATTTCTGATTAACAATAATGAAAAGGATTTTGGGGATAGTGTGTGTAAAAGGCATTGAACATCATGATAGCAAGGCAGGCTTGATAGACTGAACGGCCTACTCTTGTCCAATATTCCTATTTACTGCCTGCTACAAGTAAGTACAGGGAGGGTTCTCAGAAGCAATCCTTGCCGTTCCGGCCACTGCCACTTTAAGTCCCTGACCTACATATTTGATTGTTTTCTAAGAACACTCTTAAATGAAAAAGGTAAACTTTAACTTCATCATGTTAGCATTTAAAAATAGGCATTTGTACGCAAGGGAGAATAAAGGAATGTGGATACAGAACACGAAGGGTTTTTCAATTCTTTAATTCTTTAACCTTATGCAGGACAGTAATTGTGGCTATCACAGATTATCAGCATTCATTTTGAGCGTGGGAATATAATTATTGAAATGTCAACTGAGCTTGAGTCATGTATTCTTTTCGGAAGGTTTACTTCGTTTGCAGTTGAATGCGGGGAATACTAGGCTCAATAATTAGCACAGCAGTGGACATGCTTTTTGGCTGCTTTACATATTCTTGTGGGAGCTTCTGTGGAACATCTCTTCAGACAACAAAATCAGCAGCATTATTTTTCAAAACACCATAAGGTCACTTGTTTAATCCTCTTGAGAGTATTTGTAAAGAGGAAGCTTGTAGTTACCTTGTTGTGAAACCATTATCAAATGCCAGTGATAGCATGTCTACACCACAGCGCAGTGGGACATATTTTCTTGTTAGAAAAATAAAGCATGCATCATGCATTTGGTCTCCTTTGCTGTGAGGTTGCTCCAGTGACTTCACCAACACAAAGCATCTTGAAGCAGCTCCGTCAGAAACTGGGGAGGATGGAAGGACGTGCAACTCCTAATCAGCTTCGACATTTTCTCCAGCATTCTAACTCTGAGAAATCATGCTACCAGATGAATCCAAGTTTCTAGCTAGTACCACAGGTTCCCAGAGTGATTCCCTCTACTCCTCCACCATCACTTTGTCTGAAAGCATTGAAGTACACAGTGGGATATCCTCCTCACTGTGCACAGAAGAATCTGGAAAAAAAATCAATAAGGTTGCAGTTAAGGCTAATATTTTCTTCTATGAAAAGAGGAAGTACCGTAACTAAAAAAAAATTCACCTAGAATGTTCTTCATTTGAATCATTTACTTGGACTGTCAATCCAAGCTTGAAGCTCATAACATAGCAGATATGAACATGGAGTGAATGATCACAAAATCCATACCTCCTGCTAGAAACAGAGCAGGCGAATGTCTTTATTTTAATCCTTTATCTTCTATTGTTATACCTCAAGTGGATATAGAAGAGTCCATAACAATATTTGAAGATAAGCAGAGGTTTTTTCCTGTTATTCTAGTCAATATCCCTTACCAGTTCTATGAAAACAGGTCATCCAGTTGTCTAGCTCATTAGTTTTGAGAGATATTGTATTGTGCAAACTGGCCACAGTGTTCCTTTCTATTACAATGACAACTGCATCACATTGACTGTGAAGGATCTTGGGACACTCTGTGCATATGCAATCCAAGTACTTTCTTTTTTGTAAATTTATTCTCAATTCTTCTCAAGAATTTGCCATTTACTCTGTTGAATGTCCCCACAAAGAATTCCAGTAAATGTGCAAAGCGTGACGTTTTATAACACTTCCATTAATAAAAGTGTGCTGATTGCTCATGAGAATGCCATTTAAATATTTATTCATAGCACCCTGTAGAAGATGTTGTCAAGCATTTTTCTCAATGTGGATGTTCGACCAACTTGCGTCTAATTACCGGATCTATTACGCTGTTTTAGGATCATCAATTTCCTCTTAGTTCATTGTCTAAGTCAATGTTCCCAACCTTTCATATATCACAGCACACCTTTGTTTTTAACTTTTCCCTGCCCTCTTTCACCCTTTTCTTAACCTCTCTGACTGCTCCCAGGGATATTGCACCCATTTTGCCTTTTTCATTTTGTGCAGGCGCATGAGACCTTTGCCTTCGGCTCCAAGTCATGCACATAGGCCTGGCCAATATACAAAAGCTAAGTCACGCATGTGCGCTCTTTCTCAGCCAGCGCACGTCCAGAGGCCCAAGGTGCATCAACTCTTGGAGATGCCGACCACAGAAATGAAGATTAAAGTTAGCTTTTGTTTAATTACATGAATGTTGAATCATTTTGATTCTTTTTCTCGCGGTTGCTTGGGGAGTCTTTATGGGACACCAAGTGTGCCGTGCACTGATTGGGGACCACTGGTCTAAATCTTTAGCTCAATTTATCAAATTCTATCTGATGGCTTTCCCATCATTGCCCTCTTCCTCAGCCTTACTGGTTAAAGAAGATACACAGTGGGAGTATAGGTTAAGCCATTTAAAAGTCAAGAGAGAGGGAGACAGAGTGAGAGAGATGTTACAATGTAACCAATGGTAACATGCCATGGTTGTCAGCTGACCAGCTGACCTGGTAGAGAATGTAACCAATGACAACATGGTCAGCTGACCAGCTGACCTGCTATCAATACAAAGCAGATGGGGATTGTGGGAAAACATTTTTGTCCTGGGTGTGGCCTAAGCTGTGGTGGTGTAATGATGTTTCTTTATTAAACCTTCACTTTGATCTACTTTGCGAAGGCAGTTTTTTTTATTGTTTGCTACTGAAGTATCCTTACTGTCGGATAAACAAGAGAAAGCAACAGAGAAGGACAGATAGGGTGAGCAACAGGGATGGAAGAGAGAGAAAAATGAGCCATTCACTTTCCTCTAAGATAGAGTCTGGTTCCATTATGCTGGGTATAGCTACTTTTATGTTTGGTTAGCTTAGAAGTTGCCATTTTAAATCACTGAAATGTTGTTGTTCAGTTTTTTACAACTTCGCTAGTAGTTTCAGTTCCATAACTACATAAAGTAATTTTTGATAAAAACATGACCATTTAGGAAATACTATGATCTACCCTTTTTTAGGTCCAAAATGGATGACCTCACAATTGTCTGTACTGAAGTCTATTTGCTACAATTTTGCCCATTCACTTAATCTATTACCATCTCTTTATAATTTTATGTTTCAATTTATACTGCTTACAATGCCACTTATTTTTCTGTGAGTTCCCCCACCTGAAAATGTTGACATTTTGCATCCAACAGCATTCAGCAGGCATCATATGGGCTCATTTCTAATGATGTGTTTTCAAAAGTAATAATTTGACATCCCAAATAATCAAATAGTAATCAACTGATATCAAGCATAATCATACAAAGCTCAAACAACATAATCTGTGATCAGTTATCATTTAATTGCCTTCAAAGTGCTCAGATACATTCAACTGATATCAAAAGTGATCATAAAGTTTCTTTGTGAATAAAAACTTTATAGTAATCATGACAAAATTTGAGTAAGTTTCAGGCATTTGATATCTACAATACCTTGCAATTTTTCACACCTCATCCATGTTAATTGGACCCTCCACTCTGGTTAACATAATGTGAACAATCATGGGTGGTATTTTACAGTCTTGCTTGTCCTAAAACCTTAAAACCCCGTTTGAGGTCAATGGATCTTCCCATTTTGCGCCTCTTGCTCGCTCTGATTCCCATTGTGGGTGGGGCAGTAAAATTCCAGCCCATGTCTCAAGGGCAAAAACCCACTGAATGCTTGGCAAAGCCATTTCCCACCCAGTCTTTTAAGAATCCTACTCGTTCCACTGAGCCTAACATACACTTGAGCATAAGCTTTATAGACGTAAATAATGTGTATGGAGCAACACACTTTCAGTATTGGTATTCCTTTCAAAATATTCATGGTGGGGTGAGTATTGAACCATTTAATACTTTGATTGTGAAGTAAAAATAGTGTATATTGTGTGAAGAAATTTTTCCAATTTCTGGAATTGAATAACCATATAGCATGTTGTTTATAATACATCCATTCCACACAAAGAAAAATGCATTAGAAATGAAAGAGTTCTGCATTCTGCAGCATCTTACAAGTATGTTTTCCATGCTTTTAGTCTTAGTTCAATGCTTTTAAGTCTGCTACAGTATTCAAAATAAATGGAGGTGGTGTCCAAATTCACCCCATAGAACCTCCCAAAAGCCCAGGAAAATCCTATTACAGAGCGAGCAATCAGAGAAAAGTGGAAGTGACAGATTCTGTGAGAAGTTGCTCCTCCAGTCACAGCCTCTTTCTCTTCCATGATTGCTGTTTACTGGAGCAGCAACAAGCAGTGGGGAAGTTAGTGCTCATGACGAGTGAGGCCTGATTGGCAACAGAGACTGCTGGAAGGGGGTAAGCAAAACTAGATTGGGATGTTGATGGGAAGTGAGGCCAGTGAGTAGCGAGACTTGGGCACCTTCTACAAATGTTAAACAATTCTATGGGAATTTTCAGGTGTATTTTGAAACAGATATAACTCTAGAATATCAGATGCATCCAAACTCTTGTTCCTTATGTCAGTGTCGCCTCACATGAAGGTATTGAAACTTTGGCCCAAACTTTTCCTTGGTCATAACATAATGTGACTTATCCTCAATTTATAATAAAGAAAGACATTTTGGCCATCCTGTTGCTTTTTGGACCTTTGTTGAATCCAAACCAGATCAATGAGATTATGTTTTATAATTTTATCAACTTATGTGAATATATGGATAAAATAGAATCAATTTCCACTAATGTTTTCCTGATTGTCCACCAAAAGCTCAGCAATGGAACAGTGAAATCCCTGGAAAAGCAGTGTGCACATCAAACTTGCCAGTTTTTCCAGGGTTCCCCACTGCCATCTTTCACTAAAGCTAAAGTGGAAGAGCAGAAGAACACCAGCAGAAATTCATCTCCCACATGTTTGAGGATTTTAAACAGAGTTTTTGTGGGTGCATGTCCATTTGGTTTAACATCTCATCCAATACATCCAAAAGGGCAGCACTGCCTCACTACGACATTAGTGTGCCAGATTAGCTTTAATGCTCATGTCCCTGGTGTGGGATAAGAACCCAAGATCTGACTTGGAAGCCTGATGTTACATGTATAGCAAGCAGATTCCTGGTGCAACCTGCAGTAAAACCACTGGAAAAGGTATTATATTCAGCTCAAGAATTGTGTTCTTTAAATATCACTCTGCAATGATAGTGGCTTTTAAATATGCAGATCCTTTTTCATTGTTCAGTCTAACTTTGCAATAAATATGGCTCAGATTTTCATCTGTGAGTCAGGTATACAGACTTGGGCAAACCCCTGGCTCCAGAAACTCAACTTTTAAGAATGGCTGCCTGGAAATCAGGTTATCAGTCTGTGGAAGCAGGCTTTATTAAAAGCCTGCATGACCCCAAGAGTAGTGAGGAGGATGCCAATTGCAGAGGTGGGCTGGACAGGAGGCACTGTGTCCAAAAATGTAAAAAAAAACATAAACGGGCCCACACACTCCCTCACTCCAGCAACACCACCCCCCCCCATGCATTCCTCCTGCCCTAGCCAAACTAACCCATGCCACCTTATGTCCTTCACCCAAGCCTTAATACCTCATCCCTTCCATGCCAAAATATGCCCTGTACCCACGCACCCCCCCCCCAATGGCTGTCACATACACTCCATACAAACATGTGTCCCTGTACCCACCCCATGGCCCTTTATAGCCCTGATGCCAATTTGACCCCAATTTAATGCCCCAAAACATGCCCCCAACCAACACCTTTACCCATACACTTACACACCAAACCACCCAATATTCACCATGGGCAGACCTCAGGACCCATGCTGAAAGGAAACAAAATAAAGTTCTTGGAAATAAAATTCTATGTGCATATTGCAGACTCCATTGAATTGAAAAATAAAGCACTCTCATTCATAAAAACACATTGGGCAGAATTTTACAAGATTGATCATAGATGTTCAGCTAGCATGAAAATGGGACAATTCCTGATCTGTTTTTGGCTGCGTTTTCACACCTATGCACTTAGTCATTAAAAGAACGGTGTAGACTATTTCTAACTGCTGCAGGCAGTGGGCTGGGCTTTATTCACCAATCTGCCTGTAGAAGGAGCTACTGCACAAATGTAGACCTATGATTCTGCACATGCTCAATGGCAAGTGCAGGAATTTGACAGCACAACCAGCTCTCCCCACCCCTCCCCCCACACTGCCAGGCTGGCACTGCCCACAGGGCAACCCCCTTGTCTTCGGCCTCAATGGCCTCCGGTTCCACATGACTGTTCCCCATTCATAGGGGCAGGCATTTTCCTCAACAGAGAGGACCTCTCCCAGTAAGGCCACAAAGGCAAGTGAGCCCAGACAATTGAGCATCGGGCTCATTGAATACATGCATATCAGAATTTCAACTCATTTAAATAAATTATTCAGCCTCTCATGCCATTTCTGGTGAGAGACTGACCTCGCTAGAAATCCAGCTCTTATAAAATTGCTAGAGCTGAGAAATCAAGCATGATCCTGATTTCTTGGCTCTCGCGCAATTTTACCAACTTGCTTCGCCCATCGATGAGTGGAACGAGCTGGTAAAATTCCACCCATTCGTTCTATTTATATTGCTTCAACTGCATAAAGCCTTATAACAACAAACATTGTACTCAAGTTCATAATTTCTTATAACCACAAGCACTGGAATTCAGTCCCACTACAGTCTATAACCACTTGTGGCTATCAGTCAAACTGTAAAATGTCAGGCCCCCTACTGTGACAATGGATGGTTGTGAAATCAGTCATATAGCACTAATTCATTAAAGGAAACCTTCAGGTTTATGTCAACAGGTAGATTTAAATTGCAAGAAATTATTTGTTTAACACTCTAGACATGGTTTTCAAAGATCTAAAGGACAGGACTTTTAAATGCCATGAAAGCTTGACAGTTACTTTTGACATTTCTGCTTGCCACATACTCTTTTCAATTTCTACAGCTGTTTTTGTCAGATCTGTTGACAGTTCAATAAACTTAACAGTTGATGGATTTATGTACTGTTAAGACACATTCACACCAACTTTTAACAATACCAAAGAGATGCCTTACTGCCCCCAAAAGGCACCTGACCAGCTCCAAAGATGTCCCAGGACCCTATCCAAAGAGGTACCTTACCACTACAATAGGATAAACTGACTATTCAAAGAAATGAAAAATGTTCATATCTTCTCTTACCAGGTCTCTTACCATATGGGGATATATGGATAGTACATGGTGAGATTGTGGCCAGTGCAGACTCGATGGGCTCAATGGCCTCTTTCTGCACTGTAGAATTTCTATGATTTCTAGGTCTGCTCTGCATACTTTGGGTTTCACATTCCCGAAACTCCAGTGGACGCAGCTGGTGAATTAAGTGGTGCATCGTGCATGCATAAAACAGGCACCACTCCTTGCCAACCTCTGTAGAAATGGACAGTGCTATTTTTTAGGTTGTGGGACTTACAATTTTCAGGCACTCCTGCCTGCCATTTTCATCACAATGGAGAGGTGAAAATCCAGGCCTATGTTTTCACTTACTTTCTACAATTACCTCAGTTCGCACGCCCTATTTATGAATACAGTTAACACTTTAACTTTTAGGTGTTAAATATTCTGAGTGGAATGTCAGCATCAGCGCTTTAGAAAGGCTAAAATGGCAAATTATAAACTAGGACTGATATTACAAAACCTCTCTGAAAAATGCCTCAAGCAGAACCTCTGGGTGGGCTGATGAAATCCAAAAAAGTTCAAGGGTAAATTATCTGTTCCTGGCACTTAGTAGAAAAACGAGTGAAAATGAACTCAACTGTTGACTGAAATCCTGCCAGTGTGACTTTGCAGAATTTCCTGTGGGCTGAAGGCACTGCATATTGCAAAGGCTGTAGACCCTGACAACATTAAAGCAATAGTACTGAAGACTTGAGCTCCAGAATGAGTTGCACATTTAATCCAGCAATTCCAATACAGCTGCAACACTGGCCATGTGACAGATAATGTCGTGAACAGGAATATCAAGTGGCACTTACTCAGTAATAACCTATTGACTAACATTCAGTTTGGATCCTAGCTCATGACCTCATTCTAACTTTGGTTCAAAAATAGACAAAAGAGGTAAACTCAAGATATGGGATGAGAGTGACTATCCTTGGCACCAAGGCAATATTTGATTGTATATGGCATCAAGGAGATATGGAAAAAGTTGAGTCGACGAGAATCGGGGGAACATAAGAAATAGGAGCAGGAGTAGGCCATCCAGCCCTTCGAGCCTGCCCCGCCATTCAATAAGATCATGGCTGATCTGTCGCTGCTCAGTTTCACTTTCCCGCCCTCTCCCCATAACCCTTAATCCCCTCTCCTATCAAAAACCCATCAACCCGCGTCTTAAAAATATTTAGCGAGGCAGCCTCCACCACTTCAACGGGCAGAGAATTCCAGAGAATTCTATAATTATAAATGGATAATTCCAGGGAAAACTTTCCATTGGTTGGACTCATACCTAGCACAAAGGAAGATGGTTGTAGTTGTTGAAGGACATCAATTATTTCAGTTCAGGGGCATTGCTGCACGAGTCTCTCAGGGTAGAGTCCTAGGCCCAAACATCTTCAGCTATTTCATCAAAGGCATTCCCTCTATCATGAGGTCAGAAGTGGGGATGTTTGCTGATGTTTGTACAATGTTCAACACCATTCTCAACTCCTCAGTTACTGAAGCATAAGGAGCAAAGTAATTAAGAAGACTAATGGAATGCTATCCTTTATTGTGAGATGAATGGAAAATAAAAGTAAGGATGTTATACTTCAGTTACACAGGGAATTGATGAAACATTGTCTCGAATACTACGTGCAGTTTTGATCTTTTTTAAGAAGGGTGTAAATGTGTTAGCGTTAGTTCAGGTTGATACTGGGCATGAGTGAGTTTTCTTATGAGGGTAGGTTGAATAGATGTGCTTGTTTTCAGTGGAGTTTAGAAGAATGAGGGGTGACATGATTGAAGAACATAAGATCCTGAATGATATTGACAATGTGACATAGAAATGATGTTCCCTCTTGTGGTTCAGTCCAGAACGAGGGGACACTGTTTTAAAATTAGGCATCACCTTTTAAGCACAGAGATGAGAAGAATTCTTTCTCTCAAAGGGTTTTGTGATTTTGGAACTCTCTGCCACAGAAAGCACTGGAGGCAGGGTCGTTCAGTATGTTAAGGTGAAGGGAAAAAGATTCTTGCTAGGCAAGGCAATCAAAGGTTAAATGGGAAATGTGGAATTCAAACACAAAGAGATCAACCATGATCTTATTGAATGGTGGAGCAGGCTCAAGGAGCCAAATAGCCTATTCTGCTCCTCTTTCATATGTCCCTGTGACAAGTGGCAAGTAACATTCATGCCATGCCAGTCCCAGGCAATGACCATCTATGACAAGAGTGAATGTAACATCTTCCTTTGACATTAAATAGCATTACCATCACTGAATCCCCTACTATCAAAACCCTGGGGGTTATTATTGACCAGAAACTGAACTGGACCAGTCATATGAATAACATGGCTACAAGTGCAGGGTCAGATGCTGAGAATTCACCTTCTAACTTTGCAAAGCCTGTCCACAAGTCAGAAGTGTGATGGAATATTCTCCATTGCCTGGGTGAATGCAGCTCCAACAACAAACAACAACATCTCCGACAAAACAACTGACCTGGTTGGCACCCCATCAGCACCTTCTACATATAGTCCCTCCACCATCGACTCATAGTGGCAGCAGTGTGCACCGCCTTCAACTGAGATTTCACAAACCCGTGCCCCATATCATCTCGAAGGGCAAGATCAGCAGATATCTGTGAACACCACTACCTGTAATTTCCCCACCATGCCACACATCACCCTGACTTGGAAATATATCACTTTCCTTCACCGTCGCTGGGTCAAAATCCCCCCCTAACAACATGGTGAATGTATATACGCCACATGGACCGCAGCAATTCAAGATAACAGCTCACCACTACCTTCTGAAGGGCAATTAGGATGCTCAATAAATGTTGATATGGCCAGCGATATCCACGTCTCCTAAATTAATTTAAGAAAAACATATTGAAAAGGAACAAACTCAAGCAGCCTGGGATTTCATAAGCCCCAATAATAAAATTCACAGAACTTTTTTAATTCTGAATTTTGTTCTAATGTTTTTAGTATTTGGAATATAAAATTGCCAGATGTTGTATGCCACTTTAGCAGAAGGCGAACTGAAGTATCATTCTCACTTCCCAAATTGTCTCAATTTGTTTTGCTATTCCGATCAATTCTGATATTAAGGAATCCCGCACCTCCTGAAATTTCAATCTCAAACATTCTCTATTAGAAAGACTGACAAATGCCACCTCCATGACACTACACACTGCTACCCTCCTCACCTCACCCAACATGCTGCTGAAATCTTTAGTCATGTTTTTGTCATTTCCAGACCCAATTGTAGGCAAAATTTGATGTGCGATTTGCAACCTCACTGGGCACTTTCCAGTTGTTGCTGTTTCCTCTTTCTCAAGAGACTGGTGTAGAGTTGACTACTGCTGTGCGACTGACAGCCTTTACTCTCGGCAGGGAGCTCAGCACTGAAAATACCTGGATGCTGCCTGCCTTTTTCCTTCTCAAAGGGAGATTGTGCTAAAATACAGGAGGCTGCTGCTGAATATTAACGCTGTAACTTGAAAGGAGAGAACTGGAACACCAGGACGAGGGAAAGGGTTCAGGTTGAAGGCATCAGTGATAAAGATGGACAGGATTTGATTTTGATCTGATTTATTATTGTTACGTGTATTAGCATACAGTGAAAAGTATTGTTTCTTGCACGCTATATAGACAAAGCATAACATTCATGGAGAAGGAAATGAAAGAGTGCAGAATAAGAACATAAGAACATAAGAAATAGGAGCAGAAGTAGGCCATCTAGCCCTTCGAGCCTGCCCCGCCATTCAATAAGATCATGGCTGATCTGTTGCTGCTCAGTTCCACTTTCCCGCTTTCTCCCCATAACCCTTAATCCCCTCTCTTATCAAAAACCCATCAACCCACGTCTTAAAAATATTTAGCGAGGCAGCCTCCACCACTTCAACGGGCAGAGAATTCCAGAGATTCACCACCCTTTGAGTGAAGAAGTTCCTCCTCAACTCCGTTCTAAACCGCCCCCCTTTTATCTTGAGGCTGTGCCCCCTAGTCCTATGTAGTGAATATAGCTAGAGTGTAGAGAAAGATCAACTTAATGCAAGGTAGGTCCATTCAAAAGTCTGACAGCAGCAGGGAAAAAGCTGTTCTTTAGTCAGTTGGTATGTGACCTCAGACTTTTATATCTTTTTCCCGACGGAAGAAGGTGGAAAAGAGAATGTCCGGAGTGCGTGGGGTCCTTAATTATGCTGGCTGCTTTGCCGAGGCAACGGCAAGTATAGACAGAGTCAATGTTTGGGAGGCTGGAGGAGAGATGTCATGAGAATGCCTCATACATGAAATCACAATACATTTTCCTGTAAAGGATTCTGCACACAATGCCTGCTCCTGACTAGTTCAGAATAGGATTATGGGTGCCTGGGATGAACTAGTTCGTAAAACCTAAGCAACTCAAAGAAATAAATTTCTTTAAGCTGCAAGCAAGGGGAAAACAATGATTTTTTTTCAATAGAGGGACAACAAACTCGTTTCAGAAAGTTTTGTAAACACAAGTAATTTAATCTTGCATCAAGGAGCTGGATGAAATGGTAATGCGTAGCAAGATCAACTTTCTCCAGTATAATTCCATTGCTGAATGGCAAGCAACAAACAGTTTCTTTCCCCCCCCACCAAATGCTCCAAAACCAATTGAGAATATTCCATTCCAGCCTTACTGTTCCCTGTTGTTTATAATTATTTACACGAAAATTCAAAGACTGCCTTTGTTAAAAAGGGTTAATATTGAATGTGTTTATAATTATGAATAAACCATTATAAGCTACTGTTGAATGATACAATAAAGCAAGCTCTGCATTACAGTCCATTAGCCTATTCATTTCTGGCCCCAATCAAATCTCAGTGTGACAGGCATTAAAGGATTACGCTTACAGCCCACACGCTCAGGATCTATCAGTTGTCTTAAAGCCTATTAACAGAGAGTTTCAGAAGCTTGCTAGGCATTAATGTATCAATGCCAGTTTGGTGGCCTTTGCTGATGAGTCACTGCAGTGTAACGAACATGGAGTGTTGATTGAGAAGATAGCATTTCACTCGATATCGAACCAGGTACCAAGTTCTCTGTCATTAGCCTAGACTACAAAATGAATTCCATATGACTCTAGCTGTTTGCTGCAAAACGTGGAAAGGAATTAGTTTGCAAGTGTGTGCGATTTCATAGCTTAATCAAAAGGCTTCTTACGGTTTCTGTGATACACAATAAAGGCAGTCATGAAGGCCTATGCACAGAAATGTGTTCTGTTTAATTAATCTTGTTAACATTACAAATGTGATGTGAGCAGTTCAGGACAAGTCCTGCATTTATTGCCCATCCCCAGTTGCCCTCGAGAAGATGTTGGAGACCCTCCTACTCGAAGTTCATGTAGTGAAGGTGTAATCATAGTGTTGTTAAGTAGAGTGTGTCCAGGCTCTTTGAACCAGCAACAATGAAGAACCAGTCATATGCTTCCAAGTCAAGATGGTGTGTGACTTGGAGCAGATCTTGTAGAATATGTCCAATGCACTTGTTGTCCTACTTCTTGTGGTTTTGGAAGGTACTGTTGATCAAGGTGCCTTGGTGAGGAACTGTGGTGCATCTTGTTGATAGCACACACTGCAGCCAAAATGCCAGTGATGGAAGAAGTGCCAATCAAACAGGTTGCTTTGTCTTGCATAATATCAAGTTTCTTGTGTGTGGTTGGAAGTGAGCTTATTTAGCCGAGAGGAGAGTATTAAACTCCTGACTTGTGCTTTATAGATGTTGGTCAGGCTCACTGCAGATTTCCCAGCTTCTGACCTGCTCTTGTAGATGCAGTATTTATATGACAATTCAGTTTCTAGTCAATGGTGACTTGTTGATGTGGGTTGGGGGAGGGGGATGTGGTTTGACAATGGTAATGTCAAGGGGAGGCTTTCCTCTCTTGTTGAAGTTGGTTATTGTCTGGCGCTTGTTCGATACATATGTTACTCTTAGCAGCCCAAGCCTGAATGCTGTCCAGATCTCTTACATACACATGTAGACTGCTTATGAGTTGTGAATGGAATTGTGCAATCGTCAGTAAGCATGCCCACTTCTAAATTTATGATGAAGTGACAGTTATTGATGAAGGAGCTGAAGATGTTTGGACCAAGGACAGTCTCTGAAGGAACACCTGCAGTAATGTGCTGAGGCTTAAATGATTGGCCTCTAACAACAACAGACATTCTTCTTTGTGCTAGGTATGTCCCTCGCCAGTGGAGATGTGTCTCCCACTTCCCATTGATTTCACCATTTTTTACCACTGCTCCTCAATGTCACACTCTGCCTTGACAAGATCTCTCAATCTTCTCTCTGGAATTCAATTTTTTTGCCTATCTTTGGAATAGGCGTGTATTGGTAAGTATCACTTGATGGCATTGCTATGTTGACCCCTGTTTTGCTATTGATTACGAGTAGACTGATGGGATAGCATTTGGTTGGATTGGACTTGCCCTAGATTTTGTGGGCTGGACATATCTGGACAATTGTCCATTTGTAAAAGATGGAATATTTAGGCACTTATGTGTTCTGTTTATATAATTCAACAAAATATTCTGAAAGCAATTACTACTTCACATATGATCGATCATTAGCTTAATACTAGGAGAACAGTCTGTAGCAGTTAAAAGGACTTCAACCTGATGTTGTGAGACTTCTTACTGCAGTTAAATACCCCACGATAAAGCTATCCTATGTCTACTAAAGCTGACAATCATTCAATTATCCCTACTGGGTGTGCTTCTTCATGCAATTGAAAGATTTGGTGTGAAATCAGGTAACTTTAAACATTTTGTTAGTGGTAACAAATCGGTTGGCTTTGACTTTGATGAAGTCATCATCAAGATTCATGATGATGACGTCTGCATAGTTTTAGTGATTTTAATGTAGATAAATTTTCAGTTGTAATGCTTAAAAAAAATATGGAATTCAGAAATCCAAACTGACAAGGGATGATGCAGCACATCTTTAGGAAATGGTTTGGGTGTTTGATAAAAACAATCACCATTGTACTTGAAAGTAATTTGGCTAAGACTGTGACTGCTATTTTATTAGTTACAATCCCCTTTTTAGGGGGTTAGCATTTGTGGAATTAGATGCTGGAAGGAATTTTGCAAATATTAACAACTCTAAAAAGAGGGAAACTTTAAAATCTAGGTGATGGTTACAGTAAAAAAAAGTTCTTAGTAATTGCTGGTAATGCTCATCCTGTAAGTTTAAGTATGGTTCCACCCAACCTTACCTCTATCTTTGTACTGGGTGCTACATATATTAGAAATTAAATCCCATTGTGTACCTTTACACGCTATGAATTGTGGAACAATATTCGCTGATATAAACAGGTTTCAAATCACAAGGTTTGGATAACATGCTATTCTGAATGTGAAACAGAACTTTTTGAAAAGTTCAAGTGGAGCGCTAACAACTTAAGATATACGAATGGTTATTACTGATCTGTGTTCAGTCATCAAGCTGAGGAACGAGTGTCAGCAGCATTCCTGTTAATAATTGATTCTCTTTATCAAAATCTATGATTGATTTGCAAAATGGCTTGGTTTAAACATTTAACAGTATGCTCACTTTAACTTTCTGTGTACTCAAACTGCAAACTTAAGAGTTCTGTGTGTCCTAACTGGATTATGACAAAGTATAGGATTGTTGTAGAAATATTTGCTAGCAGTAATTCTGTGTTATACTTGAATTTTCCGTGCTGCACTAAGTTGCATTTTTGACACTAAGTTATCTGACTCAACATTCACAACAAGGCAATTAAAAGCTTTTGTTAAGTTAAATATAAAAAGTGTTGAATGATTTATTGATCATCCTCTGGTGTTCTTTTTAGTCACTTGCACCAGCTTGCTTCTACTAAATTTATAATGATTTACTAGAGAGGGCTATTGTGTTTTGTGCTTGTTATGATGAACTCCATTGGTTCACAGGTCCCAGTGAAGTACTTTTAGACATTTAACTCTTTCAGCATTCCACTGCATTAAAGTTAAGGTTCAATCTGGGATAAGCTTCCAGCAAATCTTAATTTATATCCATTATTAAGGAAATCTTTGCTGTTTTCAGAGAGAAATCTTCTGAATGGCTTCTGTTATGATGTTGCGCAGCGAGCGATGGGATGATGTTTTGACATAAATTTTATCATTAAGTAAAGACTCACTTCATGCATCACACGTTTACAAAACAGGATCAGAAAAGTCTTCCCAATAATTTTCAGAGATGGTACTGTTCCATGATGAACAACCGTAAGATATCACACAGTTCAGAAGCAAGCCATTCCACCATTACTGCACCAATTGTTGTATCAAGACTAAAAAAGTTAAAGACTTTTAAATAATTTGTAATTTTCTTTTTAATAGTTTTTGTGAAAAGTACAACTAATATATTGCCCAAATTGAAATGAATCGTGGCATGAATTTTCTTTATCCCTGAGTGGGAAACTGATATTATCATGATTAATATTAAGAGCCTATTGAGAGTATGGGTCTGACCAAAGTGGTCTCCCACGTTTGTTTCCGAAAACACTCATATGCTGGCTTGCTGTACACTAGAATTGGAATTATTTCACAGAATTACAAATAATAAATGCAACATCTCAAAAGAATACAGAAAATAAAAACAAATGGGACACATACTAAGTGAGAATACAGTAAGAAGTCTCACAACACCAGGTTAAAGTCCAGCAGATTCATCTGGTAGCCCAAGCTTTTGGAGCGCTGCTCACCTGATGAAGGAGCAGCGCTCCAAAAGTTTGTGCAACCAGTTAAACCTGATGGACTTTAACCTGGTGTTGTGAGGCTTCTTACTGTGCCCACCCCAGTCCAACACCGGCAACTCCACATCATAACTGAGAGTATATAGCACCTTGTTGACAGCATTTTGAAAGCAATTTAAAATACATTGGTTCTGTCGGTACCTCACTTACCACAAGTAGAAGCTTTGTTTTAATTGGTTCATACTGCCACAGTTCATTGGTGGTAGTGTGGTTGCTAAGGAAACATTTTTTTGTCATGTGATTTACCTGCAGTACATTCATGAAAGGAAATGGCATTGGAAGCTTCAAAACGAAAAAAATAGTGCGATAAAAATAGTTTGTGATTGGAACTGTCTCCAGAGCAGTGGGCATATTACAAATTCTGTTTTGTCAGATCTTATGATACTCTTCCCCACTAGTGGTTTGGTAAAATAATGGCCAAAGCTCAACAAAGGAGGGCAGATTAATGTAAATAGTGGCATTTGTTACTATCAAAGGTCCAATTGGTTAAATTCTATGAGTAATTATAATTTTGAATGCATGATAAATTATATTTTTAGTTATATTTTGCACACAATACTTTATTATTAGGTTACTTCATCCCTATTTGTACATTTATAAATATTAATCCTCTCCTATGAATTACAATAGTAACTCCATTTCAAATGTGTTTCATTGGCTGTAAAGCACTTTGGGACATTTTGAAGTCACAAAGATGCTTTATAAATGTAAGCTCGTTCACTAATCTGTTATCTGACTTGCCTTCTTTATTAACTATTAGATTCAGGACACAGTAAATTAAGTATTACGTTTCTATATTCCTTGTTTGAAACAAACCAGCCATTTTTCATTAGGATTTACTATTACAAACTATTTATCCTGAATGGCTTCAATACTTTACACTATTTTGTACTGTTGGTAACATTTAGTCATTATCTGACTCTGGGGTGGAATTCATTGCCAGAATCAGGACAGAACAAAGGTGGGCAATGAAATAAAATGGCACCCACATCATGCATGGCAACATCATGCCTCTGTTCCAGTCCCTGCCAATTTTCACAAGCCCAAGAAAACAGTGGGTTGAGGGCAGGAGAGTGAAGTTTTTCACATTGTAAATGAATGAATTTAGGTAATTAAGCGGCTTCTTAACTGCTCACCTTCTAATGGCTCAATATTTTCAGGAGGAGTATAGCCATTGGGAACTGTGTAAAGCTGAGCAATCCCTGCCTATCAGTTTCAGGGTCAGCACTGTGGATGAAGTTATACTGATTGATTAAAGCTTTATTTGATTGAAAAAAAAATGTGGATGTTTGGAAGGAATTCTAGACGAAGGCAAAGAAATGTTAACAATGTTAATATTTTACTACCCTCTCCCAGGTTCCTGTCCTCAATCTGTCCTGGCCCATTTAAAGACTCAGATTCTTTCATTTTTTTTAAACCATGCCCGGATGGCACCCACAGCAATGGTTGCTAAGATGGGCTGGATCATAGTCTACTTCACCGGAGTCCCAGCTCCTGAGACCCCCACCACAAATTGGATGCCACTTCCAACCCCTCACCAGTTAGACTTTCACATCCACCAAAATCAGAAGTTTTGTCACTTCCCCGTCAGAGGGCAGGTCAGCAATTCCAAAACAAACCTACTTCCTGCCTCCCCAGTCAAATTCCTGTCCCTTGTTTACACTAGCTACTGAAAACAGGCTCCCATTGCAGCAATTAGGTTCTTTTATGTAATCTTTTTTTTCAGAAGTCACTTCCTTCCTCCTGTTTCACAGTGGCAGTTCCAAAGAACTTTTCCGCATCAATAAAATCCATTTTTAAGGAACGTAACAATGAACCTGACTCAGAAATTGGGTTTTAATTGAATTTCTTTCAAGACGCATCCTACATTCAAAGGAAAGACAGTGAAGTTCCTGTGCACAATGTGGAAACATTGCATTTTCACCAACTGTTAGCGGCTGATCCTAATTCGTGTTCTAACCAGATTGTCCACCATCATTGAAACAGAATTAAAACCTAATGGGTGGAGTTTTCTCAAAAGAAATTCTAAGTGCAAAACAGGCAAGGAAAGGAGAGGTTTTTCAGCAAGGAAAGCCATGGTCATTTATGCCACTCTGTGCAATGCAGAGACCTTAATGTGAATCTTGCCAGTGGGGGGGGGGGGGTGGTGGTGGTGGCGTGGTGGCGAGGGAGGAGTTGGGTTTCAGCTTGCCTTTAAGGCCGGCTGCTGAGCTCTAGGGGCACCATTGCACAGGCACTCCAATCTTCCAGATTGCCACCACAAACATCGCTCCCCCCAAATTCTGCCTGACTGTTCTCCTCCCCCACCCCCATCCTAATCACAGCCCTGGCTGATCACCGCCCTGGCTGATTCGCTCCCCCCCCACGATTGCTGCCCCCACCGATAACTGCCATCCCTTTTCCATGACGCTGATTTAAGACTGATTTCACTGGCAGAACAGGGCCAGCAAGATTGTGAGAGATGAGAAATCAAGCACAAACCCAATTTTTCACTTCTCGCTCTATCTTACCGGCTCATCATGCTAATCGACCAGCATGGCGAGCCGATAAGTTCCCACCCGATAATTCTAAGTTTTTAACAATGTCATGGAGCCTTGAGTCTATACCATTCCACACATCCATTTGGAATAGCTGCAATTGTTTTTGATGAGAACAAGAAGATTCAAATAGGTATGATCCTAAAAAAAGGACATGAAGGAAATACATGTCTATATTTTGTTTAAAAAGATCTTCTATAGGGCTGACATGTACTCTTCTCAATCCTTACTTCTTGTCATGATCCTCGTGTTATTTATTAGCACTTGCCATTAGAATATGCACGCTAATATTTCCCAGTCAATATTGCTATGTCAACAGTCACAACACAGTTGCAGGTTCTCTCTCTGTAATCACCTCCAGCTTCACAATCTTCAGAGATCCCAACTCTTCCAACTCTGGCCCCAGTTTTCACTGCTGTACCAGTGAATGGTTTTCAGCTGTCAATAGGCTATGAGCACTGGAATTGCCTCCCTAAAGCTCTCTGCTTTTCTAATTCTCTTATAAGATGTTTGTTAGAAACCTACCTGTTTGATCCATGTGGGCTGCTGGCCTCTGTACAGTTATGCTTGTTAATAAATATCTTTTGTGTTTCTAATGAAGTCTGTGAAGTGCATCATCACAGGGGCACTCCTGCATCCATGATTGCAGAATCAGTGGCAGGTGACCCTGTAAAGGAGTGCCCCCCTCCCCCCCTTCCTTCCACACTCCACAATGGTGGCTTGGTTGCCGAATGCATTTTTCAACTGAAGAAGAAATGAGCGTGGCCAATGTGCCTAACCAGCGCATCTTTCAGACTGCAGAAGGAAACTGGAACACCCAGAGGAAACCCACACAGACACGGGGAGAACGTGTTGGGAATTGAACCCAGGTCCCTGATGCTGTGAGGCAGCAGTGCTAGCCACTGTGCCACCATGCCACCCGATCATTGTCTTCCTTACTAAACAGCTTTTATAGCCTGCTGCTCCTCCAAAGCTGGAATTGGTCCCTCCAGCTTTAAGATCCCACCTGCCTTCCTAATTGGACTGTCTCCATGCCAATTAAGGGAGTGCCTCTTTGAAAATTCCAATAAGCCATTGTTCCCACTCTGTCTCCACTATCCTACCCCAAAGTGGGTATAGGATCTGGGAACAGTCCTGACATTTGTTTCCTGTCTCTGGCCTGAAAATCCAGACCTTGGGCTCATTAATTGACCTTCAATAATGCCACAAGCTATTTACTCTTCTACATATATGAAGCTATTTCTTTGGTCTATATGTCACACTGTGAGTTGTTTGCTCCATTTCTGATGGCATTTTTAGTTGGCCCTTTTATTCATGTGGTAGTGAAATTCACAGATACTTTACATATTCTTGCTACAGCGTTTTTACAAGCTCCAAGCAAAGATTCAACTCAAGTGTAGAACATAATGGCTCTTGGATTTTGACTGAGAGTCTCTTGGTTTTTGCACACTTTGTCAATTCACCAAAAACTGCCACAGCCCTTTAAAGCATCACGGTTTTACACCACTGCAGAGTCTCCAAACATTGAATGGGTTCTCGACTACAAACTCTGATATGGAACCTTCTGAATGTCCTATAGCCTATAAGTTAACCATAAAGCATGCAAACCTCTAATGGATAGAATGACATTATGTTGATTTCCACATGTGATTCTGTTAGTTTGCACAACATATGTACTAGGATTATTTAAGCAGAATAATACATGTGAAGGTAGTTCTTGGGCAATGAAAGGTATGGTCTGGATATCTGGCCGATGGCATCAGCATCAGACCCAAAACTACAGATTAAAATAACAGTCAAGCACGTCAAGGAAGCAAATCCATCGAAAAGGATCCCATTGCAAAACTGAAACACAGTTTCAGTTTCAACACTGGTGTTGAATCGATAAATTTAATGGTGCTGAATTACAGCAGACCTTCAAGGTATGCAGAATCTTGGCTGAATCTTGTTGGACACTTGACCCAGCAATAAAAAAAGGAGCAGGTTCGGTTTCAGGTTGATGAGGCATTCTGTTGTGTAGTTGAAGTAAGAAGGCTAATTATTGTATCCAAGAAGGTGAAATCCTTACAACTAGTTGGAGATCTCCATGATCATTTGGATGTAAGTAACTTTGCATAAAAAAAGTTGAATTTTGTCAAAGTGCCAAGCTGTCCCACTTTGCGGTGTTTTCATAACAATACTCAATGAATATGAGTTGCCTGATATAATAATCTTGGATTTTATGAACTATGAATTGGATAAATGTGACTCCATTCCCTGAATAATCTGAATTAAAATTCACATCAAAAATGATTTTTATGCATTGTTTATAACAGAGTTGAAAATGCCCAATTAATGTCCCTCAGGGAAGGAAATCTGATATCCTTACCTGGTCTGGCTTACATGTAACTCCAGAACCACAGCAATGTGGTTGACTCTCAACTGCAAGGGCAGCCTTCCAAGGGCAACTAGGGATGGGCAATAAATGCTGGTCTGCCACCAATGCCCATGGCCCACAAATGAATAAAATAAAATTGACTTCCTGGATTGGTAATGGGTGGCACAGTGGCACAATGGTTAGCATTGCTGCCTCACAACCCCAGGGACCCAGGTTTTATTCCCAGCTTGGGTGACTGTCTGTGTGGAGTTTGCATGTTCTTCCCATGCCTGTGTGGGTTTCATCCGGGTGCTCTGGTTTCCTCCCACAGTCCAAAGATGTGCTGGTTAGGTGCATTGGCCACGCTAAATTCTCCCTCAGTCTTCCTAAACAGACACTGGAGTGTGGCGACAATGGGATTTTCCCAGTAACTTCATTACTGTGTTAATGTAAGCCTATTTGTGACTAATAATTAAACTTTCATAATTTTTTGTGCTCCTAAGGTCTGAACAGTGACAGTGATAAAAGACAAAGTAACAAAGCTTGAGTGAAGCAATTGTGGTTACAAGTTGATAATTGTGATAGGGATCTACAGTTGGCAGAAAACTTCACCTTCAAAAATGTGCCATACTTTTGTATGTTCATTCACACTTTCTTCATTACCTCTGAATCTACTGTAGATGTCATTCTAAATGAACACTATAAATGATAAACTTACAAAGTTTCTGTGGTTACTCATTTCACCATTCCTAGGCTTTAGCAATGTCACAAGGTTTTTCTGCTACCCTTGAGAGTGCTTTATGGTGCTGCGTTGTTTTAGTTACATTTTTCAACCACCCCTTTTTTTAATAAACCAGCTCTTTAAAATCAGTAAACCATCATTGGGTATCCTGCTGGATTTATTGTGTGACACATCAATTTGTTTAAGAAGATAAGGGCATGAGAAAAGCCATTCATCTCTTCAAGTCTGTTCCACTATTCAACTAGATCCTGTGCTATTTGCCAGCTTTGGTTCTGTCACCTTTTGTACCTTTCCCTAATAAAAATCTACCAAGCTCAGATTTCAAATTTTTCAATTAACCTTACCTCAGCATGGAATTCCAGATTTCCACAACCCATTATACAAACAAGTGCTTTCCAATTCCAACTCTAAACAATTCAAATTTTAAAGTTATTCACCTTGTTCTGTGCTCACTTACCAGCGAAAATAATTTCTCTTGATCTCCCCTATCAAATCTTTAGCACTTCCATTCAGTCAGTGCTGTATTCTAAATGGAATGCAAGATTAGTCTGTGCAAACTGTCCTCATAATTTGATCCTTTTAGCCCCAGCAGATCCTGTGTCGCATTTACTCTTAGGCCTTCTTGAGATGTGATACCCACAACTAAACACCATACTCAGTATGGCATCTAACCAAGCTTAATATCTGTACAATATAACTTCTAATCCTTTGCATTCAAGTCCCCCTTAAATAAAGGCCAACATTCCATTAGCCTTTAAATTATATTATATGTCTTGTCCATGTAATAAATGACTTCAGTTCCTCACATTGAAGTTCATCTGCCACAGTTTTGCCCACTCATGTAATCCATCAAAGTCCCTTTGTAATTTTTTGCCCTTATCTACAATATTTATTGAGCCACCTAATGTGGTGTTGCCAGAAACTTTGGATTTATATCTCTCCATTCCTTTGAGTAAGCTATTTGTAAATAAAGTGAAAAGCTGAGGTTCCAGTCCAGATCCTTGAAGGATACCAAAAGTCACATGCTGCCAATTTATGTACATGCTTCTTAACTTTACTCTCAGGTTTCTAGCTGTTATGCAATTCCACACTTAAATCAAGGGGTTACCTCCAATTTCATGCACAAGACCATCAGACATAGGAGCAGATGTAGGCCATTCTGCCCATCGAGTCTGTTCCACCATTCAGTGATCATGACTGATCTGATGTGATAATCCCTAACTCCACTTTCTCACTTTATCCCTATAATCCTTGATTCCCTTAAAACTCTATCTCAGCCTTAAACATACTTAACAACCCAGTCTCTACAGCCCTCTGCAGTAAAAAATTCCACAGATTCACTACCCACTGAGAGAAGAATTTCCTCCTCATCTCTGTCTTAAATGTGTGACCTCTTACTCTGCGATTATATCCATTGGCCCTAGACTCTCCCAAAAGGGAAACAATCTTCCAGTATGTGCCAGCAAGCCCCCTGAGAATCCTTTATGTCTCAATAAGGTCACCTCTCATTGTTCTAAACATGAATAATACTAACTATTATATTCGTAATCACTTAATGAAGGTTAGACTACCTTTCGGGATTTATTTACAAGTAATGTAATGTGAAATTTGAAAAACACAAACCAACACAATGTTTATAAGAAAGAGCAGGAAGTGGTTCACAAGGGATCCATGTCAGTTTATCAGGAAGTTGCCATTTTGCTATTTATTGGAATGTAGCAATTCCTGAAGATGAATAAAGTGAGCTTTCTCTTTCTTAGGCACACCGATCACAGTGTATCGAGTCACAAAGCCCATCTTTCAGAATAAAAAGCACAAGTCAGGAAAAGTAATGGAATGGTCTCCCCTTACCTAACGGAAGCCCCTCCTACAACATGCATGAAGTTCAACAACATCCAGGACAGAGCAGCATAGGCACCTTATCCATTAGCCTAAATATCCACTCTCTCGGCCACCAGCATGGCTGCAGTGTGTCCTATTTACAGGATGCACTGCAGAATGTCACAAAACTTCTTGGAAAGTACCTGCCAAACCTAAGGCCTCTGGCGCCTAGAATGAAAAGGGCAACCAGTGCTTGATCACCTTCAGGTTGCCCTCTGGGTTGCACATCACTCTGAAGTGAGAATGTATCACTCTTCCTTTATCAACACTCAGTCAAAATCCTCAAACTCCATTCCTCACAGCATTCTGGGAGTAATTGCTACAGAGACTGCAGCGATTTGAGAAGGCAGCTCAGTATTCTCTTTCTCAAGTGCAGTTAGGGATGGAGATTAAAGGGTGGGATTGTCAACAATGTCCACATTTTAAGAATGAATTTAAAAATATATTACCTATATATTTTTGTCACCATTCTGAACTGACCAATTATATTTCATAGTCATCTTAATGAAATGAATCACATGCCACTCCTTTTAAATTCAGGACCCAAAATTGCCACATGTTATAACAGTGCGTACAACAGGAGATAGGCTTAATTACGTTATAACAGAGGCAACGTTAGAGTAGAAAGTGTAATGTAGAGGGTAAGCTGCATTCAATAGATTATTAACACTGGCAAAATGCATCATACGTTTGTAATAGCTTTCGTACATTGTGCGAAAAAAAAGAAGCTATTGCGTGGTTTTGATCCAGAAAACACGTATTAGGCAATGACCAATCAATTTTATTTTGGGAATATATTGTGAAATAGTTGAACCACATCCAGTAGTTCATAATTAGCCAAAGTTCCACATGAAAATCACAAAGCTGTCAACATAACATGAACTGAACTGGGCTGAGAGATACAGATTCATGCAAACTAGGCCCTGAAAGTCTTTCCAATTCTCTTACATATGTTTCTGGTTAATCATTTGGCTGTCAAATACTTTTTAAAACTGTGGGAAGTCATATTTTGATATTTTTAATGCTATTATTCTAATACGATAATACTATAATCTGTCAGATAGAAATACACACAGTACATCAATTAGCTGATGTAAAAACAGCTCCAGCTACATCAGGAGGTCACTTTGTATGTGGCTTTAACAGTATGAAAATTCTTTGAATCGCCTGTAACCTAACATGATCCCCCTGTGTAAAGGTGCTCATTTAATAGTCTAGGGAAAACACAACTCATTTATTTATGGGTTAAAACTATACAGAAGCTTGCAGCCGCATGGCTATAATCAGCTCCCGAGGTGACTCTGAGTACAGAAGCCCATGCTTCCCAGGATGATCCCCCTACTCTGCTCCCCAATTGGTTCCCCATGTCATGTTACCATAATTCTGCAGATTGTTCCTTAAAAGTAGAATCACCACATCTCTCTCCCTCTAAGTCCTTTTTGTACAATGTCAATAATCAATTTACACAGCTCAAGATGATTAAACTTTTAAGGTTAGAGTAAAGTGAAAAAGCTTACTTATTAGTCACAAGTAAGGCTTTCATTAACACTGCAATGAAGTTACTGTGAAATTCCCCTACTCGCCACAGTCCGGCGTCTGTTCGGGCCAATGCGCCTAACCAGCACGTCTTTCAGAATGTGGGAAGAAATCAAAGCACCCAGAGGAAACCCCACGCAGACACTCTGCCATTTTTTTGGTAAGATTTTACCCGTAAGGTGGGATTTTCTGGCTGAGCTCGCCCCTAAAAACCAGAAAATCCCATCCAAGGTCAATGGACCTTTGCATGGTCAAGCCCACCCACCACTGGCATCGGAATGGGAAAATTCCGCCCCAAGTCAAAAATTGCAACGTGGTTTGCAGTGCAGCTGGGATGTAATTGAACGATTGTAATTTCCTGAACCAATCAGTTTGATAAATTGTTCATTGAACAGTAGAGTCTGAACAAGGAGTCTTAAGTCAGAGTGATGAATTGCCATATAAGGTATGAAATACAAATCAAAATGTGGGAAAGGAAGATTGGATCGAGGGAGAGAGAAATGAAACAGAAAGTAAAAGAAGGAAAAACGTTTTATTTTATGTTTTAAAGCCAACAATAATTCAAATTGAATGAATAAGGCTCCACTCTCATAACTTTTGCATTTTTATAGTCATAGAATCATAGAGATATACAGCACGGAAACAGGCCCTTTGGCCCAACTCGTCCATGCTGGCCAGGTCTCCTAAACTGAACTAGTCCTATTTGCCTGCATTTGGTCCATGTCCCTCTAAATCTTTCCAATTCAAGCACTGTCCAAATGTCTTTTAAACGTTGTAATAGTACCTGCATCTACCACTTCCACTGGCAACTCATTCCATGTGCATACTACCCTCTGTGTGAAAAAGTTGCCCCTCAGGCCCCTTTTAGATCTTTCCACCTCACCTTAACCCTATATCCTCTAGTCTTCGACTCCCCCATCCTAGGGAAAAGACCTTGGCTATTCCACCTTATCTATGTCCCTCAAGATTTTATAAACCTCTATGAAATCACACCTCATCCTCCCATGCTTCAGCCTCACCTTATAATCCAAACCTCCCAGTCCCAGTAACATTCTTGTCAATCTTTTTAGCACCCCTTCCACTTTAAATAACATCCTTCCCATTGCAGGGCAACCAGAATTATATGCAGTACTCCAAATGTGGCCTTACCAGTGTCTTGAATGGTTGTAACATAAAGTGCCAGCTCCTGTACTCAATGCTCTGACTGATGAAGACAAGTGTGCCAAACAACTTCTTCACCACCCTGATTACATGTGATGCCACTTTCAAGAAACTATGTACCTACACTCAGTGCCAGAGAAGTTATTTGATATTAATTAAGGTTTACTGCATCACTAATAGGATACTTCCACCAGAAGAGGCAAGTCCTAACAATTTCTGGTGAGTTTAAACAAAGGACCTTCACACTGTTCAGTGTAGTTAAATTGAGAACCAGGTGGCAAAGTGCCATTTTCAAGAAGCTTTTGAAGGAATATCTCACTCAGACAACAACTTCAAGGTTCAAAATAGGGCGGCATGGTGGCGCAGTGGTTAGCACTGCTGCCTCACAGCACCAGGGACCCAGGTTCAACTCCATCCTTGGGTCACCGTCTGTGTGGAGTTTGCACATTCTCCCTGTGTCTGCATGAGTTTCCTCTGGGTGCTCCGGCTTTCTCCCACAGTCCAAAGATATGCAGGTTAGGTTGTTTGACCATGCTAAATTGACTCTAGTAACAGGGGATTAGTAGGGTAAATGAGGATTACAGGAATAGGGTTTAGGTGGGATTGTGACCAGTACAGACTCAAAAGGCTGAGCAGCCTCTTTCTGTACTATGGGGATTCTATGATTTCCATGTGGCTGTGCACGTGAAGTTGGAAGTTGTTGTCTAATTTCCACAGGAGTAATGATTAGCACTGTTGTCTCTCCATTATTTGCGGTGTAATATACATTCCTGCTAAAAATCAAATAAACTGTTTATTTTTGAATGTTATTGTTCGCCCTTATAAATGTAATAATAATTCTTACAAACAAGAAATTTCCAGCATGCTGTTACATGGATAACTATGAGTAATCTGGGACCTGTAATTTGATTTATTCCCATCTAGTGTACAGATCTGACATCTAATTAATGACTTGGGTGTTTGATGACATTAGCTGGAAGGCAAAGCTCTGAAGCGTTTACGATATTTTGAATGAAACAAATAGTAAGTTCATTGAGCCCATGTAATTTAATTAAACCCATTTTTGAATAATTATGTTAATGAAGGAGCAAAATCATAATGATTTAATGAATGATTAAAAAGAAGACAAGTCAAATGAGGCAAGTCTTGAGTTGTGAATTTAAATGCATCGCTTCTTTTTGCGAGATCCCAACTAATATATTAGACCCTGGCTGCAAAACACACAGGATGATAAATGCTACCAGGTCATTCATTTTCTGATGACTATCATATAGCATTGCCCATGTTAGTGTAATTAAGAGCCAGTTCCACACTACATTGTCAAATGGCAGAGCAAGCTTAAGGGGCTAAATGCTGTATTCCTACTTCTAATTCATGTATATTTGTATCCTGTTAACAGTGAATCAATTTGAACCCAAAACCTTGAAATTATTAAAAGCAAATTACTGAGGATGCTGGAATCTGAAACCAGGATCTGAAAAGAGAAAATGCTGGAAAATCACAGCAAGTCTGGCAACAGCTGTAAGAATAGAAAAAAGCTGACATATTGTGTCCAGATTGACTTTTTATCAATTATTGAAATTATTGTTTCTTTGTGTTTCTTCTATATGCTGGTTCAAGAGAGGTGTAAGCCAGTTTTGGTTAAAGTAATGAGAAAATGCCTTTTGAATGCATTGGCTATTCATCCAATAATACACCTCATTCTATCTTCAAACACCATGCAGGTAAGGCAAGCAATAACTTCAAACCTGCATCAAGAATCAAGTTTATTATTTTGTTATTAATAGGTTATCACAACAGTGCTGTAAAAAAATCATCGGGTAAATCATTGGACTGGCAAGGACAAGATGGGCCCAATGGCCTCCTGATAATTAGCAGCCTATTCATGGCAAACCTGGCCAATTTCTTCCTGGAACTTAATTTTGGTTGTTCACCTAATTCAATTTTCTCAATATTTCTTTTATAACTTTGCCTGTTCAACTGTCAGAGAAAGATCAAACTACCATCTAAAAATTACAGCACAATAATGGGATGATGAACTGGAATTGGGATCAAACTATTTTGAATCAGCCTCAATCTTACCAGAAGCTCTTTATCATTGCTGTAGAGTTCATTTCAACCAGGAATTATCCAGTGAATAATGGTCACTTGTAGAAGCATTAAAAATGGCCCATTGGGTGTAATTTTAACTTCTGGTGATGTCAAATTGGCCAACTGTTTTACACTTCTCAGGATTTTCAATTCCTTTAAGTCAACGGAGGGAAATATAAAACAGGCAGCAAATATGAAACACTCTTGGCTAAGGTTAAAAATACTCATCTCGAGCTTAAGCAATAGCATGTTGACCTATTTTAAATTTAAAGTTTATTTATTAGTCACAAGTAGGCTTACATTTACACTGTAATGAGGTTACTGTGAAAATCCCCTAGTCACCACACTCCGGCACCTGTTCGGGCACACTGAAGGAGAACTTAGCAGGCCAATCCACCTAAACTGCACATCTTTGGACTGTGGAAAGAAACTGGAGGACCCGGAGGAAACTCACGCAGACACAGGGAGAATGTGCAAATTTCACACAAACAGTGACTCAAGTGGGAATCAAACCCAGGTCCTTGGTACTGTGAGGCAGCAGTATTTCCTGCTGCCTGAGAAAAGCAGCCAACATAATCAAGGACCTCACACACCCTGGATATACTCTCTTCCACCTTCTTCCATCAGAAAAAGATACAAAAGCCTGAGGACACATACCAATCAACTCAAAAACAGCTTCTTCTCTGCTGCCATCAGACGTTTGAATAGACTTGCCTTGCATTAACCTGGTCATTCTCTGCACCCTCGCTATGACTGTAACATGATATTCTGCACCCTTTCCTTTCCTTCTCTATGAACTGTGTGCTTTATCTGTACAGCGTGCAAGAAACAATACTTTTCACTGTCTACTAATACATGTGACAATAATAAATCAAATCAAATCATATCAAATCCAACCCATTCAAACAGAAATTTGCAAAGAGGTGAGTGGTGACCAAAAAGCTTAATTTTCCAATATTCTTCACTGTGATTCATCTAATTTTGAGTAACCTTGTAGAGATGAATTCTTATTAGTGTTTCATCAGTAATGACTTTCCAATCTTTATATTTGTGTTAAAATAAAAACATATAGTAAGAACCTTAAAATTTCTATCAACTATTCAAAAGTTGGGTTAGTACATGAGTGGTTGATATCAATGCAGCAAAACATACTATTGATCAATCTCAAAACTGTGCTTTGCGGGTCTAAGATGAGTTCTGATTTTCTCAAAACAAAATCATTTGTGGTTACTTTTCTTTAGTGAGTTCTGTGTTCAACAACATGTTTGAGAATGTAGAACGTTTTTGCTTTTGACAATTAATACCACTTTCAGTGGCTCTCAGGTATGATGTGGCCTGGGTCAATTCTGTGAATGTAGCAACATCTATATTTTGATGAATGTATAATTGTGGAGATCGTATGCCTAAATTTCCATTGTGTTTGCCTGATAGTTCAGGTTTCCAGGCATAAGAGCTATTTTGTCGATTTAATCCATAGAATTTCACAATAGTTGAGCACCAAACAGAGATTAGGTACACTCCTTAAATAGTTGTTCATCTACTCTCTGCTAAAGTGCTACAAATGCCATTTTAAAACGCAAACCACTTAGAAGTGAATTACAATCTATACCTTGCTATTGTCACTTCAGAAATAATGGCTAGACAAAAAAAACTCACGCCAGTGTCAAATTAAGGCATAGTATTTGAAGTAGGAAGAAATGGGTTATAATTTTTTTTATAGAATTTGGAATATCTCAGTTAAGCAGCGATTGGCTGACTCCAAGTTATAAAACATTAGTTTTACATTTCTCAACATGATACCGCTTAAAATGCTTTATTTGCACAAGAGAGGACAACAAGCAACAATAACATCACACAGAGTTCTGTCCTAGCAAGAGGGTATGATGGCAAGGACAGTGAGTGCATTGGCAAAACTGAGAGCAGTGATGGCAAGATGTGATGGCCAGCATCAACAAGAAGTCAATATGGAATCATATGTTAAGGATTCAGAACATACGAACAGAATTTTTCCAACGAAAAAGGCCAACCCTGGAATTCTGGCAAGAAAATTAAGAACTGATGTTGTAAGCAATCACTGAACCAAAGTTTGAAGTACTGGGCAGAATTTTCCCAAATATCAGCAAAGGCTGTTAGTGGACAGGAAAAGCAGCATTGAAGTCAATGGCAGCTATCTCTGCCATATTATTCGGGGCATAGAAAACAAAGGCAAGAGGAGGATCCCATGACATCATGCAAGTAATGCATGACGTAATGCATTTTGGAAGGTCTAATACAGATAGGAAATGCCCTTAAGAGTATTGATAGGCAAACGGATCTGGGTGTACAGGTACACAGGTCACTGAAAATGGCAATGCAGGTGGAGAAAGGTCAAGAACGCAAACGGCATACTTGCCTTCATCGGCCGGGGTATTGAGTTTAAAAATTGGCAAGTCATGTTGCAGCTTTATAGAATGTTAGTGAAGCCACACTTGGAATATAGTGTTCAATTCCGGTTGCCACACTACCAGAAGGATGTGGAGGCTTTAGAGAAGGTAGTACAGAAAAGATTTACCAGGATGTTGCCTTGTATGGAGGGCATTAGCTATGAGGAGAGGTTGGAGAAACTTGTTTTGTTCTCATTGGAGTAATGGAGGTTGAGGGTAAGCCTGATAGAAGCCTACAAGATTATGAGTGAATAGTCAGAAGCTTTTCCCAGGGTGGAAAAGTCAATTACTAAGGGGCATAGGTTTAAGGTGCAAGGGGCAAGGTTTAAAGGAGATGTATGAGGCAGATTTTTTACACAGAGAGTAGTAGGTGCCTGGAACTCATTGCCGGAGGAGGTAGTGGAAGCGGATATGGTAGTGACTTTTAAGGGGCGTCTTGACAAGTACATGAATAGGATGGGAATAGTGGGATATGGTCCCTGGAAGGATAGAGGGTTTTAGTTAAGTTGGGCAGCATGGTCGGAGCAGGCTTGGAGGGCCAGAGGGCTTGTTCCTGTGCTGTAATTTTCATTGTTCTTTGAAGAGTTGGCCCCACCAAAAGCTGAGCCTTTTGAAAATCAAGGTGCCATTTGTAAAGGATGCCCCCATCCCCAGTTCCTCCCTACCCTCCCCATAATCCATTGCACCTCCCCACACAAACCCAATCCCCTACCAGCACTATCCAGACACTGTGCCTGGCACTGTCTGGGCACAGCTCCCTGACACAGCCCACTGGCATTGCACCCTGGCACTGCCCCAGCACTGCTCTGAAGTCAAATGTAGGCAAAAACAAGTAAAGATGGAGGGTTTCCTTCCCTAAAGGACTTTAGTGAACCAAAAGGATTTTTCCTGGATTTTTTCTGGTTGTATCACAGCTTGATATGGCTCCTGCACTGTCTGAGACCATAAAAAACTACAAAGGGTCATGAATGAAGCCTGGTCTATCATGCAAACCAGTATCCCACCCACTGACTCCATCCACATTTCCCTCCACGTTAGAAAAACAGCCAGCATAATCAAGAACTGTATGCACTCCAGCCACCTTCTTCCACCTTCTGTCAGAAAAAGTACACAAAGGTCTGAGGATACGTATCAACTGACTCAAGTATAGCTTCTTCCCTGCTACCATTAGACTTTTGAATGGACCTACCTTGTATTAAGTTAATCTTTCTCTACAATCTAGCTATGACTGTAAAACTACATTCTGCACTCTCTCCTTTCCTTCGATATGCTTTGTTTGTATAGCATGCAAGAAACAATACTTCTCACTGTATACTAATATATATACAATAATAAATCAAATCAAATCAAAAATCTGGGTTACTGGTCTAGTGACATAACCACAACCATCATCTCTCCTCTAGTTACCAGTACAGTTAAAATGACATTAATGAAAGACAATTTCATCGATACTGTACAATGATTTGCAGAAAAGCAATTACTTTATTGTCCGTAGGAAACTTATACTGGTGTTAAGACTGCTATTATACAGTTTTGCTGGTTTGAGGCCCAGGGCCAAGGTGAGCGAAGTACGCTGGCAACACCCAGTTATATTGTAGGTTGTGATTGGATTTTACTTGCCAGAAAGGACTTCTGCACTTATGCTGCTGCTCACGAGATTGTCTCTCTGTCACTCTCTCCCAGGACCAGGTTAAAGCCCAACAGGTTTATTTAGTAACAAAAGCCACTACTTTCAGAGCGCTGGCTGCCCCTTCGCCAGGCGAGCCCACACAGCTGACAAAGGAGCAGCCAGGACTCTGAAAGCTAGTGGCTTTTGCTATCAAATAAAGCTGTTGGACTTTAACCTGGTGTTGTGAGACTTCTCCACATCATCTCTCTCCCAGACGCAGCTTTATGAACCCTCTTTTTTCCCTCATAAATCACTTCATATCCCTGAGCTTTACTGCACTCTGGAATTGAACTAGGAACCGATTGCAAAGATATGCAACAAATTTTGTTTCAATGCTTTGATGTGAAAATAACAATATAAGTTCTGCCTACAAGCCTAACATAAGAATAATTCTACAATATTGCTCGCAACAGCAGACTATGCTTGAATAGAGCACAGTACACAGACATACTTATAATGACGTAGTCCAGAATCTTCAAGCTACATTCCCGTTGAGGATAATGCCATACAGAGAATGCAGGATTACAGAATCACCCCTTACGTTTCTGTTCACCCAACTTTATTATGCCAATTCAATTTTGTCAAAATGTGGCACTTTCTGAGGTACCACCAAGGTTTGAAAATCATTATTTGAGCTAGAAAAGTATTTGCTGGTATCAAAGGTGGCTTTATATAAAATTCAATGGGCAACTATATGATTAATTACACGTGGATTAATTTAAGCATGCCAGCTGTGGCTCAGTTGGTCACTTGCATCTGAGCTAGAAGATTGTGGGTTCAAGTAGTCCAGGATTTAAGTACAGAAGGAGTGCGGCACTTTGAAGGTGTGGCTTTTGGATGAAATGTTAAACCAGATAGGCAGATATAGAAAATCCCACTGCACTATTCTAAAGAAGACATATCTTCAAGTTATTCTGGTCAATATTTATCCCTCAATCAACATCACAAAAACAAGTTACTTGGTCATTATCACATTGCTGTTCAGGGGATCTGGCTGTGTGCACATTTGCTTCATATTTCCTACATTGTAACAGTGACTGCACTCTCAAAATGTACTTCATTGTCTGTAAAATGCTTTAAGACAAGATGTGATTCTGGAATTTTCTATAAAAAAAGTATTTTTTTTTAATTATAACCTGCACTTCCAGAAAAGCCAGATTTGTGCTAACTTGCCACTTTTCTCTTAGTCCCTTCAGCCTCAGTGGTGCCCTCTTATTTAGGCCGTGACCCTTCACTTGGATTTCCCAAGGAAAATATTTCACCAGTCGCATTTGAGAAATGTGTTAATATTTGTTCATCCCAGGAATGACTGTAACTATCATGGTTCTCGGAAATAACTTTATGGACTGTTATTGCTCTAGCAAAAGTTAATTAATGAAGAGGTGTTTTTGTTGGTATGTGGAGTGGCCTACAATGATAGGTTGTTAAAGTAATATGATTTATACAAAGAAATTATCAAAAAGGCTCAAAGAAGATAAGACATTTACCAAGTTTATGCCTTCCGGAACTTTTCTTGAAGTCTAGCCAAATATAAGTAACTTATTGGAAAACTGGGTATTTTCACAGAATGGTTGGTGCTACACTGTCTGTTTTATTTTCTACTTAATATTATAATTCAAACGCTTAATAAAGTAATTATCATCACCCTAATGATCTATCATCTAAAGTTATTATACTGCAGAGCTAAAACTGCAAATAGCACACATTAACAGGACCTACTGTGGGAAAGGTTGGGGAGCTTAAGGCAGCCGTACTGCTTGGTACTTGATCAATGTGTTTTAGTTTAAACTTATTAGGTCATTTGAGAGCCTGCAAGGATTTTGTTGCCAAAAGGTCTGCTGGAGTCTCTACTTATTGCAGAATTTCAACTCACGTATTTCATCCTGTCCACATTTAACTTGGAAGCAGTCTTATAAGATGAAATTGCCTCTGAGTTATCAGTTAACCACGTGAAGTGCTGTTTCCACAAAATAAATCCCATATCGCAGTCACATACGACACAATGGTTGTTTACTAAATGTAGCTGCTCAAAATTGCTTGTGCCAGCACAGAACCAATAAACCAGCCAAGAGAAGGGATTGTTTTCTCGAATTTGACATACCTTTAACTTGAGGAGCTCTGATCGGTTTCCCAGTTATTTGGAATTACGTTTTTTCTCTGTAATGGTTCAGTAAATGCCTTACATCAGTCAGGGGCACCAGATCCCAGTCTCCAAATTGTAGGTTACTGTGCAGCATTTCTCTTTTGCTCCCTGAAGTTCACCAGTGCTATCAGACTGAGAGCAAGTACAACAGTGTGCCTGAGAAAGCATAAATAGGCAGTTGTTTCACCTGGAGTTTGGTCAGTGGTCGGAGATCCATATAGTAAAGCAGACAGGACTTTGTCCACAAACTGGAGTTTGTAATTTCAAAGGAAAAAACGGTTACATCAGTCAATGACAGTGATTGTTGACCTTAATCCTCATCTACAATTGTTCTTTGACTGTTAGCAGATGCAGAAACCTACAAAGACAGCATTCATGGCAGTCGAAGCCTCAGGCGGAGCCAAACAGAAGTGTTTGCAAAGGAAAATTGCAGAGTGTCAGAACCTAGCATCTCTCCAAAATGCCATGCCTTAACTGATTTCAGAACAATGTCTTACATCCATTGGTGTGTGCTGTGTGTTCCCAGCAAACTAACCTACAGATTATTGTGGAAAGAAAAAAAATGTAATTTATGTACTCAGGGTGTCTCAAAAATAATTTACCGTTGAAGAATTACCTTTGAAGAGCAGTCACTGTTATTAGTTTAGCAAAAACAACAGCAAATTTGCTCACAGCAAGATGCCATAAGCAGCAAACAAATGGATCCCTGAATTACACATTTATTCTGGTGGATGAGGGAAGGACGTTCTGCAGTCCAATAGATTTATTCCCTCCTCTTCTTCAAATAGGAAAGGATGGGATTTTTTACAACTAACTAGAAAGCCATTTCCTAGCTATCACTATGTCTATTATTACAAATAAATTTGGTTCCTCCACCAAAAGTCTGGTGAGACTGGGGAGGAATGGCCATAAGCTAAACTGGATACCAGAGAGATCTTGTGATGCATGGGGAGCATGCATGACCTCTGCCTCACTGAAGGTCAGGACACTGTCACTGGCTCTCAACCGTGTTTGATTGCAGGAACAGTGGTACTGGCGCCTAAATTGGGAATTCAAGCCTGGTCTATGACATGAATCTGCAAAGGGGTAACAGTATATTGATATCGGTGGAGCACTTAACTGGGTGGGGATGGAGATGGAGTGGGAGGGTGAGGCACAAGGGACATGTAAGTAAAACTGTTTCTTTTCCCAGGGGCAGGATATAACCAGCAACAGGAGCTGAACATTGCAGTCTATATAGTAGCTGGGCATTTGAGGTACAACATGGATATTTCAATGATGGGACCTCTCACTGAATATGCATACTGAGCTAATGTTAAAGCCGGTGGTTTTTAGTGGACATAATCCAAATGAGGTTGCTGGGATTGGTAGGGACATTGCGTTTCATTTCTAATAGACATACAAAAACATTTAAAGGTGAGGTTTTTGGAAATCGCATTGAAGCACAGATGGTAGACTGTGATACAGCTTTCAGAAGAGACTCCTACTTTTCCTTTGTGAAAATATTCCAGCAGGATCACAATGTCCCTTAATTCCACTGATTACCTTCAAACTGGCTGTAAACAAGTCACTGTGATTCCATGAATAGGAGGATTCCTGCAGAATCAGACAACAGACAAGAGATCCTTCGCTCAAATAGGAAAACAGATTTTATCTAGAGTTAGATTAAATGATACTGTCTGGGCATTTTACGTTAACTAAATACTCACAAACATTGTGCAGGACAATGCAATGAATAACATAGACTCTGCTTTGTGTAGATCAGAAAAATAAACTTAAGATTATAAAACAAAGCAGGAGATGGAATCCATCCCAAGTCATCAGATCTTTAAATGATTGACCACCTGAGCAAAGAACGCTTGCGCTTTCTTTCTAGAAATGAGCCACTGCAACCTGTATTAGTTATACATTTTAAAAAGTAATTGGTTCAGAAATTTCAATGCACCCATTTTTGGGAGCAAAGTGAAGCAGAGACCAAACCTTTCATCTGAATCTGTAGGTGTGATACACACCCAATATCAGGTCTGATGTCTCATTACATAGAAACATAGAAACAAAGAAGATAGGAGCAGGAGGAAGCTATTTGGCCCTATTCTGCCATTCATTACGATCATGGCTGATCAAACAATTCAGTAGCCTAATCCTCCTTTTTCACCATAACCTTTGGTCCCATTCATCACAAGCGCGATATCTAGCCACCTCTTAAACACATTCAATGTTTTGGCATCAACTACTTCCTGTGGTAATGAATTCCACTGACTCACCACCCTTTAGGTGAAGATATGTCTCCGCACCTTCATCCTAAATGGCCTACCCCAAATCCTTAGACTGTGACCCCTGGTTCTGGACTCCCCCACCATCAGGAACATCTTCCCTGTCTAGTCCTGTTAGAATTTTATAAGTCTCTGTGAGATTCCCCTCTCATTCCTCTGAACTCCAGTGAAAACAATTCTAACCTAGTCAATTTCTCCTCATACATCAGTCCCGTCATCCCCAGAATCAGCCTGGTAAACCTTCGCTGCACTCCCTCGAGAGCAAGAACATCCTTTCTCAGAAAAGGAGACCAAAACTGCATACAATATTCTAGGTGTGGCCTCATCAAGGCCCTGTATAATTGCAACAACACATCCCTGCTCCTGTACTCGAAATCTCTCGCAATGAAGGCCAACATACCATTTGCTTCCTTTGCTGTCTGCTGCATCTGCATGCTTACATTCAGTGACTGGTGCACAAGGACACCCAGGTCCCAGTGCACACTTGCCTCTCCCAATTTACAGCCATTCAGGTTGTATCTGCCTTTTTATTTTTCCCTCCAAAGTGAATAACCTCACAATTACCCAACATATTACATAATTCAGCCACTGAGTACACGGCCATCTCACTAGTGAGCTAAGGCATCTCAGTGGAATAGCAGCCCATTGATAGATAGTTTATGTTGATGGGGCAGGGTAAGAGTGATTGGGTCATTCTGAACAGGTGCTGGGAGCAGCTTGCAAGAGAAAAGGCCAGAATCTGGATGGACAGAGTATGTCCAGAATGTGGGGTCCTTTATTATGCTGGCTGCTTTGCTGACACAGCAGGAAGTGTACACAGAGTTAATGGATGGGAGGTTGGTTTGCATGATGGATTGGGCTACATTCCTGACATTTTGTAGCTCCTTGCGGTCCTGGGCAGAGCAGAAGCCATACCAAGCTGCGATACAATCAGAAATAAAGCTTTCTATGGTGCCTCTACGATGAGAGTCGTAGCTGACTTACCAAATTGGCTTTCTTAATTATAGTGTCAGCATGGGGGGACAAGGACAGGTTGTTGGTGATCTGGACACCTAAAAACTTGAAGCTTTGCCCCCGTTGATGTAGACAGGGGCACGTTCACTCTTACGCTTCCTGAAGTAGATATATTTATATATATATATGGCCTGGATGAGGGGGAACCAGAATCCCACCCAGACTGTATTCCAGTAACCCCTCATATTTACCCTGCTAACCCCCCTAACACAACAATTAATTTAGCATGGCTGAAAAAGTACAAGCAAGCCAATCATCTGAAAGAGGATCACAACACCAGGGAACCGGGTTTAAATCCAGGTCACTGTCGATTGGGATTTGCATATTCTCCCTGTGTCTGTGTGGGTTTCCTCCAAGTGCTCTGGTTTCGTCCCAGTCCAAAGATGTGCGGGTTAGGTTGATTGGCCATGCTTGTACTTTTTCAGCAAGATCTCTTTTTCATTATACACAAAATATTTCAGGTACTGCCTTGTACTGGAACTGATAATTTGATCTAATTCGCTCCAATCCTCCAAATCATGAACAATCTCGAAGAGGCCGGTTGATGGTGAGGAGTTTAAGTAAATAGTAAATGTAACTTGTCCAAAGTGCCTTGATCTTTGTTGAGGCAATCATGCGTAACAAAATTACTGTGGCCATCATTGTTCTGTTGCACTACAACACCTAAAAATAGTTACAATACTGTGGGAGTGGCAGGCACAAATCCAGTATAGTCACAGCTTTAAGACTGAACTACATGCTGGTTGACAGTAAAATGTTTTTTAAGAGGTCAGTACCCCTCGTAGCTGGCAGCGTATTCATATATTTTCACAAGCGGCAAAGTTACTACTTATAGAAAGAGCAATAAAGCCTTGTAATCAGAATGTTATTCGTATTGCTCCATGATATGAAGGAATGCTAGTTTTTAAGAACAAGTTTTCCCAGGTGCCAGTAGCTGAATTTTCACCAAATAAACATGACAGGGAAATAGTGATTATTAACACTCAAGCTAAATGACAAAGTAGCAAAGTAGACTTCCTGTGTCACTATTACAAACTACTCTTCCCATTGGCCTTATTTGCAAAGGAGAAAAAATTCCCATCATCAATGTTGTTATCTCTGTCCCAACGATATATTCTGTAAAGACTGCTTTCACTTTCAAAAGATTTTTATTTGATTGATTTATTATTGCCACATGTATTAACGTACAGTGAAAAGTATTGTTTCTTGCACAGTATACAGACAGAACATGTCGTTCATAGAGCAGGAAATGGGAGAGTGCAAAATGTAGTGTTACAGTCATAGCTAGGGTGTAGAGAAAGATCAACGTAATGCAAGGTAAGTCCATTCAAAAGCCTGATGGCAGCAGTGAAGAAGTTGTTCTTGAGTCGGTTGGTACATGACCTCAGACTTCTGTATCTTTTTCCCGAAGGAAGAAGGTGGAAGAGAGAATGCCCAGAGTGCGTGCGGTCCTTAATTATGCTGGCTACTTTGCCAAGGCAATGGGAAGTATAGACAGAGCCAATAGATGGAAGGCTGGTTTGCGTGATGGATTGGGCTATATTCACGACTTTTTATAGTCCTTTGCGGTTTTGGGCAGAGCAGGATACCAAGCTGTGATACAACCTAGATTTCTATGATCTTACATTGCCTTCACAGCCATAATGGATATTGGACTTCATCATGTTCAAAAACTGTTTGTTCGGCAAAATATTATATAAAATAATGGGAATATAACTTTCAATTTCAGCTGGAGTGAAAAACTAATCACCACCAATTTTTCTTTCCAATGAGATTAAACAGAATGACGGTTGATCAAACAACATTAATATTACACCCCTGCCAAAGGTGAAAACCAACCTCAATACTTTTCTTGGAATGAATTACATTCGTCTATCTCAACTCTTTTCATATAACGTATTCTCTAAGAGTTAATTTTGACCTGTTTGGAATTTTTTGTAAAAAGTCTGACAACACCAGGTTTAAGGTGTTGTCCCTTCGTCAGGTGATGACAAAGGGACAAACCCCAAAAGCTTGAGTGTTTACTATCAAATAAATCAGTTGGACTTAAACCTGGTGTTGCCAGACTTTTTACTGTGTTCACCCCAGTCCAATGCCAGCATATCCACATCATGGAATTTTTAGAGCACTGTAAACTCAAGAAAGTTGTGTTTGGTTTTTCAAGTAGTCTCTACCTCAAGATAAGAAATAGTGGCAGGAACCCAAAGAAAAATTGAAAATCCAAGTTACTTGCACACACATCCAATAGGTATGTTTTCCAGGGTTTGATAATTTTCAAAGTTGAGTAGGAATTCTATCACTTTCTCACCTGTCTTAAAACCACAATGAGATGGCATTCACCTGAGCTCACCTTTCTTTTTCCTCCTTTGGAAAGTGCCTTAAAATTAATCTCTTTGACTAAATTTATGGACAAACAACACCATCAACAACCATCACACCCCCACCCCTCCCCCCAAATATCTTATCGTCTTATCCTTTGGCTCAGCATTCATTTTTATCTGTTTACGCCTATTGGAAAATATTTATATGTAAATGCATTATACTAATCCAAATTATTGTTTTGGTGGTGTCCATTATTAAGTATAACCACCAATTTTCCTGATCTCCAAACTTGCCCCTGATCTCCAAACTTGCCTTCAGTTTAACTCTCATCTAAGGGACAGCAGCTCCAACAATGCAGCACTCCTTCCTGATGTGTTCAGCAGTTAATGTTTTGTTCACTGAATCTGTACAAATCAGAGAGTTGCAGCTCTTTCTGTATCAGATGTAAAAAGCACATAGAACAAAACTTGAAAGAGCAATTCAATTAGTCCTAATCCCTTGCTCTTTCCCCGTGCCCCTGCATTTTCTTCCCCCAAATATATAACAAATATCTTTTTTGAAGTTACAATTGAACCTGCTTCCAGCATGCTTTCAGACAGTGAATTTGAGATCAGAACAACTCATTGCAACAAATAAGTTCTCCTCATCTCCCTTCTGATTCTTTCGCTAATTATCATCTCCTGACACTTTTGGTTATCGCCCACTCCTGCCAGTGGAAACACTTTCTCCCTTTCTATCAAAATCCTTTATAATTTTTGAAATCTAATCATAACTAATCAAAATATAACTAACTAACTTGGGCTGACAAGTAACAAGTAACATTTGCACCACACAAATGCCAGGCAATGGCCATCTCGATCAGGAGGGAATCTAACTTTTCTAGCTTAATCAACCATTTCAATTATTGTATTAAATAATTCAAATCAAGTTTGCCAGGCATAATTTCCCTTTAACAAATCCATGTTGGCTTCACTTATTACCCCAATTCTATTCAATGACAATGAATGTTATTCTGGTTTGTAATATGTAAACATTTCCTCTGCACCGGCAATTGGCTGATAGTTCCCAAATTTATTCCACTCCAAAGGGATATAACCTTCCCAAACTTCCAGTCCTCTCCTCGCAATATAACTAATTAATTTAAGAGTGTTTAAACTGAAGTCTGTGAACTTCACCAAATGATGTGGTTGCGTCAGAATTTATTGAGACAAAAATGCAGTAAATATTTGGATTAAATAGTACATTTTGATTTGTCAACCCTCCAGTCCTCTCCTCCTGGCACCCTTCCCTCTTTCAGCAACTGGAATCCTTTTCAATTTTGGGCACTGCCAACTTTTTAGCTACCTCTTCCTTAACAATTGTTAACCTATCCAATTACTTTGTGCCCTTCTCCTTTACCGTGATGCTGGCAGTGTCCTCTTCTTTTGTGAAGTCTTTATAATCACATGCAAAGTCTTTATAAGTGATTACTTGAATGACTGTAAATTGACAGAGGTGGATGCTAAGCGAGACCTTGGTTTCTTTGTGCATCAGTGGCTGAAATTAAGCGTGTAGGTGCCGCAGGCAGTAAAGAAGGCAAATGGTATGTTGACCTTCATAGCAAGAGGATTTGAGTACAGGAATAAGGATGTTTTGCTGCAATTGTACAGGACGTTGGTGAGGCCAAACCTGGAGTATTGTGTGCAGTTTTGATGTCCTTATCTGAGGAAGGCTGTCCTTGCTATAGAGGGAGTACAGCAAAGCTTTACTAGCCTGATTCCTGGGATGACAGGCCTGTCATACGAGCAGAGACTAAATTGGTTAGGATTATATTCATTGGAGTTTAGAAGAGTGAGAGGGGATCTCATATAAACTTATAAAATTCTAACAGCATTAAACAGGGTACATTCAGAAAGAATGTTCCTGTTTATGGGGAGTCCAGAATTAGGAGCCATAGTTTGAGGATAAGTGGTAAACCTTTTAGAGGAGAAATTTCTTCACCCAGAGGCTGGTGAATGTGTGAAATATGCAGGAAGTAGTTGAAGCCAAAACGTTGCCCGATTTCAAGAAAGGATTAGATAAAGCTCTTGGGGCTAAAGGAATCAAGGGATAGAGGAGGAAGGGGGAATCAGGATATTGAATTTGATGATCATCCATGATCATAATGAATGGCAGAGCAGGCTCGAAGGGCCGAATGGCCTATTCCTGCTTGTTTCATACTTTAGCCATGTCTTCTGCCTCCAAAAAAATTAATTCAGTCCTTAATCTGTCCCTTCCTTTGGCTATCCTTTTACTGTTTTGATGTTATAAAAGACACAAGAGTTCTCTTTATGCTACTTGCTAATCTTTTCTCACACACTCATCTTGGTTTAACTACAACAGAAGGGCTCATTCAAACTACAATACAACCAGGTAACAAAGTCAAAGTTAGAATCCATTAGTCAATCCAATAATACTATATATAGATAGATTGTGCCTTTGAATTACTACATTTCTTCTTTTTTAATCATAAATTATCCTTTATTAATCCATGTGCATTCTTGAAGCATAAAGTTTTTTTGTAAATTGAAATATATATAAAATGCAGCTATATTTTTTGGAAGTTAAATGCTTAATCATTAAAAAAATGGCAGTCTCAAGGACAGATCAGATAATCTACAGTGCAGAGGGAGGCCATGTGGCCCATTGAGCCTGCACCAACAATTCCACCCAGATCCTACACCCGTAAGCCCACAGATTTACCCTCCTAATCCCCCTGACATTAAGCGGCAATTCAGCATGGCCAATCAACCTAACCAGCATATCTTTGGATTGTGGAAGGAAACTGGAGCACGCAGAGGAAACATGGGGAGAACATGCAAATTCCACGCAGACAGTGATCTGAGGCCAGAATTGAACCCAGGTCCCTGGCGCTGTGATACAGCAATGCTAGCCACTGTGCCACCCTGTTGCCCATGTATTAATGTCCTGTAGCTCAACATGAGCAACCTTTGAGGTTCTACTATAAATGGTAATACAGAGGGTCAAATCCATCTGGTTCTCACAGTGTAACTTCATTCCTTGGACTAAGTCTAAAGTGAAATAAAATATATCAAGCTGCATTCCACGGTTTACTTGGAGTGGAGGTGGAGGTGTAAGATATGAAAGTGAAAATGGATGCTCAATTGTTATAAGAACAACTAGATTGGGAAACTGGGCAGAAGCTTCAGATATTGTAACCTGAATTAATGGGACAAAATGACTACTGTTCCTTTTTGGTCAGCTCCAGGTAAAAGCCAGTGCAAATCGATCCTACTTAGTTTGAAAATTAGTGCAATGTAGAGGTAGAATATGTGTTCCCTGTCAATGGCATTTGAGTAAGATTTACTAAACCAAGGGCGGAATTCTCCCATGCCCCTGCTAGAGGGTTCAAAGGTGAGTCCTTAAGGGGAGAGATGAGTGGGAGACTCATTGGTCTTATGTTAGCGTGAATTTCCCGGGGGATCTCCCACTGGTGCCCACCATAGTTGATCAGGAAACCTGCTGGAGGTCAGCGTAAAACTGATTTACATCCCACTAATGAGATAAAGGCCTGACCAGAGTCTTCCACCCATGCCTGATCCACCATAATACTGGCAGGAAAACATGTCCATGCAAAGCATGCCTGATACAACACAGCATGCAGATGTTGGGATTCACCTGAACAATGCCTGGGGCTACCTCTAGAATTTGGGAAGGAGATCGTCGGCAACCCTGAACCCCAGAACATTACAGCAGTGGGTAAGAGGAACGTCTACAGATAGATTCAGATTCCGTGTCCTGGGGCGGCTCATTGTTCAGTCTCAAAATGTTCCTGGCAATTCAGCTGCTTTTTCAAGAAGTCCGCCTTCTTTCTTCATAATGGCTCAGTGATGTTGGGCACATTTTCAATAAGGTGCTCAGATACAACGTGCCGTCAGCTCTGCGCTGCTGCAGAATACAATGCAAAACCCCTGGTTACATAATTAATGGGGTAAGGGTCAGAAGATTTGGTATGTTTTCCCACTGGCCTCCGCAACAGGAAATATTTCACATTCCCGCCCCACCACAGGACATAGTCTCAGGATGAGAAAATTCCATTCCTTTTGCAGTGCACAAGATCCAATATGGAAGTGCCCTTTGTATCAATGTCATCTGAAATGTCCTAGCAGGCTATTGAGTTCAAGGGCAATTAGGGTTGGGCAATAGGTGCTGGCCCAGCCAGTGATGCCCTTATCTGATGAATTAATAATAAAAAAGGTTAGTCCACTACTGTATTTCTTTAGTATTTAGAATAAAAGCTGAATGCCTAAATTATTTTTGTACTTCTATACTCATGTGAATAAAAGGGAAATACACAGGCACAGTGCTGAAAAGAGCGGAAGGTTGTAGGGCAAAAGGGTAAATGTGTATGCTTTTCAAAGCTCTGAGAACTGACAGTAGCTTAACACCCATATTGTATGTAACATATGTACTAGAGGTTTGTAATAAGGGGATTCCACTGTACATTTCAGTAAGTGGGTATTAAATAATAGATACCAATATATCCGTCTCAGTAGGAGAAGGATATATATGAGCTTGTACAAAGTTGATCATTGCCCATGAGGATACTATCATGTTAAACCTGTCACTTATTAAGTCATAAAAGAAAATGCATGCTATTTCAAACAGAAATGCTTATCTTGCTTGCTGGGAACACTGTACAAATGCTGATTAAAATGTCCACAGACTGTTTTGGATCTAGGTAGGTTCGTACGGTGCTGTTTATTTGTTGAATGGCGAAGACAAGTACATAGATAAATCATTAACATAGTTCAAAAATATTGTTTAAATGAATAGAAGTCATCGTGTAATTCTTTTGCTGAGGTTTCAAAAGGTGCATAAACTGTAAGAAATGAAAATAATACACTGTTTGTCAAACATTCAAGTTTTTTATCTATAGATGAATGCAAGATGACCTCCACTCAGTCCCCACCGAAGCCCATAGTTTATCACGCTGAACACATCAAAAGAGAAAAATCTCTAGACAACAAACATAAGGATGGTTAAGTGGATTCTGTAGATTTTCTTAGTCAAACAGATAGGGTGGTGTGAGTCATCAAAAATGTTGCAATTCTGCAAATGCAAAGGAGGAAATCCTTTACAGCAAAAACAGATTTTCAGCAAGTTGTGGAAATTCCCAGGCTGAAAAGTGAATGGCAGTTCTCCTTGCAGAGGCTTGGAGTCTTTCTTCATTTATCTGTTCACTCCCCCTTTAAGTTATTTTTCAAGCAATTAGCTTTAACTAGCAATGGCTGCTTTCCTCACCTGCACTTTGTGACATTTCATTTTCTCCCAATCTCTGCAGATATAGAATTCTCATCCCTTTTTGCCTGGCCTCGCTCCTCTCTCTCAATCTCTCAGCCCTCATTCAGAATTACAACTCCTCCCTACTCTTCCGCTAAACATAGCCTCCCTCTGCACCTTCATTGATAGCCATGTCTTCAGCTGCCTAAACTCCAAAACAGCTCAATTTTATATTACAGCCTGATGAAAGTTAGTGTCCCAACAAATTTCAGAGGAACATTATCAAACACTGAGGCATACAGAGAGATAATTGGGCACTGTGAGTCAAGTGTTAAGGGGTGCTTTAAAGGAGGAAGCAGAGTTAGTCGTTTATAGGTTGAGTGAGCAAAAAATAAAGCATAATGCAGGAAAGAATGAACTTGTCCACTTTCACAGAAGTGGAAAGCGGCATGTTATTTAAATGGAGAAGGATAAGAGACTTCTGTGGTGCAGAGGGATTTGGGTGCTGACGTGCTACATTAATCACATGATATTAGCATGCAGGGACTGCAAGTGTTTTTGAAAATATTGAAAGTTTATTGTAAGGGGTTTGCTGCAGCTGTACAGGGCTTTAAGGAGACCACATTGGAGTTGCGTGTACAGTTTTGGTCTCCTTACTAAAGAAAGGCTAAAATTGTATTAGAAGCAGTTCAGAGAACATTCAGTCAACCTACTCCTGGGATGAAAGGGTTATCTTAAGAGGAAAAGTTGAACAGGTTGGAGCTATACCCATTGGAGTTTAGAGGATTGAGAGGTGACCTTATTGAAACAAATAAGAAGGGACTTGACAGGGTGGATGTTGGAAGTATGTTTCCACTTATGGGCCAGATTAGAACTAAGGGACAGAGATTAAAAATAGGGGGTCTCCTGTTTTGGACAGAGATAGGGGATTTTTTTTTCTCTCAGAGGGTTGTTATCCTGTGCAATTTTCTTCCCAGAAGGCAGTGGAGGCTGTTCAAGGGTGAGTTAGATCTTTGATTGACAAGGATCATGAGTAGCAGACAGGAAAATGGAGTGGAGGCCACATTCAGATTAGCCGTGATCTTATCAAATGGTGGAATAGGCTTAAGGGATCGAATGGCCTCCTCTTGCTCTTAAATTATATGTTGTTAAGTATTAGCTAGACACCAAGGAGAACTCCTCTGTTCTTCTTTGAAGCACTACCGTGGGATGTCTTACATCCACCTGAGAGAGCAGACAGAGTTTTAACATCTTAAATGAGAGGCGGCATCTCTAACGGTGCAACAGTAGCTCAGTTCCGCACTGGAGTGACAGCCTGGATTATGCATCCAGAGAAATCTACAAAGAAGTAAACAGCTCTGAGGAAAGATTTTCACTGGGTGAGACGCAGAAGATGGAACATTCCCAAGTTTCACTTTGAGTGAGAAAACCAGTGCGATTCACACCAGCATTTCCAGCGCAATTCAGATTGTTGACCTTCCTGTTAGACATATTTTGGGAGACGGATGAGTTTTGAACCAGTTCTGAGAGGGGTAGGATCTAAACATACAAACAAGCCCAGATTCACAAAGGTCGAGAATTGTTTTTAAAGGGCATCTCAATCTCAAAGTGAAATTGAAATTCCCTCCTTTTCCCCCATCTCTCATCGAAGATATGTTTCCCTAAACCCCTCCCCAACACAGTGTGCTGGCAGTGGGGCTTTTGGGCCCTTCTAGTGGGTCCCCCATAATGCTCCCCTTTCATGCGTTCCCTTTATGACCCCTCTTAGGGCCCACGCCCTTGACACTTCCCCTGGAACCCTGGCACTACCTACTAGCAGTGCTCTCCTGGCAGTGCCCATCTGGCAGTGACACCCTGGCAGTGCCAGTGTGCAAGTTGGCATTTCCAGGTTGGCACTGCCAGGGTGTCAGGTGGTGTTGCTAGCTTTGCACTGCCAGATGAGCACTGTCCAGCCATGTCCCTGACCACAATCACTTAGGGGTTTCAATGGCCACCGACCACTCCCACCCATCCCGATATGGCCATCACACCTGAGACAAAATTTTCTGTCCAGCCCGTCACAGGAATCGTAGCGAGCGGGAGTGGACCTTGCAAAAATCAGGTGGGAATTTCCAGCCTTGAGGTAAGCGCAGCTGGAAAATCCCATCCCTGGTCTCCATTTACAGAGAACTCTTGCCAGGTTCTGCTGCGCCCAAGGGTCAGGAAATCCCAGGAGTGGGGACAATCCGGCTTGAATCCAACTAAGCGTATTTATGTTGTTATTTAAATACGCAAATAGGATTCCCGCCCTCACTAGGCAGGAACCAGATTACATCAGGGCATGATGACTGGGAGAATCCCAAGGGGAGAACTGCGCCAGCGTTAAATACACTAGGCCCCTCCCCTGTGATTCTCCAACCCCATGCCACCCTAATGTGATCTGCAACACAGTCAGAAAATCGCCCTTAGAGGGACTTTTACACCAGCAGGCTACCCCATTGATATTGTCCCCGCTCTCCGGAAATAATGTAACGGGGTTCCTACCAAGAGAGGTCAGGAACTCTATTACCATAGATTTAAATATCGTTAGTGAGCTTCCCTATTGTATTATCCTTCTCATATTAACCCCCTTATATTAGGACCCCCCCATACTTCTGCCCCTCCACACCCCCACCCCCATCAGCTGTGGGTCCCACCTCTCCCATTACTTTTTTCAAAGTGCTTGAAAACTTGGCTGGAAAAGTGGGCTCTCTGCTCTTCCTGCCCAAGACAGCACCTGAGATGTCAGGAGTTAAAATAGGAATTGACAGAGATGACTGGAAATTCTGCTGGTGAAAACACTACTGCGACTCAGAAGCCTTGAGATGAGGGCCACCTCTGTCCCCGAAAGGCTCAGTTGTTATCCAAGTACTACCAGCAACCCAGGCCATCTGGTTTCACCTCAGAGCAGAACGGAGATGGATTTCAGAACAGCACAAAAAAGAGGCTTCAGAGATAAGCAAGTTGTTATAAACAAATGAAGCCCTCGCTGAAATATAGGGCGGGATTTTATGGCCTCGCTCGTCCCAAAACCATAAAATCGCACCTGAGGTCATTGGATGTTCCCATTGTCCACTCCTCGCCTGCTCCGATTCCCGTGGAAGGCGGGACAGTAAAATTCCGGTGATATACATTTACCAAATTTTGAATTGTATGTTAGGCAGGGGCTAACCGGAGATAAATACTAACTTAGTGGGAGAGAGGGAAAAATTGAACAAGGCAACAATGCAGGTTTCAGTTCAGCACTTCATAGAATATTTAATGGTTAATTTGTTTTTTGACTGTGCTTGCAGTATACATGTCTACCAGCTGTTATTAAGACAATACTCTAGGGAACAATCCAATACTATATGTGAATCATTTTATCTTGGTTAACTCCAGGAATACAGGAAGAGGAGTCGGCCATTCATCCCCTTGACCCTGTAACATAATTCAACAGTTGATCTGTATCCTAACTCCACTTATCTACTTCTTTCAGCAAGAACCTAAAAAGTTTAGATGTAAGATTATTAATTGAGCTAACGGCCAGAATTCTCCAACCTCGCCCAAGGCTGCAATCCTCCAGTCTCACCAGCAGTGATGGCAGGGTGTACAACATTGGAGAACTCTGGCCCACATCTACTGTTTTTTGCTGGATAATGTTTTGTATTTCTACCATCCTTTGTGTCCCCTGACCCTGATTATTAGGTTATGACCTCTTGCCCTCAACATATCCACTAACAGAAAATAGTTTTCTCTGCTAATCCTATTAAGTAATTTCAAGTATCTCAATCAAATCACCACTTAACTGTTGGTACTCCAGAGAGTACAAACCTAGTTTATACAATCTCGCCTCAAAGCATAACTCTTTTGGAGTCCTGGTAATATTCTGATGAATCTGTGCTGTACTCCATCCAAGGCAGGTTTGCTGTACTTTGATTTGATTTATTATTGTCACGTATATTGGGATACAGTGAAAAGTATTGTTTTTTGCACGCTATACAGACAAAGCATACCATTCATAGAGAAGGAAAGGAGAGGGCACAGAATATAGTGATACAGTCAAAGGTAGGCTGTAGAGAAAGATCAACTTTTTTTATATTCACTCGTGCGACATGGGTGTCACTGGCTGAGCCAGCATTTATTGCCCATCTCTAGTTGCCCTAGTTCAGAGAGCAGTTGAGAGTCAACCACTTAATATGTGGTTGGTCCATTCACAAGTCTGATGACGGCAGGGTAAAAGCAGTTCTTGAGTCAGCTGAGACGTGATCTCAAACTTTTGTATCAGAATGATATACAATATAACAGAGCTTTGTATAACTGTAGCGAAACTTCCTTCCTTCATATCCAATCCCTCTAATTATGAAGGCTAACATTCTATTAGTCTTCTTGTTTTCCTTTATACCTGACCACTACATTTTCGTGATAAGTGTATATAAGCTATTAAATTTCTTTGAACCTTCACTTACCCTAAACTAGTTAACATTTAAGAATATATTTAGATCTACCTTTCTTTGGTCCAAAATAGATGAGTTTACATTTGCTGGATTGAAATCTATGGGCCACAACTTTTCCCTCAATGAAAGCAATTTTCACTTTCATTACCAGGCCAGTAAGCTTGCAGAGCAGATCAGTGAAAATGAAAAGCAACAAGCACGTTTTGTAATCCGAGTGTGATGCATATTCCTAGTCTACTGTTCAAAAGGTGAAAGCTTCCTTTCGATGTCCATAGTGAATTGTTGAATTTGTGCACAAATCTGTTATGTTAGAGAATGAACGGAGAACGCAGATGTTAAGAAAAGCCCAAAGTGGACTTGTGAGCATTTAAGACATCAAGCAAAACTAAAATTCTCCCAATGGAGATTATTTTACTTAATGGACCAACCCATTGTGATGTTCGGAAGCGAGGCTATCGTGAGAATCTCAGCTGTTGTTGACAAATGCACTCATAGGTTGAAGTGTAACAGGGACCTACACTAGCTTTTGGTAATCATGGGTGGAATTTTCCCAGAAAAATATTCCTGCCAGCTGCCTGACCTCTTCAGACAGCCAGCAGGAATCTGGTGCCTCGGTGAATGTGGTGCGTTCGAAAATCGACATTCCTGCCATGTATAAGTGTTCTTAGGGTTCACCCAAGCTATCCTACCAGCCCCAATCTTCCGTTGGGAAAAAGATGCAAAAGTCTGAAGTCACATACCAACCGAGTCAAGAACAGCTTCTTCCCTGCTGCTGTCAGACTTTTGAATGGACCAACCTCATACTAAGTTGAGCTTTCTCTACATCCTAGCGATGACTGTAACATTACATTCTGCACTCTCTTCTTTCCCTCTCTATGAATGGTATATTTTGTCTGTGTAACAATATATAATACTTTTCACACTATACTAATATATGTGACATAATAAATCAAATCAAATCAATTGGGTTCCTGCCCAGAGCAAGTGGCAACCTGATAATTATGCAAACCCGCTAATTTGAATGTCATTAGACGATTTGACAGGCCATTAGAATCCTACAGTGCAGAAGGAGACCATTCAGCCTAACAAGTCTGTACTGACCACAATCCCACCCAGGCCCCATCCTCAGAACCCCATGCACTTATCCTAACTAGTCCCCCTGACACTAAGGGGCAATTTCACAAGCCTCCTGCCATTCATCCGACCTGCCAGTAGGAACAGCACTGGGTGGGTTTTACATATTCTACCCAATAAGCAAGGGCAACGTGTGCTGGACCTCAAGTGTCCAGAGGAGCACCCCAACCACTCAGGAAAAAAGGGCTTGTGCCCCCCCCACCCACCACACAAATCATGGGTCACCCCACCCCACAGGAGGGTGACCCAACCTGAACCCCTCAGGTGCCTGTTTCCCCTCAGACCACCAAGACAGCCCAACTCCCCCATCAGACTTCCCCACCCAGCTTCCCTTCAGGCCAAACCACTTCCAAAAATAGAGTGAAACCACAGCCTGTCAATCAGCATTAGACTATGTCTGCATTGTGGTTGAGATCAATGGGGCACTTGAAGTATAGTCAACCATGAAGGGAAATAAAAATAAACACAGGCAGTTGGAGGTTGATAGAAGGTCCATTGAGCTGGCAGCTGAATCTCTCCAAGGTTGAACTTAAGAACATAAGAACATAAGAAATAGGAGCAGGAGTAGGCCATCCAGCCCTTCGAGCCTGCCCCGCCATTCAATAAGATCATGGCTGATCTGTCGCTGCTCAGTTCCACTTTCCCGCCCTCTCCCCATAACCCTTAATCCCCTCTCCTATCAAAAACCCATCAACCCGCGTCTTAAAAATATTTAGCGAGGCAGCCTCCACCACTTCAACGGGCAGAGAATTCCAGAGATTCACCACCCTTTGAGTGAAGAAGTTCCTCCTCAACTCCGTTCTAAACCGCCCCCCTTTTATCTTGAGGCTGTGCCCCCTAGTCCTATTGTCTTTTTTGAGCGGGAAGAGTCTTTCCACCTCTATCCTATCCATCCCATTCATCATCTTATACGTCTCAATGAGATCTCCTCTCATTCTTCTAAACTCTAACGAGTACAAGCCCAGTTTATTCAGCCTCTCCTCATAGCTCAACCCCCTCAACTCCGATTGATCAAATGCTTCAAGTGTAATGGAGAGGGTTTCACTGAGTTCTGCTTGCTGGGAAGCTTCAGCAACTTCAGATCAAAGCCGCGTGCATACACTGGGGCTAAGTACACAACTGGGCAGAATGGAACCCACAAAACCACCACCCCACCCCCACACCCCCCATCCCCACAGGTGACATTGACATCTCGGGTGGAATTCTACGAGATTAATTCTAAGGGCGGGATTTTATGGCCTCACTCAAGCAAGATGGGAAATTCCCACCCAAGGTCAACAGACATTTCTGTTGTCCGCTCCTCACCTGCTCTGATTCCGTGGGCTGCCAGATGGTAGAATTCCGGCATAAGTGGCCCAGCCAGTGTGAAAATGGGAGAGTTCCTGATCCCTTTTTTCAGGTGAATTTTCACACCCAATCTTACGCATTTAGTCACTGAAAAAATGGTCGAGACCATTAGACCATTTCTAGTTGCTGCAGGCAACTGGCTGGGAGTAATTCTCCAGCCAGCCTATAGAGGGAGTCACTGCACATGTGCAGGCCTCTGATTCTGCACATGCTCAAAAGCAACTAACAGCAGGGGTCTGACAGGCAGAGAGAGATAGTTGTCAGGTCCCTGCCACTGTAGAGAGCCTCAACCAGCTCTCCCCACCCTCCCGCAATCGTAGGGGTCCACAACCGATCGCGAGCCCCACAATGCATAGGAATCCAGCCCACAGCCCTCCCCACCTCCATGGCCAATCAGGCTTCCCCTCCCCCTGACCATATTGCAGCAGCACCCTCAACCTGATTCCATTGCAGAGACGCAGTGCGTCCCCTTCCCTCCTGATCAGGCCCCAATCAGGCCCTCACCTTCATGCCAGGTCCTATTTAGGCCCCACCCCCATGGCCCTGCCTTCTGTAGGAGCCACTCCCGAGCAATCCCCAGTGGGCAATTCCAATATGCCACTGGACATTTCCCAGGTGCCAGGGTGGCACTATCAGGCTGGCACTGCCATCGTGTCTGATACCCGCTGGTGGAGACCTGTATTGATTCTCATCGTTCTCGCACGTTCCACGGGTCGGAAGATCCCAGGAGCTGGGAGAATCTGGCATGGAATGAGCTATTCATATTTAAATGCCACTTTAAATATGCTAACCGGCCTGTTGCCCTTTCTGGCTGTGATCTGGTTTCCACTATTAGAAAGAGACTGGGATGATTGCAAACTGTCTGACGCCGGGTATGAAGCCCATTTGTTTAGACCCACGTGCTGTTTTCCAAGACGGGTGTGATCTGCGCATGTGCATTTGCAGCAGGGTAAAGATACATTTGGACGGCATTATACATGATTAAAAACCATCATTGCAAAAAAAATGATCGTGTCAGACAAATGAAGCAAGCGGGAAGCAGCCACTGTAAGTTGGAAAATGAGACAGAGAGCACAAACCAGTGAGCAGTGGGTGGGACTGTTTAGGTCGTTACCAGAAGCAAACAGCCAGTAGAAGGCCAATTAAAATTGAGTCATTAATGATTACTGTAGAAGAGCGAGAATGTGCAGTTAAAGGCACTGTTCCATACCACACCTTGCACTGATTTAACCATCACAAATCCTAATTTATAGTTAGGGGCATTTCGAGAAATATCATTCCATCATATCAAAGTAAAAAGAAATAGAGTTGTAACATCAAAAACCATTCCTGGAAAACGCTTGTCAACCACTAGTTTGTATGGAGCTTTTGACATTCAAGAAAATAACAATAAACAGCTAGGTCAGTTTTATTTCACCTGCACCATTTCAGTACAACAGCGCTGGTTCATTGCTGAAATTTGATTGTTAGTAGTTTAAAATTATATTGTTGCACATTAACAAAGCACTGAGCAAACTGTGTTTCCAGGTTTGTCCTCCAGAGACACACTTAACTATAAAATATATAATACACCATAATATTATGTTAGTCATGAAAACTACACTTTCTTTTTACTGGTGTACTGCTTAACAGTGGCAGATGGAAGTTAGGATTGGCTGTGGGAAGAAAACAGTGATATAATATGTACTCGGCCCAATCATCTTTTGCCAACAATTATTAAGCAAACAGTAGCTGAGATCAGCAAACTACATGTCATTAAATAATAAGCTGCTTCAGAAATCAGTGCTTTCTTTAAAAAAAAGTATAGATAGGAGAAGAGATTAAATATTAACATGAAAACCCCTCCACCCCTCATCAGCATATAGCTCTACTAGCTAGTGCTTCATTTCAGTAAGATGCTTGTTAAACATCATAGCTGATAGAGAGACACTCTCAATGTAAGTCTGGCAGAGTGGTCGTCACCCTTCAGAGAAGTTCACTGAAAAAGGGGGAATTGTTGGAGTTTTTGGTAACAATGCGTTTGTCGAAAGCTCTGATAGAAATGGACTTGCCAGATTACACTGCAGCCTTAGACCCTGCTTATACAACTCTGGAGTTTGAGAATATGCAAGTGTTAGCCATGGGTAATGGTGAGTTCCAAAGATTTTACTGTCAGCCTACAGGGGTTTAATACTGGTACTGAGATAGTATGTGATTCTCTAAAGAAGTTGTGTTTTCTGTCGGCCGCTGCTTAATCAGCAACTGTTGAAATTGGAATTAGAATCTTCAGAATTGTTGTAACAGAAGCTATTCTCATGTGCCTCATTGTCTGGATAGCTGGTTTCAAACTATGGCGATCTGCGCTACACGTATTAAAAGGCTGTTTGATATTTTCACAAGTATATCAAGCACAGTTTGGAAGTTAATTTGTTTTTGTCATTTCGAAGCTGAGAAAATCAAGAAACCAAATCGCAATATTTGTACATTTGTTCAAGTGCTAATCTTAAAGAAACTCCTGCGATAAATTGCCCACTGATGCATTTTAATTGACAACCAGAGGGTCGGGTTTTGTAAGGAACTTACTTACATCATCAGCTTTATTTTTAATCTCTGATATTATTCCTATCTTAAAGGTTAGATCTTTGACTCAGGCATGTATTTGAAAGTCATTTTGTTTTATTAAAAACAAGGTTGCTCCTATAAGGCTGCCTTTAAATACCATGGTTGATCAGAATCCTTAATGTGTTAAAATTACCCTGTTGCTTGATGGTTAACTTAGTATTTCCTCAGGAGAAAAGTAATCAGAATAGTTGGTGGTTGCACTTTTTGTCAAAACCCGCAAAGATAATTCAATGGTGACGCACAGATTCATTCTAGTCTCAAAACCTGCATACGAAATTCCATCCTCCATTTTGACCACCACTTCATTAAATAGAGACAAACAAACTTTGGTGAGGGTAATTTTTATAAACCATTTGGAATTATCCATGCTTTGGTGGATCTTATTATTACCCTGCTGAGTAATAATCGAGTCATTAAGAACTCCAATTGAAACATGCAGCAAAAAGCTAAGAAGGATTTTCTAGTAATGTAAGTCACAAAAAAGTGACTGTATATACAAATGTTTTTGTATGATCATCTCGCCTGGAGTCTCGCACATACTTATTGTTCCTACACAATGATTATAAGACAATTTGTTAAAAGCTGTCACATTCTTCATAAGTGACCACCTAATGTTTACTGATAAAAGTAATCAACTGTAGACTGTGTGCCATTGTCGGGCTATTTCTTTTGGTTGTACAATCTCATATGTTCCTTGCTTAAATTATTTTTTTAGATGATGACATTCAGATTCTTCTAATGATCTTAAAATAGAACAGTAATCAACTAAAAGATTGGCGTTTATGACCGATCAGTAACCTGCTGCAAACACTTTGCTTTGCACATTTAGAACATAAACTTGATCCAGGGCCTAAATCTAGGATAAATTTGATTTTGATTTGGCTTATTATCGTCACATGTATTAGCACATTGAAAAGTATTGTTTTTTGTGCGTTATACAGATAAACCATACTACTCATAGAGAAGGAAAGGAAAGAGTGCAGAATGTAGTGATACAGTCATTGCTAGGGTGTAGAGAAAGATCAACTTAATGCGAGGTAGGTCCATTCAAAAGTCTGATGGCAACAGAGAAGAAGCTGTTCTTCAGTTGGTTGCCATCTTATGAGGTTAAATTAACATTAGATTGTACTAACTATTAATTGTTTAAGTGTTTCTACATTATTGGTGTTAAATTACATTGTGTATTTCTCTATAATTTGGATATTAGAACGTAACCGAGGAGGCTTTAAAGTTCTCGTTGAGTACTGGATGCATTAGTTAAAATCTTTACACAAGGTAGTTCCGTCCAGCTAAAAGCTGTCGATAAGGCAAATAGCTTCACACAGCTGCACTTCTCTGATACAACAGAGTGACTTAAAGGTATGCATGGGTTCATTATTTGCAGTCATCTAACAAAATGTAAAATTCTTGATTTAGTTACAAGATAATAAATAGCTATGTAGGTTTGAATCCCAAGGTACTATATGTATAAATCTGTTTCTGTTATTTATCCATTCATAATGATGGCTAACACATGGAAAGGGATGGCCCTCAGTCTCAACTCACCTCTCTTGCTCTCTTACTAATTTCAGAGTAAGACTCTTTTTCAGATAGAAGTTAACAGGGATTGCACCCAGGTGTTGTCCATGAAACTATGGTAAAGCATACTACTATAGTAAGGAAATGGCCAGTGCCTAGTTTTGTGTTGGGTCCAAAGATGTACAGGTTAGATTGATTTGGCCATGCTAACTTGACCCTCGTGTTAGGGGATTAACAGAGTAAATATTAGGGGTTATGGGAATAGGGCTTGGGTGGGATTGTGGTTGGTGCAGACTCAGTGGGCTGAATGGCCTCCTTCTGCACTGAAGAGATTCTATGATTCTACACTAAATCTGTAAGACCCATTTTTTTAAGTGTACCAGGCAGCCTTCTAAAACTAGCAGCAGGCCTCTCTGAAACACATTATTCAGGGATCGAATGCCCATTAAAGAACCCCAGTGGAACATGTGTAATCTAACACCCCACTGCCAATCTTGTTTCCAGGATCCTGAGAAATTTGAATGTATTGATGCATGCCCATGATGTCTAAAGCACAACTGACTGCACGTGCATGATTTAGCAAGTGAAGGCAATTCAGGAAAATACTTTCCGACAGTCAGCCTGAAAACTTTATAAAAATAAAACCAGCCAGTTTTTCTTCACACAGATAGGTCAGTCCTGTAGACATTCATTCCTGCAGCAAGGAATCCCAGAATCCCTTTGAGTATATTCCAGAATGAGATCAATAGGTTTCTACATGTTAAAAATATCAAAGGATATGGAGATAGTGCAGAAAAATGGCGATGCCGCAGAAGATCAGCCATGATCACCGAATGGTGGAGCAGAATCAAAGGGCCAATTGGCCTTCAGCTGCTCTTGTTCCTTATGTTTTTAACATTAACTATCTTGAAGCATTTAGCAATGCTGGACGTCAATGTTGAACAGTATTGTTTAGGTGCGAATGATGGGATTTATATATTTCCTTCGTTTGCTTTGAGTTATAATTTGCCATCCCCCATGGGATACTATACTGGAATATCCACTATGAATGGAAATTTTACTGACTGGAAGAAGTTCCATATGCAGAACCTCTCTCACTTTTTGCTCCATCTATCTAGGCTATGGTGTTTTTAAGTTAGAAAGGGACAATTTAAGGCTTGCATGTTTCCACTTTGATACTGAATCACTTAAAACCATTCCACAGCTGCGCACATAAGATTATCACTTTACCCCAAATTTCAACGTGGTAGTGTCACGTTTCAAGATATCAGGTCCATTTTTCATCTAAAAATTTTAGGTGTAGAATAGAATCCCTACAGTGCTGATGAAGGCCGTTCGGCCCATTGAGCCTGCACCAACAACAATCCCACCCAGGCTCTATCCCCATAATCCCCTGTGTGTTTGTGTTGGATTTTGAAGCACAGTCACATGAGCAGCACAGTGATTATCAGTGCTGCCTCACAGCGCCAGGAACCCGAGTTCAATTCCAGCCTTCTGCACTGAAGAGATTCTCTGATTCTATACTAAATCTGTAAGAGCCATTTTTTTAAGTGTACCAGGCAGCCTTCTAAAACTATGTGAAGTTTGCATGTTCTCCCTGTGTCTGCTCCAGTTTCCACCCACAGTCCAAAGATGTGTGGGTGGATTTAGGTGGATTGGCCATGAAAAATTGTCTCTTAGTGTCATGGAGATCAGCAGAGTAAATTCATGGGGTTATGGGGATAGGGCCTGGGTGGAATTATTGTAGGTGCAGACCTGATGGGCTGAATGGCCTTTTTCTGCACAGTAAGGATTCTATGATTCACACAGGTTCGAAAAGGAGGAGTATATATAGGATGCAGGAATAAACAATGGGGAAATGTGCTGATCAAAGTAAGGGAATTTGATCAAAATTGCTACCTTGTATATTCTCACTCCATTATCAAATAAGGCGGTTTAAAGATTTGCATCATGCCTCATTGCATCATACCAAGTATTCAATGGGTCTGCTGGGATACACCTTTGCTGCTCCCACTCATCCTGAGTAACCATATCAATGGGTAGGATTTTACCAGTGCCTTGATGATGGGCTATGAGGTGGGGAGGGGTTGTAAAATGGTGACAGTAAGGCTGGAGCGGTGGAGGGCATCATCTCCTCACCCACCATGCCATTTTATGAGCACTCTTCCAATCTGTGACATTCAGGATGAAAACACTTGTATCTTGCACCATATTTGAATGTGTAAGGAGCTTGAAGCTCAATAACAGCACAGTCCCAAAGCTGTTTCTCAAATTGCCTGTGGAATCTGTGATTCAGCAAACCTCCATGCCTTTCTCATGATGTTTGTTCCCGGACAGCATGGCCTTGCAAAGTTCGACCTGTCTCTGACAACTGTATCTTATTTATTCATTCATTTCGTGCTCAAAGCCTATATGACTCTGCTACCAGAACAGCTCTGTGGTTGAGAGAAACACAAATGTTATGCCATAATTTTCAATCAAAACTTCTCAATAAAAGTGTCACCATTGCAAGAGAAGCACCAAAACACTTTTTATTTACATACTGTTATAAAATTGTCGTCAAGTGTATTTATACAGGAAAAATAATTAGGAAAATACAAAAATGATACAGTATGTGCAATGCAAGCATATAACCAGGGCCAATTTGAGCAATTTCATTCCCTTGCATAATGGTTCTGAAACTTTGTCCAAAGATTCCCATAATTTAGCACAAATTGGTTTACTCAGTGAAACCATAAAGATTGCTTGGAAATAAATGGGAATGTTCCAAGGGTGACATTGAGACATCAGACATTGAAGCAAAGGGGAAATTGCAGTACTCTATTATCAAAAATATACTGCACTTATACTGGGAATGCTTAATTCTGACGATGAGACATACTTTTGAAACTGTCCTCTTCCTAATGTATTCTTTAAGTATGACACTGATTTTGAGTACACAAATTACTATCACTTTGAATTTCACTTCGTTACGGATCTGTGCTAGATCATGGTGAACTTTTATGGCAGGAAAAGTTTTCGACAGTATGAAAGGGCTTCAGTCTTTCTTCCCAATTGTTTTTTTTAGTTAAGTTTGCATTTGGAAAGCTGTTAAATGTGCCTTTTAAATGTTTGTGATAAGACCTCTGCCTTGATAGCTCTCCTTCAGACAATGGTTAACTGGATAAAACTATGAGTATTATCCATGGTAATAAATTAACCTTCAGAATGTATATTTACTTTGATGAATGATGGTCTTGCTATTTGCATGCTATCTGGGCCTATTGTCAGTATTAAGAATCACCAAAACAACAACTTAAGATTGGATTCTAGTCAGATAATATTTTTCAAAGGTTTTGAGTGCTATTTATTGAGTGATAAAGTTGCCAGGCTAAACATGCCATGGAGTTTTTCTACATGCATGGGGTGGCACGGTGGTACAATGGTTAGCACTGCTGCCTCACAGTGCCAGGAACTCGGGTTTGATTCCTGGCTTAGGTCACTGGCTGTGTGGAGTTTGCACATTTTCCCTGCGTCTGTGTGGGTTTCCCGAGGGTGCTCCAGTTTCCTCCCACAGTCCAAAGATGTGTGGGTTAGGTGGATAGGCCATGCTAAATTTCCCCTTAATATCAGCGGACTGGTGAGGGTAAATGCATGGGGATAGGGCCTGGTTGGGATTGTGGTCAGTGCAGAATTAATAGGCTGAATGGCTTCCTTCTGCACTGTAGGTTTCTATGTGTGAAAACATCAATTTAAACACGAAAAGCTCTTCAAGGATCTCTTGCTGTACCTGTTTTGTTTTATTTTGTCTTGTTTTAATTATTTTGAGATGGCTTAATAGTAGATTTCAAGACATTTTAAAGAATAGGACTACGATGGTGAGGACTTCAAGTAGGATATATTTAGTTATTAATATATCATTGGGATTCAGTTTGAAAACTTTGCAGTGACTTTCTGTGCCTTCCTCCAGCCATTTTCTCATGAGGCCCGGCTTGAACAGTGTAAAAATATGATTGAAGATGTGTTTTACTTCATTCTCACCTCCTTGTCCTTTCTGCCCCATTTCCAAACACACTAGAGGTTACACACATATTGGGGAAAGACATTTTCTGGATTTTCCATTTGTTGTCCTTAGATTTTGGATCCTTTGTACTTTCATGACCTCGGGAAGACCAAAAAGAGGACAACCCACCATTTATAAAATTGCATTTTACCAGAGGGCATGAAGGCTGTTTTCATTAATACACCAGCGATCATGAAGCAGAAACCCCTGGGAGAGTCTGGCAAGCCCAAATGACTCCAAGGCTAGATAGTCAGTGGGGTTCTAGTCAGCTGGGATCTAAGGTGAACCTCTGTGGTAGGATGATGTACCGCCATTATTCTCCCCAGAAACGTACTCCAATCAAGCATAGACTACTAATTCTAATCTGAAATCAATCTCAGTACGCATTTCCACATGTCAGCCACAGCTCAGAGGTAGCAATTTCACCTCTGAATCAGAAGCATGTAGGTTCAAGTCTCCTTCTAGTGACTTGAGCACATGATACAGCATTGAAGTGTCAAAGATGCTGTGTTTCAGATGATACATTGAGTTGACGCTCTATCAGCTTCCTCAGGTGGGGCACTATTTTGATCAACTCAGGTGATCATCTGGTCATTATCTCATTGCTGACTCTGGTGATCATCTGATTATTATCTCATTGCTGTTTGCAGGACCTTGCTGTCCTCAAAATGGTGCCACACTTGTTACAATACAACAGTGACTATGTAGCACATATACTTCACAGGCAGTAAAGCCTATGATCATGTAAAATACGATATAATTTCAAATCCTTGAACAGAATTCTCCTTTCCGGGAATAAGAGTGGATTTCTTCAACCTCCAGGTCCTGATATTGGTTACCAGCAGAATCTTCCAGTGTCATCAAAGTCAATGCCACGCCTCACCCAAGCCACAATCAGGGACCACGCAGTGGGGGTCAAATTCAACTGGACCAGATTATGCCCAGTGGGAAGGGCTGGGGAATTCCGTTCTAAATCCTATGGTGGGCCTGGGGACAAGGAGTGTCTTTCTGCTGTGGTGGCTAATGAGAAACCATGACATATCTTCCACCCCCAGCTTAATTCATTCTGCATCTGGGGGTAATGCACACTGTGGCAAAGTGGGAGAGATGGTGTGTGTCCCAACGTCATTTTCAGGTGCCATAAGTGATCCCCCCATTCACAGCTGTGGTGATCAGGGGAGTCAAGAGTTGCTGGTGACCTCCATCCCAAACTCTGAGACAGTCCCAAGCCTTCTTCAAGTAAGTCCTGACTTTTGCATGTCTCAATGTTCCAGATGTATTCTGGGCGGAGCATGTTTTCCCGCTGACATAACAGTGAATCATGTGTGGGAGAAAAGATTCCAGTTGGGCCTCCATCTGCAAAACACTAACGGGATGTGAACTGGTTTCACACCAGCATCCAATAGGATAGCCGATCTATCATGGAAGGCAGCATCAGAAGACCCTACTGTAAATTCACACTGGTATGAAACCAATTTTTGAACCTCCTGCCCAATTCTACACCCCACCCCCAACCAGCGGGGGAATAGGAGAATTCCAGTCCTTCCTTCTTAGGATTGCTGTGTCAATTATACAGATAAAATTTGGTTTGTTATTTACTGCTCAGCAGAAAATCTTTTGTTTCAATTGTTTGCACAATATATAGATAGTTCTACATTGCAAAATCAACAGTTAAAGCCATAATTGGAAATGATGTGTAAGATCAGATTCCCAATTGTCCTTTTTCACTCATTTCCATAACGTCAAGCATCAACATGTCTTCCAAAGCAGTGGTCAAAACAATAAGATTCAAAACCCAAATTATCTGGGACTTCAGTTTATATAAGGAAATTTTCAGAATACATTAAACTTTATCTAATCTGAAATTATAATATGCAGAACGCTAATCTTTAAAGAATTACTTTATGACAGAGAGCAATGTACAAGGAAGGGAGCCCAGGCTGGCACCATGATATCGAAGGATAATTTAATGGGTGAGATTTAATGGGTGTGGGAAAGCAGGGCACAGTGTCAATGATGCCATTCCCAGTACCGAACCACACTACCCACCCTCATTGCAAATTAACCAGTGGTGGAGAGTGTTGGGTGGCAGTGGTGGAATTAAGTAGACAACTAATGGCCACTTAAGAGCCTCCACCTTTTCTTTTATTCATTCGTCGGACATGGGTGTCGCTGGCTGGCCAGCATTTATTGGCCATCCCTTGAACTGAAGGCTTGCTGGGCCATTTTAGAGAGCAACTGAGAGTCAACCACATTGCTGTGGTTCTGCAGTCACATGTAAGCCAGACAAGGTTAGGACGGCACATTTCCTTCCTGAAAGGATATTAGTGAACCAGATGGGTTTTTACGTAAATCAACAATGGTAGATTTTAATTCCAGACATCTTTTATTGAATTCATGGAAGGATTCAAACCCGTGTCCCTAGAACATTGGCGGAGTTTTTGGATTAATAGTCGAGCGACAATACCACTAGGCCATTGCCTCCCACCTGCCACACTGGGTTCTTACCTACAGTAGGAGAAGGGGGTGGCAAGAGTCCAGACCAGCTAGTAAAACCTAGTGCCCTGCTGGCTAGGTACAGGTTGGCAGTTGCTTCCTTTTGGGTTCCCTGTGCCGATCAGAGCCAACACCCCCTCTCCCCTCCATCACCCCCATGGTATTATTCCAAACTCTATATTTTATCCACATTACCCTGTCCACCCCAGCCCCCACCTTCTTCACCTGGGCCTGTAAGCTTGGCACCATCGAGACCCCAGATTTATCTCAACTCTGGACATCCATCGCAGCCCACATCCCTCACCACCATGATCCCGCTGCTGCGACTGGGATATAAGGCCTATCGGTTATCTGATTGGCTGGCAGCTTTCAGAGGCAGTACGTCCTCATCACTGGGACTGAAAGGCTCGCTTCAAATTAACAATTAACATCCCAACAGCCATCAAATAGTGTGGGGGAAGCCAGTCAAGGGAGGGCGAGCTCATCCTCAATTTTTACAATGGGGATCCCACCTCCAGCATAAAATTTGGCCTAATGAATCCACGGGTTGGTCAAGCAGCTTTCATCAAGGGTTCATTGTGAAAACTGGATTGCATGCTGCCCATGGTTAATGGTTTGAAAATGGTAGATGAGTAGTTTGAATTTCTGATGTGCGCTTCCATGGACAAAGTTCCTCAGCAACAGCATAGGCATCAACAATCAGCCTCGTAATGTATACCCGCACACTGCTACAGATCATCAGGGCAAAGGCTCTGATTCTTTACAAGTTGTATTCTTTGGATTAGGCAGGTTATCTGGGGAAGCTAATGCACTCAGTCACAAAGGGATCATTATAGGTCCACTCAAACTACACTACTTTTACACACCTTGAATTCCTGACTTGGAAAATATAGAGCAAAAGCGTCAAAATTACTCTCAAACAATTTTGGTAGGTGAATGTTCAATTTATGATGATACTGTGTTATTAGTATATTTTATGTTTGAGGAAAACTACTTTAAGATGTAATGTTTTGTTACAAGCAGTCAGTTTGCTTGGTAAGAATACAGCAGATGTTGGAAAGCAGAATAATTATTCATTTAGCTGTGTAAGTGATTATTTTGTTTACTAAAGAAAAGGATCCTTGGGGTGTTTTCTTGATTAAAGTAATGAAAAGGTGAGTTAGATATACAGAGTCATATAGTCATGTGATACGCAAAATGGAACAAACTAGGTTTGCAAACAACTTTTGGAGTTCAGTTGCTGGAGAAGGTTGTTTAAATATAGCAGCTTAAAAGCAGTGCTCTCTCTCTATAAAATCTTTCTGGAATCTCTAAAATTGTTAATAAAGCTGTTAAAGCAAATATGTCTGGATTTGCTAACTATTTTTAAAGTGGGGTTTAAGTCTGTAAGTTTTTTTGCTTAATTGGAACTGAATGGTAATAAGTTAGGAATTAACTTATTTCTTTGTTTCTTGTTTCTTTTCATTTTTAAAAATTGTTCAATGGTTAAGCATTAAACTGTTTCATTTTGTTCAAGTTATATTTAAACCGTGTTATGAAAAAAAGCTTGACTTGATAAAAAGATCCCTAATTTTGGAATTTCTCTTCTGGCATCTTTTCCCTACATTTATGCTAAAACAGAAAAATTGTTTGGATCTGGTCTGGCATCCTAATATAGCTTGAGGTTTCTGATCTGGCACCCTAACAAATTAATTTGCAAGATAATTCTCTGCTATTATTGTTGTGATATGAGTAATTTCAAATAAATGAGTTATACTAGAAGACAGAGAAATGTCATACAAATTCTGTTTGCCAAGATATGACATAGTGTTCTGGAGTCATAGAGGTTTATAGCATAGAAACAGGCCCCTTGGCCCAACTTATCCATGCCATCCTTTTTTTTAAATCCCTAAGATAATCCCAACTGCCCGCATTTGGCCCATATCCCTCTTTACCTATTTTACCCATGTAACTATCTAAATGCTTTTTAAAAGACAAAATTGTACCCGCCCCTACTACTACCTCTGGCATCTTGTTCCAGACACTCACCACCCTCTGTGTGAAAAAATTGCCCCTCTGGACACATTTGTATCTCTCTCCTCTCACCTTAAACCTATGCCCTCTAGTTTTAGATTCCCCTACCTTTGGGAAAAGATATTGACTATCTAGCTGATCTCTGCCCCTCATTATTTTATAGACCTCTATAAGGTCACCCTTCAGCCTCCTTTGCTCCAGAGAAAAAAGTCCCAGTCTATCCAACCTCTCCTTATAACCCAAACCATCAAGTCCCAGTAGCATCCAAGTAAATAGTTTCTGCACTCTTTCTAGTTTAATGATATCCTTTCCTTAATAGGGTGACCAGAATTGCACACAGTATTCCAAGTGTGGCCTTACCAATGTCTTGTACAATTTCATCAAGATGTCCCAATTCCTGTATTCAATATTCTGATTGATGCAAACCAAGTCTGCTGAATGTCTTCCTCATCACTCTGTCCACCTGTGACTCCACTTTCAAGGAGCTATGAACATGTACCCCCAGATCTCTTTGTTCTGTAACTCTCCCCAATGCCCTACCACTAACTGAGTAAGTCATGCCCTGGTTCAATATACCAAAGTGCATCACCTCATATTTGTCTAACTTAATCTCCATCTGCCATTCGTCAACCCACTGGCCCAATTGATCAAGATCCCGTTGCAATTGAAGATAATTTTCTTCATTCTCCACTATGCCACCAACCTTAGTGTCGACTGCAAACTTACTAGCCATGCCACCTATATTCTCATCCAAATCATTTATAAATGATAAATAACAGTGGACCCAGCGCTGATCCCTGAGGCACACTGCTGGCCACAGACCTCCAGTTTGAAAAACAACCTCTACAACTACCCTCTTTTTTGTGTCAAGAAGCAAATTTTGCATTCATTTAGATACCTCATCCTGCATCCCATGAGATTTAACCTTATGCAACAACCTTCCATGCAGTACCTTGTCAAAGGCCTTGCTAAAGTCCATGTAGACAACATCAACTACACTGCCCTCATCTACCTTCTTGATTACCCCTTCAAAAATCTCAAATCAAATTTGTGAGACATGATTTTCCACTCACAAAGCTTTGCTGACTGTCCCTAATCAGTCCTTGTGTCTCTAAATGCCTATAGATCCTGTTTCTCAAAATACCTTCCAACAACTTACGCATCACAGATGTGAGGCTCACTGGCCTGTGGTTCCCAGGCTTTTCCCTGCAGACCTTTTTAAACAAAGGCACAACATTTGCCATTCTCCAGTCTTCAGGCACCTCACCTGTGACTATCGATGATTCACATATCTCGGCTAGGGGACCTGCAATTTCCTCCCTAGCCTCCCACAATGTCCTAGGATAGGCTTCATCAGGTCCTGGGGATTTATCTACCTTGATGCGTTTTAAGTCTTCCAGCACCTCCTTCTCTGTAATATGTATACTCCTCAGGACATCACTAAACGTAACACTTTGTAACTAACAGAACATCAAGCACATGTTGAGAGAAGGTTACCATAGATATGGAGCGAACATAGGAAGCAAATAGCAAAAGAAACCACCCTGATGGTTGCAAAAGCAGAGATAATGAATTCTTGATCCAAAACACTGAGTTGATGATTTACTAACATTTGAACAAATGCTTTCCCAAGAGACCAAGTTTAAAAATCATCACTTAGAATTTCTGTGGGAAGGAAACTAAACTAAGGCATGGCACTGGAGGTTAAATGAATGGGTAATATAAAATGATCATGGTCTGTTGAGGAAATGCAATTGATTAACTAAACAAATGGCAATTACCAATTCCTGAAAGAAAGGGTAGAAACCTCCGGTCACCCTGTTCGGCAGGTTTTCCCATGGCACAGGTGGCTCACCACCAGCTGTATCTTCCAACCCCCTCACAGTCTGAGGAGATTTCCATTCCTCACCTGTCCTGCTGCCAGAGAAACAGCGGTGGGGATCAACTTCAGCAAGACTGGAAGATCCCACCAGCAGAAGGGGAACTTAATGCAAAAAGGAAGGCAGGCAAGACTTTCATGATGCATCTCCAGCAAGCAGTCTTTGATTTACCTGCACTGCCATCACCTCAGTGTTGTGATGATCCAGACGCCATTTTTAAAGGCCATCCCAGTGCACAGTGAGCACAAAAGTAAACTTTTTTTTTACTTTATTCCGATCCAATCAAGTCAAATTAAAGCCAATTCAGAGTCCCAACAAGTTGAGACATTCCCGATCCAAGCTGACAAGACAGGACTCTCACCTCCTGTCTTGGGCTTGACCTACATGATCCAAGCTGATTGGAGTAGGTGTAGCTCCTCCTCCAAGGCTTGATCTAATTTGCATCTTAGCCAAAAGGCTGAGATGCCGCTTTTAAAAATTGCTTCAAATGAAGCTGAAATGTAACCTAATGACTTCAACCAAGTGCAGCATGTCGATACTACACTTGATCTTAGCCAAAAGGCTGAGAAGCGATAAAAGTAAACATTCTTCAGCCAGGTGCACCTCTAGCACCCCAGGCATTACACTGGTCTTGATCAGATTGTTGAGTTGATGAGTGTGTTCTTTGGTCGGATCTGTGGGTAACTGTCTGTAGTGTTCCTCATTGTTTAGTTGTCGGAACTCTCCATTCACCTGACGAAGGGACTAACCCCGAAAGCTTGTGAGTTTACTATCAAATAAATCGGTTGGACTTAAACCTGGTGTTGTCAGACTTTTTACTGTGTTTACCCCAGTCCAACGTTGGCATATCCGCATCATGACTACACTGGATCAGCCTGACTTCATTCTGGAATCACTCTGGCATGACCCTCTCTCTCACACTAGCACTGCGATCACTTTCCAACACCCCTCAAAGTACGGAAGGTACACACTTTCTGAGACCAGTCATACATTGCGCCACTTTGACATCATGCCACGGTGGAAGCATTTCTTGACGTAAGGATTCTGGCAAATGGGCCTGACAATGATATGCAAATATATTACAATGAGGTTTCTGATGTTGAACAGTGGGAAATGCTGCCTGACACTGATGAGAGAATGGGACGATCACTCCCAGATTTTACACTGATGTGATACGCACATGACTTCTCTCAATATTTTCTTTCCGCTCTTGCTGCCAAACCTGTTCGATACGACCAGGATCGGAAAATCTTAGCTTGTGTTTTGAGTTTTGCAAATGTGGGCTGGTTTGGTACATTGGGGAAGTAAATTCCCAGGCCAGGAATTTGTTCATTCCGAGCATGGGTTACACTGAACTGATTAAGGGATACCAGCCTGGTGTAAGTGGCATTCACCAGGGAGTCCGAGTCTGGGTCTCATAGAGAAGTAGAGAGATCAGCCCCCTTTCCAAGGTGGTGATAAGATCTTTTTGAACAATTCTATCTGGTCAAGGTTGCCATCTGAAGGCTGAGTAACTGTTCAGTGCCACATTCGCTATTTTCCACCTCTGTTCTTGCAGGAATCTTGGATGTGCCCAAATGGGCCTGGATGCCATGCAATCTTGTTGAACTTAGAAAGTAAAAACAGGAAGTGCTGCTAACACTCAGCAGATCAGGCAGCATCTGTGGAGTGAGAAACAGCGTTGATGCTTCAAGTCGCATATGGCCTGCTGTGGATATCCAGCACATTCTGTTTTTATTTCAGATTTCCAGTATCCACAACGCTTTTATTCAAATTCAGAAACCTCCATCTACCAGGTTGGAATTCCCATCTGGACTTTCCACTGAGAGTGAAATCCTGTGGCTTCTAGGGTTCTGATCTTTTATCCAAGCTTGTTGACTGCAGTTGGTACAATACCTGCTCCTCAATAAGCTTTCAGAATATTGTTTGGTGGGATGATACTAATTAATTAAAAATACTTGCAGAAACATTTGAAAGATAGTTATAGGAACATCTGGAAGAAGACATACTAAGTATTCTTCAGTTTTGGTACCAATTTGTACTTTTCTTTTTATATTGGCAATAGAGAATTGCATTTAAAAGGATTTGATCATACTATACTTTTCACTGCAACAGATGGTAAAGAAGGACTGTTTCTAAACTGAAGGAGCAATATTCTAATAGAATTAGAAACTGACTTGGCATTTTGAAAGCTCATGGCTAGCCTACTTGATTGCTACAATCTTTTTCTTTTAACTTAGTAATATACAGGTTTTGCGTAATATTCAGTATTTAAACTTGTGTCCATTTATTTGTATAGTATTTAAGCTATGTGTCATTGCCCTGTATTTGAGTCTGTGGGTTCATAGTGTAATACAAACAGAATGACTTAACTCTCTCCTAACAGACTAAGGCAAAAACTGAATACATCCTTTAAACAAGTAACGGTAATGGTTGTAACAAAGTGACTAAAGTGTTTGTACTTCTTTCAATTTAGTACAGTGTATTTGCTGCTCATAATGTGGTCTCCTCTGTACCTGGGACACAAAAAATAGATTGGGTGACTGGCGGAACATTGCTGCTGAGTCCATAACAATGACCCCATGCTTCCGGTTGCTTGCCATTTTAATTCAGCACCTAACTCTCATGCTCACGTTCCTGTCCTTGGCGTGCTGCAATGTTCCAGTGAAGCCCAATACAAGCTCAATGAATAGCACTTCCTCTTCTGGTTAGGCATTTTATAGCTTTCTGGATTCAACATTGAATTCAATCATTTCAGACCCTGAGCCCAATACCCCTACACCCCATTTGATTCTGGAATTTTTTTTGTTGCTGTGTGCCAGTCTGAATCCTGTTTTTCATGTTTTTGCTTTTGGATAGAATTTTAAAGTTTATTTATTAGTGTCACAAATAGGCTAACATTAACATTGCAATGAAGTTACTGTGAAAATTCCCTAGTTGCCACACTCTGACACCTGTTTGGGTTGTTCATTACTGTACCAAATTCCATCTGAACAAATGTTTTGTCCGCTTACTACAACCATTATCATTCTCTTCGCCTTTTGTTCTGTGATGTCTTTGTCATTTAATCTTTTTCTCCCTCTCCCCTATCCCTAGCCTTCATTTCTGGTCCTCCTCTCCCTCCTTTTGCAATCCATCACATTTCTGTCAGCTTCTGTCAGACGTGCTGAGATTTTCCAGCATTTTCTGTTTTTATTTCAGATTCCAGCATCCGCAGTATTTTGCCTTTTACATTTCTATCCCCCTTCAGTTCTTAAGTCCTCTTTGACCCAAACCATTAGGTGGGATTCTCCCAACCGTGTGTTTCTCAGTGGTAGGAGGTAGCATGCTGTTTGCGGGCAGTAGCATTCTCTGGTCCCACTCCCAACAATGGGATTTCCCATTGAAGGCACCCCACACCACCAGGAAACCAACAGGTGGGGGTGTGCAGCACCAGAGATCCCACCACCAGCAAGCATGCTGGGAATCCCACTTGATTATTCTGTTTCACTTTCCACAGATGCTGTCAGACCTGCTGAGTATTTCCAGCACTTACTGTTTTAATTTCAGATTTCCAGCATCCAAAGTATTTTACTTTTGTTTTAATATCTTTAAGCACCATACAATAGGAAGCAGTCAAAACCTTAATTTGAATCATTGGTATGAAAATTGATGGGATATACCAAACAAAATAACACAAATGGTCTGACCTATAAAGCAATCTGCATGTAAATTCCCACTGTGCAGTATGGTAAATGAAACCATAGCAACAAATAGATAGAACTTGCTCCGGCAGCGCATATGCTAAAATTGAACGATATAGGGAAGATTAGCATGGCCTCTGTGCAAGGATGACATGCAAATTTATGAGATGTTCCATATTTGTGGGTGGCACAGTGGTTAGCACTGCTGCCTCACAGTGCAAGGGGCTCGGATTCGATTCCCGGCTTGGGTCACTGTCTGTGCGAAGTCTGCACATTCTCCCCGTGTTTGTGTGGGTTTCCTCTGGACGCTCTGGTTTCCTCCACAGACCAAAGATGTGCAGGTTAGGTGCATTGGCCATGCTAAATTCTCCCTCAACGTACCTGAACATACGCCGGAGAGTGGCGACTAGGGAATTTTCACAGTAATTTCACTGCAGTGTTAATGTAAGCCAACTTGTGATATTAATAAATAAACTTTAAATTAAACTTTTTAAAAGTCATTCCTAATTACCTGCAGACAAATAAAGAAAAATATGTGCTGATTTAAATTATTATTTCTATATTATATATTCAAATTGTGAGTATCATTTGCATTTCTAAGTCACACCTTTCTCATCTGACCTTCACTTTCAGACTGTTGATTAGGGGAAAATGTAACAGCAACAAGTTACCACTGAAGAGGTGGGAAATGTACAGATCAAAGATGAAAAAAGTTGATCAACTGAAACATTTAAATTGCTTTTTTCTAAAAAAAACAAACATTTTAAGTAATTTGAGTTTCTTTGTCCTAAGTACAGATCTAACTAAAATGAAAAACATTATACAATTACAAATTTTATAGTAACATAACTAAATTTACTGTACCTACTTAATTATCATAACATCTTTCAATATCTCTAATAATTTTGTTACTTGAGGATATTTTGGGTTTCCCAGAAGTCTGGACTTGGATCTATGTCTCTTGTCTTCGTTGCTTGAACATGTGGAATATGCATCATTTCCAAGGAGATAGCAGTAGTATGTAGGTAATCCAGCTGATAAAATAATCAGTTTCCAGCAGTAGCTGCTCAGGGGTGTGGTGTTGAGAGCTGAGAAGGGTGCGGTCTTAAAAATGATTTAAGGATAATCTTGATTGAGTTTATATTGTATGCGTGAGACCCATTTTGAGATAGGTTAGATTGCACCAATTGGACAGGTTGCAGCTTTTGTTCATGTAAAGCTATCCCAAAGAGACACAGGAAAAGGTGCTGCACTATTTCTTAATCCACATATGTTCTACATTCTAGAGGGGTGACCTTGCTGTTTGATGGTGGTGGCTACACAAAGTGGCCAACAGCAAATCAGCTCATTGCAAGAGGCTTGTAAAAGAAGCTGTCTTTCTTATTTTGAAATGCTGAGCTCCATTCCCCAAATCCCAGAACGTCTGACAAACTTGGTGGTAATAGGAGACCTGTAGGTAGGAAAGTATTTTATGGGGGTTTCCAGACTATATAGAGACCTTTTTGGGATCCTTTTGTTAATTTTTGTATCTGTTTCTGCCATTCACAGGCTTTCATGAATCTTTGTATCAGCTGCTTTTATTTTTTTTTGGCCCAGATCCTTTACTGGAACCAAGTGGTTTGCCAGTGAAGATTCTGCGGGTTGATGTGTAAAAAGGGATAGAGGGCTAGTTAGGATGCCCAAGAGCAGCTCCATGCCCTTCTGCTGACACCCCCACCTCTCCAACTTCAAACAAATCTTCCAGCAAACTTCCCACACATTACGAAGAGCTGTAAATGCCTGACTAATCTTTATGCATGCCAAATTTTACATGGCTTTGCAGGAAAGATCAAGAACCAGTGATGTGTGATTGGTACATGCTGCGGGATGTCATCAACCATTTCTATAGGCTCTACACACCTGCAGGCCAGTGACTGCACAGAGTCCAAATTCACTTTTTAATGGCACAGCCTTATTTAGATGTTCTAGACACCTTATGCTGGTTTTAGGACCCCAAATCAAATAATAGAATCATTGAATCCCTACAGAGCAGAAGTAGGCCATTTGGCCCATCAAGTCTTCACTGACCACAATCCCACCCAGGCCCTATCCCCTTAACCCCACACATTTATCCTGCTATTCCCCCCGGCTCTATGGGGCAATTTAGCATGGCCAATCAATCTAGCCCGCACATCTTTGGACTGTGGGAGGAAACCTGAACACCTGGAGGAAACCCACACAGACACAAGGAGAATGTGCAAACTGCACACAGACAATGATCCAAGGCCGGAATTGAACTTGGGTCCTTGGCAGTATGAAACAGCAAGGCTAACAACTGTGCCACTGTGCTGTATGGGGAGTGAGTACCCGCTGGGTCCTGTGATCTGGGCACCTGTCATTGAGTTAGTAGCTCCTTAAAAGTAGAACTCCAAATCTGCCCCAAAATAATCCTCTGCTCCATCTTCAGAATAACATTCCCCCAGACCAGTGCAACATTTTCCCATTTCCCGCGCCAGACATTCTATGGCTGGCTCATTTGATTGTCAGGTTAGCATAAATGTGGTTTGATGGAGTTGGCCCAAGACAAGTATTGATGGAAGCTGATCATTTCAGCAAACTAAATGCTGCTTATCATTTCTTGGAAGTGAAGGTGAGTTAGATTAAAGTTACCGAACTCCCTTAACAGCCTAGGAGACAAAGGATGCTTTCATTCCCACCAGTCTGGATTGTATCTGAACTGTGGTCTTATCAATTTAAAAAAAATCTAACTCCCTGCACCAACTCTTTGATTTCCCACATTTACTGCCAGCTTTATCAATTCCTCCCCAGTTTAGTTGCCAGAACAATATACCAAAAAATTAAAGAAGAGGAAAGATAAATTGTTGTGGCGTCAGATTTGTTCTGCCAAGTGTTTCTTTCTTCCCCTCAGTTTTTCCTATCAAAAGAAACTTAGATCTTTGAGTGCTAGTAAATTTAAGGTAATATTCAGATTGAAGGATTTTTGTTGGGAATCATTTACTTCGCCTGATTTATCTAATTCCATCATTTAACAATGTGGCAGGAGTGATTTTCCCCTAGAAATCAGCCACTTCTTGCAAGCGTACAGCTGGGAATGTTCATACTCCTAACTTGAGTAATATAAATAACGTAAATAAAATCTAAGTCATTTGTGTATTAATAGATATGCAAACACTAGCCAACAAAGCCGAAATTCCTGCCTGCAAGGGATTGGCTGACAATGCTAGTTACTCGGTGGCACAATAGCACAGTAGTTAGCAGTACTGCCTCACGGCGCCAGGGACCTGTGTTCAATTCCAGCCTTGGATGACTGTGTGGTGTTTGCAGGTTCTCCCTGCTTCTGCATGGATTTGCTTTGGTTTCTTCCCACAGTCCACAGATGTGCAGGTTAGGTGGATTGACCATGATAAATTACCCCTTAGTGTCTCAAGATGTATAGGTTAGATGGATTAGTCATGGTAAATGTATGGGGTTACAGGGATAGGGTGAAGGAGAGGGCCTGGATAAGATATTCTGTCAGAGAATTAATGTAGACTCGATGAGCCAAATGGCCTCCTTCTACACTGTAGTGATTCTACGCTACTGCTTTTGGTTGCTTCCTGTCAGGGGGCTCAACATCACTCTGAACTATAACTTATTGATGAATAGCAATTGGTGCTTTGAATCTTTCCAGTTGTATTAGAAAAATGTTAGCTTTATGTTATGCTCAAGAAAGGGAGCTGGTTAATTTGGTTGGCGAGCTTCTGGCTCAGAATAACACCAACAACACAGGTTTGATTTCTGCTCTGATTGGGGTCAACTTGGGAATGGCTCCTCACCTTATCCCTGAGAGTGGAAGGCAATGGCAACCCAATATCAACAAACTCCACCAAGAGTTCACGATGATCAGCAGATAATGAGCAAAGGAACTATGTCTGGGTAGATGAATAATGCCCAAGAAAGACTGCGGCAAACTTAGAACATATACTGAATTTCAAAACTTTGAATAGAATTTCTCATCCATTTTCAACAAAATATATCATGCTACGTGCAGGAAGAAAATAGATGACTAATATTCACTATGTTTTGATAGTTAAATGTGAAGTAGAGAGTAACCCAGAAGCAAGCCATTGTGCAATCAGTGCTTACCGGATCCATCCAATACAAAACACAAAGCTACAAATACATTTAACTTCATAGTCAAAGCTGTCAGAGGGGATAATGATCAGACAGTACACTCAATATCAGATCTCACCTTGAAGGTTGCATCCACTTTTGGTCACCAAGAAATAACACAGCAATTGGGGACATTGCAGAGAAGAGTCACAATTTGCCTCCAATTTCAAGAGGTTGAATTATGAAGAAGGTCTGGGCAGACCTGGGTTCTTCAGATGGCCAGGAGGCACCTGAGAGGGAACTTAATTATTGTTAAAGGTAAAAATATTTACTTTAATAAGGATGCCAGTTCAAACTGGAAAAAGATACTTAGGCTTATTGTCAGGAAATACTTCATCACACAAAAGTGGTGAATATGTGGAAAGAACTTATGTATTTATTAGTGTCACAAGCAGTCTTACTTTAATCCTGCAATGAAGTTACTGTGAAAATCCCTTAGTCGCCACACACCTGCACCTGTTTGGGTACACTGAGGGGGAATTTAGCATGGCCAATGTACCTAACTAGCATATCTTTCGGACTGTGGGAGGAAACTGGAGCACCCGGAGGAAACCTACGCAGACACTGGGAGAGTGTGCAGACTCTGCGCAAACAGTGACCCGAGCCAGGAATCAAACCCATGTCCCTGGCGCTGTAAGGCAGCAGTGCTAACACTGTGCCAATTTTCAGATAGAGGAGTAGAAACAAACTCATTCACATATGCCACATCTAGCACTTCAATGCAGACTTCCAGCGATTCCCTGGGGTAGGCAAGACCACTACTTTTGCAGCATTTGTGGTGTTCCTCACTGATATTATTAAAGGGGAATTGCCATAAGTCTGCAAATTGCTGGGTAAATAAATTTATTTTGAGTAACAATAAAGTTACTAAAACATGATTTATACTGAACAAATCCAGTTGGCTGTCATTTATTAACCTATATATTTCCCCAAGTAATAATTACATTTGTCCAAGATTATTGCATTTTCCCCACCACTCACATTAAGCTAATTGAAACATCAGCTTTATCCCTCTTCCCTTCTTTGTCAAAATATCCATTTTAGTTGGATTATGCCTGTGCAGCAACTTGAGGCATTTTTTCCATAATGGGGAGACGATGGCCTAATGGCATGATCGCTAGATTATTAATCCAGAAACTCTAATGTTCTGGGGACTCAGGTTCAAATCCCACCACAGCAGATGGTGGCATTTGAATTCAATAAAGAATATCTGGAATTAAGAATCCACTGATGACTATGAACCATTGTCAATTGTCTGAAAAAATTGTCTGGTTCACTGATGTCCTTTAGGGAAGGAAATTTGCCATCATTACCTAGCCTGGTTTATATATGACTCCAGAGCCACAGCAATATGCTTGGCCCTCAATTGCCCTCTGAACAAGGTCAACTAGTGATGGGCAATAAATGCTGGCCAGCCAGTGATGTCCACGAATGAATAAAAAAATGTCAACTAAGGAAAGCTGTTGTTGATGCAACCAAAGAGATCTTTCTATGGCACATTGTTGATGAATGCAATGGGATCTATATTTTAAGATTTCATATTACAACTTGCATATTAATGTGAGAGGGGAGAGATACAAAATGTCCAGAGGGGCAAGTTTTTCACACAGACAGTGGTGAGTGCCTGGAACAAGCTGGCAAAGGTAGTAGTAGTGGTGGGTACAATTTTGTCTTTTAAAAAGCATTCATTTAGTTACATGGGTACAATTGGTATAGAGGGATATGGGCCAAATGCGGGCAATTAGGATTAGCTTAGCAGTTTAAAAAAGAAGAGCGGCATGGACAAGTTGAGCTATAGGGCCTGTTTCCATGCTGTAAACCTCTATGACTCTATGAATCTATCCATCTATTGAGTTATTGGTTATAGCACTGTGTCCCCAAAGTAAAGTAATGTTCCATTTTACAGCATTGCCATCCCAAGCCTTAATTAGCACAAAAAAAATTATTTTAAAATTAGAAACATGCAAGTTCCAAGAGTTTATCATTTATGTGCTTATGTTTGTAGCTATAACATATCAATGCAAATGTTTGAAGCCAATAGATCAGAGTGTGGAGGAAGGAAAATACAAATTCATACATCTAAACCTGCAGGGTTAAAACAATTACTTTCATGGTTAAACTGGGCACCTCATTAGGGAGAAAGGAGAGTCAGAAAAAAGCAAGGACAGCAGAAGAAGTTCAATTTGGCTGAGCAGAAATTTTGAATTCAAAACCACATATTATATCAAACCCAATGTAAAATGGTTAATTATTCCCCAATCATTACTCCACCAATTTAGCTTAAACAAACTTCACACTGGAAGGAAGTTATTTGAGTAAGTGTTGTTTAACTGTTTGCAGTTTATTATATAGATTTTGATTGTAATTTTTCATTTTTTTTTAGTTAATTATTTTTATTTTCAGAATTTTAAGGTTATAGTATATCTTTTCTAAATCTGTCTACTCCCGGCCAGCCCTGGCTTAATTAAGAATAGAGCATGACAGATTTTTAAGAAGTCTTTGAAATTAGTGCTGTGTGAAACAAGTACACTCTCCATGAAGAAGGAATTTTTTTAACAAGTTGTGACAGTTGAAGTGGTAACCTCTCTCGCAGACCAATTATAAACTAACTTCTCATTCTTCCAAATGTAGCAGGCATGTTTTTCACTGAAGTATGTAATTAAGTGCAATGAATAGGCAGTGACTCAGAAAGAAAGTCACTGAATATGTTAACCTTTTAATGTAGTAACATGAGGGATATGTCAAGGAGAATCTTGTGGCAGGTGTTGGCTTTGTACCTCTCAGTTTAATTAGCATTAGGTTTAAAGAGATGTTCTTTTCTCGTACAGCTTTCCTTTGCTGCTTTTGTTTTTGAAGTGGTTAGCTCACTTTCATTAGTTTTCACACTGCTTCAAACTTTCGTAGAATCCCTACAGTGCAGAAAGAAGCCATTCAGCCCATCGAATCTGCACTGACTCTCTCAATATATTTCTCCCCTGCCTCAGCCTCATAAGCCCACACACATTTACCACAGCTAATCCCCCTAAACTACACATCCCGGAACAGTAAGGGGTAATTTAGCATGGCCAATCCACCTAACCTGCACATCTTTGGACTGTGGGAGGAAATCGGACCACCGGAGGAAATCCACATAAATACAGGGAGAACGTGCAAACTCCACACAGGCAATCACCAAGGCCAGAATTCAACCCAGGCCCTTGGCGCTCTGAGGCAGCAGTGCTAACCACTGTGCCACTACATAATTCCATCTCGTTGTATTTAACTAATAGATCTCCATGAGAGGTTTTTTTAAAAGCCTTTTGGAGTTTAGATGTTTTGGGGCTTACAGTGTCACCTTGGGTGTTCCTCAAAATTTGCTCAAAGTTGCTATAATGACTATTGTTAATTAAGTTGTTGTGCACATGATCCTTAAGCTTACTGCTGATAATTAATTCCACTTTTTGCTATAAAATGCTGTGTAAAGGCCTGTAGTTGCCCACTGTTGTCCCCTTCTTGAATATATATTCATAATTATCCTACTTTAAATGTCGTATATCAAATGACTCCTTCATAATGGTGGTCAGGGCCTCATTAATTCCTCTCTGGTCTCCATTAGTGCCATAATACAAATTATCCATAATGATTTATCACTTTTAGGCCAATTTAGCCTGTCTTTAACCTTAGCAAAGTTCTTAATTGTCATTCTTTGGGAAGGGTATCAAATTCATATCATTCCTCACGAATACTGGGAGCTGATTATCAACCAAAAAGTGGATCAGAGTATGAAATTGGAAGACAAGGCTGAGGTGCCAAATGAATATTTTGTAACTGTCTTTACCAAGGTCGAACATACTGTCAAAGTCATAATGAAAAAGGAGGTGGTTGAGATACAATATAGGTAAAAATTGATAAAAAGGAAGTATCAGATGGATTGGTTTGTTGCTCTTGAGTTCCATAAGCCACCAGGACTAGATGAGGCGTAGTCAAGGAGTCTGAGGGATGAAAGGGTGAAAATTGTTGAGTCACTGGCCATAATCATAGATCATAGACGCCACAGAGCAGAATGAGGCCATTTGACCCATCAAGCCTGCACAGACAACAATCCCATCCAGGTCCTATTCCTCATAACCCCACATATTTACACTCCTAATCTCCCTAGGAGTCTAACGGGAAATTTATCATGGCCAATCAACCTAACCTGCATATCTTTGGAATGTGGGAGGGAACTGGAGCATCCAGAGGCAACCCATGCAAACATGGGGAGAACATGCAAACTCCACGCGGACAGTAACCAGAAGCTGGAATCGAACCTGGGTCCCTGGTGCTGTGAGGCAGCAGCGCTAAACATTTTGCCACCGTGCCACTTGAATCTTCCAATCCTCCTTAGAAGAGTGATTCCAAAAGATGGAGAATCACAAACAGTATACCCTTGTTCAAAAAAAGGTATAAAGGTAAACCCAGCAATTACAGGACAGTCAGTTTAAAGCTGACTGAAAGGAAAATTTTTCAAAGCTGGTAATCTAAGGAAAAACAATCATTTGGACAAGAGAAAGCCAGCATAGATTTATTAAAGGCAAATCATGTTTATCTAACTTGATTACTTTTATAAATGCTTGATGAGGGTAACACAGTTGATGTGGTGTGTATGGACTTCCAAAAGATGTTAGATAAAGACCTGCCGGTGAATAACAGGTAAAGTGAGAGAATATGAAGCAGGCTGAATGAAAGGAAACCAAGAGTAATTGTGAACAGTTACGGAAGGTGCACATTAGGGTTCGCCATGGGTCAATATTACACCATTCCTTTTCCTAATATATATTAATGACCTAGACTTTGGTGTGCAGGGGACAATTTCAAAATTTGCAGATGACATAAAATTTGGAGTGTTGTGACACAAAAGCAAATTACTGCAAATGCTTTAAATCTGAGATAAAAACAAAAGTTGCTGGACAAACTCAGCAGCTCAGGCAGCATCTTTGTAGAGAGAAACAGGCTGAAGGGCCTGGCTAATCAGCGAATTGGATGAGTTGGGAGCCTTTAAAAATAGTGTGCGGGTTCTGATTCCAGGGTTCGTGATCCCTATTCCCAGCCTGTCTTATTTTTGAAGGGACCTTTAAAAGATGCAGTTTGGTACCTGTCAAAAAACAGTGGGGGTGATTCTCCCACCCTACTACACTAATTTTTTAGCACAGTGGGCCGGGAGATACCCACATCGGCCTATTCACAAGGTTCATGCATGTGTTCCTGTCCCAATAGCGTCTGGGTGGGAGTGGAGGACCCCATTGCCGCTCTGCACACAGAATCAGTGGAGGAAGGAAAGAGGCCAGTGATGGGGGTGGCCTGAGAAAGTGGGGAGGTTTGGGATGGTGGAGGTGCAGAGCGGGGTGGGGGGGGGGGGGACAGGGTCATGACTGTGGGGGTGGGGAATCAAGTTGTGGGGGGGGAGAGGGGCGCCTGTAGATCAGGGTGGGCCAGAAGGGGGGATGGTGGGGGGCCAGAAATCGAGCCATTGACAGATTGACAGTTGGAAAGTGGCTGTCTCAGCGCTATGCTGCCAGCCTGTCCAGGGGGAATAGGCCCTGCCCCTTGATTTTTAATGATATACAGGCTGGTGACCTCTGCCGTGTGGGAGATTCTTCTCTGAACTCCCACTGGGGAAAAAAAATGGGAATTACTCCAGTTTTCACCCTAATTCAACACTTAGAATTTTTTGGGAAGAATTCTAGTCAGCAGCTGGTACTCCAGACCTGGCCAGCCCCACTGTGGAAATAGACATCTCTCATTTCTGGGCTTGGGCCAGGATTTTTAAAGAGTCATGGTTCGCAGCCCCTTAGAGGAATAATGAACTTCAGTGTTCATGAACAAACTTTTTAAAACTTAACTTCAAAAGGTCCTCCTCATGTCCCCGCCCCTCCCTCCCCCCGCCCATTCCAAGCTATGCTACTACACATTCTTCTTGGCCTCTCATGCCTTCCTGACAAGCAATGCCCTTCCTCCCACTCCCCACTGGCCCTTATACCTCCATGCCAAGATAAGCCCTCCAACCACTCCCATGAACGCCCCAGCATTTAGGGTTAGTATAAAGCACATAAAAATTAACAGGCAACCTGTGGTCTTATTGTACAGTGGCAAGTCCTACAACATACAGCAAATGTTACCAAGGCAGATCCCACGGATTTCTCAGTAACCCACCCAGACATCGGAAAACACCATCATTCAACCATTCTCATTGAAACACTGTTTCCTTCATGAGCGACTCCAAATGTTTCACATTCCAAGATCTAGGCTCTGAGTATCTTCGAAAGTCTCTTCAACTTGGGTTGCCTCAATGACAGCACACCTCCATGAGTCTTAACCTTCTCTACGGAGACTCTGCCCGCTGGATTTCCAAAACTGTACTTATGCCTCTGTTTACTAGTTCAGTTTCAGCTTTTTAACAGCTGATTAACTTCTCTGGGCTGGCACCAAGATTAGTTGCACCAAGCTCCAAAACTCACCGAATACATCAAGATACTAATGGCTCCCAGGGCTTTTTCCTGAGTCCCAACCCTTTCCAACATGGAGTCAGTGAGCCTCTGTCACCTTCACAGCTTTCCAGGTGTTCCCCTGAGCCCAGTTGTATCACAGAGCTATCAAACAGTTGCTGGGACTTCCCCTGAGACCCAATTACACAGAGCTAACTAACAGCAACACTTTTGCTACCTGCAGCCTGCTAACAGCAGCAGCTTTTCAGTATGGCCTTTTCCCCTGCTGCAGAATATTCACTCTCCCAGCAAACACACGGATAAATTGAAATCCTGGAACTTCCCTAAGCTTCACCCATTTCCATGATGAGAGAGCCCTCCAGGACACACTGAATGCTTTTAAATTAATTGCAGGCCTAAGACCCAAAACAAAGAAACTCTCTGGGTTGCATTTCTTTGCAAGCAATATCAATACCTGGGGCAGAATTTTCCCAATTTTTTGGCAGAGAGGCACAGCAGTTGGGAAAAAATGACATTAAAGTCATTAGCCCCAGTGGGACTTTCTCCCCCATATTGTTCAGCTCATAGGTAAAAAAGTAAAGGAATAGGTCCAGAACATTTTCTCTGGGGCACAGCTGCTTCAATAAGCATGATGGATGTCTGGGCTCCCATCCATGACTCAATATACATGCTCGGCAACTCAACCATTATCTTGTTAAAATACCTGTGATCAGAGAAAACATTATTTGATTGACAACTCAGGCTCTCTGATCTCTGCTGTCAATTTAACAATGTTTACTATGATGTTAAGTAGTTTCAGAGGCTTATGGCTTTGGTTATTGGTACTTTAAAGAGTCTGAATGATTGACACATGTATTGCCTTCTAACGAAATTACTTCTTTTTAGCATGGTAGAAAGTTATAAATGAATTATTATCTTGAAGCTTTACACAAGCCATGTCACTGTATGATTTAATGTATAGTTGGTCAATGGAAGTATCATAACTTGGTATTAGAGGTATAAAGGGCTGCTGGGATGGGTGGAAGGGCATAGCTTGGCCTCGGGAGTGTGAAGAGCCATGAGGGTTGGAACAAAGAGCAAAGCTTGGCATCGGGGACATAAGGCATGAAGGTGGTTGAGTGAATGGACATAGCTTAGCTTTGTGAGCATGAGAAGCTGGGGAGTGGGTAAATGGCATAGCTTTGCTGAGAGAGCCTGAAGGTCCATGGGGAAGTGATGAGTGGAGGCCATGAGACAGCATGGAGAGTGTATGGATGGTAATGGGCGAGTGGGTTGAAGGCTGGAGGTCTTTTGTGTTTATTTTAAGTGAGATGAATTCCCATATCACTGAGATGGGCCCTTTACACAGTTTACCTTGGCCCCCAGCCCCTGTGGATGCCTCCACACTTCTTCCTGGGTTAGGTTACCTGACTCTGGCCCAGCAATGAAGGTGCCACCCCAGCAATGAAGGTCCCACCTTTGCGTGCACTTTATCTTGAGACAGGTGAGTCAAGGTGTGGAGATGCTGGTGTTGAACTGGGGTAAACACAGTAAGAAGTCTCACAGCACCAGGCTAAAGTCCAACAGGATCATTTGATAGTAAACGCCACAAGCTTTTGGAAAGCTGTTCCTTCGCCAGGTGAGTGGAGAACTCTCCAACGAAGGAACAGCGTTCCGAAAGCTTGTGGCATTTACTATCAAATAAACCTGTTGGACTTTAACTTGGTGTTGTGAGACTTCTTATACGTGAGCCAAGCCAGGGATTTTTTTAACTTCCGCTGCCCATCTCAGTGATGAAAATTCAGGCCAATTTTTCAGTCTGTTATCGACACCTTTCAGCATTTTCAGATACAGATTCAAAATAATGGACAGAAGGAATAAAAATGATGTGAAGAAAAAAATCTTTCACCCAGACAGGAGGTGGAGTCTGGAATGAACTTCATGAGAGGGTGATGGAGGCCGATTTGATTGAGGTATTTAAAATAGAATTGGATTGCTACCTGAAAAGAAAGAATGTGCAAGATGCGGGGATAAGGCAGGGAAGCAGGACTAGGTAGAACGCTCTTTCAGAGAGCCAGTGCAGACTCAATGGGCCAAATGGCCTCCTTCTGCACAGTAAAGATTCTAATGATTTGGTGATATTGTGAACTGTTTGGAGAATAGTGTTAGGTATTAAGAGGACATAGACAGGCATGGCCAGGCATGGGGCACATGAAATCTAATGCAGAGCAGTGTTAAGCAGTGCATTTGATTAGAAGAATAAGTGAAGCCAATATGAAGTAACTAAGGAACAGAGGGGCATGAGGTTTTATCTACACAAATTGTTGAAGTGGCAGGGTAGGTTGAAAAAGTGATTGAAAAGGTAAATCGGGATCCAGGGCTTTATAAATAGATTTCAAAAGCAAGCTAGTTATGATGAATCTTTATATAACACTGCTTCAGCCTCAACTGAATCATTAGCTCAGGTCTTCAGGTCTCCAGTCAGAGATCAGACATAATCCTTAAGGTACGTTCCAGGATCCCTCAAAGCACAATGCAATGACTTCATGCGAATTGCCTGAGAAGATTGAATTTCCGATAGCAATTCCCCTACTTGCTAGGACCCTCTGAGAACATTGCCAGCTTTGAGTTAAGAGTCAGAGACATTGATCACATCTGACTTGCTTACATGCGGTTACTCATGAAATGTTAGACAGTTTAAAACCTAGTGACACAACTGACAACTCAATCACCCACAGTGAACAAAGCAGCCAACCCCTCAAATGACCCGAATTCTCCTGACCCAACAACTTCCCTGACCTGATTAACCAGTTCTGACCTCATCACCTGACATCTCCCCCACCTCCTTCATCCCTGAGACTACCCAATAACTCACGTCAAAAATCCCTGATTCACCAATGCTGCTGGAGATGAATGGAGTTCTGGCTGCAAGATCAAATTCTCCATTTTTATTTGCTGTGGGTCAGCTATGGATGATATCAGAGGATTGGAGTTTCCTGCCTCTGATCTGACTAGCCCCCTACACCGTATTCCCTTGAACCCAACTGTCTGTCCCTGACCGAAAATATCTAGGCTCCACCACCTGAATGCTCCCTGACTTGCTGACTAGCCCACCACCACCCAGCTCCCCTCAGACACCCCAACCTCGCTCCAACAACCTGACCTGAGCTAGCCTTCAGCTTTCCCACCTACAGCCTATGCCCTTACCTTAGACACCTCACTCCCCTTCCCAACCTACTCCCTACCCCCTTACTTTCTTAATGCTTTACCCTCCAGACCCTTCACCTACCCTACCCTCTTCATCTACACTACCTCCTCACCCTAGCCCAATCATCTTACTCACCCTAGCCCTATCTTCTCTCCTTAGTTTTTCAAAGAAACTTTGGAGGAAGCACGGTGACACAGTAGTTAGCACTGCTGCCTCACAGTACCAGGGATTGGGTTTGAAGTGTGTGTGTGTGTGTGTGTGTGTGTGTGTGTGTGTGTGTATGTGTGTCAGGGTCAGGGGGCAGGGGGTTGGTTTCTGCATGGATTCTCTCCACTGCTCTCCCTGAGGTTTCCTGCACTGACTGAGTTCTGCAGGATTTTCCTTCAGAAGATTGCCTTGAAAAACAGAAGGAAGATACGTGTGTATTTTTTGTTTGCTCAGGGTTGGAAACGGGAGTTCCTCATTCTGGAGAAGCCCCATGCGCAGGGGTCTGTGATGGGCACTTAAAATGATGAGCTTTCCTCAATGGAGGCAACGCAGGCTCCTTCCAATTCTCTAGCCACTGGGCAAGACCCCTGTTCAAACATTCAATTCCGCCCAAGGAGATGCAGAAAAGATTTACAAGAATAGTTCCAGGAATATTCAGTTGTCTGGGTGGAAGCTGGGGCTGTTCTCCTTCGAGAAGAGAAGGTTGGCAGGGAGATTCGATAGAATTGTTCAAACTCACGAAGGTTCGAGACAGAGCAGATGGATAGAAACTGTCCCCATCAGCAGGAGGGTCGAGGAACAGAGCACACCAATTTAAGGTGATTGGTTTTAAAGAGCTACAGCTTTGCGGTTAGGATGTGGGATGCAGTCCCAGAAAATACGGTGGAAGAAGATAAGCACGTGAAGGGAAAATGAACTGCAAGACTACTGGACAAAGGCAGGGGAATGGGATTAGCTGAGTTGCTGCTGCAGAGAACTCAACCCGCCAGGTGGCTTCTTTTTTTATTCTTTCAAAGGTCAGGGGGAGGTGTAGGGGTTGGGGGAGATGGAGGGGTGGGAAGGCATTGGTTGACGCCATGACTTAGGCCAGCATTTATTTCCCATCCCTAATGGCCTGAGGAGGTGGTGGTGAGCTGCCTTCTTGAACTGTGGCAGTCCATGTGATGTAGGTACACCCACAACGCTGTTGGGTGGGAGAGAGGGAGATCCAGGATTATAACCCAGTGACAGTGAAGGTGTGGCAATATAGTTCCAAGTCAGGAAGGCATGTAGCTCAGAGGGGAGTTGGTAGGTGGTGGGATTCTATGATTCTCCAAGTAATTATTCAGAATATTAATTACTTTTGGCTTATCCTGATTTGTTTCTAGTTACATCTTATATGGCCTTTACTCTTCTCTGACTGCTTGCTAACATCCTAGCGCTGAAAGTGCTGTTGATTTAGCCACTGCTGCCATAATTATTTCCTAAATATCTCTTTGCCTCTCCGATCATCTTTTAAAGTAATTGCCGCAATTCCATTTTCCAGAGGTGAACCCTTATCCCATTTTCTCTGCAGGGGTTGTGAAAGGAAATTTTTTAAAAAGATTTCATATCAAAAAATAATGCATTCAGAGATGCCCAGTCCATTAAGATATAAGCTTATACTGTAAACTTGTTTCATATATAGTACAGAGATGAAGCTTTTTCTTTGCAAGTACAAATATATTTTGAAGTCCTTCTATGAAGCAAACTAGTTACCAAATTGCAATCTAATAGCATTTGCACTAGAGCATTGGATTTTCATTGAGTTCAAATTCTGAACAGAACTGGTCTTCAAATGACATAATGAACCATTTTTCAAGAACCCTGCTTTTTTACTTCACAATCTTCCTGTTGGCCAGAACTGATAGATGTTGCTGGCAATAATCAAAATGTCTATCACATATATCTCTGTATCTAGGGGTGGCACAGTGGTTAGCACTGCTGCCTCAAAGCACCAGGACCTGTTCGATTCCCAGCTTGGGTCACTGTGTGTGCGGAGTCTTCGTGGGTTTCCCTTGGGTGCTCCAGTTTCCTCTCACAGTTCAAAGATGCACTGGTTAGGTGCATTGGCCATGCAAATATTCTCCGTCCAGGCGCAGGAGTGTGATGACTAGGGGATTTTTCACAATAATTTCACTGCAGTGTTAATGAAAGCCTACTTGTGACTAATAACAAAAATAAAGAGACCACATTCCCTCCCAAGTTGAAGAGGTTCCAACTTAGAATTTATCAATCTATCTTTTAATATTTATTATAGCTGCATTTGTGCTCATTTCAGAAGTATCTATTGCTGTTGTTCCTAGATACATCTCCAAGTGAAGCCGCCAACATGAATGCTTCTAACAACCTTGGGATAAGCGCTCTCTGTGCAATCTGTGGTGATCGAGCGACAGGAAAACATTACGGTGCTTCCAGCTGCGACGGCTGCAAAGGTTTCTTCAGACGGAGTGTCCGAAAAAATCATATGTATTCATGCAGGTAAAATTCCACAAACTAATTCAGGAGGTTATAGAATCTATTCTTCATATACAGCACAGACTCCATGTAGACATTGGTCACTGTCAATTTAGGGCGGCATGGCAGCACAGTGGATAGCATTGCTGCCTCACAGTGCCAGGGACACGGTTCAATTTCAGCCTTGGGTCACTGTCTGTGTGGAGTTTGCACATTCTCCCCATGTCTGTTTCCTCTCACTGTCCAAAGATGTGAGGTTCAGGTTAATTGGCCATGCTAAATTGACTCTAGTGTCAGCGGATTAACAGGGTAAGCATATACAGTTAAAGGAATACAGCCCGGGTGGGATTGTGGTCAGTGCAGACTCAATGGGCCAAATGGCCTCCATCTGTACTATAGGGATTCTGATTCTATTCTGTGATTTACTGCAGGTATACTGCATTATTGCCCAATATTCTCAATCATGAAATAAGGAAATATCGAAGATTAAAACAACATGAGGAAAGACTTTGTTTGCTGTATCACAGCTTGCTATTTGATAGAGTTTCTTAATCATTCCCACACTAACATAAATATACACACACATGAAGACAGTCCTCTAAATAAATATAGCTTAATATGACATTTTGAAGTCAATATATTCAATCAAACATTTGGGCTATTTGATTAGGTCGCATTACTAAAATTAATAAGTTAGCTGAAGAGAATTTCACACTGTCAAATGAAATTATTACAAGATAATAATATTCAGTGTTACACATTACTCAACACTAATTGCTCACAAAATGATTTTCTGGTTAATATATGTAGAAGGGCTGAATGGAAGTAATGATAAACAGTTTCTTGTCAATATGACCAACAGCTTAAACAAGGAATGAAAAAAGCTAACAAACATCAGACTGATATGGGGAAATTTAACCGCCAAGTATAGGTTGTGTGGGGAAAGAAAGAAAGAAAGAAGCTGTTTCCCTGGCTAAAGAATCTATAATCAGGACAAGGGATCAACCATTTGGAACTAAAATGAGGAGAAGTTCCTTCACTGGTTGTGAATCCTTGTAACTCACTGCCTCAGAACACAGAGATCAAGAGATTTTGGGACACTAAAGGAATCAAGGGAAATGAGGATAGGGCAGGGAAAGTGGAATTGATGTAAAAGTTCAGCCATGATCCTGTTGAATGGCAGAGTAGACTTGCGGTCTACTCTTGCTCCTATTCAACATCATTGCTGATCATTCTCAAAAGGGTAAACCTTGCTTCAGGGCCAAGAACTTCCATAAACTCTGTGGAAGGTAATTCTGTTTTCCTGTTGGACTACCAAGTAGGATGTCTTGCCATAGTGTGCTCCATTGGGAATATTTAAAAATCATAGAAACCAATTGTATTCCATAAATTATGACTTCTTTCATCTTGAACAAAGCAGCACTCAAGGCATAAAGGGCATTACTTTAATTATCTTATACTATTAACTAAAGAGTGCCAAGATGAAAATTTAGCTCATGGATCTGAAATGGAGAACAATTGCAAACCTATAAAAAATGTCCAGCTGAAGAAACTTCCATTCATTTAAATATAAATGTTCTTGATTAAGATTAACTGTGTAAGACATCTTTTAACCCTTGAAGTCATTAAACATCTCCGACAAATGAGAAACGATCCAGTGTGTGAGGATGGATATAATCCAGGTCCATGATTACTATTAGCACTTGGTGCCATTCAAAGATGGAGACATTGCGAAGAGTTTCCATTGATAAAACCTTTATGATATGTCTATGATATATAATACTGGTTAATTTCAGTTGCTAAATGGACTCTACCATAGCAACCAGGGACTTTTACAAGGATTGGTTTCAGCTTCGAGAGAATTATGTCTACAATTTTCCTTCTTTCATTGCCAGTCTGTTAATGATTAGCACCAATTATTATTCCATAACAATTATGTCTCAGGATAGTGAAACAAAAATAGGATTCCATATACCCAGTAAGTCAGTCGCACATCATGAAACATGAAATTTCATTCAGAATCTCTGCTACAAAAATATACTAAAAAATGATTGCAAGTTTTAAAACATATAAAGATTAAGCTGGTTTAATATTTAATTTATATAGAGCAAGTTTATACAAAGATGTGGTTTCATTTCTTTTTGTTATATGTGTCCATTCACATGCAGTAACATCTAGGGATTTTCCAGATGCGCTTGTCCCAAGACTGGAATATCCCTCCCAAGGTCAATGGACCTTTGCATGGCCCTGTCCCACCCGCTATGATTCCTGTGGCAGGTGGGATGTAAAATTTCTGTCTGTCTGATTCATTTGCCCCAGAACTTTTTTACTGTGAAGGATACAGGATCATGCGCAGCAATTCCTGTTTACATAGGGAGATTCAGGAGGGTGGGATTTTTCAGACACCATTGCCCCAAGAGCAGAATATCCCGCCCGAGGTCAACAGGCTTTTGTATGGCCTTGTCCCACTCGCTACGATTCCTGTGGTGGCAGAACAGGAAAATTCCACCCTCAGGTCTTCGCCAGGTTCAATCTGAATAACCAATCTAACACTCACTGCTGTAATTGAGTGACAAGTTGGGTTTACATGGCTTCATCATGCTCCCCGCTCCCCACTCACCTGACGAAGGAACAGCGCTCCAAAAGCAAGTGGTGTTTGCTACCAAATAAACCTGTTGGACTTTAACCTGGTGTTGTGAGACTTCTTACTGTGTTTACCCCAGTCCAACGCCGGCATCTCCACTTCATCAGTATCAGCGGTGCATGACGGCATTGTCCATGTGTGGTCACTTCCCATATTTCATTGTAGTATCTTTGGTGGCTGATCATCATGGATTTTCTAACAGTTGAAGCTACAGCAACCAAAGTAGAATGGGGTCACTTTCTTCATGCAGAAATGTCAGTTAAAATAATGGAAATTATTGAAATCATATGGAGCTATTGTGGTTATTCTCCTTGAGTGCAAATGACAAGTAAATTTAGATGGTTGTTAATTAGTTTCAAGTTGAGGGAATGTCATGTATTGCACAAAGATGGACCTATGCTCAACTGCAGGCAGCCATTATTGAACTAACTTTATTACTCTGCAGTAGAGAAGGCACAGAGGGGGCAATTTGACAAAATGCGCAGTTTGCAATTTACTATAGGGACAAGAGTAGGGTAGGTTAAATTAAATACCTGGAACAGTCACAGCATCAATTCCTTGCAGTTTGATGGATGCTTATAAGTCTCACTTCTTCCATTTGCAGCAGCATTTCATCCAGTTGGCTAGTATTTCTGTTTAAACCTTAATTCAGACCCTTTACTGGCAGGCAACACAGAAAAGGTCTTTGTCTGGTAGAGTGGATTCTGAGTAGAACTCATAATAGGGTTGATTAAACATAAAATTAACCTGTGGAAGTTACAGACCTGAGGGGCTGAATGGCCTTTTGTTAATCCATATTTTCTTCTCTCGTCATATTATCCATCTCTTGTACAAGTGTGATTGCACCCGTGAGGGTCCAAATTAGATTTATAAGGATGTTGCCAGGATTGGAAAGTTTTAGCAAAGAAAAAGGTTTGGATTAGCTGGGATTGTTTTCCTTGGAACAGAGAGGACTGAATTTCAGGAGACTTAATAGAGGCATTTCAAATTATGGGGGACTTAGATTGAGTGGATGTGAAGGATTTATTTTCTTTGGGAAAGATGTCAATAACCAGGGGCACGGAGTTATGGGGTGGAATTTTACAGCCCAGTTGCAGCAAATGTAAGGGGTGGCGGGGGCTGGGAGCAGGGTGCAATGCAGCAAGCTGTGCAAAAGTCCACTGACTTTGACAAAACTGGAACATCCCACCAGTGAGACAGACCATAAAATGCCACCCACAGTAATTGGTAACATTATTAAAGGGGAGTTGAGGAGAAATGCTTTCATTGAGATAGCTTTGGAACTCACTACCTGAAAGAGGATAGACACAGAAACTTTCATCATGTTTAACATATGCACTTGAAATGCCATAAAGTAAGGGATGGCAAACCAAGAGCTGGAAAGGGGGGAATTAGACTGGATAACTCTTAAATCCAGCACAAACATGAAGGGCTGTAAATGTCTGTGAATTTACTGAACTGCATGCTGAGTTACAGTTGTGATTAATATTTCCTCCACTGCCATGTCACATTCATAGACTAACCACTGTGAGAACGATTCCTGCTCAGTTAAAAGTGACATAATTAATAAACAGATACACGGACAGGTCTTGCTGTGTTCCAAATGGGCTTCACAAATGTGGAATGTTTGGAACAAAGCAAGGAAATAGAAATTAGCTGTGCACGGTAGTCTACTCATGGTTAGTCAATGCAGCTAATTAAATGGGAACGTTGTTCATTGTAGCGTTTGTTAGGGAAATGGAGGGTGAGATAAAGGACTATAACTTGGGACTAAAATATTTGACTTGCACCATGGTTAGCTCTTATTAACAAGAACAACCCAGCACAGGAAACAGGCCCTTCGGCCCAACAATTGTATCTTAAATCAAATTTCTTTTAATAAAATAACTCATGCCTTCATCATTAAGAGATGTGTGAATAGATAGAAATTCTCTCAACCAAGAAATATGTTCCCTAATTTATAGAAATGATTAAAACAAAAAAACCGGAAATGTCTTAGCTGACTGATTTTAGTTGGACTCCTCTTTTAATGCAGTTTATATTGGAAAGGATAAAACTTTTAATTTGTAATGAGCAACCAATCCTTTTAAATGAACAGCCTAGTGTATTTGATCCCTCAACAGCAGCCAAAGTCTGAATTCTGCACCCATTAGATGCACACACTCAGTGGGCCCAGAAGCAGGTGCGAAATGTGTCTCCATACAGGCTGGCCAATTAACTGGCAGCCAGCACTCTGAAAAAGGCTCAGCACTACCAGGGAGGGCAGCAAGAGGGTGGACACTGAGAAAAGGGAAGGCGCAGGCAGCCACTTCTAATGGTCTCCCACAAGGAGATGGCCACTTTGGAGCTGTCCCAGGGATCTGCAAGCCTATACAAAATAAATCCTGATGGAGAAACATTGCAAACAGTGTCCAGGCAGAATATTCCAACATAAACCTCAGTCCCAGGCATCACTTCTATTTTTATGTCAACCCTGACAGTTCATCTCAGCCCAGATCAAGATTGCGGTTAAAACGTAAAGACCATCTGGCCAACTGGCTCATCTGCTAACTGTAAAAGTAGATGGGCCCCATAAAATTGCTTTCAATTCGTCCCTTAATGGGCTAAATTGGCTGCACGAAAGTTGGAAGCAAGCCCACCAACCCAAATATCACACAAATACGTGATGATGTCAGGACATGCCCCTGATGTCTTCTCACTTGATCCCACCTGCTTTCATGTCCAGGTATGTGCACCCACCCAAGCAACCTAAAGTTCTGGCCCAAGTCTTGAAGTCTCAACAAAGAACTGAATTTCACTGTGTGTCCCATAAATATTTGAAAGACAGACCAAAAATCCTATTTTTGTTAACTGTAGTTAGCGAGCAACTAAATAAATGCAATAAGTAATGAAATACTGCCACTGTCCCCAAATGTACCTCCAAATCCCCCCAGCCCACCACAGCGCCTCCCACCTACCTTTCATTTCCCCCTAGTTGGGAAAAAATTATTTGCGCTTATAAAAATGTCAGTAGTGACTTGTTCCAGTGCTAGATTTTCGCATTTACAGCATGCCGTTATGTGACATACATAAAGCTTAAAGCATCTTTCAAATATGTTTACTGTATGGAGAGAATGGAGTGTCTCATTTGATCTATTTCTTTTGTGCTGTCTTCCAGGTTTAACAGACAATGCATTGTAGATAAGGACAAACGAAACCAATGTAGATACTGCCGATTAAAAAAATGCTTTCGAGCAGGGATGAAAAAGGAAGGTAAGAAACTTAAATGTTTTGGTGGAACAAGAAACATTGATAATAAGTACATAGCGTAGCAATTTTCTTCAATGCTGGAAGAAGGCAGCCAAAATCCTTGTGTTCAGGCAATACTCCAAACTTGCTAATGTCAGGAGTCTTATTCCAAATAAAGTCTAGAATCTGCAGCATTGACATGAATTTAGCTTCCAGCACATCCAGAAAAAAAACAATGGAGGAATGCTCCATCATAGTAAACAATACTACCTGTTTGGTAACAAGAAATACTGACCAAACACTAATATATTTATTCTGCTACTGTTTGAGTTTACACTAAAAGATCCATTTTTTTAATCCATTCATTCATTCATGGGATTTGGTCATCACTGACTAGACCAGTATTTATTGCCCATCCCTAATTGACCTCGAGATGCTGGTGGTGAGCTGTCTTGAATTTGCATTAGCAGGATGGTAATTTCTGGTGCAACATCTTCGTGTGGAGTCAGCAAGTTTCAGTCTAATTTGCTCCAACGAAACCATGCAAGAACGTACGTCTGTGAGAGTAGCAGCCAAACATACATCAACTGCTGCCTCACAAAAGCACCAACAGAATGTTCAAGTGGAGCAGCCGGCAACATAGTTGCTGCCTCACAGCGCCAGGGACCTGGGTTCAATTCCCGGCTTGGGTCACTGTCTCTGTGGAGTTTGTACAGTCACCCCGTGTCTGCGTGGATTTCCTCCGGGTGCTCCAGTTTCCTCCCACCATCCAAAGATGTGCAGGTTAGGTGATTTGGCAATGCTAAATTATCCCTTATTGTCAGGGGGACTAATTAGGATGAATGCATGGGGTTATGGCTATGGGACCTGGGTAGAATGCTCTGTCGGAGAGTCAGTGTAGATTTGATGGGCCGAATGTCCTCCTTCTGCACTTAGGGATTGTATAATAAGAAATTAAATAAATGATTGAAGGGAAAACAGTCAATGGGAAAGAGCGATGTGGCGCAATTAATTGAATTGCTCTAACAAAGAGCTGGCACAGGCATAGTGGGCTGGATTGCATCTTTCCATGCTGTGTTTTTCTATAATTCTATGTAATCTGCTTCCAACCACATACCTGCAAAAGTCTAGCTCCAGTAATCAGTAGAGGTGAAATTATAAATAGAGAAATTATAAATAGAGCTATTTTATTTAGTTTCTACGCCATTTATTTCAACATGCATTGGACACTGTTTGGCAAATACTTAAAAAAAACTAAAAAAAATCCAACTTTGCTATTGAGGCCCACAGACTTCAATGGTCAAGTGGTTCTTGATTTATGTGATCATAAATCAAACAATAAAACCCACTATCAGAGCATAGATAGCTAGAGCTTGAAATATTCTGTTCAGGCACTGCTTCAAAGGAAACACTTAGGCCTGATTTTGCTCCCAAGTTTGGAATGCAGAGTTAAGACATTTCCCAGCTCCACAAACTCAACCTGGAGGAAAGTCAGACTTTCGGTCTAGAATGGCGATTGAAAATTGGAGTCGTAGTGGGCAACCCCGGAAACAGTGCACAGGTGGGTGGGACAGAAAACCTGCCTCAATGCACCAACACTTAGACCTGAATTTTCATTCCCATTAGAAACTCTGTGTTAAATGAGTGCTAATCCATGCTCCACCACCCGCCTCTCCATGCTCCACCACCCGCCTCTCCCCGCCACCCCCACCCGAGTCTTACTCTTACATGTATCATGACAATTCACCCACCAATGCCCACCCTGGACAGAACTTAGTGCCAGGCTCATTCTTAAAAATGCACTGAAGAAATCACTATTGGAAAAAGAATTCTCGTACAGAAAAATCCATTCATTACATTTAACTCCCTTTAATCTTTTACAGAAACAAGCATTGAAATTCATAATCTCACTTCAAAGAATTCACAGCCTCTTGGAGTTGTCAATCAAACTGTGAAAAGACAGGCATCCCACTGTGATAATGGGAGGTCATGAAATCAGTCATACAGCACTAACACTGCAATGATAACCTCAGATTTATATGAATAGACAGAGTGAAATAGCAAGCGCTTTTTGTTTTAAAATTGCAGACTGCTTTTATTCAAATCTTCAGTGGCGCAGAGTTTTAAGTGCCTTGCCGGTTGCTTTTGCCAGTTCTTTTTTACTGTTCCAATTAGTTTATGCACGTTTTAGACATGTTGATATTTACCTTTAACATGACAAAGGGCACCTGACCTCTTCCAAAGGGCACCTGATCTCTGTCAAAGGCTCTCAAAAGCTCCCCTGGCAGCTTTAGACTTTCTCCTATCAGGTCTAACATGCACAGGACTGTGTTTTGCATATCTCACTAGTGAAATCAGATCAGCCTGAGGCAAATACACTTTATGTGTGCTGCCTCCATGAACCATTGATGTGTAACTTATAACATGCCCGCAATGCCTCTTTGCGAAGCTGGTAGGTGCTATGTTTGGGAGTCTGGATCTGGGCCTCCATAGTCATTTTCATTACAATAGAAAGCTTCTCTGTCACCACAAAAAGTCAGGCCTTAGAGAAAGATGATTTTGGGAATGGCAAACATTTTTCTTGCATTATTTTGTCAGCTTGAAAGCTTCCTTAACTTGAACTTGTTGTACCTGCGTGTGTTGTTTACATTTTCCAGTGGGAAGATAAATTACTTTATTGACCTCACTACCTTTACTGCATTCCCCTTTAAAGTGATATTGTAGGCCTATTATCAGTTTCTCCCCTACTAGTTTCCCCACCCTTTCGAGGGGCAAACTGACCATAAGCAATTGACACCACCAATTTATTATTCCCATTCAAATAAGACCCACTCATGAATATGGTACAGGCTTTCCAATCATTTCATTATTTTGCACATTGCCAATGTAAGCAAGAAACAAAAATTTTCCCCAATGTGTGTGCAGGACTTGGGCATCACTGCAGCTCTTCAGGCATACACACAAATCACAACACATGTACAGAATTATGATTTAAATAACAGGATATATACTATATATGCAACATGTACAGTAATGATAAACTGGCAGAAGAATTACTTTCATAGAATCCCTACAGTGCAGAAAGAGATCATTCAGTCCCTTGAATCTGCACCAAGTCTCCGAAAGATCATCCCACCCAGGCTCTCCCTTCCACCCTGTGCATTTACCATAGCCAATCCACCCAACCTGCACGTCTTTGGACTATGGGACAGACTCCATAAAGACAGTCACCCAAGCCTGGAATCGAACCTGGGTACCTGGGAATGTGAGCAGCAGATCTAACCATTGCGCCATTGTGCCACCCTACTTAACATGCTTCACTCACTCCGATAGTCCCATTAAGCATTATGATGTCATTAACTCAAATCAAGGTAGTTATATTTTTATAATAGTATGATACCTGTCCAATTGAACAGGGATTTTTTTTTGGTCTCTTCTATTTTATAAAAATCAGAAATAATGCAAAAAGATGTCTTGGATTTTCAGAGATTTAAAAAGCAATCTAGGATTTGACAAGTCAGGCTGTTAGAAGGAATATTTCCTGAAAAGCAGGTTGGAAACATTTAAACCTGACCTTTGAATCTGGATTTTAAAATGTTAAAATGCCACTAAACATCAGAAATTATCTTTTTTAGCATGTTCCAGCCAGAAGTTATCTTTTCCACTGCACAAATCTAGAGAAGACATACAAGGGATAAATGAGTGACTATACAAAGGGTGATAGTGAATAGGCAGCCCACTTCATATATTTCCTGATTTTTATATTCATTAATCTCATTAGAGACGTTAAAATTTGTCTTAATATCAAGGAATATAGAGAGCAAATAAACAAATATTCCCATTCCTGATCAGCAACAGAAGAATAAGGCTCTGCTCTAATAACCTTCATGGAGAAAAACACTTGCCATTACTCACCATTTACACTGATACATGAAGAATAGGCATTTGTGCAAAGAACCAGAAAACAACTATGTTCATCAAACTGTAATGCAGTAAGGAGTCAACACCTACAAAGACACAAAGGGAATAGTAATGTAAGTTCAGAGGAGAATAGCAGCAATAAAGCATTATTAGATTTTTCATAGAGCATTTCTGTGGAAGAGAAACTTCTAATTTCACTTATGGCAGGCAGTTTAAAATATGCATCATATAGCTCAAGGCCTACAATCGAATAGCCTGTTTACACTTATCTTGGTATTTTAAAGAGTTGGATCACTGAGTTGGTATCTCCAATACTATTCACTCAATAGAAATCTTCAATTGTGTAAGAGTTCATTAGCTGATGGTTATAGGATGGGTTTAATTACTGGTAAGATGTGAGGCTCATAAGTTGTTAGCAGAGTCATTCCCTTCCCGCTATCTTAGGTCACCATGCACCTTTCAGATCATGTGTGGCTTTTCTTTAAAACAGTGTCCACTGCTAACTTTTAAACACACAGATCCTTTCATTCTTCTGCCAACCATTGTTTAATCTCAACCAAACTTAAATACAAAGCATAACAGGTAATTGGGAAAGAAGTAATCAAAAAATGTAATTGCTATCACAGTTGTATTCTTCCCATAAACAAAAGTATTTTATTGTTATCACTTTTAAATATATTTCATTCTGAATGTATCTATTACACAGGCATTCATAAAATACATCAGCCTTTTCAAGCTGATCTCAGGTTCCAACCATCTGACAGTCCCAGGACACAAATTACCTTCTCCTAATTTGTACAGGTTATCTTCATGGATTGTGCATACTTTTGCCTGAACTTTACTGACCTTGGCTCTTGTTCTTGACTGGTCCTTGAATGATTCCTGACCTTCATGCAGGATTTAGCCTTTGATCTGCCCAGCAAGTTCAGACAACTCCAGTTTGAACCAAATGTTATCACTGTGTCCATCACAACATCACTAATCTCCTTCCTACTAGACTCCTGTTGTTGCTAATGTTATAATAACTTTTGCTTTCTTCGTATTCAAGCTACACAAAGACTTTCATCTCACGTCTAGGTTCCTCCATTTCTTATTCACATGTTTTTTTCCTGTCTCAGCTACATCCCTTTCTCTACCTTGAACTCGTCTCCTTATTGTCTCAGACTCACTATATAATTCCACTGCTACAAATGCTCCCAGTCTTTATTCTCAGACACTACCAAATACATCCCTATTTGGGCCTATTTCCCATTATTGCCCAAGATACTTCTTTCAGTCTGCCTCAGCCTACAAATCATCCTATCCTATGTTAACAAGTCCATCTCCAATAAAAGTGCATTCTGGAGGTGTGCATCAATACTCTCAGCCTGATCAGTGGTGACTTCTTCACACACTAAGGCTGCTCCCTGTATGTATCATGCACCAAACCCTACAGTGACAGTGATAGCTAAATTTAGCCTGTCTCCTCAACAACTCTTTCCTTTTATTTAAATACTTGAGTCCAAAGAGCTCCTTTCACATCTCCTTAACGATACAGTATGCATATAAACACCAAAGTGTTTCCTTGGCTGGAAATCCTTGTTCCTATCTGTTTCATTCTGGACTGAACAATTCCTCACTGATTTCACATGGCACTTACACTCACCTTTACCATAAAAATCTCGCCCTTCTCCTCGTCATCACTTTATCCATACCATCATCGCAGGTCCTTGTGCCCCTGAAGTCTCTATCATTGACAAGGCTTTTTTTCCTCTCTTTCAAGAGACTTCTGGATGAGAACACGGAACTTAATAGAATTGAGGGTTATGGGTAAGCCTAGTAGGTTTGGATATCATCGGCGCAGCTTGAAGGGCTGAAGGGCCTGTTTATGGTGTAGTTTTTCTATGTTCTATGCTCCCTTCTCTCTTTCCCAGTCCACCTCAAATCCTTTCTTCATCATTTTTTGCCAATGGAAAGATCTAACCTTAACCGCTCCTTGACACCAGTCCTTCAGTTACCCACAGTCCAGTTGAGGTAGCTGAGTTAACTTCTTCCAAAATCCTCTTCTGTCACCTCTGTTGGATGATTTTCCTCCTGTTTGTTATATTCTGTATCAAATACTGCAACAGAGGCGTAGTGTACAACAGCAAAGAAGTTTCCTTCAACCTATATATAAGGCTGGTTCAGCCTCAACTGGAGTTTTGCATCCAGTTCTGGGCACCACACGTGAGGAAGGATGGGAGAGAATTTGAGAAAGTGCAGGAAAAGATTCATGAGAATGGTTCCAGGGATGAGGAACTTCAGTTATGCAAAAAGATTGGCGGCATTGGGATCATTGTTCTTGGAGAAGAGAAGATTGTGAGAAGATTTAATAGGCATTTCCTGGAATGCCCCTTTCAAGCCAAGAATCGTCTTGCCTTGGAACCATATTGCCGTTTCTTCAATGTTGCTGGGTCACAAGCCTGATATTCCCCTCTATCGTGACTGAGTGGATGTGCACCAACACAGGGTGGACTAGAGCAGTTCAAGAAGGTGGTTCACCACCATCTTCACAAAGATAATTAGGAATGGGCAACAAATGCAAGCGGGACACTTTTGATTCCATTACTATCCCTGTCTGTCATATAAAGCTAAATTTCGATGTATTCAACTCTGGTTACTGGCCAACCTGAACCCAGTTTCCTTCTATATCTGATTTGTTACCACTTGATTCACCTCTGAAAAACATTGCTCCTTTCAGATGCCAAATCTTTCCCAACTGCAGGAACCCCAATCCATCTCAATGCTCAACTTTTCCAATGTTTTCCTCATTAGGCTCATCAACTTCACCATCCATAATCTATGATTTATTCAAGATGAGCAGCCTTTATTTTACCTTGTGCCTTCGCATTCATCACTGCCATCCTTGGAAAGCTCCAGTGATTCTCTGTGCCTTAGTGAATTGATTTGAAGGCTTGTATCTTCACCTTGCTGTGCTTCTGTGGTTTTGACCCCAACTTAATAATCTCCTTCCCATTATATCCTCCAGTCTTCTGATATATTCCTTCTCATCCATGTCCTCTGTTTCAACATCGTTTGCTGGTCTGTCAGTCATTTCAAGAACTCCCTTCATAAATCCTCTGTCTTGCACTTCCTCCATCATTTGCCAGTCTCTTCAAAATAATTATTTTTCCCATTGTGTTTTGAATCCTTCTCTAACCCTCCACCCCCATCCCCACCCCACTCTCTCTCACTCAGTGGCTACTTTTGTTCCCTTCCTGGATCCATTTTTCTCTCCAACAGAATTCTACATTGGTATAATCTACTAGATCTAACACAATGCCACAGAATTGGCAGATCTATGAATAAAACTTTGAAAGGGAATTTGCAGGCACTGGCGAATGATATAAACACAAACTCTTTGTGATTGAGGTTCATCCACAAAACTGGAAATGGAATGTAAAAAGAAAACTGGGTTTGTGCCAGTGGAAAAAAATACACACCTAATAGAGAAATCGAACTTGGATTGGCTCTTCTCTGGCTGGTAAATGGGGCAGAAACCAAATTTAGGAAGCAACCTAGCTTAAAACAACACTATTATTTTGGATATAGCAATGGTCATTTAGATCCTTAATGTCAGCATAGACAAGTGGTAAGCCCCTTAATTATTCTTATAAAGGGTCCAATGACTGTTTTAGAATTCCAGAAATTAATTCACTCCAAGTGCAGCATTAGATCTACCCAGGCCTACATGTAACCCAACTAATTACCTTCAGAAGGACTGTTGGAAGACGTTTTCAAAAAAGGAAGGTTTTTAAAAAAATAACATAATACAGAAGAAAGCACAATTCTCACTCCCCTGGGAATTGTAAGAAGTCTCACAACATCAGATTAAAGTCCAACAGGTTTATTTGGAATTACGAGTTTTCGGAGCACTGTTCCTTCCTCAGGTGAGTTCACCCAAGTCCAACGCCAGCATCTCCACATCATGGCTACACGACTGGAGTTTTGCATCCAGTTCTGGGCACCACACGTGAGGAAGGATGGGAGAGAATTTGAGAAAGTGCAGGAAAAGATTCATGAGAATGGTTCCAGGGATGAGGAACTTCAGTTATGCAAAAAGATTGGCGGCATTGGGATCATTGTTCTTGGAGAAGAGAAGATTGTGAGAAGATTTAATAGGCATTTCCTGGAATGCCCCTTTCAAGCCAAGAATCATCTTGCCTTGGAACCATATTGCCGTTTCTTCAATGTTGCTGGGTCACAAGCCTGATATTCCCCTCTATCGTGACTGAGTGGATGTGCACCAACACAGGGTGGACTAGAGCAGTTCAAGAAGGTGGAACTACGCTACACGCCTCTGCTGAACCCTGAACTAGGCACCAGCAGCTCAGAAATTTCTTAAACTGAGGGCCAAGGCTCAATGTCAAATGGGTCTCAGGCCGATTTTTCCGGACCTGTGGTCTTTTCCTGCATCCTCATTGTGCCATCCTTCAAGTGCAAATTAAGCTCTGCCTCTTGGTGTTAAAGTTCGTGCCTACATGTCATAATCCAGCAGAAACTGGAGAAATGAAAGTAAGGCATTCCCAGTGACTGTTGGAATCCTTTCCTAAATCTGTTAATATTAAATAGAATTGTTTGAGGTCCATGACCAGTTAGTGCTGAGCAAACATTCGGAAAGCAGCATTCTGTGACTGAACATAGTGTCTCCACTGATAAACCAATGCATAACCTTGAGAATTTATTTTATGACAGTTGACTGCACTCCTGCTTTTTTTTTCACTCGTAAAAGTTATTCATTGTGTCCAACTGATGACATCTTATACACATTTTACAAATACATGACAATTCTGGCTTTTGCGATTGATGTGTCATTAATTAGCACAATTCGTAAATAATCAAGTTATTTTATAGTAAATAACATATTCTCTAATCCTCTAGTTGAATTTCATCGTGTCATCTGTCAGTTTAACTTGAACTGTGTTGGCAGCAATGCGCATTGATGAAGCCAATTATTTATGTACCTTGCTGCTATATGGTGGTGTTCAAACTCCTTTTTAAAAGGACAGATCAGTGTTACAGTGTCTCTAACAATCATTTAAAGTCTATCATTACACAATGTCGTGTGGCCAGTGCATGTTTTCCATCTGAAGGTTCCTCCAGGTTAATTATAGAATCATAGAGTCATAGCGGTTGACAGCATGGAAACAGGCCCTTCAGCCCAACTTGTCCATGCTTCCCTTTTTCTTAAAACCCCTAAGCTAATCCCAATTGCCCGCATTTGGCCCATATCCCTCTGTACCTATCTTACCCATGTAACTGTCTAAATGCTTTTTAAAAGACAAAATTGTACCCGACTCTACTACTATCTCTGGCAGCTTATTCCAGATAATCACCACCCTCTATGTGAAAAAAATTGCTCCTCTGGACAGTTTTGTATCTCTTCCCTCTCACCTTAAACTTATGCCCTCTAGTTTTAGACTCCCCTACTTATCAGTAGTTAATGAGAACATACTGATGGGGAATTTCCATGTTACAGGTTCAGGGCTCAGCAAAAGCTCTCAATATCCTGGCGAAAGGCATTAGTTACTGCGAGCTCAGCCAGGGTAAAATATTGGCTAATTAGCTAAACAATAGCAGCAGGTTTGAATAGAGGATATGGCGGTATAGTGGAAATGTGAGCAGACTAGTAACCCAAAGGGCCAGGCTAATATTTTGGGGGCATGGATTCAAACTCCAACTCAGTAACTAGTAGAATTGAAATAGATCTGGAATTAAAAACTAATTTCTGTAATGGTGACTATGAAATTATCATTGATTGTTGTCAAAACATCTAGGGTGGAATTTTCCAAAAAAAAGTGGCAAAGTGTCAGGTTCTGAAAACCAGTTTTCAGTCAGATTTTTGTCCAAATTTCCTGACACTTTGACCCTGATGTAACTGGCACACCCCTCCCAAAATTGGTGCAGGCGATGCTCGCAAAACAGCATTCTCCGTTGGCCTCAGCGCATTCTTACAAGCCTCAGGCAGGCGTGCCAGTAAAATTCCAGCCCTTGCCAGAAAAAAGGCAGGGGAGCGTGTTAGCACCGCGAATCTAGCAGGGCAGGGCCTGATAAAGCTGGCTTTATAGACACCGAGGGGACGTTTTTAAAGGGCACACTAGTCTCAGAGTAAAGTGATCCCCCCACCCCCACCACCGTTCCCCCATGGGCATCGTGACACCCTGCAGTCAAGGGGAACACCTGCAATCCTTGACAGCAAAGGGGCAAACTCCCCCACGCTTCAATGTTCGGGTCACCCCACGTTCCCCTCTTTCTCACACTGCCTTAATCACTAGCATCAGGGTATCGGGCCTCCTCCTCCCGATTAGCATCTCCCACCACATAATGGAATTTCTCCCCCTCAATGGGGCTTCTGAGAGCTCCTGCCCTCTACCTCCACCCCTAGACCTGCCTTCTGACTCTGGCCTGAGGCTCCTCCCTTTGGCAGTGTCAAGGAGCAGTGCCATTTGCAATGTCCTTGACCACGCTGGCCTGTGCGCCACCAATGTATTCATCTTAATTGCTGGAGAACAGTAGTGATTCCCGCTTGTGTGATGTTACACTGGCAGTGGGGGGAGAATTCAACATCCTGAAAGCAACGGTATTAAAACATTTAATTATATCAAAATTTAGTCAATTTCATAGTAACCAGGTGCATACTGAGAAGTGGCGAGATCTGAAACTGAGATCCCCGCCGCTGCAAACTCCGTAATGAACCTCGCATATGCAAGACATTCTGGCCATAAGGGGATTTGTACCAGCAGCAAACAGACCCTGAACCCGTTCCCCCACCGCCCCAGTTAGCGCATCCTCTTTTGGGAAGGAAGTCTGTTCTTTGTGTGACTCCAGACCCACAGCAACATGGTTGTTTCTGAAATGGCCCAGCAAACCATTCAGCTGAAGGGCAATTAGAGATAGGCAACAAAATGCTGACTTTGCCAGTGACAGCCCCATGAAAGAATCTGAAAAAAATCACATATAATCCATACATTCCAGAAAGATTTCCTTCTTAGTGTGTTTTTAAAATTGAAACACTGTGTCCTCTTCCAGTATTGTGCCTATGCTTCTCTCAAAGGCAATGTGTGAGAAATTGGACTGCTTGTCCCTTTTTAGGGTTCTGCGAATACTCTAGGAGCTCATGCTGTTCATGACATATGTGTACACTTGTGGACAAGAATCATTCCAGATGTCATTTTTGTGCATGCATCAAAGCATGTGCCGTGAGCGGCTGCCAGCAGTATTCAGAACAGACAGATCAAGATGTCAATAAAGTTACAACATTTATTTGGCACCAGCCATTTTGGAACTCATTTCTCTTGACTTGGCAGGCCTTTCCTCATGAATAAGATTCACGCTGAGGCAGGTGGGGTTAAGATCAAGTCAGCAGTTCAGAGACGGCCACAGAGGTGGACGAGTGCTGGGACAGGCTGGTTAGAAGGCCTTCTTTGCTGTCTACAACTTTCGGCAAATTTGTATAAAAGGTTGTTCGGCCCTCTAGCCTTCACTCCTCGCCCTCCACCAATCCCCCCCACCCATATGCCCCATCATATGCCAACATTATCTCATATGCTGCCTTATACCCACAATACCATCCTCTTAGCCACTTACCCAGATCCACTATGAGCAGATGCCTGGATCTGTGTGGAAATGAAACAAAAATCTTCTAATAATCTAACAGAGTGCTAACTCATATGCACTTGATAGAGAACTCATTCATTAAACCCAATCGAAAATGTTAAATCCTTTCAAATGGTCAACCGGTTACAAAAAAAAGTTCTATTCATTAACCTCATCAAAGATAGCCTTATTCTTTAATAGCGCTTTAGAACTGTCAATAATAATGTGAACTCAAACCCCACTGAGATAAATAATTTTGGAGCCTTTGAAACTCACCCAAATATTCATAATGAGCACAGCTGTAATAACAGCCCTAGTAAGTATGAGCATTAAAACTGCAGGGACAGCTGGTAATGGGTCTTTCAAAGCTACATCAAATGCTTGTCAACCCCAATGTATTTCAGCATCAGTTGTTTGTTTTTTCACTCTAATTGGCAGCTGCTGCCTGTTTCTTTTTTTCATTTTAAAGGGCTGGGGATTTAAATAACTTATACCATGCATCTTAACCAGATTATCTGCCCTTCAAAAGTGTTTGTGCCCAAATTTGTGATTTTTACAACATAGGATAAGGCACTTGGAACAGCTAAAATGGGGTAAATTTAAACTCAACACTAATTTCAAATTGCCCCGCTGAGTTCAGCTTTCATGCCTGTCTGATTTACATTCTGCCCCCTTCCCCTTGCTAGTACAAATAGAATCTGCTGGAAATGGGGAAGGGGTTTTTCACCTCTGGGTTCCACCTGCCATTTCTAAAGGCCTCTGGTGTCAGCCCAACTCCACGAAAATCTGGCCCACTTTCTCACTTAATCTTATATGGCTGTGCAGGCTTTCAGCAGCATGAAGGACCCTACCCCGACCCCTCAAATCAATTGTCACTAGGCATGGGCAATAGTGGGAATTCCCTTTGGAATTCAGCATGACTTGGAGAGTGACCAGAGGCCATGCAAAACAACACTAGCTGCTGGAAGAGAGAGAAGAGGAGGAGTTGGAGGGCCACCCAGGTTGTTCAAGGAGCACTTCTCATGCCTGGATCTCAGTGAAGGACAATGGTATTTTCCAGCCAAAGCCGGAAAATCCCACCCAAGGTCAAAAGAACTTTGCATGGTCTACCCCCGCCTGCTATGATTCCAGTGGCAGGTGGGATGGGAAAATTCCCCCAAATGTGTGAGACATCTGCACTTCAGTAAGGACTTTGTCACTGAAGTCTTTCACTTACTGCAATGTCAGGCCAGAGTAAGGATCGTATTGCCAATCGCTGTGAAGGTAACTGTGCGATAAACATTCATGCCTCTGACTTCTTCCAGGCTGGAGCTGGAGATATGTGCAGGACTTTGCAATTTGCCATCCAGTAGATTGTTGATGGTTTCTACTCAAACGGTAGGAGAGTAGAATCTGTGTTTCGTTCCCTTTCAACAGAAATAAACAGGTGGAATGACGCACAGTTTCCCAAGATTGACAGGATTTCACATGTTGTGGCACCTCCCATTGAGGCGCCTTATGTCAACACTGCCCTGTACCTAACCTGTGTTATGTCCAGCTGGTGTGTAGCCATGGACCAATGCCCTGTATTCTGACAGAAGTCACGCGTTACAATCCTACACCTTTTTTTATTTGTGGAAAGTGGGCGTCACTGTCCATCCCTAACTGCCCTTGAACTGAGTAGCTTGCTAGGCCATTTCAGGGGGCAATTGTGAGTCAACCATATTGCTGTGGATCTGGAGTTACATGTAGGCCAGACCAGGTAAGGATGGCAGATTTCCTTCCCCAAAGGACATTAGTGAACCAAACAGGTTTTTCCGACAATCGACAATGATTTAATAGTTATCAGTAGTTTCTTAATTCCAGATATTTTTTATTGAATTCAAATACCAGCATCTGCTGTGGCATGATTGGAGTCCCAGAACTTTGGCTGAGCTTTTGGATTAATAGTCTAGTGATAATACCACTCAGCCATTGCCTCACTGTTTTCAAGGGCTATCCAATTCAGCCTCTAATGACTCTGGCTGCTTATGATTCAATGGATATTGACAGCTCTAAATATCTCACCCCAAATGGTAACAAGCAGGAAAGGTTGGATTTTCCTCCACCTGCCCACTCCAAAATGGGTAGGGTAGCAGCAAAAGCATTGGGAAAATATCAGGCACAAAGCATATTGTCATTTCTCTGGCCAAATCTTAGTTTCTCTCCCATCATCTTTGCCAGGACTGTCATGTCTGTATTTTGTTCACCCCATGCAAAGCATTGTCCAGATTCACAACATTACTTCCCACCTTTATTTCTTAATACTGCTTCCCAAGATTATGTATTTTCCTATATTCCTGCTGGTAATTACTGTCAGACTTTCAAGGAGCTCCCAATGAAGGAAGCTGTTTTTAAAGAAAAGAAAACACAAATGTCCTTTTGGCATTGGAAAATAGTCTCCAAGAACATGGTTAGTCTAATTCCTCAGCAAGACAGCAGTTGGATGGCATGGTGGCACATTGGTTAGCACTGCTGCCTCACAACATCAGGACCCGGGTTTGATTCCCGGCTTAGGTCACTGTCTGTGTGGAATTTGCACATTCTCCCTGTCTCTGCATGGGCTTCCTCTAGGTGCTCTGGTTTCCTCCCACAGTCCAAAGATGTGCGGGTTAAGAGATTTGGCCATGCTAAATTGCCCCTTAGTGTCAGGGGAACTAGCTAGGATAAATGCAAGGGGTTATGGGGATAGGGGGTGGATGGGATTGTGGTCAGTGCAGACTTGATGGTCCGAATGGCCTCCTTGTGCACTGCAGGGATTCAATGACTCAAGATAGGGGGCATCTTTGTTCTGTGCAGGGACTAGTTTCCTGATACAGTGAGCATCTCCCTCTAACTCAGCCACAATGCCTAACTTTTGAAAGACTACTCGAGCTAAAGTCTTCCATAGACGATTTGCAGCCATCTTAAGGTTCCACTGAGTGGATTTCTAATCCTGTGATCATAGAGTCATAGATTCCCTACAGTATAGAGGAAGGCCACTTGGCCCATCAAGTCTGTACCAACCACAATCCCAACCAGGCCCTATTCTCATAACCCCACACATCTACCCTGCTAATCCCCCTGAGACCAGGGACAATTTAGCATGGCTAATCTACCTAACCCACAAATCTTTGTGGGAGGAAATTGGAGCACCCAGGGAAAATCCACACAGACACAGGGAGAATGTGCAGACTCCACACAGACACTGACAAGAGGACGGAATTGAACCAGTGTCCCTGGCACTGTGAGGCAGCAGTGCTAACCACTATGCCACTGTGCTGCTCTCTCTGCAACACTAATCCATTTGCAGCACTGCTCAGATTTTTTCAAAGCCCCCCACAAGCTCCCACTTAGGCAGGAATTCCATCAGAATGCCCAGCCTAAGAAACTGGGTCACGGTGTTGGTAATGTTGGTGTGTGGATAGAAGTCTCGTCCTTATCCTATTGGGAGAGATTAAAAAACATTCAGACTCAATTATTAACAAATTAGCTGGCTATGTGATGTGGAGCTAATTCAGAGCCACAGTTTTCTATCTGTGCTCAAGGTTAATATTACTCAATAAACCATGGGATCATTCAAGAAGCATTTACATGGAAGACCAGAAGTTTCTTCCAACTTTCTAAATAAGTGACCATAAAACTCAGGCTTTCACCACATTTTATAAACCATTTGACGTTTACTCAGCAGACCATAGTCATCTGGGATGAGGAAGCTGTTTATAAAACTATCTGAGCATACCTCAGCAGAGGTCATTCTAGGTGTTTCACTGCAGCGTATTAGAAGTGTTATAAAATATTCAACTCTGCCAACACGTATTTGTTTGATGCTTAATGTGATGTTCAACTTGATCATGTTTATAAATTCAATAATAAATCTGTGACTTCTAATGCCAAGTAGTCTGATTTTTATATCTGAATGTTTAGAGATTTTATCAGTTTAATTGCTCTTTCACTGTACTATTTAAAGCAATGTTTGCTGAACAAATTATCTTCATTTTAGCTGTGCAGAATGAAAGAGACAGAATAAGCACGAGACGGTCAAGCTATGAGGACAGCAGTTTGCCTTCAATTAATGCACTCATACAAGCAGAGGTTCTTTCTCGGCAGGTACATTTATATTCGTTAATGTTATTATCATTTTAACATTATTATTATTTGATTTGATTTATTATTGTCACATGTAATAGTATACAGTGAAAAGTATTGTTTCTTGCACTATAGGGACAAAGTGTATCATACATAGAGAAGGAAATGAGAGAGTGATGAATGTAGTGTTACAGTCAGCATTGTTAGAGAGTTTAAAAGAGAATGAAGTTTCAGAAGCATAGAACGACAGTAAAAGATAGAATTAGAAGGTATGCTAGGCAAATAAAGCATCAAGTCGAATTAATTATCAATAGTATTTTGAAAAATTGGTTTGCATTCATATAGCACTTTCAAGACCTCAAGATGTTCCAAAGCACTTTTGTATTCTCCATCTGTATTATAGATCCAAAGAAAAATCCTTTAATGTGTCTCTGTTTTAAATAAGGCCTCCGCTCACCCCCAAGTTTGAAAAATCCCGCCCAAGGTCAACAAACCTGTGCATAGTCCTATCCTGCCCACTACGATTCCCACAGCAGGCGGGATGGGAAAATTCCACCAGAAAATTAGATTGTATAAAAGAAAATGTTTGAACAATCTTTATAGTAGTGTTTATTATAGTAAGGACCTAAATGTAGCCATAATACATCCTTGAGTTGTATCAACTTTGTTGTGCCAGTATTAAAACAGATGATTGCAAGTTTTCCAACTATTCACCGAAGTATTTTACACTTCTCTGCAGAAAAAAAGGAATTTGCCTCAAAACGTACTCACACATTCGCATTTAAAGTTTATTTATTTGTGTCCCAAGTAGGCTGACATTAACACTGGTTAGCTGTCTGTGAGAATACTTCAATGTGATATTTTCAACTTACCCTTTCTGATGACATCATTACTAATGAATGTCTGGAGATTCACTTAACTTAGCATCAGATTCAAACTGACATTGGAAAAGTGGGAAATCCATGCCACTAATATCACTGAATTTGGGGCAATACCTGACACTTTTTTTTGCCAGACGCAATATGAACTAAACATATATGGTTGTTGCAAATTGAAAAACTGGGAGTACAAACAGCATAGCTTCCTTTGACATTCAGACCAGCAACAAGAAATTGTTAACTGTATTTATTGACAACATTGTGTTGACAACCAAAACCAGTGATGATTTTAATTGTTACACCTTAAAACTATACTACAATCAGCATATTTTTAATCAACAAATTTGCACTGATATGTTCTGACGTGGTGAACAGATATGCACCATTATCTTTAGCACAGCACAGTGGCACAGTGGTTAGCATTGTTGCCTCACTGAGTACGATCCCCAACTTAGGTCACTATTTGTGTGGAGTTTGCACATTCTCCCCAGGTGTTCCAGTTCCATCCCACAGACCAAAGATGTGCAGGTTAGGTTGATTGCACATGCTGAATTAACCCTTTGTGTCCTGGGATATGATAGGTTGGAGGAATTAGCAGGGTAACTAAGCAGGGATAAGGCCGAGGTGGAATTGTTTTTGGCGCAGACTCTATGGGCTTCCTTCTGTACTGCAGGGTTCCTATGATTTCCATGACTATATACTATGACTACATAGACTATATGACTATACACAGCAATGTTTCAATTCATTGCTTTTTTTTGATGGCCTGTATTTCTGTACTGTAATGAGATCTGGTTGCTTCTGGAAGAATTAGGAAGTGAGCATCAGTGAATATGTTTTTCAAAGAAAAGAAGAATCATGGAATCACTACAATGCAGAAAGAGGCCATTCAGCCCATCGAGCCTGCACAGCAGCAATCTGACCCTATCCCTGTAAACCCAAGCAATAACCCTGTTAGTTCCCCGATGCTAAGGGGCAATTTAGCTTGGCCAATCCATCTAACTGCACATCTTTGACTGTGGGAGGAAACTGGAGCACCCGGAGAAAACCCATGCATACATGTGGATGTGCAAATGCCAAACAGTCACCCAAGGCCGGAATTCAACCCTGTTCCGAGGTGCAGTGAGCCAGCAGTGCTAAACTGTGTCACCGTGTTTATTTATTAGCATCACAAATAGGTTTACATTAACATTGCAATGAAGTTACTGTGAAAATCCCTTAGTCGCCACACTCTGGCACCTGTTCAGTTACACTCAGGGAGAATTTAGCATGGCCAATGCACCTAACCAGCAAATCTTTTGGACTAAGGGAGGAAACCGGAGCACTCGGAGGAAACCCACACAGACACAGGGAGAATGTGCAAACCCTGCACAGACAGTGACCCAAGCCAGGATTTGAACCCGGGTTCCCGGCTCTGTGAGGCAACAGTGCTAACCACTTTGCCACCATGCTGCCCCCATACCTTTGATAAATAAATTGGCTTAATTGAATTTAGGGTGAGGCATTCTATCATGTGATTGACGATTGGGAAGAGTTGGACTGGACGATAGTTGACCAGATCAAATTTGTCCTGATTTTTAAGAATAAGACAAACCCAGGAAGTTTTCCACATTAATGGAGCCAACAAATCCTTAGCCTCTAAAGCTATTCAGAACCAAGTCCAGTTCTAGAAGTACAATGAAGGCAGAAATGCTAAGCCGCCAGTCAGAGTCCTGTCACCTAACAATGTGCACAGAGGCCTATGGCTTGAATGGAGTTTTGTCTGTCCCAAATATGTGCCTCAATTTTACCGGCACATCTGCCCCAGAATCGGGGCAGGCGAGGCTCGCAGAACAGCATTCTCCACTGGCCTCAGCCAGGGTCTTACAAGTCTCAAGGGGGCGAGGTGGTAAAAGTCCAGCTCACGTGGTCTCTGAAATCAGAGGGAATGGTGCCAAAGGGAAACAATAACCATAGGTAGGAATTCCCTCCACTCCTAGCTCCCTACCGCAGAGAAATGTCAATGCTTGACTACGTCCAGCTTAATTGTGAAAATGATACCCACCTGGGGGTCTGGTCTTGTGTTCTGGTCTGCGTTTCATTGAAATCCCAGCTTTCTGGTTGATATCAATCTCAGTGAGTGGGAATTATTAGACTGAATTTCATGTAACATGTAAATGAATACACTCAGATTGGGATGTTAAATGATCATTTCCTTCCTGTTCCTCTGTTCCAGATTTCCTCTCCTGTTTCGGTGATAAATAGTGACATCAGGTCTAAAAAGATTGCAGTGATAAGTGACGTGTGCGAGTCAATGAAACAGCAGCTTTTAGTCCTGGTCGAGTGGGCGAAATACATCCCAGCTTTCTGTGAGTTACCGCTGGATGACCAGGTTTGTAACATCTTTGGTTTCATTCAGTTATATAAGATTAACAGAGGGCATGAACTTGCTGGCTGTTCGCGCCAGGCATCCGCTGCAGTAAGGTCGGAGAATTTCACAGCCAGCCATTCATTGCAGTGGGATGGGAGAATCCTGCTGGCGTGAACAGTGATAAGATTCTGGTCAAAATGTCACAGTTGAACAATGGAATGCTAGTGGTCATGGATTTTTGCACCATTTCATCGAATACACCTCACCTTTCATCACCCAAAGGCTCAATTTTGATACATTCCATCACTTAAAAGTCAAGTTCCTTGAACTTTGATAAATTAAGTTTAATTTATGAACAGAACTCTTTTTTCAATAACAAATGCAGAGTTGAACTGACAAAATAATTGATGTGAAGTTTAATCTCAAACTTTGTGCTTTGTGCAGTTGCTTGTTTTAGTTTTAGTCCAGGTCAGACTTGCATGGAAAATAGAACTGAAAGGTGTTTCAACTTCAATAATGTATCTTAAACCATGACATTAGTAATGTGGTCCATTGATGTAAGCTTTACCCACGCAATGGCACAGCAATAGATCCAATCTGAATCCCCAAAGCAGAGCGGGGGGGGGGTGGGGTGAATGTCTATGAGAAATCCATTTACATCATTTTTCATAGCACTGCCCCTCAAAGGAGGTGTAGCAAACGGACCCCGGAAATTTATCTCCCATGTTTCTGGTCCTAGCATAAGGAGGTACAGAGTAGGGACAAAAGAAGAGTCTGAGGCCAAGATAGTCCACATCACTCTGTCAGGCTTCCCACCAGACAGTTAAAGACCAAGCTTAGCAAATGTGTTGGGATGCCGCCTGGAGTGGGAGGGCTCCACATTGAGTATGGAAAAACATATGAGTGAAAGAAATGTAGAAATATATTGTATAAATGTAGAAATAGGAATCTGATCTGTGGCTTGAGGGGCGGGGTGCCCTCACTTGGTTGTCTTCCATTTCATGAGATGATGGTTGGTATTTTGGTGGGTAACATTGTAACTGCTCTCTCCTATGTTGTGTTAGTGTTCTGCAGTAAAACACTGCTCTGGAACGCCAGCCTGGGAAAAGTTTATGGAAACCCTAGGCTGCCCAAACATCATGTTTCCTCTCTCAACCTCACCAAAGTTGGACCTTCAAGAATGCAGAGCAGTATGATTGGTACTAGTCTGGTTGCAGGAGTTGCCAGAATGATTACATATTTAGACATCAGTTCCACTTCAGGTTTTTTGTCTGGGTTTAGTTCTCTAGCCTTCAGCTTTTCCAGGGTATCCACATGCACTGTAGCTTTTCGCCCATAGCTGAGAGTTTGTTCATTTTCACGTGCTGATGGGCTCGTGCACTGAATGTCTGGAGGCCAAACACCTTCCGAATTCTCCTGAAGTTGTAATTTTGGGCTAAGAGAGATACGGTTTCACATTGTTTCTCGCCAGCTCTGTAAGCAGAAAAGAAGAAGCACACTAATTCTGTTCAGCCACACACTAAGTTCATCTCATCAACCCCGCCATTAGAATGTAAAATAGGGAACCTTTTTTTTAATTCATTTGTGGGACCTTGGCATCGCTGGCTGGCCAGCATTTATTGACCATCACTAGTTACTCGGGGGCAGCTGAGAGTCAACCACGCTGCTGTGGCTCTGAAATTACATGTAGACCCGACTAGGTAAAGGACAGCAGATTTCCTTCCCTAAAGGGGTTGGTTTTTCCCAACAATTAACAATGGTTTTATGGTCATCAGTAGATTTTTAATTCCAAATGGTTTATTGATTACAAATTCCACCATCTGCCGTGGTGGGATTCAAACCTGGGTCCCCAGAATATTAGCTGAGTTTCCAGATCCATAGTGTTGTGGTTATACCACAAGGCCATCGCCTCTGCCAGCCTACAAAGTTCACTAATGTCATCAAAGGAGGTTCCAGCCATGCACCAAAATACATGGGACCATGTATTTTGGCCCACTTAAGGCCCACTTCTTCACTCCAGAGTTATGTGAACAGAGATGGGAAAATTTCTGGTTCTGTAAATCTAACCATTAAAAATGGCCACCCACAGTTGAAATTTTAATTCTTGGCAGAGGATAGACTGGATTGGCAGTCAGGGACCACCCCAGAATGAATGTGAAGGCTGCTGGGTGTGGAGGTGGGCTAGGCAGAAGACTTGCTTCTGTACTCCAAAACCTTGTTTAAGTTACTCAAAAAGATTAAACAAAAAGCAGGCCTACTGCCCTCACCCCCCACCCCCAAACACACATGCACACTCCCTATGTTGCATCCATATCAATCTATGCTACATTATTCCCCACCACCTATCCACACAGTCCCTCTACCCCGTATACCAACGCATGTTCCTGTACCCATCCCCAAAATCCTGTAAACCCTTTGCCAACACATGCCCCTTTATCTATATCCTGCTGATCCCATGATCCCAATGCTCCCACATCCCCATAGCCCTTATATGTAGCCCCAATGCCAACTCAGTGCCACTCATGCACCCTATCAACCATCCTTTGCCCATGCCCCCACCATGTTAATTCATTTAGTATCCTTCGACAGTTCATTGACAGTCTGATAGTTCCTTGACAGTACTTTGACAGCTGCTTGACAACATGGCAGGTTAATAAGTTCTACACACAGTCATGTTTACTTTTAATGATCCCAAAAGGTGCCTTGCTACTTCCAATGGGGTCCCTTGGCTATCCAAATGAATCCCCCAAGTTCAGACCTCCTTTTACCTGGTCCAATCTGCACATTTGGGGTTTCACATTTCTGGCCTATCAAAATCCCATTTCAGCAGAAGCAGCTAATGATTCACAATGGCTAGCTACCTCTGTAAACGACACATGCATGAACCCTGGCCTGATTCCAGTCCCAACCCTGCAAAAATAGGAAATGCCATGTTCTGGGGAGGGACTTCAAATTTCCATCCATTTCAACAATTTTCACCAAGACAGCTTCTCCGTAATAGCAAAACTCTGATTCATCTTCCTCTCAAAGCTAATTTCCACCTGAAAATTCATCACTGTCTCAACTAAGACATTAGGTTGAATATCACCAGAAATTACTGCAATTGAATGCATTCAATGACATTAAAAATACTTGAAAATTATGATAGAGCGACAGTGTACGCTTGATGGAAGTTAACTGTATAGTAAGAGCTGGCATGGTCTGATTGACTACAGATTCAGCCCCCTTCCATCCAGCTCCCTCCGTCCCGGCTGAGTTCCCAAATTAATTCCTGATTTTGTGGAGGGATGCTAATTGCATACTGGACTGTTTTCTCATGCTCACAAGGCAGTGGTTGTAGAGTAGCATTGAGAAGTTTCCCATGAGATTTCTTGGTCAGGACATGGAATGTGTAGTGTGAAGCAAGCTGAAATGGATGAATTAACCAAAAGGAGAATTTAAATCAATTAACAAGACTCGTCAGGTAATACTAAATCTATCATCTACACTATTAATATAAAACTAACTGCGAAAGCAAAATGAGCCTCATTGATATTCTTCCTCAGAGTTAATGTTTAAGCATATTTTTGTTGTACACACGATTGTTAGCAGTTTAACATTACATTTTATACTGATGTGAGAAACATTAACACGGGATAGATAAAGTATTAAGTCACTCATTGTTAAGCATATGATTTATTGAACACCTCAGCATTTCTGTTCTAAAGAACTAGATACCACCAGTTTCCTGACTTTTATCTTAACTTTTCAAAAGAGCCCCTGGCCACTTCCAACAATTTCAGTGACACATTTGACTTTATCCTATAACTTTCAGGTCTATACACTGCTTGCACAGAGTTTGCACATTTTCCCTGTGTCTGCGTGGGTTTTCTCCAGTGCTTCAGTTTCCCCCAAAGATGTGCGAGTTAAAGTTTATTTATTAGTTACAAGTAAGGCTTACATTAATACTGCAATGAAATTACTGTGAAATTCCCCTAGTTGCCACAATCCGGCACCTGTTCAGGTCAATGCACCTAACCAGCACATCTTTCACACTGTGGGAGGAAACCGGAGTACCCGGAGGAAACCCACGCAGACACGGGTAGAATGTGCAAACTCCACACAGACAGTGACCCAAGCGAGGAATCAAATCCAGGTCCCTGGCGCTGTGAAGCAACAGTGCTAACCACTGTGCTACCGTGCTGCCCCAAGGTTGACTGGCCGTACAAAATTGACCCTGAGTGTGAGGGGGTTTAACAGGGTAAATGCATAGGGATAAGGCCTGGGTGAGCAAGCTCAATGGGCCAAATGGCCTCCTTCTGCACTGTAGGAATTCTATGAAACATCTGAAGTTAGGCCAATGTATAAGGTTTTCTACTTTTTTGGTCAGGATTCTAGAGCCGCTCCAGCCTGGTGGGATATTACAATTCTTCCAAAGCGTATGGCAACTTAAATGGTCCGCCACATCCATCAGGGGCTGGCACACTGTGCCAGGACTGTAAAATCCTGGCCAACATCCTCTTTTTAAATTTCTCTCTGTCCCATGCATGCTTATATCACAATTAACCAAAATATAGTCATGCGTATCACGCTTCTCCCCGCCACTTCCTACTTCAGTACCTAACTGATGGACCATACCTCAGTCACGACCAGCTCGAGATTTATTTTGCTTTGCTTACGCAGCAGGGTTGGTCAAATGTGTTGTGCGCTAATTCATCTCGACCCAGCTGGCCCCTATCCAGCAAGCTTAGAGTCTGATCTCAACCAGTTACCAGAGGCAAACAAGAAGTTGATGTAACTTCAAAAATTAGGTTTGAATTATTTAGTGAAGAAGGAATTCAGGTGTTAACAAAGAAAATCTGAATAGAGATGATTAGGGCATAATTGCACCCATGTGAGGTGCGCTGGAATGTGCAATTTGCACTATTGCCACGTTTTTAAATGGGATGCCGCGACTGCACTGTCACACATCCCTAACTGACATGGCACGAAAGGAATATATTAGAACAGGTGCTTATGCAGAAGTAACAGGACGAAAGGCCATGCTGAGTGAACACAATGATTTTGTCACTGCATTAGCATATTCCCGTATAGACTCATGCACCAATCAGGGAAATCATTTAAACCATTCATCAGACTCAGTCAGTCTTTTGGATGGAGCGAACACACTGGGAAGATGCTCAGATTAGAACAGATTGTGCTGCAACAGATGCTCTGTCTGTTCCCAAGGAGCGAAAGTGGTGAGATTTCAGCACAGGCTGTTCTCAGAGCTAACCCTGCAGTGAGCGAGAGAGAGAGAGACTTTTTAATTAGTGCACTTCAAACAGAAGGTTGAACTGAGTGTCGGTTGGCAGTAATGGAAGTGCTTAGCAAAGTCTGTGAATTCAGGCCTTGTCTCTGCACTATTCCTCCACTGGAATAGATTTGGTTTGCAATAGGTCATAGAAACAGAAGGCCAGAGAGCAGAATCTTGAGGAGGCTTCGGGGAGCCTCGCCTGCCTCTTATCCAGAAGGCTTGTCAAACCGCATGCCAATCTGGCAGCGGCAAAGCCAGGCCAGGACTTCTTCTGGAATCAGGCCCCAGGGGTAGAGAGGCCTCACCCGGTAAGAGCTGCCAGCCAATCAAAGGCCGCCTGACAAGCTGCTCCCATTGCACAACACATGACAGCTAGATTAATCCCATCAGTGGTAAAATGAATTCCTTACGGTCCTCAGTTGGCTGCAAGGTAGGAAGGTCATCCTTGGGCCATTCTACCTTATGCATAATTCAGATGGAGGTGAGACGATGGCAGAGCTCAGGTACGTCACCATCCTGTCTATGTACATACCCCTCCTGTCTTCAAGCTCGTACCTATAAGAGCACAATATTCCACCAGTAAGAGCGGGATTAGACCATTCAGCCTCTTAAGCCTGTTCTGATATAGAATTCAATTATCATTGCTTACACTTCAATTCCATTATTCCACCTTATTCTTTACAGGCAATCTGCCTTGAAAATCTCAATTAACCCCACATTCAAAGTCTTTTGGCAAAGAAAGATAGATTTCCATTATCATGTGTCTAGGATGGCATGGTAGCACAGTGGTTAGCACTTCTGCCTCACAGCTCCCGGTACCTGGATTTGAGTCCTGGCTCAGGTGACTGTCTGTGTGGAGTTTGCACGTCCTCCTTGTGTCTGTGTGGGTATCCTCCTGGTGCTCTGGTTTCTTCCCACGGTCCGAAAGACATGCTGGTTAGGTGCATTGGCTAAATTCTCCCTCAGTGTTACCCGAACAGGTGCCAGATTATGGCGATTTCCACAGTAAATTTTTTTTTAATTCATCCGTGGGACATGGGCATCACTGGCTGGCCAACATTTATTGCCCATCACTGGTTGCCTGTGGGCATTTGAGAGTCAATCATATTGCTGTGGCTCTGGAGTCACACATAGGCCAAGCCAGATAAGGATGTTAGGTCTCCTTCCTTGAAGGACATTAGTGAACCAGATGGGCTTTTTCCAACAATTGACAATGACTTCATGGCCATCAATAGTTTCTTAATTCCAGATTTTTTTCTTGAATTCAAATTCCATCACCTGCTGTCCGGAATTCGAACCCAGAACATTCGCTGAGTTTCTGGATTCATAATGCCGCAATAATACCACTAGGCAATTGCCTCCCCTAAACTTCATTGTAGTGTTAATGTAAACCTACTTGTGGCACTAATAAATAAACTTTGTATTTTTAATTTCACTCTGAAATGTTCTAGCTCCAATTTTAAGATGCAAGATTAAGAATCTGATGAGTCAAAGATTATAAAACTATTTAAAGAGTAATGAGCATTGATTACATGTGTATTCAAGGAAGCTAATAAAATAGTCTGTGGCAAGGTTCACTGATTTTTATAATAATCAGAAGTGCAGTTTATTAGCAATGAAGGTTGACTAATGGTCATGTGTGTTATTTGAATAGGTTGCTTTATTGCGAGCACATGCTGGGGAACATTTATTGCTTGGAGCTGCAAAGCGTTCTATGATGTACAAAGATGTTCTGCTCTTAGGTAAAAATGATTACTTTGTGTGGATTATTGTATTTTTAAATTCCTTTATTTAACCATAAGTGGTCTGATCAAAACATTGGGGAAATATCTCTAAAATCTGCGATGTTATCTGTTTTTCTCTAAAGGCAACGACTATATCATCCCACGCAATTGCCCAGAGCTGGAAATAAACCGTGTAGCAACTAGAATTCTAGATGAACTGGTTCAGACATTTCAGGAGCTGCAGATTGATGACAATGAATATGCCTGCTTGAAAGCAGTTGTTTTCTTTGATCCAGGTAGGTAGCAGGCACATGAAACAAAATAAATCATTCCAACATTCCCATCTCCTGGGCGGCACAGTGGCACAGTGGTTAGCACTGCTGCCTCACAGCACCAAAGATGCAGATTCAATCCTGGCCTTGGGGGATTGTCTGTGTGGAGTCTGCACATTCTCCCCATGTCTGCATGGGTTTCCTCCGGGTGCTCCGGTTTCCTCCCACATTCCAAAGATGTGCAAATAAAGCAGATTGGCCATGCTAAGTTGCCTCTTAGTGAACCAAGATGTGTAGGTTAAATGGGTTAGCCATGGTAAATGACTTTGGTTACAGGGATAGGGTGGGATAAGGTATTCTGTCAGAGAGAATGGGTGCACACCCAATAGGCCAAATGGCTTCCTTCTGCATTGTAAGGATATTTGATCTGTTACATGGAATAACAAAGTTTTAAAGACTTTACATATATCATAATGGACATTTGGAAATAACATTCAGCTTTTCATAAACTGAGAGAGTGACAGCTGAATCATCCCAAAGGTAACACTGCCACCTTGAAACTACTCCCTTTCTATAGTACTATGTAGTTCACTAAGTGTCAATGTGATGTGAAGGCACATACTGGTCAGTATTTCATGTCATGGATCCACATGACATCTATACTGAAATGTAGTACAAGTAAACGCAATGTTATAAAAGGGTAATCCATTGCCCGATTACTGAGAAATTATGGTCAATAGTAAATATTATAAGAACATAAGAAATAGGAGCAGGAGTAGGCCATCCAGCCCTTCGAGCCTGCCCCGCCATTCAATAAGATCATGGCTGATCTGTCGTGGCTCAGTTCCACATTCCCGCCCTCTCCCTATAACCCTTAATCCCCTCTCTTATCAAAAACCCATCAACCCGCATCTTAAAAATATTTAGCGAGGTAGCCTCCACCACTTCAACGGGCAGAGAATTCCAGAGATTCACCACCCCTTTGAGTGAAGAAGTTCCTCCTCAACTCCGTTCTAAACCGCCCCCCCTTTATCTTGAGGCTGTGCCCCCTAGTCCTACTATCCTTTCTGAGCGGGAAGAGTCTCTCCACCTCTATCCCATCCATCCCATTCATCACCTTATACATCTCAATGAGATCTCCCCTCATTCTTCTAAACTCTAACAAGTACAAGCCTAATTTATTCAGCCTCTCCTCATAGCTCAACCCCCTCAACTCCGGCATCAGCCTAGTAAACCTCCTCTGCACTCCCTCCAAGCCCAAAATATCCTTGCGTAAGTACGGCGCCCAAAACTGCACACAGTACTCCAGCTGCGGCCTCACCAATGCCCTATACAGCCGCAGCAAGACCTCCCTACTTTTATATTCAATCCCCCTCGCTATGAAGGCCAGCATCCCATTCGCCTTCCTGACCACCTGCTGCACCTGCAAGTTGGGTTTTTGCGACTCATGCACAAGGACCCCGAGGTCCCTCTGCACCGTCGCCTGCTGCAGTTTTTCGCCACGTAAGTAATAATCCTTCCTACCATTATTCCTACCAAAGTGGACCACCTCACACTTGCCAACATTAAATTCCATTTGCCATTTCCTGGCCCATTCGCCCAGCCTATGGGCGAATATTCATGTAATTATCCAATACAAAATATTAAAAATATTTCAATTACATTGACAATTCCCCTAAAGTAGACTCATAAAACAAAATCAAAACAATCATAAAACTTCGCAATTGGGTAAAGGCAATGTCAAATATTACTGCACCATACACACCACAATGTTTTTATCCTGCCAGTTAATTTGAACCAGGATAACATTTGGAGCGCTAACAACTTGCTGAGAGGAGAAACTTGGCAAATAAATACAGGAATAAGGTGGTTTGCCTTTATTTTGTATTACACCCATGATTAATACCTCTATTTTAAACTATTTATCCAAATAGTACCAAAAAAATCACCATTGTAGTTTAAATGTGAAGCTTTTGTCCTTGTTCATTGACACATAACAATGTGATTCATAATTAAACTAATCCATTCAATGCATTTGAAATACAAATGTTTTAAATTAGTTGATATTATGTTTTGTACATGTGAATTTCACTGGAAAACATATAATTTTCCATAATCTTTATCAATATCCACTTTCCACATACATACAAATAAACAGCCATTGAGGTTCAAACAGTTCACCAGCATTATCTGAACTAAAAAACTAAGTTATTGCCTTCATGTCACTATCAGGTTTCTGTGCTGCTATACATTTTATATGGAGCTACACTTAAGGAAAAATCAGATCAAAATAGTTGTCGGGGTTTCTTAATCCGGTTGTTTTTATTATTAGCTCCCGACAGGCCAAATGTGTTGCCTAGAGTTCGTGGAGTTCTGCTGGTCCCATAGAAGTGCCAGAGCTTAGGAGTACTGTTATTCAGAATTCCCATGACAGCCCTGTCCTCGCAGTGTCACTTGTAAAGGCTGGGGAAGGATCAATTCAAAATTTTGACTCACCAGCCAAAATGGGGGTCTAAGTTGAGTTTGTGGCTGCCCGGGCTAAAGTTACAGTAGGATTCTGATGCAGATTAATTGCAGATTTTCAGGGCATAATCTAGTTTTTAAAATAATTAAGAGTGTTTTTATTGATAGCACTGACTATAAGGGGCAGCTAAAAGGATAAACAGGCCAACAAAGCCTTAGATTCTGATGGTATGTATCATTTTGTAGGGAGGCATGGCAGCACAGTGGTTAGTACTGTTCACAGCAGCAGGGACCCAGGTTCGATTCCCAGCTTGAGTCATGGTGCAGAGTCTGCATGTTCTCCCCTCTGGGTGTTCCAGTTTCCACCCACAGTCCAAAAGAAGTGCTGATTAGATGCATTAGCCATGATAAATTCTTCCTCAATGTACCTGAACAGCCGCCAGAGTGTGGCGACAAGAGGATTTTCACAGTAACTTCATTGCAGTGTTGACGTAAGCCTACTTGTGACATTGATAAATAAAAAATATATAATCTTAACAAACTATTGTACATGAAGCAATTTTCCAGGAAAGATATGTTATAACGCAGAAGAGTCAAGACATATGTTTAACATTTAAAATAATGGGATTCCTTTGGACAGCTTAAAGGGAATTAGGTGTGACAGAGTGTTTACATTGGCTATGTTCTAGTTCACAGATGAATGATTATAAGCTCAGTATTTACAATGCCGTGTATTAAAGTGTGAATGCCAAAATATACACTCTAAGGAGCTGCCTCTTATTGCGTAAAACTAAGAACATTTGCATCAACAATAATCCTGAAGTTGACATTTTCACACAAGGGGATGATCATAGTTACCAGCTGTTCAATGTAACATTTTCACCATTATTGCTCATGGTCTATTGTTTAAAAATGGTGCCAAAATACTTTGATATAGAAGAAAATTTTATAAAAATTTTAATCTTCAAAAACTACCTTCCTCTCAATCCAGCCCACTTACCATTCGCAGCTGAAGGCTTTTGCCAAAATCCCAGTGTGATTGACTATTGGCATTGCCAAGGTGCGTGGCCTGAATTGAGGGGGCTGAGGAGACAGGGAGCTTGACTGAAGGGGAAGGGCCTAATTGGGGGGGTTGAGGGGAAAGGAGACTGTGGGGTCCCTGAGGAGAAAGGTGGCCTGAGTAGGAGGAAATATCTATTTAAATGGTCTTGGTGCCTGCCCGCTGATTTCCGACGCAGAGCTGATGCTGCCAGTAATCCAGCACTGGGAGACACTATCGGGGGCTGGAACACATACGTGAATCCTGCTCGTCGACCATCACAGGATTCTCCTGGCCCGCTGCACTAAAAAAATTAACACAGTGGAATGGGAGAATCACCCTCCACATTTTTTCAAAGAAATTACAGATTTTCCTTACTGTACTGAGTCCAAAACTGTCACGTCATGTAACTGAAATCCCTTACCCCTGAAAGCATTTTGTAAATGTTGCCTGCAACCTCTTCAATACCTTCACTACATTCCTGATGTGGTGCTTAGAAATGGACAGGTACTTCAGTTGAATCTGTGCCAGTATTTAAAGGTTTAACATAACTTGCTTGCTTTTGGTACTCCATGTCTTTGTACTCTATTTTTCAAGCCAAGTCCCTGTATGCCTTCACTAACTTTCTCACAACCTGCTCTGCCACCGTCACTGATCTGTGCACTAACACCCCAAGGTTCCTCTGTTCCTGCACTCCTTTTAAAATTGTATCCTTTATTTTGTATTGCCTCTCCAGGGGAGGGTTAAAGTTGGGGAAGGGGGATGACCTTCAAGGAAGGTCTCTCTGATGGGTCCAGGTGACTTATATTTCAGCACCCCCACCACCACCAAGTCGCATTGCTAAAGCAGCCAAGCCTCCCAGAGTGTGCGCCCAACGCAGATAAAATATCAGTTGTAAACATTGATTAACGGCCTTAATGGAGTGTATAATCCAACATATAATCCTATTGTGCCAGTTTAATTATCTTGAAACAAATAAGATATGTTTAAATAAATGTCTTATGAGAAAGATGCATTAAAGTTATAAATCAAAATTATCTCTCATTTTAACTTGTGTGTTCAAGGCAAGGAAATAGGGTGGAATAATACAGTTCTAAAATGACTAACGTCTATCCGCAGATGCCAAAGGACTCAGTAACCCTGCCAAAATCAAACGCATGCGATTCCAGGTGCAAGTGAGTTTGGAGGACTATATTAACGACAGACAATATGACTCTCGGGGTCGATTTGGAGAACTGCTGCTATTGCTACCCACTCTACAGAGCATCACCTGGCAAATGATAGAGCAAATACAGTTTGTCAAACTCTTTGGAATGGCTAAAATTGACAACCTTCTTCAAGAGATGCTTCTGGGAGGTGAGGAAAAATTTTCAACTAAATTCTCTGAGGTTGATCCAACAGTGTAATATAAAACTCGTGCCAAAGATAAAAGACAAGTTCAGCATTCACACAATTGCAAAATCCTGTGTAATGATGGAAATCTGAAATCAAAATGTCAAATGCTTGAAGTATTTCTTTCTTATTTTAATTCTTTCACAGTAACTGGGCATCACTGGCTGAATCAATGTTCATTAACCATCCTGACTTCCCCCTGAGAAGGTGTCAGTGAGCTGCTTTCTTGAACCACTGCAGTTACTGTGGTGCAGGTATACCCACAGTGCTGTTAGAGAGTTCCAGGATTTTGACCCAGTGACATTTTGACCCAGGTGATATAGTTCCAAATCAGGATGATGTATGACTCAGAGGGTAACTTGCAGCTGATCGTGTTCCCATGCATTCCCACCCTTGTCCGTCAATGTGTTTTTGGGAGGTTCTACCAAAGTAGTTTTCCTGCAAAGCATCTTATAGACGGTGCACACTGCTGCCACTATGCATTGGTGGTGGAGGGAGTGAATGTTTAATGTGAATGGAAGTGCCTGTTAAGTGGGATGCTGTGTCCTGGATGGTATCGAGCTTCTTGATTGTTGTTGGAGTTTCATTTACCCAGACAAGTGGAGAGTATTCCATCACACTCCTGATTTGTAGATGGTGGACAGACTTTGGGCAGTGGACAGAGAAGCAGAGTCATATTTTCAGTTTTGTGAACTTCCATCAGATCGGAAATAGTTGGAAAGCTTTGGAGTACGTGCATGGGAGAGTGTGGGCTAAAGGACAAAGGGGAAGGTCTGTAATAGGAGTGAAGGGCAGGAGAATTTGGTGCAAGACTAAATGGATTAGGAATGAGACAAATGAAGGATCGAAAGATGTGGCCCGTGGAGTTGTGAATGGCAGGATCCTGAATGGCTATCATCTAAAAGCAAAGGAAATAGGAGAGAAAAAAAATGAGAATAAGCCAAACGAACAAAGAAAAATAAAACAAAATGGGAGCAGAAGATATGCGCTGGAATTCTACCCCCTGCCCACCACGGGAATCAGAGCGGGTGACGGGTGGTCAATGGGAAGGTCTGTTGATCTCAGGCAGGATTTTCCAGTCTTTGGTTGACCGAGGCCGTAAAATCCCATCCCACAATCTAAAAATGCTGAACTCAATTTTGTATCCAAAGGTTATAAAGGATAAATTCTCTGTGTGAAAACAGGACTTGTTTCTACAAGGACTTTCTATTGACTGTCCTACCAATACTGTGGTCGAATGGTATATCTGTGAACATACAGATATATATAGATTGATGAATGCACAGTCAAGCAGGCCTACATTTGGAAGACCAAACAGACTGGGTGGCTACTCTGTGTTCACAACCTCCCTTTCATTCTATAGTTGCTGTGGATCAGCTCCATTCAGTCCCAGTTTCCATTACCTTGAACAATCACTTCCTTTACCATTGACGCACAGGGACAACTGTGTGCACCACAGCAACTCACCATCTTCAACAGTCCCTTGCAAACCAGCAACCTCTGCTGCTTAGATTGACAAGCAAAGCAGAACCATGGAAACACCACTGCCTGCAAGTTCCCTTCCAAGTCTCACGTCATCCTGAGTTAGAGCTACATCATGACCTGTTCGCTGTCGCTGGATGAAAACCCTGGGACTTTCTTCCTCATAGTACTGTGGATGTAGTTACACCAGGTGGATTGAAATGCTTCAGAAAGTTGGTTCACACCACATTCTCAATGTAAATTAGGGATGGGCAACACATGATGATTTTGCCAACATTGCCCACAACCCGTGAACATGTAAATCACTCTTTCATCTGGAAGGAGTATTTGGGACCTTGGACAGAGAAAGGGATGCTTTATTTCCTTCCTTCTTTTTTCCTTTGTGTTTAATGTTAGCTATTCAGGATCCCGCCATTCATACCTCCTCTAGCTATATATTTTGTTTCTTTATTTGTCTGATTATTACTCCATTTGGCCTTGCAACATGAAAGCTTTTGTTATTTAATCTTCTGTATTTGCATGGAAAGGTGTTGTACAGATAATCTGGAGAAATCCCACAGAAGTTCAACCTCACTATCTTTTCTCAGGTTCTCAATTATCCTTTGTGTTTCAGGTACTGCAAATGAGACACCACATACACACCATTCACTACATCCTCATCTAGTCCAGGAACATCTGGCAAGCAATGTGATAGTAGCCAGTGCAATGCCTGCTCCAGTACAAAATGGACAGATCTGTAAGTATTACATAATGCTAATCCAAAATTGACCTCACTGTAGGATAATTTTCTTTTCCATACAGTTCAAGAGCTTATTTTATATATCTATTTTTTTCTTTGTTTTTGATTTGTCATAAATCATTTTCCAATAGAAAGGACCAATGTGCCGATGCTAATATTGCTCTGTCAGTAACCAGTATAAGACTTATTCCCCTTTCAGAGCTACAAAGCCAATGTGCAGGGTCGATGGGGCAAGCGCCTAACCCATCTCTTTGCTTGCTCCAAGAAGTAATTCAAATTCAATCGAATTCGTGGTTCACAGCAAAAGAACGTACTAGATCCAAGCTGACAAGAATAGGTGATACACCTGATCTCAAGTTTGACCTTATAGTTGATCTTAGCCAAGAAGCTGAGAAACGATAAGATGGATAGGATCTGCCTCGCTTGATCAGACTGATAATTGTTTCCTTTTGTGATGAAAAGCACCAACCTCTGCTTAATGTCTTTAACAATAGCCCACAAAGCCTGTGGTCGTTTAGCTTAGTTGCTTACAGAGCACAGCTTAATAATATTGATGGCAAGGCTTCCACCCTTGGACCTGCCAAAGGATTCTTGGGGCTGGCCTCTTCTACTTCCCCATTGTGATATCGTGACATTACTGAGTCATGATTAGCAACCTTTGTACGAGGTTGCTGCACGAAGAGAGACAGATTACAATGCTGGCAATTACGCCCTGATCTCTTGCTATCTGAGGGAATGGGATTCCTGGTATTGGCCTCATAAGAGATAGATGGAGGTTTAAATTCAGGTCCTTCTAGCAGATTCACACTGAGGTACAATGGAAGTGTACCATTAGGACCATTGGTAGTTGCCGCTATGTGTTATTTGATTTGATTTGATTTGATTTATTATTGTCACATATATTGGGATACGTAAGAAGTATTGGTTCTTGCACGCTATACATACAAAACATACCATTCATAGACTACACAGGGGAGAAGGAAAGGAGAGGGTGCAGAACATAGTGTTACAATCACAGCTAGGGTATAGAAAAAGATCAGTTTAATATACGATAGGTCTATTCAAAAGTCTGGTGGCAGCAGGGAAGAAGCTGTTCTTGATTCGGTCGGTACGTGTTCTCAGACTTCTGCATCCTTTTTCCGACAGAAGAAGGCGGAAGAGAATATGCGTCGGGTGCACGGGGTCCTTGATTATGTTGGCTGCTTTTCTGAGGCAGCAGGAAATGTAAGCAGAGTAAATGGATGGGATGTTGGTTTGTATGATTGATTGGGCTATGTTCACAATGCTTTGTAGTTTCTTAGTCCTTGTTCAGAGCAAGCTGTGATACACCTGGAAAGGCGTTCCATAGTGCATCTGTAAAATTGGTGGGCCTTGTAGCGGACATGCCGAATTTCCTTAGCCTTCTGAGAAAGTAGAGACGCTGTTAAGCAGGGTTTATTGCTCTATACAAATACTGTGACCAGAAATCCATTACGTTTTCAATATGTCTCTTGTATTACTTGTGTTTTGTTTTAAAAAATTCTTGATTTGGTTTGTTTCTTTTATATCCGCAGCCACACCTGAAACTCCATTACCTTCTCCACCTGGAGGGTCAGCATCTGAGCCATACAAACTGGTAGCAGGTTCTGTCTCAAAAGCACCAACATCCATTCCTCAACAAACCATTCCAAAACAAGAGGCAATTTAACATCTGGGATTCGTGCCAGAGGAAAAGTGATAAAAAAAAACTCAATAGGTTTTCCACACCTAGAGGACCATATTCTGAGAATGCTGCTTTATTAAGAGCAGGGTTCCATTGTAAGAGACAACACAGATGAATCCAAAGATAAGCAAAAGATTAATGTTAAGACATGTTTAACTGTCTGTCATTGTAATACTGTTCCCTGAGTATCCAAGAGGCTGCTTTTCAGTGTGAAAATATTTGGTTCAATTAATTTAATAATTTGGGATCCGGCATCTATAATGACAGCCATTTCCTTCATCTTTCTGGTCGATTTTAATTCTGGGTATCCAATGGTTATTGCACAGACAGGAGATTATAATGGTAGATTAAGATAGTAAAGGGGTCTTATCATGACCTTGATGTTCACTGTCCAGATTTTAACTCTTCTAAAGTAGGGGACAGCAGTGTAGCACAGGGAGACAGGAGGTCACTGCAAGACCTCCTCAAGGTAGTGCCCTACCATCTTCAGCTACTTCATCAAGCACCTTTCCTCCATCATTAAGGTCAGATGTGGGGCTGTCCATTAATTATTGCGCAATATTCAGTACCGTTCACTACTCCTCATGTGCTGAAGTAGTCCATGTCCAAATACGTCAAGACCTGGACGACATTCAAGCTTGAGAGGATAGCTGGAAAGTAACACTCGTGCCGTAGAAGTTTCAGGTAATGATCATCTCTAACAAGGCAGAATGCAGCCATCATGATTGACCTTCACTGACATTACCATTGCTGAATCCCCCACTAACAATCCCCAGTGGGAGTTACCATTGACCACAAACTGAACTGGACCAACTACAAGAGCAGATTTGGACGTCTATGATGAGTAACTCACTTCCTGATTCCCCAAAGCCAGTCCACCACGTACAAGGCACAAGTCAGGAGTGTGATGGAATGCTCTCCACTTGTCCAGATGAAGAGGCTTTCGGCCATCCCGGACAAAGCAGCCTACCTGATTGGCATCCCATCCACCATCATAAACATTACTCCCTTCACCACCAATGCACAGTAGGAGCAGTGTGCACCATCTACAAGTTACACTGCAGCAACTTACCAATGTTTCTTTGACAGCAGTTTCTAAACCTGCGTCTTTGATCACCGAGAAAGACAAAGGCAGCATATACATGGGAACACCACCATCCGCAAGTTCCCCTCCAAGTTACTAACTTTACTGATTTGGAAATAAAGTGCTGTTCCTTCACTGTCGCTGGGTCAAAATCCTGGAACCCCTTTCCTAACAGCAATGTGGATGTACCTACACCACATGGGTTGCAGTGATTCAACAGGGTGGTTCCCTACCACCTTCTCAAGGGCAATTAGAGATGGGCAATAAATTCTGGTCTGGCCAGCGACAGCTATCCCATTAAGGAATTAAGGCATATTTGAAATTATAACCCAGTAATGTCATAAGTACCACAACACCAAAGTGAGTGATTTAGTAGCTCCACAGGGGCCAAATCCAACATCAGAATCTGATGGAAATCAGTGGAGTGGCCAGGTTAAAATTTTACATTGAACTTTTCTGAGGATTCTTTGAGGGCCCCCAAGCCCTTACTTCTTCACCTTTGGGCCTTGCCTCTCCCTCTTGCCTTCAGTGTCACCGATGAAAACTGCCCCCCAACATTATCATGCCAGGGATGACCCCTTGGTGCCCCAGCATCCTCAGGTCCTTATTTCTGCTCTCAGCCACTGAGCCTGGTGCCCCATCTGTCAGTTTTAGCCAGTGGACGGTGCAACAGCGTTCAACTTGAGCTGCCAAATGTCCCAACATTCATGCCGAACTCGCCATGGGGATTTCACTCCCACCCTTCATCCCTTCCACCCTGAACATGCCCCAGCTTAAAACTGACTTCTGAGCTTTTCAACTGAACTTTGTACTCATAAAGATCTGTACTTGTCACATTTAAAGAATGTACAGTATCTGACTTATAGTCACCACTGCCTGACTAGATGTGAACTAGATTTTGACATAAACTCAAGGTGAATTTGCAATGTTTTGACTCTGAGTACATATTCTGATTTTCTATGGAGAACCAACTTAATTATCCCATTGAAAGTTAAGTGAGTTTAATATTTATGAATTGGTGGTATTTGGATTTTTCTATAAACTTAGTTCCTTCGTCCTTCCCTTCATTTATTATTAGTGTACTTCTGCATATCATATTTTTAGATTCTCTTTTATATCATTTCAATAGTTGAAATTTGAATAGATGTACATATGAGAAAAAGAAATTATACACATTACAATGTAAAATGTTTAATTTACTTGAATGATTTGAAGGAAAATCTTTCACTGCTGCAAATACAGTAGTGGTGACCTTTGTTGATCTAGTAATTCCATCCAATGGTAAAAACTTAAATTACCGCTCTTTCCTAGTGCGCTGTGCACTTCTATACAAATGAATACATGTACAATACGTATTACGTGTCAAATGGGAGCTTTGCATCTCTTCTTTTTTACCAGCCATACATACTTGAACTGCCACACAAGTGGATCCTACATTGAGATAGGATGCCATCCTTTCAAATGCCATTTTCTCCCACATAGTGGTCACAATTTATCACCTCACTTATAGTGGAGAGATACATCAATCACAAGTGAACTAGAAACAGGCAGAATGACTGGACTGCCAATTTAGTCCTCCTGCATTGCAATAGGGATTATTCTTTAAAAGAACTTTTTAACTAAAAAGCAGTTTGGGTTGTCCTGAAGTTGTGAAAGACGCTTTAAAATTGCACATCTTTTTCGTTCTCATGTACTTTTGAGGTAGATTTCTGTGGAGTTCTCCTAACTCCGGCATTGCTTTAGCAGGGAATCAGATAATGCTCAGTAAAAGAGTGTTGACAGTAATTTTGGTAGGCTGACTTCCAGGGCCAGTTGGTTCCACAACCTATTTCAGAGCACAGGGAAGTTTGTCTACAATATTTGATCTAGCACAAAGCACTAAAGTGTAGATTTTGCATATTATCATCATGTTGCCGTTTACATTGATGCCTTACAAATGATAATAAATGCAAGTCTTTTAACAAGGGCAATAATATAACTTTTGAAAAATATGAAAAGAACTATTCTGTTACAACCCATCTTTCACTAGACTTGCCATTAGGATCCATACCAGCTTGAGGAATAGTAAGTACATTCATGTACCCTTCCATCATTCCTGCTACCCTGCATTACTCTGTGCAATAAGAATGTCACTACATGCTTACCTACCTGCTCCAACACGACTTCAGAACAATCCAAAACCCATTGACTTTAGGGCTCACTACCTCAGGAATATTTTATTTAAAACAGAGGCCTCTGATAAAATTATATCAGGTTTTTTTTTCATTAAAGTAATCATCTTTTTCAACTAGTTTGAAGTGAAACACTTTTCTTTTAAAATGTTAACAATGAGCTAATGAAAATGCAACTTTTCTATAACTGTTTGCTTTAGCAGTTAATATAATTAAAAATAAAGGCAAATATTGTTATCCTATTTGCTGAAACTCAGACAGCAAAGATTATTTGTTGGCATGACATCACAGCTAGTCTGTGCTTTGAATTCCTAACTATCAGCAGAATATTTGTGTTCCAAAAGTAGATTTATTACATGCCATTTTATTTAAACCAAGGTGATTCCTTTTCACTTTCTGTGAATAACAGAGCCTCTAATGCACATGAAATACTTTCATTCATGTAAAATACTTCTGGGGTAATGTTTAGTCTATTTAATAAACAGGGTTTTAATAGCACTTTGGCAAAATCCTTCCTGCATTGTAAAGGAGCATATTTAAAAGACACATCTTATAATAGAATAATGAATACAATGTTTGAATAGTCTTGATTGAACAATGTTAGTATATAAGCATGCTTGCATTATTTTATGACCAATGTTTCAAACAATTCCTCTGTTGAATGTTTATGATGTAAATTAATTGGTTTTATCCATCAAGTACAAGAAAACTCATCACAGTATTGATGCTCCATTGTGCAGTTTATGAAACATCATTAAACCACCCTGTAACAACTGAACAACCTGAAGGATATTGGTCAGATTTCACACTTGGTGCAGCAGAGGCACAGACATAGTACCAACTCTGTATATATTGATTGGTTACAGGAGTGACTGAGTGCGCTGAAGCTAATGCAATATTGAGTATTTGAGTCAACTGTCAAATCAAAGTCTGAAAATCTACAGTCAATAGATTGACATTCCTCTGATTTTTTTTTTAAATTCTAAAACCATAGCAGAGAAAAACACTGATAACGGCTTACACCACAAAGGTGCCTCATACTCTTACTCCTCTGTTGTGGCCAGCCATGTACAGCTCCAGAAATAATGTGCGCTCAATCGTCCCACAGTGACTGCCATTGCATAATGATGTGCCATTCAGCAACATCTTGAGAATTCTTTGAATTTCCTGCACTTTGGTGCACTAAGCAGAAATATTCTCTGGCTAGTGACTGTTGTCTGATAATGCCAATTGGTCGACACATGACAGTTCGGGTCAATCAGGCTGAACGTTCATGCTGTGGTTAACATTTAACCTAAATTACCCTTCATAAACGATAGCTCTCTGAAAAATGACTATGAGTTCATGTTATCTCAGGTGCTGGTAAATTTCTCAAGTCTCAAAATAATCTTTCTGGTTGGCAGCAGCTCCTCTGTACCATAGCAAAAATATAAGGTTCAAATATGTGTGTTTATCTACAAAATGCAGCAGTCATTGTTTTCTAATATGTTGCCATGGTTTAAATTTGGTAAAGTATTTCTGATGAACATCTGTCTCAACGCAATGATTTGTATGTTTTACAAACCACAGTTCAGTTGCAAAGAGTTTATATCCCACCAAGCATAATGGCAAAGCACACACTGGCAGGCAGTTCAATCTTTGTCTGCTTGTAGCAAAAGTGCCAATGATAAAGCATTAATAGATTTGTAACTGTAGATTTTGCACTTCACATATTGAATTATTTTCATGCTTACAGCACCTGGGTGGGGTTAGAGTGCTCACAACTGCCAGAAGCTCTAAAATGAGTAAGTTAAAAAGAAAATGTTCTTCAACTACCTGCAGCCAGGTAGCATTTATTTGTACATAGAACAAATAATGACAATAGCTCTAATTAATTTATTGTAATACGGATGTAATTTTTCATGAAACTATGACATTATTTTTATAAATCATATCACTGATTAATGCCAATTAAGAGAATGATATAGTTCTTTAGCGCAAACTGTACATTTTACATTTTATACTTTTCGTCCATGCAGTTTTCACTGTGTTTGGTATTTCGTTATTAATGTTTCATTACAAATAAAAACCATTTCCTTAAATCTCTAATGTATACTGCCTCAGTCCTGAATACTGTAATTATTAATGTATTGTTGCCATTTCTTTAACCCTTGTAAAAACAGAAATAAAAGATCTTTTCTATGTTTTTCACTGTTTCTGACTATTTGTCTTATTTGCCTTCAAAAAGGCAGCTCAGCAATTGCACTAAATATGCTGGATGCTGGAATAAACAGCAGTGCAAACTGTGGGGAAAAAATGGATAGATTCATTTTTCAAGTTTAGGGCCCTTCCTCAGTAATATCATCACTTTCCTTGTGCAACATTGGGATTTGTTTCTGGTTAATGTAAGGGAATCCAGCAGTTGTAATTATTCATTTGTACACAATGCTGTAATATTTCTTTAATGGAGATCTTTGGAGGTACAATATAAGTATTAATATTAATGATCTGTGAACGTTTATAATTGAATAAAATCAACTGTCCCATAGCTTGGATGGGTGGACTTTGTATCATATCTTTTCAATGCCTTTAAAGGCACTTTCCTATCAAGATTAATTAATAAACTTTGACCTTGGTGACTTCTAATGGTTCGCTATTTAACAACATTTAGTATTTCAATAATAATAGTCAATAAAAATGACCTTTCCCAAGCCAAACTGTACAATATTTTACAAATTAACAGCATTGCTTCCAAATATGGTGCATCAGATTGCTAGCCTTATATTGGTTTTGCAATTTAGTGCAGAGGTACTTTTCAATTTCTTATGCTTGACAAAGTATTACACCCAATTCTCAAGAAAGGAGACTTGGAGCAGACTTTTGTCTGCACTCCCTTTTTTTTAGTTTATTTATTAATGTCACAAATAGGCTTATATGAACACTACAATGAAGTTACTATGAAAATCCCCTAGTCACCACACTCACCACCTATTCAGATACACTGAGGAAGCATTCAGCATGGCCAATGCACCTAACCAGCACATGTTTCAGACTGTGGGAGGAAGCCGGAGCACCCGGAGGAAACCTATGCAGACACGGGGAGAATGTGCAGACTCATCACAGACAGTGACCCAAGCCAGGAATTGAACCTGGGTCCCTGGCGCTGTGAGGCAGCAGTGCTAACCACTGTGCCACCGTGCTGCCTCAGAAAGCAGTAAGCTGGTGGAATGGATCATCCACTCTGCACAGAAGCTGACTCTTCTGAATTCCATTGAAAACAATGCAATGAAAATGGGGTGGGTTGTATAAAGAAATTGGGTGAGCCACTGCCAGATTACTGCTTAGGCGATGGAGGTGAAATCAATCTAATCGAGGTGTTTATCTTCTAGTCCTAAGCAGTCTCACACTTGGACACCCTCTGGAGAAGCACAGGCCAATTTCAAATGGTTCATCCCTTTTGAAAGTGAAAGGATTCATCCAAAGGGAATTTTCCCTTTATTCAGGTGCGCCAATGTCATGTGGACCATGGGCTGGACTGCCCAGGTCTTTTTGAGGGCATGTAAAATTCTATGGAAACTCTTTTTTCTTCCAGGATATCTTCAAGACAGAAACTATGGAAATCCTATAAAGATTTACATTTTTCTAGACTATCCACAGTTTGTCCACTGAAGTTACAGCAGGTAAATGGGAGAATCTTGACGAAGAGACTAGGAAGGAGGTATGAGACTTACTAATGTCCCTATTTTGAAATTCAATTCAAAAATATAACAGAGCCAGAAAGCAGACAGACAGCAATTTTAAATTGCTGAGATAGAACAAATTCAGGAAATTATAAACCAGTTATCTTTACAGCAGTTGTGGGAAATTTTCTAGAACATTTGCTAAAGGATGAACTAATCAAACAACTAGAGATGGAGAACATATCAGAAATAATCAGCATGGATTTCTAACAGGAAGGTTTTGTTTAATCAACATTATTGAATTCTTTAGAGAAGGAACAGAAAGGCCAAAAGCAATACAGTGGATGCAGTAAAAATCGACTTTCAGCTGGCCTTTGATAAGGTGCTACATAAGGCGTATGTGACAAAGATTGGCATGACAGGCCATATAGCAAAATGGACCAGGGTAGAAAAAGCAAATATAGCTATCCTTTATTTAGCACTAATGTGTTCCTAAAATGCAGCTTGCTAAACAAAGACATGTTAAACAAAAATCCTTTTCACATAAAAAAAGCATATAAAAGAGTATTATGTTCCCAGATTGTAATTTTTACATTAAAAACCAAGGGTAAGAATCTCTGGCCTCCCAGCCATATGTTTCCTGCCAGCTGGAGGTGGCATGTTGTGTGCTAGCAGCGGAATTCTCTGGTCCCACCACTATTAATGGGAATTCTTATTGATGTCACTCCATGTCAGCAGGAAGCCCGCAGGCAAGGGTGCATTGCTGGCAGGAGAATTCCACCGGCATGAACGGTTGAAGATTTCTGTCCCAATTGCCTGTCTCAAAAACAGTCCAAAAATATTCTACATACTATTCTTACTAACTTACTGCTCTTTTAACCATCTTCCAACTTGCCATTCCTGCTAACCACTTCCACGTCCTGCTAACTGCCTCTCTCATCCCCTCCCCCTCACTGCTTCCAGTTTGCACCTTCCTCCCTGATCCTCCCACAAGGTTAGAAATCCTAAATTGCATTAGGTAGACAGGTCCCCAGGGCCGGATGGATCTATCCCAGTTTACTGTGGGAGGCAAAGCTGGGGCCTGAACAGATATCTTTGCATCCTCTCTGACCATAGGCGAGATTCTAGAGGACTGGAGAATAGCCAATGTTGTTCCCTTATTTAAGAAAGGAAGCAGGGATCATCCAGGAAATTATAGGCCAGTGAGCCTGACATCAATGGTGGGGAAGCTTTTGGAGAAGATACTGAGGGGCAGGATATATGCACATTTGGAAGAAAATGGACTAGGTAGTGACAGGCAGCATGGTTTTGTACGGGGAAGGTCATGTCTCACCAACTTGATTGAGTTTTTTGAAGAGATGTCAAAGATAATTGATGAGGGAAGGGCCATGGATGTAATTTATGTGGACTTTAGTAAAGCGTTTGACAAGGTCCCACATGGCAGATTGGCACAAAACTAAAGTCACATGGAATTCAGGGTGGGCTGGTTAGATGGATACAGAACTGACTTTCATAAAAGACAGAATGTAGCGGTGAAAGGGTGTTTTTCAGAATGGAGATCTGTAGCTATTGGTGTTCCGCAGGGATCAGTGCTGAGACCTCTGATGTTTGTAGTATATATAAACGATCTGGAGGAAAATGTGGGTGGTCTGATTAGTAAGTTTGTGGATGACACAAAGATTGGTGGAGTTGCTGATAGTGCCAGGGATTGTCATAGCATACAACAGGATATAGATAGATTGGAGAATTGGGCACAGATGGAGTTCAATCTGGACAAATGCAAGTTGATGCATTTTGGTGGATTAAATTTAGGTGTGAATTGTACTGTAAATGGCAAAATCCTTTGGAAGATTAACATACAGAAGGATCTACAGTTCCCGAAAAGTAGCAAGACAGGTGGCTAAGATGATGAAGATGCATGCTTGCCTTCAGCCAGGGCATTGAGTACAAGAGCTGGGAAATCATTTTGCAGCTATATAAAACTTTGGTTCGGCCACATTTGGAGCACTGCATGCAGTTCTGGTCACCACACTACCAGAAGGACATGGAGGCTTTAGGCAGAGTGCAAAGAAGATTCTCAAGAATTGTTGCCTGGTCACGAGAGTGTCGGCTATGAGGAGAGGTTGAATAAACTAGGATTGTTTTCGCTGGAAAGACAGAGGCTGAGGGGAGACCTGATAGAGGAATAGATAGGGTGGATAGTCAGAGGCTTTTTCCAATTGTCAATTACAAGGGGGCACAAGTTCAAGGTGAGAGGGGGAAAGTTTAAGGGAGGTGCGCAGAGAAAGTTTTTCATGCAGAGAGAGGTGGATGCCTGGAATGCACTGCCAGAGGAGGTGCTGGAAGTAGGTACATTACAACATTTAAGAGGCATCGGATGGCCACGTGAAAAGGGAGGGAATAGAGGGATATGAACCGAGTAAGGGTAGAAGTTTTTTTTTAATTTAGTTAGGGCATCATGATTGGCACAGGCTTGGAGGGCCAAATGGCCCATTCTTTTTTGATTTGATTTGATTTATTATTGTCACATGTATTAACATGCAGTGAAAAGTATTGTTTCTTGCACTATACAAACAAAGATACCAATCACAGAGAAGGAAATGGGAAAGTGCAGAATGTGGTGTTACAATCATAACTAGAGAAAAATCAACTTAATGCAAGGTAGGTCCATTCAAAAGTTTGACAGCAGCAGGGAAGAAGCTGTTCTTGAATCAGTTAATATGTGACCTCAGACTTTTATAGCTTTTTCCCAATGGAAGAAGGTGGAAGAGAGAATGTCTGGAGTGCGTGGGGTCCTTAATTATGCTGCCTGCTTTGTCAAGGCAGCAGGAAGTGTAGACAGAGCCAATGGATGGGAGGCTGGTTTGCGTGATGGATTGGGCTACATTCATGATCTTTTATAGTTCCTTGCAGTCTTGGGCAGAGCAGGAGCCAAACTGTGATACAACCAGAAAGAATGCTTTTTATGGTGCATCTGTAAAAGTTGGTGAGAGTCGTCACTGAAATGCCAAATTTCCAGTGCTGTATTTTTCTTTGGTCTGTTTGTTCTTTGTTTTTAGTGCACTGTTTCCCTCTCCTGACCCCTTCCTCCTTCTCACTGTCCCTCTCCTGACCCCTTGCTCACTGCAAGCAGAGAGGGAAGAAGGGGGTGGCAAGCAGAAGGAAGCGAGGGGGGGTTCAAGCGAGAGAAGTAGGGAATGTCAAAGGGGAGGGAGCAGATTTGGAGAACAAGAAAGAGCAAGTATATCAGATGAAGAAAGCAACAAGCAGCAGGGAATGAGGAGCTCGAGACAATGGCTGAGCAGAGGGATTAGGAGAGGCAGCAGGCGGAGCAGTTACAACGCAGTTCTTGGTATCTACACAGTAATGGCACTAAAACTATAATGGAGGCAGTGCTTTTCAAATAAGTTCTGGTATTTACAAGCAGTGCTGAAATGAAAACCATTAGAACATGCTTTAAGGGGGGATACCGCTATGTAAATTGCTTAAAATTAGCTGGAAAGGCCATAAAGAGTTCAGAGTATTGGAATTTATTTCTAAGGAATAGGATAGCAAAGATGTAGGCTGGAATTTTACCACCCCACCCACCCTGGAATCGGGGCAGGTGATGCTTGTAGAACAGAATTCTCTGTTGGCCTCAGGCGGGATTTTATGAGATACAAACACAAATAGGATATTAAAGTGCAGCAGGAAGTGTAGAGAAGATCTACAAGAATGTTGTCAGAATTGTGAGGAAGCAATTGCCGGGAGGTCGGTTGTTAATTTATTTATCAGGATGGTACCTGCCTCATATTTAACCACCCAAACTGCTGAGTTTTCTGGGCATCAGGAACCTAATTGGCTAAACGGAAATAAAGACTGTTGGACCTAGTAGCTAATTGCCTTTCCATTAATCTGCTGGATCCAGTTTAACTGCTTCATCAACTCCCTTTGATCAGACAACTGTGGCCCTTCTGATCTCCCTCCCACCACCCTTCCAAACACCCCACCAATTCTTCCAAACTCCCCTACCAGGTGGGTCACTGTCTATGAGAAGATTGCACATTCTCCCTGTATCTGTGTGGATTTCCTCCAGATGGTCTAGTTTCCTCCCACAGTCCCAAAGATAAATTTAAAGTTTATTTATTCAGCACAAGCAAGGCCTACATTAACACTACAATGAAGTTACTGTGAAATTCCCCTAGTCGCCACACTCCAGCTCCTGTTCGGGTCAATGCACCTAACCAGCATGTCTTTCAGACTGAGGGAGGAAACTGGTGTACCCGAAGGAAACCCACACAGAACGGAGAGAATGTGCAAACTCTACGCAGATATTGATCCAGGCCAGGAATCAAAATTCTCCCTCAGTGTACCCAAACAGGCGCCGCAGTGTGGTAACTAGGAGATTTTCACAGTAACTTCATTGCATTATTAATATAAGCCTACTTGTGATACTAATAAATAAATTTAAACTTGCCGCACCTCTCCAAATTTTCCCCGCTCCCCTGACACTTTCAATCAGCTCCAAACCAGGCTTTCCACCTCTCCTCTGATCTCCATTCTCCTTTCTGACCTCCTGTCATTCACCCTAATCCAGAAATTAATCTTGTCACTGGCCACTCATCTTTCCCTCTACCACCCCTAGCATCACATGCTAATCCCGACCCAATCCATCTGGCATGCTACAACCAGGAAATGGAAGTGAAAAATGCTAATGGTTCTGCCATTAAATTCAACAGGTTCTTTGAGAGAAAGCAGCTGCTTTTCCCTGCCTCCGAGTTAGTCTGTTTAATTCTATGGAAATTTGCCCCATAACGATTCTACAATTTTATAACCTTAGTTGAGTAACTAATCCATCAGCTCAATGTAGTCTTAAAACTAGAGAATCCTACAGTGCAGAAGGAGGCCTTCCGACCCATCGAGTCCCACCCAGGCCCCAACCCCATAACTCCATGCATTTACCCTAGCTAGTCCTCCTGACACTATGGGACAATTTAGCATGACCAATCACCCTAGCCAGCACATCTTTGGACTGTGGGAGGAAACCAGAGAACCCGGAGGGAACCCTCGCAGACATGGGGAGAATGTGCAAACTCCACAAAGACAGTGACCCAAGCTGGGAACCGAACCTGGATCCCCAGCACTGTGAGGTGGCAGTACTAACCACTGTGCCATTGTGCCGCCCAGACTCATTCTACTATTTCATAGTCCTGAAGGTAAGTCAGGCAAGAGCTTCATCCACTGTGGATTCTTCATGACATAAGAACTAGGAGCACGAGTAGACCATCTGGCCCCTGGAGCCTGCTGCATCATTCAATAAGATTATGGTTGATTTTTTTTGCGGACTACGCTTCACTTAACAGCCCGCTCACCATAACCCTTAATTCCTGATCTGTTCAAAAATGTATCTATTCTTGCCTTAAGGTCAATGAGGCAGCCTCAACTGCTTCACTAGGCAGGGAATTCCACAGATTCATAACCCATGTGTAAAAGTTCCTCCTCAACTCAGTCCTAAATCTGCTTCTCCTTATTTTGAGGCTATGCCCCCCCTAGTTCTAGTTTCATCCGCCAGTAGAAACAACTTCCCTGCTTCTACCTTATCGATTCCCTTCATAATCTTATATGTTTCTGTAAGATCTCCCCTCATTCTTCTGTATTCCAATGAGTACACCCCAGTCTACTCAGTTTCTCCTCATAAGCCAAACCTCTCAACTCTGGAATCAACCTAGTGAATCTCCTCTGCACCCCCTCCAGTGCCAGTACATCCTTTCTCAAGTAAGGGACATGTTTTTTTCAACTGAGCTGCTTTCTCCTGATGGAAAGTATCTCCTGACAAATTGTTTGACATTGAAGGTTTGAACAATTATTCCTATATTTTAGATTACTATGAGATAAATTTGTGAACCATAAATATTATCTTGATGTTTTTGGTATTATGAAGATTGCATTGATTTGAAGGTTGGAGGTTTGCAGAAACAATAGTGACTTTTAAGGGGCATCTTGATTGATACATGAATAGGATGGGAATAGAGGGTTATAGTCCCCAGAAGAGTGGGGGGTTTTAGTTCAGTTGGGCAGCCTGGTCAGTGCAGGCTTGGAAAGCTGAAGGGCCTGTTCCTATGCTGTAATTTTCTTTGTTCTTTGTATTTTCATTTTGATGTAATTTGTTTTGGCTCTATTATTTGTAACTGTAATTTTTCTTTGGTCTTTGATTTTTTTGTTCAGCAACTTCAGGCTACCATGTTGTTTCCTGAGGAAAACCAACTGATAGTTCAGTGGATTTTTGGTCCCTAGTCAGGAGCACAGAGAAAAATCCCTGTTTCACAAATCCAACTCCTGGAAAGCTGGTTGGAAGTTCCTATTTTGTTTCTAGGTATTAGGGGAATTGTATGTAATGAGAGTCTTGCCTGCCTCCCCCACAAACAGTTCAAAGGCTGTTTAAAAAAAGTTTACTCTTTTGTGTGTTGCTGGTGAACCAGCATTTATTCCCTGTCCCTACCTGTGCAACATTTCAAATGGCATTTGAGAGTCAACCATATTGCTGTGATCAGGGGTCACATGTAGGCCAGACCAGGTAAGGACAACAGACTTCCTTCCCTAAAGGACATTAGTGAACCAGATGGGCTTTTACGACAATCGACAATGGTTTCATGGTCAACATTGGACTTTTAATTCCAGATTTTTACTGATTTTGAATTTCACCATCTGTCATGATGGGACTTGAACCCAGGCCCCCAGATCTTGCTCTGGGTCTCCAGTTTACTAGTCTAGTGAAAATACCACAACACCACAGATGGGTACTGAGGTGGGATGGACAAAAGGCTGGTTCCTGTGACCCAGCACTTTGTCCAGCTGCAAAAGAAAACAATAAAGCTTCCTAGCTCTCACCCTCTCACACACTCTCATCTGCCACATACCCCATCCATTTGCACTCATGCCATCTCATACCCCTTCACTTCCATGACCATTTATAGCCACAATGTCAACCTATACCCCTCAACAAACCTCTCTGGGCCCTCATATCCTCCATGAAAACCTTCATTCATTCCCCATGCCCAATTCCCATGCCCTTCATTCCCACCTGCACCCTCAGCCAACCCCTATGGCCCTTAATAGCACCTTATGCCGACCTAGAACCAACTGATGCCAACACATATTGCCACTCACCACCTTTTGACCTCCATGTTAACTAACACATTTTACCACCTGTCCAGGGTTGAGGCCCCCAAATTTGTTATGATTCTGGACATGATACCCCCAGTTTTTTATGTTCCTGACTGAAGAGCGATAAACTGGCATCTCTTTTTATTCAACTACCTTGGTTGGTCAAAACAAGGTTAAGCTAAAAAAAGGTACCCTCTCATGGGTACCTTTCCCCAGTTCAAATGTATTTATGTTTTAAAAGGAAACAATTCATCCAGACTTTCTTGAATTAAAGAGTGAGTAAGTTTATTAGGTGCTAAAAGGTGAGAAGCAAATAATAAAATGCAACATACATACACACATGAGAAGGGAGTCCAATTAAAAAGGTTTTTTATAAGTATACAAATCAGTCTTTGGCTTGTCCATGAGGAGTAGATGGTGACCATTAAGCTGGATGTTTCTGCTAGCACTGACTTCAGCTGTTGAGCTGTTGGTTTGGAAATTCTTGTTTCTGCAGCATGGCTGAAAGAAACTACCCAGCTTCCTTTCTGACTTTGCTGCCTTGCTTCCAGCAATCAGAGAGAGAGTGAGAGACTTTAGGAAGGAAATTCCCATCTGAGGGTAACGGACCTTTAAATGGTCCGCCAAATTTTCAGACCTATTCTTAACGATTCCCATGCTGGCGGCACTGGAAAATTTATCCTTTTACCTCCAGTGCCACGGTGCCTGTGATCTCCAGAGCATGCACTAGCACAGCAGAACTAGAACACTAAACCAGCACACAGACACCAGAGTTGCAGTAGTTTTTCAGCCCTTTTACTTGTGCATCCCTGGAAAGGGAAACACACAAAATTGTCTGGGATATAACTCATAGGATGGTAATCAACTTCTATTGTCTCCGCAGGAGAATACAGATCAGTTTGCATTGCGTCTCTTTCTTTGAAATGTAATACTATTTGTAAAAAGGTGTGACATTCAATTGTCTTTCTCCAGGACTGAATGTAATCCACACAGGAGTTCTAGCAAGTAGTTACTTTACAGTGTCAGCCAGGTTTTCTTTGTACGTCCTTCTCTTAAAAAAACATATGTCCTTTTTAAAATTTCAACATGTTTATATGTAAGTCAGGGCTATGATCATTGTCTGGGTCTCATGACCAATATTTCGAAGCCAGAACAAGACCCATTGTTCCAAGAGAAGATTTCATTTTTCTCCACAAGGCATTATTCAACTCTTTGGCATACATCCAGACTATGCTTAAAATATCTGACATTGATAACTAGCCCAGTTGCCTTATCTATTGTACTTGCAGAGAAAGGCAATGACCGAGTTGACGTGCTTACACTGCATAACTGTTATAATAAATGCCACATAGGCTGAGTTGATGAAGTTTCTGTTTATGACATGATTAGGCGATTAAGTTTGTTTTCACAACCCTGTCAGTAAATGTGGCTATCTGGAATGTCCTGAAAAGTGCCTGCTTCATTTGCTGATATCATCAGTTTACCACTTTGCAAATCGTTTACGTCTTTGACAAAACACCTAGTTGTCTATAAGATAGAATTGGTTGCTGTTTTTATGAATCATTTTTAAACTTATGTTCTCTGCAGTAAAATCTCAGCGCTATTTAACCTACTGGGAAAAGGTATTCCTACCATTTTAGAAAGCATTGCTATGCCAATATACTCATCAGTCGCCACATAACATTAATGATTAACTATGTTTTCATAGGCAGATATAAAAAGTTATTGAAAAGAATGCAGTTTTAGAACCTTAAATCCTACAGTACAGAAGGAGGCCATTTGGCCTATCGAGTCTGCACTGTCACCGAACCCCACATATCCCCTCTAATCCCCCTAACCTCCACATCTTGAGACACTAAAGTGACAATTTAACATGGCCAATCCACCTAACCTGCTCATCTGTGGAAGGAAACTGGAGCACCTGGAAAAACCCACACAGACACAGAGAGAGGATGCAAACTCCACTCAGACAGTCACCCAAGGCCGAAATTGAACTCAGATCCCTGGTGCTATGAAACAGCAGTGCTAACCACTATGTCATCATGCCACCATTTTTGTATAACTATTCTTTGCCTTATTCTGTAAATTTGAGGGAATGGACTAAACCTGTATAGTTGACCCTATAGTAAGGAGAAATAACAATTTGTCGTCCACACTACTTCACATTCTCAGTTTTCAAACCTTTCCATCTCCCTTTCTTTCTGCCTCAATCTTACAGACTTTTACTTCTATCTCTCTGTGGCCCCACTCTTTGGGCGGAATTTTACCGGCACGTCCACCCGAGTTTCGTACAATCCCGCCCGAGGCCAATGGAGAATACTGTTCTCTGAGCCTCACCCAGCCTCGGAATCAGGGTGAGCATGCCGGTAAAATTCCGGCCTCTCAGTCTTGACATCATTATCAGTTACTCACTGTTTTTTGTCTTTCGGACACTTTCTCTTTGTACGGTTTAAGAACAAAGAACAAAGAAAATTACAGCACAGAAACAGGCCCTGCGCCCTCCAGTTACTTTATTTATTTTTAACTCTGAGTCAGTGGTTATGCTCTTGCTTCAGCCTCAGTAGTTTGTGCATTCCAATCTTACACAAGAAACTGGAGCATAAATTCTCGGCTATATCTCAATGCAGCGTCGAGGGACTGCTGCACTGCCAGAGATGATGGGCTAGATTTTCACCTTTGAGACAGGAAACAGAAGAGGGTCTGTTTTTGTGTCAGAAACCCACCTCTGGTGGGAAACTGACTGAGTTTTGTATGTTCCTGGCAGTGAGACCTTATTTGATATGGAAGGAGATTTCCTGTTCAATTGAAGTTCATGTTAGCAGGAATGGTGGAGCATTATGCACACGATGAGGGAGAGAGTTTTGGCCAAAACTTGCTCCTGCACCATAAAGCCTGAGATGACATCGGAGAGCCATAGACCTGAAGCCCATTATGGAAAGGCAAGAATTCCTCTTCTGGATGGTTGCAGCAAGTGGCCACCTTGTCATCAGCCTTAATTCCCTCTGCCTTCAATTTCTCCCCTCCCTCTTACCTCCTGCTCCTCCATCAATGAGTCGTCATCTCCAGGACCTTACCATCCTCAGGGCAAACAACTCTCAGAAGGGCAGCAGGCCACCACAGTGAGCAAGACCCTGCAGGAGCGTATTGCAGTGCATCACATGATCAGTGCAGGTACTGGTCACATTGCTCTTTGACCCCATGGTCCCTCATCAGATGCAATCCTAGTGTATTGTCCAACAGTGGTAATGAAGGCCTGTGTGATTCACTGATATGCAGTCACCTGTGTGATGTTGCAGAGGTCCGCACTGACAAGAACAAATATGGTCTGTGACAACATGTCTTTTGGCACTGTTCTGGCTCTTGTATAGGTCTCTTTGCCTCTGACTGTAGATCTGGGTAGCATCTCCTTTTTGCCCGTCATCCCTCTGCTCTGTTGTGCTGGCTGGCTGTGCATATAATGATGCTCTTAGTCAAAATGGCACTCACAATTGAACAACGCACTGAAATTGCAGCAACAGCTAAACTCACACCAATGACAAGCATATCAAGATGTGTTTCCCCAGTAGCTAGCCAACCAGCATGATAACAACTGTAATGTTAAATGAACAATAAAATTGCTTTCTGAGTTGGTCCAGGTTTTCAGTAGTGGTGCTTTAGAGGTCTCTTCATTTTAAAAACCTCTCAAATCCAGCATTTTCTCCTGCCTCATAGTTCTGCCACATCTAACCAATATGTCCATGCAAGCAATGTTGTCTTGGGATGTGAATGTATTCACAGCTGCCCTGTGTTCTTCTCTCTCTGTGCAGGCTTCTGCTCCTCATCTCTAATGGCCTCAATCTGTGAGGGAGCAGAGCTCATTTTCAGCTGCAGCTTTCCTAATGTTCTGATGGCGTCTGAATAGTGATGCCCTCATGATTCCTATAGGAGGACAGCCTCCTAACCTGGCAAATATCTTAATCCTGGCTCCTCCACTAACCACGATGAACTGCTGCAATACTACCTTCAAAATGGTGAACCTTTATTCTTTGCGAAGCATTTTAACTTATTTTTAATACTCTTCCTGAATCCATGACTTACCCCCAGGCATGGCTCTCACTTTCATGAGGACCGCTGTTTAAAAAAAGGGTCGCCAACTGAAAACTGAGATGAGACCGATGTTGTTCATTCAGATGGTTGCAAGACTTTGGAACTCTTTTTTTTGAAAAGGTAATGGAAGCCATGGTGGATAGATTCTGTTTATTTATTATTCTTACATGTAAGCTTACATTAACACTGCAATGAAGTTACTGTGAAAATCCCCCAGTCGCCACACTCTGGCATCTGTTCGGGTACACTGAGGGAGAATTTAGCATGGCCAATGCACCTAATCAGCAGATACTTCAGCTTCCTCCCACAGTCTGAAAGATCTGGAGGAAGCTCACACAAGAACCAAGGAGAACATGCAGACTCCACACAGATGGTGACCCTAGCCGGAAATCAGACCCAGGTCCCTGGTGCTGTGACGCAGCAGTGCTAATCACTGTGCCACAATGCCGACCCTTGGTAAGCAGGTGAATGATCGGTTATCAGGGATGGGGGTGGGGGGTGCAGATTTGAGGTTACTTTCAGATCAATCATGGAGGTGCAGGTTCAAAAGACTGAATGGCACACTCATGCTATTTGTTCATTTTTACAATGGTAGCTATACTTGGGGTGGCACAGTAGCACAGTGGTTAGCATTGCTGCCTCACAGTGCCAAAGACCTGGTTTGGGTCACTGCCTGTGTGGAGTCTGCACTTTCTCCCTGTATCTGCGTGGGTTTCCTCCGGGTGCTCCGGTTTCCTCCCACAGTCCGAAAGGCATGCTAGTTAGATGCATTGGCCATGTTAATTTCCCCCTCAATGTATCCCAACAGACGCCGGAGTGTGACAACTAGAGGATTTTCACAGCAACATCATTGCAGAGTTAATACGTGCTAACTTATGACACTAATAAATAAACTTTAAAACTTCAAAAAATATTTAATTGTCTAGACAGCACTTTGACATATCCTGAGGTTTTTGAAAGACTCCACATAAACACAAGTCTTTCTTCTGTCCCTTTGAATGCCTGCCATTGTTATAGGCTTTCACTTTCAGTATGTCTCTGTTTATATTTTGTATTTTAATATTACATTTTAAGGCTGGATCATTTTGTGCCTCCAATCACTGGGAACGCCCTTAAGCAAAACTAGGATTGACAAATGAACCACAATATGCTTGTATCCGCCCGATATCTAAATAAATGTGAAAAGAAAAATGCTACAGATCACAAGATCAGTTCAGTGCAGCAAAGGCAAATTTATGTTTCAGCAATGGACCCTTCCTTAGAAAAAAAAATAAGAGGCACACAGAAATATTAACATTATTGGAAAAACTTATGTATGTAAAACCACAAAATACAAAGTAAACAAGCATAAAGGAGAAACATTAGAGGAATTGTATTTTAGGTTACCTTAGTTAATTGACAAGAACATTAAGCTTTTTATTTATTAGTGTCACAAGTAGGCATATATTCACACTGCAATGAAGTTACAGTGAAAATCCCCCTGTCACCACACTCCGGCGCCTGTTCGGGTACGTGTAGGAAGAATTTAGCACAGCCAAAGCACCTAACCAGCACATCCTTTGGATTGTGGGAGGAAATCAAGAGCACCCAGAGGAAATGCACATAGACATGGGGAGAATGTGCAAACTCCGCACAGACAGTGACCCAAGTCAGGAATTGAACCCAGGACCCTGGCGCTGTGAGGCAGCAGTGCTAACCACTGTCCCACCGTGCCATCCTTCTGAGATTGTTTAAGAAGTAGAAAGAAATGTGAATATGTAAGGAAGTGAGCAAAAGTAGAAGAGATGACAACAACCTAGCGTTCTGGTTTGAAATTAAAACAGGTTTGAAAATGAGGATCTAGCTAAAATCTGAAACTGCTGGGATCAATATTAAGACATAAGGAAAGATGAGATTCTGTCCCTGGAGCTTGCATTGCTGGAAATTTAAAATAATTTCACTCTAATTCAAGTATTTGTTGAGATGGATTCTGTTCACTATGCTTGGAAGTTATTCTATGATAAGTTAACCGATTCCTCATCCTGCACTGATAATGACCTAAAAATGTATTTCAGGATTCAACGTTTCGGTTAGGGCTATATTACGTTTAACATATTATAAATTAAATCTTTCGCTGTGCCGTTGAATTTGTAACATAAAATGAAATAAATGCCACGTGCAAATAAGTAACTTAAATTTGCTGAAACATGAATCGACAGAGATCTCAAAAGGACTGTAATTTTGATGACAGCTGTTCATTTTGTGATTCTGTTGACTATAAAACCAGGTAAACAGCGTTTCTAGAAAATACAAAAGAAATGTTGTAATTATGAACAAAAACATCACAACTACCCCTAAAATTACCCAATATTCACTTTGATGTGAATTATGCCGTGTGAGTCTTGCTTCAGTCAGGTTGTAGTGGTAAAATGGTTAGCACTGCTACCTCACAGCACCAGGGACCTGGGTTTGATTCTGGCCTTGGGTGACTACCTATGTGGAGTTTGTACATTTTCTCTGTGTCTGTGTGGGCTCCTGTCAGGTGCTCTGGTTCCTCCCACACTCCAAAGATGGGTATGTTACATTGGATATGGGGATAGGGCAGAGGAAAGGGCCTGGATGGGATGCTGCTTGAGAGTTGGTGCAAAGTCAATGGGCTAGAAAGGGAGACATTAAACTAAAGCCTATTTACTCTCTTAGGTATACAACATTCAAAAAGGAGTATGGAGATATCCCAGGCCAATATGGATCTCTGTACCAAAACTTCAAATACAGAGGATCCAATCTCCTATTTTGTTGCTATTTGTGGAAGGTTGCTGTGCACAAATTGGCCAAGATGAAACAGTGATAATACTTCAAATCAGCTGTAAAGCATCTGGAGACACCCCAACATTGTGAAAGGTGCTAGTTCTATATTTCTTCAATTGTAATTCAAATTCAGGAGAAAAAAATGCTCATCATAACTCAGGAATTATTAAACAACAATCCTTAATTCATTCTAATTTAGAACTCTGCAATTATTTCCATCCTTTCTTAGACAGTAAATACTACTGAAAAGCCCAGAATTTAGCACGAATCTCTTGAGAAAGTGGTGGGAACCATCTTCTTGAACTGTTGCAGTCTATGTGGTGTACTGTTACTGTTAAGGGGGAAGTTCCAGGACTTTTACCCAGCAGCAGTGATATATTTCCAATTCACATGGAGTCTCCCCATGTGTCTGCTATCTTTATCCCTCTAAGTGGTAAAGGTTAATGCTTCAATAGGTGCTGTCAAAGAGCATATGGTGTGCTCCTGCAGTTCGTCTTCCAGATGTTACACACTGCTGTCACTATGCGCTGGTGATGGAGTGAGTGAATTCTTGTCCCAGACACCTTATTCCAGCTGCCATTTAACTTCTTGAGTGTTTCTGGAGCTTTGCTTATCCAGATATTCTGGGACTAAATAAGAACCTCCAAAGTATATCATGAAGTCAACCTAAACCCCAACTTTTTTTGATTTTGGCACTTGTGCAAGCGTAAGGTGTTTTGCTCCAAATGTGATTCTATTAACCCACTGGAAAGCTTTATTAAAACAAACTTTAATTAACAAGACAGTTAAAATATAATAAAAAGAATTAGCATAACTTTTACCAATTGAAATACTTAAACATGACAAGATAGTCTTAACAGCTAACTGTCTCTATAGTTATAATTTAAGCAATATCCCCACAGACATACATGTTTCTTCAAAATCAGTTAGCACAAAAACAGATGTGCTCACAAATGCTCCATTTTGACCCCTCTGGATAGAGATATAGAAAACACCTATCTTCTAACTCCCTTATAGCAGCCTCAGGGAAAGATCTATCTTTAAACAGCAGAACTTCAGACAAAGAGATCTAGTTTCTGGCAGGCGCAAGTCTCCACTCTCCACAGAGACACAAACAACTACTTCTCTCTAAAGACCCCAAGCAGCAACTGAGCTTGTGTCTCTCTATAAGCCCAGCCCTGCCAGTCACATGACTTTCCTATCAATCAACTTAACCAAACCATACTCTGAAAAACCTCTGGGGAAAGCACTAAAATAACAACCTCTGGGGAAAACACTAAAATAGCATCAGTCTAGATTAAAGTAAACATGACAGCAATTAGGATCAATTATGCTTCTGCAGCATCAACATGTAGGCTGCCGCTTATAGACAAAGCGGCACTGGTAAATAAAACCGACAACTAAAAAACATCCTGATACAAATACATTTCTTTAAGGCACAGTATCATCAAACGGGTAAATGGAGAATATTATCACACTACTGCTTTGTGCCTTGTAGGTAATTAAAGACGTTGGAGAGATGGAAGGTAAACCACTCACCACAGATTTCCTGGACTCTGGCCTACTTTTGTGCCTATAGTATTTATATGGCTGGTCTTATTATGATTTTGTTCAATAGTAAGTCCCTGCATGTTAATGGTGGGATGATGGTAAAGCCATTGGCTGTCAAGAGGCAGTAGTTGGACATCCTGGTGATGGCCATTGCCTGACATTTGTGAAACGTGATTGTTACTTGCTACATATTAGCCCAAGACTGAATGATTGTCCAGTTCTTGCTTTTCATGTGGACTTCACATCCTGAACAGTTAGGATTAAACACTGTGTCATTAAACATTTCCACTTCTGACTTTACAATGGACGGAAGGTCATTGATGAAAATAATTAGGCCCAGGACACTACAGCAACACTAATGACTCTGAACTAGCCTGTCTGACAGAGACACTATAGCAAGCCATCTAGCATTGTGCGAGTTAACATCTGGGGTGGGTGGAAATAACACTAAGGTTTCATTTTATTGTAAAACTATGTCATGTCCTTCAGGGACATCTACCTGATCTGGCCTACAGGAGACTCTAGTCCCAGATTAGTTTGTGAATGTCCTCAAGTCAGCTAGGAAAGTGTTACATTGTCCACAATTTAAGAACACTTTTTCTTCAAAATTTTAGATTCAGCCGATGAAGCAAATTCTCTATTTATCTCTGCGGTTGGGTCAAAATAAGGTAGACCAATATTATAAAGGAGCTCACCATAAACAACTAAACTAGTGCCGTAGTGAACGCATTGCCTAGATCTCAAAAAGTAGTTGAAAAGCCATATTTGAATGGAAAAGAGCATAATCATTCTAGATTACTGTATCAAATAAAAAGGGTTGGGTGCAGGACAATTACTGTTGTAAACTCCACCCACAAGCAAATAACCATAAAACTTTTGATAAGGCATCAGGAGACGTCACATTGCTGAGGCAGATATTTTGCGTGCCAGCGTGTATCGATCCTTCAAGGCAAAGATTACAAATTGAACAATCTCCATATTAAATTGAATCAAAATAGAATTTCAAAACAGAAAGAGGCCATTCAGCCTAATATGCCGATACCGGGCTATTGTTTCAAATCAAAATGTTCCACAGCTCTGCTTTTTAAAGCATTCGATATAGTAGTGTGAATTTTGACGCTAAAAATACTCCCAGAATTATTTTGCTTCATAATCTTATCTCAGTTTATGGATCTGAGTGTAGAGATTGCATAATGTTGCCTTGATTTTTTTTTGCAAGCTTCCAGCAAAACAGCACCATGGGTGAATGTTATTTTTGTGCATAAACTGTGCAATCTACTTTTACTACCTGGTATTTTTCCACCAAGATTCTGGCTTCACGTTGCTTTGCAAGAAGTTCATGGTTACCTTCCATGTCACGTACAAAGGGACCTGGCAGCACAAATACACCAATCACTGAAAGCAAGTATTCAAATACAGCAAGCAATTAAGTAGGCAAATGATACGGTGGGCTTCATTACTAAAGGAATTGCCTATAGGACCAAGGATGTCTCACTATATCTGGACAGGGTCTTGGTGAGCTCACATCTGCAATATTGTATATAGTTTTGGTCTCCTTATCTAAGAAAGGATATACTTGTCATCAAGAGAATGCAGGGAAGGTTCACCAGGCTGATTCCTGGAATGACAAGATTGATAGATGAAGAGAGATTTGGCCAACTGGGCCTGGAATTAAAAGAAAAAGACAGGATCTAATTGAAATGTATAAACTTCTGACAGGGCTGGACAGACTAGAGGTTGCGATGTTGCTTCCTCTGACTAGGGAGGAGGGGGTCTAAAACAAGGGGCCAAAGTTTCAGGATACAGGATAGGAATCAGGTAAGGAGACCAAAGCTATACACAGTACTGCAGATGTGAGTTCACCAAGACCCTGTACAGCTACACTAAGACATCCTTGCTCCTGTATCCTTTTGTAATGAAGCCTCCTTCCGAACTGTAGGGATTCTATGGTTCAAAGATAAGAAGCTAAATTACTGAATGGAGATTGTGAAGTATGGGGAATGGAAGAAGCTGGACACACAGAATCCAGGATGTTTAGCAGGTCAGCCAGGTGAGGGGAGATGTTGAAGCAAAGCTTCTTCTTAAGGTTGTGATTTTTTTTCTCTAAATTATATTTAAGTTGATAATAATTTGATAATTAATATTATGAGACCTATGGGTAGGTAGCCATCTCAAGGGTCTGGATAAAAATAAAGAGCATGGCTTAATGCAGACTGTTGTAGTAGGAGCTATAGTGGCTGTGTACACTTAACTGCATAATAGACATCAGTCTCCCAGTAGCGCAAACATTCCCAGCGAGCAGGGGAGTGTCAATTAGGCTCGTTGACTCAATGCTGACTCAGGAATTAAATAAGAGTCACATGGCTCTCCTGCATTTCCAGATGTCTGTCTAACAAGTCTTGGCAGGGTTGTCAATGTCTTCCCATGGGAAGTCCCTCATCATCAGGCACTGTGTGCCCAATCGAGGGACCTGGCATCTGGAAGCCATTAGGGGTGAGCTGTGGAGGAGAGCACCAGAAGCCACCCTCACTGCCCTTGCCTCCAACCTTCGTGCATCCCCCCTTTCCTCAATCCTCACTCTACAATCACAATATCGCCATCATTCACCTTTGGCCTGGGGGTTTCTCAGTGATCCATAAGAACATAAGAAGTAGGAGCAGGAGTAGGCCATCTAGCCCTTCGAGCCTTCTCCGCCATTCAACAAGATCATGGCTGATCTGAAGTGGCTCAGTTCCACTTTCCTGCTTTCTCTCCATAACCCTTAATTCCCTTGTCTATCAGAAATCTATCTACCCATGACTTAAATATATTTAGCGAGGTAGCCTCCACCACTTCAATGGGCAGAGAATTCCAGAGACTCACCACCCTTTGAGTGAAGAAGTTCCTCCTCAACGCCGATCTAAACTGCCCCCCCCCCCCCTTTATTTTGAGGCCTTCCAGTTCTGCTATCCTTTCTAAGCAGGAAGAATCTCTCTACCTCTACCCTGTCTAGCCCCTTCATCATCTTATATGTCTCTACAAGGTCCCCCCCTCAGCCTTCTAAACTCCAACGAGTACAGACCCAGTCTATTCAATCTCTCCTCATAGGCTAACCCCCTCATCTTCGGTATCAGCCTGGTGAACCTGCTCTGCACTCTCTCCAAGGCCAATATATCCTTTCGCAAATGCGGCGACCAAAACTGCACACAGTACTCCAGTTGCGGCCTCACCAGTACCCTGTACAGTTGCAGCAAGACCTCCCTACTTTTATATTCTACCCCCCTCACTATAAAGGCCAACATTCCATTCGCCTTCTTGATCACCTGCTGCACCTGCAGACTGGGTTTTTGCAATTCGTGCACAAGGACCCCCAGGTCCCTCTGCACCGTAGCATGCTGCAGCTTTTTGCCCTTTAAATAATGTCCCTCCTACTATTATTTCTACCAAAGTGGATAACCTCACATTTGTTAACATTATACTCCATCTGCCAGGTCCTCGCCCACTCACTCATCTGATGAGAGCAAATTGCCAGCAGTGGTGTCAGCAAGCAATGCAGAGCTGCCAATCTCAAATCAGTTGGCAGCTCTCAGCAGGCAAGACTTTCACTGCCGATGTCCTGAAGCCCGGGAAGGCCTGATGGTGACTGTCAGGCCTCCCAGTGGAAGTGATGGCGGAGATGGCTTCAGGCAGTTCTCCAAATGGCAGGTAGGAACCCCATCAAGTTGACTAAATCCAGCCCAAAATCAGGGATTGTTTTTGTCAAGGTTTCTTGTTGTCCATTAATGAAGAAAAATAATGAGAGCAAGGAAATAGTTTTGCACATAGACACTAGAGGCAGGATTTTCCGGCCGCACTCACCCCAGGACCAGAAAATCCTGCCCAAGGTCAATGGTCCGTGTCCCGCCCGCTATGGTTCCCATGATGGGCAGGATGGGAAAATTCTTCCCTTAGGCTTTACTGAAAAAAAGACTATAAAATGAGAGATTTGAGCCAATTAGCATGATTCATCCTCCATGAGTATGTTGAAATGTTCTCCACCCCAAAACGTTTCCATACCCTGTAGATATGAGCAAGCCATTAATTGCAGGTTGGTAAATTTATTAGGGCTTACAAAATGCTTGTGCATCGGATCACTGTTTAGTGTGTGATCTTGCTATTAGATTGGCTCACAGTGCCCATGTATAATAATTAACCTATTATCTGTAATCTATCCATAATATTCATTCTTCCAAAATAGTTACAGCAAAGGACTTCTCACTACTCTTCAGAATTGCTCTGCCTTACTCTAGAAACTTTCCAGCATAATTCTTAATGTGTTATTACTGAATAAAGCTTATCTTACATTGCCACGTACAGAGTTTGGATATGGCAGAGGACTTACAGCAATAATAATGTCATTAGAAAGGAAACTAACTTCAAGCAGTGAATTTGCAAATTATTTTAAGAGCACATGATGCAACCTTCATAACGTTTATATTTTCATTACAAATATTCTGAAGCATTTTACAGAAATATATCACTCTTCATGCAATGCATAGCATCATTGTGGCTATCTTGTGCTGCAGATACGTTAGAAAACGCTCTCAAAAATGATTTTAAAAAAAAGGTTAGAAGCTAAAATTAAAGTTGGTCTGAGAATTACATAGTTTGTTCATTACCCTACTTCTACCCCTATTAAACTGAAGATAGGGCCTTTTCACATCACAGCTTCACACCTATACATTTTCTCTGTATGTTTACTCACCTATCTATCAGAGCATTTCTGCCCAGTGCTGTAACACACCTTCAAATAACCAGGGCAGCTGAACCAATAACAGTAAATCAAGCACCATTGGGTAAATACATGGATATCTTGATGGTTACATTTTTATTGAGTTACCTGATGGGTAATTAGGAAAATGACTGACAATCAATCAAGCAGTGAATTGTTAGCGAGTGGTTAAAAGTGCTTTTGTTGAAAATATTTCAAACAGTACTTACTGGCCATGATTTCCCATGCAAGAGAGACACCCTTCCATTGGCTGGCAGTTGGATCTTTTGGTCCCTCTGTGGAAAATTGGGATTCCCATTGAATGGACGCCTCACCGCTGCGAAACCCACAACAAGGGTGCGCTATCAGTGGGAACGGAAGATCCCCCCAGCATGTTCAGACAAAAAGTCGCAGCCATTGTCTATAGAAGATGGTCACGCCGAAAATCCTGCTGACCAAGATCACAATTAAAACTAGATGATCCTCATTGATGGGTAAATCTGTTTAGAACAGTTCAGAGATAGTTGGTGCATTAGGATCATCAGAAACTAAGTGATGACAGGTTTGCTCAACGATTACATCTGTACAAAGTAATATGAACTCACACTCCAGCTGAGAACTGTCAAAAGGTTTAGCCACTGAGGCCATAGTAGATAATTGAGGATATATCGCATCATCACAGTTAAACTCATGCAGTTACAATCTGAAACCTGGACCAAAGTTCCAAGGGCTATCCGTATATATTTCACTCCCTACGCACACAATTACTCCAACAAATTTAAAGACAACACAGTGGTTAGCACTGCTGCCTCACAGAGCCAGGGACCTGGGTTCAGTTCTGGCCTCGGGTGACTGTGTGGAGTTTGCACGTTCTCCCCGTGTCTGCGTGAGTTTCCTCCAGGTGCTCTGGTTTTCTCCCACATTCCAAAGAATGTGGGGGTTAGGTGGATTGGCCACGGTAAATTGCTCCTTAGTGCAGGTTAGGGAGAATTAATAGGGTAAATACACGGGGTGGGCCTGGGTAAGATGCTTTTTTGGAAATCAGAGCAGACTCAATGGGCCAAATGGCCTCATTCTGCATGGTAGGGATTCTATGAATATCACAGGCTGTCACACATCATGAAAGAGTTGTTTCCACTGCTGGGATTTACAAAGGTCATTATGTTCCACCTGCTGGAGGAACAGAAACTGTCATGTTATTCTGCTATTTCACCCCCATAAACCAAGTGTGATTCACGGGCCACTCCCTGTTGGGGAGCAGTGGAAACACCCTGGCTTCAAAGTACATTTATTGGGCTCTATTATATTGCTGCAGTTTTGGCACAGGTTTTTTTTTACTGTTTACCTGATGGCTTGCTTACAAAATACCTCAAAAGCATACGTTCCACTTTTATTTCTTCAGTAATGTTACAGGTTTTATTCACACTATATTGTTGCTTTTCTAAAGTCTCTGGTTTTGGTCACCTTAAGTAGAGAAACTGGAGGACAGAATGTTCCCTGAGCTCCGCCTTCAGGATAATCACCTCAATTGTAATAACCCACAATCGCCTCCAATAGCTTTCACAACGATTGTACTTACATAGTGGCACAACCAGACTTTCTAACAATATATTGATTATATTTAAAGTTGTAATAATTGAATGGATGTTGCACATCGTTCCGTGGATGTGAATTTCCAGTTTCCTGGCGGGCTTGACTGGAAAATCCCACCATATCTCTTTGTCATCCAAGGAGTTCTGGATTTCTCTCCTCCACTTCCTCCTTTGTTTTAAGTTTCCTTATTTGTGTCACAGGTAGGCTTACATTAACACTGCAATGAAGTTACTGTGAAAATCCCCTAGTCGCCACACTCTGGCACCTGAGGGAGAATTTGGTATGGCCAATGCACCTAACCAGTGCGTCTTTCGAACCGTGGAAGGAAACCGGAGCATCCAGAAGAAACCCACGCAGACACAGGAGGAACGTGCAAAGTCAGCGCAGGCAGTGGCCCAAGTTGGGAGGCAGCACTGCTAACTACTGTGAAAATAGACTTTGGCTGTACCCAAACTCTCTTCTTTAATGGTAGCCCATTGTTCAGTTATATTTTTGCCTGCCAACATTTGATTCCAATTTATCTGGGTCAGATTCATTTTTACCCCACTGTAGTTGCTTTTCTTCCAGTTAATTATTCTTATTATGGATTGTTCAATGTACTTTTCTATAGCCAACTTAAAACTTACCACATGATGACTGCTGTCACCCGAATGATCCCCTACTGACATTTGACCACTTCATTCCAAGAACTAAGACTCACAGTTCCTCCTTTCCCATTGCATTGGAATCATCTTGCTATAGAAATTTCTCCTGAACACACTCTAGAAACTGTTACCCCTCTCTTCCCTTTAAGAGTGTTACAATCCAATTCTGTATTCAGATAATTAAAGTACCCCCATTCTAACTATTCTACAATTCTTGCATCTCTCTTAATTTCCTTGCAAATTTGTTTCTCTACATTTTTCCCACAAGGTGAATGGAAAGTTAATCTGTTTTTGGTTGCGACCGTTAGGAAGAAGTATTAGTTAAGATTAAATTGCATTGCATCAGGAATTGGACAATAGGGTCAGAATGATACATGATAACTCTAAGCCTTTGGGCAGCATGGTGGCACAGTGATTAGCACTGCTGCCTCACAGCGCCAAGGACCCAGGTTCAATTCCGGACTTGGGTAATAGTCTGTGGGGAGTTTGCACATTCTCCCTGTATCTGTGTGGGTTTCCTCAGGGTGCTCTGGTTTCCTGCCACAATCCAAATATGTGCAAGTTAGGTGGATTGGCCATGCTAAATTGCCCCTTAGTATCAGAGAGATTAGCAGTGTAAATACATGGGGTTATGGGTTAGAGCCTGGATGCGATTGTTGTTGGTGCAGACTCAATGGGCCAAATGACCTCTTTCTGCACTGTAGGGATTCTATGATTCTATCCCAAATGATAAAGCCAGCATGCAAACGTCGTGCTCCCTCCTCTTAATGGTGAAGTACATTCTGGCTGCAGCAGGAGCTGATACTGTTTAGACAGGGTTTGAAGATCTGGAGGGAGAAACTGAAATGTTGCAACAGACCAGAGAGCATACCTCAAGTTTTCAGATACCATGCTGGTGTCTTCGGTGCAAGCGTTCAACAGAGACAGCCTTTTTCCCTCAGATGCCCTCCCAAAAGGTGCCAAGAAAGTAGAAAGAGCAGGTTAATGCATCCAATTTGTGTTGAGGTCCGGGATGCAGTACTGCTGGAAATGACCCTACGCAATTAGGCAAGGTCAGTAAATGCATTCTGACATACCAAATCCTATCCTTGTCTCAAACCACTCCTCCACTCACCAAAACTCCTCCATTCACCTATCAACAGTCATTATCAACCCACTCCACATTCATTGCCGCATTTCACTCTCACATAACATCACTGCAAGGAACACAATCAAATCTTACAGCTTTCACACACTGTCAGGATTTAGACTTTGGTAAGCATATCACCAACACATTTCCTTCTCTTTGAAGGTCAGTAATAAGGCATTGCAGCAACCTGGCAGAGGGAAGGCATGGTTGCATGTGTTCACTCCGCATGGATGAAACAGTGCTGGAAAAATGAGGAGCAGCTGTCATACAGGTTATCACTGCATCCAAAGTATGCAGTATGTTCCCACGTTATGCATCTTCTCAGATCCCACTTAACCCTTATTCAGCAAGCTGCCACAATGTCCAAACTGCAGATGGTGTAACCATGCACCTCTCCTTTACGCTCCTTCCCTCATCCCAATCTGGCCCCTGGTACTTTCAGATAACCAAGAATTGCCACCTGGCCAGGCTGGGGCTGAAGAGAACAGATTGAAGAAGGAAAAGCAGTGTTTTGTTGGTAGCTTCAAAATCTCTAGTTTTAGTGTTACTATCCTTTTATAGTTTTAATTGATTTGTGGTCTGTTTCTGTGCTATGATTTTTATACAAATAAAGAACAAAGACAATTACAGCACAGGAACAGGCCCTTCAGCCCTCCAAGCTGCACCGATCATGCTGCCTGACTTAACGAAAACCCCCTTCCCTTCCAGGACCATATCCCTCTATTCCCATCCTATTCATGTATTTGTCAAGACGCCCCTTAAAAGTCACTACCGTATCCCCTTCCACTACCTCCCTCGGCAACAAATTCCAGGCACCCACTGCTCTCTGTGTAAAAAATTTGCCTCGTACATGTCCTTTAAACCTTGCCCCTCGCACCTTAAACCTATGCCCCCTAGTAATTGACTTTTCCACCCAGGAAAAAGCTTCTGACTATCCACTCTGTCCATGCCTCTCATAATTTTGTAGACTTCTGTCAGGTCGCTCCTGAACCTCTGTCGTTCCAGTGAGAACAAATAAGTTTCTCCAATCTTTCCTCATAGCTAATGCCCTCCACACCAGGCAACATCCTGGTAAATCTTTTCTGTACCCTCTCCATAACCTCCACATCCTTCTGGTAGTGTGGCAACCAGAATTGAACATTATATTCCAAGTGTGGCCTAACTAAGATTCTATAAAGCTGCAACTTGACTTGTCAACTTTTAAACTCAATACTCCGGCCGATGAAGGCAAGCATGCCATATTCCTTCTTGACTACCTTCTCCACTTGCATTGCCACTTTCAGTGACCTGTGTCCTTGTATACGCAGATCCCTTTGCCAATCAATACTCTTAAGGGTTCTGTCATTTACTACATAGTGAACATTACTTATAATGTTAATGAAGTGACTCCAAATTAGCAGCCTTTATAAACATTATAGCTACCAAACTTCAATTTTGTGGAAGAAACTTCACAAGGACAGCCCAGATATATTGAAAATCCACTGGCAAACAAAGAGAATATGGCAGATAAAAATGAAATCCATAAATATGGCAAACTGCAACCTGTTCCTGTCCCATACCAGTCTTTTCCCACAGAACTTCATCTAGCCCTCGAAACATAACCTTCAATTCTTTCCAACAATTTATATTTATAGAGTAGCTTTAATAAAATAAAGGCATCTCACAGGAACATTATAGAACAAATTAGGACACCAAGCCATGGAGGGAGATATTACTTCAGTTAACCAAAGGGCTTGGACAAAGAGGTAGATTCTAAAGGAGGAAAACAAAGAAGGGGGATGGAGAGATTTAGGGAGGGAATTCTAGAGCTTAGAGTCGCAGTCACTGAAGACAATTCGTGGACACCAGTGATGGAACAATTAAAATCGGTGGTGCTTAAGAGGTCAGAATTGGAGGAGCACACATATCTTCAGAGACTGAAGGAGGTTACAGAGAAAGTGAGCGGAAAGACCATGGAGGGACATGAATATAAGGATGAGAATTTTTAAATCGCAAGAACACAAGAAATATAAGGAGGAGCAGACCACCAGGTCAAGCCTGCCCCACCATTCAAAATGATCATGGTTGACCTAGGTCAGCCTCAACTCCTTTTCTGCACTATTTTCCCATTAACCTCTATTCCTTAATCTAACAAATATTTACCCATCTCCATCTTAAAAACTTCTAGTGATTCAGCCTCCACCCTTTATAGCAGAAAATTAAAGATTCACCACCCCCTGCAGGAAGAAATTTCTAGGCACCTCATTTTTAAATGACCAGTCCTTTCTCTTGTAGCTATGTCCCCTTGTTCCTGACTCTCCACACTATTCATAACATCTCATCATCTACCCTGTCAAACACCCTCAGGATCTTATATGTTTGAATTAGGTCACCCTCACTCTTCTGAATTCCAAGGAATACAGAGCCAAACAATTCAGCCTCTCCTGAAACGACAACCATCTCATCCCCGGAATTAGCCTGGTGAATCTCCCTTGGACTACCTCCAATGCTACTATATCTTTTTCAAAGTAAAGAGACCAAAACTGAACAGTATTCCAAATGAGTTCTCACCAATACCAACAAGTGCAACAAAACCTATTTTTAAACTCCAACTCCTTTGCAATGAAGGCCAAAATACCTTAACTACTTGTTGGCTCTGCTTGCTAGCTTTTGTGATTCATGCACTAATAAACATGCAAGTCCCTTGTAGCTCCTTGCCAACTTGGTGTTCACACCTTACCGGTCAGCACCTTCCTGGCCGTCACACTTGTGAAAATATTTGTCATGTATTAACATAGAATCCCTACAAATGCAGGAGGAGGCCATTTGGCCTATTGAGCTGGACCAAAAACAATCTCACCCAGACGCTATCGCATAACCCCACTTATTTACCAAACTGGTTTCCCCCACCCCAAGACACCAAGTGGCAATTTAGCACGACCAGCCAACCTAACCCACACATCGTTGGATGGTGAGGGGAGACCAGAGCACCCAGAGGAAACCCACGCAGACATGAGAACTCCACACAGTCACCTGAGGCTGGAATTGAACCTAGATCCCTGGCGTTGTGAGGCAACAGTGTTACCCACTGTGCCACCCTCATACTCCACCTTAAAGCTGCAAGAGCAAATGTATCTATGGATGGGATGCAATTTAGGGGTAACTGTTGGGTTTTGCTTTAGAATGTAACCCTTTGACGCACCTTACTCTAAAAAGCCCAGATTCTCCTATTTCAACGGGGTTGCAAATAATAAAAGCTCGTCCCCAGTATTTCCAGAGAGGACAAAAGTCAGTGGCAGTGCTGTCTGGACTTTTTCATTTTACGTCCTCACGCCCTCATTATTAGGTTTGTATGCTGAGGGTTTGACGCCCACAGGGTGAGTTGCTTTCTCAATCTGGGCTGCTTCATGTAGTCTCTGTCCTGCCCCACTGCCTGCTGCTCTGGATGAGCTGTTGGCGGCGCCGGTGTCCGCGGAACTGCGGCTGGAGGTGAAGCGACACAGTGCACCCCCTCCTCCCTGGTCTTCCGAGCCTTTTCCTACACCGCACCCCCCTCTCCCCCCCAACCCAACCCAATCCAACCCCCGCTCCTAGGGGACACCTCCTGACCTTCAGCATCTCCCGCCCTCCCACCGCCAGCCAGCTCCCCGGCACTGCGGACCGGGCAGGTTAGTGACGCGGGCGCCTGTTGTAGCGATTTCCCCTTCCGCAAGCCGCCGCCACTGTAAAAGACAGACTGAGCCCCCCCCACCCCAGCTACGCAGGGCACCTTTTGTTACGTTGTTATCGCCCCTCATTCATTCATCATTCTCCCCACCCCCCCACCCCCCCCCAGCACCGAATCAAACCAGCAGGACTGAATGCTGCCATTCAGATGACTGTGCTTGTTTGTTTTTATTGTTCAGCGCACTGGCTTCCTGCACTGCAGCACCACCGGTGCAGTGTTGTCCCAACTCACTTCCTGCTTGTGGCCTGGTTCTTGTATGCAATGTACCCATTAATTGGGAAATTGCCGACCCCCTCTCAGTCTGATAACTTGCCTTTCTGGGGCACCCTCTCCCCCCCCCCCCACCACCCTCCCCTAATGTAACCACTTCATCTTTCCAAAGGCTACCTGGCAGGGATGTCAAGAGGCCCTTGATGCAAAGTCTCAGGTGAAGCCCAACACAGATCCTCAAGTGCTGCCCATTCTATAGGTCAATCAAGTTTTGTTCTAATTGAGCGCCCTCCCTATCGCCCTTAATGATGTAGGAACACAAATGTCCTAACAATTTGCACTTGTATGTCATTTCTTTGGTACAGGAGGAAGGTGGCTTTTACCCCCAATCCCCAAAAAAAGGGCTGACAGTCCAGCTTGAAGTACTTAGTGAGCACTGTCTTTCGGATGAGACAGTAAACCAATGCCTTGTCTGCTCGCTGTCTTGATTTGATTTGATGTATTATTGTCACATGTATTAGTATGCAGTTAAAAGTATTGTTTCTTAAGCTTTACACAGACAAAGCACAGCATTCTTAGAGAAGGAAGGGAGAAGGTGCAGAATGTAGTGGTACAGTCATAGCTAGGGTGTAGAGAAAGATCAACTTAATGCAAGGTAGCTCCGTTCAAAGGTCTGATGGCAACAGGGAAGAAGCTGTTCTTGAGTCAGTTGGTACGTGACCTGAGACTTTTGTATGTTTTTCCCAATGGAAGAAGGTGGAAGAGAGAATGTCCGGGGTGCGTGACATCCTTAATTATGCTGGCTACTTTGCCAAAGCAGCAGGAAGTGTAGACAGTTTCAATGGATGAGAGGCTGGTTTGTGCAATGGCTTGGGCTACATTCATGACTTTTTGTAGTTCCTTGCAGTCTTGGACAGAGCAGGAGCCGTACCAAGCTGTGGTACAACTAGAAAGAATGCTTTCTATGGCACATCTGTAAAAGTTGGTAAGAGTCGTAGCTGACATGCCAAATTTCCCTTGTCTCTGAGAAAGTAAAGGCATTGATGGGCTTTCTTCACTATAGTGTCGGCATGGGAAAATCAGGCCAGGTTGTTGGTGATCTAGACACCTAAAAACTTGAAGCTCACGACCATTTCCACTTCGTCACCATTGATGTAGACAGGAGCATGTTCTCCACTACACTTCCTGAAGTCGATGACTATCTCCTTTGTTTTGTTGATATTGAGGGAGAGATTATTGTTGTTGCACAAGTTCACCAGATTCTGTACCTCATTCCTGTACTCTGTCTTGTCATTGTTTGAGGAACAGGGGAGTTATCCCCAGTGTCCAGATCAATAGTCATCCCTCAATCAACAGCGGTTGGGCAGCACGGTGGCACAGTGGTTAGCACTGCCAGGGGTGTGGGTTCAATTTCAGCCTTGGGTGATTGTGTGGACTCTGCATATTCTCCCCGTGTCTGATGGATTTGCTCTGGGTGCTTCGGTGTTCTCCCACAATCCAAAGATGTGCAGGTTAAGTGGATTGGCTAAATTGTGCTAAATTACCCCTTAGTGTCCTGAGATGTGTAGGTTAAGGGGATTAGTTGGGTAAATATGTGGGGTTACAGGAATGAGGCGGGTTGGGGGGTGGGCCTGGGTAAGTAGCTCTGTCGGAGAGAAGGTGCAGGCATGATGGGCCAAATGGCGTCCTTCTGCACTGTAGTGATTCTATGCGTAGATTATGTGGTCATTGCTGTTTGTGGGAGTTTGTTGTGCACATTTTGGCTGCTGCATTTCTCATATATTACACCTGTGACTATACCTCAAAAACATCTCATTATAACACAGGTTGGGATGTCCTGAGTTCTGAAAAGCACTATATAAGTACAAATCTTACAGTCAAACAACAAATGGGCAAAAAGTGAACAATAAAGTAGGTTATGGAGGGGAACAAAAATGGCAGAACAGAAGGGTTTTAAGGTGATTTTTGGAAATAAATGATAATGTATCTTTTTCCCAACCAAAAAAGGTGGAAGAGAATATGTACAGGGTGCGTGGGGTCTTTAATTATGCTCACGGCTTTGCCGAGGCAGCAGGAAATGTAGGTAGAGTCAATGGAAGGGAGGCTGGTTTACGTGATGGACTGGGTTTCTTTCACAACCCTTTGTAATTTCTTGCTTTGTAGTTTGTTGGATTTACTGAGCCCAGTTTAAATGGTAAAAGGGGCACTGAAATTGGCTTCAGTGCTTATATCTTTAAGAGGATTGAGCTCTCCAAGGGATCCTTGTTTATTAATGCAAGTGTGGGCACTGGATGAGAACTGGATTACTCTTGCAGCTCCCTATGGCTTGCTGAACCTCACTGCCTTGTTTAAATAACAAACTGCCGGTTGGAGAAGATGTCATAGAGTGATCGGTATGTGTAAACTTCAGAAAAAAGGTTATCTTTAGGAGGACAGAAAGCAAAAAAAAATGTTTCCATTGGAAGTTGAGTTTCTATCATTCTTGGCAGCCAGTTTGTTGGATATTGGAACTGAGAATTCAGAGCTGGCTGTTCATTTTTGGGATGTAGTTTCTTCAGCTCCCTGCTTCTGCTGATTGCTGGGTAGGCCAGCATTTATTGCCCATCCCTAACGGCCCTCAATTTTAGAGGGCATTTGAGAATCAACCACATTGCTGTGGATCCAGACTCATATGTAGGCCAGACCAGGTAAGAATGGTAGATTTCCTTCCCTCAAGGACATTAGTATCATAACAATTGTATGATCACCTTTTAATTTCAGATATTTTATTGAATTCAAATTTCATCATTTCCGAGTTGGGATTTGAACCCAGGTCCCCAGATCTTATCCTGGATTACTAGTCCAGTGACAATACCACCACACCACTGCCTCCCCAATAAATACCCAAAAGTGTCACAGTAAAATTGCTGAAGAAATTAGAGCTGTTGCACTCAGCATTCAGTGTGTTTTTAACGGCATAATAAATTATGATTACTACTGAATATGTTTGAAATGGAAAATTAATTTTACAAGCATGGAGGCTCATTCATTCAGAAGTAAATTAATGTTGTGTTATTTTTTTCAGTTTTTCTCATTTGTCTACTTTAATCCTATTTGTATGCCCCAATCTTTATTTCTCTTTATGTCCAATGATTTAAACGTAATTTGCATTTCTTGGTTTTACTTTCTGGCTTGCGATCTACGTTCCTCATTGAAGTCTTTTCAGTCAAGATGGATGAAGAGTCACCCCACTGCTTTACCTGTGCACAGAGCCACAGATCCTGTGTAGAGGCCACTGCAGTGGGATCAGGTGTCTGAAAACTAAAAATCTCAGCTGACAAGTCTGCGAAAAAAAATCTGTGAGCCACTGTACATGGGGTCAGTGAGGAAGCCAGTGTGCCTGGTGCCCCCCAGCTCCAATAAATAACATTTAGGGCATCCAGTTAAGCCTTAAGGACTACACTGGAGCCAGAAGTCATGCATTTGAGCCTGGGTGCCAGTATTAATGGAGGAGCATTGTTACACATAGAAACTAGAAGGAGGAGTAGGCTATTCGGCCCTTCGAGCCTGCTGCACTATTCATTTTGATCATGGCTGATTATCAAATTCAATATCCTGATTCCCCCCCCTTCTCCCCATTATCCTTTGATCCCTTTAGCCCTAAGAGCTATATCTAATTTATTCTTGAAATCAATTAAGTGAAAATCCTAGACACAGGTCTCTAAGTTAAGTCCTGTTGCATCCATTTGACAAACAAAAAAAATCAATTTAGGCTTTGCAAGCTAATACACCTGTAATAAGTCTGCAGAGGCAGAAGTCCCTTCACTAAAACTCCTTTATTTACAACTCTAACAGCATCACACAGAGTGATAGCAGTCAGCAGTCTACCTCCAGGGAATGTCAGAGGAGCTGATACTCCCGGTTCAGGACAAGGCAAAGACTCCCTGACTGGCCCATCAATTGGATCCTTAATCAGGGAATTCGTATTTCAATAGGCCAGCCTCAGTGGCCTGATTGAAGTCATTGCAATAACCATGAAAACGAGTTCAGAAAACCTTGAAAGAAATTGAAATAATTATACAAAATGTAATTATTATTCCACAAAAATGGGAACTGGTGTGAAATTTACTTTTGTTAATTTCTACATTGTGCTGCTTCAGTGGGGCACTGGATATCACAAACGTAACTATTCTGAATGTGTGTTACTTCCCTTTAGCATTTTATGATGGAAACAGAATCTCACAAGTCACTGATGGCAGAAGAGAATGCCCCCTGCGATGGCGATGCCTCTTCAATCCCAATAGAGCTTCAAGTACAAACCTTCCCCAAAGCGCAGCCGTATGTGTGCAGCTTGAGTCCACAACTGATTGCGAAGGCGCAAGAGGAGCTTCAGGAGAAGCCAGAATGGAGGCTCCGCGATGTGCAGGCCCTGAGAGACATGATACTGAAGGAAGCGCCAAATCTAAAAACCCGCCTGGATGATGCCTTTTTGTTACGTTTTCTCAGAGCTCGCAAGTTTGATTACGACAGGGCGTTGAAGCTGTTAGTGAATTATCACGCCAGCCAGAGGACTTGGCCAGAGGTGTTTACAAATTTGAGACCATCTGCAATAAAACATGTGCTAGACTCTGGATTTCTTACTGTCCTGCCTTATCCTGATCCATTCGGTCGGTGTGTTTTGGTAATTCGACCAGGTAAATGAACAGAATTGAGCAAAAGTCTATTTGAGACAACTTAAAATCAACCATGTCATTCTTCAATCTAAAAATGTATTAAAATATCCAGCAATGGCAGGATTTCTACAAAGCTATTTGGATTGGAGTGGATTGCATGATTCCAGTCCTATAAATAAAAGATCTTTGTGCTAAACCAGAATAATGCTTATTGACGCTTACCAGCTGATGAAGCTTGTACATAATTAAATTTATAGGATTATTAATCACAGATCAGCAGTATGCTTTGGAGGGCATTGGTTGGTGGCAGAATCCTAAGCTATGTAATACTATTGCTGACAATTAGCTGATATAATTCCACGTTGTCTTTCCTGTTTACTCTTTACTTGAAAACAATAATTAAAAGCAGAGGAGGATTCTGTCATCTTTATTGTGGGAGGGTTGTGTGCCTCTTCCTAACATTTGACTCTTTCTAAGGTAGTAATTTCCATGGACAGGTGTAATAGGATCACTGTTACATCTGTTACTGTTACAGCATTACTGACAACTGAAGTGCCTTAACCACTTTAGAATTAAAGAACCAAATGTTTTATTGAAGAAGTTCCCTCAGGAACAGTAAACACAACAAACACGTCGGAACAGTGGTTAGCACTGCTGCCTCGCAGCACCAGGGATCTGGGTTTGATTCCCCACTTGGGTCAGTATTGCCTATGTGGAGTTTGCACATTCTCCCCATGACTGCGTGGGTTTCTTCTGGCTGATCCGGTTTCCTCCCGCACTGTCCAAGATGGGTGGGTTACGTTGATTGGCCATGCTAAATTGCCCCTTAGTGTCAAGGGGTTTGAAAGATAAATAAGTAAGGTTATGGGAATAGGGTCTGGCTGGATTGTGGCTGACTCGAATGGCCTCCTTCTGCACTGTAGAGATTCTATTCTATTTACAGTCTATATTAATGACTAAGGCGTCAGTATCAAATGCACAGTTGCTAAATTTGCGCCGACACAAAGATGGGTAGGAAAGTAAGTTGTGATGGGGATGTAGACAGGTTAAGAGACGGAAAAAAGTTGGCAGATGGAGTAAAATGTGAATTTGTCAATTTTGGCAGGAAAAATAAGAAAGCAGCATATTATTTAAATGGGGAAAGATGAGGTACAGAGGGATCTGTTTGTCCTGGTACATGAATCACAAAGCATTAATATACAGGTCCAGCAGGTGGTTAGGAATGAATATTTAGTGGAATGTTATTGTTCGTTACAAGGGGAATTGAATATAAAAGTAGGGATGTTTTGCTACCATTATAGAGGGTATTGATGAGACCACATCTAGAGTACTCTGTATACATTTGGTTTCCTGATTTAAGAAAGGATATAATTGCATTGGAAGCAGTTGAAAGAACCTTCACTTGACTTAACTCCTGGGATGAAGGAGTTATCATTTGAGGAAATGTTGAATAATCTGTGCCTATATCCATTAGAGTTCAAAAGAATGAGGGGGCAATCTTTCTGAAGAAGATCCAGAGGGGACTTGAAAGTGTGGATACTGAAAGGGTGTTTCCCCTTGTGGGAAGGATTAGAAAAAGGGGACACAGTTAAATAATAAGGAGTCTCCTATTTAAAATGGTGAGACTGTGAAACTCTCTTCCCCAGAGCGTGGTGGAGTCTGAGTCATTGAATATTGTAAAGACTGAGTTAGACAGATTCTTGATTGACAAGGAAATCAAAGGGTATAGAGGATAAGAAGGAAAGTGGAGTTGAGGCCACAATCAGATCAGCCATGATCTTATTGAATGGTTGAGGAGCCGAATGGCCTACTCCTGCTCCTAATTCGTAAGTTCATATGTGTGTAAGCAACTTGTAAAAAATATTGTACAAAGAAACATAATTCCCGATACCTTCTTTGTTTCCTCAATTTATTGTCTGCACTACAGTATTTATTTCTGGCCTTTTTGCTGTTCTACTTCATAGAATCCGATAGTGCTGAAGGAGGCCATTCTGCCCATCAAGACTGCACTGACCACAATCCCACCCAGGCCCTATCCCCAAAACCCCATGCATTTACCCAGCTAGTCCCTCTGACACTAGGGTCAATTTAGCATGACCAATCAACCTAACCTGCCAATCTTTGGATCGTGGGAGGAAACCGGAGTACCCGAAGGAAACCCACCCAGACACAGGGAGAATGTGCAACCTCCACACAATGACCCAAGCCGGAAATCAAGCCTGGGACTGTGGCACTATGAGGCAGCAGTGCTAAAAACTGTGCCACTGTGCCGCCCAGTCCTTGATTTTAGCTCACATCTGGTCCTCTGTTATTATTTGCATTTTCCATTGTGCACAGTCTCCAATCTTTGACTGAAAAATATAACAAAGTATTTACCCTACACCTGGAATTAAACTGGGGCCTATCAGGAAACTCCCATACACCAGTGAAGATGCTTCCAGTTTCACTAATAAAACTAAGAAGATGTTAGCTTTATTGATGAAACTAACAATAATCATCTAATTGGGATGTGTAGTAATTTTGAATTGAGGAGGTGCCAGCAGACAAGGTGACATGCAAGAACCGTCCACAGTGAAATAGCATGTGGAGAACATTGTATTTGCTTTATATCCATACTTTATATACATCTCATTAAACCTTTTGTAACACACTTTAAGAACTGATGATTTGCTCCTGAGATTTTACTCACAGGCATTACATCGAAGTACAAAACCTGGAAAAAGTCATCATTATTTGAATTCAAATGAATAGTTACTGGTCATTGTGCTGGAGATTTATGAATTTACTGTTTAACGGCATTTAAGATCAGGATTTAACAAGGGCAGCTTTTTTAGGCATTTTCTTCGATACTGTCTTTCCACGTGGATTATGAAGGAAATATTCATGGCCTTAGGTTTCCCGAATTGTGTATAGGCTAACCAAAGGAGCATTGTATTTTAAGTGTGAGTTATTGTGCTTTACAAAGTCACTTAAACATGTAACTTATATTCTAGGGAAGTGGAAGATTGGCGATTATCCTATCACAGAAAACATTCGTGCCATTTACATAACATTAGAGAAGCTTGTTCGGGCAGAGGAGAATCAGGTGAATGGAATTGTCATCCTTGCAGACTACAGTGGCGTTACTCTTGCCCAAGCGGCACAGCTTGGTCCATTCATGGCCAAAAAGGTCATTGGAATTCTTCAGGTAAATATGCAGTATGACATGATATGAAGTATAATGTAAGTTGTTTTCGGGGCGTTTCTTTTCCAGCATTAGGCAGAGCTGCCATGGACCCTGATGCACCCCATTCATGGATTTCATATTGCTCCTCTTTTCTCAGGTGAGGAGGGGTCCAGTGGCCCCCCTCTTTTCCCTTTCATTGTTTGAACGCAATAGGTTTTGTTGAAAAGAATAGACTTGCCAAATTAATGAGTATTTAACTGTTTTATACACTGTCAAAGAGTCGTAGAGGTTTACAGCATGGAAACAGGCCCTTTGACCCAACTTGTCCATGCCGCCCTTTTTATTAAACCTCGAAGCTAGTCCCACTTGCTCGCATTTGGCCCATATCCCTCTATACCCATCTTACCGATGTAACTGTCTAAATGCTTTTTAAAAGACAAAATTGTACCTGCCACTACTACTATCTCTGGCAGCTTGTTCCAGACACTCACCACCGTTTGTGTGAAAAAATTGTCCCCCGGACACTTTTGTATCTTTCCCCTCTCCTCTTAAAACCTATGCCCTCTAGTTTTAGACTCCCCTACCTTTGAAAAAAGAATTGACTGTCTAGCTGATTTATGCCCCTCATTAATTTATAGATCTCTATAAGATCATCCCTCAGCCTCCTATGCTCCAGAGAAAAAAGGCCCCAGTCTATCCAGCCTCTCCTTATTACCCAAACCATCAAGTCCTGTTAGCATCCTAGTAAATCTTTTCTGCACTCTGTCTAGTTTAATAATATCCTTTCTATAATAGGGTGACCAGAACTGTACACAGTATTCCAAAGTGTGGCCTTACCAATGTCTTGTACAACTTCAACAAGACTCCTGCATTCAGTGTTCTGACCAATGAAACCAAGCATGCTGAAGCCTTCTTCACACTCTGTCCACCTGTGACTCCTTTATCAAGGAGATTCTTTGTTCTGTAACTCTCCCCAATGCCCTACCATTACTTGAGTAAGTCCTGCCCCCGTTCAATCTACCAAAATGCATCACTGTGATCATAAAAGAATCAATTGGACACGTTTGCTTGAGTTTAACAAAGAAAGAGATTTATTATAGTTATAGCATTTTTCTCAAGGTGTGTTACCTTCACTTCTTCTTTTACCTCGGGAGTGGCTTTTTCTCAAATCTGTCCCATTTCCTCTGGGCCTCAACTGTCCTCAGGTGGACGCCCAGTTGTTGCATTTGTCTGGGGTTCTTTGATAAGTGAGGCATCACCCTTACATTCTGATTATCTGTTTGCCAACTTCCTTGGTCCCTATTTAAATGTTGAAGGAAGGTCTCTGTAAACCATATTCAAGTTGCTTTTCCTTCAATTTCTGTTGCTCCTATTCCAGCATCTTGGTTTTCCTCTCCTTATTTTGGCCACTTTAACCTCCACAGGCTCTATTCTTGCTTCCTTAAATCTTGCAGGCTTTAACCTGGTATAGTTATACTCCACAGGCTCTAACCTAGCTCTGTTGTTTTCCTATAATCTCTTCAATCTTTACGGCCTCTTGAAACTTCCTCGGCCCTCCGCGCAGGATATGGCTCATTCTCCTCAATCCTCCTGTCTCCACGGACTGTCCTGAATGCTTTGTGGGTATTACCTTCCAACTGGCTAAGTCATTCCCCTAATAAAAATTCCACCTCCTGCAGGGCAAGCTTGGGATCACACTCAAGTGTGATCACACCCAAGTACAAGTCCTGTAACAAGCTGGCCTTGCAGGTCTATTTTAATAGAAGGGACCTCTATGCAGACTCAGACAGAAAATCGCCAACTCCTGCCACATGTAGAGTTTGCAAACAACTAATTTTTGGAGAATGTTGTTCTCCTTCTTTGGCTTTTGAGAAAAACCCAGGATTCCCTTTAAATACAAATTCCTGGTAGGTATTCTTGTTTTTGGCCACATTTGAACAAAGGCTTATGACCTTCAAGGCCATCAACGCTGTCTTGTCTGCTATATTCCTGGTTGGTTTTCTGGCATGTCAACAATTCTTTCTTAGATAGCCAGGCTTTCACATTGAAAGCACACTGGGCAGGTTCCTATCAGTTTTCCATCCTGGTCCCTTCTTTTAAAAGTTGGGGATATATTTTCATTCCTGCCCTTTTCTCTTAAGCCCGCTTTGACTTGCCTGTCTGATTTTTTGAGTTTCCTTATTCTTTCATTTGGGTGAACTCTATCTTAAGCACTTGACCACCAGTCAAAAGGAAGTTTCTTAACCTTTTTGAACTTTGTGTAAGTTTGTTCAGACCATTTTTACAGAATTTTAAATTATTGGCAGTATACTTCTGGTACCTACTCATGCGCTCAGGATAGCCTTTTTGGTCATCTCATGGTTTGATAATCTCTCATTGGACAATAAGAAATAAGCTTGATGGATATTTCCTGTTAGTTTGCTTTGTAGTAACAGGACCCAGTTCACGCTGGTCACTTTAGCTTTTGAAATTAAGCAAAAAATACTTCCCCTTCTCCCCATCTTTGGCACTAAGTTGGTATGGCAGCTATCAAGGCCCACGGGAGTGGGCAGAGGGACATAGGTCAGCATGGAGGATATGAGGGGCCTTGGCTGTTTTATTGGGCTGACGGGGTGGGGCATGGGGAGTGTGTAATCGACTGCATGGGAGGTAAAGCAGTATGAAGAGTTAGGGCTGGAGGACTGTTTTCTTGCTTTTATTTAATTGGCTTTGACAAACTGGTGCACCAGAACAGGCCTTTCACTCAGCTCATCTCCAGACGCAGCAGTCTCCGCACTGTTTGCAGGGTCCTGAGTCGCCCATTGACAGTGAGGGACGGAAGTCCCACACTTACCTGGCTGTTGCTGGGGGGAAGTTGATGGTTTCAAACTGACTTTATGGGGATGAGGGGGAGCAGTAACACCCTACAGTAAAGTCCAGCCCAAAGGTCTGAAGCTGTTTGTCTATTTACCACAGTGGCATGGTGGCACAGTGGTTAGCACTGCTGCCTCACGACCTGTGTTCAATTCCAGCCTCGGGTGACTGTCCGTGTAGAGTTTGCACATTTCTCCTCGTGGATTTCCTCCGGGTGCTCCAGTTTCCTGCCACAGTCCAAAGATGTGCGGGTTAGGTTGATTGGCCATAGTAAGTTGCTCCATAATGTCGGGGGGGCTAGTAGGGTAAATATGTGGGGTTAGGAAAATAGGGCCTGGGTGGATTGTGGTCAGTACAGATTTGATGGGCCAAATGGCCTCCTTCTGCACTGTAGGGGTTCTATGAAACAGTACATGCCTGTTGCTCACTTTTCATAGACAACCCTTTGCTCCATGATGCTGAGGTGAGGTGCTGCTCCTGATTATCTTCCCTTCTGTCAGTATTTGTACACATCTTAGTGTCACTCACCTGTGTCACTCCAGGGCTTGAGCACAAAAATCAAGGCTGATACTCCAGTGTGATGCACTGAGGGAGTGCTGCACTGTTGGCGGTGCCATCTTTCAGATGGGACATTAATCTAAGGCCTCATCTGCCTTCTCAGTAAGATATAAAAGACACCGTGGCACTATTTTAAAAAGAAGGTATCCTCCATGTCCTGGCCGGTATTTGTTCCTCGATCAATATCTAAAAAAAATGATCTTGTCGTCATCATTTTGCTGTTTGTGGGAGCGAGCTGTACACAAATTAGTTGCCACATTTCTTGCATGACTGCATTTCAGAAGTATTTCATTAGCTTTGAGATGTCTCGTTGTGAAAAGCAATACATAAATGCAAGTCCGTTTGTTTTAATATCAAGCACAGTGTAACTACTAGACAAGTGAGGAATGTCAGGAATTTGTTATGCTGGTCTTTCACATTCCTCCTTCTTCTTCCTGTGTCTAGTTACTCAATCTCTTCCCTCTGCTTTATTGCTGAACCTTAGCTAACAAACGCTAGAGTGACTAACTCCTGTTATTTAAATGTGCAGAATATAATTCATCAGTCCTTGAACTCTGCACAGTTTTACCTAGGCAACAAAGCCTGGGTAGAAATCAGAGATTTCATATATTCTTCATAGATTTGCTGCAGACCCAGGTAGCCCACATTATTGCGTACTGCCCACACCATGCACATGCCCTCTTGTTGCCATTCTAGCTGCAGTATTTTTTACATCATGCTCCTAATAGCTTCTGACGCAATTAATAGCTTAACACAGCTTTAAAAACTGATGTTTTGCAACATACAAATTTAACAGTCCCCCTTAAATGTGCTATTAAATGCAAACTATAATCACCTGTAACGATGACCTTTGACCCCGAACTAAGGAAGATTTGTAATTTCTTTGGAATTGTCAAATCTGGAATCGTTTGAAAAAGATTTTTAAGAGTTTGCATCAATTGTAAAGTGATCAATTATAATTTTCATGAATATCAAGACATACTGGCTCATGTGACCTGTCAACATTTGATGTGGAAACAGTGTCTACAGGAAAGAAGTTACCATTGTTACCATCCCAGGTAGTTTTACTACTGGACGGAAGGGTCCCAGAATGGAACGCTCAGAAGTCTGTAACATTTTATTTTTGTTTAGAAAACACGGAAACAGAGTCACAGGAACGTCAATTAGCTTTTACAACAGAGTATTTATTAAACATGAAAAGTTTGACCATAATACAATATGCCTTCACTCTCCTTTACCTTCACAAACGTACCCAAATTTCAAGCATTACGCAGGTTATACAATATAACTTATACTATAATGTTCTCAATAAACACACATTTTCCCATCCAACCCCTGGGAATCGTAGCGGGCGGGACAGAAAATTTGGCTGACCATGCTAAGGTCCATTGACCTCAGGCAGGAATTTCTGGCCGTGGGGCGAGCACAGCTGGTAAATTCCACCTTCAGCCCCTGTAACCCAACAGGTTAACTGTGGTCAGAAACCCCCCAAGTGGCAGATTCCACTCAATCAATCTGCACCCGTCCGCCCCCCCCCCGGCCAGATGATTGTCACAAGTGTTTCCAAACTCCGCTCTCAAAGTGACACGCTTCAAAGTTGTCTTTCAACCGATGCTTTTCATCAACTGTTTTTGTCAAAGATCCACCTCCAGGTTTTCCAACTACCTTTTCAAATTAGGCTTTTTCTCAGCTGTTTTAGCAATGATCCACTTCCAGGTTTTCCAAGCTTCTCTCAGTATTCTTTTGTCTTGAATTGCAACATATACATCCAAACTTCTGCACAAAACTCAAATACTGAGTCTTCACCAGAGCGTGTTTTAAAAACTGAAAATAAGGACATAAACCTCATGATTGCCACAGATATGTGGCTTTTCCATAACCAACCTCATCAGCACTTCTCTTCCCAGGTCTGATTTTAACTTCAATGGACAGTACCTTATTCCAGTGGCAGTTTCTCTTTGTCCCTTTTCACTTCAATATTCCTGGAGCTTCTTTTCCATTTCCTGGTTTCTAAAATTAATTGTTCATTAGCTTCTCTGGTGCATGCTTATGCACATATTACTCACTGCATAGCTTTCTTGCTTCTTGCAGAGCTTAGAGTTGTTCCTTCTCTAGCTTCCTATCTCCAATTGCCTGGACCCAGTTAATCACTAAAACTCAAAAAGCAGTCCCTTATTGTTAGAATCCGTCATCAAGGAGGAAATAGCGAGGCATCTTGAGGGGAATTGCTTGATAGAGCAGACGCAGCACGGTTTCGTTAAAGGGAAGTCGTGTCTGACAAATTTACTGGAGTTCTATGAGGATGTGTCTAGGGCGGTGGATAGAGGAGAGCCGGTGGATGTGGTCTTTCTTGATTTTCAGAAGGCGTTTGACAAGGTACCTCACAAGAGGTTATTGCAGAAGGTCAGGGGACATGGAGTTGGGGGTAGGGTGTTAGCGTGGATAGAGGATTGGTTGTCAAATAGGAGGCAGAGAGTGGGGGTCAATGGGTGCTATTCGGATTGGCGGTTGGTGACTAGTGGAGTGCCCCAGGGGTCGGTGCTGGGGCCTCAGCTATTTACCATTTATATAGATGATCTGGAGGCGGGAACCGAGTGTATGGTGTCGAAATTTGCTGATGACACCAATATTGGTGGAACGGCAAATTGTGCGGAGGGTGTGAAGAGTCTGCAGAAGGATCTAGATAGGCTGGGCGAATGGGCCAGGAAATGGCAAATGGAATTTAATGTTGGCAAGTGCGAGGTGGTCCACTTTGGTAGGAATAATGGTAGGAAGGATTATTACTTACTTGGCGAAAAACTGCAGCAGGCGACGGTGCAGAGGGACCTCGGGGTCCTTGTGCATGAGTCGCAAAAACCCAGCTTGCAGGTGCAGCAGGTGGTCAGGAAGGCGAATGGGATGCTGGCCTTCATAGCGAGGGGGATTGAATATAAAAGTAGGGAGGTCTTGCTGCGGCTATATAGGGCATTGGTGAGGCCACAGCTGGAGTACTGTGTGCAGTTTTGGGCGCCGTACTTACGCAAGGATATTTTGGGCTTGGAGGGAGTGCAGAGGAGGTTTACTAGGCTGATGCCGGAGTTGAGGGGGTTGAGCTATGAGGAGAGGCTGAATAAACTAGGCTTGTACTCGTTAGAGTTTAGAAGAATGAGGGGAGATCTCATTGAGACGTATAAGATGATGAATGGGATGGATAGGATAGAGATGGAGAGACTCTTCCCGCTCAGAAAGGATAGTAGGACTAGGGGGCACAGCCTCAAGATAAAGGGGGGGCGGTTTGGAACGGAGTTGAGGAGGAACTTCTTCACTCAAAGGGTGGTGAATCTCTGGAATTCTCTGCCCGTTGAAGTGGTGGAGGCTACCTCGCTAAATATTTTTAAGACGCGGGTTGATGGGTTTTTGATAAGAGAGGGGATTGAGGGTTATGGGGAGAGGGCGGGAATGTGGAACTGAGCCACGACAGATCAGCCATGATCTTATTGAATGGCGGGGCAGGCTCGAAGGGCTAGATGGCCTACTCCTGCTTCTATTTCTTATGTTCTTATGTTCTTATTGCTAAGCAACATCTCATTCTTTCCCTAAGTTTGTGTTTACTTTTCTCATTGTAAATGCTTTCTCAACGCAATAGAAGCACAGTTTGAACTAAAATCTACCCCGCCTCCCCATACATGCAAACACCTTTGTCTAGCATGAATCTAACTAGGATTTTCTACACAAAACCGCTAAATTAAACTCAAATAAATCCATTCTTTATTTCTGATATTTAACAATACAAATATAGGTCACTTAAATCTAGCTTTGTTACCTGACGACATACAAAAGCCCTGTGGTCAGACACAAAGAAGAGCTGCAGCAGTGGGGAGAACAGGGAAGGCACATTTACAAAGAGCTGTCTGTGTCTGTAATACTATTAAACAGGACTCAAAGCTGAAGGCAGGTTTTGAACAGGGATTCAATTGTACAATTGTAGTGTTGCTGTTTCAATTTTGCAGACCCAAACTGATAGTTTAATGGGGTTTATTAGTGTGTTGGGATAAAAGGGCCCCTGGGAATTCTGTGTAATCAAGGCTGCTGTGAACCTAGCTAAGGAGGTTCTGCATGTGTGCTGTTTGGATGACGACCATCTCCGGGGACTTGGTTGGAATGTGGCTGGCAATGAATATGACTTGAGGACCAAATGAATTGAGTGAGAAAGTGAGTGACCCAATGTAAGAGAGGCCAAGTTAAAGAACTTTGGAACTGCGCATGTCTGCAGAGAGTAACGTGGATGCCTGTGGTTGTGTAAGATGTATCTTTGTTGTTGTCACCTATTGAAAGTGAAATCTATCTTTCTGTTTGAACATTTGCCTGTTCTGATTTGAGTAAAAGTAAGTTACAAAAAAGTGCAATCTTATTGATAATTTCTTTATTTGGGGCTCGTTTAGGTACATTTAGTTATTTTGGTTTATAGTCCTCTCAAGAAAATTGTAACACTTTTCAGTAAGTAACTTAAACATGGCCCATTTGAGTAATCATCTATAATAGAGTGACTTTTCCAGTTTATGACATTGCTTTATAGTGGTGCTGTTGGCTGAAGCTAATCGTTTCAAGTTTTGCGTGTTGGAGATGCTTTATAGTAAATTAATTGACCCACAGTGAGAATCTGAATAGTCTGTTCATTTCACTGTGTGGAAAATTTGTTGCCATCTCTTTAATCTGTGTTTGAATAACAGAACTTTGGCCCAGTGTGAATCAAAGCAAACCAGGCAGAGGAGAACATGTACCAGGTTCCAGTTTATAGATTTTTTTTTCATTCCCGATAATCACTGAGCAATCATTTCCATGGAAACCGCATCTCATTGGCATTGAATACTGCAATTGTTCAGTAGGAACATGACGATTACAAAATCTTCATCTGTTATTGATTTGAATTAACTGCTTTTCGTTAACCCCTGATCTTTATATAACTGAACAATAATAACATTACAATCATAAATGACACTGATTTTCCTCTGGCTATAAAATTTTTTTCTTTAAAATAAATTTGTATCTAATATGTCTTATTCATTTTAGTAGATGAGCAACACGGCAGCTGAGCATTAACATTCAGAAAATGCAGATGGAAAATACAAATGTATATTTAAATGTAAAATGTTTATATTTGTAGAGTCTGAGCTCCGTGGAAGGTCATCTGGTGCTTTAGGATATTTTTAGGTTGCGTGTGCAGTACCTTTTGTCCAACCGTTCCTATCAAACAATGCTGAATGTGATTTTTGAATCACTACAGGAGAAATTACTTTAATTTCCCCAATATTGTACATAATGGGCCTGATTTTACTGTTGCATTTCGCCTGTTTTCGAATACGAAAATGTGGTAAAGTCGGGTGTGAGGCCACTAACGCGATCCACACCCGCATCCGCGCAGATGGCCACTTTGCCGAAACCCAGGAACGGCCACAATCCGCTTCTCACCCGAAACAGGCGCAACGGCGATTTCAACGTACTTGCATGCATTTCATTTGAATTAATCAACAGCCCACCCAAGTTTATCAGCATTTCCCCCTTTATCACTGCATTCGCCGAAATGAACCTGCTGAATAAAAGTCCGAATCGGGCGCCCCAGCTGCTAAGGAGGCGAGTTCAGAGCTTCCAACGGCTCCCTGACTCAGATCAGTGTGGGGAGGGGGTTGGAGGGAGGTGGGTCAAATCATTCTGTGGTTGGGGGGAGGGAGGGGAGATCGTTGTCTGGAGACGGGTCAGATGCATCTCTGGTGGGGAGGGGAAGAGCGAGGGAAGCCCGATCGTTGTCTGGTAGGGGAGGGAGGGGTGGGGCGATTGTTCTCTGGTGAGGGGGTTGCAGGGAGGGCCAATCATTGTCTGGTGGAGGGGGGGACGGGGAGGACCAATCGTTGTCTAGTTGTGGGGGACAGGGGGCTGATTGTTGTCTGATGGAGAGGGAGGAGGAGGTGGGTCAGATGTTCCTCTGGGTGGGGTGTGGGGGTGGTGAGTGAGGCCAGATCGTTCTCCGGGGGTTTGGGGGAGGGGGGGGCCAAGTAAGATGTATCTCTGGTGAGGGAGGCCCGATCGCTCACTGGTGGTGGAGAGCAGATGGATCTCTGGTGGGCTGGAAGGGGGGGCAGCGGTCCGCTGCCACTCTGCAGGCGATCGGTGGGGGATGGGAAGGGGACAGGGAGTTGCGATGGGTCTGGGTAGCAGGGGGCAGCGGTTGATAAGGGGGGGTCAGTGATGTCTATGGGGGCCATCGCTCCTGGGCCGCTTTCTCCGGCCTGGAAGCAATCTGACACGGGCGCGCTTTTTCAAATTTCTTTTCGAACTGCCCATGCGCAGTTCAGAGCTCCGATCATTTCGGCCGCACTAAGCCCTGTCCGCAGCACGATTCAGACCCGCAATTTTTTTTTTCAGGCTGAGTGCATATGGGAGTGCCTGAAAGCAGATTTCTAAGTCGGATCTGAATCACATCCAGATTCAACACTTAGAATGAAAATGGTAAAATCAGGCCCAATATCAGCTTCATGCAATTCCGGTACTTACCCTATTTCATCAATTAATTCTCTTCACAGGATGGATTTCCGATGAGAATAAAAACAGTCAATGTCATCAATGAGCCCATTATTTTTAAGGGTATTTTTGCTATCATTAAACCTTTTCTAAAGGAGAAGATGACAGAAAGGGTATGTACTTTAGATCCATTTCTTGTGTATAGTCATTCAATTTAACACACCCCTCAATATAAGAATGTAGAACTGTTATGTGTAAAGCTTTTTGAAGGTTGAGTGCTTCTTTCACACAGAGGCTTCAGATATACTGCTACCTATTATAAGTCTTTGAGACTTTTGCTCCCACCATGGCACTTTGGTTAGCACAGCTGCCTCATAGCACCAGGGACCTGGTTTTGATTCCCAGCTTGAGTCACTGTCTGTGCAGAATCTGTACGTTCTCCCTGTGTCTGGGTGGGTTTCCTCCAGTTACACCGGTTTCCTCCCACAGTCTGAAAGGCATATTGATTAGGTGCATTGGCTATGCTAAATTCTCGCTCAGTGTATCTGAACAGGCGCCAGAGTGTGGCGACTAGATTTTCACAGGAACTTCATTGCAATGTTAATGCAAGCCTACTTGTGACACTAATAAATAAAAAATTTAAAATTGTCCATATTACATTTTAAATTCATTAGCTATTCAGTGTAGTACATTACTGTGAATGTTACATACTGAATTTTGAAACACATTTCTGGCATTTTGTAAATCAAGATGCCTCTAGATCCAAATTTGTCATCTTTCAGTAGATTTCCTGATATTTGGATAATGGAAAGACAGGTAATGTTGCCATACACTTTTCCACTGGATTCTATCTATGTTGTACTTCTAAACTGCTTGGAAGTGAGGGAAGGCAGAGGACATGCATATCAAGTGCTGAAATTTTAAAACAGTAATTGTGTTCATTTTCATTTCCAGTTTTTTTTTGCTTCAATTCAATCAAATCCAGTCCAATTCAGAGTCTCAACAAGTTGAGACATTCCCAATCCAAGGTGACAAAACAGAGTTCTCACCTCCTGTCCTGGGCTTGATCTACATGATCCAAGCTGATTGGAGTAGGCAGAGCACCTCCTCCAAGGCTTGATCTCATTTTCATCTTAGCCAAAAGGCCGAGATGCCGCTTTTAAAAATTGCTTCAAATGAAGCTGAAATGTAACTTAATGACTTCAACCAAGTACAGCATGTCCAAAGGAGGTAAACTGTAGCACATCAAATTTGCTTTGTGTCAGAGGGTCGTGTAGATAAACTCCTCCATCCATTTTTCCAGAATTTTCTTTGATGTGTCTCGTGTACACTGATAGAAATTCTGACTCACATTGCATCCTCGTTAAATGGAAATGTTGATATGAGCATGGATCTTATATCCAGCGTTCCGTGGTTTAGCACTTGTCATCAATTAATTATTCCTTTCAGAAGAGTAAGAGAATTCCTGGTCAATAGGTCAGTGATTGGAAGGTTACAGCTTAGGTTATCATAGTACCAGCCAACAGGCGAATCCCACTTACTGTCTAAAGTAAACCATCTGTTTCATTGAAGGTATTGCTGCTCCATTTATTTTCTAAAGACTTCCAGACCATTGAAACGAATTGAATTGACTAGAGTATGAGCTAGGGCTATAGAGCTCCAGTCTGCCCAGGCCACTTGCTCCAGTCCCTGTTTAGGTCTAGGCCTGCCTGAATGCTGAAAATGGGAAAAGTAAAATGGTCATAGAGCAAACAAGTTATAGCTTTTTCATTTGAGCTGATTCCACTGCACTATTTAATTCTTGTTTACAGTAACTTGAGTAATTTCTTGGTTTGCCTGTTCACTAAGCAAGTTTTGTTTTGAATGGGCCAATTATGCAGAAACTGAAGGCAGAAATCTCCTCCGGGTGATTAAATAAGCAAAAGAGTATACTCAGCAGAGGAAGTCCCATCATTTTAAAAGGTGGTGTTCATATTGGTGGTATATTTCAGGCTGCCACACATTTTTGTGGGAGATTATTCTGGCTGGCTGCCTCACCTTTGATGTTCCAGGAATTTCCATTTGCATTTGAAGATCTGAATGTCTTTTCACCCTTTTTTTTATGTTTTAGTTTGTTCTTCATGGTTCCGATCTAAGCTCACTTCACAAGGATATTCCGCCGAATACCCTTCCTCAAGAGTATGGAGGCACAATGGGAAAACTCAACACGACGGACTGGGCTGAATCTTTGCTGGCCTTTGAGGATGAATTTGTAGCAGAATTTTGTCAGACGCATTCACCGCTGGAAAGTTCACACGCGCAGTATGCAGTGGGGGCAAATGATCAGTCAGGCCAGCAATGTGACGATTCCTTTAGAGGAGTGAGGTCACCACTGTACTACTGTTATTAATAAGATTCTTGTTTGACACTTCTGAAGAATTTTATTTTGGTGCTGGGGTGTTTATTCAAAATTATGGTGCGGTCACTTAAGTACTTTACAGTCTCTTCAATGTCTGAAATAATATTGTCAGAAATGTCTGACTTGTACTTTCTTATTTATCGAATTTATCAGCGCAATTATAATTTTGATCTATGGCAGCAATTTTAAAAATGGTGGCAGTCAAAATTTTTATTAACTAGTTTATACAAAATCTCAGTTGTTAGATCGTCAAAAATGCACAGATTTGAGCCGTTTTGATCTGTCTGATGTCATGTTACTTGCATTATTAACATCTCAAACAGGAACATTTGGTTGGAAGCTACATATTTCTCAACTTTATGGAGATTGAGGCCAGATTTTTAACTGAAAAAAGATAGTCTCAACTTAAGTCTGTCGAATATTGGAAATATAGTTGCATAATTTCATCGTCCAGTATCTGCAGTGGTCACTATCTGCGACTGCTAAGTATTACACAATAACAGAGTCCAAGCAAATGTTGGACTTCAAAGCATTAGCTCAGTAACTGCGCAATTTGATACTGTAATGTAGCTGTGGGCCTCAAAGATATGAGGAAAAGAACAGTATTTATTAACAGTTGACCATCTGGTGTGTAAGGCAAACAGCATACAAAGGTTAATGCAGAGTCTAATTGAAAAAAAACTTATTATTCTCCGACTGCAATAACCCAATAGGTTTTATTTCATTAAAGTCTTTCAGGATTGGATTAGACTAAAAAATTCAGCAGTGTGTAATCCTTCCTGCACCTGCTTTTTTAATAAACTGATCTGAAGATGAAATAATGCAAAAAAACCCCCCGTATTTAAGAAATTGGTGCAGCATTGTTTAATACAATAACAAAAGGTAGGGTTCCACACATTCATCTTGATTTTACTGTCCAGTATTGTCCAGCCAAGCCTGAAGGTGTCCAGAGCTGGTTGAATATTGCAGCACCAGGCTTTAGCAATATATAATACAGGCAGTATACTTTTTTGTACATGAATTGGGTTAATAAGGAGTGACAGATTTTTAAAAAATAAAGTTGTACGTATCTCTATTCATTTATACAATAGTGTAACGGAAGTACTTTAATTTTGCCCTGTGTTTTCAAAAACATATTGCAGAAATAATTTGCTATTTATTAACCCAAAGAAAACACAGGCAGTGCTCAGTCTGTATGTTACTGCAAATGTTACATAACAAGAACAAGTTCGAATATAATGATACACTCAGCTCCTTTATCAGTGTATATGCACTGAAGTATGGCAGGATAACGAGTTTAAATGGGCAAAATTTAGCAGACCCAATGGCTAAATCTTGTGAGGGCCTTAACAGAAGTGGTGCTGGCGACATCTGCCCCATGGCCCCGGCGACACAATCTGATTCACACCCAGAGAGGGTGTAGCCCTGATTTGCGTAGATTTAAATATTATAAGAAGGCTCAATGCCATATTGTCTGGCCCCTGTGGAATGTTTCCCTCACCTCCCCCCTCACTGGCGTAACGTCACGCCAGCGTGATTCTCTACTGTTTTTTGAAAACAAAGACCAGTTGCGAGGATCACACCTGGGAAGCAGGGGTGCATGAAGGCCTAGAGAGGGGTTGAGGGCCAAGGTTGGGCATTGTACCCTGGCAGTGCCAGGGGTCACAGAGAGGGCAGTGCCAGGGGATTACCCTCCTCCACTGGGGGGAGGGCAAGTTCCCCTTATGTCTGATGGAGAGAAAGGTGTGCACTGCACACAAAACGCGTGGAGGAGGGAGAGCACTCCCTGATATACTTCCATGGTCGGGGGAGCTCCATGGTTGGGGGGGGCGGGGGAGCTTTGAGGCTTGTGGAGGGATCCTACATGGCTATGGTGGTGGGGGGGATCTATTATGGAGCCAGCCTCACTGGCTGTATCAGATCCTGACCTGTCAGAGTGACACATAAAAGATGCCCCCCCAGATTTGTTTCAGACAGAGTGTCAGAAGATATAGTGCGAAAACCTGGCTATGTTTCTGGAGAGAATCACACCTTTTTTCAGACAGAATCTGACACTGCCATTTTTTGTACAATCCTGCTCTCCCCTTTGTTTAAAGAGCAGCATTTGATGAAGAGAAAGAACAGGATCAACATGGTAACGCATGATGACATGTGTAACACCATAACTGGTTAGTGCAGCGACATAAATACCTCATGTGTACCACTTGTAAGGAATTGACATACAGGCACCAGTTGTATTAATATTGTCAACATTGTAAACTTATGAGAAAAACAGCTGCAAAACGGTCAACAAAATTGTGGAATTGTCAGACTTGGATTTAACTTATCTTCATTCAGCTATTTTTCAGTATTGTACACAGCATTGGAAAGTGCAAAGTTTCTCCTGTTTGGAGGATTTTGTGGAAACGTCCTGAAATATGTTGCTGTTTCTCAATTGCTGCGAGAGACATGAATTAAATGTCATTTCTTTGTGCTGCACTGAGAAGTTACTCTCATTAGAAAAGCAGGAACAAACTGCAAGACCTTAATTTTGAGTGTCACAATCGCCCACTCAGATGTTAGTGTTATCTGGCGTATTTCCACTGTGTATATCATTGAGGCTCGGTGGAAGATTTCACTTGTCAAATAATGTGCTTTTGTATTTGTTTGGGAAGGGAGAAGAGAAAGGTTTACGTGGAGGTGGCACGTTGGTACAGTGGTTAGCACTGTTGTCTCACAGCACCAGGGACCTGGGTTCAATTCTGGACTTGGGTGATTGTCTCTGTGAAATTTGCACATTCTCCCCATGTCTGTGTGGGTTTCCTCCGGGTGCTCCCATTTTCCCCCCAAGTCTGATAATGTGCAGGTTAGGTGGATTGGCCATGCTAAAATTGGCCCTTAGTGTCAGCGGGATTAACATGGTAAATAGATGGGATTATGGGGATAGTGCCTGGGTAGAGTTGGTGTCGGTGCAAGCTCGATGGACCGATTGGCCTCCTTCTCCGCTGTAGGGATTCTGTGATTGTATTCTATAAAGACAGTATGTGACACAGTAGTTAGTCCTGCTGCCTCACAGCACCAGGGACCCAAGTTCAATTCCAGCTTCGGGTCACTGTCTGTGTTGAGTTTTCACCTTCTCTCTGTGTCGGCGTGGGTTTCCTCTGGGTGCCCTGGTTTCCTCCCACATTTCAAAGATGTGCTGGTTAGGTTGATTGGCCATGCTCAATTGCTGCTTAGTGTCAGAATTAGTGGGTAAGTACGTGGGGTTGCTGTCAATGCAGGCTGTATGGATGAGTGGCCTTTTTCTGCACTGTAGATATTCTGTGATGCTATACAAGTCACTACTGTGACGTGTATAGCAGCCAAATCCATCTAGTTTCTGAGTTCCAGATTCGTGGCAACTATCAACTTACCTGTATGTTCATAGGAAATTAAGTAAGTATTTGAGCAATGATATGGTGGCTTTACCAGGAGGAGGACAGCAGATTATTGTACAGCTCTTGCTCCTAGCAGCAATATGTCTGTGGTAATTCCAGGTCTGGTCTAAAGGACAAGAGCAGGTAGTTTCTGTACGTTTGCTTACTGATTCTAAACCACAGCTCCAAATGGTTGGATGCTGTTGTACCATTTCACCTCCTGTGAGATTACTCACATTAGTCAAATCATACTTGATTTAATTATTTAAACTCACCAGAGGCCTTATTATTGCCACCATCCCTCCCTCTCCCAACAGAGAACAATACATACATTTTGAATTTACCTTGGTTTTTTTAAGACTCTAGATTTCCACCCAATTTTTAATACCAAAATAAAACCTAAAATACAGCCAAATAGCAGGTCAGAAACTGACTTTATTGATCCTCATGTAACTGGCTCATTGACAATAGCAGTATTCTGCAAGCCAGAATAAACTGTTCACTTGCAAGAGGGACGCTTTTTAAATTTGGGACTGCTTTACAAATGGGATCTCTCTCCTAATGGCACAAGCAAGATTCCAGGTCATACCTGCCTCTGCATGAGTGTCTGAACCTTCCCATAGCTCCATTACCAAAATTTGGTTCACCACAGGCAGGGGTTTGTCCTGATGCTGAGAGCGGAAAGAGGTAAATGGGTAATACATAAGAACATAAGAAATAGGAGCAGGAGTAGGCCATCTAGCCCTTCGAGCCTGCCCCGCCATTCAATAAGATCATGGCTGATCTGTCGTGTCTCAGTTCCACATTCCCGCCCTCTCCCCATAACCCTTAATCCCCTCTTATCAAAAACCCATCAACCCGCGTCTTAAAAATATTTAGCGAGGCAGCCTCCACCACTTCAACGGGCAGAGAATTCCAGAGATTCACCACCCTAATTTTCCTGCATCGGCCAATGTAGAAACATTGAATAGAGGCCATGTGGCCCTTTGAGCCTGCTCTGCCATTCATTTTGATTATGGCTGATCATCACATTCAAGATCCCGATTTCACCTTCCCCCCCACCGTCCCTTGATCCCTTTCACCCCAAGAGCAAGATTTAATTCCTTCTTAAAATCATACAACGTTTTGGCCAGAATTATGTTCTGTGGTAGTGAATTCTACAGATTCACCACTCTCTGGGGTGAAGAAATTTCTCTTCAGTCCTAAAAGGGTTTACCCTTTATCCTCAAACTATGTCCCATAGTTCTGGGTTGTTGCTACTTCCTGCCACAGTCCCAGTGTCTTGCCATTCCCCTGAAGGCTGGATGAGATGAGATGTGATGACCATCTGCATGCAATGGGTAGTGTGTTGACAATTAAAAAGGCCATTGAATGGGGCTGGATAGAATTTTCCAGCCCCTATGGCGTTGGAAGCCTGATAGATGCCTTGAGGCAACCTCTTGGCAGCAGACCAGGAACCGGTGCTCCAGAATCACTTTGAGGCTTCTTCCTTGCAGTTGCCATATTGAATTGGCTACAGGCTGTCTTATTGAGGAATTTCAGCTCTATAATGGTGCTCCAGCAGCCATAGCCATTTTTAATTTCAAGTATGGTAAGGTTGCTGAGAGAACACCTCAGGATGGGAGGGACCTGCAACGGCAGACTGCAGTTCCTTCCATGCTGGAGAGCCTCCTGTTGATCCTCCAGCTTTCACAGCCTGCCTTCTAAACTGGATGCCAAGCAATCCAGGGGTTAGTCCTGCTGCCTCACCGCGCCAGGGACTTGGGTTCAATTCCGGCTTTGGGTAACTGATTGTGTGGAGTTTACATGTTCTCCTTGTGTCAGCATGCGTTACCTCTGAATGCTCCGGCTTCCTCCCGCAGTTCAAAAACATGCATATTAGGTGGATTGGCCACACAAAATCACCCCCTAGTGTCCAAACATATGTAGGTTAGAAGGATTTGCCCTGGTAGATTCAAGAGGAATTGGGGGGGGAGAGGTGGGGGTTGGGTAAGACTCTGTTTCGGAGAGTCCCTGCAGACTCAATGAGCTGAATAGATTCCTTCTGCACTGCAGGGATTCTATAGTTCTAAAACAAAAAAAACCCTGCCTCACCTCATATTCTGTTTACCAGTTAGTTTAACAACCTTTTTGATCATAGTGAAATACTAGGTTTTTCTTTGAACACATAGCGCATTGCATTTTGTCATAGCTTGTGGCTTGGTTTACCATTGGGCATCCTCTTTTAATCACAGTATCCATATGACCATTGAACCTTTTTGAGCAATTTGCACATACAAGTCCAGCGATGCTCAAGGTTTAACAAAGCTGCAATCTAAGCAGAATATAACAATGTTGTTCAAGTTGTTGCTAAAGGTGATTTAGCTCACTGCCAACATTATCAAATTACCCTATTTAATAATACTCAGCTCATAGAAGAAGAATTAATTCAAAACTAAAAACAAGTACACTATTTTAAATTTAGGAAAGTGATGATAGCGCATCTTTTTGGAAACAATCTACTCGTAGTATATTTTTTAATTGACAAAAGGAATATTGGTTGTGTTTTTAGTGTATATTTTCAGAAATACGTTCATTTTGCAGCCAAAGTTTTAAATAGCCAAGCTGACAAACTCTGGATAGCTTGCCTGACATAGTGGCATTGACTCATTTTCCACAGTTAAATTCTGATGGTTTTGGTGGAGAGGAAGGAACCATGCTCACCAAGTTAATTGCCCATCCTGCAGTGGCGGAAAGTGATCTTTAGCAACTTTAACCGCCCGGCCCCAATCAGTTGTGCAAAATGGTAGCCGGCTGTTGAGTAGAAGGGTAATTTAAGTCAGCAAAAAAATGAAACTCCAGAAAACAGGTATAAGCCCCAGAAGTTCCAAAGCACTCATGCTCCTCCTGGCCCCACAAGAAAAGATCTCACCTGCCAGGGAGGACCTGTGCAGCTGAGGGGCACAATGGTTAGCACTGTTCCTTCACAGCATCAGGAACCTGGGTTCAGTTCCCAGCTTGGGTTACTGTCTGTGCAGAGTCTGCATGTTCTCCCTGTGTCTGTGTGAGTTTTCCCCTGGTGCTCCAGTTTCCTGCCACAGTCTGAAAGATGTGTTGGTTAAGTGCATTGGCTATGCTAAATTTTCCCTCAGCGTGGAATCTGTAATTTGTTTCAAGAGTGATTGAAAAAGCTTTTGCATCAATTGTAATTTTCTTGAATAACAAGAAATACTGATTCATGTGATCTAGTCTGGAAGTTTGTCAACTGGAAGTTAATACAGAGGCCATATAGCCAGACAGAAAGGAGAGCTAGAAGCAGGAGAGCTAGAGGGTGAAGCTGATCAACATACAGAAAACAGAAGCAGAAAGAGGAATACAGAATTTATGTGAGGAGAAGACAGCAAAGCTGTACAGATGATGTGTCTGATACTAAAATGAAAAATACAATTTCAGAATTACATAGAGAATAAATAAAAGGAACTGAATCCTATTAAGGGTGCAAACAGCTCATACATGCAATAGACTGTATCAGGAGATCTGATCATGAATCAGGTGTTGTTTTAAAGTTTAGTGGCACACTGGTTAGCACTGCTGCCTTCAGTGCCAGAGACCTGGGTTCCATTCCGGGCTTGGGTCACGTCTGTGTCAAGTTGACATGTTCTCCCCATGTCTGCATGGATTTCCTCCTTACCTGCTTTGTGGGAGGCGGGGGGGTGCTTCACCTGCCCAAGAACCTTGCAATGTAAAATTGACACTAGTTTGAGTTAAGTCGAATCAAGCCCCTTGTTCCTCTCCTGGTTTTCACTGGGCAGGAATGGTTTCAGTGGAGCCCTTGGAGTTTGATTCCACAAAGCTTTCAGCAGCTGTCAACATCCCATCATAGTTACTTCGTGCCAAAATCAATTGTTGGAAAATTCTTTTACTGCAGCTCTCATATCTGGAGGGCAAACACTTAACAAATATTTTATATCTATTTTTAGAAAGATTATTTCACATTTTTGCTGGTGATTGCATTGTATATTCTAGTGTTCTGTGCCACACCACCATCGTTCAGTTCAAGAGTATTCAAAATTGAAAGTTATTTTTTAAATATGGAGTTATGTTAAAAGTATGTATAATATTGCTGATGTTCATTTTGGATTATCTTGCTTATCAATGGATAGCAAAACAGTTTCCAAGTTTTGCTCTGGTTCTGATTGACAATAGGATGGCAATAACTACACTGCCTTTCTCCTGAGTTTACAGGGTTGAAAAATTAGCTGGGGTTCATGCTGTTGATCACTAGCCAACAGCCAGTTTTGGGAATGAGTACAAATGATTACTAAGAATGATAACATTAAACTTGGCTGTTATGTCCCCACACACCCTCAAGTTAAGCATTCAGATAAATAATGGCCCTACAGAACCATACCTGAGGAAGGGCTCACTCAACAATATCTTCAAGGGAGAAAACTGGAAATGAAGAACTGTTATTTTAATAAATGTTTTATATTGTGTCTTTTGTACTAGAACTATTTAACAGATGTGAACTTGTTATGTTTAATCTCAGGCTAGGCAGTTGATTATGTTTTAAGTCATGTTCACAATATACTCAAAACAGGGTAAATGGCAACTTGAAAATACAGTTCACCATTATTTCTAGGACTTTTCTCAACTGAATGTTTTTGGAGTATTCCATTCTATGTTAATTGTTACAACTTTAAATAAAATTTGTTTTGAAAAATCTCAGGAAGTTTTTTTTTGAATAACACTACAGCACAAACAGGCCCTTCAGCCCACAAGTTGCATTGATCATATCCATACCTACCAGGCCTATCTATAACCCTCAATCCCATTAAATGCCATGTACTCATCCAGAAGTCTCTTAAAAGACCCCAAGTTCACCTCCACCACCATCAACAGCAGCCAATTCCACTCACCCACCACCCTTTGAGTGAAAAACTTACCCCGACATCTCCTCTGTACCTACTCCCCAGCACCTTAAACCTGTGTCCTCTCATAGCGTAACTCTCATAGTTAGTTAAGAAACATCAGTAATAGAAGCAGTAGACCATAAAGGTCCACCAAGCCTGCGCCAGCATTCAATAATCATTGTTGATCTTCAGTTTCAATTCCCCTTTCCCGTCCACTTCTCATTTTTCCTCAATTAACTGACAAACCAAAGATCTGCCTTCCCCAGCCTTTAAAGGCACATCCCCGACCCAGTCAGAAAGATGTGCTGGTTAGGTGCATTGGCTATGCTAAATTCTCACTCAGTGTACCAGAACAGGTGCTGGAGTGTGGTGACTTCATTGCAATGTCAATATAAGCCAACTTGTAACACTAATAATAAACACTGGGATGGAAAATTTCTAAAATTCACAATCCTGGAGTGAAAAAGGTTCTCATCCCCATCCTAAATGATCAAACTCTTGAGACTGCACACCCATTCTACATTTGCAAGACATTTGAATCCAGATGACCCTTTGTCAAAGCTGACAAATTTGACAAAGGGTCATCTGGACTCGAAATGTCAGTTGTTTTCTCTCCTTACAGATGCTGCCAGACCTGCTGAACTTTTCCAGCATTTTCTTTTTCTTTTCGTCACGTGGATGCCAGTACTGCAACTGTACTAGCAGCTTTGCTAGAGGCAAGGACAATGGGGCACAAATTTTAAGCATGGATGTGAGGAATGTGTGACATTCTGTTATTTCCAGTGCAACTAGCTGTTTGTTAATATCATATGGAATTAATAAAATTGGTTAAAAATTAACACTGAGGGTGCTGGGGGCATCAGAAAGTGACTAGGATGGATTATCCATTCAGTATTCTGGCTGAAGATGACTGCAAGTGTCTCAACCTTGTCTCCTGCAGTCACATGCTTGGTCCTGCCGTTATTGAGGATGGGGATGTTCATGGCACCTTCACCTCTGGTTAGTTACTTAATTGTCCACAACTGGATGTGGCAGAATTGCAGAGCTTTGAACTGAGCCTTTGTGCAATCATTTAGTTCTGCTTATAGCCTGCACCTAGCATGCATGAAAAATAAAGGACGTTAAAGAGCTGTTTCAGTACTGAATGAATTCACACATGGAATTGTGTAGAAGATAGGTACAGATTTAGGTTGTGTTAATGCATTCAAGGATTGAAGAGCAAAGAGAGGTGGAAGCGATTGGAACTTGCAAAGACAGAGGTCACAGTATTTTTTTTCCCCAGAGGGATGACAGCAGATTTGAAGTGATCAGGGATGGGGAGTTGCGAATCTAGTGCCAGAGAAGTACGTGCTAACATGGAGACCAGGAAGACAAATCGAGAGGTCTCCTTTCTATATTTCTCCATCCTCCACACTTGGTCCAAAATTCTGCTGCAAATATCCTATTCCTCACTAAGTTTCACACATCTGTCACCCTGTCTTCAATGGCTCATCAGCCCCATGCACACATTCTTTCATAGGTGGCACCATTCAATATCTTGTACCACAAATCAGTTTCTAAATGCACCATTATTTGTTAAGACTCTAAACTAATGCAAATTTCTCCTTCACCACCTTTTGCTGCAATATTGATGATAAAACTTTCATGTTTAATTTCTTTGAAATTCCCTGTCCAACTACATTCCCTCCACACCTTTAAATACCAATTTCTTTACCAAGGTTTTGGTCATCTCTCTCAAATTCTTCCTTCTTAGCCTGGAACTCATCTATTTGTGTAGCATCTTAGAACATTTCTTCGTGTTAAGGCACAATAGAAATGGAAGGTATTATTACGATTGAACCATGGGTATACAGAGCAGTATTGTCAATCAGGAACAATGAAATAAAAATAATGAGGATGATTGACTTGAACATCTTTCTGCAGCATGAAGGCACTACCAAGGAAATGAATACTCCCACAGGATGAAAAATATTTCAACTTCCTTTTTCTTTTCCTTTAAAAGGTGTGGGGGCTGGGTAAAAAGTACTTATTTGTAAACTGTCTTGGACCAGATTCATCGACAAAATTAACCATTCTGCGTAAAAATAAATTTATCCTGTCTCAAAGTTTTATTTTTTTGCCAGTTTCCATTAATAACATTCAACAAGCTCTCATAATAATACTTTGTTATAAATTCTGGAGAAGAAAATGAGAAAATGAAACACAATAAATTATTCTCCAGTACTTTAATAGTGCTAAACGCTCAATACAGGTTTGGTTAGGATAATTTAGCATTCACCTTTTCAATCTTTTTAAATAAACTTTTTACGTTCAAGATTTGCAACATGCATGAAACATTTTGCTTGTTCTCTCTCGTTGGCATATTTCTATTCATAATGTTCCTTACTAGACACACAAACAAGTTAAATATTAGATACAAATCACTAATGTTATTTATTTTTTTTTTGGTCTTACAAGTACAGAAGAATAACATTTATCAATCATAACATCAATGTGACTTAAATGATGCACAAAATAAGTGCATAATTCTTGATGATACATTATTAAAACCTTCAATTTTAAAAAAGCCAAATGGAGCATGGACACAAAACATAACAGCAAGCCTCTGAAAAGCAGCATTAAATGCTTTGGGAAACTGTAGGACTTCTAATCAAAACTGCCTTACAAACTATTATTGACAATCTAAATTAAGAGTTTCAAAATTGACCGTGGCCCCTATATTCACCCACCAACCTCCCCATTCTACAGCTTTCAATAGGATGCAACAAGATGCATATTTGTCACGAGATGATAATATTAAGGCTAAAAACATTGTTTTATACAATGATTCAGTGCAAAAGGCCCAATAAATGTTTTGCGGTATGCAATGCTTTTTAAAAAAAATCAATAGCTATACCATTTGGTTTCAGGTTAGTTGAACTTTGTTTAATTCAGCAATCATGGTCAACCAAGATTGCAGCACTCTAGTCAAAGTCACGGTTAGTGAGAACAAGAGGGGCTACCAATGTCCAGACATACAACAGAAGACAGACCCAACTTGAAGTGATCTTCACCCACACAGCTGGCCATTTGCTTGTCATTGTCTTGTAATCAGCATCAGGGCTGTAGAGGGAAAACAAATAATTAGAAAGTAGTAAAGTTGATAAGAGCTTTTCACTCATCCTCCAAACAAACCACGCCATTTCAACTTTGCATATTCACAAGATTTCAGGTAATATTAAATAGTTTGGAAGACTAATTGCAGTACAAATTTGCTGATGATACGAAGATAGGTAGGAAAGCAAGTTGGAAGGAAAATACAAAGTCTGCAAAGGGATATGGACAGGTTGAGTATGCAAAAAATTGGCAGATGGAGTATTGTGTGGGAAAGTATAACATTGGCCACTTTGGCAGGCAGAATAGAAAAGCACAGCATTATTTAAATGGAGAAAGACTGAAGAACGTTTTGGTACAGAGGGAACGGAGTGCGTCTTTGGATATGAATCACAAAAAGTTAACATGCAGGTATGGCAAATAATTGGGAAGGCAAAGAGAATTTGGCCTTTATTGCAAGGAGAGGAATCCTTCCTACAACTGTAAAGGCATTGGTGGAACTGCACCTGGAGTAGAAGAATGAGAGGTGACCTTATTGAAAGAAATATTATGAGAGACTTGACAAGGTTGATGTTTCCTCCCAGGGAGGAATCTAGAACAAGGGATCATAGGTTAAAAATAAGGGATCACCCATTTAAGACAGAGATAGAAGTGGAATTTGTTCCCTCCGAGGATTGTCAGTTTGGAGTACTCTTCTTCAGAAAGCAGTGTAGGTTGGATCACTGAATATAAATCAAGGCTAGTTAGACAGATTTTTGTTTGACAAGGAAACCAAGGGTCATGGGGGAGAAACAGATAGGAAAGCGGAATAAGGCATAAGCGGATCAGCTATGATCTTATCAAATGGCGCAGCAGACTAGATGAGCTACACAGCCTAACCTTGAACCTATTTCTTATAATCTTATGATTAAAACTTATTTTCCTTTAATAAATGGGTGGGATTTTCTGCCTCCCCGTGGCAAGATCCTTGGCGTGTGACGGGTGAGCCAGGCAAAATGCCGTAGGCTTTGGCAGCACTAGAAGATCCTCCCAGCAGTCAATGATGAAATGCCTCCACCACAACACATTTTCTGGTAGCAGAGGTAGTTTGCCATTGGCTACTGGCAGGATCTTCTGGTCCCGCTGATGCCTATAGTGTCTTGCGTACTTTGCCTGTGCTGCCATGGGAGAAACTCACAGTGGAGGCACCTTTGATAGAACAGGACAATCCCACTGGCAGGAAAAGCCAGAAAATCATATCCAATGTGTCTTAATCACAACCATGGCATAGGATCTCCTTAGTATTTCAACATATTTTCCTGTTACGGCCTCCAAGTTTTAAATTTGCAGAATAGGATCATTCTTTGGCCATGTTGTTCATCAAGTCTCACACCTCAGTTCTTTCTCCAATAAAACTTTTCCTTTTCCAGTGTATGTAGATTCTCTTACGTAGAACCAGTGAGGAAGGGAACAGAATTAAATGTTGCCTTGAAGCAGAATGGAGGATGACCCAGGTGGCAGAGCACAAGTGACAGTGAAAGTCCACTTGACTTACCATAAATAGCAGGTTTTGTTTTGTTTGTCATTTTATGACTGCAATTGTGAAATTATTCTATTCTCAAATTAAAACACCGGTGCGCAAAACATCAAAGGGCTTATCCTCCGTCGCATTTCAAATTATTGAGTGCAGATACTTGTCAAAATCAATTGATTCAGTGGAAGCATCACTTGGGCTTTATTGTTAGAATTTAAGTAAAAGAAGCACGTGCTTAAATTATGGGCAACATTGTGCCAAATTCCCACCAAAAACTGACCAAGACAGAATAAAAATCAACTTACACAGTTTATAAAATTACATTTAATAGAGGAATAAGTCACCCTTTGAAAAGCAGTCTTTGTTGTAATGCAATTATTTACCTGTACCAGTTTGTAAGTGTCATCATAATGTACAGTGAAGCCAGAAAGAGCATAAAATGGAAGAACGAATAGCTATACTGGACTGTATCCTGCTCATTATCATGGACTCTTCGTACTCCATCTCCCTCTTCAATCCCAGCAGCATCTCCAGCCAAGGAGTCATCCAACATGACAGTTTCACTGCCAGAAAGTGTTAGCTTATTCACCTGACTGTTGTTCGAGGAACGAATGCTGCAAACAGAAAATTAGAATAATCAGCACAACAGCACTAGACATCCCTAAAAAGGAGATGCCAAGTGAAGTTACAACACAGGACTGTATCCATGCCAAACAATGGAAGTAACATACAACCAAGGAGCCAAGCAATCCTACGACCAACAGATCATATCAAAGCTCTGCAGTCCTGCCAAATACAGGCATAAATAACCAAGCAGGAGGTCACCAAACATTCTCATCCTCAGTATGAACAAGCTCAACATGCCAATGCAAAAAACAAGGCTGAAGTATTTGCAACCACTTCAGCCAGAAATGCTGAATGGATGATTCATTTTGGCCTCCTCCTGCAACAAAGGCACAAATCTTCAGCCAAGTCAATTTACTCCACATGATATCAAGAAACAATTGAAGGCTGTTTGCCACATACAGGAAAGGCTATAGGCACCACCAATATCCTGGGTGAACTGCTGAAGGCTTGTGCTGCAGAATGAGCCACATGTCTCTGGTCAAACTGTGTCAGTAAGGCAACAACATTGGCATCTATCTGACAATGGACAATTTCTTCCTGTCCACATAAGGCACAGCAAACCCGATCCACCAAATGCTGCGTCATCAATCTACTCTCGGGCATCAGTGATTGAAGGTGTTGTGGACAATGTTTTCAAGCTACACTTGCATAGCAATAATTCGCTTATTGATGCTCAATTTGAGATCCACCAAGATCACTAAACCCAGAACGTGTCATCACCTTAGACCAGCTATGAACAAAAGAGGTGAATTCCAAATGCAACATCAAGGCAACATTCGGCAGATGTAGTAAGTGTCAAGAAGTCTTAGCAAAGTTAATACCAATAGAAATCAGGGGGAGAATTTTCTACTGGTTGGAATCATACGAGCACAAAGGCAGATGGTTACCCTTGTTGGAAGCCAATTGTCTCAGCCCCAGGATATGGTGCAGGAGTTCCTCAGGATGGTATTGTATACCCAACCATCTTCAGCTGCTTCAATGACTTTTGCTTCATCATTTATTCAGATATTGAAGTAATCTATGCCCTGATGCACCAAGGAGTAGTTTTGGTAAGCATCCAGGTGCAGCAGGCAGTAAAGAAGGCAAATGGCATGTTAGCTTTCATGGCGAGAGGTTTTGAGCACAGGAGCAGGGATGTGTTGTTACAATTATACAGGGGCCTTGGTGAGGCCACACCTAGAGTATTGTGTACAGTTTTGGGTCTCCTTTTCTGAGGAAGGATGTTCTTGTTCTCGAGGGAGTGCAGTGAAGGTTTACCAGGCTGATTCCGGGGATGGCGGGACTGATGTATGAGGAGAGGTTGACCAGGTTAGAACTGTTTTCACTGGAGTTCAGACAAATGAGGGGGTCAATGGGTGCTATTCGGATTGGCGGTTGGTGACTAGTGGGGTGCCCCAGGGGTCGGTGCTGGGGCCTCAGCTATTTACCATTTATATAGATGATCTGGAGGAGGGAACCAAGTGCAGGGTGTCGAAATTTGCTGATGACACCAAGATTGGTGGAAAGGCAAAATGTGCGGAGGGTGTGGAGAGTCTGCAGAAGGATCTAGATAGGCTGGGCGAATGGGCCAGGAAATGGCAAATGGAATTTAATGTTGGCAAGTGTGAGGTGGTCCACTTTGGTAGGAAGAATGGTAGGAAGGACTATTACTTACGTGGCGAAAAACTGCAGCAGGTGACGGTGCAGAGGGACCTCGGGGTCCTTGTGCAGGAGTCGCAAAAACCCAGCCTGCAGGTGCAGCAGGTGGTCAGGAAGGCAAATGGGATGCTGGCCTTCATAGCGAGGGGGATTGAATATAAAAGTAGGGAGGTCTTGCTGCAGCTGTATAGGGCATTGGTGAGGCCGCAGCTGGAGTACTGTGTGCAGTTTTGGGCGCCGCACCTGCGCAAGGATATTTTGGCCCTGGAGGGAGTGCAGAGGAGGTTTACTAGGCTGATACCAGAGTTGAGGGGATTGAGCTATGAGGAGAGGCTGAATAAACTAGGTTTGTACTCGTTAGAGTTTAGAAGAATGAAGGGAGATCTCATTGAGACGTATAAGATGATGAATGGGATGCATAGGATAGAGGTGGAGAGACTCTTCCCGCTCAAAAAAGACAGTAGGACTAGGGGGCACAGCCTCAAGATAAAGGGGAGGCGGTTTAGAACGGAGTTGAGGAGGAACTTCTTCACTCAAAGGGTGGTGAATCTCTGGAATTCTCTGCCCGTTGAAGTGGTGGAGGCTGCCTTGCTAAGTATTTTTAAGAAGCGGGTTGATGGGTTCTTGATAAGAGAGGGGATTAAGGGTTATGGGGAGAGGGCGGGAAAGTGGAACTGAGCCACGACAGATCAGCCATGATCTTATTGAATGGCGGGGCAGGCTCGAAGGGCTGGATGGCCTACTCCTGCTCCTATTTCTTATGTTCTTATGTTCTTATGTTCTTATGTTCTTATGTTCTTACAACACCAGGTTAAAGTTCAACAGGTTTATTTAGAACCTTGAACTTTCGGAGCGCTGCTCCTTCCTCAGATGAGTTTTCTTCACATCATAGATGTACCAATGCCCAGAAAACATTTAAGCTCAGGCTGATGTGCAGTGAGGGGGTTCTTGTCACCTAAATGCCAATGACCACTTTCAACAAGACAGAATTAAACCATCTCCCTTTGACATTCAATAACATTACCTTCAATGAATCCCTCACTGTCAACATTGTGTGAGTTGCCATTGACTTGAAACAGCAGCTACAAGGGAAGATCAGGAGCTGGAAATTCTGTGGCAAATAACTCACTTACCCATATCCCAAAGCCTGCCCATCATATACAAGGCACAAGGAATGCAATGGAACACTTGCCTGGGAAGAATGCAAATCCAACAACACTCATTAAACTTGGTACCATCCAGGACAAAGTAGCCCACTTGGTCAGCACCCCATCCCCCAATTTAAGCACTCTTCCACACAATGACAGCAATGTGTGCCATGTACAAGATGCAGGAATTCACCAAACCTCCTCTGACAGCACCTTCCAAGCTCGACTCTCTAGGACAAGAGCAGCTGAATGTGGGCACACCACCACGTGTAAGCTCCTGTCCAAGTTACACACCATCGTGACTTGGAAATATCTTACAACTCCTTCACTTCGTTGGGTCAAAAGCCTTGGATTCCCTTCTCAATAGCCCTGTGGGCGTACCTAGAACAGATGAATTAAAACTGTTCAAGATGACAGTTCACCACCATCTGCTCAAGAGCAATGGTAATAAATGCTGGCTTTGCCAGTAATAGTCACATACTAAAGAAGACTTTTTTAACATTGCTCATTGCAGCTGGAATGTCATTTTAGGAGAGCTAAGATTAGCTGCTCTTCACGTTAAAGAAGCATTTGACTCAGTCTGGAAACAAGGCGCCCTCTCAAAAACAAGGTGTCAATTAAAAAGAAAAATCCTGCAGAGGTTAGAATCAGGTTTTACTTAAAACGGGAGATGATTGCAATTTTCCAGAGGCCAACGACTGCAGTCCCCAGGAGACTTTTTTCAGAAGCTTCTCAGTCCAAAAATCTTCGACCGCTTCATCAATGGCCTACTCCACTATAAGATCAGGAGTAGGACTGTTTGCTAATGATCCAGCGTTCATATCCATTTCAAAAATGAAGCAATCTGGGGCAGCGCGCAGCAGGATCTAGATAGCATCCTTATGGACTGACAAGTTCCTAGCAACATTCTTGTAATCTAAAGATCAGACAACACCCATCCCTCTCGAGAAAATACCCAACTACTTCTCCTTGACCTTCAGCAGAACCACCATAACCAATGCCATCATTATCCTGGTCACCAATGACCTGAAGCTTAAATCGACTAGCCATATAAGCAAAGGCAGAAATTGAAGATACTGTGGTGAACGGTTCGCCCCAATCTCTAAAGTCTCCCATGAGCTACAAGATTCAATTCAAAAAATGGATGGAAAATTCACCATTTGCATGGGTAGATACAGTTGCAACAGCTTAAACTCAAACGCCATCCAAAAAAGTGCTCTGCTACTAGGCTCAATACTCAAACCTCCATACCCAGAGTACATGCCGCAACTACAGATTCTAATGTTCACAGATTAGGAACTACTCAACAGCTCCAATCAGAGAACACTGAGTGGGAGTTTTAACTGCTCCATGGGACAGAGCGGCTTCAGGATGGGTGGGGTGCGGGGGGGTCCTCAAATCAACAAATTCAGGGAACAGGCCAGCAGCATGCATGTTTCAGTTTTGATCAAGTTGGGTTTTGAGTGCCTCTAACAGTCTGCAAAGGCAGTTCTGTAATTATATTTAAGTAAGGCTCCATTCCTGATATTTTAGCAGTGATTTGCATGCAACAACCCCTGCACAGGCTCTCCATGGCTCAGGAAACCTGACACTCAAGGAATACATTTGTGAGTGTTATCTACATATATTTCCAGAAGGCAATCAGTAAGTTTCCATTAACGTGATTAACAAAAATGAGAATGCACAGAATTAGAGTTGGCCTTTGACTTGAGTTGGGAGACAGAGTGGAGGTAAAAAGTATGTTGGGTCATAAGCGACAAGTTGTGTCTCCTGGGAACCGCTCTGTGAGATTAAACCACTTTCTACTCATCGCCCTACTGGCCACCTCTATCTTCCTGACTGATGCCCTCTTCTGGTCCCCTTTAAAGACTTACCGGAGTGAAGCTGATCTTCAAGGCTTCTTCTCAAGTTAGCTGCCTGACTACATCCATTAGGTGTCCCCAGCTTGCCAGATCAATGAGCTGGTCTCTGGCCCCATTCGAATACGGGGATCGATTTTTGTGCTCATGTTTGGGTGTAAGTGAAGTTCTGCCCTATTACTTCTCCAAATATATCATTCAGATCCACCAATTTCTAAATGATGATTAATATTGATGCATTTACAATTCCTTTTAATGTGAACTTACCTTTCCTTCACATGCTGACACAACTAGTCTGCCTACAACCAAAGGTTTTAAGTTAAATGCTTTTCTATAAAAATAGGGAAATCAGGTTGCTTCAGATCATTGACCAGATGCATAGCCATCCACCCAATTCCAGGAAACAGCCAAATGAAAAATACATTTTCATTGAAGTAATGTGTCAGATTTAACTTTTTTTTAAAATGATAATATGGCTTAAATGTTCCTGTTCAGACCATACCTTGAATATAGTAGACACAGAATGAAGAGGGCAAGTCCAACAATACTCTGTGCATCCCACCACTGCATTGAGATTGGAGGTGAAGGTGTTGCACTTACTAAGGGTTCACTCTTATTGGCTGGACTCAGTGTAGGTGCGGCCAATTGTTTAATAAGGTTCAAAAGACTAGGATTGCATTGTCGGTCTGAAAAATAAGATACAAGGTCTTAGCTTAAACGTTGCTAGGTTTTGGCCTAAAAGTTACGCTAATCTTAAGTGGGTGTGTACATGAACAATGGTTTAGTTGCTGATTAATGAAATAAACTGCATAAGTTGAATAGTAAGGAGCTCCAATGATTAAGATGCTAGAAATGAGCCCAATTTAAATCCATTGGGAATCCACTCACTAAGTACTAAAATCAGGCCAAAATATTTAGTAGGTTATTCACAAAACTAAATTAAAAACTGAAATTATGCACAAAGCTGAACTTCTGATTGGTAACCCCGATAATTTCTGTACTCAGGAGTTCATTCTGTAAGTTCAATGAAATTTGCAACAGGCTGGCAAGCTCAGAGCATGTGCATGTATGCAGGCAGCAGCCATAATTGGGCCTGCTATTGCCTTGCAGAAAAGAACAGGTACGTTGCACCTTGGAAGGACCAGTAGCCTCACTGAACAGAAAGGCAGTCAAATGGCCAAATGCAAGTTGCAGCTCAGGATCTAGAAAAATATCCCCCAGCTCCCAACATTTTTCAACAAAAAAACTTCTGCCCACTTTGAGCCCAAATGTCCTGCAATAACATGCATCAAATTGTTTGGGTTTAGCAATTTCAGTTTTGAAGATTGTATTCTCACCTTCACTAGCAAATTAACAATGAGCTTAATGGACCGTTAACTGGAAGTAAGCAGATTCCCCATTCCTTCTCATCCACTCCTCTTTCACCCTTCTATGAAATTTGCATCAGTTTCCAGAGCCAGCATTATCCACATCGCACAAAAGCAGATAGAGCTTTATTCTTAGCCAATAAACTCTTTGTAAAACATGCAGGGCTTACCAGGTTCATTAGACATTGCAGACCATGTGAGATACATAGTATACAATGTTATGATTGAAGACTGAAGTAGACCAGACCGAGGCTGTGCTTCCTATAAAGTTAAAACAATATAGTTTAGAAAAATATTTTAACAGTGCATAAAGATTTCAAATCCCAACATAATAACATTTCTAGAACACACTTTAGTAAGGCCTTTGACATGGTATCACATGGTAAGTTGTTGCATAAGGTTAAATCTTATGGGATCCAGGATGAGGTAGCCAATAGGATATAAAATTGGCTTGTTGACAGAAGACAGAGGGTAATCGTAGAGGGTTGTTTTTCAAACTGGAGGCCTGCGACCAGCTCTGTGCCTCAGGAATCAGTGCTGGGTCCACTGTTATTTGTTATTTATATTAATGATTTGGATGATAATTTAGGAGGGATGGTTAGCAAGTGTGCAGACGATGGTGTCATCTGCAATAGTGAAGAGTGAAGGTTATCTATGATTGCAACAGGATCTTGATCAATTGGACCAGTGGGCCAATGAATGGCAAGTGGAGTTTAATTAGATAAATGCGATGTGATGCATTTTAGTAGATTGAATCAGGGCAGGTAATAGTAGGGCGCTGGAGATAGTTATAGAACAAAGTGAATTAAAAGTACAGGTTCATAGTTCCTTGAAAGTGGAGTCATAGGTGGACACAAAGATGAAGGCAGCATTCGGCATCCTTGGTTTCATTAGTCAGAACACTGAATACAGGAGTTGGGACGTCTTGTTGAAGTTGTACAAGACACTAAGGCCACATTTGAAATACTGTGTACAGTTCTGATCGCCCTATGATAGAAAGGATATTATATCTAGAAAGAATACAGAAAAGATTTACTAGGATGCTACTGGGACTTGATGATTTGAGTTGTAAGGAGAGGCTGGATAGACTGGGACTTTCTTCCTTGGAGTGTAAGGTGATCAGGGGTGATCTTATAGAGGTCTGTAAAATAATGGGTAGCATAGATAAGGTAGATCGTCAACATCTTTTCCCAAAGATAGGGGAGTTTAAAACTAAAGGGCATAAGTTAAAGGAGAGAGGTGGGAGATACAAAATGATCCAGAGGGGCAATTTTTTCATTCAGGGGGTGGTGTCTGTCTGGAACAAGCTGCCAGAATTAGTAATAAAGGCGGGTACAATTTTGTCTTTTAAAAAGCATTTAGACAGTTACATGGGTATAGAAGGATATGAGCCAAATGCGAGCAATTCAGACTAGCTTAATGGTAAAAACTGAGCAGCATGGACAAGTTGAGCCAAAGAGCCTGTTTCCATAACGTAAACCTCTGACTCTATAGTACAAATAAATCTAATATGGGAAGAAATGTCAGTGGATTGGGAAGAATCACCAACAGGTCAATTCATATGGCAGCATGAGGATCATTTTCAGTTCTACGATAATCTCTGATTCATTCTATCATTTGACTACAAACTGGCAGTAAAAGGTTTACAACTAGCAAAAAAGCACTGAAATACCACGAAAATTTGAGATGGCAGAAAAAAAATCATAATGTAAATGAATGCAGCAAAGTTGCTTTGTCTTGCCATGCACTGAAATCAGAAATCCTTCTTTCTACTTCCCTCCCCCACCAGTTCCTTTTTCTTGCCTTCCTGCTTCAGTCAGTCAAGAAGTTTTTCAGGTGCAATGGTTTGACAACATCAAGTAACAGGCCGCATACCACAGAAGTTAAAGACATACTAATTTAGGAAGAAAAGTCAAGTAACGACAAGAGTTATTGGAAAAAGGTTCCCAAATATGATCTGTACTTGCAATTTTTTCAAATTTACAGAGGCTGTATTCCTTAAAATTGTGAATAAATTAAACAACTTTGTGGATCATGGGATCCCAGAGGAATCAATTTTAAAGTCAGAGTTTGTTTCCTTTGAACAATCATTGCGTGGTAAACCAACATAAAAAGTTAAAATACTACACTGCACAAGTGTGAAATGTTATGCTGAGGTAACTTCCAAAACAGAATAAATCATTAAATGTAAAATAAATAAAATGCATTTTTTTAAAAAATTACACTTTCCTCGGCACAGTAATTTTAGATTGATCGGGCTCCAACAGAAGTTGGTCAGTGGAAGCTGCTGGAATCCTGGGACTACTGACACTGACTAACTCGTGCCAATAGATGGAGACCAGGAGCTTCAGTTCAGAATTGGATAATGGAGCAAAGTCAGGAACAAAGCAGCTGAAAACAGACCCATGTAGGAACAGAGGGCGTGGGAGGAGGCAGAGAGCAATATCAGGTAGTGAAGGCAGACCAGACAGCAACATCGGTGGGGATGGAAGGGAGACAGGACAGAGAGCAATGCTGGGAGACAAAGTGGCCGTGGGGGTGGGATAGAGGAACTGAGGGCAAGGACGCAAGTACTGTGGCAGAGGTTCTGTGCACAGGCAGAGCACAGATGAAGCCTGTAGCGAACTATTTTAATATGAAACTGGCTGAGTTACACAGACATACTGACACAACATTAATGACACTGACATGAAACACATTAAACAAGCAACATTAAATGAGGACTTGCTGTACTCCAAGCTGAATTTTGAAAGTTAACTGAAAAAGAGCTCATACCAAAAATTTTGATGTGTTGAAATATTTTTTTTAAAAAATGTTTCATCAGCTTACACAGAGTAATCAAGTGTTTTCTTAAACACAATGCAGTCTGAAAATTCATTTACATTCATAATATCATGACATTAATTACAATAGAAAGATTGTTACGTAGAATATTTCAGACTGTTATAAGCAATTGTTCTTTAGTTAGACATCATGCTATTTGAATTACTGCTGCTTGCTTGGCTAAAGCAGAACTTTGGAAGTTAACAAATCAGATGGTGGGAATTCTCCTGAGTTTTAAGTGTGCTTGACAAATCCTCCAATCTTAAGTGACAACTCAGAGTGCATTCACTTTGTTCACAAACACATGCAAGCATACTACACACCCAATCTGTTTTAAAGCAAATCTGAACCAGTTAGGGTTTGAGAAGTTTAACTAAAGAGGAGTCATAATGAATTAATGAGCTATTTCTTTACCTGAATTAGAAGCATAGAGAAACAAATTGTTTGTACTGCGGAATAGTTAATTCACCTATCTTGTGCAATAACTATATAATGAAATGGTTGAAGTTATGCTTCAACGATTTAGAATCACCTTCTATAAGAGATAGAATTCATGTAGTAGCATGAGGATTCTTGTGTCAATATATGAATCAAGGGTTCTGCCACCATCACTGAATCATTCTGTCACTTAACTAGAAATACGCAGAGAAAGGTTATTTCAGATCTTCGACAATTAAACCAGTTTATGGGAAGACTACTGATACTGGACACAAGAATGTCTAGCTCAAAAACTCTTAAAAGCTGAAACTAACATTATAGAGATAAATTCCAAAATTCAGCCTCCTACAGAAGCATTTTGACTCTTTACTGTGGGTAGGACCTCCTCTTTAAGGTTAAGCCTCAAAATTTGCCTCAATTTCTTCTTTGATATTTAAAAAACACTTCTCTAAGTACACAAGAGATAGATGGTGAGCTTTCTGCAAATAACTTAGTCTGACTTTTCAGGAGTATTTGACTTGTGTCCCGTTAAATTACAACTCTCAATTTAAACAAGTTTCCCAACAAAAATATTCAGTCCAACCCTCAATACAGATAAACCAAGGGAAAAAAAACTAGGGAAATCATTTCAGGCACCCAAGCAGTTGGTTCAAGAACAAAGCAGATGGAAAACTCAAACGGATCCTGAGCTTTCATATTAGTGCGTGGCATGAGAACAAAAGTATCATGAAATCAGACAAATATAGTCTTACCTGTACTTTTGGAAGAATAGACGTAACAGACACCGCAATGCAAAGAATCATGTTGAAACTAATGAAGAACTTGTTCTCAACACATCCTTCAGGTTTAGTGTAAAACACATAGAAAAGCACAATTGCGATGAAAGACAAGATGTAATTCAGGCTAGTGATGGAGATCAAAGCTGTAGAAGAATTCAGAAAAGGTAAATCTGTATTATAACTTAAAATAGAAACTGAAAAAAACGAATTATCAACTGACGGAACTTTTTTTGAACATCATACTTCTAGTCAATCAAGTTAAAAACAGCCATAATATTCTCTCTCAGCCTAAATTATAGGTCACTGCAAAACAACTTTGAAAGAGTACTACACTTTCAGTCCCTAAAGAAATTAATGTTTCAATTGAATTATCTTTGATTCCCCTAAATTCTAGGGAAAGTAGGCCCTGTTTCCTCAACATCTCTTTATCGGACAATCCTGTCAAGCCAGGCCTTTGTGTGGTAGCCACAGCATACTTTTCTAGAGATTTGTACAGAATGGAGCTCTGCAAAAGGAGGACAAAAGGTAGAAGGGTTTAAAAGGTCACATTTCACCTCAAAGGACTCCTTCTGAAGCAAGCCACTATTTTCAGGTAGACAAAAGGATACAAACTTGTCTACAACCATGTCTCTTAAACAGGAAATAAATGGATGATCAAATAATCTGTTTTGGTACTGTTCCAACACTAAGATTTTTTCAAGAAGGAAGGGAGGAGAGAGGGTGAACAAGGACTACTGTTCTTTTCAAATGCAAACTGATACTACCCACTTGTTACTTCTCTAAGTCTAGTTAAAATAAACACTCCAGTAATTAGAAGCAATTAATCTTGTGCAATATCAGCAGGTGGACTGTAAACAATCGGCACCATAATCAGTGCTGAAGCATAAACACATCCTTTACCAGAAACATGACAAAGTATATTTCTTAAAGGCACAGTCTTATCACAATAGTAGTGTCCAGAACAGGTTCTAGTCTGTTGCCATGGGCTTAAAGTTTAAGAGGTACCACTCCACATCTAACATGGATGAACAGGAGTCTCTCCTACTCTTACCACCAGCCATTCGCATATTGGAAGGATTTGTAGACTGACATATAACCAGTCTGACCGTGCACCTTCCTTGGCCAACAAATCCTGGCGTGGGACTTGAATTCCAAGCTCTTGGTTCAGAGGTAGGGATGCTACCGCTGTGCTACAAGGCCACTTACATGGCAATTATGGGATGCCAACCAACAATTGCTCAGAGATGGAGGTTAAGATTTTAAAATCAGTGACAGAACTAGGCAGAGAGCTTTAGGGACGGAGTTGCAGATAGGACTAAGATCATTTAAAACTAGTCAATGTTGAAAAAAGGAATAAATGCACTGAAGGTCAGTGTCAGACATTTAGAAATGCAAGGTTAGAATTGGCTGTTGAGATGGAGTACAGTGAGAGTGTGAATTTGTAGATGACCAGTATATTAAACTTGATGAGTAGAGGGAAATGTTTGTAGGTCCACTTGAGCAAAGCGGTCAGACAAGCAGACTTAATACAGAACAGGATATGAGCAGCAGAATTCAGCACTCTGAAGTGGTCACACTGACTCCCTGATCTGATACTTAATCACTGCCAAAACACTTCATCACCACTTCCACCTACAGTACATTCCCATGGAAGCACAGAAGGTGCAACACCTATGTTTCACCTCCATCTTTCTCATTATTCAAGGCTGCAAAAGCAGCTTCTAGGTGAAGTGATGATTTACTTGTATTTCAATTTTATATACTATACTAGCTGATCGTGATGCAATTTCCTTGATACTAAGGTAGCCAACACAGATTACAGTATTGTTTCGCAGAATACACTGTTCAGTTCATTCTGTTAGCGTGGCTCCAAACTTCTGGTCACACATTATTTTGCTCCCATTCTGTCACACACATGCACACTGTTCCAATCATGTTCAACATAAGCTCATGGAACAGCATCTAAATTTTCAATTATATAATTTACAGCCTCTGGAGATAACATTAAGCTAAGATAGTTATGTCCTTATTAAAAATTAGCTTCATGCTAAAGGTTGACCAAATTACCATCATGCTTTGAGTGTTGCAGACAGTTGTTTCTGTTCAAATTTGCTAACTCTTATTCCATAGTAATTACGTATTCCCAGACAGTTCTATCAAATTGAACAAAGTCAGTGTTCAGAGATGAAACGTGCTTGAAATGTGCTAGCAGACCTTGAGAATTAACGAGTTCGACCAGTTCAGACAAGATACCAACAATGGCTGGCAGGCTAAAGACACCATCCCTTCTGGTAGAATGCCAATTCAGTTGATTCTAGCCAAACATCAAAGGTTAAGAACTATCCCAAGCACCTTCCAACTAATGGAAATTGACTGAAGGACATTTAAAGAAGATTGGAACCAAAAGGGCAGCCTTGTTTAAACAAAGGTAAGTATATTGACCTAAAACAAATACTATTAAACTATAAAGTATGTCAATATTACCTACACCTTTCTCAGAATTGAAGCATAAAATATATTGTTAAAGAAACAGCAGTATCACAACTGTAGATAAAGAGCAACTTGGTCAAGCACCAAGGAAGTCCAATCAACAAGAAGTTGATCACTTGCAGATATTTGCAAATATTTAACTTGCTTCATTTTTTTGTTCGTGGTAAAGTAGTCCATTGATCTTATATTTGCATCGAATGTTTTGATTTTTTGTGTGACTGCACTAGGGCTGGATAACTAATCCAAGTTTGAGTGTTCTCCATTATTCCTTGTAATTCTTGTCTGAATCAAAGTAAGTGGGCAAACAAATTCTACAATTGTTACCTCCATATCCACAACCCACCTTTGTCCTTTTATTTGTTTAATTACTCTTGCTTTTGGATCACAGTTGTTAATAATAATTCTCCTTTTCCCATTCCACCTTTGGTAATGGGGCAAGTTAAGAAACATGGCAATTCTCAATTATTGTTGCAACATCATCCCTTGTGTCATTTAATGCCTTTCTTTTTTCTACATTATTATAGACATTCTCTTGCTGTTCTCCCACACCCCAGCCACTCACCATTCCCTGCCTGTATAATTGTGCTTAATTCTGTTGTTTTTAACCTTCTCCAAATATGATGAAAGGTCAATCTAAAGCTCCAACTATATTTCTCTGTCCAAAAACGTTGTTAAATCTGAGTATTTCCAGCATTTTTAATTTTTCAGATTTCTAGTATGTACAGTATTTTGCTTGTTTCAGCATATTATTATATAGGATTTTTTAAAGCACATTTGTGCTCAGACTTTGGAAGCTAAAATTATCTTGATATTTCTGTTTATAATTAAGGTTGGTACATATTACATAATAAATTACACAAGCAGATTGGAATGATATTTTTCAAAAAGTCTTCAATACCCTCAAAATATCCTTATCTAAAATATTTCCATTACTTCTGCACAAGAAAACTGCCAACTCATGTAGATTTATCCTTACTAAAGGAACAAAAGGCACAGTAGCTAAACAAACAAGGGCACGCTACAGGAAATTATGCATTAATGCAAAAATGTTCCTGTAACCATCACTGCTAACCATCAGAAATGCCAAATTAACTAAATTGCAACAAGTAAATTAAGCAATTGTAATTCATAGCCTTAATGATAAACTGAATAACATTTTCAACAAAAGCTCAAAGTCCAATACAATGAGCTTCTAAAGAAAACTTAGTTTTTAACTGCTTGATATAAAAGTTGTTAAATATTTCCTGAAGACTGTTTCCTGCTAGTACTGATCATTTATTACTCACCTGCATACCAGCATCTTGAATTTCCATCTTCCATCTTTCCTACCCATGACTCGTTCCAGGAATGAGCAAAATCAACCAACAAAACCAGCTGGATTAGTATGAAACAGAATGCACCAGCTGTACCAATGGCAAACAAGGCTAATGGGAAAATAAACCAAACAGAATTTAGCAAACTGGACATTTAACATCTAAGAAGAAACACTGCTTCTTCATCTCTCCCCTTCTCTTTCACTTTTCTATTTAATTGCTCTTTCCTTTCCCTGCTGTTACATATTTTCCTCTTCTCTATTCTTTCACTTTTGCCATAATTTCAAACATCCAACCAAGATGTTACCATATTTGGGACCACTTTGCACACATGCTGGTTCTGGCTTAACTGGGTTCATGTTGTCTACTATGAATGAAATTCTGGAAAACAAGGGGCGGCACAGTTGCACAGTGGTTAGCACTGCTGCTTCACAGCTCCAGGGACCTGGGTTCAATTCCCAGCTCAGGTCACTGTCTGTGTGGAGTTTGCACATTCTCCTCATGTCTGCATGGGTTTCCTCCAGGTGCTCTGGTTTCCTCCCACAGTCCAAAGATGTGCGGATTAGGTTGATTGGCTAAAAATTGTCCCTTAGTGTCCTGGGATGTGTAGGTTAGAGGGATTAGCAGGTAAATGTGTGGGGATAGGGCCTGGGTGGGATTGTGGTCGGTGCAGACTCAATGGGCTGAAGGGCCTGTTCCTGCACTGTAGGGTTCTATGATTCTAAGTTAGTAGCGTATATGAAAGTAAAGGAAAACAGATTTATTTTTAATGTCAAAAGGATCAGATAAAAATTGAGAAGGAACAGATCATGATAGGCAAGTAGCAAGTATAAAGCAGAGCAGCAGTGGCATAAGGCAGAGGGAGCAAGAGAGATGGAATTAAAGAGAAAAAAGGGAATGTGTGAGACAGATGAACAAATTAACAAGTACCAGAAACAGAGAGACAAAAACAGAGATAGTAACAAGAGGTAACAATCACAAAGATAATTGTATTCTGATGCATAACATTTCTAGCATGGAACTTTCTTCGGGGCAGAGGTGGTAATGGCGATAAAAAATGGAATCATCCGAATACATATGCTTCGAATGGCCAGCCACAAAACTTAAAGATGCCTGCAATCAGAAGTGTGAAACACAGTTGGATTCAAATTTTCCTGTTTTCTTTGGTGAGGCCAAGGGGAGAGAAGAGAAAAAGGTAACAAAAAAAGTGCAGAGCTTTCACTACAGACTGAAAGATATCCAATGGATATCTTGTGGCAATGCAGAATGGAATACAACTGATTTACTGAGATGATCCCAGCATCAGTATGCATTCCTGGAAAAATAAGAAAATTAACATACAAGCGTGGGAGATATAACATCTGTGTTTTTACCTCATGTCTTCCCACCATCCAATGCCCCAAACATTCCTTTCAAAATGAAAGTATGATTTATTTGTATATCTTTTAATTTGGCACATTGTAATGCAGTCACTGCTCACAATGTTGTCTCCTCTACCTTGGGGAGATCAACCACATACTAGATGACTGCTTTACAGATTCAGCCCACAAGTTTTACCCTGAGTTTTCTATCACTCGTCATTTCAATTCTCCATTTGGCTCCCTGTCCGAGTTTTCTGTTCTCAGTCTGCTTTAATGAAGTCCAACAAACGTGAGGAACAACATATCATTTTTGGACTTGGTACTCTCCAGGCATCTACACTCAATATGAACTCAACAACTTCAGACCATCATCTTTGCCTCCATTTCGTTTCTTTTACTTTGCTGTTTTGTTTTTATTCTCGATTCTTTAACTCCTTTCTTTGCATCAGGACAATTACTATTGGTCATTCACGTCTCATCTAGATGCATCTTTTACTTCTTTACCCATTTCTATTCCTTGTTTTTTGTGCCATGAAACATTTTGCCATTTAATCTCAACTGCCCAACAACTATCCCTGGCCTTAAATTTTGCGCTTCCTCCTCACTTGCTCCAAAGTTATTTCTAATTTTCCTCAGTTTTGATTAAGTGTCATCAATCTGGAACATTAACCATTTCTCCCCCAAGACGACGGTGCAGAGGGACCTCGGGGTCCTTGTGCATGAGTCGCAAAAACCCAGCTTGCAGGTGCAGCAGGTGGTCAGGAAGGCGAATGGGATGCTGGCCTTCATAGCGAGGGGGATTGAATATAAAAGTAGGGAGGTCTTGCTGCAGCTGTATAGGGCATTGGTGAGGCCGCAGCTGGAGTACTGTGTGCAGTTTTGGGTGCCGCACCTGCGCAAAGATATTTTGGCCTTGGAGGGAGTGCAGAGGAGGTTTACTAGGCTGATACCGGAGTTGAGGGGGTTGAGCTATGAGGAGAGGCTGAATAAACTAGGTTTGTACTCGTTAGAGTTTAGAAGAATGAGGGGAGATCTCATTGAGACGTATAAGATGATGAATGGGATGGATAGGATAGAGGTGGAGAGACTCTTCCCGCTCAAAAAAGACAGTAGGACTAGGGGGCACAGCCTCAAGATAAAGGGGGGGGGGGGAGCGGTTTAGAACGGAGTTGAGGAGGAACTTCTTCACTCAAAGGGTGGTGAATCTCTGGAATTCTCTGCCCATTGAAGTGGTGGAGGCTGCCTCGCTAAATATTTTTAAGACGCGGGTTGATGGGTTTTTGATAAGAGAGGGGATTAAGGGTTATGGGGAGAGGGCGGGAAAGTGGAACTGAGCCACGACAGATCAGCCATGATCTTATTGAATGGCGGGGCAGGCTCGAAGGGCTAGATGGCCTACTCCTGCTCCTATTTCTTATGTTCTTATGCTGCCTGACCTGAGTATTTCCAACATCCTGTTTTTATTTCTTATTACTAGTATCTCTGGCATCTTGCCTTTCTGTGAAAATTCACAATTGTTTGTCCAATTCTAAGTAATCAATTATCAAAGTTCCTATCTAAGACAACATTATTTTCTTTATCTTAACTGCTGATTAAATAAGAAAATTATAAATACATCATCAAGATTCTTCCCCTTAAAAAGAATCTTATTGCTCTACCTCTTGTAAAAGGTCCTTCAGGGATGTAAAAGGCTCCTACTGTAATAGCAATGATGGCAGCTATTTTGAAGAACCAGAACCTGTCAAAAGCAAAGAAAAAGATCTCAAACTTTCAAATAAAGCAACTTTGGAAATATAGAGAAACCAGAACGAGAACCCCAGATACAACTTGCAGAGTTAAAAGGCTAAAGTTCAACTCCTAAAAGCATGAGGGTTGCAGTCAAGTGAGATGTTACAAACCTAAAAATGGCAAACTCTGACATCAGACCAAAATCTGATCAGGTTGAGTTTTAATGGGTGAAAGACAGAATGAGCAGCCAGCTCACTCCCAGGAGACGGGGTGGCCAATTAAATATTTAAAGAAGCTGGCAGCCTATGATTTAAGCTGTTTTCATATTTAACAATCATCGGCTAGCTTTTTCAGCCTCAGAAAACCCAGCAGCTTAAGGGAGGCAAAGACACTCAGAGAGCAGGACCACCAGCCTCCCAAGCTCCGTCCAATCAGATGAAGCACCCAGAACACCCACCCCACCACAGGATCAAGGATCAGAAGCGTCACCTTCCTCCTGTCTCACTCACCCCACCCCCCCACATCCTCAGAGTCAAGAATTGGATATCCACATCCACTCAGCCTGGGGGTATAGATACCTTTTTACGCATTCCCTCCACTCTGGCTGTTCTAGAATCACTATCATGTAAACAAAGCAGTTTTATCTGTTGCAAGACTAGAACTTGAATCAGGAGCTAAGCTGCAATAATTTTTGAAAGCATCAACTTCTCTTTTACGACTAAATTGTGAACAAAGAACATACGATTACTTACCCATTATGTACTGCAGCTCTGGGATCCCGACTGGATTTCACATTGATTAAAAGCAACGAAAAAAGAAAGAAGAAGACAGCCAATCCAAAGCAGATACGATAAACTGACTTGTAGCTAACTAAGACATCACAGTTCACGGATCCATGAACAGTTGGAATTTGGGTACCAAAGCCATCTTCACAGAATCCTGGAATCTATCAAGCAGCATCAAATTACAAATTAACTGAATGTTTTTTCTTCAACATATTTCTCATTACACTAGCCTGTTACAATCAGGTGAGAAGGGGTAGAATGGTTCCCCTGCTTTCCCACTCTGTTTGACCACAATAGGTTTTTTTTAAAGAATATGCTTGCCAATTCAACAGGTGTCGAATAGTTTACAGGTTGTGACTGAGACACAAAGAGATAGCTTTCCTTGTAGGTTTTATAAAAGAAAATAGATTATACTTTAAATACAATGAATACTAAGTAACAAAAATAAATTGGTCCAACTAAAAATAATAAAACACTGACTTTCACACAAACATGCACTCAAGATTCACACAAGTACAAGGTACAGAGGGGTTAATCAATACAATAAAAGTTAATGCAAGATAATTAACAAATGTTGTATGTCAAATTCCATACATATTTCCCAACATGTCAAAAAAACTTCCAAAAATTAAAAACTAAAACAAACACGGAATTCAGCCACATGAATAGTGAGATGTGTGTGCAACCAAAAGCAAGAGATAAATCAATTCTTATCTATTTTAAGGACATTAGTGGCTTGTTGCATAAACTTTTGCTGTGGCCCACTGCATTCCAGTTATGTAAATAGTTTGGAACACGAGCACGAAAGGAACAAAATCAAAGTTCGTCTAGACATCAAATGGCATGACCATTGGTGAAAAAGAATGCGGAATTGCAGCAAATGAGATTAAATAAACACAACAGTCATTTGATAGTACAAAATTTAAGTACTGCTGAATAAAAGAAATATGCTATCAAGCTATTCATCTTGCATTCATCAGGGAAAGATTTGCAAAAATACCAATAGTAAAAGAGACAACAATTTATACTGCATGAGAAGAGTGCTGATAAGAAAGCTTTGCCAGCACGTCCTTTTCTTGAACAATACCAAATAAAACATGTAAGACAAGAACGCCATTCCTCTTTAAATTTAAATACAGTTGAACGATTGCATGAAACATACCTTTTTCAACTGTGTTTCCATTCCAGGTGCCAGCATAATACAAGCCACAAGAGTGCCCACAAGCAGAATGAATGCATAGATTAATCTGGTCACGGTGGAATTCTTGCTGTTGGGGCAGCAGGTGCACAGCAAACAAGGAGCACTGCTGCACAGACATGGCACCTATGAGGCAATATCACAAACAAGGGTATTACAAACAATTAATTCTTTAACGCAATCCAAGTTGGAACATAGATTCAGAAAGCATGTGCTAGCATCAAGATACACATCTGCATCTTACATATTACAGAAAAAGTAATTAGCTTAGGATGTGGGATCTAATTCATACATTCAGATCCTATCACAGCATATTAAAACTTCAACAAATTTATTCGCACATCACTCCTTATGATTATGGTTCAGAAACTTCTGAAAACATAAGAACATAAGAAATAGGAGCAGAAGTAGGCCATCTAGCCCTTCGAGCCTGCCCCACCATTCAATAAGATCATGGCTGATCTGTCGCTGCTCAGTTCCACTTTCCCGCTTTCTCCCCATAACCCTCAATCCCCTCTCTTATCAAAAACCCATCAACCCGCTTCTTAAAAATATTTAGCGAGGCAGCCTCCACCACTTCAACAGGCAGAGAATTCCAGAGATTCACCACCCTTGATGTATTAATTGCATGCACTAGATCATAAGAAAGAGCAGGTATAAGGCATTTGGCCTAATGAGCCTGGTCCGCCATTTTGGCAATTCAAATACCCTACATTTACTTATTGCTTGTTTCTTACATCCTCAAAGAAATCTAATAGATTTGTCAAACATTAATTCTCTTACAGAAAATTGAGACCTGTCTGATCATATTATGATTTTCTAAATATCCTCTAACCGCCTTAATAATAGATTCTAGCATGTTATCAATGACAGATACTTGGCTAAATGGGCTATAGTTTCCTACATCCAGTCTTCTACCTTTGTTGAACAGAAGACATTGTTATTATGGCACAAAACTTTTAGAAAATTGTGGCATAAGCAAGTTAAGCCTTTACTAACGCCAAAACTTTGTGGAACCTTTTATACAGGAACCTCCCCAAAATTGTGACAATTAATTTTTCACAACATCACCACTCCTTAAAAATGCCAATGGGATTGTCCAATCTGCTGTTCTATATCCATAAATCCAATAAACAAGTCCAATAGCCACACTTTGTTTTAAAAAGCATATTGACCTTTACTACAGAAAGTCGCTGAACCTGAGCCAACATGAACCTCGCCAACTGCACCCAACATTTAGCATGGGAAGTGTCTGACTCAAGCTGATATGAACCTCACTAATTGCACCCAATCTTTATCAGAGGAAACTTCTGACCTGAGCTAAGTGTACCTCACCAGTCACAACAAACCTTTGGCGTAGGGAAGTCTCCGATTCGAGTCTGCACAAACACCCTGCAACCACATTCATCACTTAGCAGATGGCAGCACAGGTCAGAACTTGTTACAGGTGCCCTGAATTTATTATTCAGTGATACCTCTTGCTTTTCAAGCCATTTCATTTAGATTGGAATATTGCTGGCATAGGCTTCAGCCATTGCAATGTAAATAGGCCAAGGCCTACATGCAGCAGCCAAAAACATAAGCAATCTATAATTCAAAATGCAATCGGTCCCAAAGATTTTGGATAAAGGAAACGTGACCTGTGCACATTCTGAATTGTAACCATTGCCACTTATGGACTAAACCAGATTGTCAAGGGCGACCTGGCAGCAGCAAGATTGCTCAAAGGTCATTTTCCCTTAATGAAAAATGTCCTTCACTGAGTTTTCCTGATCTATTTAGATAATGCAAAACCATTTGCTCAAAATTAACTACAAACGTAGCGTCTTGTTGCTTTAGATCTTAATTATGGACGAAATTCAACTTTTTTTCATTTTTCTTGACTCCTAATTTCTGTACTGTATTTGATATTGAATTAACAACTCTAATTGGCACTTCTTGATTCAGGATCACTGCTACTCATTAATGATTCTTCAAACCGACTGGTTAAGGAGATAAACAGTTGCTAGCTCAGGTCATACAGGTCCCAGGATCTTTGTAGAGGACACCATGTCAAAACTGTTCTCTAATTGCAGCAAGTTCCAGTGTAAAATCACAAAGTTTGTGAGCCAAGTGCAAGTATAAGAACAGGTTTGCTGCTAAAAGCAAAATCCAGTTCAATGATTTACTACAATGTGGTCAAACATGCTTTACAGAAAAAGTGAACCAACAAGATACCATTCAACGTCAGAATGGAGAGCAAACATTTCTCAGTGGTGCTGCTTTTGAATGGCACCATCCTTACTGTAGAACATGCTACATTTTAATCAGTGCAAAAAGACAATGAATTGCCACTTTGGGGTGAAAGACAAAGGCCAACATTTTCCAGTCCATTCCGCTGGCAGGATCTTCCAGTCCTGCTAATGGCCCCCTGTAGGGCATTCCCTTCTGGGTGCAGGGCATATGCAAAATCCCTAGACATCTGTGGGACCAAAAGATCCTGCAAGCCAACAGCAGGCCACTTCTGGAAAATATGTCACAGAGGGCTGGAAAATCTTGTTCATAAAGATAAAATACTGGAAAAACTCAGCAGGTCTGGCAGCATCTGTAGGAAGAGAAAGGGGTTAACATTGAGTCCACATGACTCTTCAAAGCTGAAGAGGTAGAAAGGCGATGGATTTTGTACTTTGAAAGAGAAGAAACCAAATGAACCTGGTTTGGGCCCAGGTGAGATCTGACATCTGTGTTAGTGATAGTGTTAAAGACCAGGGAAGGTGTTAAGTGGTCTAAAGGTCAGGTGGCAAAATGTGTTATGGCAGCACAAAGATTAATGTTCTCAAAGCAAAACAAACTTTACGTAGTCTTTTGGAGGCGGGTGCAGAGGTTGGGGGAGGAAAAATAAAATTACCCAAATGGAGAACAGAGTTCATGGTCTGAACTTAATGTTAAGTCCAGAAGGTTGTAAAGTGCATAATTAGAAATGTGCTATTCCTCCAGTTTGTGCTGAGCTTCACTGGAACATTACAGGTCAAGAACAGAAATGCGAGCATAAGAGCAAGATGTTGAATTAACATAGAAAGCAATAAGAAGGTCATGTGTGTGGACTGAGCAAAGGTGCTCCACAAAGCAGTCACCCAGTCTATTTGGTCTCCCCAGTGTAAAACAAACTGCACCGTGAACGAAAAAGACAGTGGACCAAATTGAAAGTGCAAATGAATTGCTGCTTTGCCTGAGAGCTCGGGGCCCTAGAGATTGAGGAAGGTGGTAACTGGCAGGTATTATACTTAGCTGTAAAAGATCCCATGACACTCTTGAAAAGTAGTAACGGAGTTAACCCATTGTCACAGCTAACATTGTCCCTCAATCAACAGAGATTATCTGCTAACTAGCACGCTGTCTAGCACGTCTAATAAATTATCTCGTAACACTGGCATAAATCCACCACTGATGAATTAGACATGCAAGGACATGACATTCAAGGCCAAATGTACCATTTAAGCAAACTGCATATACTTTGAAGGCTTACAAGGAATGTTTTTGAGATGCAGTACACCCAGTTGTGTGTGTAACTGAAAATTTCAAAATGAAATCAATAAAACAGTTATAGAGTCATAGAATCATACAGTGTAGCAAAGACCTATCGAGTCTGCACAGATAATATCCACCACTAAAGGCGTGCAAATCCCATTTTCCTGCATTTGTCATAAATTGGTTATATTTAATCCATTATTAAAGCTTTTTAACTTCCATACAACAAAATCTGCACAGCACTGTTGGGTGGGGCCATCTTTCAGACGAAGCATTAACCTGAAGTGCCCTGATACGAATACAAGAGGTCCAATGCCCTGGTTCATTAAAAGAACAGGAAGGTTCTATCTGGCATCCTAAAATTTATGGGACCTTGCTGAGTGTATACCAGCTGTCACATTTCCCATATTAGAACAATTGGTCGTCCAAGGTCACAAACACTGCTATCAATATCAACAAGTCATTTACACTTTTCATATTAACTCTGGCAACATCCAGGTTTAAAAAAACAGTAAAAACTGTAAAGTAAGAATACAGTTCAATATTGAGGGGGGGGTTGCCCCCTATTAGGAGTCCCAACTTCACTGCTTTCTAGAAAGTGTTTGCCAGGATTTCAACTCAAATGTTTGACAAACAAGTCCTTTTATGTTCTTCATTTAATACACTCATGTTTAAAAACATCACATGATTACCAGGAAATAACTGTAACTGAGTTGTACAGCAGCTGAGAGGGGAAATGGAAAAGGGAGGTTTAGTTTCACTACACATTTGATTTATGATTGTCACGTGTATTAGCATACAGTGAAAAATATTGTTCCTTGTGTGCTATACAGACAAAACACACCGTACATAAAGAAAAGAAAGGAACGCAAAATGTGGTGTGAAGTCATAGCTTGAGTGTAGAGAAAGACACACGATCAACGACAAGGGGGAGGTGAGAAGGTGGTGTTACGTTCTCTAAATATGATTAATTACAAGAGGAGGGAAGGGGGTGCTCCTTTCTCTAAATATAAGAGGGAAGAGGTGAGAAGGGGGTTGCTAGTTTCTCTAAACATGATTAAGCAGAATACGGGATCCAGCTCACAGCTGGCTCGCTGTAAACGCAGACTGTGAAGGACGGAGCGGCCGCCGCCCCGCCTTTATCCGGAATCGCCAGCCGCTTTTAAGTTTGATTTTTTTGAGAGTGAAGATAAGCGGCGGGGACGGGGGATCGGGGATAGGGGACGGGCGGCTGGCGACCTGGTGGGTTCATCACCGGATGACACTGAAAGCTCATCGTTAGTCCGGCAGCCAAGGCGGTGTGTGAGGCGATGACAACTCCCGGCTCGCAGCCCCGCGGCCTCGGCCCCCTGGCCGGCAGACCAACTCCCTCCTCACATTCCATCCTTACCAAGCTGCCGAGGGAGCACACTCCCAATACCGAGCCCATCGCTCGACGCTAGCGGATGACCAGCAAGGCAAACGGCGGTACCAGCCTCTGACTCTCTCCAAATGGCTGCCCTCCCTTCCCGTTACCAGGCAGCCGGGATCCCCCAGCCAGCCAGCACCGCCCCTTGCGTCATCACGCCAGCACGTGCCTGTGACGCGGGCGCCTGATGCCGCTGAGCGCGCATGCGCGGCAGCTTCACTCTGCTGGAGGGCAATTTAGTATATTGGGGCTGCTCTGTGCATTTCTTTTTGCTTGATTATCTCTGCATCTTTTTGATTGATTATCTCTGCATTTTTTTTGATTGATCGTCTCTGCATTTCTTTCTGGGTGGCAGAGTAGCACAGTGGTTAGCGCTGCTGCTTCACAGCCTCAGGGACCTGGATTCAATTCCTGGCTTGAGTCACTGTCTGTGCGGAGTTTGCACATTATCATCGTGTCTGTGTGGGTTTCCTGTCGGTGTTCCAGTTTCCTCCCACTAGGCCAAAGATTAGGATGCAGGTTAGGTTGATTGGCCATGCTAAAATTGCCCCTTAGTATCCTGAGATGCGTAGATTAGAGGGATTAAGGGGTAAATATATGGGAGTAGGACCTGGATGGGATTGTAGTTGGTGCAAACTTGATGGGCCCAAAGGCCTCTTTCTGCACTGTAGGGTTTCTAAGATTATCTTTGCATTTTCTTTTGACTGATTTTTGTCTGCATTTTTTTTTGATTCTCTCTGCAGCAATGTTGCGATTTGCAATCCATGGTGCACCACGTAATGCTGGGGATAATGAGCACATATAAGCCAATGTCTGTTATAAAGGTCATCTGGATCAAAAATCGTTTTCCTACATGAAGACGACAGATTGAACTAAGAGAAAAGCAAAATACTGTGCATGCTGGAATCTGATACAAAAACAGAAAATGCTGGAAAATCTCAGCAGCTACGACAGCATCTGTGGAGAGAGAATAGAGTCAACGTTTCAAATGGAGCCATCAGAGCTGATGAAGTGTCACCCTGGCTCAAAACATTGGCTCTGTTCTCTCTCCACAGACTCTATCAGACCTGCTGAGATTTTCCAGCATCTTCTCTTTGGTATTGAACTAAAAGAAGCTGTACATATCCATTGATGGAACGGTCAAGAATGTGTACACTATTAATTTTTGCATCCCAGTACATATGACAATAAAATCAAAATCAAATCAATAGCTTCATTGCATTACACCATTTAGACTGTAGCAACTGTGTCTGGCTCTAGAAGAACATTCTAAACAACAATCCCAGGCATGATCTTTCCAAAAAAGATAGCTGAGATCTTACCACTGTTCACAATGGTGGGATCTGTCCATTCCGCAGTAATCGCAGTTGGCCACCAAATTGACCTCGCTGCAGCGGGAGCAAGGCGTGAATGGCAAGTAAGATTCCGTCCAAAGTGTTTTGGGGGGATTTCAACACCTTGAGCACCCTCTTTGGTTACTTTCATGTTTGACACTTAAACAGCACATATGTTACCTACGCTTTGTTAGCACATGTTGGGATGTTAACTATGTTCTGTTGTAAGTTGGTATGAGCTGTTTCATTTTTGGAGGAGCTGTAACAATGGAATCATACGGAGGTGACTTCAGTCCAGAGTTTTGACAAGCTTTTGCCCTTGAAGAGTTGCTACCTCTCTGGTTTTTGCACAATAAGCTGAACTAGGTTTTCCTGTGTCTGTCACCTGTTTGAATGTGTTTGGGCTTATAAAGTTCAGCATGGCCCACTTCCATGTTTAAGGAATGTGCAGATCTAATTCTGCTGAAATTACAGAACTGGGGGTAAATTATAATGTGTGGTCAGTATCAAAAATAAAGTCATTCAAGAGGTTCATTGTCTTTTAAGTTCTGCCTTTTTGGCGTTTTCTTTGTAAAGAATTGCCAGATTGTCTGAAAATTGATTTAATTTTCAAGATTTACACTACTTCTTTTGTCAATTCACTGCCAGCTGAGAACTGCAGTTGTAGGACATGTAGAGATTAGGCACTGCTGATTAATTCAGTTTGTGCATCTAAATGTTCACCAGGATATTGCAATGAATAGTAGTGAATTCATGATTAGACCAGTAACCCCTGATCAATACTTGAGCCTCATGCCACAGGGCAAGGTTGGAGGGAGGGGATGTGCAGTGGGGTGGGAGAGGGGGGCAACAATACAAGTGAGCAGGAAAATCAAATTTCTCATGTACCTGGACACAATAACCATGTTGAGTGGATCTCCCCTCCCCAGTGGAGGCCCAGCCATTTTCAAATAATAATGTTTAAAAAGTTGCTTAAGTTGAATGCCTCAAGTTGAAGGCTGCAACTCCTTCCATACTGGGGAGCCCTCGAATCATCCTTAAATTGGGCAGAGAGCATGCCCTTTAGTCAATAATTGACCAATTCAGGGACAATCACTGCTGACTGACTGTTTCCCTCACTGTGTTGGCTTAGAACCCATATTTGACTCCAAGGTCAGGGGCATTGTAGAATGACTGATTGAATCAGACACAATGTTTCTTCGGTTGTTCATAGTAGACCGAGAACAAAATCAGCCCGTGCTTGCAAATCCCAAAACAAAGCATCTACTGTTAGATGAGATTGGGCAGCACTTGCTGAACGACCCTGAGGGAACTGATAGCTACAGTAAGAAACAATTTAAGATAATCAGTCATTTGTGCTTGCTAGAAGTAACATGAATTCATACCGAGACCCAGTTTCTTTAAATGTAAGGAAAATATTCAAACTTTGGGCCCTTTTTCAATTACCCAGAAGCTTGGGGAGGCTATAGTTCAGACAAGGAACCACAAAGAAGATTACAATCTTGGGCTAGTCATACCCACCCTGTGCACAGGACACCCCCATAAAGCATGCATCCCCTTCTTAATTTTTCACCGCAAGTAATGAAAAAGCAAACTCTTTACTCTCTCTTGTCTGCCCATGGTAACTGCATAATGGCAAGAGCAGCAGAATATTCAGTCATTAGCTTATTAACAAGTTTATTGCCTGTTAATTTTTTTTAATGGCAGTTAGGTTGCCATTTAACTGCCTAGCTCCTATATTGAAATTTGGCATGGTGTAGTCAGGTTCACAACCTGACGTTATCACACCAGATTTGACACACGCATGGAATGGCAACAGTACAGATTTGAAAACATGAAATCAAGCCCCATGAGTGAGCAAAAAAAGAGATAGAAAGAAAAATTTAAATAGATACTTAACATTTTCAGTAACAATTAAAACACAAAGAAATTAGACTCCATGGGTGGGGTTTTCTGGCCACATTCGCCCCGAGACCAGAAAATCTCATCCAAGGTCAACAGACCTTTGCATAGTCCATGTCTATGATTCCCACGGCAGGCGGGATGGGAAAATTCTGCCCCACATGTTCAATTCCAGGGAGGTTGTCATTTGATATGTCATTAAAAGGTCACTTAGTCTGAAATTAACAAGGCATAGCTTCCTGTGGCACATTTAATTCATAACTACCTCAAAGAAACAGCAACTGTCCACCAATTAATGCATTTCGATGATGAGACTGACCATGAAATGTTCTTTTTTCTGAAGCCAATGACTTCAGTGTAACATATCTCAGACAGCAACGTCTAGATTTCCATATATAACCATGTCATTGCTGCAGCATTTGCACATAATTCATAGAGAGCACTACCATAGTCCAAACTGTACAATGTATTTTGTCATCTTTTTAACTTCTAGCATATTTTATTTAAATATTATTGACCAGGTAATTGCAGAGGCTAATGTAAGCTATGAGCTTGCAGGGCGTTCCGAAAAGGAAATAGGATTTTCTAGATGAAATGACTTGCAAAGCACAGAAAACATTCCTGCGGTAGTTGTAATAACACCTGAGTTTCCTAAATGGAATCATTTATTTTCTCAGCAGTGACATTCTTAAGTAACAAAATCATTTAAGTATGAAGGCTCATTTTCTCTACTGCCAATACTTTTGGGCAATTGCTGGCTCTGATAAGGAATTGAAAAAAATTGCATTCCATTAATGCAGTGTAGACTGGTAGCTGTTTTAAACCTCACCTCCATTTAATTAGGTTTCAGTAATGGAATCCTGCTAACTAGTTAACCATTTGTTTGGAAAGACATTTAATTAACTTAACACGAATTTACTTTCTAGCAACCAACAACCTTACAAAAAATATTGTTGAGAAAGATGGTTTGGGAAACTTCCCAGTCATGTTTTTACAGTACCACCTATTCCTTTTCAACATACTGGCTGAGGTAACATAACAATTCGATCTCTCCTCAGGTATCAGTCAGTAGATGTCCTGTAAAACTATATCGCCTTAAGATAATAACTTTCCATGTTACTTACTTTTTAAGAAGCTGAAGACCATTCCCCCATTCATTGTCAAATGGTCTGGTGGAGGGAAACTCTCATTCTCCAGCATCCTTACTCCAATAAAGGGACCCTTGGCAAGCCAGCCCCCTTCCCTGGGTAACAATGCCCCTCCACACCTCCACCCCACCACACCAGAATCTCGTTGACTGGCCCGGCTATCCTGCCCCATTCAGCCCGGTTCAGCAAAGATCCTTCGACTTCGACTGCAGTACCGGTAGTGGCCACTGTTCCTGGTGGTGCTACCAATACTGAACAGCTGGGGCCTCTGATTACTCTCAGAGGTCGGACATTTGCCCATTCCAGGAAGTAGAACAGAAGATTGCCCCAGTGGAGCTAGGAACTCCAACAGCAACCAGCAGGTTGTTTAATTGGGATTTAATCCCAATGGGCTCCCAGGTAATATTTTTTGCAAAAATATAATTTATTCTTAACATATTTTAAAAAAATAAACATTTCAAGAAGAAAGTGCAATAACTTTCATTTTTCCTACCTAGATCATGTTGCACTTTGAGGTGCTTCAATACAATTGTGATACATGCAGTGTTCATAATATCCATTCAATATGAGTCCTGAGGAGTTCTATACATTTTCCCTCCTCTCAGTTCACTATGACTGAAAGGTCTTCGACAGCGACCTTCCCCCATTGCACCTCTGAGAAGCCTAACCTATGTTTTAGTGCATCCCTCATGTAGTCCTGAGCCTTGGAATGTGCCGGTCTGCAACTTGGTCAGGGATAACTCTTTGCACCAGAAGACCAATAAGTTTCGCATAGGCCAAAAAGCATCTTTCACCAAGTTGATGATTCTTCAGCAGCAGTTGCTGTTTGTCTCAGTACGCGTCCCTGGGAACAGCCCATAGAGCATAGAGTCATGTGTCACAATGCTGCTCAGGATGAACCAGGACAAGTACAACCTCAACTCTCTCCAGAGAGGCATATTCCACAAAGAGTCTCTTTCCCAACAAAGCCAACTCGAGGACAACATGCAAACGAGGTGAGACTTCAAGCAAGTAGGAAGGACCTGATGGGGAGGGTCTTTCTCACCACCAGCCAAGCTAGGTCTTGGTGCTTGGTTTGAAAGTTCTGATGATGAGGTAATTTGCCAAACAACATTGATTGTCTGCTCAGTGTGCCATCCAACAGGATCCACCATTTCTTTTTCCCACAGGGTCTCTAGGATGTTAAATGCAGATCATTACCTAAAGGACTTGTGGCCAAAGGCATAAATTTTTCCATGAGGGATAGCTGGTAAGGCACAGTCCAATTATTCAGAGTATTCTGTGGCAGCATTGCCAGACCCATCCTTCGCAAATACCGGGGACAGGTAAAACCTGAACAAGCAGTGAGAGTTGGTGCTTGTGCACCAAAAGTCCACACACAGCTTGATGCAGTCAGAAACAAAGGTGACCCTTCAGATTAGGGTGATGTTGAGTATGATTCTCTCCCTTTACCTACGGGTTTATGCATTATATCCCTGCCAACTTGGTCCACTTTTGATCTCCGGATAAAGTAAAAGATGGGACGAGTGATAGCCACAATGTAGGAGTGTGGACTAGGCCAGTTTTTGTTTCATTACAGATACTCACTCCTTCCAGTTTCTAACACATGCCCTGCTCCTTCCAAACTATATCCCCAGAACCTTCAAGCAGTCTAACCTGATGGTTAAGGGAACAAGAGAATCAGTCAGCCCAGTTCCCAAAGAATATGGCCTTTCTTTTGCCATGATTTACCGAAGCACCCAAGGCCAGTTCGAACCAGTCGCAAACGTTGTTCAGCCTGCACCCCAAGAGCAGATCCAAGTAGAAGACAGTGATTCCATCCATGTACGGGAAGGCTTTGAACCTGAGTGCCTCCACTGCCTGATATCATCACTCCTCTAATGCCCGAATACTTGCTGATGGACTCAGCAAAGGGTTCTAATGGACACACAAACAGGACACGAGAAAGAGAGCAGCCCTACCTGACTCCAGGTTTAATTAAATGGCTTTCTGACTCCCACCCGTTGATTGAAGCTGCGCTACTGATGTTTGTTTAGAGCAGTTGGATCCAATTGCGCATTTCCTCCCCAAATCCCATTTTGGAGACTACATCCGTCATGTGGGAGCGCAATATTCTGTCGAATGCTTTCCCCTGGTACAAGCTGGTGAGGCAGGTGTCCATGCCACTGACCCGCACATAAACAATCCTATCCCTGCATTGTGCAATGCTATCAGAGATCTTCTTGCCAGGTACAGCAAGGATCTGGACAGGGTGGATCACTGAATCCAAAGCAGATCTGACTTAATTGGTATTAATCTTGGACAGGATTTTATAATTCAACGGTGAAATGGATGACCAATTTCTAATTTCCTACCTTTCTCCCTCCACCTATAGATGAGAAATTTCCTCATGGATTCTGATAAGCATACTCTCGTACACTTCCAACAGGTTCTGTGGATCCAGTCCCACAGAATTGAATACAATTCAGCCAGTAAGCTGTCACTTCTGGGAGTTCTACCCTTCTCGAAGGACTTAAGAGCCTGGATATGACCATGGTGGAGTTACTACCAGTTTCCCTCCCAGTGCTTCAGATCAATGACTTTTTATCAGAACAAGAATATTGTCTGCCTCCAAATATTCTGGCTGCAAATTAAAATCAGTGCTGAAAAAAGATTTTGCAAATACAGTGCAGAAAGTCAACATTTTTAACTACAAGTATTTTTGCTTTTAATTTTCTGTGAATTTAACTGGGTGAAATTTGATATTAAATACCATTGTACCAAGTTGCCACTAGTGCAATTACCGATGACTTGCCAAGTAGACTATATCCAGAAAAAGCCTGTCCTTATCTTGACAATGTAGTTTTTCCACCTTAAAAGATGAATAAGAAAGATGTTATTCTAGAGGAGAAAGGGAATTGGAAATAATGGTGCATCTATTGAAAAACAAGCAAGTCTTTAGTGTGACACTGACTTCATGCATTTCCTTGAAAACAGTGGATAGCATGTGACTAAGCTAAATTTAGAAAACAAAGCTGGTTTGTATATCAAGAATATCCATTATGCAGAGAAATCCAATTCTTATATACAACAAAGAATGTCGGCAACCGTATTTTTATAAAATCAGACAGGTTAGGATATTAAACAGTAAATCAATATAACAACAAGTTATTAATCCATGGACAAGATTTCAATGTATTTCCACTTATAATTGATTCTAAGGGGAGTGATGCTGAATTTCTTTGCAATACCAAGAAATTGATCTGGCTTAAAGGGCTTTTTCTGAATTGTACTGCAACTGTATTACAAAGGGGATAGCAACAGTGGAATTTGGTGCACCTTCATCTTAGTCCTAAAATTCTGAAAGTCCTTTATGACCACATATCCTCTCTACTGAAAAACTCTCGACAAAACTAGGTCATAAGGCGTGCTTGTGACATGTTTTTAGTTAACAGCTTCCCCTTTTCCCCACACCTTTTATAATAGTCAATACATATTATTTTTTCATATCCAATCTATGAATTCAAATAAAATACTAATATTCTTGTTCAGCTTGAGGCGATGGAAGGCAATTGCACAGGCCTGGTCACAAAGGATAATCATTTAAAACAAGCAATGACACCGATATATTAAAGTACTAATTTACAGGTATGTTAATCTTGTGATTTGTAATTCATTTCTAGATCATATTTTAAGGTTACTGATTGCAATTGTATAAAGCTTCTGTTGGAGGTGGGTAGGCCTCTGTGCCCCAACGCAAAATTTTATTTCTCAGTAACTACATTTCCACTTATAAATATTGTACCCCAACATTTTGTAACAGTTAACATTTCATTAATTTCTTATCACTAACTAGACTTGCTTGTTTTATTTTCAGCGGTTGGTGAAACTAACATGTAATGTTCATATGCTGAATAGATTATATGTTCACTTTTATGTGGGGTAGATTTTGTTTCCATTATGATGTGTTTTTTTCAGCACATCAAGATAATACAAGGTTTTGAGGATTACATTTCCTCTTTATTTGAATTTTGTTCATGAATTTTCATTTCCTAGGAGTGTTTTAATTAAAGTTAATCTGTGTGTATATATTTTTGGATACTTTTTGTAATTTTGTATTGTTCTACAAGAGTTTAACAGGATTATTTATCAAAACTGGTTTGGTACATATTATATTTTCTGTGCTTATGGTATTTATTACTGGAAGAAAGATGACCTAAAAGTGTCACATAACTTCTATTTCCTGGAATGTTTAGAGTACGGTTATGGCATGTTATTGAAAGTAAACCTAATTCTGATTGGGTCATTTTTAAATAATGTTATCTCTTATCTATCTTTTTTTGTTTTAAAACTGAGTCAACATTTTGAGAGTTAAACTAATTCATCCTTTGGCAGGAAAAGGGAAAGATGAAACAAACAACAAATTCTCTTAATGATCTCAGTTGGGGTTGCAGCTGATGTAGTTACTAAAATGCTTTTGTAGAAAACTAAAGTATGATCACAACATGCAGACGGAGGAAGGGTATTTACATGTCGTGTCACAGTGCTACTAATATGTGCTATTTGTTGAAATCTAGCACAATGAAGCCAAAATAAACTGATTTCCTTACTACTTCTAATCAGCTTTTCAACTGAAATGTGCTGTCATATATTACATAAACTGTCATTTGCTTTGGAGATCAATGTCTTCATGTATCAATAATTCATTCTCCTTGTAGGGGAAAAATTAGCTTTAGCTGCTCTGCAAAGCATTGAACTTTACCTTGATTTGATCGCTTTGAAAAAGTTAATATTACTTGACGTTTTTTTAGATGACAAAAGATAATAGAACTAATGCAGAGTCAAATGGTAATCTTGTGCAGGATTAATCTTGGACAACTCACATGTCTGCATCAAGGTCATTCAGGTTCTATCTGCAACATTTGAACTATTTTGCAGAAATAGCATGAAGTTGTGAGATGTTTGCATCATTTGAAAGCGTGTGGACACTAACATGTTGTAATGTGGCCTGCAATTACATGACATTCTGAACTGATCAGTTCGTCGCGTAAGATATTGTCACTGTGTCAATAAGTATGTTCAGGCAAAGCAAGCCATTATCAGCAAGGGTATCAGCTAGCAGTTTCACTGCAAGTTTCGAAGTTGGAGGGGTAATTATACTTTGAATTGAAACAAATGCAAGAGTTGTTGGGGAAAGAAGAGCCAATGGGAAAGAAAGAATTTTCAATTATAAAACATCTTTCAGGACATAACCAAAGTGGTTAGTGATTAACAAGTGTAGCCACTGTTGTATTGCAGATGAATACAATACCCAATTTATACACAGCAAGATTCCACAATTATTATTGTGATAAATGATGACAGCTTTTTTTCAATTGTGTTGATTGAAGGATAAATGTTCATCAAAGCATGAGGAGAACTCCTCATGGGCGGCACAATAGCATAGTGATTAGCACTGCTGCTTCACAGCTCCAGGGACCTGGGTTTGATTCCCAGCTCGGGTTACTGTCTGTGTGGAGTTTGCACATTCTCCTCGTGTCTGTGTGGGTTTCCTCCGGGTGCTCCGGTTTCCTCCCACAGTCCAAAGATGTGTGGGTTAGGTTGATTGGCCATGCTAGTAATTGCCCCTTAGTGTGTCTCAGGATGCTTAGGTTAGAGGGATTAGCAGGTAAAATATATGGGGTTAGGGTCTGGGTGGGATTGTGGTTGGTGCAGCATTGATAGGCTGAAAGGCCTCTTTCTGCACTGTAGGGTCCTATGATTTTATGAACTGCTCCATTCTCTTTGAAGAGAGACATGGGATATTTTACATGCTTACAGCCTTTTATCTCTCCCCTCTTAGCCATTGAGATAATTGACCACACCATCCCGTTCCAATGCCTTCACTTGTTGAACTGAGTGGGACTATCTTTGCCTATATCCACTCTTGCTTATCCAGTGATTGCCAGAGAATGTTCTGCAAATCACCTCTCTTCCTTTTCAGCGAAATAATGCAAATATATAGCGTCAGATTACACTCATACCATGACAATGTCCAGCTCTATCTCAGCACCACTATGCTCAACCTCTCTACTGCCTTGCTTTGTCAGACTGCTTGAAGAACATGCAGTACTGAATGAATTGCAATTTCCACCAATTAAACAATGAGTGGACCTACTTCAGCTTCTCCACTGCTGAAACACTCATTCATGTTCATGTTACTTCCAGACTTGACTATTACAATTATTTCCTGGACAGTCTCCCATGTTCCACTGTATTAACTTGCACTCTACCAAAACTCTGCTGTTGAAATCTTAGCCTGCACCGAGCACCGCTTGCCCATCACCCCTGTGCTCACTGACATACCAGTTCCCAGTTTAGCAATATCAACAGAATTTCCACTAAATCGAAATTGGAAACACTAAATATCGCTGTCTTTAGGCCCTCTCAAACTCCAGACCAAAGCAATCATATAAATGAACAGAAGTGCCATTTCACTGACAGGAATTGTGTACTGCAGCCTCCTTCACTAACTTGGAACTTTTCCAAGCAAAGGCAATTCTTGGCATGGTGGCACAGTAATTAGCATTGCTGCCTCACAGTGGCAGGAACCTGGATTCAATTCCTGGCTTCAGTCACTGTCTGTACGGAGTCTGCACATTCTCCCCTTGTCTCCATGGGTTTCCTCTGTGTGTTCCGGTTTCCTCCCACAGTCTGAAAGATGCTGGTTAGATGCATTGGCCATGGTAAATTCTCTTTCAGTGTATCTAAATAGGCACCAGAGTGTGGTGAGCAGGGGATTTTCACGGTAACTTCATTGCAGCGTTGATGTAAGTTACCTGTGACACAAATAAGTAAATTTTTAAACTTAAACAATGCAGTGTGGACATTGATCTAAATAAATCAACCCCTTCCTTCACTCAAGAGGGGGTCAGCAACTGATAAATTTCAGAGATTTTAAATTCCACGACAGAAATTTGAGTGCATCATTTAGTCTGATACACCATTGTAACAATAATAACAACCATTATGGACTTTCCCATTCAAATTCTCTTCACGCACTTATTATGCACCTAGCTATGGAAACAGACAAAAGTCTGCCTTAGTTCACCAGTGAACTAAGGCAGACTTTTGTCTGTTTCCATAGCTAGTGTGCAATTCTGGTTGTTAAAGTAAATACTATTTCAAGTAACAATTACAAGCACTTGTTCAAGAACGTTACCCAGTAGATATATGTTCACTCCTGCTTCACATTAAGTTATCCAGTGTTTCTATTTAAGACTGCAATAGGGCAGCACAGTTGTTACAAATGCTGGACTCAAAAGAAGATTAAATTTTAAACTGCCTCCTTTAGGAGTAGATAAAATGGTTGTCAGCGGGGAATGGAATCTTGCATGGGATCTTCCTGGAGATAAGCCTATATGACCTGCTTGCTAAGGAACCAAAATCTCAAACTGTAGTTTAACACCCTTAGAATGCCTACTGCTTTCCTAAACTTCCCACAGTTGTAGCGGCAGATGCGTCTGTAATAGGACTATTATTCCTGATAGTAGAGGTGCACAAGCTCCATGGCCTCACTTCTAAAGCTATTATTAGCTTCTTGAAGAGGATGTTCTCTATTTGGCCTTTCGGATATTATCATCTCTGATAATTGATCACAATTTAGCAATGAGTGTTTCCAATCCTTCATAGCATTGGATTTGTATAGGTCAAAATATCCTCAGACTAATGGAGAAGTTGAACAAAGAGTACATACTCTAATACATAGAATGATAGATTCCCTGCAGGAGGCCTTTCTGCCCATTGAGCCTGCATGGACAACAATCCCCGCAGACCTTATTCCTGTAACCCCATGTGTTTATCCTGCTAATTCTCCTGACACTAAGGGACAATTTATCATGGTCAATCAACCTAACCTGTACATTATAACCGCAGGAAACTCACGCAGACATAAGGAATACGTTCAAACTCCACAGAGTCATCCAAGGCCAGAATTGAACTTGGGTCTCTCAAGCTGTGAGGCAGCAGTTCTAACCAATATGCCACCGTGCCGCCCCTCCAAGAGGAAGAATGATGACTTGAAGATCACTCTGCTCAGTTACCATTCTACATCTTGGCAGAATGGCTTTGCCCCAAGTGAGCTTCTGATGGGCTGCAGGCTAAGGACAACTTCCTTTTCTTCCTCACACATTGCTACCAAATGACATGGTGGGAAAGCATGGTTGGGCCAGAAAAAAAGTAAGAAATTTACAGAGCAAATCAAACCCGTACTTTTAATCAGATAGCAGTCCAGCAAGATCTCCCCTTGAGTACAAAACAAAGGAATCCCAAGACAAACTCAGAATAACAATTATTTAACTTCCTCACCAAGCTCAATTTGGCTTTCCACCAGAGCCACTTATCTCCCGATCTAATTACAGCCTTGGTGCAAGCATGGGTGCAAGAGCTGAATGCAAGAGGAGAAATGACAGTAGCTGCCTTCAATCACTCCAAGGAGCCTATACAAAGCTGAACACAATGTGCAAAAACCTAATGGTAGTTGAAGTCACATCTGGTGCAAAGGAAGATGATTGTTGGGGTGAATCATCACAGCCCCAGAATTTCACTGCAGAAGTCCCATAGGGAAGTGTCCATCTTTCCCCTATTGGAAGGTTAGGAAAGGGGTTGTTTGCTAGTGCATCTACAATGTTCAAGTCTATTTACAAACTCCTCTGATAATAAAGTAGCTCATGCCAGCATACAGCAGGCCTGGATAACATCCAGGCATGGGTCCTTATATGGTATGTAAAATTTGCACCACATCAGGTATTCCTCTAGCAGAAGGAATTCTTCAGTTGCAAGCAATAAAAAGAACCTACTTCAGAACTTACTTTAGGGCAGCATGGTGGCACTGCTGCCTCAGTAGGGTTCAATTTTGGTCCCGGGTCACTGACTGTGTGGAATTTGCACATTCTCCCCATGAATGCGTGGGTTTCCTCCGGGTGCTCTGCTTTTCTCCCACAGTCCAAAGATATGCAGGTTAGGTTGATTGGCCATGGTAAATTGCCCATTAGTGTCCTGGGGTGTGTAGGTTAGAGGGATTAGCGGGGTAAATGTGTGGGGCTGTGTGGATAGGGCCTGGAGTGGGATTGTTGTCAGTGCAGACTCGATGGATCAAATGGCCTCCTTTTGCACTGTAGGGTTTCTATGATTACATTACTGTAGCCAAGCTGCAGGAAATGTGATTAACGTCTGAACATTCTTAAATCAATAGAATGACTTCCTCAAACAGACACAAAAAAGCCATTCATAACAGTTGCAAAATGCTAATGCAACTGAAAAAGAGAAAAGTGTTCCTGAGAACTTACTCAACAAACTTTTAATTTTATTACTTTGCAGAAGTTTATATATTGTGTCCATTATTGCTTACATGGGTTGTTGCATTAAACATTCAAGTTTCCAACATAATTAGCTTTGCTGAAAGCAATGCAGTTTAAGGGTTGGTGCAAGTTATTTGTTTCTGATCCTTATGGTCCAGCTGGGTTAAGAAACAAGTTGCCTGCTGGTGGACCAGAAGTTTCTCTTGACTGTATTTTCTTTCTGGGAGGGACAAGGGTAAGGGGCTTTTTGTGTGCTTCTGCACCAACCACAATCCAACCCAGTTTCTATTCCTATAACCCCGCTAATCCCCCTGACATTAGGGTTAATTCTGCCTGCACCACTGCCTCTGCAATGGACAGTGACATGCCCTGTAATTGGCTTTCAAAGAGATATTAATTATTCAAAATTATAAACTACATCAGAGTAAACCTGTCTGCACAGGAAGTTAATTACAATCCTCCTAAAATGCCATGAAGTTCACTTGGTGAGCAAGATAGAGTAAGATAACAGTGCTCCCTCTGCTTTCTATTATTGAGTTGGCCTCTTTTAGGTCTGTTGTTGAGTTGGATGCTGGAGTAAGTATTTAGTGAACAGAAGAAGTCAGTATTTTAATATGATCAAATTCCCCATTTCATTAATATGTAAATTACAATAATGCAATGGACTGCTTCTGCTTAAAAATACAAATTAGAGCAATATCGCTGGTTGCTAAATGTTTGGAACGCAATTTCACTCTGTGAATGTGAGTTATAACAAATTTAAGCGAATATTAACTGGGCCAGCACAACTTAGTGCAAAAAACGTTCTTTACAGTATTACATGGTTAATTTGTAAGTAACTACATCTTTATAAATGAAGGATGGATCAAAACTTATCATAGGCACTAATTTGTGTGACTGTCTCTATTAAAAATGTGCATTACATATTACATTGCTTCCTGTTAGGGTAGAATACAGAATTTTGCAAAAATATACATGCAGGATTTTTCAGCTTTTTTGTGCCCCAAGACCAGAAATTCCTGCCTGAGTTCAGTGCACCTCTAAATAGTCCATCAAATTTTCTGTCCTGCCTGCTAATGATTTAAGGTGACACAGTGGCACATTGGTTTGGCACTGCTGCCTCACAGCGCCAGGGACACGGGTTCAATTCCAGCCTCGGGTCACAGTCTATGTGGAGTTTGCACATTCTCCCTGTACCTGCATGGGGTTTCCTCCAGGTGCTCCAGTTTCCTCCCACAGTCCAAAGATGTGCGGATTAGGCTGATTGGCCATGCTGAGATTAACCCTAATGTCAAGGGGATTAGTAGGGTAAATATGTGGGTTATGGGAATGGGGCCTGGGTGGGATTGTGGTTGGTGCAGACTCGATGTGCTGAATGTTCTCCTTCTGGACTGTAGGGATTCTGTGATTCCCACGGTGGGCAAGACAAGAAAATTGCATCCTATGTGTATCGACACTGGGGCTCAAGTGAATTAAAAGCTAGACTTCATTGCAAATTCCACATCATTCAAGTTTCCATTTTGAATTTGAGAAGGGTGCATTCTAATGTATAATCCTCAGAATACCATGCAAAATTGCTTGATTTTGTATGTTTATGTTCATCTTGCTGCAACATTTCTACAGTATGATGTTTACCGGATTAATTCCATGAGTGGGAAAAAAATTCTAAGTGCTTGAATTCGCATAAAAGCTGGAGGGAATCCTATTGGAGATTCAAAGTGAATCTCCCACACTCTTGTGCCCCTAGCCCCCTAGCATGAAGCTCATTAAAAATCAGGGGGCTGGCCCTATTCACACTGGAGTGACTGACAGCAGACCGCTGAGTGGGTCACTGTGTATGTGCCGATCTGCGCATGCGCAGTAGCCTGCGCTGCCAGGTTCCCAATCGCTGGCCTGATCGATTGCTGGCCAGCCTTACGGCCCCACATCACTAGCCGAGTGACCCACCCCACCATCCAATCGCTGGCCTCCCTCTCTCCATCACTGATCACAGTGCAGAGTGGCAGTGGAATCCTCCCACCCCTACAAACCTCTCCCCAGAAGCTCTGCCGCTATGGCCACAACCCCTTTGGCAGTGCCTGATGCTTGGTGAAAAGTGCCAAGTGCCCTGGGGGGGCAAGACTGGATTGCCAAGTTGGCAATGCCCATAGGGCACCCCCTGACTGCCAACCTCCTAGGAGTCTTCATAGACCCCATTTACTCCCTCTATACCCATCTTACCTGTGTAACTGTCTAAATGCTCATGGTCAACCTTCCAAAGATGTGCAGGTTAAGTTGATTGGCCATGCTAAATTGTCCCTTGGTGTCAGGGGGATTAGCAAGGAAAGTACTTGGGGTTAAGGAGATAGGGCCTGGGTGAGATTGTTGCCGGTGCAGGCTCGATAAGTCAAGTGGTCTCTTTCTGCATTGTAGGGATCCCATGATTCAGTGATTCCTGCCTAATGAAGCATTTAAGTAGCCAATTAAGGGCCATGTAAGGGCCTTATCCCAGCACCATTGGTATTAACCCAGCGGTGGGCAGGTCTGCTGCTATGCTATGTGCATGGTTGCTAAAACTGTGCTGCAAACTTGCAAGCTTGTCACCTCCATGCTGATGAGTGAGGCAGGGAGAATGTGGTGAAGATTGCAAGGGGCTGTGCTCTGGGGTTACTGGTTGAGGGACTGAGGGACTGTACATTGGGAAGCTCCATTGACAGCCACATTCCTGCACCACTCTCCCTGTGAACCTGAAAATGTGGTGCCTACCCTTCCAATAGCAGCCACAGCCTCCTCACCAACAGCACTGCTAAGCACAAGAGCCACTGACCTCTAATTGGCCAGAGGCTCTCATTAGACAGGACTTCTGTCCGTGGCATCTTGATTCCTTGGGAAGACCCGCCACTGGCCTCACGACTGCCTGACTGGTTTGTGATTCAGCTGCCTTCCTAAAAAGAGGCAGCACAGATCCGTCACCAGATCTCCAGCTAGCAGGTGAGACTCCCTTCCTCTGATATTTCAACAAGATTGCGCCCTCTGTCCATACATGAGAGCTTCTACTCATTCTTTGCAGCAGCTCCCTGAGTACAAATTATTCTGTGATAACTGCTGCCATCTGCGGGAAATTCTAAGGATGACAAATTATCTCAAGTACCTCTTCAGACACTCACATTCCTTTGCAATCACTGGGTCAAAATCCTGAAATTCCCTCCCTTATGGCATTGTGGGTCAACCCACGGAACATCGTCTGCAGCGATTCAAGAAGGTGGCTCACCACCACCTTCTCAAGGGCAAATAGGGATGGGCAATAAATACTGGACAGCCAGAGATGCCCATGGCATAGATCCATAGAATCCCTACAGTGCTGAAAGAGACCATTTGGCCCATCGAGTCTGCACTGATCACAATTCCACCCAGGCCCTATCTCCATAACTCCACTTATTTACTCTGCTAACCCCCTGACACTGAGGGAGAATTTAGCACGGACGATCAACCTAATCCGCATATCTTGTGGTTGTGGGATGAAACCAGAGCACCCGATGGAAACTCACACAGGAGGGAATGTGCAAACTCCACACAGACAGTTACCCAAGCCGGAATCAAACCTGGGCCCCTGGCGCTGTGAGGCAGCAGTGCCGCCGTGCTGCCCGAATAAATGTCCCATGAATTAATACGAAAAGACATGGAAATGTGTTGTTTGTGGACGAATTTTTCACGCCACTTTAATTTTCTAGCTGAGTAACTTTTTTTGCAAACTTCAAGTATCTTTTCTACTATTGATCTCAAACAATTGTCGGTGAGCTGAATCCACTGGGTGGGGTTTTGCATGCTGTATTTCGCACTGTTAAAGGCAGCCTGCTATGGACTGGCATGGGATCTTCTCATCCGACTGCTGTTAATGAGGATTCCCACTTTACGCATCTCCCTTTGCTGGGAAACCTGCGGCGGGGTTCGCAGTCAACAGGACTGGAAAATCCGGCCAGCGGAAATGCCTGGAAAATCCTGGCTTGTGATTATTTAAAAAAGATAGACTTTCTTTTATTTAGTGCTTTTCATGATCACTGGACATCCCTGAGCACTTTACAGCCAATGAAGTGGTTTCTGAAGTGTATTTACAACCATGGAAACATAGAAAAGCTGCAGCACAAAAGGAAGCCATTCAGCACCTTGTGATCGTGCAGGCCAATAAAGAGAGGAGAAAAGAATCTAGCCATTCAGTTTAATCCTACTTTCAAGCACCTGGTTCTTAGCTTTGAAGGTTATTTTTATTCATTCATTAGTCACAAGTAGGCTTACATTAGCACTGCAATGAAGTTACTGTGAAAATCTCCTAGTTGCCACACTCAGCCGCCTGTTTGGGTACACTGAGGGAGAATCTAGCATGGCCAATGCACATAGCCAACAAGTCTTTTGGACTGTGGGAGGAAACTGGAGCACCCAGAGAAAACCAACACAGACATGGGGAGAATGTGTAGACCCTGCACAGACAGTGGCCCAAGCCAGGAATCAAAGCCGGGGTCTGTGGCATTGTGTGGCAGTACTAACCACTGTGCCTCCAAGCCACACTTCAGATGTTGATCCAAGTACTTTTTAAATGAGTTAAGGTGTTTCTGCCTCAACCACCAATTTGGGCAGTGAATTCCAAATGCCCACCACTCGCTGGGTGAAAACATTTTTTGTCATGTCCCCTCTAATCCTTCTATCAATTACCTTAAATCTATGCTCCATGGTGATTGACCCCTCAGTTAGGGTAAACAAGTTTTTCCTGAGTGCCCTGTCTAGGCCCCTCATAATTTTGTTGTCATAGACAACAGTTAGGTTACCCCTCTCAGTCTCCTCTGTTCCAAGGAAAACAACCCTAGTCTACCCAATGTTTCCTCATACCTGCAATTTTCAAGGTTTGGCAACATTCTTGCTGATGTCCTCTGTACTGTCTACAGGGCAATTATGTCCTTCCTGTAATTTGTTTATTCAATCAAATGGTGTGGGTTAACATTTATTGCATTTATTGCCCATCCCCAATTGTCCTTGGGAATGTGGTGATGAGCTGTCTTCTCGAACTGCTGCAGTCCATGTGGTGTCTGTATGCCCATAGTGCTGTTAGGCAGTGAATTCCAGGGCATTGATCCAGTGACAGTGAAGGAACATTGCTGTATTTCAAAGTCAGGATGGTGTGTGGTTTGGAGAGGTTCTGCGAGGTGGTGGTGCTCTCATCCGCTGCTCCTATCCTTCTAAATGTAATGGAGCTGCCTGAGGAATCTTGATGATTTCCTGCAGTGCATCTTGTAGATGGTATATATTGGTATCATTGTGCATCGATGGTGGAGGGATTGAATGTTTATGGAAGGAGGACCAATGAAGTGGACTGCTTGGCCTTGATGGTGTTGAGCTTCTTGAATGTTGTAGGAGCTGCACTCCTTCAGGCAAGGGGGGAGCATTCCATCACACTCCTGACTAGTATGCTTTGTAGATTGAGGAGTCAGGAGTTACTACAAGATTTCTAGCCCCTGGCGTGCTGTTGTAGTCTAATTCAGACTATATGTCTAGTCTAATTCAGTTTCTGGGCAATGGGAATTCCCTGGATATTTATAGTGGGAGATTCAGTGATGACAGCCCGCTCAATGGAAATAACCCCTGTCCTGGCCTATTCCTCATCAAAATCACTAAAACTAATTATCTGTTCATTACCACATTGTACGCAGCAAAGTGAAATGAAAAGATTGTCTTATGAGGAGAGGTTGGAAAGACTGGACTTCTCTTCCACTTGAATTTAGATGAGTAAGGGGTGACTTGACTGAAGTAAATAAGGTGACTAGTGGAGTGCCCCAGGGGTTGGTTCTGGGGCCTCAGCTATTTACCATTTATATAGATGATCTGGAGGAGGGAACTGAGTGTAGGGTGTCGAAATTTGCTGATGACACCAAGATTGGTGGAACGGCAAATTGTGCGGAGGGTGTGGAGAGTCTGCAGAAGGATCTAGATAAGCTGGGCGAATGGGCCAGGAAATGGCAAATGGAATTTAATGTTGGCAAGTGTGAGGTGGTCCACTTTGGTAGGAATAATGGTAGGAAGGATTATTACTTACGTGGCGAAAAACTGCAGCAGGCGACGGTGCAGAGGGACCTTGGGGTCCTTGTGCATGAGTCGCAAAAACCCAGCTTGCAGGTGCAGCAGGTGGTCAGGAAGGCGAATGGGATGCTGGCCTTCATAGCGAGGGGGATTGAATATAAAAGTAGGGAGGTCTTGCTGCGGCTGTATAGGGCATTGGTGAGGCCGCAGCTGGAGTACTGTGTGCAGTTTTGGGCGCCGTACTTACGCAAGGATATTTTGGCCTTGGAGGGAGTGCAGAGGAGGTTTACTAGGCTGATGCCGGAGTTGAGGGGGTTGAGCTATGAGGAGAGGCTGAATAAACAAGGCTTGTACTCGTTAGAGTTTAGAAGAATGAGGGGAGATCTCATTGAGACATATAAGATGATGAATGGGATGGATAGGATAGAGGTGGAGAGACTCTTCCTGCTCAGAAAGGATAGTAGGACTAGGGGGCACAGCCTCAAGATAAAGGGGGGGCGGTTTAGAACGGAGTTGAGGAGGAACTTCTTCACTCAAAGGGTGGTGAATCTCTGGAATTCTCTGCCCGTTGAAGTGGTGGAGGCTACCTCGCTAAATATTTTTAAGACGCGGGTTGATGGGTTTTTGATAAGAGAGGGGATTAAGGGTTATGGGGAGAGGGCGGGAATGTGGAACTGAGCCACGACAGATCAGCCATGATCTTATTGAATGGTGGGGCAGGCTCGAAGGGCTAGATGGCCTACTCCTGCTCCTATTTCTTATATTCTTATGTTCTTATCTTGGCTAGTCTTGACAAGGTGGACATGGAGAGGATATTTCCTCTTGTGGGTGAATCCAGAACAAGGCAGGCATTGTTTTCTAATTAGAGCAGAGATGAGGAGAATTCTTTCCCACAGAGAATCTTGCGATTTTAGAATTCTGCCTCAGAAGGCAGTGGGAGTGGTGCCATTGAATATTTTTAAGGCAGAGGTAGATAGATTCTTGTTAGGCAAGAGAATCAAAGATTATCGGGTGGAGCTAGAAACACAAACAGATCAGCCATGATCTTGTTAAACGGTGGAACGGTTTCGAGGATCCAGATGACCTACTTCTGCTTTCTATTTTGTATGCAGTTGGAGCTCACTGTGCGTAAATTGGCTCATTTGCTTCCCACAGTACAACAGTGATTACACTTCAAAAACACTTAATTGTTGCAAAGTGATTTGCAATGGCTTCTGGTCATGCAAGGTGTTACATAAATGCAGATTTATCTTTTCTCCTAGTGTTAGACAGTTTGACCATCTAGACTCTATTTGCCCACCCTCATATACCCCTTTCTATTGTTGCTGCCTCCTTCCCACTGCCCCCCCACCCCTCCTGCCCCCTCTCCCCGCACGCGCGCGCGCGCACACACACACACACACACACACACACACACACACACGCATATTCCCTCAGCTTCCCCATGATGTTGCTCTCTCAAAGCTTCCAACAATTTTATCATTTCCAATATTGGGAGACCAAAACTGAAAACACTCATTCAACTTTTTATCTACTTATCCCAGTTCAAATATAAAAGTTTATTTATTAGTGCCACAAGTAGGTTTACATTGACACTGCAATGAAGTTACTGAGAAAATCCTGTAGTCATCACACTCCAGCACCTGTTCAGATACACTAAGGGAGAATTTAGCATAGCCAATTCATCTAAACTGCACACCTCTGGATTGTGGGAAGAAACCGGAGCACTCAAAGGATACTCACATAGACACAGAAAGAATGTGCAAACTCCACACACACAATGACTCAAGCCGGGAATCAAACCTGGGTCCCTGGCATTGTGAGGCAGCAGTGCAAACCATTGTGTCACCATCCACCCCGTGGGAATTATAGGAAATAATGAAATACACTCAAACATCTGAATTAATAATCCAACTTTATTAGGTTCAATCAAAAACATACAATCCAACCAAGCTCTACTACCATGGACTACTTAACACAAACAACAAATTGTTCAAAATATGAAATTACCAACAATCACCGACAAGCAGTCAACTTCACAGTGTACTTTTCTAGCAGCTGACCAAGTCACGCCTTCCCTCTAGTTGCAACAACAAAGTTATTTTTAATGGGCAGAATCTTGTGATCATTTGACAGTGTCAGTTCTGATGAGAAAACTGGTGTGGGTCTCTCCAGCTTCACTGGCCTCCAGATCTTGTCCCTTTAACTGCTGAAAGGAGTGGGCAAATGGGCGTGGTTAGCACCATCACTCTGGTGAGGCGGGGACTCTTAGAGCCCAAAAACTGCTCCACTGAGATAGAGGCTTGCCCTTTTTAAAGGCACCCTGATTGCCAAAACAAATAAAACTGTTCCCCACTCCACCACGGAGGTACCTGTGGCTTCCCAGCCTTCTTCCCACTCTCCCTGATAGGGCTGAGCCTTTCCCAGTCCGTGTTTCATGCTGGTTGGCCAAATAATATTCTGAGGTTGACTGCAGCTGGAAGTGCAATTTGCCCCCTGTTCCAGGTCTGCTGAATGTGTGCACCCAACGGACAAAAGATTTGGGAAAGTAGAGAAGATTCTGCTGTAACAGGTATTCACTAGATGGAGGCATAGCATAGAATCAGATCAGTGGACCCATTTCACCACCCATGAGAAAGGTTATGACTCTATTTAGAATAAACCAAGGGTTCCACATTTCATAGCATCCCCAATCAAGTGGGATACTGGAAAGCTAGAGTCCCAGGCTAGCCACACCAATCTCCGCCAACTATGGCAAAATCTGCAAGACATAACAGGCTACAAGATGAAGGCATGTAAAATCACCGGCTCCAACACACCCCTCCCTAATGATGGGCATTCTACGCCCATTTTGAGCAAGAGGTCAGCAAGAAGATGCCCTCCACCCCAGAAGCCCTGGATGATTTTGTATCTGAAGTCACCATTGCAGATGTCAGAGCACTTTCTTGAAGATCAACCCATGGGAAGCAACTGGCCTGGATGGGGTACCCAGGACATGCACTTAGATCCTGCGCTGATCAGCTGGCAGTGGGTGGGGAAAGGGAATGGGTATAAGTGATTGAGGGAAATAGGGGTTAGGAAAGTGAATGGGGGAAGAGAGATTAAATCAAAGTACAATTGGAAGGGGGAACAATGAATGCTTTACAAGGTTAATTGAGCTGTAAGAAGGTTCAGAAAGTAATAGAATTGGACAACAGTGAGGTTCTGATAGAAAAAGTGATGGTGTGAAAGCAGATTTCCAAGAGGTGGATGAGAAGCAAACAGCAGTGCAGTATGGTACAGAAGAATGGGAGGCATGCACAAGGTTGGAGGGAATACACCTGCGCAGCAAGGGGCAAAAGGCCAACAGATGAAGCAAAGTAGGCAAATGAGAGAATACAAAAAAACAAAGGATACAGGCAATGGATAGGGTAAGCAGAGATGATGAAGAGTAAACAGCCATAGGGACATAATGAATAGGTCAAAGAATGAATGCAAATTGAACCTGGAGAAAGGGAGTTCAACACTCTAGGTGTTGATAAATGGAAGAGAAAACAAAAGGGGAAATGTGAAAGGCATCAATATGGAGTCACGACAAGATTAGTGGAGGCAAAAGCAAGGCTGAAGAAATGAAGAATGCAGAGAAATTAATTAGTTGGAAAAACAACAGTTAGAAAACACTGTACACCGAAAACCGAACTGCCACCACCATCAAAACATTTTCTGTAACTTACAACTTCGAGTCAATGGTAAATTATTTCTCTGAATCACTCCCAAAAGTAGGCTGAGACTTTTATGTAGTTGATTTCCACCTTATTCTCTACACACTTGTATGTCCATGAAACCCAAAAGTATAACAGCAAAACACCCCAACCCAAATCAGATATCTTATAAATATGACATATGCTTTTTTTCAAATTTCCTTTGAGGTTGAGTTTGCACCAGAAGACACAAAATCAGTCCAAATTATTAAAATATTTTGGACAGTAGTATGTACAGAAGTGAAATATTCCCCATCAGATTTGCTTGACTCTATGAATGAAGGTTATTTCCAGGAAGCAATTTTAAAGTAATAGCTGTGCTACGCCAATCCATTTTGGTTGCTATGTTGGTTAACTTTTTATGAAAAGTTTTTGGAAGCTTTACTTCAACTGCCACTTCTTTGACAAAAGCAAAATTCTCTTTTAATTGTCATCAAAATTCTGCTTTATTTCCTAACCACGATCGGTCAAAATGAGGTCAAAAACCTTTCCAATGTCGGTGTGAAGTGAAATGTTCATCAAATGTGGAGGCAAGTAACTGAATAACTCATTATTGACAGTCTGCAGAAACACATGAAAGTCAGTTCATACTCAAAACCAAACTACGATCTATGCCAGAAATCTGAAATAAAACTGAAAACACTGGACATAACAAATGTGCTTGGAGAGAAAAATAATTAATGAGCAAAATCCACCAGTCTCAAATATGAGTTTGGAGGTAGTAACATAAGTGAGAGTGATTTCCACTTGGAAGCCAGGGCAGGTATCCACACCTGACCACACACTGGTCAGCTCATGAAATATACACGCACGAGGAGCATGGCGGATCCTGTGGTGAAGTGGACAGAAAGTCGACACCTCTGCCTTATCTCATTGGCATGAAGGTTTAAACTGCATCCGAACAGCCATTCTCCCATTGCAAGCCATTAGCATCAATCTGGCTCTCAGAGTGCGCACTGAACTTGCAGCTAAACCATTCCATCTTGGCTCCCGGGATATGTCTTAGAGCAAGCAAACAATGGCCCCAAGGTTCAAGGATGCCTTGTTTCAGGTGCTCCATCAGGCCTTCCAGAAAAGGCTGGAGATCCTGCTTAGCTGGGAGAGCAGCATGAAGCCCTCTTGTCAGACCAAAGCAGCCTGGATGGAGGTAACAGCCCAGATCAACATAATTATGGATCCCCAAAAATGAACATATCTCCAGTGAAGAAATAGGGTGAATGATTTTTTTTAAATCAGTCATGAGGTGTGGGCATCACTGGCTATACCAACATTTATTGCCCATCCCTAATTGCTCAGGAGAAAGTGACAGTGTTATAAAAGCTTGCTGATGGTATGTTCAAGAGTGTTTCAACCTGAAACACTGGTTCCATATAGTGTTATTTTGGATATTAGCAAGAAATGTTTGCAGAAACAGTGAGAACTCAGACCTCTCATTCATAAGAACATAAGAAATAGGAGCAGGAATAGGCCATCTAGCCCTTCGAGCCTGCCCTGCCATTCAATAAGATCATGGCTGATCTGATGGTGGTTCAGTTCCACTTAGCCGTCTGCTCCCCATAACCCCTAATTCCCTTATTGATCAGAAATCTATCTACTTGTGACTTAAACATATTTAATGAGATAGCCTCTACTGCTTCAATGGGCAGAGATTTCCAAAGATTCACTACCCTTTGAGAGAAGAAGTTCCTCCTCAACTCTGTTCTAAACTGACTCCCCCTTATTTTGAGGCTGTGCCCTCTAGTTCTTGTTTCCTTTCTAAGTGGAAAGAGTCTCTCTGCCTCTACCCTATCTGGCCCTTTCATTATCTCGTAAGTCTCTATAGGATCTCCCCTCAGCCTTCTAAACTCCAACGAGTACAGGCCCAATCTACGCAATCTCTCCTCATAAGCTAACCTCCTCATCTCCGGTATCAACCTGGTGAACCTTCTTTGCACTCCCTCCAAGGTCAATATATCCTTTCGCAAATAAGGGAACCAAAACTGCACACAGTACTCCAGTTGCAGCCTCACCAGTACCTTGTACAATTGCAGCAAGACCTCCCTGTTTTTATACTCCATTCCCCTCGCGATAAAGGCCAACATTCCATTTGCTTTCTTGATCACCTGCTGCGCCTGCAAACTGAGTTTTTGCGATTCATGCACAAGGACCCCCAGGTCCCTCTGCACAGTAGCATGTTGTAATTTTTCACCATTTAAATAATAGTCCATTTTACAATTATTCCTTCCAAAGTGGATAACCTCACACTCGCCAACGTAATACTCCATCTGCCAGATCCTCACCCACTCACTCAGCCCATCCAAATCTCTCTGCAGACTTTTTGTGTTCTCCATGCAATTTGCTTTCCCACTCAACTTTGTGTCATCAGCAAACTTTGTTACCCTACACTGGGTCCCCTCCTCCAGATCGTCTATGTATATGGTAAGCAGTTGAGGCCCCAGCACTGATCCCTCCGACACACCACTAGTCACCAACTGCCAACCAGAAAAGCACCCAGTTATTCCAACTCTCTGCTTCCTGTTAGATAGCCAATCCGCAATCCACACTAACACTTTACTCCAACTCTATGTACTTTAATCTTTTGCAGCAACCTTTTGTGAGGCACTTTATCGAACACCTTCTGGAAATCTAAAAACACCACATCCACCGGTTCCCCTCTGTCAACCGTACTCATTACATCTTCATAAAAATCCAGTAAATTTGTCAAACACGGCTTTCCCTTCATGAATCCATGTTGCAAAATTCATTAAGCAAACAAATGCAAATATTTATTAAGGTGAAATAAAGATAATAAAACACAACAAAGAACAATCTTGTATTTCAGCAAATTAGCAGTAAACATTTAGACCCTCAAAGACTTCAAACCTAAAATTAGCTGTGTCTCCCATACTTAAACTCAGCTGAGACCCCGTTTCCCAAATAGCAATATAAAGCTATTGGTCAAATCTAGCCAGTGATTACAACACCATACATCTTAAGTGACCAGGACTTGGGAATAGTTTTTGGTTCAGCAAAGGAAATGATCTTTTGCACAAACAGCTGCCTTTAGCACTAATCTCTAGCTGACTTGTTTCCTGAAGATGGCTACCTCTTTCTCTTCCTTGCTGCTGCTTCTTTAATACCTCATCTGTGTCTACACTGTTTCCTGGCTCACAGTACTCTGCAAAGGACACCTTTATAATGAACACAAAATACTTTGGATAATGGGATCTGAAGAAAAAACAGAAAATGCTGGAAAATCTCAGCAGGTCCGACAGCGTATGCGGAGAGAGAATAGAGCCAACCTCATCAGTGCGTCCAAGAGCTCCCTGTTCCCTATACTTTCCTATCTCTTAGGTGTTGCCCAGACATGGTTTACAAAATACATAGCAGTTTGATTTTACCTGTGTAAAAAAAACTTTTAATAGCATCCTACCAATTCAGGACAGTTGTGAGTTGCTTTCTTATATCGCTGTGGCCCTGAATGTAGGTACATCCACAGTGCTGTTTGGGAGGTAGTTTCAAGAATTTGACCCAGTGACAGTAATGCTTCTCCAGGTCAAGATGGTGAGTGACTTGGAGGGGAACTTCCAGGTGATGATTGATGTACCCATTTGTCTGTTGCCCTTGTCCTTCTCGATGGTACTGGTCATGAGTTTGGAAGGTGCTGCCTAAGGAGCATTGGTGAGTTCCTGCAGTGCATCTTGTAGATGGTACACATTGCTATCACTGTTCATCAGTGATGGAGTGTTTGTGAAACAGGTAGCAATCAAGCAATTTCTTTGTCCTGGATGATGACTTGCTTTTTGAATATTGTTGGAACTGCACCCATCCAGGCAAGGGGAGAGTATTCCATTACACTCCTGACTTGTGTCCTGTAGATGGCGAACAGGATTTGGGGAACCAAGAGGTAAGTCGCTCGCTGCAAGATTCCTGCAGCGTGCGAGATGGGACAATTTCAGCCAATAACTCTTAAAGTTGTAATTTTATTTCTTGCCAATATTGCTTCTGGCCATTAAACTAAGACACAAAATAAAACAATAGCAATTGAATAAGAGCTTGGAAATGTACTAAGTTTTTAAAAAAGTTGTGTGCCTAAGAATTTATAACAAATTTTCCCCAAATAATTGGTTAATAAAACCCAACAATAGAAGATGAGAGGTTCTGATCCAATCGACTCCTTCCAAGGCTTTTGGAAATATCTTTCTGTTGACATTTTTTGTCATCTACATCTAAAATTTCTAATGTCCAAAATGTTTTTCAACAAAACATCACAAATTATGATATACATTTTCATCTTTTCACTAGCCAGTACAGCAGATCACTCAATGTTGCTCAATTTTCATTCTGTTGGTTTTGCGATTGAAGATGAAAATCTACCCATATACATGACCATCTATCTTTATCGCTCTCACTCATAGCTTTTAAAATCTTCATTTTAAGGTCTTCATTTTAAGACGTTGAGGTCTTAGCCTTAGCTTTCAACAGATATTCTTTCCAAGAACACTTGAAGGCAGTTATTAACCTCATCTCAACAGACCAAATATATGCAATCTTATAATTTTTCAGCAATCCCGAGTTCTCACTAAAATAGACAGCAATTTTTATTTTCAATTATCACTCTCTTCTGAATCTCACATGGTGAGGATAAGAAAGGCATTGGGGGGTCACGGGGGGAGTGAGTGGTGAGGTGGCAGGGTGGGGTGTGGGGTTGGGGAAATGTTGCTAGGGGTTAATTTAAAGTCTTGTTGGAAAAGGAAAGGATTAAGATCATGGGGACGGTTTACAGAAGATTCATAGCTGGTAATTTAGTGATCCATTTTATATGTATTATCCAGGGGCTTGCTATGGCAAGGGCATCCAGCATACCACCTGCAGTTGAATCTGGCCCACGTAAGGTTGTCATGCAGCCCACTGAACATTTCTAAATTTTCACTAAATTTTTGCCTCAAAAGAGCATTGTCGCACTTTGCTTTTAAATGAACAAATGATAGCATTGTACAGTCTGGAATTTTTCTATGCCTTGTTTAAATCCTTGTTTAATTCAGAAATACAATTGTTTTCATTAGATGCAAATCTGCAATGACGCTGGGGAGAGCTTAATGGTGGTGAGGCTTCTGCACGATACAACTAACCACTCAAGTGCACACACAGCTTTGGCACCATTTTAGATCGACCTTTTGTAAAGCAACATTAGTCTGGCACATCAGCACTTTTGTAAGAAGAAATTTGGCCTTTTAGGTCATTTGAATTTCACACCTCTGCACTATGGCAATACTGTTAAGCTGAATGTGGTGATTGTCCCATTAAGGGGTCACCAGGTTTGGGTGGCCAACTGGGACTCAGAGCATGTAATCACTCCAGAGGTTGGAGGCCTCTTGGGCAGGAAACATGCACGGAGCTAGGTGCAGCCATGAGGCTGCTGTTTTCTTATTAGTAGATAATTTTTGTATTCACAAATGAAATCTGTGAAAGTGCACCACCTCATTTAGCGATGAGGATAAAATTATCATGACACTGCCTCTGGCCCAACACCTGTGAGTATTCTGTTTTAATCAAAGTCTAAACAAAAGATGCTCACCAGAATGCCTCTCTTTGGGTGAACAGACCTATTTAAGATATTGAGATATTGTCAGGCCCTGAGTAATGCAGAATCAGAAATGATGGACAGTCGCAAGACGCATAGGCAATGGAGAGAGCACAGCAAGACCCTTGAGTCAGAATTCATAAGAAGGCTGAGCGAAATGTGGGAACACACCTCCACTTACATTGTAGACTAGGAGGCGGACTGGGAAACCGAGTGCATTGGAAAGGCTGAGGGACAAACACAGAGCAAAGCTGAATTGGCCGGCAGACACAATAGATTAGAAACTTATAGAGAGAAAACATCGATAAAATAGCCCTGCAAAACAAAAGCTGTGGCTTCAAGAATTAAAAAAATCTCAAAAAGTGTTGTTGCAAAGTTTTGTTTTTAAAAGAACACTCAGAAATTAGTGCTTTAAGTTAAAAAAACGCTCCAATTGAACTGAAGTGAGGTGTCCCAAGGCCTGGTAAAATCGACAGGTTGAAGCTGACAAGCTTTCCCAATGTGCAGGGTTAGGTAGAACCTGCAGAGGTTCCGTGGCAGCAATCGCTGTGTTGACAAACTTCAATCAAGCAGAGAAATTCTCAAGTTAAAAAATATGAACAAGTTTAGAGCACAGAATCTCCAAGTGCAGGAGCAATATTTTAAAAATTGACACCCTCAAAGGAATAAATTGTCTCTCCAGGCTGCCAAAGAAAAGAAAACTACAAAGATCGCTGAAATGAACCTTTTCCAATAAAAGTGAAAGTTTTAAAAATTCATAAAAGAGCAGCCAGGTTAATGCTTAAACTTCAAAAGTGTAGGAAAAACACAGAGCGAAAACTGACAGTTGCTAATATGTTAGTAAAAAAAAAGGCAATCTTAAAGTTGTAATATCCTTCAAGAGATAACGCATGCTTTGCGCTTGAAGCAGCAGCCACTAGAAGAAACAAACAGGTTTTGACAGGAAAATTTGAGAAGACCCTGATAGAGGGCAGTTTTTAAAAATGACGACTGTAAAGCAATATAGACCTCAAGAAAGATGTAGCAGAAGACCTCAGAGGAGGGAATGAGGATCTCAAAGAGGAAGCAACAAAGATCTCAGATAGGAAACTATAGAAGACTCTAAAAAGAGGGCAAAAGACAAACTCCAGTTAGAGAGCAATTCTCAAAAAAGATCATAGGTGGTTAACACTTCAAAGAGGATACAACAAAGATCTGAAAGAGGATGTAAAAATCCCAGAAAGAGGACAAAAGAGGTCAGCAAAAACAGGACAATGAAAGGTCCCAGAAGGAGGGCAATGAAAGATTCCAGAGGGAGGACAAAGACTCCAGAAGAAGGACAATGAAAGACTCCAGAAGCAGAGCAGCAAGCGAAAGGCAGAAAGCAAACAAGTCAACACTTCATCAGAGAGAAGATTGACCAACAAGTGAAGCCGAAAGTGTTTGCAGAAATTAAGACAATTAGAAAATGTTCCATTTGTGAAATGTATATGTCTGTTAAGAACATAGATTCCGTTGGAAGAAATGCAGAAATTGAAGACTTCATAAGTAACTTTTGAGCAGAAAGAGGGATCAGCAAAATGAGTTAAAGCCCTGGAGATGACATTAAAACAACAGGATGACATGACTGACAGCAAACTTAGAGAATAAAGAAGTTGTAAAAAAATGGAGTTAAGAAAAAGGAGAAATGAATGAGACAATGTAGAATAAGCAGAACTCTATAAAGAGCAGCTAGAAAATAAGAACAAGTCCAGTAAAGAATTGAATCAGGAGAATTAAGAGTTGAAAAAGAAAGTTTGTCAAAGAGAAATTGACTGAAGGGGTAGAAGCATTGAAATTAACAGCAGAATCAGCAATTCAGACGTAGAAAAAAACTGAGATTACGTGCCAGAACAGGATTGCTGAAATGGTCGCACTAATAGAAAACCACAAGAATCAATATAATAAAATGGGTGATGAAAATGATGCTGAATTGAAATGCTGGAAAGTGAAAAGGTCTTCACACGACCAAAGTACCAGAAACAGAGTACCGTGACCATTCGTTCAGATGTGACGGAACAAAATTGTGAAAGGACTGTCAAGCGTAAGACTTTGTTGCATGTGTCTGCATTATAATGTAAGGTGCTTGGCAGAGCAAAGATCAACATGGGACTAGAGAGTGGCACTGCCCACATAGAATATATGTAGTCACATGGTCAGAGAACAGTCTAAACAGAACTCGATAAGCAGCAAGCCTGCATGGAGCGGTTCCATGTGAGACCATGTTTGGAACTGTACACAGTTAAAGCCAACCAATAAAACTTCATTTAAACACACAGTCCTCAAGATCTCACAATGAATCATCATCATTGCAATGTAAAGAAGCCATTTTAAGTAAGTAATATGAAACTTCAACAATGGATCAAGTTAGATTCCTGTACTTATCGACTGTGATTCTTCCGAATTGGATCTGTCCCTAGGCGAGTGGGAAAACTGAAATGTGGTGGGATCTGATTGAGGGACTTGGCATCAGGAAGGGGCGGGGAAGAGGTTGTTGAGAGCCACCCCCTGCCCTTCCTTCTGGCTACCGACACCCCACCTGCCCACCTTGCCCCCCCCAACACCCCCCCATCCCCCATACACACACATACACCACACATGCACACACCCCTCCCTCCCCACCATCCTCACCCCATCCTTGACCAGAATCTAACTTCAGAAAATACATGAGACTGCTGAGAGATGTTCAGCCAAAGATCAAAATAAAGGATATCAGTTTTTTTTTATTGCTAGTAGTTACAACAGAAAGTAAAATCATTTTGAACATTTGAATAAAATGTGATAAATAGCGGCAAGTTTATTCAACAAAGCGCTGTGAAGCTGAAGAGAATCAGTGAACTTAAATTATAATTGTGACTCTATGACCATGTGCTGTGAGCTAAAACAGCTTAGTGATTAGTATCTGACCTTGTCTTGCTAAATGCCTTCCAAGAGATGGAGACATACAAGTGTGGAAGACACATATATCCAGTTTAGGTCACAAAGGGGTATTATTGTTACACACCAGATTACACCATCATGCAAGTATATCCATAAGCAGTGTGAGTCAGCTCCCATAAAAGTAAGACACTCGGGTCATTCACGGAAGAAACTATTACCACATGGTATGTACAGAAGATCTGCATTTGTAATGGGCACAAGTCTGATATTTAGAGGTAGGTTAACCTGGTTTACGTAGTTGGGATGGGGAAGATTTGAATATAATAAAGCATAACCTCTAACCCTGAACTAACTGTTCGTCTACAACACTAGAGACAGATAATTAAATACTTAATATATTAACTGGATGGATTAAGAATTAGCTTGGCAATCAAAGATGAAGGGTGGTAATAAATATAAAATGGTCAGTCCAGGGAAAAGCAACTACTGAAGTTCCAGATGCCTGTGAAATGTACCACCCTTTGTGTAAAAAAGTTGCTCCTTGGGATCCCATTAATTCTTTCCCCTCTTAGCTTAAACCTATGCTCTCTAGTTCTTGATTCTCCAGCCCTGGATGAAAGACGGAGTGCATTCACCCTATCCTTGCCTCCTATGATATTATGCACTTCTATTGATCTTATGATCTAATGCACCTCTGTATCCCAATTTCTTAGGGCAATGTTTGATTATCATTTTACAGGGACAAAGGAGCAATTAATGCCTTTAGTGACAATAAATTCAATCTATTCTGGTATGCCTCAGGGGGGTCAATGCTGAATCCATTGCTCTTTATTATCTATATCAATGATTTGGATGAGAATGTACATGGCATGATAAATAAGTTTGCAGATGACACTAAAACAGGTAATATTATAGGCAGGTTATCAAAAATTGCAGCTGAATCTTGATCAGCCAAAGTGGGCCAAGAAATGGCAAATGGAGTTCAATAAAGAGATGTTGCATTTGGAAAGTCAAATCAAGGTAGGATTTTCACAGTGAATCCTAGGATCTTAGTGAGTGTCATGGAACAAAGGGACCTTGGAGTTCAGGTCCATGGTTCTCTAAAGATAGGGCAGTGAAAAAAGGCTTTTGGCATGCTGGCCCTCATCAGTCAGGGTACTGAGTATAAAAGTTGGGAAGTTATGTTGCAGTTGTACACGACATTGGTGAGGCCACACCTGGAGTAATGTATTCAGTCTTGGTTGCCCTGCTGTATGAAAAATGTTATTAATCTGGAGAGAGTGCAGAAGAGATTTACAAGGATGATGCCAGGACTCAAGGGGCAGAGTTATAAAGAGAGACTGGATAGGCTAGGACTTTTTTCTTTGGAGCGTAGGAGACAGGGGGGTGATCTTATAGAGGTGCATAAGATCATGGGAAATATGGATCAGGTGAATGCACTCAGTCTTTATCCCAGGGTTGTGGAATTGAGAACTAGAGACCACAGGTTTAAGTTAAGAGGGGAAAGAATTAATGGGAACCTGAGGAGCAACTTTTTTACAGCGAGGGTGAATCATATGTGGAATGAGCTGCTGAAAGAAACGGTTGAGGCAGGGACATTGACAACATTTAAAAGGCATTTGGACAGGCACATGGAAAGGAAAGGTTTAGGGGGATATGGGTCAAATGCAGGCAAATGGGGTTAGCTTAGATGGGCATTTTGCTTGGCATGGACCAGCTTGGGCCAAAGGACCTGTTTCCATGCCATAGGTTCTATGATTCTATGATATGATTCTATGATACTGAAGTCCATTAGATCTCTCCCTCTATCTCCTTCATCAAACAGATTACGTGCATGTTGGGAATTGTGAGAAAGTGAGTATTGAATATTATTGCTCCATAATTTGAAGGAATATCATGCTGAAAATGTGATAAGGTATATGCAAAAGCCAAAACAGAAGAGGATTTAGAAAACATTATTGAGCATAGCTTAAAAGTGTCTATATAAGCTTCTTATTAATTAAGCAAATCAGTTATGGCAATATGCCTATACAACATTGGATGCAACCAAATGTATGGCAATTCTGGAGTATTGCATGCTGTTTGCCTTCTTTGCCTCAAAGTGATATAAATGCATTAGAAAGCATTTAAAAAAATACCCAACATAAATCCAGCTCATGGGGTAAATGGGACGACTAAACTTATCTTCACTGGAGGAAAGAAAACTGAAGGAGAAACTGGTACAAATATCAAAATACTGAAAGGTATATATGCAGTAAAAGCAAGCAAGTCATTTGTCCAGAGCAATGAGCATAAGGCCGGAGAACGCAAGTATAAAACTCACAAGCCTTAAATAAGATTAAAGATTTTAAGAATCAATCTACTTTCATGATGGAGGAGATGTGGAATTGACAGTTAAAGAAATAGATGATTTGGAATAAGTTTGTTATTTTTTAGAAGTTGTTGCTTTATTTATCTATTAAGAGTTTATGGGATCTTTGTGATTACTTGATTTTTTTTCAGAGTAAAAAAAACTGATGTTGTCTCAGTCGCTCAGGGGTTAACAGGTATATAATGACAACCAATGGATCAGACATTAGGTCTTCAGTCTTACCACATCCAGCAGATTTCGGGTGGTTGATGCATCTCACCCTCCTTCTGAGCTACCCAGCATCACAGTTGCCAATCTTTAGCCAATTTGATTCACTCTATATGATATCAAGAGAGGGCTGAATGCACTGATACTGCAAAGGCTGTGGGTCCTGACAGCATTCTGACAATAGTACTGAAGACATTTGCTCCAGAACTAGCTGCAGCAAGCCATTCCAGTTCAGCTATAACACTGGCAACTTACCAGCTATGTGGAAGATTGTCCAGTAAGAAGTCTCACAAGACCAGTTAAAGAACTCTCCATTCACCTGACGAAGGGCAAACCCCGAAGGCTTGTGAGTTTACTATCAAATAAATTGGTTGGACTTAAACCTGGTCTTGTGAGACTTCTTACTGTGTTTACCCTAGTCCAACGCCAGCATCTCCACATCATAAAAATTGCCCAGGCAGATCCTATCCACAAAAATGCAACCCAGTCACGTATCGCACTTCAGTCCATTCTCAATCATCAGCAAAATGACGGAAGATGATGTTGTCGGTGCTATAAAGCAACTCAGCAATAACCTGCTCACTGACAGTTTGAGTTTTACCAGGGCCACTCAGCACCTAACCTCATTACTGCCTTGGTCAAAACAGGGACAAAAGGGCTGAATTTAAAAGGTGAGATAATAGTGACTGCCCTTAACATCAAAACAACACTTCACCCAATGTGGCATCAAGGAGCCTGCACAAACTAGTCAATGGGGATCAGTAGAAAACTCTCTGCTAGTTGGAGCCATACCTAGCACAAAGGAAGATGGCTGTGGTTGTTGGAGGTCAATCATCTCAGTCCTAGACATCACTGCAACAATTTCTCAGAGTCGTGTTCTGGGCCCAACTGTATGGAACAGATATCCATACAAAATTGACACCTCTGCAACAAGGACACCACATGAGTTTTGACAAGATTTGGAATACAGCTAACCATGGTGTCAGGCAGTATCAAACTAGTTGATGTATGTATGCTTGGCCGGTCCAATGAATGGGTTATTGTTGATATTTGCTTACAAAGTCGGTTACAGATGTACATATGCTGTGGAGAGGGATTGGCACTCATCCCCTAAAGGAGAAAGACACAGTGGGGAACTGCTGGGGAGAACCAGTTGTCAGTTGCCAAAATTGTTTGCCAGTAACATTGCTATAGGAACACACTCACAACGCAATGCCAGAGAAATGCCGCTCTACTGTACTAGCCCACATTGATTTGTACCATATGTCAACATCTGTCGTCCATTGATCATTTACTACAATCACTCATGAACTGCTTTGACAAGATGCCGGAGCCTGGAAGGGAGGTGGCTAGTCACCATATCTCAGTCAAAGGTCTGTAATATGGTGAAAGTAGCAGCACTATGGGGCAATTTATTGTTGACTAGAGAGCAACTATATTGTCTTGCATATTACAGATCAGAACTGAGAGCTGACCACTTGTTTGCTTTGGATCAGATTCTCTCTGGCCTGCCATCATCAGTAATTTTCAGAATTTGTTTGGTATTATAACACAATAAAAATGTTGTGTTTATCTGCAGAAATAATGTCATGTATTACAGCAGTTAAGGTTGATTTTGTAGTGGCTGTTCTAATGTTATTGCTGGCATTTACCTTAACTGATTCCGACGTGAATCACATAGAGGCTGAAGCCTAATATATGCATTGGAGTTGGATTTCAGGTTTACAGATCTGTTTTATTTATATACAGCCAGAGAAAATAGGAAGTGTTTTATTTGGAAAGACACCAAGGAAATCGGTGAGCTCAAAGTGTAGCTGGGTCTCATGTCACGCATCATCACTTTCCAGCTGTAGTCAGGCTCCCAAATATTCAAACAGCAGAAATGATGTGATGGTGAAAACATTCAGCAACACCTTCTGGCTTTGAACATGAGTTTGAACCCAGTGGAGAGCTCTGAGTTGAAAACAGAAAGCACTGGAAATACTCAGCATGTTGGGCAGCGTCTGCGGAGAAAGAGAGTTCAAGTTTCAGGTCGATGACCTTGTGTCAGGCATGGAGGCTGCATCATCATAGAAAACATCAGGAAGACAATGCCCAATGACTGGAGCAATGGTCTGGAGACAATGCGGATAAAACTGTGGATGGAAAAGTACATAAACCACTCTGCTGGATTCTGACTATCTCTCCAATTGAACTACTGGGGCGATTCTCTGAAAAAAAATTCTAAAAATTACAAATTTGCATAAAAACTGGAGTAAATCCCGCCTTTTTTTTCAATGGGAGTTTAAAAAAGAATCTTTCACACCCTGTGCATTGCAGAGTGCACTAGTGTGAATCACACTAAAATATTGGGGGCAGGACCTATTCCTGCTGGAGAATCCAGTGAGGTGGAACAGCAGGTTAGGTGTAAAGATTCGCATTCTAATCAGCAATCTGTAAACTGTTGTGCTTTATATGCTCTGTCCGAGGCCAGAACTCTCCATTCACCTGATGAAGAGGGAAACCCCGCGAAAGCTAGTGAGTTTACTATCAAATAAATCGGTTGGACTAAAACCTGGTGTTGTCAGACTTTTTACGGAGAATCCAGTAGCATGGCGCTGAGCGGGCCGTTGTGCATGTGCTACCTGTCAGTGCTGAGGTTCACGTATATGCAGAGGCCCCTATCTGCCAGCCTCCCGAATGCTGACCAGCCCCGTGACCCCCTACTGCTGCCACCCCCATGCTCCCCATGGCCCAATCATTGGCCTCCCCAAACATGACCCGACAGACCCCCTGCACAGCCCCAATCTCCCGATTCCCTCCCCTCTGTTGTTGTGATGCCTCTCCTCGCAATCCTGTCCCCCCAAGCAGGCTGCGTCCTACCCCAATGGCCAGCCCCAATCACTGGCCTCCCTCCCTCCGTCACTCAGCCCAAAATGCAGACTGGCAGGGGGACCCACCACTTCCACTGACTTTTGGCCAGAAGCTCCGCTCCCCCCCACCCCCCCAGCGGCCCTGCCCTCATCAGGCCCAGCCCCACTGGGCATTGGCGCTTATCCCTTGGGCAGTGCCAAGAAACCCAGGCTGGCACTGCCAAGCTGGCAATGCCCAGAGGGCTCCTCTGCCTGGCAGCCGACTCCCGGGGGGGAGGGAGAGCCTCGATTGCCCCCTTTACACCAGTGGGGTTGGGCTGCCAGCTCCTCACAAGTAGGCAGTAAACCCCGCAGGAGTGAGCCACTCTTGGCAGGGGGGCAAGGTGGGTGGGGAGGAGGAAAGGCTATAGCAGGCTCTGAGATTTCAGTCCCGGGCCCGCTAATGCTATTTAAAATATATTTAAATTACCTTTGGAATTCATTATGCAGCTCCACACTGGTTTCTGGCACTGGAAAATGCACAGAGGCTCAGACACCTAGAGCCTCCCAGCCCGCTGCGCTGAAAGATCAGAGCAGCGGGATGGGAGAATCGCCCCCTACATCTTTGTAAATTCCTGGAGCCTCACAAATTGTAAGAACAAGTGAGAAAGATCAAGAAGATTGGAGATTGCATCACTAATTTAAAGCGACTGACAGCTCGGGGAGAATGGTTTTGGAAAGTACCTTTTCAACATGCCCTGAGGAAAAGGACTAAGCTGACTACAGGGGTGAAGCCCAAAGTATTTAATAACCTTTTTTAAATAGTCTTGTGTGACTTGCTACAGAGAGATGAAAGATCTGGGCGTAAGATGTGACATATAATATTAACGAACTGCAAATAAACTGTTCAACATTGAAATCAATTCTGATGAAAGGCCATTGACCTAAAATGTTAAGTCAATTTACTTTTCCACAGATGGTGCTTGCCTTGCTGAGTATTTCCAGCATTTTCTGTTTATGTTTTGGATTTTCAGCATCCTCAGTACTTTGCTTTCATATGGGAGATCTTTCAGTTAGCTGTGACTGCTCTGGTGTATCTGATTCACACTTGCAGTAAGTCAATGAGGTTGGATGTTAAAACCCAGGTTGGGATATTATTAGCAGCGGCCAATTAAGAAGCTGCTGCTGGAACTGCAGTCCCAATACTCAGGGACCCAACAGTTTAAATTGTTCCCTTCTGGGTCTGAGAGATTAAATGGCATTGCAGATTGTGTTAAAAGGATATTTGCAGCATTAGTTATGAGTCCTGGCATTTTGTCATGAGTTTAGTGGGCAATGATGTGCAAATTCAGAAAGTGTGATTAAAAATAATGGGGAGGTTAAGGATGAGATGTTATTTGTGAATCAAAGGACCAAACTGTGTAAATTGACCAGCAAGTCTTGATAAATCACTCCTTCCCCTGAAATTGCTGGTCAATTTGCACATTAAAAACTGCATTATTTGGACTGCCATCTTGCATTTTTATTTCTTATTTTATGAGAAAGATTTGAATAGTTCATTGCATTTAGTAATAAATACCAAAACATGCAGGTATTTGTTTATATAGGGGTTGGCAAGGCAATACAGTTGTTAGCGCTGCTGACTCACAGTGCCAGGGACCTGAGTTGTGTTCTGGCCTTGGGTGACTATCTGTGTGAAGTTTGAACGTTCTCCTCATGTCTGTGTGAGTTTCTTTTGGGTGCTCTGGTTTCCTCCCACACTCTAAAGATGTACAGGTTAGATGCATTTGCCACACTAAATTGAATCTTAGTGCCCAATGGTGTGTAGTTTAGGCGGATTAGCCACAGGATGCTCTTTTGTAGAGTCAATGTGCACCCGACAGGCCAAATGGCTTCTTTCTGCGCTGTAGGAGTTCTATAGTTCTATATGGCAACTTGAGGAATTTAGGTGCTAATTTACCAATTTGTAGGGGAATGGGGAAATTGAGGGATGTGGAGAATTGACCAGACTTTGTCAATATATTTTTTTAATAGCTATTTACGATGGGGCTATCTATGTGACCACCAATTTCCTCTTAAGCCTGACAATGTTGCAATTCATTCTATCACAATTTTCAATTAATGTTCACTATTGTTCTCGCATTTCAGCTTCCCTGTTCAGTTTTAGTGGTGCTGACTCAATTGTCCTCGCAGAACCTCTAGGTAATGATTTGGTATGTTACATTTACTTGTCATTGGTTTTGGTTCTATGTGACTCAACTCCATCATACTAGACGTCTTTCTTTCTTTCTCTCTTTTTTTTCTCTCTTTCTCTCTCTCTTTCCTTTTTTCTTTCTCTCTCTTTTCTCTCTCTCTTGCTTTATCTCTCTCTTTCTTTCTCTCTCTCTTTTAAGTTCTTTCTCCCTTCTTCCATGACTCTGTTGTACTCCTAATCTTGCCAGCAGTGCTCATGCTAGAGTTCAAAGTGAAAATGAAATCATTGAATGGTATGTCTTGGCAGTAAAGCAGCTGGCAGAATCGTGTGAATTTGGACAGCTGGAAGATAATCTGATTAAAGATAGATCTGGGAGTGAGAGACCCTAGGGTGAGAGCAAGTCTACAGAAAGATGGGAAACTGACACTAAAGAAAGCAACAGACGTGTATTGAAATGCAGAAATTGTGAAATGTTAGCTTGAGCATATGTATGGCAGAGCAGATCAGGTGATATATTATGCTGAGAGACAGTGTAGGCCAAAAGATCTGAGCAATCACAGACAAAGGGTAGAATACAAATACCATAGTGGACAACATGTACAGAAGAGAGATTGTCCAGCATGGCGAAAGCTGTGTTCTAACCACAAGAAGCAACATCATTTTGCGCACCTGTGCTCGGCCAGAATAATGCAAACAAAAGCCTATACAGCTGGCCACTGGAGAAATTTCAGCAGACAACTCTGATGAAGGACTATACATGAATTCAACAGGTTGGTTCAATCAAGTGTATAAATGATTTGTGACCGTTACCCTATGACTGCAGATAAAGAATATCAAGCGCACGAGAACTTCAGACAGACAGTGATGTGTGAGACAAACAGTGCTGTGTGAGACAGACAGTGCTGCATCAGACAGACAGTAGTGTATCAGACAGACAACAGTGTGTAATGCATCCTGATACTTGAAATATAAATCACTTAAGTATTTTAATGAAGCCTAATTTCCAGCTCAATTTTGGGAGAAAATAATTTCCATCTTTTTAAGTGACAATTTTGGAGTGAGGGCACGAGGCAGTGAATTGGAGGAAAGCTTAACAGAAGGGTATGTGAGGGATAATGGTGTGGAAAGGCCGTGAGGGAACATAAAGTAATGGATTATTGTAGAGCAAATACTTGATCTCCTATGCCAGTACTCAAGGTGAGCAGGAGGATCTGGTAATACAAATGATGCCCAAATCTTGTCTAACATTACTCCATTGAAATAGTGCAATAGAAGAAGAGTAAGGCTTTAATATAAATTCAGTGTGCTCAATTTGAGTAAGTTTGCAAAGGATCTTGCATTACTATGAAAACAGAACTTTGTCATTGGATAAATAACTGATTACATTGGGCAAACATCTAAGACTGATCTATAGAAGAAAATGTCTTCTTAAATAATTCAGCCATGCATGCTGTGAGCACTTTTTGAGTGGTTAAAACTTGTATACCTTATTCAAATCCAGCAATGGGTCCTTTTTATGTGTTAATAAAACATGTTTTGTTTTAGTTTGATAGGGATTTTGTATAGTGAACAGCACCCCACTGGTTGAATTTAAAAGGAATGCAGCAAGATTTATTTATTCATTCAAGCTGGCATAAGAATGACTGATCTGAACTCAAGAATCTTGGCAGTAGTTCATCGTCATTAACAGGTTTTAAACACTATCATACTCGCTGGTGTTGTGAACTCGGGCTTTAATTCGTAAATGGCAATTAACTTTCCCACGAGAAAGTAAAATATAATTGTGAGTTCCATGGTGAGGGAGATTCTAACCTTTCCTTACTGACAGGTTAGAAACAATACAGTTTATTAGAGAGAATGATTTTTTTATATATATCATTTCTACTCCATGGCAGAAAGATTGCCCTTGATATTGTATTTATTTCAACCAGAGTTTGTTCCAAACCTTGTTGCTCAGACTTGCCCTTTTGCTAAGCTGCTACGTGGGAATGAATATTTCACATCAGTTGCTGCTCTTTCTGACTAATCCTGGAGTGCCATCGACAGCAGCAGCGGATAACAACATTGCCTGGACTGTTCAGCTCACTTGAAGAACATTTTCAATTTCACTCAGCCAGGCAACAGGACAGCGCGTGAAATAATAAAGGGGAATAAAAATCAGATCTAGAATGGCAGCATTATTTATCAGAGCTTTGATAAAAATGGGCTTATGAGGAATTTGGTACCTGTCTCCACCCAACCTCCCTGAGGTGACTTTGGACGTGAGATTACTGTTTAGTTGGGCAGGAACATCAGAGTAGAGACCCCTGTTAGCGCGAGTGGGCGAAACGACCACTACGGACTCAGGGTGAAGTTCAATAACGGCACAGCTTTATTTTCTTTTTACGTCGACGGAGAAACAAAGTCAGGATATACAATCAGACTGTCCCGAAACTGCTCTAAAGACTCCCCCACAATGGGCTACAGTTATACCTGAACTTCGCAATTCAAATGCTAATCCTTTATTTACAGTATTTGACTTCAGCCATCCTGTTTCAATGTTTCTCAGTGTTGGAGCAATTGTTTTAAGTGTGTGTTAATCGTTTTTGTCTGGTTGGTTATCAATGGCCTGGAATCTCTGGGGTTTGAACCATAGGTGTGTTATTGATCTCAAAAGAGTTTTGAGGGGCCAGGGCTCTGAGGATAACTTTAGTTTGCTTCCATTTTGTGTGCCCAATTTCATAAAATTTGTTGTCTGATAACACCCCCGTCAGCCTTCCTGACTCCTCCCAGTCATGCTTTGAGTTGGGGAGGATGAAGGGTGGTCTTCCCATATGAAGATCAAGTGAAGTCCTTCTGTTACTACTGGTATTCTGGCTACTGGTATACTGGTTTGCCTGAGGCCTAATGGGGGGATTGTGTGTGTGTGTGTGTGTGTGTGTGTGTGTGCATTACACGGCGGGTGGTCTTCATTCTCAGATACTCTGTGCCCAATCAAGAGACCAACGATTGTGAGCAGGGAGCCTGCAGAAAGCTAAGCCCTTATCCTCACCTTCATTCCTTCTCCCCGTCGCCAACGCACCCGCCTTCGTCAATGCTACTCCCATCTCATGCAAATAATCTCTCTCCACTGATCCAGTAATAATCCCTGGGTAAAACCTGGGTGTGGTACCAGCATAATTCACCACTCCTGCAGCCTGACCTCTCATGGGCCTCACCCAAAAACATCACAGTTGCCTCCAGCTCTGACCCAATGGATCCACCTGCTCCCACCTCCTTTCCTGTCACCCTGAAAGGGCAATTCCTGAGTATTCATATCACCATAAGCCAAACAAGGAGGTCACGAGAAGTGCTTGCTGCAAACAAGCCGCCAGGCCTCTTTAAACTGAGAGGCTTACAGCCATGAAGGGTGGGTAGATCTGCGAGTGACTCCACGCCCAAAGAAGCTGATACTGAGCCTCCTTCTCAGCCCCAAGTTGGACTTATCTGGACTCCCTGCATCCTCTCCATTGCCCCCTCTGTGATTGGCACCCTGAAAGGTAATGACCACCTGAGTACTCACCTCCAGCATCCTCTTCAGAGGTGAACTCGCTAGATTCTCACTTCTGACGAACTGTTGTAAATCGCCACCAGTGAATATTTAGTGGGAGTGGGGGGAGGGGGGGAATCTTATTGAGAGCGCTTACTAATGACATTATAAAGTATTAAATTCACGGGCTTCCGGGGTGGATTTCTCATTGAGCCACCGGCTGAGGGACCTGGAAAACTGGAAATCGCCGGAAAGAATTGCATTTTCTGAATCTCGATGGATCTTCCCCCAGTGTCGCCATTTCCAATGACAGCTATCGCAGGCTCAAAGTTGCTCCCTAATTCTGCTTTTCTGTACAGTAAGGAAATTTTGCGTCTTGCAAAATAACCATCCTAATCAAAAATGTAATTGTATGACCGCTATCAAAAAATTCAATGGCAGTTTGCACAATATCCTGCTACTTTTGCCATGTTTTCACCAAAGTTTTTGGCTATAAGCATCTTAAAGAATTTCTTTAAAGTAAAGTTTGTTTATTAGTGTCATAAGCAGGCTTACATTCACACTGTAATGAATTTACTGTGAAAATCCTCCAGCTGCCATACACCCGGCTCCTGTTTGGGAGAATTCAGCATGGCCAATGCGCCTATCCAGCACATGGGAGGAAACTAGAGCACCAGGAGAAAACCCATGTAAACACAAAGAGAATGTGCAGTCTCCACATAGAGAGTGACCCAAGCTGGGAATCGAACCCATGTCCCTGGCACTGTGAGGCAGCAGTGCTAACCACTGTGCCAAAGTGCCATCCTGGTGGCTACTCTTCTGCCTTGGATCTGCTGATAGGACACATCCTTGACTGCTGTTTTGGAGGGAAAGAAAATTCATTTCCTATAAGTCAAGAGAGCAAACACTTTTTTAAAACTGAAAATTGATTTAATATACTGTCAGCCAGAAGTCTGCCCTTATAAGTTTACCATGAATTGGTTATGGATTATGCTTTCTCTGCTTATTCAATTCCAGGTGCAGCTGCTTCCAGATACATCTCAAATGAAGGATATAAAATCCTCCTTAAAACAATTCATTTCTTCAGCTCGAGCTGGTCGTAGAGATGCCGTGCCTGACATAAAGGAGACAGGCGACACTTCAAAAGAGGCCGGCAGTACAAGCAAAGAAACCACGGGAAATGACGAGAACGTAATCAAGCCAAAAGGTTTTTATTTCCAGACTTAATGGGTAGAATCTTACTGGCTTTTCCCATTCACCGATGGCGGAGCGAGCCAGTAAAATCGCATGAGAGTCGAGAAATCAGGATGACGTCCAATTTCTCGGCTCTCCCAATTTTACGAGAGCCGGATTTTCGGCAATGTCAGCCTCTCACCAGAAATGAGTAAGAGGCTGAATAATTTATTTCAGTATATTGTAATGTTCACTTGCATGTCTTCAGCAAGCTCAGTCGTCCGGGCTCACTCGCCTTTATTGTCTCACCGGGAGAGGTTCCGTCTGGCGAGGAAAGCACCTGCTCCCGTCAAACTGGAAACAGTCATATTGGCCTCGCCGGTGGAACCGGAGATCATTGAGACCCCCTGGGGAAGCTGAGGGCAAGAGGTTATACCCAGTGGGCACCTGAAAACTGGCCCAAAAAAAGGTTCAGGCACTTTCCCATTTGCACACTAGCTGGACACTTAGAATCAATCTCATAAAATTCCGCCCAATGTGTTAATCTCTTTCAAGAGACTAAGCAGAAGAGTCGCTCTTTGACAGAGAATTATTTTTGGAAATTTGTATGGCCAATTTTCTTCAAATGAGCTTTATCTGCCAAAACTACCTAATGCAACTGTTTTAACAAAAAACATTGAGTGTTTCTGTGTTGAACCTTCATTAATAGGCAAGTCAAAAGCAGGGTGCGTAAATACATCTGTATGTATGTAAATTCAAGAAGAATTGGTATGGGAAAAGACCATTGGTTCAATCATCACATTCTTCTCCCTCCTTCTTTTATTCCCCCAAACCCACCCTTACACCCTTCCCTAATACGTCAACGCAGGACATTTTAGACTTGCCAACATGACTACAGGCACCATGAACATTGCCTTGGTTCTGTTGCTAGGGTGCATTTTGACTGTTGGTCGGAAAGAAAGAAAATGCTACTCCTCACAGTTTAAACTGAAAAAAACCAAGAACATATTTTTACAATAAGAAGTTGAATTAATGTTTCTTTTTGCAGCTGGTCTGTTTAAATTTAGAACCCATTTTAGTTTCATCTTACTTTAAAAATAGGGCCATTTTTAATATTTCAGTTTTGAATACACTGTTTGGTGTTCAATTCCTAGTGGCTTTTCGTATCACTAACACATCCTGCCAAAGGCCTGTGGCTTGTTCCAAAACATGGTGTTTGTTTTTCAGTAACTGCTCATTTCTGAAGGTGCTTTGCCCATTCTATTGGTATTTTATTTTAAATCCTTTAAGAGAGAAGTACAATTCCGTGCAAGAAGTTACGGAATCTATCAATGTTGTATTCATCCTTGTGCCTTGAAAAAAGTGACAACTGAGACAGTGGACGGGCTATTCCATGTGCAGCCCACCATTTGCCGGAAGTGGGATCTTCTTGCCTCTGTCAATGGGGTCTCCTGTTGTTTGCACCCCCTGCTTTTTTATTCATTCATGGGACATAGGCATGGCAGGCTGGCCAACATTTATTACCCATCCCTTGTTGCCCGAGGGTAGTTGAGAGTCAACCACATTGCTGTGGCGTCTGGAGGACGGCAGATTTCCTTCCCTAAAGAACATTAGTGAATCAGATGGGCTTTTCCGACAATCGACAATGGGTTTCATGTTCATCAGTAGATTCTTAGTTCAAGAAATTTTTTATTAAATGCAAATTCCACCATCTGATGTGGCAGGATTCAAGCACAGGTCTCAGTCGAGTTTCGGGATTAATAGACTCATGATAAAACCATTAGGCCATTGCCTCCCCTGCTGCTGGGGAAGATGCAGTGAGACGTTTCCCTTTAACAGGACCAAAAAATCCCACTGGTGGGGACAGCTGGGAAATTCTGTCCAGTGAAGCACTGGTTGTTATCTGACAAAATTCTTGAGGTTCTGGAATGGACTCAGTGGATCGTAAAACTTTATCTGCCAAACATTTCAGTTCAAGCATTTAGCCAAGCTGTTCATAAGATGGGGATATTCACAGGTGATCGCATGATGTTTAGCACAATTTATGACTCCACACATACAAGGCCATCCATATCCACATGCAGCAAGACGTGGATGAGATTCAAGTTTGGGCTGACAAGTGACAATCAACACTCTGATCTGTCACTCACACCTCATCACTTGAGTTCTGCTCTTTTGTCTGTATTTGGAGTAAGACTAGAATGAAGTATGGAGCTGAGTGACCCTTGCGGAACCCAAACTGAACACCAACGAACAGGTTATTACTGAGTGCCACTTGATAGTAGTGTCAGTGACATGTTCCATCACTTTGCTGATAATTGAGAATGGACTGATGGGGCTATACTTGGTTGGGTTAGATTTATCCTGCTTTTTGTGTACAGGACATACCTGGGCATTGCCAAGTAGATACCAGTGTTTTAACTGTACTGGAACAGCTTGGCTAAATGATTGCTTACACAATACGATTACTGGAATGTTGTCAGAGCCCATGGCCTTTAAGTATCCAGTGTCTTCCGCAGTTTCTTGATGTCATGTGGAGTGAATCAATTTGGCCAAAAACTGGCAACTGGAAACCTCAGGAGAAGGCTGAGATGGATCATTCTCTTGGTACTTCTGGTTAAAGATTGCCCTGTGAACTTTAGCCATATATTTTGCACTGATGTGCTGGGCTCCTCCATCTTTGAGGATAGGGATCTTTGTGGTGACTCCTCCCCCCCAAACATCCCGTTCACCACCATTCACGACTGGATGTGCAGAACTTAGGTCTGATCTGTTGGTTGTAGGATCACTTAGCTCTGAATATTTTTGATTTGATTTATTGTTGTCACATGTATTAGTATACATTGTTTCTTGCACGCTATACTGACAGTGTACTTCGCATAAGGAAGGAGAGAGTGCAGAATGTAGTGTTGCAGTCACAGCTAGAGTAAAGAGAAGGATCAACTTGAAATGAGGTAGGTAGAGAGTTTAAAAGAGTTAGAATGAAGTTTTAGAAGCATAGAATGAGAGTAAAAGATAGAATTAGTGGGTAGGTTGGGCACAGCTTGCAATAAGTCATCACAATCCAGTGCCACCTTGGCAGTGGGCCAAGGAATATGCATGCTGCTTCTGTTGTTTGGCATGCAAGTAGTCCTGTGTTGTTCCTTCACCAGGTAGACATTTCATTTTCAAGTATGCTTTATGCTGCTCCTGCATGTTTTCATTGAACCGCAATTGATTGCCTGAGTTGATGGTAATGTTAGAGTTGTGGGTTTTCTGCACCATGAGGTTGAGTACAATTCTACTGCTGCTAATGATGGCCCACCATGTCTCATTGGTGCTAGGTTCTGAGTCACTAAATCTATTTAAAATCTATTACATTTTGCATGGTGGTGGTGCCACACAACACGATAGATGGTATCCTCAGTGTGAAGATGGGACTTCATTTCCACAGGGACTGCGTGGTAGTCACTCCTACCATCATGGACAGTTGCATCTGTGATAGGTAGTTTGGGGAGGAAAAGCTCAAATAGGTTTTTTTTCTCTATTGTTGGTTGCCTCACCACCTGACAAAGACCAAGTCTAGCAGTTATGTCCTTTAGGACTTGGTCAGCTGAGTCAGTAGTAGTATTACCCAGCCACTCACATTGATGGACATTGATATTTCAGCGAACATTCTGTGCCACCCTCAGTGCTTTCTCCAGGTAGCGTTCAATATGGAAGAGTACCAATTCATCAGTAGAAGTGGGGCAGTGAGTGGTGACTAGCAGGAGGTTTCCTTGCCCATGTTTGACATAATGCCATGAAACTCCGCGAAGTTCAGAGTCAATATTAAGGACTGCCAGGTCAACAGCCTGCCAACTGTACACCACTGTGCTGCCATCTCTGATGGGTATGCCCTGTCCAGGTTGTCCAGGGTTGGTGATAGTGGGACCTGGGGCATTGTTGTAAGTTATGATTCCATGATTATAACCCCTTTAATCACATTTTAGTTTGATGTTTTAAGTTTCCTTTCTACTTTGTCCTTTGCCTTGGGCCCTTTCTTTCTTTCTGGGGACTGCTCCTTTTGATTTGTCCCTCAGTTAATTTGATTTAGTTTATTTGTTTTGCCAAAAAAAAATTGTCTATGCAAGGCTGTTGCTTGACACACGGAACAGCTCTCCCAATTTTAGCATAAGTTCCCAGATATTATGGAGAACTTTGCAGAGTCAATGTCGCTGGGTGTGCCATAGCCATTTCTGGTGCCTATATCGATTCTGGGTGGTCTGTCCAAATTCATTCTTTTTATTAGACTTCATAGCATATTGATACAACTGAGTGGCTTGCTTGGCCATTTCAGAAGGCATTTAAGAGTCAGCCACATTGCTGTGGATCTGCACGCACATGCAGGCCTGATCAGGTAAGGTCTGCAGATTTCCTTCTCTAAAGGAACCAGATGAGATTTTAAGAAAATTGTTTAATGGTCTCCACTACTTTTTAATTCCACTTTTATTAAATGACTTTAAGTTCCACCTCAGCTAACCTGGTGGGAATTGAATCCATGTCATTGCATTAGGTTGGACCTCTGCATTACTAGTCTGGTAACGTTATTGCTACATCACCAGCTCCTCCAAAAGTAAGGATTGGAACAAGGGTCTCCCACTTAAATCAGAAATAAGGAAGAATTTCTTCTTACAAAAGTCATTGATCTTTGAAATTCACTGCCTCAGAGAGCAATGGAGGCTGGGTCATTGATTGTTGAAGGCTGAGTTAGACAGATTTTTGATCAAGATGGGACTTAAATATTAGGGGGACAGGCAAGAAAGTGGAGTTAAAGTCGCAATCAGATCTGCCCATGATCTTATTGAATGGTGGTGAAGGCTTAAGGGACCAAATGTCCTCCTCCTGCTTATATTCATAATGGTCTAATGTTTTAAAAAGTAGGCAAGCCCAAAGGTCTGAAATTGCAGCTGTTGTTTATATTTCAAGATTTTTTTTTCCACAGAAGCATCCACAGAAGAACAAAATGCTTCAGAAAGTCAGGCTGATACTAGTCAACAGAAAAACAGTGAAGGAAAGTGAACACAGACTCTTCATAGATGGGTGAATGGATACCGAGAGCACATATGATAATATGAGTTTGATCATGTCCTGAGTAATACCTCTGATAATATGGCTCATTCCATTACTGAAGGAATATAAAGAACTATGTAACTGACAAATAACTGTGTACTGGATGGATTTAAGCTATCTGCGCCAATTACCGTTGTTGGTTTGTTTTGTTCTAAACGTCACAAAATAATTGATAGTAACTCACTATTAAAGTTCAGGTATTTGATGACTGGTATCTGGAGAACGTTAATAAAGTTAAAGTTTTGCACTAAATTTCTATAGGATAACATTTAATGCTTATAGTTTATCCACTGCCACTTGGATCTCTTGATACATTACAAGCAAATTATAGCAATGTGGTACGAAGAAGTGGGCCAAAGAAACTTCAAACCTTTGTCAATTGGACATTAAAACTTCAGCAACATATTGACTGCATATACTTCATTACAATTTAATTCCTTGCAATTTGGCCAGGTTTTATGATCAATTATGAAAGAGTGGCTTCAGTCATTCATTACATGTGCACTTGCCCACAGATTTTCTTGAAGCCATTTAGTTCATTCAATATTGAACCATGATTAAAGATCTCAAAAGAAAAAAGTGTTTTATTTTGCTGTCTCCAACAATAATTATAATCTGAAGAAGTGAGACTCCACACTTTTAAAAATTAATTTTCAGTGGTCAGGGCTGGGGAGTTGTTTGGCAGCCATTAAAGTTTACCATTCTGTAAAGTGTTCTGAGGCTGGAATGGACAAATTCTAATATTTTCTAGTGAGTTAAGTGGATACCAGTGGGTAAGCACAGTAACATCCCATTGTTCCATGTGCTTTAGTACTGAGTTTTGCAACAAGATGCTGTTAATTTGCTCCTGGAGAAACAGGGCAACTCAGACAACAGCTATCTGATTTCTGTATTAATTTGTGCCATGTGCACTCAATGGATGTTGTTGCCTGATTTAGACATTGATGACAATGAATCCTGAATGCCTCACTGCTATTCCTACAATACTATCTGAGTCATTCAAACTCTATCAGAGAACATGTAACCTAAAGCAAATGGGAAGCAATATTTACAGACATTTTAGTTGCTTACACAAAACATTTATGTTATGGATGCTGGAAAGATGGCAGACTCAACTTTGTACAGCTGTATGAAAATCAATAAATTGAATTTTCAATCACAAGATTTCCTCCAGTCTTAGTGACGCAAATGGTGTTTAATATTTCACTGAATCTAAATATATTCTACTGCACTACAAACTGAATATTAATGTAACATTTGTCTACTCAATTCAAGTCCACTCTTGAACAAAGTAACATGGGATATCTGAACCTTCCAAACCTAGCCAATTAATTGATTCTTCCGACTAAAGTCACATTTCAAATCTTATATTTCAGATTTAGAGGATAGAGTCATAAAAATCTTTGACCTTTAGTATGCCTCAGTGTGTTTCAATACATTAAGGGTGCTATAAATACAAGCGGTTGCTATATAAATAGGATTGTTGGATGAATTGCCCAGAGTATGAATCTTTGCCTAAATCTGCATTCGTTCAATAATTCAGGACTGGATTTTCATCTGTGAGTCGGGAGGGCAAGACTCTTAAACAAGGGTTTTGGTATCAATGACATGTAACAAACTAGGGATACAATTTCCACATCACATGGAAAATCATAGAATGGGTGAAATTTTCCTGTCCTGCCCTGTAGAGGGCGGGACACAGACCATGCAAAGGTCCATTGACCTTGAGTGAGATTTTCCAGTCGTGGGGTGAGCACGGCCAGAAACCCCCACCCTGTATATTTACAATCCCAGTTGCTTATTAAGGCGTTTGTGCAGGAGCTCATTCCTGGGTGGTCGGACCACTGAACAAATTATTCCACGTGACTGACCAAGTTCCACTTCCTAGCTGCAGTAGTAAGAGAGCTGTAGCTTTATACCCTTCCTGAACCTAGTCTGGCAGCATACAAAATACGTTTTAAATCAAGTCATCCAATTAGATTATCAGTTCCTCCCTGGCTATGCAAAGACAATGTAAATGTGGTCATTTCTTGCTCTAAGCAGATGGCATCTTCATGAACCTGCCTGCGATGGATGTGATTCGAAGTTAAGGCAGGGTGAGCCTGGAAGTAGCAAGAAGGATGCCAGTTGTAGACGTGGGCTGGGTAAAAGGCCTGCCTCAGGACTCTGGCACTGCGCCCAAATTTTAAAAATATGAAATATCCCTCCCCCTCACCCCTCACACCTGCCACACACACAGACACACACACACAACCCAGGTCCATCTTGTCTTGATTTTGACAGGTCTGTTTACAGTAGCAGTAAGCTTGATGGTTAGTGAGGTTATGCAAGTTTTAAGAATATTCATTCTTCCTTTCAACAATTCCAAAGGGCACGTGACCTCTCCAAAAAGATACTTTCTTACCACCCTGCCCGCCATGGGTATCGGAGCAGGCGAGGAGGGGACAATGAGAAGGTCCGTTATCCTCAAGTGGTATTTTATGGTTTCAGGAAGAGCAAGGCCATAAAATTTCACCCAATATCGCTTCCAAAAGGGCATCTGACTTCCCCCAAAGATGTCCTGGTACCTGATCCAAAGGGCTACTTAACCTTTCCAAAGAGGCAATCTGGCCATCCAAAGAAATGTTTTTATGGGCCCAGCCGATGTTAACACTGGAGAAGTCAGATCGGAAAATAAGAACATAAGAACATAAGAAATAGGAGCAGGAGTAGGCCATCTGGCCCTTCGAGCCTGCCCCGCCATTCAATAAGATCATGGCTGATCTGTCGTGGCTCAGTTCCACCTTCCGGCCCTCTCCCCATAACCCTTAATCTCCTCTCTTATCAAAAACCCATCAACCCGCTTCTTGAAAATATTTAGCGAGGCAGCCTCCACCACTTCAACGGGTAGAGAATTCCAGAGATTCACCACCCTTTGAGTGAAGAAGTCCCTCCTCAACTCCGTTCTAAAACGCCCCCCCTTTATCTTGAGGCTCTGCCCCCTAGTCCTACTGTCTTTTTTGAGCGGGAAGAGTCTCTCCACCTCTATCCTATCCATCCCATTCATCATCTTATACGTCTCAATGAGATCTCCCCTCATTCTTCTAAACTCCAACGAGTACAAGCCTAGTTTATTCAGCCTCTCCTCATAGCTCAACCCCCTCAACTCCGGTATCAGCCTAGTAAACCTCCTCTGCACTCCCTCCAAGGCCAAAATATCTTTGTGCAGGTGCGGCGCCCAAAACTGCACACAGTACTCCAGCTGCGGCCTCACCAATGCCCTATACAGCTGCAGCAAGACCTCCCTACTTTTATATTCAATCCCCTTCGCTATGAAGGCCAGCATCCCATTCGCCTTCCTGACCACCTGCTGCACCTGCAAGCTGGGTTTTTGCGACTCATGCACAAGGACCCCGAGGTCCCTCTGCACCGTCGCATGCTGCAGTTTTTCGCCAAGTAAGTAATAATCCTTCCTACCATTCTTCCTACCAAAGTGGACCACCTCACACGTGCCAACATTAAATTCCATTTGCCATTTCCTGGCCCATTCGCCCAGCCTATCTAGATCCTTCTGCAGACTCTCCACACCCTCCGCCCAATTTGCCGTTCCCCCAATCTTGGTGTCATCCGCAAATTTCGACACCCTACACTCGGTTCCCTCCTCCAGATCATCTATATAAATGGTAAAAAGCTGAGGCCCCAGCACCGACCCCTGGGGCACTCCACTAGTCACCATCCGCCAATCCGAATAGCACTCGTTGACCCCCACTCTCTGCCTCCTATTTGACAACCAATCCTCTATCCACGCTAACACCTTACCCCCAACTCCAAGTCCCCTGACCTTCTGCAATAACCTCTTATGAGGTACTTTGTCAAACGCCTTCTGAAAATCCAGAAAGACCACATCCACCGGCTCTCCTCTATCCACCGCCCTAGACACATCCTCATAGAACTCCAGTAAATTTGTCAGACACGGCTTCCCTTTAATGAAATCGTGCTGCGTCTGCTCTATCAAGCAATTCCCTTCAAGATGCCTTGCAATTTCCTCCTTAATGACGGATTCTAACATTTTACCTACCACAGACGTTAAACTAACCGGCCTATAATTCCCTGCCTTTTGCCTGGCACCCTTCTTAAACAACGGCGTAACATTAGCCATTTTCCAATCTTCCGGCACTTCCCCGGAATCCAGCGACGTCTGGAAAATAACCACCAAGGCATCCACTATAACCTCCGCCATTTCTTTCAGAACCCTCGGATGCATTCCATCCGGTCCTGGGGACTTGTCCACAATCAGCCCCTCCAGTCTGTCGAGCACCACCTCTCTAGTAACAGTAATGTCATTAAGACCCTCCAGTCCTACCACCTTTCCATCGCTAACACCCAGACTGAAAAATGAAACCTGGACTGATAGATCCTAACTTTGTTCCTGTTTTAGAAACCGTGGAGTGAAGTTAGTGAATAAATTCATAAGTGTTTACTTTTTTAATACTAAGAATAGAATGTTTATTAAACAAGAAAAAATGAATGATATTTCATCAGAGAAAAAGATTGAAAAGATCTCAGTATAAACACAATGAAATGATTCAAATTCACACTCTTCCTTTTATCCCAGCAATGCCCTTGTGGACCCAGAAACCCAGTGATGATTTGTCACTATCTTAACACAAACGCTGCTTGCTTGGATCGGCCCTGTTGCGAATGGTTTTCTTCCAGTAGATTTCTGAGCATTCATGAGATGTTTTTTCCCCAACTGGTACCTCTCGCTGAGACACCCAAAATTACACTCTAAACTCACTATACTTCAACCGCAGAGCAAACACTAGTTCCTTATACTAATTCTCCAGCAGTCTTGCTGTATTTCTTACTAGAGAGTTTAGATGTTCTGTCTTCACTCTCTGAAATATACATTCTGAGCTTCTTTTCTGTCTTTCCCTGTGTGCCTGAGCATCACTGGATCCCTGTCGCCAGGCAGCGAAACAGATTTTTTCTACTTTGGGTGGGATTCTCTGATCATGCATGTCCCAAGAGTGGAAATTCCCACCCAAGCTTAATGTACCTTTAAATCGTCCACCAAATTTTCTGTCACACTCTCTACAGCTTCCAGGTTAGGCAAGATGGGAGAATTTTGGCCCTTGTGCTTTCTTCCTCAAAATCACTAAATTACTGATCTCTTTGTAACTCATCTCTTCACTGTAGGAGTTGTAAAATCTCATTAAAAATGCATACAAATCTCGAAAACCTGAACATTTTATGCAGAGGCCATCCGGATTTCCCAACATCACAAAAAGGAATGAATTGAAACTGAAACCATGTCCCAACTTTCTTAACACACAAACATAAATATAAATTAAAGTCCTACACTGTTCCTAATAATGCATAAAGTTCAGACCGTCTCATGCAAGGTCGATTCTGTGACTCCCCACAGCAGGTTCCCTGGGGCTCGTTGGCCCCGCAAAACGCCGTCAACATCAGTGGGACTGGAAGATCCCACTGCCAGCTAATGATGAGTTGGCTCCACCTTCAGAAAACATGCCAAAGAGGGGTTGGAAATTCCAGCCACGGGCCTTTGGTTCATGGAGCACTGCAGGTCATGGATGATGTATTAGAAGTATTTAAAAATACAAAATGATGGGGCAGGTGTCAAGGTGCTGACCTTTTCCATTGAACGGTTCAGATTAATTGTTCATGGTTGCACAAGTATACAAGAGGTTTAGAACAGAGAGCAAGAGGAACTTCTTTACATAGACAGTTGTGAGGTTTTCCAATGTTAATGGATGAAATTAATTTCCTGTGTTAAGGCAGTAATTATTGGCAGGCACCTCCAAAGAGCTGATCCTCCTCCGCAGAGGCCACTTCAACAGAGACCTCACTTACACATATCACATATTCTTCCATCTCAGCAAAGTTAAGGGCAGCAGAGAAGGAAAAAGTCTGAGGAAGTTCCAGACCAAAGGCAGCATTTGAGACGAGACTGGAAGGGTAGATAAAAGACAAGGAATGAGGAGATGTGGGAAGATTGGGCTGTGGGGGGGGAGGGATGATGGTCTAGTAGTATTATCGCTAGACTATTAATCTAGAAACTCAGCTAATGCTCTGTGTCCTGGGTTCAAATCCAGCCAGGGCAGATGGTGGAATTTGAATTCAGTAAAAAATATCTGCAATTAAGAATCTACCCATGATGATGAAACCATTGTCAGAAAAACCCATTTTGTTCACTAATCCCTTTAGGGAAGGAAATCGGCCGTCCTTAACTGGTCTGGCCTACATGTGACTCCAGACCCACAGCAATGTGGTTGACTCTCAGTTGCCCTAGGTATGGGCAATAAATGCTGACCAGCCAGTGATGCCCATGTCTCACGAAGGAATCAAAAAAATGTAATTATGAACATTTTGTCGTGTAACGAGTAAACACCAACTTGCACTTAGTTGGGGCAAATGGACTGTGTCCATGTTGTAGGGATTTAGCAATTCTATAATGTTTGATGAATACTACAACAAAAAACGTATGCTCTCCATAATGCACAAACTCACCAATTTAACCCCATCTGCTGACATTTTGTTTCACTGATCTAAGAGGACAAATACCGCAAATATTGTTGTGCATCAGAATGTTGAAATGTTTTACTGGTGCTTGATATTGATATTGATATTGATAGTGTAAGCATTATTTTATTTTGCTGCAATGAAGTTACTGTATAAGTCGCACAATAGATTATTTTGCATGCTTTTTTTTAATGCAGAGATCCTGTATGCTTATTGATATTAAGCACATCTACAGAGGACTGCATGTCAGTGTACAAATTATCACCATTATTTTGCTGGTCTGAAGTGATTACTATAAATTTGTTTGCACTTTTTAATCCCCACTGCCTTGGAGACCTGCCAATCTTATGTACAGAGAAGGGCAATGTAGAATGTGCAGAACATTCTGTTCTAATCTGCTACAAAAATCGAGGTCAATCTTTTATTCACCACTCCATCAGTAGGTTAATTTATTACAATCTGAATGATAAAGCAAATATCAATTTTTTTTGTTTTTATTCCAATTCAATCCAATCAAGTCCAATTCAGAGTCTCAACAAGTTGAGACATTCCCGGTCCAAGCTGACAAGACAGGGTTCTCACCTCCTGTCCCGGGCTTGATCTACATGATCCAAGCTGATTGGAGCAAGCATAGCTCCTCCTCCAAGGTTTGGTCTCATTTGCATCTTAGCCAAAAGGCTGAGATGCCACTTTTAAAAATTGCTTCAAATGAAGCTGAAATGTAACCTAATGACTTCAACCAAGCGCAGCATGTCAATACTACACTTGATCTTAGCCAAAAGGCCAAGAAGCAATAGCTTTGATAAGAACAGAAGCGATATCAATATACTAAAATTTCATGTCATATAGTGTACAAAAAAATTCTATTGCTGTGTTAATCGGTTTTGCTTTGGCATATTAATCAATGCCTGTTTCAGTGTAGGTGCCCTTAAACTGAAAGACCAAATCCAGCTACAAAAATTACACTGATGCTCATTATCAATCCAAAGTCTTTGCATGCGGCACGGTAGCACAGCTGCTTCACAGCTCCAGGGACCTGAGTTCAATTCCCAGCTTGGGTCACTGTCTGTGTGGAGTTTACACATTCTCCTCGTATCTCTGCGTGTTTCCTTCTGGTGCTCCAGTTTCCTCTCACAGTCTAAAGATGTGCAGGTTAGGTTGATTGGTAATGCTAACAACTGCCCTTAGTGTCCTGAGATGAGTAGGTTAGAGGGATTAGTGGGTAAAATATGTAGGGATATGGGGGTAGGACTTGGGTGGGATTGTGATTGGTGCAGACTCGATGGACCAAATGGCCTCTTTCTGTACTGTAGGGATTCTATGGTTAAAATTATATCATAATGAGGAGAATAATTCTCCTGTGTATTCAAACCTCTTTGTAAGTGCAGTATAACAAATTGTAGAACCATTCAAGTACTGTAGTAATGATATAGAGAATGAAACATAAGAACATAAGAAAAAGGAACAGCAGGAGGCCTTTTCGTGGATAAAGAGGCCCGGGAGCGATGGCCTCCACAGACACTACCCCACCCTGACAACGTAACTTTTGCCTTTATTCACCCATTCCCCCCGCTATCCAGACCAATCATGACTCTCTGCCCCCTTTCTCCCCCCCACTGATTGCCTGCAGGGTGGCAGTGGACCTCCCAACTTGGCATTTCCAAGTTTAGAAGGTAATTTGGGAAATAGTAGTAAGATCATTTCTACTTCTTCTGGACTTGCTGGTGTAAGGGGGAGAAAACAAATTAAATATAGTCTAAGTAGCATTTCTAACAGGAATGATCAGAATTAAAAATGTGATGGGATAGAATTAATTCCCCCTCCCTCCACCAGACAATGTTCGGGCCTCCTCTTCCTCCTCCCCCCCACCCCCCAGCAAAAGATCAGTCCTCCTTTCTCCTGCCCCCCCCCCCCCTCCCCCCACCAGAGATATATCTGCTCCACCTCCTCTTCTCTCCCCTCCCCAACCAGAGAATGATTGGGCCTGCCTCCACTCTCCCACCCCTCCACCCCACCAGACAACAACTTGGCCTCTCTCTGCCCACCCTCCTCCACCAGAGAACGATCTGTCCTCCCTCCCCGCTGTCCCACCAGAGATACATCTGACCTGCCTCCACCTCCCCATCCCACGAGAAAATGATCGGGCCTCCCTTCTCCTGCCCCCCCACCACCCCCCCTGCCACATTCCCCCCCCCCCCGCACCAGAGAATGATCTGCCCTCCTTCCAATCCTCCCCGAACCATCACTACTGATCTGAGTCAGAGAGCCGTTGGAAGCTCTTCAGAAGCTGGAGCGCCCGAAACAGACTTTTTGCTGAGATATCTGTTTTGCATCGAATCTGGACGCGCGAACATGATGGTAAAGAGGGAAATGTTAATAAAGTTGGGCGGGCCGTTTCGGGTGCGACTCGGATCATGGCCAATCCCGGGCCTCAGTAAAGTGGCCATCTGTGCTGACGTGGGCACAGATCATGCTAATGGCCTCACACCAGATTTTACCACATTTTCACGCCCAAAAATGGGCACAACGCAATGGTAAAATCAGGCCCTCTGTTTTCAATTCCCCAGACAGGGAGAACCATTTCTTAGCATTTACCCCATTAATCTCATTCATGTTGTTGCATGTTTCAAATAGGTCACCTCTCTGTTATCTGAATTCTGGGAAATAAAGGCCTCGTCCATTCAGTCTCCCCTCATTGAACTATTCCTTCAACCCAGGAACTCCTCAAGCTAGGGCATGTTTGTTCTTAAATAAGGAGGACAACACTTCACAAAAAAGGTAGAATCTTTGACCTTTGAAAATAATCAAGGAGCAAAACCATTTCCAATGCTCGATTGTCAATAATGCCAATCACAATCTTCTGGGACTTTGCCTCCAAACTGATTCCCTTTGGATTCGCTGTTCAATTAAAGATGATGGGCACGTTCCTCAGGCCTTGGAAGGACAATAACCCTGCTGGCAGAGGTGGGTGTTGCCATGGCAAGATGGACACTGCGTGGGCACCACTATCTTGTAGCACCCCCGGAAGAGGTTGGATTAAAAAAAAATAAACTCAGGTCGCAGCTGCTGTGATCAGCGACCGCAGCTATAATCCGCTAATCAGTACAGCTACAGTGGAGGGCGGAATGGTGAGGGCAGGAGACCTTGATATCCTCCCCCATTCCAGCCAGCTGCCAGCACGCAACTTTCAGGTGGATTCTAGGCTTTGGCATCAGTGTGGGTCCCCTCTGCTGGAGGAGCATTCCCAGCAACATCTGCAATCAGCCCACACATGGGCAGTTAATTATTTCACAGCATCACAGAATACTACGGTGCAGAAGAGGCCCTTCGGCCCATCGATTCTGCACCGATGCATATTTAAATTCGATAACCGTCACTCCCAGTCTTGTATTAGCTGCTGGTGTTGATCTACCTCCGGCAAGAATGCTTAGAGGCAGGAACATGTCAATCTATCGACTTAATGCCCAGATATATGAATTTCCTCTCTGTCCTGCCCTGCTCTTAAGTTCACCTTTATGGGCCTGGAATATTCTGCTCAGTACTCCAGATGTAACTTCGCCAATACCCTTTATACTCTAGAATCTCTACAGTGCAGAAGGAGCCATTTGGCCCATTGAGTCTGCACCAATCACAATTCCTCACAGGCCCTATTCCCGTAACCCCACATATTTAACCTGCTAATCCCCCTGACACTAAGGTTAATATAGCATGGCCAATCAACCTTACCCGTGCATCTCTGGACTGAGGGAGGAAATCCATGCAGACACAGGGAGATTGCACAATCTCCAAACAGTGACCCAAGGCTGGAATTGAACCCAGGTCCATTGTGCTAACTACTCTGCCACCGTGCCAACCTGGCTTTACTTACTTTAGTCTCACTTTAGTAAGACTAAGTTCCTCTCATGCTTCAATCTCTTAGTAACAAGAGCTTACATCAGCCTTCCTAATGGTACGTGCAAGCCAACATGATGTGCAAGGATGTCCAGGTCCACCTGAATGTAATCATTGCTCAGTCTCTAAAATACTTCCAACCCTCGACCTCACTATTAAAAATTATTCTCTGAAACATCATAAACTACTTATTTTAATCTACTACTATCCTTAAACTCTTTAGCAAACCACAAATTGATCTTTCTTGTGGTTTTTGTGTCTAATGGAATGTATTCTTGTTGAAAATATATTTCTTTAATTTTTTTTCCAGCTGCTTATTTCCTGCTATATCTTTTAAGTCTGTTTCTCCCAATCAACTGTAGGTAGCCCTCCCCTCATTACAATGTAATTGCCTTTAAATTTAAAGAGTCTTGTTTGTAATTGGAGTATGTCTTTTTCAAAATTGTGAAATGCAGTTGTATTATGATCACTATTTCCCAGTGAATCCTTTATTATGGCATTGCTAATTAACTCTGCCTGATGTCACAATATTACTTCTAAAACAGTTTCGTACCTAATTGGTTCCATGACATTGCTCCAGGAAACTGTTATAAAAATATTCAATAATCTCATTTTACAGACAGCCTTTGTTAATTTGATTGCTCCAGGCTATTTGGGGCAGCACAGTGGCACTGCTGCCTCATAGCACCAGGGACTGAGGTTCAATTCTGGCCTAGGGTCCCTGTCTGTGTGGAACTTGTATATTCTCCTTGTGTCTGCATGGGTTTCCTTCAGGTGCTCTGGTTTTTTTCCCCATATTCCAGAGATATGCAGGTCAGGTTGATTGGCTATGCTAAATTGCCTGGGTGGGATTGTTGTCAATGCAGGCTTGATGGGCCAAATGGCCTCCATCTACTCTGTTGGATTCTATGATTCTATGACTATAAAAGACCACCACAAATATTATATTGCCTTTATTACAGGCTCCAATAATGTCTTGTTAAATGATCTGTACAATTGAATAAATAGTCTACAAACTACTTCCACCAGTGTTTTCTCACCTTTGCTATTCCTAATCTCCACCCATGTAAATTATCTTTCCTGGTTTTCTGAATCAAGATCCTTTCTCATTAATGTCCATCTGGCATCCTTTATTATTACCCCCTTGTCCATTCTGCTGGTCTTTTCAAAATGGTGTGTACCTAGGAATATACATTTGTCAATATCAGTCACAATATAATTAAATCTCTGGAGGTTAATGGAGAGTAAATCTAAACCATACCTCTATTTGTGCTAGTAGTTCATCAATCATATTGTGGATACTGCTCCATGCGCTCAGGGAGAGTGACTTCAATTTTTAGTTTTGTTTTCATTAATATAGAATGTAAACGAATGAGGCTCAAGTACTGATCCCTTTGGTATCCACTAGTAACAGGTTGCCCACCCAAAAATGACTTGGTTACTCCCATTGTATGTTTTCTGTCCTTTAACCAATCCTCTACCCAAGCTAACATATTACCCCTAAGTTTGAGGGAGGTGGGGGTATGGACATGGCTGGGATGGAGGGGGGGTGGGGGTGGGGGTGGGGGCAGTGGAGGAGGTCGGACATCGGGGGGAGGGGTCGGACATCAAGGGTGGTAAGTTGAAAACGAGGGGTGTTGAATATTCAGGGGCTGGGAGTTCAGACGTCCAAGGGGATCAGGTCAGGTCAGGTCAGGTCAGGTAGAAGTAGGGAGGCTGGGAGTCATGTCAGATTGTGTCGGATCGGCAGTGAGTCTCATCGGATCATGTTGAGAGGGGGGGAGTGGATGGGGGTTGAATTGGGTCACATCAAGACTTTAGCCACTGCTATTGTAACAGAACTTCTAAAAGCTCTATTTGACTGTGACAAAGGTAAATTATCCCCTCTTGTCCACCTTAACCTCATTGCAGCCTTAGTTAACCACACCATTCTCCTTCAGCATCTCTCCACCATTGTCCAGCTGGATGGAACTGTTCTTGCCTAGTGCCATTCTGATCTATCTAATTGGAAGCAGAGAATCACTTGCAATCATTCTCTTCTTGCATCATCACCTGCGGTTCCCCCAAGGATCTCAACATGACAACCCTGCCAACACCCCTCACTATTTCTCATCCACACCCTGCTTCTTTTTGACGTTATCTCAGACAGAGCATCAGTTTCCACCTATATGCAGATGGCATCAGCTGTACCACGCCACTATCTCTCTTGGCTCTAGCATCACCCAATTATGAGATTGCTAATCCGATCAACAGTATTAGAGGAGCAGACATTTCCTTCTCCTGAATTGCTTCATTGGGAAGACTGAAGCCATTGATTTCAGCCCCTGCTCCAAACTCTGTTCCTTAGCTACAGAATCCATTCCTCTGCCCACTAAAAGTCTGACACTAAACTTGTCTGCTTGCAACCTTAATATCACATTTGAACCTGAGGTGATCTTTCAACCACATATTTGAGGCTTCACTAAAACTGTATATTTTGCCTTGGTAACATCACCCAGCTTTACCCTGTTTTAGCTCATCTGCTGCTTGAACTCTCATTCATGTCTTTATTACTTCGGGACTTGAATATTCCAAAGCTTTCCTGCCCATGTTTAAACTTGCAACATATTTTGTCCTTTGTTCACTGACCTACCCTGACATTCAGCATAAGTAAGGACCCCACACAGCCCAGACGCTTTCTCTTCCACCTTCTTCTGTCGGGAAAAAGATACAAAAGTCTGAGGTCACATACCAAACAACTCAAGAACAGCTTTTTCCCTGCTGCTGTCAGACTTTTGAATGGATTTACCTGGCATTAAGTTGATCTTTTTCTACATCCTAGTTATGACTGCAACACTGCATTCTGCACTCTCATTTCCTTCTCTATGAATGGTATGTTTTGTCTGTGTAGCACACAAGAAACAATATTTTTCACTGTATTTTAATAGATGTGACAATAATAAATCAAAATCAAATAAGTTAAATCAAAACCCATTTAAAATTCTCTATCCTTATTTTCAAATCCCTCCACAGCCTCTCCCTATCTCAGTAATCTCCTCCAACTCCTGTTAGATATCTGCTCTCTTCTAATTCTGGACTCTTGAGAATCCCCAATTTGAATTGCTTCATCATTGCTGGATGCCTTCAGTTGCCCAGACCCTAGGCTCTCAAATTCTCTCACTACACTTCTCCACCTCTCAATATCATTTGTCTCCTTTAAGATATTCAATTGCTTTGTCGTTCTTCGCTGTGTCTAAAACTCTCCCAATCACTGGGTTTTCTAATCTTCTTGGAGATAATCATAAGCCTCTTTTATTATTAGAGGACGTTTGACCTCTTTACTTAGCTGCGCATGGATCTTTTGCTGTGCAACTTATTTCTCAATGAAATATAGATTCATCAAGAATTATGACACATTTCTTGACTGTTTGCTATTGCTCATCTACTCTTATATGTTTTAATCAAATTTTCCAACCTACCCTTGTTGACTCATCATACATATACAACTACCTTTTATTTAAATTTAAATAACCTAGATCAGACTTGCATCATTCTTAAATGCAAATGAAATTTTATTATAGTAGGAACACCCATCCCTAGAGGATCCCATATTAAGTGGCTACTAATTCAGTTACATTACACAATAGTGTGGAATGGGAGCTCTGCTCAAATGTAGGCTTTTGGTTCATTTTCTGTTAAAGATTCAACCTGAGCTGTTTTCTAGGTAGTTTCTGTCAGTGATGGTTTGCCAATGTTTTCCACTCTCAGTGGCAGGGTGAGAAGGCAGGTCCTAACTCTATCTCAACCGGAACGGAAATCAACCCAGTGCTGTTGCCATTACTCTGAACAACATACTAGACATCTGATCAACTGAATTAACCAGCCCCCTGGTCATGCAAAATTGGCCTTTGGTGTCAGAGGGATTAGTAGAGTAAATATTTGTGGTTATGGGGATAGGGCCTCAGTGAAGGCTCAATGGGCTGAATGGCTTCCTTCTGCACTAAAATGTATGGATATATGAAAGCTCATACGAAACCTCAGTTCCTTACACAATACAAGATCCAAATTAACTTATTTCCCATATTGGTTCTATAATGTGCTGTTCCATGAATTCATAATTCTACCTACTTTCTAGTCTACAGGAAGATTAAAATCTCCCACAATTATTGCATTACTTTGATACAAGCTCCTCTTATTTCTTCATTCTCTGTCCAAAATATAAATATAGGGAGACTATAAATTACTCCCACCAGTGCTTTTTGCCTCTTAATATTTCGCAAATGCAAACATACAAGGGGGCGATTCTCCCATCCTGCTGCACTCATTTATTAACGCAGTGGGTCAGGAGATTTCAGCAGGGCCGGATTAGCGCAATCTGCACTGGGTGTTCAGCCCCGAGCGTCTCTCCCAGCGCTGTCAGCTTCATGCTGGAAATAGGGACAGAGCTGCATTAGGTATGTGGGGGGGGGGAATTTTAATATACTTTAAATATGATTCAGGGGCCCAGGACAGAAGAGTCTCCATGCCTGCTAGCCACCTCTCCCCTGAACCAGGAGTGGTTCAATTCAGTAGGGTTTAAAGTAGCCCCTCATTTTCAGAGAGCTAGTGGCCAGATCCTGCTGGAGTGAAGGGGGGTGGGGGTTGTCTATCAGGGTCCCCCAGAGGATCATGCACCAGGGCGTGCCCCCTGGGCACTGTCACCTTGGCAGTGATAACTATATCCCCAGTGCAATCCAAGGGGCAAAGTGCCAATGCCCAGGGGGCATCTTGGCACTGCCAAGGATTTGATGAACATATTGGAAGCAAAAAGCACCATCTCAAACTTCCTCTACACTAAATTCCCAACTCCTATGCTTGGTTAGTAAGATTAGTCAATTTGCAGTTTCTTTTAATTTTTAAACTTGAATTTTTAAAGTTGAATTCTAATGAACTAAATCTCCGTTTGATGATAATTAACATTACTTAATATACAGTCCTACGCGCACCTAATTCCCAATATTTATACTCTGCTTGCAACACTGCCTTTTTGTATCAACCACACTCAATGCCTGAATTGTCATTCTGTGGATGAAGGGACTTTTGTTGAAAACTTTCCCATTCCCATTCTAATTAGCTCATTTGCACAAATATAAAATGCACTTTCAAAACAGATTGAGAGGTACATTAGCTGCACAGTACACTGCAAGCATGTTACCTGCAGTAAGGCCACGTATATAATGTTTTCCTTCCAGGTGTCCTAAGCTGTATTAAGGGACTGCTGCATTGTCCGAGCTAGAGATGCCCTCACTCCATGAATGAATAAAAATTAGGACCCAAGTAATCTTAATTTTCATTCCTCCTCCATTTTCAATCACCTCACAAACAGAAATAATGCACGTATTCATTAGAGAAACTATGTAAACTACACTCCCAAATGATACTTCATCTTTAAACAAGCCATTTCTAGCCTCTTCCTAAACATTTATAAAATTGTGTGACAGACTAAAATTTTCTCTTTCACTTTGAATAATCCAGTGACAGTAAGTAGACAAATGACACAGCATTCATTTTTTTTAAATCAAAAATTTGTTTTATTATCTTAAATTGTTTGTTCAATTTGACTTTATAAATCATCTTTACACATCGATGCAGTTTCTGATATCAGATAGCTACAGTCAAAATTCTAATGAAGTGCATTTTTAATGAAAGGAGTGCTATTTATGGAACTATTAGCTAAGCTCTATGAGACATTGATAAGTTGTAACTAACACAGTGATGGAAACTTGGACAAATAACAGTTGGAATTCAAGATTAGTTTGAAAAAGCCTCTAATTTGAAAAAAATTATCGAAAGTATTGAAACACAAATGGACCATATATAAAAAAATACAAGTGGATTCTGTATATGTACAATAGCTGCACTTCTCACAGGAGTTATAAAAGGCATGTGCCAGCACTTCCTTTCACATATTTAAAGGAGGGCATCAATTGTTCCCATTGTAAAGTTTTGAAAGGTTTTTTACATATTTTTGCCAACATGCAACTTGCGATGTACTGTGTCACTGTGACTTAAGGAGTTGAGTAAATGGTTGGTAGTGCTTTGCACAAACAAATGAATGAAACAGCTACGCAAAATGCCTACTAAGAAAGTGCTGTGCTGAAACAATGATCACTGTATCTTTGTTTTTATGTTAAACAAAGTGCAACTCTGTCATGCCAGAGCAAGGAAACACTGCTGTAATGTTCACAGTTGAACCTTCAGACTTTGCAGTCAAAAGTTACTCCTGAGTATTTACTAATGGAATTAGCACCTGGCGGAAGAGGTGCAGGCTGAAATTCGCTGGTAGTATAGTTTAAGGGATGAGCGGTAATGTATATGAGACACAATAATATATTGGAATGCTCCAACAGATTACCCTGTATAGTTATATACACTAACATCAGCAATAGGGAAAAAATTAAAATGTTGTTTTTAATAACTGAAGATAAACATATTGAACACACCAACACAATAAATTTCAAGCTCCCAATTATTTAAAAGTGAAAGATCCAAATCAGGGATATAACAAAACCACCGAATTGTATGGAGGGGCTACGTTCGTTTCTGAAAATTGGAGGACTTCACTTCTCATTCACAATAAACTAATTGTCCTGAAGTTCTAGATAGAACATCATTCCTGAAAGACCCAGTGAGCCCTTTGCCAGGTTAAGCCTCCCACCTATCTCTCTCCCCCATCATATTCCATAAGGCATTGATTCAGCAAACAATATCTCTTCATATGCATTAGATTAGGGTAATGATACAGTGCTCTTATTTAATGTTTATTGATGTGAAATCTGCAGTGCACAAGCTAGTATCCCCTATTCAGGGGTTTGCCCATAATTACTGGAACTAATCACTATAACTGAATGAATCAAAGAACAACACAATATAGCACAGGAACAGGCTCTTCAGCCCACCATTAGCTGCATTAAAAATCCTTTATTGACCATGGTTTAGTAATCCTTTGGAATACTTGTAATTGAGGTACCTGGCTATAAAATTATTTCACGTGGAACATAAAATTATGAAATAATATCTCATACCTCAAACAATTCTCTTAAAATCATTACCTAAAAATCATAAGAAACACTGAGTTAAATGCTGTCTATAGTCTTGATTGCAAAGAAGTTGAAAATTATTGAAAGATAGAAGACAATTTAGATCATATTTTGCTCCTCATAAATTCACAAAATGTCATATTATGCAATAGTCACAAATTGACCAGTTAACAAAACACTCAAATAATTTTGATTTTCAGTTCATAATTGGATGCATGAGGCAATCATTTTTGCATGGGTCATTTGCCAGTAGCTACTCAACACCTGGTGCTCTGTACCATCCCATAGGCCTCGAACAACGTGGATAGAAGTTCTTCTTTCTCTTTATTAGGGAGAAAGCAGGATCTAGCTGCATTAATATTCTGCAAGTTAGCATAAAAAAAGTTACTTTTATTAAAATATTTGCATAGCAAACATGACATTTCTTGGAGAGAAGCCTTAACTTTTGATTTCTCCTGCATCTTAGATAAGTTCTGTATTCAAAATTACTAGGAACTCTTTGCGAATCATCCTGTTGACACACTATTGGTTTTTTTCAGTACCTTAGCTAAGATCAGGAGCTTACTGTGTAAGGAAACAGAGGAACAAGCTTCCCTCCAATTGATCCAGCTAAGATCCATCTAATTTGTTATTAAAGAGTTTTCAGATGCTTAGATTTGTCAAAGAAATTGGTCCACACAGTAATTGGGGATCCTTAATGGGCCAAAAGTCTTTTTTCCTATTTGACTCTTTTTTTTTAAAGCTTCCTCTTCTTAAGCAAATAATAGGAATTACAAGTGTGTGATGATACTATACCTTTAAGAAATGTATTTTAATCATTTTTCTTTGCAGTTTTTTTTAAGCAGCTCCTAGCATTTTCCTGGCACCGTTTTGTCTGTAACTGGTGTCCTGTATTGTTACTGAGTAAGTATAAATGACATCAGGTTTATTTTTAATCTGGACTAATGCAGTGTCCTGGGGTTTTATGGTCCTTTTGGGATTGCTGGGTGGAGTCTGCTTTGGGATGTTTGACAAATCAGATGATGCCGAAGGACAGTTTTCCCCCCCAACAGAGAATTTCAAGTTTTTAGTTTTGGTTTAGTTGCTGTTAGAAGCTGGTGGAAGAAGGCAGTATGTGTCTGTCTCTCTTTTTCTCCAGAAGCTTTTTGTTAAGTTCTAGGACTGAGATGCTTCAATTTTAATCCAACATTCAAAGGATGTTTTCACAGCATGTATTAAAAAGTTGAAAACCAGCATCACGTGAGCATGCTTGCTTTTTGTGCCAAGTCTAGAAAGGTGTGTATGTTGGTGAGATGTTGGTTGACTTGGAACATCATAGATAGCTAGCTGTCAAGGTTTTATATTGCATCATGTTTGAATCTTGCAACTGGTAAAAGTTATGCTAATTATTTTAATTATCATGTATTTTAACTGTGTTCTTAAATGAACTTTATTTGATAGAAGTTTTAGTGTCTCACTTGAATCATACCTGGAGTGAAACACCTTATGCTCGCCCATGCCAAATTCAAATGTAAAAAACCTAGGATTTAGGCTATCTTTATAAAACACCTTGGAGTTTCTTGCCTGGGTCTTAACGAATGGATTTTAGTAGAATTCTGAAACTGCAAGTCTGTGACAATTCCTCCTTTGCATTAAATTAAGCATCCTGAGGCTTGTAATTACACCAGTCAATTTATCAGCAGATTAAATACTGGCCCAGCATATATTTGCTGCGGTTTTGTTTGCAGGAGATGGAGGCTAATCTTTGTAGCCCATGTAGGCACTTTGCTGCATATTACAAATTAAAAGATCGGCTAAGTCTTTACAAATGAGCCAGAATTAGAATGTCAGGTCTACAGTTTCATTTGGCTCCAGACATGGACCTCCCAGCTTCAAAAGCACAATTCTACTGGGCTTTTAAATTCCATGCAGCAACAACCCTTTCTCTAGGGCCAACATTTGTTTAGGGGCAACTGGAAACTGAACCAGCAGGTGAAGAGGAATTGTGAAGCAGCAGGGGTATACTGTGGTTAAATGGAACTGAGATTTGGGACTGATGGGGTAGATTGGAAAGGGGGGGTGCAGTCAGGAGATTGGGGATGGAGTTGGGGGAGAAGGGGCTTTGTGTGTCAATGACAAACAGGCAAATAGGAGTCAGCTTGCGTGGGAACCGTCATGTTGCATGCTGTGCAGCTTGTAGCAAACATTGAAAAAGGTAGTCAGTGCTCCCATATACACTATAATCTTCAATACATAACTAGGAGCAGGAGTAGGCCATCTGGTTCCTTGCGTCTGCTCCGCCATTCAATAAGATCATGGCAGATCTTCTTGTGGACTCAGCTCTATTTACCCACCCGCTCACCCTTAATTCCTTTACTGTTCAAAAATTTATCTATCCTTGCCTTAAAAACGTTCAATGAGGTAGCCTCAACTGCTTCACTGGACAGGGAATTCCACAGATTCACAATCCTTTGTGTGAAGAAGTTCCTCCTCAACTCAATCCTAAATCTGCTTCCCTTATTTTGAGGTTATGCCCCCTAGTTCTTGTTTCACCCACCAGTGGAAACAACTTCCCTGCTTCTATCTTATTTATTCCCTTTATAATCTTATATGTTTCTGTAAGATTTCCCCTCATTCTTCTGAATTCCAATGAATATAGCCCCAGTCTACTCAGTCACTCCTCAATCCAATCCTCTCAACTCTGGAATGAACCGAGTGAATCTCCTCTACACCCCCTCCAATGCCAGTATATCCTTTCTCAAGTAAAGTGACCAAAACTGTACACAGTACTCCAGGTGTGGCCTCACCAACACATTATACAGCTGCAAAATAATTCTGCTGTTTTTAAACTCCATCCCTATAACAATGAAGGACAAAATTCCATTTGCCTTCTTAATTACCTGCTGTACCTGCAAACCAACTCCTTGAGATTCCTGCACAAGGACTCCCAGGTTCCTCTGCACAGCAGCATGCCACAATTTTTTACTATTTAAATAGTAGTCCATTTTGCTGTTATTCCTACCAAAACAGATGACCTCACATTTATACATGGAAGGGTGAGATGGTCAAGTATGGGTCAGGAGTGACTTATAGTTGTGTGGTGCTGGGGGTAAACATTGCTTTTTTTTTCCACCAGGCTCCATTAAAGGGGAAGAAGCATAAGAACTTTCCATTTTTTTTAGTGGCTTCCAGTGGTTCCTCTATGGGATTCTGTTTAGGTTATTATAGAACTGGAAAAGCTATTCAGAAATCTCTAGCTCATGATCCACCAAGTTAGACACACATTTTGCAAAACGATCCTAAAATAGGTAGAAGTTTGAACTGATTCAATGCTGACATCAGGCAGTTGTCAATTATCTTCAAAAACAATCAATTCAGGATGCCAACCGTGATGTCAGTGTAAATCGGATACAGGACCCCCAAAAATTAGTGTACACATAGTATACATTAGTACACCCATTTTTTGGGCAAACGTACCAATTCCTTTTGGATTTGCTGAATAACTTTTGCTAAATTTGGCCCATACCAAGTGCCAGGATGCTGGGTCAGAATCACAATGTAAATTGAGTTCTACACCCCTGATCCAAATACTGCACTGTTTTCTTGTGTCCTTTCCATGTTACTGGTTTTCTTGTGTCCTTTCCATGTAACTACGATAGGTACAGGATTCAGAGGTCAGCGCCAATTTCTCCAGCATTAAACTACCAATTAATATAATGCATAAACCCACTACAATATTAATTCTAAGTATAAAGACAATCGTCATTTTCCAGAAAACCCCAACCTGTATGAACAAAGTTCACTGAATATGCAATACACCATTTTGTTTTAAAAAGCACATTTTCTGATTCACAGTTAGAAAAGAGGTTACAAAATACTCAATTTGTGGGCTAGAATTTCAATATCAACTTACCGCTTTTATGAAATCATTTTCTGTGAAACACATGTATTTTGATGCAACTTGATAATCTTTATCCAGCGTGGATTTGAATATCAATGGGTCATCACTATTCAGGGAATAGTTTGCACCATCCTCTCTAAACCTGTGAATATATAAATGTCAGGAGGATCAAAGAATTAACACTCACGGGAAGCCACGTGTATGATATCTTGGTACTGTATCGTACTCCAACACTGAATATTTCCTGTACTTATCAGTCCTGTCCCCTCTTCTGGCTTTTATACTGCCAAAGTCACCTTAAAAATAATCCATACATTTGTGTTACATTTCTTTAATCATAAGTAATAGGACCCAAGAATAGGCCATTTGCCCCATAGAGCCTAATCCACCATTCAATAAGATCACTGATGTTCTGATTGTTGCTTTAAATTCCATTTTCCTGCCTGTCCCTCTTATTTGATTTTGATTCACTATTGTCACATGTTAGCACAGAGTGAAAAGTATTGTTTTTTTCTGCGCTATACAAAGCATACCGTTCATAGAGAAGGAAGTGAGAGTGTGCAGAATGTAGTGTTACAGTCATAGCTAGGAGATAGAGAAAGATCAACTTAATGCAAACTAGGTCCATTCAAATTTCTGATGGCAGCAGGGAAGAAGTTGTTCTTGAGTCGATTGGTACATGACCTTAGACTTCTGTATCTTTTTCCAATGGAAGGTGGAGGAAGAGAGAATGTCCGGAGTGCGTAAGGTCCTTAAATTATGCTGGCTGCTTTGCCAAGGCAGCAGGAAGTGTAGAGAGTCCTTATAGATGACAAATCTGCCTTCAGCATATTAAATGACCCAGCCTCCAATGCTGTGTTGAAGAACCTCCAAGAGAAGAAATTCCTCCTCGTCTTCATTTTAAATGGAAGGCCCATTTTTTAAAAAACTGCATCCATAATTCTAGATTCCCACATAAGGGGTTAGAATCCTCTCACCGATTGCCCTGTAAAACTCCAAAGGCTAGTTGGTAACAAAGCAAGACACCAATAGAGGAATTTTCTTATTTCTTGGCAGAGTGACACAGCAAGTGAGAAAATGTGTGTGAAAGCTGCCAGCCTCGAGGGTGGTTTCCTCTGCCATATTGTTGGGGACTTGTTTTAAAAAAAAAATAATATGGGGCAAATCCCACAATGTCACACCAGCAATTTTGTTCTTAAAAAAATCAGGGCACTCTTTTTAAAAGGGCACCCCAATACAAAAACTAAAAATAGAACCTCACCCTCAAGTAATGTCAGAGGGCGGTGGCCAGGCATGATTTCTCCCTCTTGGTGGTGGGACAGATGGCCTCACCTGCACACCTTTGGTGGGTTATGCTTGCCAGGTACACTTTGCGGGGTCCTGTCATGAATTATATCAGCATGCCCTCATGTCAACAAGAATGGACAATCAAACAGGGCGGCAGGAGGGGCTAGCCTGATAACTAGATTTAAATGCATTCAAATAGGAACATCAGGAATTCCTATTACCTCATTGTTTGGGGACAGGGATAATCAGAATGGGAAATCCCGCTGCCGTAAATCACTTTTTGGGACTCCTGTGGGATTTGCCACTCCCGCTGCCAATTAAGCCCTTTTGAAAACAGGAGCAGAAAATCCCTTTCCCACGTCTTTACTTCTTCCAAACCCAGCTTTATTTCAACTCACATTAAGCTTCATCACAGATCCTTTATAAGCACCCAGTGATATTCTTAACTAATTCACCTCTAATTACTAACTGAATCACTTATTGACTATCAGCTATTTCCTATCCCAACATTACCCTGTCAAACTCCTTCAGAACCTTACATGCTTTAACAAGATCAGCTCTCATTCTTCTGAACTCCAATGAGCATAGGTTCAATCTCTCCTCATAAGAAAGTGTATTCCTCCCAGGGACCAGTCCAGTGAACATTTTCTGAACTTCTCCCAATGTAAATCTGTTATTTGCGCACGGTATTCCAGCCGCAGTTGCACCAATGCCCGTCCGGATGTAGCAACACTTCCCTACACTTACATTCCATCCCTCCTACATTAAAGGCTAACATTTGCCTTCGGAATTCCTTGCAGTACCTGCAACGACAACCCTTTGTGATTAATGTAAAAGGACACATGTATAATACCTCTTTGTATCACTCTGCAGTCTCTCATTTTAAATATTCTACTTTTTCCATTCTCCCTGCTAAAGTGGACAACCTTACATTTTCCCACTTTATATTCTATCTGCCAATTTTTGGCCCACTCACTTAACTCATCTATATCTTTTTGCAGATTCTCGCTTCCCTACCAATCTTCATATCATCAGCAAAATTGGCAAAACAGGCTGTCCCTTCATCCAAGTCATTATTTAGATTGTAAATAGTTGAGGCCCCAGCAGCTGATACCTGTGGCACTCCACTTGTTGCAGTTTGGCAACCTGAAAGTGACCCATCTATCCCAACTCTGTTTTCTGTTAGTTATCCAATCTTTTATCCATGCTAATATATTACCCCTGACTTTAATCTCCATGTCTAACAACTCATTTTACCACCACATTCTCAAATAATGTTGAATCTAAAAGTGTAAGCACATTCTGTTTTCAGACTATAATAAGAGGTTCCTACAACCACTCAGTCAGAACTCTTTTGCAGTCTTCCCATCTTGCTGCAGGTTGGACAATCACCATTCAGAGACTTTCCAACACGTTTGGGGTGCAACCCAAACCTGCATGTCTCTGCTCCATAGTGTTAGCATAAATTTCAGTGCTATATACCTGCTGTTCCTCGTGCAAATTTAACAAACAGTAAGAGGTTGATTGTAACAGTTTGAACATAGAGCTTAGAAGCAGCACCAGGTTATTCAGCCCTTCAAGTCTGCTCCATCATTCAGTAAGGTATGCATGACCGCAGTTCTGGTCTTAATTCCAGTTTGCTGTCCACCCTCCACAATCCTTGACTCCCTTGTCTATCAAAAATATGTCTGTGCCTTGAATAAATTCAATGACCCAGCGTCCACTGCCCTCTGTGGAAGAGAATTTCACACAGTAACGATCCTCGAGGGAAACAATTTCTCCTCCTCTCAGCATAAAAAGGGTGACTTTTTATTCTGAAGCTGTGTCCCCTGAGTGGAAACATCCCTCTCCTGGTATCCACCCCATTAAGTTCCCCAAAATCATCTCATTCTTCCAAACTCCAGTGGGTATAGGCCCAACTTGTTCAACCTTTCTTCATAAGATAAGCTTCTCATTCCAGTAAAGAGAGAAGTGAAACTTCTCTGTACTGCTTCTAAAGCAATTAAATCCTCTTTCAAATGAGGCCAAGACAGTATTTCAGACATGATCTCAGCAAGGTCCTACACAGCTGTAGTAAAACATCTCTACTTTTATATTCTATTCCCCTTACAATAAACACCAACATTTCATTCGCCTTCCTAATCACTTGTAATCTGAAGGTTTCCCTGTTTGCTACAGCGCGCTCTTTCATCAATAAACCAAATATCGGGACAGTAGCAGTTTGTTGAAGGAGAAATGACTCCTTCAGTACTCAGGCAGCACTTTCTTTCCTCAATGCTTCACGTAGGAAGACTTTAACCACATCTCATGTCCAGCAAATAATATGACTCACCTTACACTTGGATGCTTAGTTAAATCCGGATCACAGGCACCAGTGAGATAGCTAGACCAGGGGCACAACTGAAAAAAAGCAAAGAAATCAACTAAACCTCTCCACAACTTCACTGGACAGAAATGTACGTTCCATTGATAAGCATGTAGGATATCCTGGCCTTTAGAATGGAACAGAATTAAAATCATTCTGTCATGAACATGGAGTGAAAAGTAAATGGCAAATGTATCTCCAGGATCGGCTTACCTCAAAATGCATATTCATTTTTAATAACCGCTTGTAGAGACAAGGATCTTCAACAGTGTGATAGCCATGTCCAATTCGTTCAGCCTTCAAAACATCTACTGCCTAACAATATATAAATGTAAAATAATCATTTAAGATGACAGAAGCTAGCAGAGAAAAGAAATCACAACTTGCAGCTTTTCAGTCAATATTTTCACAGTAACTTCATTGCAGTGTAAGGCTACCTTGCGACACGAATAAATAAACCATAAATGTGTCGCACACCAGGACGACATTTCAAAGTCAATTGACGTGTGTCCAATATACGGAGTAAATCTATTCTCGTTTTTTTCTATATTTTCAAACTCCCCATCCCAAATTCCAACCTCCCTGTTGCCTTCCTTCAAAAAAAATAATAATTTAGCTTTAAACTCTATTGTTGCTCTCAAAGCCACTTTTTCTTGGGTTCACGTTGCATGCTCTTCATTGTCCTTTTCCAGTCCAAGAGGTGAGAGAGACACCACTGGAGCTGTAGTTATGGAAGCCGGAGGGAGACCCTTTGGCTGATTTGGCACACGGTTTACATACTTGGCATACACAAGCCCATTCAACATTTTGGCTCGTGGCTTATTACAAACATCTGTAATGCTGCAAGACTGACCCAGTATTCACATTTTTTGAATGAGCCAGACACCCAATTTACAACAAACATGATTTAAATCCAGTTTCTGTGATTGCAAAGTCTATGAAAGCGCAGTGGAGTGTCTTTGAGCATGTTGCAATGAGCAGCAGGGTTCGGCAAGATGCTGCAACTTCACAGGGAAGACGAGGCAGTTTGGTGACCTTTGGTCAAGGGTTGCAGCAGCTCTGGGGGCTAAACTCACGTCTCAGACAGGGAGATGCAATAGAAGCTATAAAGAGAGAAAGCATTAACACAACGCCCTCTGTAAAGGAGTGGCACAGTGGTGAGCATTGCTGCCTCAGTGCCAGGGACCCACATTGAATTCCGGCTTTGGGTGATTGTCTCCTGTCTGCGTGGGTGTCCTCTGGTTTCCTCCCACACTCCAACGATGTGCAGGTTAGGCGGATTGGCCATGCTAAATTGCCCCTTAATGTCCAAAGATGTGTAGGTTAGATGGATTAGTCATGGTAAATGCTCAGTGTTATAGGGATTGCAGAGCAAGGGTGCTAGAGGTCTGGGGAAGATCCTCTGTGGGAGGGTCAGTGCAGACTCAAATGGGCTGAATGGCCTCCTTCTGCACTGTAGGATTCAATGGTCCTATGGACTACAGGAGAAAAGGGAGTAGCAGCACTGTGGTAACTTGCTCTTGCACAAGTCAGTTCAGATAAAACAGGCCAAATAGCCTTCTGTGCTGTAATCGTTATATGGTTTCTCAGAGAGAAACTGATTTGGTGTCATTAAGGAATGTGACTCGATTCACACTGGGGTCAAAAAGTCATCACTGCTGTAAGATATTAAACAAACCAGGTACAAGTAAGTGCATAGCCCACCTCACCTCTTTGACCACTGAAGCAGGTCCAACTTCACCCGCATGTACAGTTCGATGGATGTCATTTTTAACAGCCTCCTGGCAAAGTAATAAAACAGGAAAAGAAATGTTGATATCTGCAAAAAAAACCAAACAGAACTGATCCTTCTTTTGACGGATGCTTGCACTCGCTTGATAAAAGTATCATTGCTGTAAGAACTTGCATTCAGATCATATCTCAGACATCAGAAGTGTTTTTTTTTTACAGTCAATGAAGTTTATTTTTAAAAAATGGTCAATATGCAGATGTGGGAAAATTGAAAAAAAAATCACAATTTGTACATTGCAAAATCACAAACAGCAGTTACATAAATGGTCAGATAATCTGTTTTCAGTGGTGCTGGCTGAAGGACAAATGTTACACAGGAAATTTGAGAATTCCTCTGCTCTTCTTCAAATGCACATTTGACCCGTAAAAGCAAATGCACTGTCAATTTAAGATTTTATCTGGGAGATAACACATCCAGCACACCCTTCATAATGCAATGATGTGTCCGCCTAACCATGGTTTCAAGTCTCTGTCACTGGCTTCAGACCAAATACTTATACTTCAGATACAAGAGTGGTACTACTGACTCATGTTTAGCACCTCATTAGCAACAAGGATCTGGACTTGGCACTTGTAGGACTCAATTTTCTTCCAGCTCAGATTTGATGGGATTAAAGTCTCTTTGCCTTACCTCTAAACATGTTCCATAAAACAAACTTGGGCGGTCTCAATTTAGATTGTATTTTCCTGTTGTTATTTTCACACTAAATTGGTGGTTCCATTGAGATAAGAGGGATGATAGGAATAATCATGGGGTTGTTTTGAGACTGAAGTGTGATAAAATTTAATCATGCAGTTGACTAATCCTTTATACCAGACTTTAAATTGCTCAGTGCAAACTTGGTATACTAAAAACAAGAAATGGTATATCGTATAACATTATGCTCAGTGCAACCTTGGGTCCATAAGTGTTCTCAAGAGTTGCAGACACTACTTCATGCAGCAGAAACATCACTTGCACGTCAAACACAGTTTCTGCCACAACTGAGCAAGTTCCTAGTCATTATACTAATGGGAAGTCTTGTGGTGCAGTGGGTACCTTTTGCGCCAGAGCCAGGAGATCTGGGTTCAAATCCCACTCCATAATTGCTGGCCAAGGAAAGTGCATTCATAACCAGCTGAGTGTCAACTTGTAAATCCGTCCAACATTCACCAATGGCAGATGGTGAGAACCAGAGGTTCCTGCGACAGGCAGGAAATTGCAGTCTCCACCATCATCATCCATCAGCACCAGATTACAGCATGCAAAGTCTATGGCCAGAATTGTACTGTCCCGCCCACCACAGGAATTAGAGTGGGTGAGGGGCAGGCCGTGGGAAGGTCCGTTGGCCTTGGGCAGGAATTTATGGTTCCAGAATGAACGAGGCCGTAAGATCCTGCCACAGTGATTTTGCGTCCTTGTGACTCTCGGGGGAAATGGGTTCATATCGCACCAAAGCAGCTGGTGGAATTTAAATTCAACGAATAAATCTGGATTTGAAAGTTAGCCTCGATGATGGCAACCATGGAACTACTATCATCAGGAAAACCCATTGGTTAACAAATGCCGTTTAGGTAAGGAAATCTGCCATTTTCACTTGGTCTGGCCAAAATGTGATTCCTGACCCACAGCAATGCAGTTGACCCTTAACTGTTGTGAAAGCCACTCAGGTCAAGAAGAACAACAAATGCCAGTCTTGTTAGCAATGCCCATATCCCATGAAAGAATGAAAAATAAGCTCAAGTCATGATATCAATTGACAAGCAGTGGGCTTTTGTACAATACAGTCATCTGCACATTTTGTATGTTAAACTTAATAGCAAGACAAAAATATGGAATACCTATTAAAGCAGAAGGGAATTGTGCAAACATCAATAAGAAGGGGAATAACACAATACACAAGCTCAGATAAACTAACTGGAGTTGTTGCACAAGATAAATTAACCTTTGATTCACCCCACACTGCTGTCTGCCCCCTTTCCCGATCACCCCACACACTGCTGTCCATCCCCTTCCCTAATCATCCCCAACACTGCTGTCCGCCCCCTTCCCTAATCATCCCCAACACTGCTGTCCGCCCCCTTTCCCAATCCCCCCCCACACACTGCTGACCGCCCCCTTTCCCAATCCCGCCCCACACACTGCTGTCCGCCCCCTTTCCCAATCCCCCCCCCCCCACACTGCTGTCCGCCCCCTTTCCCAATCCCCCCCACACACTGCTGTCCGCCCCCTTTCCCAATCCCCCCCAACACTGCTGTCCGCCCCCTTTCCCAATCCCCCCCACACACTGCTGTCCGCCCCCTTTCCCAATCCCCCCCAACACTGCTGTCCGCCCCCTTTCCCAATCCCCCCCACACACTGCTGTCCGCCCCCTTTCCCAATCCCCCCCACACACTGCTGTCCGCCCCCTTCCCCAATCCCCCCCCCACACACTGCTGTCCGCCCCCTTCCCCAATCCCCCCCCCACACACTGCTGTCCGCCCCCTTCCCCAATCCCCCCCCCCACACACTGCTGTCCGCCCCCTTCCCCAATCCCCCCCCCACACACTGCTGTCCGCCCCCTTCCCCAATCCCCCCCCCACACACTGCTGTCCGCCCCCTTCCCTAATCATCCCCAACATGGCTATCCGCCCCCTTCCCCAATCCCCCCCCCCACACTGCTGTCCGCCCCCTTCCCCAATCCCCCCCCCCCACACTGCTGTCCGCCCCCTTCCCCAATCCCCCCCCCCACACTGCTGTCCGCCCCCTTCCCCAATCCCCCCCCCACACTGCTGTCCGCCCCCTTCCCCAATCCCCCCCCCACACTGCTGTCCGCCCCCTTCCCCAATCCCCCCCCCCACACTGCTGACCGCCCCCTTCCCTAATCATCCCCAACATGGCTATCCGCCCCCTTCCCCAATCCCCCCCCCACACTGCTGTCCGCCCCCTTCCCCAATCCCCCCCCCACACTGCTGTCCGCCCCCTTCCCCAATCCCCCCCACACTGCTGACCGCCCCCTTTCCCAATCCCCCCACACTATTGTTTGCCCCCTTCCCCAATCCCCCCCCCACACTGCTGACCGCCCCCTTTCCCAATCCCCCCCACACTATTGTTTGCCCCCTTACCCAATCATCCCCTACACTACCGTCTGGCCCATTTCCCAATCTCCCTGCCCACAGTGCTGTGTGTCCCCTTTCCCAATCATCCTCACACTGCTGTCACCCCACTTTCTCTATCCTCCGCATCCCCCCCCCCCCCACAACATTCTATCCTCCCCTTTTCCAATCCCCCCGACCCTGCTTTCCCTTTCCCTGCATCCCTCCCCTTTTAAGGCCATATCACAACTTTGACCAATCATTTGGGCATTAATTTTAATATTTTGTCCTTTGGCATGATACCAGTGTTGATCTGATCATGCTGCTGTGCAATGCCTTGCAATGTTGCTCTCTCTCAGAAGTTGCTATTTTATTTCGTTGGCATTATCCTCCTAAAGTACGATCTTTACAAGTCTGTAAACTTGTGATTTATGACTAAAAGTCACAACAGAAGCCAGTTTTTAACCAGCCATTTTAAAAAAATATACTTTTTGGATAATACCATCTTATTTGCTAATTTTCATCATAATATTACTAAATGTACAGTTGCACTGAGCAATGAAGTTTCTGTTGAGCGCAAAAGTCTAGGCCGATAATCCAGCAGTGAGGGGTTGCTGCACACTCAGATGTATGCATAGGTCTCATTACCATGGTAACCCCAATTCTCAAATCAAATGATTGTTGCTTGGCAGAAAACAGCTACCAGCGTAACTGAAAAAAAAAGAGATTGCTATAAAAGGATACAGTACGTTTGATGTGTGACTTCTTACGGGACCTCCAAATACGTACACAAAAATGTGCACAGAACTTTTCTGTAGCCACTTGTTTTCTCATCGAGAAACGGAAGCTGCTTTCAAAGCTGCATTTATTTATTATTATTTCCCCTCAGCCCATTCACCACAAGCTATTGGCACCCAGTCTGTGCAAGCGGAAGAGGTGCCAATCCTGCCTTCCTTTCTCTACCCTGCCCACCATCCAGGGCCCCAAACACTTCCACCAGGTGAAACAGCAACTTGCTTGTACCTCTTCCAATTCAGTACACTGTACTCAACTGGTCACGATCCCAGTCGCTTTTCCATCAAGAGGCCAAACATAAACTGGACGAATGCCTTACTAAACATCTCCGCTCAGTCCGGAAGCATGGCACTCGACCTTCTGATTGTAATTTTAATTCCCCACTGTGCTCCCACTCTGATCTTTCTATCCTCAGCCTGCTGCAGAGTTCCAAAATACATTCAACTTGAGCTCAAGGAACGGCAATTCATCTTTCAACTTCACACTCGAGCTTTTTTGACTCACAACGTCAGGTCATAAGTACTGTCTTATGCAGAAGGCAGCTGATAATCCTACTACTACAATTTATAACTGCTTTAGGCCCATCTCTTGTTTCTTTCCTTGTCCCAATACCATCTCTTTTGGTCTTTTAATCTCTCTTGCCTGCCGTGCAATCACAAAATTTCCCTTTGGTTCTTCCCTTCTCTCACTGATCCTTGCCTTTGTATTGGTTTCAATCCTGTACCTCGCTAACTCTTTCTGGTTCTGATTAAATCCCATTAACTTGAAATGTTAACCTTGATTCTCTCTCCACAGGGTTTTATAACTTATGATCAATTCACTATCACTCCCTTTCCAGAAATACCCATCTTGAAGTTCTACTCTTCTCTCCAACAGGATCTCCATCTGTCAATTCTGCATTTGCTGCTCATTTGATAAGTTATTTATCAAAAAGGGCCTCCTAAAGAACTGCCCCTATCTCTGACTTATTCCACGTGGATTCCAACGTAACTTCCAGCTTAAGTTTCTGATTTGCCCATGATTACAGACTTTTCCAAGGTATTTATGTTCCTGGAAACATTGCCCTCACTATATCCTGAGATTCACGCTCTGTACCACCATATCCATGTTTAGCAATCCTGAATCTCAAAGCTGTCCTGGTCCCAGTTCTATTTCATCCTTCTCCTCATGCAGCATTTTAATAAAAGCCGCCTTTCTTCCTTTCAAACGTTAAGATTGCTACATTAAGGTAGTTATGTCAGAACATGGTGGCTACATCAGAGATCCTGTGGCAGGAGCAAGGATAACTGAGTTTGAACTTAAACTGCCTTTGTTTAAAGTCCTTGACGTCATTGCTTTAAAGGAACCCACAGCATTCTATATGGTGCCAGGTATTGACAGGATGGCACAAGGACTTTGCTGCATTGACTAGGGCAGCAAGGTGACACAGTAGTTAGCACCGCTGCCTCCAATGCCAAAGACCTGGGTTTGATTCCCAGATTGGATGACTATCTGTATGGAGTTTGCACTTTCTCCCCGTGTCTGCACAGGTTTCCTCCCACAGTCCAAAGATGTGAGTTAGGTTGATTGGCCACGGTACATTGCCCTTTAGCACCATGGGAACTAGCAGAGTAAATACGTGGGGCTACAGGGATTGTGGTCGGTGCAGACTCGATGGGCTAAATGGCCTCCTTCTACACTATAGGTCTTCTATGATCAATTCAGTTGTCGCTGATGAAAATATTGCAGATAGTTTTGAGTAGTTCCAGAAGGAGTGGCACATTTACTGTGATGCTGCACTCTTAGACAAACCAACAAAAGGTACAGGGTTTCACCTTATTAAACCACACAGGCTGTCAAAAAATTTGAGTCATTTGTCTCCCAGACAGAGGAGGAAAAAGAAGACCCCGAGATAATCTTAAAACAGTTTGAGAACTTCTGATAAAAAACCTTATCCCTGATAGACATGCATTCAATTCTATGAACCAGAAAGCAGATGAGCCAATACAATCCTACACTGCCACCCGAAAAAAAATATTGGCACGCCCTGCTCCAACTGCAGCAGCTGGCACGCACTGGACAGAACAGCTTGTACTGTACATGGTAAGAGATATAACAAATGCAGGAAATGGAACAACTTTGCTAAATGCTACAGAACTAAATTGCAACAGCCCTCCTCTGCTATCAGCAACATGACAGTGGCTCAATCCTCCAGGGGTGCAAGTGTTAGTAAGGTGAATGAATTCTAGTTCAACTGAAACAGAAAAGTTACAGATCCTAAACGATACTCGATTGCAACAGTGTTGACAACATCACAAGAAAGAGTAAGATCTTCACCACGTTTAACATAATTAACAACAACTCCAAACTTAAAGTCAAGGTTGATACTGGAATGAAGGACAATGTACTTTCCAACCAAAAGTTAGGGGAATTAGACCTGCATGCCACATCAGATCCCAGCATCCAGTCACACCTTGTGCCTTATGGCAGACAGAGAATCCACACTGAGGGTTGATGATTCATTACCACCGTGCTCTAAGAGTACCAGTAGCCATGAAGCAGAAAGTAGTTAATGAGCTGCATTGTATGACAGCACTAGGTGTCACAACTTCGACGAGGCCACAGAATAGGTTTCAGCAATGGTTAACCCAGTAATGAAAGTTGGCACAGTCCGGATTTGCACTGACCCAGTGCACTTGAACAAGGAGCTGCTCAGACTTCATCACCCTATGAAGACATGATGCAAAATGCAGCTTCTGGCAGAACCTGTTGGATGAGGAATCTTCGAAGCTAACCATGTTCATGTCTCCAGTAGGCAGATGGGATTTTCTTTGTCCTGTGAGATCTCCACTGGCAGCAAGGTTTTCCAGCAATGCATGGAGCAACTCTTTGCAGGCCAACCTTGCAAGATTATTGTTGATGACATCCTTGTTTGGGGTTGTACTACAGAAAAACATGATGCATGTCTTTGCCTCATCCTTGACAGAATCAGGACTTGCAGTTGAAGCCAAATGCAGATTCAGGTCAACTAAGTTCCTTACATGGGTCATCTATTCTCAGCCAATGATGTAAAGCCAAATCCAGACAAGAGACTAGTCAAACAACAGATGGCCATTCCTGTGGACCAGGACACCATTTCTGTTAATAAAATTATTCACCACTGTGAACCTCGCAGTTACGATTAGCCAGGTTTGTAACAGAAAATTGGGGACTCAAGTCCGGAATCCTAAGAAGCTCAAGTTCTTTGGGTGTAGGGGATTTTTGACTTTGAACCCAGTGAGAATGAGGACCATGTGCAATCAAGTGAGAACATGTTATTTAAAATAGGAAGGATGTACAAAGGCTCTGGAGGTAGCTTGATCTTATTTGGAAGTAGACAATGTAACTGTAGTAAGTTTTAAAAAAAATGTACTGAAATTGGCAAATAAATTGGAAGGAGCCGCATCTACAGAGGCTAAGAAAGCTGAAATCATTTAAAGCTGTGCAACATATTTAAATATACAAGAGGGGTTAGCCAGTCCCAATATTTCGAGACGTGAGAAAATCAAACTAGCGAAGATTCAATTAGAAAGAGACATAGCAATTAAGAAGTTAAAGACGCAGGAGGAGGGGATTAAGGGTTATGGGGAGAGGGCGGGAAAGTGGAACTGAGCCACAACAGATCAGCCATGATCTTATTGAATGGCGGGGCAGGCTCGAAGGGCTAGATGGCCTACTCCTGCTCCTATTTCTTATGTTCTTATGTTCTTATGAAATAGAGAGAGAGATAAAGAGGGGGAAAGGGAAGAAAGAGGCAAAAAGAGAGAACTTCAATTGGAAATGCAGAAGTTAGCAATGGAAAAAAAGATGAAGAGAGACAGCATCAAATTAAAATGCAACAAACGGCAGCAGGTACAGAGCTGAATGAGGAAGAAAGTGGTTCTAGACAGGAAACCTGTGGGGGAATATTTAAATATGTACAAGCTCTTCCAAAAAAGATGTGCACCGGCCATGCTAAACTCTCCCTCAGCGTACCCGAACAGGCACCAACTGTGGTGAATAGGGGATTTTCACAGTAACTTCACTGCACTGTTAACGTAAACCTACTTTACACAGTAAGAAGTCCCACAACACCAGGTTAAAGTACAACAGGATTATTTGGTAGCACGAGGTTTGGAGCACCACTCCATCATGTGACTACACTCACCTGATGAAGGAGCGGCTCTTCGAAAGCTCCTGCTACCAAATTAACCTGCTGGACTTTAACCTGGTGTCGTGAGACTACTTACTTTACCTACCCCACATCATGGCTATTTTGCACACTTATGCATAAACTTTAGAAAAGAATCGATGAAAAGGAGGCTGAGTCTTTTTGTGCTTTTGAGAAAACAGCTAGACAGACATCAGTACAGACTAAACTTGCAGGCAGAACTAGTGAAGTATATGCACCTCTGACTGAGAAAAGGTCTTGAGATAAGGCAGTGAGGAAAGCCATATTGGGTGCTTATGAGCTGATACCAGACTTTCACTGGATCAAAATCCTGGAACTCCCTCCCTAACAGTCATGTGGGTGTACCTACAGCACATAGACAGCAATGGCTCAAGGCAAGTCTTACCACAACATTCTCAAGGGTGATTAGGGATGAAAAATAGAAAAGCTGGCCAAGCCAGTGACTCCCACATCCCATGAATGAATTGCAAAAACAACGTAATCTACTCTTCTAGGTCCAAAGGGGATGACCTAACACTTGCCTATTTTAAAATCTATATGCCAAAGTTTTACCCAGTCAATTAATCTATCAGTATCTCTTCATAATTTTACTTATAGCATCACCTATCTTTGTATCATTGGCAACTTGTGCATGTGGCTGTCTGAGCCATCATCTAAGTCATTGAGGCTCCATAGGCCTCCCCAGAACACCATTATTCACATCTTGCCAATTATTCCTTTTGTCTCCTGCCATTCAACTGATCTGACAAGGACAATAATTTGCCTGAAGTTCCAGGAAACTCAATTTTAGTTAACAGCTTTTTTTTTTAAAAAAAGTGATTTTTATCAAATGCCTTTAGAAATCCATATAACTAACATCCGTAGGCATACCCCTGTCAATAATTTGGCCACCTCTTCAAAGAATTCACCTCTTCAAACAATTCAGATTGGCAGGTACGATCCACCCTTCACATTGGCATCAGGCAAGCAACATAACACATGGGACTCTTGATCCTAATAACAAAGGATGCTATCCATTTCCCCTACACATTACACTTCCTCTGTTCATCCCTTTGGACAGTCTCCTGCTCCAATATGTGGTGTTTCATTTATGGAATTTCACCCTCCTGTTGATCAGCTAATTGTCCATGATCCCAGAGTAAACTTGGACAAATTAAAGATTTTTTTGTGATCTGTTGTATTTATAACATTTATAAGTCTCCATATAGTAAGCAGCCTGGCTCTATGGTGCATGTAAGTAGCTTCATTAGGATGATGGCTCCTTTTAGAATATGGTCCTGATATGCCACTCTCCGGTTTCCAAAGAACAAATATTATTTTCCAAGGACGATAGTGATGCATGAGATGATACACAAGCGAACTGTTGGACTAAGAGGTGGTGATATATAATTCTGCTGCAGTTATAGTCCACATCATCTCATGGATGCTTAGTTGTATCCTACTAAGCACAGTGACAGCCCCAGCACAAAATGAAGAGTAGCCTCATTTTGACACTGAGCACTGTGTGGTGATCGCATCTATAAATCATGTGACATGTAGTCCGTGACAGAAGGTAAGCAAGACAACAAGTAATTGTGTTTGTCAGCTCGCCTTCTCCCAAGCCAATTCTGGCAGTAGTGTGGACATTGAAGACTTTGTACAGAGTATATTCTTTTCCTTGCTTTGGCTGTATTTCCTCCAAAAGGAGGAATACTAATTTATCAGTGGGGAAGGAAGAGATAGTATTGCGATGGTGAGGAGATGGCACAATAAAGTTCTTGCATTCTGCACCAATTTTTGGTGAGAAGGGCTTTGCAAGGTCGATTGGATTGGCATTGCCCAAGTCTGGTCACAGTCATCGGTTGGTCAGTATTGAGGCACTTGAAGTCTCAAGTGAGAGTCACGTGTCAGCAAACCAGGTAGATGTAGCATGTTACCATCTCCAACAAATGTTAGTGAATTAGCGGAACTTTTATGATAATCCAGTTAGTTCACAAATGTCGAGGTGTGTTGCATTTAAATTTCACAACTTGCTTCGCTGAAACTTGAACCTGCAACTTTTGATTTGTTAGTTCAAGTAGCATAACTATAAAGGTTACCAACATAAAGGTTACCTTACATTGCAACTCCTTTTGGCCTATGAACAGAATTATTTTAAGCTTTTTTTTGCTCATTGCTAATATCAGTGAATGATTGTATTATCTTCCACTGACTTGATGGCACTGCTATTTTTTGCTTATGGAATCTGTGTGGCTGGTATATTTTAGGGACTCGTTGAGTTACACCCTGGGCCTTGGCCCTTTCTCAGAACTAGTAGTACTTTGGAATTGAATCCCCAAACATTTCTTGCGAGTTTTGCTAAACTGGGCCAGGTTTTTCTAAGTTTAATTCTGTGTTTTCCTTTTCACCTATGCAAGGTCAGTAGGTGCTTGCAAAAGGCTCTGTTCCAAAAAATACAGAGTACTGGCCTTCTATCACCGCAAGAAGGTTGGACGCTTGGAATAAAACACACATCTGTTGAATTTAGGCTGGACACTAAGCAAATTCCAGGAAATAAACTTGATGACATAGTTTGATGATTTGACTAACAAGATCTGCTCAAATATGGATGGGGGTACTCTGTGCTAATGCATGAGGCAAGGGGAGGTATGCAAAGGAGTTGGGGCCTTCTCAAATGCATCTTCAAGGAATTTTATGTCCCACTGGCCCCAATAAGATGTGTGGAGGATGGGCAGGAAAATTGCTATAAAAACTTAAGATCCCAAACAAGATAGCCCTCCATCTATCAAACATTTGAGTAAATTAGATAATCTATTTTCAAATTTAAAATGCCATTTGCCCTTTTAATACAATATTAAAGAGCAAAATTATCTATTTCGGTCCTGTATCTGTACTTCATTTTAATTGTCCACTATTCAATTTCCACCGCACACAGGAGTGTCCGTTCAACAAATGACTCAGCTTCTTAATCACAGCCGCATTGTAATATGGGCTTACGGGAAATACAGATGACGTGCTGTTGATGAACATCATTCATTTATCTGCTTTGACAGAGCAGGAAAGCCATTACAGGCAGGGATGGGTTAGTATCATAAATAAATCTGTCACCCGTGGCATTGTAACTTGGAATTTTAAGCACAGTTGTAATGCTTTGATGCCAAGGATCAGCAGCATTCAACCTGCCCTACCCTTTTACGGTTACTGATCGAGTGTTACTGTGGGGCAAACACTGCGATCAGTTTGAGTCAGATTGCTGAAGTAAGTCACTGTTTATTGGATGCTGCTTATACATTCTTGCCTTCTGCCATTGGGGAGGTGCCAGATTATGAAGTGCAGAAAAAGCAGCATGTAAGAACTGGCTTGCTTCCTCTTTTATATCAGCTTTGGCAATGTGGTGGTCATGCACTATTTGACATGTATAAACAGATGTACTGTTTGCATTACCTTATGCATGAGTAAGGCACATAGCCTTTACCCATGCTTCAATGCAACGAATTTAAGGTCAAAAGTAATGCGTTGTTTTCTTTCTTCTTCAAACTAATGTGAAAATCATCAAAGGTACATTAAAAAAACAAAATCATTTATGCAAAACAGGAATTTAATATTAAAGCTCTAGGTCATTTAGTAAATTATATTGGCTTGACATTCAAAGAATGGACGTTTTATTCAGCTGAATAGTTGCCTATTTTCTCATTTATAAATCAAATTTAAATGAGAGAGAAAACTAGAGGGATTTAGATTTAACAATTTTTTTTGAAAACTTGGTTTGATTTCTTTGTTCATGATATTTTAGCTTGAAAATGCTGTCTTGCAGTCTGATGTACAAAAATAATACTTCTGTAACAGTGAGCAAAATTTTAAATAGTGAGCAAAAATTACTTATTGAACAACTTTTTGAGCAGTAAACTATTAGCAACATTTGACATTCAAATGGCTCTGAAAGGACATTTTAAAACATACTTATGATCAACAGCATATGAGCACATATGACTGATACCATCTGAGCAGTCAGATGCACAACATGCTTAACAAGTCAGATGGGGAACACAGCCAGTGAAGTATCCAAGTCTCCCATACATGGAAGGATATTCTATTTATAAACCATATCTTAAGAAGCTTAAATTAATGTATTAATGCAGCTCTAATACAAACGTGTACCCAAACTCATAATTTATAGATACACAATCTTCTCAAAGGTCCTCTCAATAGGCCAACTAAAATCAGCAGAAACCTTGTTCATGTGGTGCACCAAGGGTGCACCACTTTTAATCCATTGGTTAGGACAGCCTGAGGATGCTAGTGTTGAGATCCTCTACAAATCCCAGGAGGTATATAGAAATCATAGAAACCTTACAGTACAGAAACAGGCTATTTGGCCCAATGAGTCTGCACCGACCACAATCCCACCTCCATATCCCTACATATTTTACCCACTAATCCCTCTAACCTACACAGAGCAGGGCACTAAGGGGCAATTTTAGCATGGCCAATCAACCTAACCTGCACATTTTTGGACTACACTGAAGGCACTCTGATGAAGTGTAGCAGAGGATGTACAGAATGCATTCTGCAACAATCACTACCTTGCGCAAGCCTCAGGTTTCCAGAGCAGAAAACCAGAATCCGTCTTACTTCTGAATTTTGCTCCACTCCAGCATTCCCCAGTCAATTCATCTTGTTGAGGATAACCACCTACCTCATAGGCCATGCGATGGCCCGAGTTGAAGTTGCAGTTTAAAGATTCATCACCTGCCAAGTCAATGCCCACAACACCTTCATTGCGATATTTCTTACACAGGTTCACAACTTCAGCAGACCATTCTGAAAAGAGATCAATACCATCATTTTGTCTTTTTATGATTGCATTCTGCAAGGTCTATTATAATCTCAATATTACTTTTAATACTAATCCATCTCAGTGATTTAGCAGCAGTCTTTATCTTTACTTACATCAACAATTATTTATATTTATGTAGCTCCTTTAAATGAAATAAAGCACCCAAGCCACTTCACAGGAGCATTATAAAACAAAATTTGACATGGAACCATGGAGAGATATTGAGGCAGATGACAAAATCTTGGCCAAACGAAAAGATGCAGCATCTCAAAGAAGAGCAAGGGAAGAAGAGATTCAGCAGGCAGATGAGGGCAAGGCCACCAATGGTGTAGCCATTAAAGTCAAGGATGCTGGAGAGTCCAGAATTAGAAGAGCACAGATATCTCAAGAGAATTGTGGTTGGAGAAAATAACTGGAGTAGACAGGGATTGGGCCATGAAGATTCAAAAAGAAAAATGGGAATGTCTTTACTGGGAGCCAATGCAGGTCATTGACGAAGGAAGTGCAGTGGACGTGGTGTACATGGAATTCAGCAAGGCGTTTGATAAGGTCCCCCATGCAAGACTTCTTGAGAAGGTGAGAGGGCATAGGATCCAAGAGGCTATGGCCTTGTGGATCCAGAACTGGCTTGCCTGCAGAAGGCAGAGAGTGGTTGTGGATGGGTCTTTTTCAGCATGGAGGTCAGTCACCAGTGGAGTGCCCCAGGGATCTATTCTAGGACCCTTGCTGTTTGTCATTTTCATAAATGACCTAAATGAGGAAGTAGAGGGATGGGTAAGTAAGTTTGCTGATGACACGAAGGTCGGTGGTGTTGTGGATGGTCTGGAAGGATGTCAAAAGTTGCAGCAGGACATAAATAGGATGCAGGACTGGGCGGAGAAGTGGCAGATGGACTTCAACGCGGATAAATGTGTAGTCGTCCATTTTGGCGGAACCAACGGGATGAACGAGTACACTATCAAGGGCAGGAGTCTTAGTAGTGTTGAAGAGCAGAAGGACCTTGGGGTCCGGGTCCACAGGACTCTTAAATCGGCCTCGCAGATGGAGGATGTGGTCAAGAAGGCGTATGGTGTACTGGCCTTCATTAATCGAGGGATTGAGTTTAGGAATCGGGAGGTAATGCTGCAACTTTATAAGACCCTTGTCAAGCCTCATTTGGAGTACTGTGCGCAGTTCTGGTCGCCTCACTATAGGAAGGACGTAGAAGCTATTGAAAGGGTACAGAGGAGATTTACAAGGATGTTGCCTGGACTGGGAGGCATGCCTTATGAAGTTAGGTTGAGGGAGCTGGGACTCTTTTCCCTGGAGAGACGAAGGTTGAGAGGCGACCTGATAGAAGTTTATAAAATGTTGAGAGGAATAGATAGGGTGGATTCTCAGAGGCTATTTCCCCGGGTTGAAATGGTCGCTACAAGACGACACAGATTTAAGGTGCAGGGAGGAAAGTACAGAAGTGATGTTAGGGGTAAGTTTTTCACTCAGAGGGTGGTGAGTGAATGGAATCGGCTGCCGTCAGTGGTGGTGGAGGCGAACTCACTGGGGTCTTTTAAAAGACTTCTGGATGAGTATATGGGGTTTAATGGGATTGGGGGTTATAGATAGGTCTATAGATTGGTAGGTGTTGATGAGATCGGCGCAACTCGTGGGCCGAAGGGCCTGTTTGTGCTGTAGTGTTCTATGTTCTATGTCAGGAAGCACAGGATGGATGAGTGAATGGGACAGTGCGAGTTAGGACGTGGACAGAGTTTTGGGTTACTCATTTTACCGAGGTTAGAATATGGAAGGCTGGTCAGGAGCGCATTGGAACTTTCAATATATCCATGAGGATTTCAGCAGCAGATGGTTGAGACAGAGTTAGGCAACTTTACGGAGTTGGGAATAGTTGTTCGAGTTTAGCTCATATGAGAACTCTTCAGAGGAGAATTGGGATGAGACAAAAAGCAAAGGCTCCACGTGTATCTTTGTTGACCACAGTTGCTGAAAGATACAAGACCAAGAACAGAATTTTATTGTCCCATTACAGCAAGGGCACAAGACCAACAGCTTCAGGCCACAGTGTGCATTGTAATTGTGAGTAAGACAGAGGAATTGATGAAGCAAATGGCAAGAGTGACACAATTCAGAAAATAACTTTTGGACGTCCATATTTTACCACACATCTCCCTCTTGCCTGATTTGAGCAGAAATACCAATGAGTGCCACAAGCTCTACTGTGAATTTTAGCCCAATATGTTTTAAAATTGATAAAGGAACAAGCTGATGAGTAATAAACTAGAATCAGCTGACAATATATGACTGCAAAGGAGCATCTCCCAAACAGTGATGATTTTGAGATTGAGCTTGAGCTTGAAGGGGAGAATGGAGGCTCACTAACCAAAGTTTTAAATTTATGCAAAGCAAATCTCTATCAGATGAGAAATAAATTGACCACAGTAAATCAGATTGAACTGTTAATAGTTATACATACAGTGGGAACTCTTCAGAGGAGAATTGGTATGAGACTAAAAGCAAAGCTCCACTTGTATACTTCAGAACTGTGGACAAAGAGGTAAGACTAAGGGTGAAATTTTCCTGTCCTGTTACATCAGGGGTGGAGCTGTTCAAAGGTCTATTGACTTCGGCTGAACCATAAAGCTCCATTGGTGTAAAATTCCATCCCAAGAGTCAGGCCGAATGAAATGGTTCCCACGTAAGGAAAGCCATGTGGAAACAACATCATGGAAATGTGTGTTCAAATATGGATATCCAAAAGTTGTCTTCTGAATTGCGTCACTCTTGCTGTTATCTTGAAAATATTCCCTGCCTAGTTCACCATTGAAATGTACACTATGGCTTGAATTGTGCGGCAGATATGAACACAGCACAGTGGCACAGTGGTTAGTAATGCTGCCTCACAGTGCCAGGGACCCGGGTTCAATTCTGGCCTTAGCTCACTGTCTGTGCGGACTTAGCACATTCTCTGTGCTTGTGTGGGTTTCTCCGGGTGCTCTGGTTTCCTCCCACAGTCCAAAGACATGTAGGTTAGGTAGATTGGCCATGGTAAATTTCCCATTAATGCCCCAAGGTTAGGGCGATTAGCAGTAAATACGTGAGGTTACGGGGATAGGGCCTGGATAAGATGCTCCGTCGGAGAGTCAATTCAGGCTTGAAGAGCCAAATGGGTTCCTTCTGTACTATATGTATGTATAATACAAGTAATGAAAACAGTCATGGAGGCTAATGATACAAAAGATAAACAAATCTCCACAGTCTGATGGCATCCCACCCCAAAAGGTAACGAAATTGCTGATGCATATTATCACAATGTTCCCAATATTCTCTAGATCTTCGGATCTGAAAATTCTAAACTCATCTCCATTATTTAAGGAAGGAGATCGGAAGAATTCTGCTAACTGCAGTCCGGTCAGATTAACATCAACTGTTCTGATATCGATTCTCAGAAACAGATAGAGTGCTTGAGCATTTAGACAAGTATCAGTTAAAGTATATCTCCTTGAAAGTGAAGTTACAGGTGGACAGGGTGGAGAAGAAGGCATGCTTGGTTTCATTGGTCAGCACGTTGAATACAGGAGTTGGGATGTCTTGTTGAAGTTGTACAAGACAAGACATTAGTAAGGCCAGACCAGGAACACTGTGTACAGTTCAGCAATTACAGAATTATAGAAAGGATATTATTAAACCAGAAAGAGTGCAGAAATGATTTACTAGGATGCTACCGAGACTTGATGGTTTGAGTTATAAGGAGAGGCTGGATAGACTGGGACTTTTATCCATGGAGTGTAAGAGCCTTAGGGGAGAATCTTAGAGGCATATAAAGTAATGGAGGGCATGGCTTAAGTAGATAGTCAAAATCCTTTCCCAAAGTCTAAAACTAGAGGGCATAGATATAAGGTGAGAGGGGAGAGATATAAGGTCCAGAGGGGCATTTTTTTTTCCCTCACTCAGAAGGTGATGAATGTCTGGAACATGTCAGAGGCAGGAGTAGAAGTAGGTACAATTTTGTCTTTTAAAAGCAGTTAGACAGACAGAGGGGTAAGACTGGCAATAGAGGGATATGGGCCAAATGCAGATAATTGGGACTAGCTTAGCAGTAAAAACTGGGCAGCATGGACAACTTGGGCCAAAGCGCCTGTTTCCATGCTGTAAACCTCCATAACTCTATAGGCAAACCATGGGAACTCTTCAAAGGAGCATTTGGTATGAGACAAAAAGCAAAGGCTCCACTCACGCGCTGAAGCAACTATGGCCAACAAATGAGATAAGAACAAGGATCACCCACTTTCCATGCTACTTGACACCATGCAGAATATCTTTTACAAAAAAGGTCAGACATGCACATCATAAATCAATGCAGATTAATTGAAATAAAAACAGAAAATGCTGGATACACTTAGCAGGTCTGGCAGCATCTGTGGAGCTTTGTTTACCTTTAGTCCCATTAGTCTGCAGGAATATTTTTATTACTTGTATTAAACCTACTGTTTCCCTCCTTGATCCTATTCTCTCATACCACTAGTACATTATATCCATTTCACAATGCAAGAAGTGCACAAAGTACTCCAGTTATTTATCAAGCCTGTCAGTTAAAAAGAGTTCTGAAAAGGGGTCATATGGATACAAAATGTTAACTTGCTCTCCACAGATCCTGCCAGGCCTGCTGAGTTTATCCAACATATTTTGTTTTTATTTCAGTTAATCCTCTGATTTATAATGGGCAGGGCAGGTCTGACTAATGCTGACTTCTTACTTTGTAAGTAGAAAAGCAGCATTGGAAACTGGGCTATCTGGGGACTGGCACAATCTGGGACATCTTTGGGGTCATGGGAAACACATAACACAATGGCAAGAGCTTCCAGCATTGGGAATGTAGTCTTGTGTTTTGGCAGCACAGTGAGGAATTCAACCTCCAATCACAATGGGGTAATTAGGCTGAAAAATCAGTGCCCCTCTCTTTGTCCCAGTGGCTGTCATCTGTGCTCCCCCCCTCGTTGGGTCCTCACCACCTTACTCTTGAACTCGCCACCTGTATCATGATCATACCATTGGACAACACTGCCAGCTGCCAACTGAGTTGGCTGGCAGCCAGTGAGGAAATGGGAACAAAGTCCAAGGAAAATGAGTGTGGACCAAGATCCAATAGCAGCGAGTTGCTAAGGGAAATCAAAATCACTGGGAGCAACAAACCATTCTTTCAGCTCCAGATCCTTGCCTTCTAATCTCTTTCTTCATATTAAACTTGGAATTGAGCACTTAAAGCAAAATGCTTGGTGCAAATAATAACATGAGAACAGGAGTGGAGTGGGGGGCCCATTTGGCCTCTTGACTCTGCTCCACCATTCAATAAAATCACGGCTAATCTAATCTTGGATCAACTCCACTTTCTTGCCTACTCCATAACCATGTACTCCTACGCAAAATCAAAAATCTGTATAATTCAGCCTTGAACACATTCGACGACCTAACCTTCACTTCTCACCTGAGTAAAAAATTCCAAAGATTAATGATCCTCCAATAGTTGGGAAGACATGATGGCACAGTGGTTGGCACGGCTGCCTCACAGCGCCAGGGATTCAGGTACAATGCCAACCTTGGGTGGCTGTCTGTTCGGAGTTTGCATGTTCTCCCTGTGTCTGCACGGGTTTCTTCCGGGTGCTCCAGTTTCCTCCCACACTCCTAAGATTTGCAGGTTAAGGTTATTGGACATGCTAAATTACCCCTTAGTGTCAGAGGGACTAGGGCCAAGGTGGGATTGTTGTCGGAGAGGACTCGAATGACCTCCTTCTGCATTATAGGAACTCTATGATCTTAAGAGGAATTACTCAATTTCCATCTTAAATGGAAGATCTCTTATTGTGAAACTATATTCCCAGTTTTAGGTTCCTCAAGCACCCTCTCAGCATCTATCCTGTCCTTTCAGAAGCTTTTCTGTTTCAATAAGATAGCTTCTTATTCTTCCAAACTCCAATGAGTATAGGCCCAAGCTACTCTATTTTTCCTCCTAAAGCCGCCTCTCTATCCCGGGCATAAAATGTAATTCTCAGCATGGCAAATTAGTGTAAAGACCAGAAGATAATCACAACGCGGCCTTAGGGGGTTTCAGGTGGATAACCCTTATCAAGTGGGGTAGCAACATTGTGTTTGGAGATTCAGCTACTAGGCCTGAATCACAACTCAGTATAATAAGCAGAAAATTGAACAGTGACAGAAAATGGCCACGTGTTTCAGGGAGCAAGTCTGACAATTGCTGAACATCCTTCAGGTTAGAAATAAAATCAATAAACGGACAGATGAAAATATATTTATACCAACGACAATATTTTACCTGGCATATGACGCATGCAGCAAAGAATGGATCTCGCTTTGATTTTAAAATCCTTTTCTCCTTCCTTGAAACCCTGGTTGATAAGGTGAACTACTTCATCTGGAGATAGGTCCCCTCTGATTGCGAACATTAACACAAAACAAGTCAGACTCTAGATAACTCATTATCACATCAAATAAGAGACAGATTAATAAGACACATTTTGTGCATTTCTATAGTCAAGCCTGGGTAAAATGTCAAGCCTGCCCTAAAATGTCTATACTGGGACTAGTTCAGTTTGGTAGTCCCAGTATTTTATAAAAATACTGGTACGACCAAACTGTATTTCAGTATTTTATAAAAATACACTGAATGTATTTTTATAAAATACTGAAGATCTGTGTATATAATTCCACATGTCCATTAGATTCACTGTAGGTTGGTCAGCTTATTTCATACACCAATAAAGGTGAAACACTAGCAAATCAAGTGCCCTTATTTTTAGAAGTGACCATATGAAAGAATGGCTGAAAATTCAGCATAAATATTTCATTTTGTTTGTTAGTGTCACATGTAGGCTTACATTAACTCTGCAACGAGGTTACTATGAAAATCCCCTAGTCGTCTCACGCTGGCACCTGTTCGGGTACACTGAGGGAGAATTTAACATGGCCAATAGACCCTACCAGCAGGTCTTTCAGATTGTAGGAGGAAACCGGAGCACCCAGAGGAAACATCAAGAAATGTGAACACCACCCAGCAAATAAACTGACATAACACCAATTTTTAAAAAGGGGCACAGGCAGCAGTACAATTTTGAGTATCACACTATTATCTCTTGTTGGATTCAACGTCACTATTTCTGTAAAGTGGATATTGCATCCCTATGAGCTTGCACATTCCTTTACCTGACCAATAGTCAGGCAGACAATAGCAAGACTCAGGAACCAAAGGAAAAAAAATATTTTCCACTGAATCCATCATTTGCCATGAAAAAATTATAATTTGCAGTAGGGAAGCAGATTGATCGTACCTCGGGAGAGAGAAGATGGTTACTATAACAAATAAGGCTGAAAAATTCCTTTCAAAATGTCAGCAAGGCTAATAGTGCGCACGGTTATTTAGCTGCAAACGCCACACCAGCTAATAAAGACAGTTTGGCCCGGAGGGCTAGTAGAAGAAAGGGAAGCAGCAGAAATAGCTGATCAGATTGTCTCAAACTTAATGACAAAGAAGCAAGAGCGGACGCACAATTAAACAAAGAAACTAAGAGGCTACTTTTAATGATTCATCGATCACTCGTGGCTTCACAAAAAATAAAATTTCAATATTTAACTTTCTTACTGAGCAATGCAAAATTCCTGACCTCATATGATAGATTCAAAGTAAATTCAGCACAGGAATTCTTTTGTGTCCAAGTATCTGGAAGATTAATTACTGCCCATCAACCCGTGACACTTAAAATTAACCATTACAATGTGGTTTCTCATTCCTTCAGATTTTTATTGTTGTTGAGAGATTTTTTTCAAATTTAAGATTATTCTTTTCAAATAAAAAGCTTCTTTTGTTCTCCCCATCAAATCTCCCTCACTCTCTCTTTCGGTGTCCTTTTAGATGTCAGATGTTGGCTTAATCATTCAAGTTGACACTCCCTTAATCAGACCTTGTGCTGTTTGTTTCACAGTCTGACTGGTTAAGGAGATACTCAATTGCTTACTCTGTTCACATAGATCCAAGGTTCCCTGAAGTGATTTGCAACTCAAACATCCAATAACTCCCAACCCAAGCCCCATGGAGATTGAACAGGCAAAGTTCAAATCTGACTCACTATTGATACTATGCACTGTTCGATTACAGGAATTTTTGAGTTATTTAAACATAGAAAAATGTTCCAAGGCATTTCAGAGGTGTTGACATAAATTGTTCATTAGTGTAGCTATTAAAGATGAATCAGTTGAGCTTGTAAAGTGGCTCATTTACATATGCAGGGACTCATTCTCTGTAAATAAAGTAATAAGCTCAAACCTTGCCCCTTTTCTGCTGAATTACCAGGAGCTTGGGGAACCAAGAGTTCCCTGTTCCTTTCTCCATGGCATTGCCTTGGCCAGTCAACATGCCAAACAATGAGCACTGTGGTACAGTCACTGTGTGACTGAAATTTGGCACTCGTTTGGCCTGATGAGTGCAAGGTGAACAACATCAGCAACGCGTCTCCTTTCAGCAATATTCAAGCTCTGTGCTACCATGTAATTGTTTACTATTCAACAAGCCACCACCGCCCTTTCAGATACTGCAGGACAGATTGTCACTCGCTGCATACACCTCTTCCCATCCCCCACCTCATCAATTATTTTAAATCTGTTCCCTCTGGTCATTGGCCCTTCTGCCAGTGGAAACATAGAACATAGAAAAAACTACAGCACAAACAGGCCCTTCGGCCCACAAGTTGTGCCAATGATATCCACACCTACTAGGCTCACCTATAACCCTCAATTCTATCAAGTTCCATGTACTCATCCAGAAGTCTCCTGAAAGACCCTATCGAATTTGCCTCCACCGGCAGCCAATTCCACTCACCCACCACCCTCTGAGTGAAAAACTTACCCCTGATACCTCCTCTGTACCTACTCCCCAGCACCTTAAACCTGTGTCCTCTCATAGCAACCATTCCAGCCCTTGGGAAAATCCACCCGACCTATACCTCTCAACATCTTATACACTTCTATCAGGTCACCTCTCATTCTTCATCTCTTTAAGGAGCGAGGACCGAGCTCCCTCAACTTATCCTCATAAGGCATGCCACCCAATCCAGGCAACATCCCTGTAAATCCCCTCTGCACCCTTTCAATAGCTTCCACAGCTTCCTGTAATGAGGTGACCAGAACTGAGCACAGTACTCCAAGAGAGGTCTGACCAGGGTCTTATATAAAAAAAGTATTCCCCCCATCCACTCTTAAAGACACTCAATTTTCAACATTTCAATTAGAACTTGATTTAATCTTCGCTATTATAAAGGAGAATAACTCCAGCTTCTCTAGTCTCTCCACATAACTAAAGTGCCTCATGTCCACTGCAATTCTAGTGAATGTGCAACTTCTCCATGGCAATCACAAGATTGATCCAAGAAAGGAACTATTTGATAGTGAGTTTAATGTCAGCCGTGGGTAAATATTGCAAGGCAGAGGGACTACTGAAATACCTAGATTGACGTTATCTTAAGAGGGAGTCAATGTGAACCTATGGAGAAGTTTTGCTTAGCAAATTTATTGGATATCTTGAGGAAATAGTGAACAATAAAAGCTCCGTGGATTTGATTTATCTTGTTTGGGATTTGCAAGAGGGAATAGATGCATGCTGAAGAACCGCAAATGGAATTTACCAATCATAAATATGAAAGAGAGGGGAGAAAGGAACTAAATTAGAGGCAATATAGCTCTGAACTGTAGATCAAGGCGGCAGGAAGATCAGGGTTATTGGTGCCTCTTGGTTAAGTGGCCACTCCGCATTGTGGGCGACTTATTCCACTCTGGTCAATAAGACCAACGCACAAACTATAAACTCCACCACATGCAGGGCAAGTAGTGCTTTGAAAGATGAGTTGACTTGAGTTTTGTGCACTCCTTCCGATGCCTCAACTTTGCTTCTACACATTGAAGTCTCATGATCTGTTTAGTCTCTTTCCAGATGAGCCTTCTCCATTTTGGCTCATCACGAGCCAGGGAATCCCCTGATTTAGCAGAGATGCTTGAATTCTTCAATGATGCTTTGAAGACTCCTACAAAACGTTGCCAAAGCAAGAGTAGGGTGTGACTCTGCAATCTGGCAGGGAGTCATTGGTAGGCATGGAGCAGGCAAATGTAACAGTAACAGCTTACTCTTAATAAAAACCTGTGCACGCAACCTCCTCATCATCAACACAACCTTCCATCTGCTACCTGTAACAAGACCTCCTGGATGCACCCCTGCTCTAAGCACTGGCATCTTATTGACTATGTCATTGTCAGGAGAAAAGACAGGCAGGGTGTCAGAATAACAACCAAGGCCATGTGTGGTGCTGACTGGACAGATCACAGGCTCATTGTCTCCAAAATGAGGCTCTGCATCAAATCCAAGAGGCGACCACAAGGAAGCAAGGTTATGAAAAGAATCAATGTGGCCAAGCTGAAGAACCTCAGCATAGCTTCAGACAGGCTGAAGACTTAGAAATCAAGCTTGCTGACCTACACCTTGCAGGCAGCGCTGAGAATGACTGGGAACGCTTCAGGGATGCTGTCCATATGTCTGCATTGAAGATGCTCAGGCCCTCTACCCATAAGTAGCATGACTGCTTCGATGAGAATGATGAGGAGATACAGGCTCTACTTGTTGAAAAGCACTGTCTTCATCAGGCCTGTCAGATTGACTCTTCTTCAGCTGCCAAGAAAAATGCTTTTAACCAGTGCTCACAGGACAGTCCAGAATAAACTGCGTAAAATGCAGGATGCCTGGCTGAGCGCCAAGGTAGATGAAATACAGGGAAACGCTGACAGAAATGACTTGAAACGGTTCTATGAAGCCCTCAATCTCTCGGGAGCTCCCCCGTCCTGAATACAGATGGTACAACTCTCATTAGAGAGGGCTCAGATCCTGCCAAGATGGGTTGACCACTTTGAAGCCGTCCTCAAATCGACCGTCATCTATTAACGATGAGACAACAGACAGGATTCCCCAGGCTGATATCAACAGCACCATGGGTGACCCACCAGTAGTAGCCGAAGTCACGAAAGCTGTCAGCCAGCTATCCAGTGGCAAAGCCCCAGGGCAGATGCCATACACACAGTGATCTACAAAGCTGATGGTCCTGTACTTAACAAGAAGCTCACCGAGTTGTTCCAATCCTTTTGGAAGCAAGAATCCATTCCTCAGGAACGTAAAGATGCTTCCATCGTACACCTCTACAAGAGGAAGGGCAATCGGCAAATATGCGACAACTACCGAAGAATCTCGCTGCTCTCCTTCACAGGAAAAACCCTCGTGAGAGTCCTGCTAAATCGTCTGGTCACCCATCTGGAGCTGGGCCTGCTTCCAGAGTCACAGTGTGGCTTCCACAAAGATCATGGGACTATTGACATGATTTTTGCTGCACGCCAACTTCAGGAGAAGTGTCAGGAGCAGAATCGCGAGCTCTACACAACCTTCGTTGACCTCACGAAAGCTTTTGACACTGACAGCTGACAAGGCCTGTGGAGGATCATGTCGAAGTTCAGCTGCCTCCCCCACCCCCCCCGCCGCCGCCCCAAATTCATTCAGATGGTATGCCAGTTCCATGATGGCCAGAGTACTGGATGGTGGAGAATCCTGAGGCATTCCCAGTCACCAATGGCGTCAAACAGGGCTGTGCTCTCGCACCCACGCTGTTCAGCATGATGCCTTCCAGGACAGTGTTGCTGGAATCAGCCTCAAGTACAGAGTGGATGGGAAGCTCTTCAACCTGAGGAGACTTCAAGCTATTACCAAAGTGAAGGAGATTGTTCTGGGAGATTTCCTCTTTTCCAATGACTGCACCCTGTATACTGGCTCAGAGCCAGAGGTGCAAGTCAGTATGGACAAATTTTCCATGGTTTGTGACAACTTTGGACTCATCATCAACATTAAAAAGACCAAAGTCATGCACCAGCCTGCTCCTCATGCACCATACACAGAACCCATAATCACAATCAAAGGGCAGAAACTACAGGCAATGGACCAGTTCACTTATCTTGGCAGCATCCTTTCCCAAGCAGTGACTATTGATACAGAACTTAACTACAGAATAGCAAAGGCAAGTTCTGCTTTCGGTAGACTGCGCTCCACTGTATGGGAACATCGAGGAATCAGCCCAGCAACAAAACTGAAGGTCTACAGCGCCACGGTACTCACTACCCTCCTGTATGCCTGTGAAACGTGGACTGTGTATCGAAGGCATGCAAGACAGCTCAATCATTTCCACATGACTTGTCTTCACAGAATATTACGCACCTGATGGCAAGACAAAGTACCAGACACTGAAGTTCTCTCCACAGCAAGTCTACCATCAGTCCACACACTGCTGATGAGAGCGCAGACCCAGTGGGCAGGTCATGTTGTCCATATGTCAGATGAACGCATAACCAAGCAGCTCCTTTTTGGGGAAGTCTCTGCTGGAAAGCTCGCCCTACCTGGCGCTGCCTCATCCACAAAGGCTATCAAGCTCACAAAGCAAGGTGCATTGCTGAAGCACAACTTAAGTGCAAGCTGCACAAGTCCACAGCAACCAGTGCAACAACTACAGCGTCTACACAAGTCTGTCCGATATGTGCCAGGACGTTCCATGCCCCAGTTAACCTGATCAGTCATCTTCAGACACACCGCAACCAGCTTCAAAATGACTAACGGTATTGAGGTCCTCATTGATGACAATGGACGAACAACAACTTTATGCATAATATGGTGGAAGGACAGACTGACGAGAGAAGCATTATTAGCAGATACTGTGGAGAAAAATTCAGGGGAAACTGGGGTCTTTAAAAGAGTGGATAAATTTGAGGAATTTACTTTGAGGTCAACCATTTGGACCACTGAGTCCTTTCCAGCGGTACACTGTCCCATGCAAGTAAACTGTATATATACAGAGATATAGAAAGATATTCATCACAATCTTTGCTGAAAGCTTCCCTATCATGTTTCCCTGCATGAAACTCCTATAATAAAAAGGGATCATACCATATGAACTGTAGCAAAGTCAATGGCCGGAATTCTCTGGCCACTCATTCTGGCAGGATTCTCTGGTCCCACTGGCAGCACACCCCCGCCCGTGTGGAGTGACGTCAATAGGAATTCCCACTGAGGACCCGCCATAAGCAAATGTGCCACCGCCCTCCAGCAGGAAACACATGGCTGGGAGGCCGGAGAATCTCACCCAATATAAACATATTGGTATTCAATGCAGAAGACATAGTGCCTATCCTCAATCACATTCATAGTGTCCTTTTATCTGTACTGGGCTGGGGATATCATTAAGAGTGCTCTTCTTTCTAATCTCATCTTGGTACAGAAGATCGTAAGAGTTACAGAATAAATAAATTCTCTAAAAATTACTCTGATTTATGACCGTGTGAAAGAACCTTTTGCGGTTTCGCCAATAATAATAATAATTTGAAAATTGAATACTTAAAAATGTATCAAACTATTAAGCATTGCTGTCAAAATACTGAAATAAAATTGCCAAAAAATTCTCAGATGATGTGCTTTAATTACTTACGGGACTTGGTTCCAAGGAATGGGGGTAACATTGGAGTTGGCAAAGAGATGAGGACTATATCTTGCTTCAAAATATATTACACCTTCTCTTGCTTTCATTTGCACAAGCTCATAAGCTATTCTTTTCATAGCTTCTCGGTCTCCACTACATGCAACAGAAAAACAAAAAGAAATAGTTATTTTCAGACAGAGAAAGCACATATAAATCTTACTGGAGTTTTGGAGCATTGGGTTCATCTGGCACAGCAGCAGATTTGGACCAAAAAAAAGATCAACAATGCTTTCCTAGTGCATGAATCCAAAAGTATTTTACAAGCACATAAACAGTAAAAATGTAGCAAGAGGAGGTTGGGGGTCCTCTATGTATCAAAAAAGACATGGAAGCAGGAGACATAACCGTTAAATAAGTAATGTCCATCTCTCTGTATCTAGTAAGAAGTCTCACAACACCAGGTTGAAGTCCAACAGGTTTATTTGGAATCACGAGCTTTCAGAATGCTGCTACTTCACCCGGTGAGGAGCAGCGCTCAGAAATCTTGTCATTCCAAATAAACCTGGTGTTGTGAGACTTTTTACTGTGTCCATCCCAGTCCAACACTGGCATCTCCACGTCATCCCTATAACTAGGATGAGAATGCTGTCAAAGTCAGTGAAAATGTTGAGATTCTGGATGGAGAGAAATTGAGAAAGGGAGGGTATTAGAAAGGTTAGCTGCACTGAAAGCTGATAAGTCACTAGAATCAGATGGGTTGTATCCAAGGATATAGAGGGAATCAAGGATGGAAATTGCAGGGGTACTTGTCATAATCTTCCAATCCTCCTCAAGGTGGTTCTAGTAGGCTAGCAAATTTCAAATGTAACACCTTGTTCCAACCTCACTGGCACGAAAGCTTTTAGAACTGGTAAACCCATGACAGTCACTTAGACAAATGTGTAGATTAAATAAGGAAACCCATCTTTAATTACTAAAAGCAAATTGTGTTGAACCAACTTGACTGATTTTTTGAGGATGTAACAGAGTCAAGGAGGGTAATGCAGTGTTGTGATGTATATGGATTTCCAAAAAGGCATTTCATGAAGCACTATAGAATAATAGAATCCTATGGTGCATAAGGAGGCCATTCAGCCCATTGTGTCTGCACCAATTACAATCCCTATCCCCATAACCCCATGCATTTACTCTAGCTAGTCCGCCTGACACTAAGGGTCAATTTAACATGGCTGATTCACCTAACCCGCACATCTTTGGAGTGTGGGAGGAAACCAGAGCACCTGGAAGAAATCCATTCAGACATGGGGAGAACATGCAAACTTCACACAGACAGTGACCCAAGCCGGGAATCAAACCCAGGTTCCTGGCGCTGTGAGACAGTGCTAACCACTATGCCACCAAACCGCCCACCACTTTGTACGTTTGCCAGCTGAGTTGAAGAATTGGAATAAAAGATTGTGGCAGGATGGATGCAAGGTTGGCCAAGTGTCTGGAAACAAAGCCGGGATGTCCTTGCTTATGGTTATCCCATACAACACTTTCACCTTAACGTTGACCTCCAATTATCATCCTGCACTGTCACTCTGTTGCTGCTGGTTCACAGTAATGTTGATGCATGTTTGGGTATTCCTGCTTAATTCCCATGTCAAGGCTGGACCGCAGCAGGTAAATCCAGTGTTTTGGGTAGTTAGAGAGAGGGGGAGCGATGGGTTTACAGAAACAAGCGGATAGGAAGAAAGGGGATGGATTGTGTGACTGCCGCCCATAGGTCAATCAGCAAATGGCAGCCCCGAAGACTGTCATGCTTCCCCCCCCACTCCCTTCCTTCCCTATAAACATCTAAAGAAAAAGAGATTGGGCTTCATGCTCCTGTCCCACTGCCCACATTTCATTGCATGGGCAGCATATTATAGAGGTTAATTGGCCGATAGCAAACCTAATTGACTCTTAATTATTCATCTAAATTTGGCGGGCTGGCTGATTTTGGAGCCCTGCTTTCGCCCCATATTATAGGGGATTGTTTGGGAATGAATGGGAAGGTGGTGGATAAGCATCCACTTCACCTCCTACCCCACAAGAAACACACCAGGGGTTACATAAAATTCAGCCTAGGGAGTGCGCTATACCATTTTTTGAAATATGCAAAACAGCACATCCCTCACTTCACCATCTTAGTTCACTTGGTGTATCGTGACATTTTTCAATAAACCTCTATTTTTGTTAGTCCCCATTCTTGCAACCCAATACTTCTACACTTACAGTAACCAAGGTGCCAGCAGAAAATAAAAGAAAAAGAATCAAGAATTAGTTGGAATGTAGCATCATTATCTTTACATCTCTTATCATTCAGCATTCATATATCTTTGAAATTCTCCAGTTCGGAGAACAGTGGATGTCCAGCATACTCAAGATCGAGATTGACAGGTTTTTAGATACTAAAAGAACCGAGGAGTATAGAGAAGCTGGAGCCAAGGTAGACGATCTACCTGGACCCCACTATGTAGGGGAACATTCTCAAAGGGCTGGATGGCTTCACTGTGCTCCTTTATCTTATGTTCTCACATGCTTATCACAAACAAACAAACCTTCAAAGCCTAAATCTCGGGCATAATTAAGCATGGACATCAGTAAATGGTGTGCAGGATGTCCCTGACTCTGCATAAATTTCATTCATAATGAGCTATAAATAGAACCACTGATTAAGAAGTGCTTTCTGCTGAGAAAACACAGCAAAACAATATACACTTAAATATTATAAAGCACTCTGGAATAGGTCGGTGTGCAGTTGATATCACATGTGCTTTTGACTTACCAGCAGTAGCATAATTAACAAACTGATAAAATAAAAGACTTTGGTAAGCTAACAACACCTTTGGCTGCTATTAGATTACATAGCAATGATCAGTAGAATTATGATAAACATGGAGAGATTGCTAACCATGTGAACAGAACATCAAACTAAACAACACATACCTCAGTTTAACATTCATTCAAGATAAGGCTAGGAGTTTGTACCATGATCTTAAAGGCAAAGTGAAAGTTCAAACATTGGACTATTCAATGCTGTTTGTGAGTGGCTCTGAAGGTACAAAAAAACATGCAAAACCTACATAGCATTGTTGTAAGTGGAGTTGTTAGTGCCAATAACAATGCAACTGAATCTTTTATTAAAATATTCAATGAAATTATTAAGGAGAGTTGCTACACTTCTCAACAAGTGTTTAATTTTGGGGCGGCACAGTGGCAAGCACTGCTGCCTCACAGTGCCACGGCCCTGAGTTTGATTCCTGGCTTGGGTCACTGTCAGTACAGAGTCTGCATGTTCTCCCCGTGCCTGCGTGGGTTTCCTCTGGGCGCTCCAGTTTCCTCCCAGTCCAAAAGACATGCTGGTTAAGCACACTGAGGGAGAATTTAGCATGATCAGTGTACCCAGACAGGATCCAGAGTTTGACGATTAGGGGACTTTCACAATAACTTCAATGTTAATGTAAGTTTACTTGTGACACTAATAAATAAACCTTAAACTTGTTGGGACCAGTCTACTCTGGGAAAGGATGTCTCCAGGATATTCCCACTCCTGCTTCTACATTTCAAGAGGGGAAAAAAAGACAGTAAGTCAGATTTTAAAGTAGCAAAGGACTGTTTGACATTTCTAACACTCAGGGCAATCAAGGAAGGATTGTTCAAAGAACAAGTTATCTGTTGGTTTAGAGGGCAAACTAGGCAGCAAGGATAACCCCATTCTCTCAGGCGGTCATGGTCTTTGAAATTCTCTTCCATTGAGGGCAGTTGAAGCCGGGTCATTGAATACATTCAAGCTGAATTTGACAGATTTTTAATCAATAAGACAATAAATAGTTATAGGGACACATGCAGGAAAGCGGATACCAGGATCAGATAGCCCCATCATTTTATTGAATGGTGGAGTAGGTACATAGGGCCAAATGGTTTATCCCTGCTCCTGTTTATCATGTTCTGAGACTCCTCAAAGCTTAAGACTAATGGAAAAGAAATTATATATATCCTTTGTTACCTATTAGCGTTTCTAAGCACCCCCATTGCCATCTGAATCTATGTTAGTACAAGTATTGTAATGTTATTTGTCTCTAGATGGCCTCCAAAAGGTTGCATCCACATCCAATAATTAGTTACAACCAAGTACCTCACAGCTCTGTGCATCCCCACTCCTGCTTCTCCAAACACAATCACAAATAGGATTCTCTGCAACATGGGGGGGTGTGTGCATGCGTGCGAGCACGTTTCATACCTCAAGGCCCCTGCCCAAAAGTGTACGTTAGGAAATAAACATCCACAATCCATAGGAGTAACTCAAAAAAGTGATAAACAGTGTGCAGTTGGTGGGCCAATTCCCAAATCGACACAGGCGTACAGCTGCATGACCACCTAACCGAGATACACAACATGACTATTCCAGTGTCCTCTGCAGCAGCACTCCCTCCACCAAAGCAGGGAATTGCCCAAACTCTGAAGGGCAATTCAGGACAACCAACGTTGGTTTGCCGAGTGGTACTCACATCCCTTGAAACAATTTTCTTAAAATCACAATGCTTCAAAACTTACGTAAATATTGGGCTTCAACCTACAATCCTGCCTGGATGGGAAGTGTTCAAAAATCAGCTCCAGGGCCCCAGTGTCAGGCTTTAAGGATCTCATCTTTGTACAACACCAAGTTCTCACTCCGAAGTTGTGTAGTGTAGAAGAATTGCCTAGCTGCAGGGAAATAACAGGAGATACTACCTGACCACCAGTATTCCAGGCCTATAAACCCAGATAACCATTACATCACTTGTCAAAGCACTGCTAGTTTAATTTGGGAGTGCGTAAAGATGTTCATCGCTGACTTTTGATAGACCCTAATACAAGGGCTTGGATCTCCACACGGCAATATAAAGATGAACCTGAATGGAGGTTCCACAAAGCAAACACAGACATTTGGCCACCCTCCACTAATACTCCTTTTCCTAAATCTTCAAAACGAAAGATACGCCCAGAGAACACAGTGCTGCATTGCAAGTCTGCCCACCAGAAGCTTTAACTGTGAAAATAACTACAGGTAAACAATGTTTTGTAGTTTTAAAAAGCCTCCCAGGAAGGCTGTGTTTTTGTCCAACAAGACTATAAACTACCAGAGCAACAGTGAATTATTAAGCGATTCAGGAAAAAGAAAATTAATGTGTCTTTGACAACAAGAGTCCAGTTCAAAAGAACACTCCCTCTTTGGTACATATTTTACAATAAGCCATCGCTATCTTCACCATAGAAACTGCAACAGTTCATCTGGCAGCTCACCAACAATTACTCAAGAGCGATTACAAGTGGAATAATGTGTGATGACTTTGTCAACAGGTGAATAATAAGTGTTGACTTTGTCAATAATGGATAAATAAGAAAAAGAAATTGCTCAGATCATAAGGTCATTTTTTTTGGTGTTGTTATTAATTGACAGATCAGTCTTCGACATACCTTGTACAGATTACACTGACATGTAATATAGACAAATAGCCAAGAGGATGAAGCCACCTTACACCTAACATTGTGTGGAGATGCCAGCATTGGACTGGGGTGGGCACAGTAAAAAGTCTCACAACACTAGGCTGAAGTCCAACAGGTTTGTTTGGTATCATGAGCTTTTGGAGCACTGCTCCATCATCAGGTGAGTCATCTGGTTGTTACATGGAATATACGCATCAGATCTCCATGCAAATGCATTATTGGCATCTCATTATTAGTCCTATATAACGTTAGATACAGTAAGAAGTCTCACAATACCAGGCTAAAGTCCAACCAGATGACTCACCTGATGATGGAGCAGTGCTCCAAAAGCTCATGATACCAAACAAACCTGTTGGACTTTAGCCTGATGTCGTGAGACTTTTTACTGTGCCCACCCCAGTCCAATGCTGGCATCTTCACAATGTTAGGTGTAAGGCAGCTTCATCCTCTTGGCTATTTGTCTTTTTAGAGCTAGAAATTATTCTGCAATCCTGGGCTCCCACTGGGAAGCCATGATCACATTGAACATGCATTGGAGAATCAGAGGGAAAGTGCTGACTTCCTAGCACTGACCGTCTCTCTCGGCGGGTGCACAAGATGACAGAATTACCACGAACTAAGTACTTTTTATCTGTCTACTTTCCTCAAGAAATTACTAGCACAGTCCCACATGCAGCATCATCTCACTAAATGGTCATTATTTCCCAGTTCCTTAACAACAACTACTACTCTTAGGCTATTAAATCATGATGGTGATTTTAAAAAAAAGCCCAATTTTGTCCTATTCAGTGTCTGTGCACAGTACTTTCAAAGCATTTGTTATCGTGTTAAGGACCAGAAATATTGGCTCATCTCCTTTTGTAGCATGTTCTAAGCAGCGGCACAGTGACACAGTGAGCACTGCTGCCTCACAGCACCAGCGACTCGGGTTCGATTCCCGGCTTGGGTCTCTGTCTACGCTCCGGTTTCCTACCACTGTCCAAAGACGCACAGGTTAGGTGCACCGGCCATGCTAAATTCATCCTCTGTGTACCCAATCAGGTACTGGAGTGTGGCGACTAGGAAATTTTCACAGTAACTTGCTGTATGAATGTAAGCTTTTTACTGTCTTGCTGAGATCAATGGCAAACCCAAAGTATGAAAACTGGGACCCCTATTCCGAAATGTAAATATGGAGGTTATGATCATGTACCACTGGCAGGGCTTTGAAAATAAATATCTCATCAGATAATTGCTGCTGCACGGCCCAAATTAAAACAAATCAATGGTCTGAAAAAAATCACAAGTATCTGGTTATGTCCCAGCTGAGTACAAGGCAACAGGGTCTTGGGAAATTTCAGCCAGAGCCTTTACCTCTGAGCTTTTAGACAGTTATTAGCATCAAAGTGTATATTTAGCACTGAGAAGGTCATATTTTGCAACACGAGTGTGAATAGGAATGACTTGGCAACAACAACTGTGATTGGACTTTATCCGCTAAAATCAACCATGGTTAGAATTAAATGGAACCAAATTGAAAGTCTTCAGACTAAATGCAGAATGTGAAAAGCGCATTTTACATCCCTAATGAGCAGACAGTGGAATTTGAAGGAAGTGATTGAGATGCTGCTGATGGAGCAAACACTGAAAAAAAAATCTCCTTTCAGGGCTCATTATCAAGATACACAAAATGGATGGAACAAAATAGACCAGGAGGCTCCCAGGTTTGGAATCACAAGATGCCTCCAGTACAGAAGGAGGCCATTTGGCTCATCAAGTCTGTACTGACCACAATCCCACCCAGGCCTATTCCTGTATCCCTCGTTTACCCTGCTAATCCCCCCTTACACTAGGATCTATTTAGCATGGCCAATCAACCTAACCCGCACATCTTTGGAATGTGGGAGGAAGCCAGTGCGCCCGGAGGAAGCATGCAGACACAGGGAGAAAGTGCAAACTCCACACACTGACCCAAGGCCGGAACTGAACCTGGGTTCTGGCACTGTGAGGTAGCAGTGCTAAGCACCGTGCCACCCTCTCTGGTAAGCTAGCTAAGCTTAAATGGAATTGTGGTAGAGATTGTACAATTGTTCTCATCACCCTTTCATCACTGGAGGTGGGAGAAAAGAGCGGGGGGAAAAAGAAAAATCAGCTAGGCTCACTGCTCTGATTGATATGCTGTGATTTCTACAGGAAAGCAGAAAAGGGTGAATGCAAAGAGACGAGCCTACAGCTAAAAAAAATTACCAATACCAACCCTAGGGTCGTAAATGGAGAATTATCATTTGAGTACATTCTGGAGGCCAGCTAGCATCCATTCAACCACATCCAAACAATTTCAGGTGGAGGGGAAAGAAAAGTTAAGAGAAAAGTAGTCTACTATGAATATTTTATGCCTGAGGCACCAATATAGCAAACAATTGAAACATTAGCAATTAAATAATGAAACACAGATATACAACATGATTAATGGCACGATGAGGCCATGCATACAATGAGGTGCCGTGACACAGGGGAGGAGGAGAAGCAGCTAAACCCCTCAGATTATGCACTGAAACAACATGCCTTGCTATCCACTCAGCTGGATTCACGGTGCTTATTCTGGACAGAGGAAATGGTAAAATGGATCAAGGGACAAAAGCAGCTGCTGTATGAATTCAACTTTTGGAGCGTATAAATGGGTGTCTCAGCGAGAACCTTTTATAAGGTATATGCACAGGAGCACCAATGTTAGTGTCTTTATGGTTAACATAAATAACTGACCATGTTCTTTCAAAAAAGATTTAAAAAGTGTCCAAATACATTCATGGGTTTATTATTAGGTGTCAATATTGATCAGTTATTTTGTTAGCTCAACTGCAGAGTAGTAAGGGAATGAAACAGGTTTGGCCGATGTTTTGAACTTCAATTAAACAATGTTGCTTCAGTAACAATACCCAATTACATATGGTTAAAAAAATTAATCTTCATTTTACACAAAATCCCTATTACTATTATTCCTTTCTTGCGATGGCCTCTCATAGCACTTGCCAAACACATTTTCCAGTCACAGGGCACCAGTCACAAGAAAACGACATGACCTTCCTTTTGAAAGTAACAGTGGTGTTGATAGCTCGACAACTGGCACGAAATATTAGCTTGGCTCAATTGGTAGGGTCTCGCCTCTAGGCCAGATGCAGAGTCGGAGTTCCATTCCAGGAGTTAAGAATTTAAACTAGGTTGTCGTGGCACAGTAGTAAAGGAGGGCTGCTTTGGGATTAATTGCTTAACATCCATCAATTACCCTGGACCTTATTAGAATTTTCTTTTATTATTCATTCGTGGGACTTGGGCATCTCTGGCTGGCCAGCATTAATTGCCTATCCCTAGTTGCCTGAGGGCAGTTGAGTCAACCATAGGTTCCTTCCTATCATCAAAACCCCAAGTCCTCTTCCCAGGATCCCAGTCTTCCCCCGTAATTCTGCCTCCACTATCCAGCCTTTGCTGTACCCTTTCATCCTATCCCTCCACCGTTTCCAGCCTTCGCCTGCCTCCCTTGTCCAGTCTTTACACAGCTTTTACTAATGGCACTCAAGTGAAGTTATGTGAGGTGCCCAAGGAGAAAGCGACATCCATGGAGCTCAGAGCCACGGAAGTGAAGCTTGCCACTTGTATCGTAAAACAGACCGTTCTAATTATCTGCTGGGAGGGCACATCATTCCAGTCAGTTAGCTTTTTAGTGAGCATTTATGAAGTGTAAGTGATTGCAATATAGTTCTCGAAATAATCAGCGGTAAACCTCAGCTAAAGTAGGGAGAACAAATGCTACTGCCAGAATAAATGTCTGGTTGTTCAGAGTACTTTCTCCCGAGTTAGGTTTTGTGGCATTAGAAGTGAAAATTCACTTTGGCTACATGTCCATAAGTTTTTTTTTAATTAAAAACTTACATTTGTATAGCACCTATCACTGGGTGCCTCCCCCATTGGCATTTTTTTTTCAGTTCTCATTTTACAAATGAATAAAACTTGTAAGCCAAATACTGGAATAAACAATGTACTGTTTATCCAGTATACAGACTCTACTGATTAAACTGCGTGCACTCTGGTGCTGAGTTAAAAATACAGTGAGTTTCTCATCAATAATAATTTTTTAATACAGCACCCTTATCAGCTTGGGTTCAAATTTACAAACTGCATAACAGCTGGTTAAATAAGGCAGTAACTCAAAGGAAGCATTTCAAAAATCAATAGTAAGATTTGACATTTACAAAATCGATCTTCAGCACAGCATTACCAGTGTAATTTTATTGCCTCAATACATTATTTGTTGTATTATGTACCAATATGGCAGGGGTACCAGTGTGAAGTCAATGACAAAAAAATAGTGAACATTTATTTAAAGTTACATGGCCTTGTGCCCTGTTCAATATTAATATCAGCAAAACACTGAGAAATAGCTAATACACTGCCATTGTTTAAGAACCAAGGCATCAGTTGCCTTCATACAGAGTATACAACCATCTTTTTGCATACAAGAAAGTGTTTAAAATCTTTCACCATCTCTTCAATTCTTAGCTGACCTGTTGTAGCTTTCATTAGTATTAAGTTTTCCTTTCCATGATAAAGTCTACAAACCTTTGTCCTGCAGTCATCAGTCAAGTCCTCAAAAAGTCAAACCTGCTCATCTCCACACTCGGTCAACCTCACGTTTCACTCCAAGGTTGCTGTCCAATGCAGCACACATTTTTCCATAAGTCGCTGCTTTAATTACGTTATTTCTGTTCTGCTCACAGGATACCCTCAAAGAGCACCCTCCAAGTCACCAATGATTTCTTATGAACATTGCTTTTCCTGCTCACACTTTTTGAAGCTTTAAACACAAAGTCAACCACCTCAGCTTCTTCCTCCCCTTTCTTCTCCCAGGTCTGCTTGGTAACATATATAGTGCTACAAAGATTTCTCCTCGGATCCCTCTTGTTATTTAAAAAAGGTGTTGCCATCAGCCTCCATTGGGCTCTGCAGTCCAACATCAAGCCACTGACAAGGAAAATCCAGATCTTGGTTTTGGGCAATTTGTGTATTAAAAGCCACAAATTAAGTCTACCTTCCCAGGTACCTTTTGAAGAGGACCACAGTTAGAGCTAGAAAGGCTATCTGACTTTGACTGAAGCTTCAATTTTCTCCCATGATGTGTTACCATAGTTTTGTTTGATTATTAGCTGACTCATTACTGTCTGCATTCCAACAACTGAAACAGTGTCACCTCTGGGCTTGAATTCTCTTTCTTCTGTCCAACACAAACTCAACCTCATTCTGAACTCCAATAGCCACCACCTATCTTGGGCGAAATCTCATTCATTTTACTTGCAATCTCCTGATGCAAAGATTTTGTAATTTTCACATACAAATCCTGTATGGGCTTGTCTCCCTAACTTCCATCATTGTCTACAGCCAAATACCCAACCTTTATTTTTATTTAAATTCTTTCACAGGACGTGGCATCTCTTTGCTTGCCCATCTCTAACTGAGAAGGTAGTGGTGAGCTGCCTTTTTAAATTGTTGCAGTCCATGTAAACTAGCTGCTGTTAGGGAGGGAGTTCTGCAATTTTGACCCAGTGACAATGAAAGAACAGCAATATCATTCCAAGTTATGATGGCACGTGGCTTGGTGGGGAACTTGTACCGAGTGCCGTCCCATGCATTTTGTTGTTTTTTTTAAAGTAAAGGCTGCAAGTTTGGAAGGTGCTGTCAAAGGAGCCTTGGTGAGTTGCTTCAGTGCATCTTGAAGATGGTACGTATTGCTGCCCCTATGTAACTGTCGTGGAGGTAGTCAATGTTTAAGCTGGTGAATGGGATGCCAATCAAGCAGGCTGCTTTGTCCTGGACGGTGTCAAGTTTCTTGACCGTTGCTGGAGCTGCACTCATCCAGGCAAGTGGAGGATATTCCATCACACTCCTGACTAGAGTACGGTAGATTGTGGACAGACTTGGGGAGTCAGGAAGTGCTTTACTTGCTGGAACATTAGACATAGACACCTACAGTGCAGAAGGAGGCCATTTGGCCCATCAAGTCTGCACTGACCACAATCCCACCCAGGCCCCATCCCCATAATCCCATATACTTACCCTAGCTATTCTCCCTGACACTAAGGACCTGATTTTACCATTGCATCGCGCCCACTTTTGGGCACAAAAACTTGGTAAAGTTGGACATGAGGCCATTAACACGATCCGTGTCCGCGTCCATGCGGATGCCCATTTTAACGAGGCCCGAAAATGGCCATGATCCAATTTGGCAATTTAAATACATTTGTATGCATTTAAATTTAATTAATGGACTGTCCGTCCCCCTTTACCATCGCGTTCACATGGCCAATTTGGCGCGAAACAGACTTGCTCGGCAAAGCTCTGTTTCAGGCGCTCCAGCTGCTGAAGAATGAGTTCAGAGCTTCCAACGGCTCTCTAACTCAGATTGGTGGTGCGGAGGAGGAGGGGGAGGTGGGCCAGATCATTCTCTGGTGGGGGTTGGGAGGGTGGCAGGAGGGAGGGAGGCCCGGTCATTTTCTGATGGCGGGGGGAGAAAGGGACGTGGAGGAAAAGGCAGGTCAGATGTATCCCTGGTTTCAGATTGTTTTCTGGTGGATGGCAGGTAGGTGGGGAGGGAATAAGGCCAGGTTGTTGTCTGGTGGGGAGGAGGGGGGGTAGGGTGGGCCACTGCCACTATGCAGGTGATCGATGGGGGCAGAGGGTCACAAATCAGTCTGGGTAGTGGCGGGGGGTGTGGATAAGGGGGACAGTTGTATTGTGTTGGTGGGATGATGTCTTTGGGGGGCCATTGCTCCCGCTTTTTGCTCCCAACAGGGGTGCATTTTTCACATTTTTTTTTCTCACTGCGCATGCACAGTTCAAAGCTCCAATCGTTTCGGGCACAATAAGCCCTGCCCACAATGCAGTTCAGACTTGTGATTTTTTTTTCAGGCTAAGTATGTAGTGGGGGGCCTGAAAGCAGATTTCCAAGTCGGGTCTGAATTGCGCCCAAATCCAGCACTTCAAATGAAAATGGTAAAAATCGGGCCCTGAGGGCAATTTAGCATGGCAAATCCACCTAACCTGCACATCTTTGTTCTGTGGGAGGAAACCGGAGCACCTGGAGGAAACCCACGCAGACACAGGGAGAATGTGCAAACTCCCCACAGACAGTGACCCAAGCTGGGAATTGAACCCCCGAGTCCCTGGCACTGTAAGGCAGCAGTGCTAACTACTGTGAAAAGCAAACAACCCTTGTAGCATCCAGTGCCTTCAACCATTTCTTGAAATCACATGAAATGAACCAAATTGGCTGAAGACTGGCATCTGTGATGCTGGTGACCTCCGGAGGAGTCCAGGTGGATCACGCATTCAGCATTTCTGGCTGCAGATGCTTCAGCCTTACCTGATGCAATTCCAGCCTATATTGTATCTTTTGCTCCGCTATCAATAATGAACCTTAGTTCATCTCTTCCGTGTGCTGGAAATTTCTTTCCAAAGCTTGTCTTCCAATTTTCAAATGCCGAAGTTAGCAACCAAATACTTGGTCACCTACCCTTTCAAACCCAAATGCAGATTACTCAAACAGGCTAAAACAGCAGTATGATTCAACCTATTGCCTTCCCATGAATTTGGATTTGAACCTCCTCCTCAGTAGGTGAGAAGGCCCCCAGCGGAAGGCATTGCGGCCTTTCATCAGGCTCCATCATTTGTGACCAAGTGCAATTTTAACCACAGCCATTCAGTGGGAAGCCAAGTTGGCTTTCACACCAGACCAGTCTGGTGGCAGAAGAAATCTGGGCTAGGAAGTGACCCAGAAAAGGTTTTTATTTTCTTGTGACAAAGGAATCTTGCTTCTCGTGCCCAAGCCTCCATCCCCTTTCCCCAACCTTCATGCTCTCCTGAATCCTAACCACATAGTGGGGACTAATGGCAGTCTGTTTTTAATCACATTTCCACCTTCCAGGTCTTAACAGGAGACTTAAAGACTCTAAATACGAGGCCTGCAGGTTAAAATAATGGGGAAGTAGTCATGGAAAAGAACTGGATTCTTTGTCAGCCTGGTAATAGAACTGGGGCTTTTGTCTTCAGCTCCCTCTACTAAAAGCACTTGTGATGCATCAATGGTAAATGCAACGGTAGCAGTATCTTTTGTAAAGTAACATAACATAGTTATTCTGGTCAAACCCAATATTTGCCTTGCAAATTCAGAGTCAAAAACAAACCCTGGTTTCAGTAAAAGCAACTGAAAATGCAAAATGTCAATTTCACTTACGCAATGGCGGGCATGTAGTAGTTAAATTTTTCAAGAAACTGAGTGAGATTACAGGGTTCGTCATATCCAATGTGGCTCATAAGCTCTTCCACGGAGTCCCCTGGTAATTTGATGCCACGTTTTCTAAACATGAGGAAAAAATTCAATTTAGATAAGTTTCCCCAAGTGATTACAGAGCGTTCCATTATGGTCATAATCATTATGAATGGTACAGATTCACGTGAAGCATGTTATTTGTGGCATACCTTAGAGGGAAAAAAAATGTCCAACAGATTACACAACGGACTTAAACTAATAAAATAAACTAATAAAACAGTTACACAGGATATCTAAATCAGCATGGAAACTGCTCCTCTGGTGAAATCTCTCTTTACAAAAAAATAATGAGGAAATGCTGCGTCAAGAGGTTTGTTTTCTTTGATGGGTGGGTGGGAGAGAAAGTGAATATTCTAGTTAAACATACAATAACATAGTACAATCGCGACAAAAACAGAAAAAGCTGAAGAAGCCCGGCAGGTCAGACAGCGTCTGTGGAGAGAGAATAGAACCGACGTTGAGTCGGGAAGGGTCATCAGAGCTCTGATGGAGGGCCGATAGATTTTCCCAAGTCGGATGACCCTTCCAAATTCGAAGCATTGGTTCTATTCCTTCTGTTTGACCTGCTGAGCTTCTCCAGCATTTTCTGTTTTTGTTTCAAATGACAGCATCCACAGTATTTTGCCCTTATGGTACAGTTGCTATTGTATGGGACTGTGATTAATAAAGTTGGGAAAAAAGTTGGGAAAATTATAACCACATTCTACAAAAATGTAGAAAGGTAAATCAATAGCTATTTCAATTTATATCACCTACCTTAGAAAATTACCCAAAATGTTTCACAGAGGGAGGGGTGACCAGAATAAAATAGGCTCTGATCCAAAATTAGGAAGGACGTGCAAAAGCTTGGTCGAAGGAAAGAGGGAGAGGTGGACAGGCAGAGAATGGTTAAGGGAAGAAACTCACTGTAGAATCTAAATGTAGGGGTTTGGATGTGTTGATGTCCAAAGGGACCTGGCTGCCTTTGTTCACAAGGCACTAAAAGAACAAAAGAAATAGGAGCAGGAGTAGGCCATCTAGCCCTTCGAGCCTGCCCCGCCATTCAATGAGATCATGGCTGATCTGAAGTGAATCAGTTCCACTTTCCCGCTTTCTCCTCATAATCCTTAATTCCCTTGTCTGTCAAAAACCTATCTAACCGTGACTTAAATATATTCAATGAGGTAGCCGCCACCACTTCAATGGGCAGAGAATTCGAGATTCACAACCCTTTGAGTGAAGAAGTTCCTCCTCAACTCCGTTCTAAACTGCCCACCCCTTATTTTGAGGCGGTGTCCTCTAGTTCTGTTATCCTTTCTAAGCGGGAAGAATCTCTCTACCTCTACCCTATCTAGCCCCTTCATTATCTTGTAAGTCTCTATAAGATCCCCCCTCAGCCTTCTAAACTCTAACAAGTACAGACCCAGTCTGTTCAATCTCTCTTCATAAGCTATAATAAGCTATATACGCAGGTGCAGCAAACAATTAGGAAGGCAAATGGCACACTGGCCTTTCTTGCAAATGGCTTTAACTACAAACACACAGAAGATATCTTGCTTTTGATTATGTAGAGCTTTGGCGAGACCACACCTGGAGTATTGCATACAGTTTTGATTTCTTTATCCAAGAAAGGACATACTTGCTACACAGAGTGTGCAAGAGAGGTTCACTAAAATAATGACAGCGGATGAATGAACACCGCTCGACAATCACCAGGCAGGACTGTTCTCTTCCTGTTGGGGAAGACTTCAGCAGTCATGGGCATTCGGCCTCTGATCGTCGGGTAAGCGTTTTCCCAGGCAGCCTTCACGGCACGTGACAACGCAGAATCACTGAACAGAAACTGATAGTCACGTTCCGCACAAGGACGACCTCAACTAGGATCTTGGGTTCATGTCACACTATCTGTAACACCCACGACTTGCCTGGGCTTGCAAAATCTCACTAACTGTCCGGTCTAAAAACAATATACACCTCTTTAACTGGTGCTTAATGCTCTCTCCATTCACATTATCTGTACCTTTGAGACTTGATTACCTGTAAAGACTCACATTCCAACCATTATTTTGTAAATTGAGTTTGTGTCTTTATATGCCCTGTTTGTGGACAGAACTCCACTCACCTGACGAAGGAGTAGCAAGCACTCCAAAAGCTAGTGGCTTTTGCTACCAAATAAACCTGTTGGACTTTAACCGGGTGTGTCTAGAACCAGGGGATAGTCAATCTGCTAACATCAAATGTTATTGCTAACATCAAATGTTATTGTGGAAACTAAAAGGTCATGGTGTAAGGGGACATATATTGGCATGATTGACTAGCTAACAGGAAATAGAGGGTAGCCATAAATAGGTCTTTTCTGACTGGAAGATTGTACCAAATCATGTGCTAGGGCTAAATGTTTTACAATTTATATAAATGACTTGGATAAGTAGCCAGAAGTATGGTTGTTAAATGCGCTGATGCTACCAAGATAGGTTAAAAAGAAGTTATGAAGAGGACAGAAGACAGAAGGAGGCTGCAAGGGATCATAGGTTAAGCAAGTGGACAAAGATGTGGCAAATTGTGAAATTGGCCATTTTGGTAGAAAGAATAAAAAAAAGCATATTATCCGAGTGGTGAGAGACTGCAGAGCTCCGGGATACAGGGGGATCTGAGTATTCACAAAAGCCTAGTGTGCAGTTACAGTAAGTAATTAGGAAAGCTAATAGAAAGGCTATTATTTTCATGAGGGAAGTTATGCTTCAGTTGCCAGGACACTGGTGAGACCATGTTTGTAGTACTGGGTACAATATTACTCTCCTTATTTAAGTAAGGATGTAAATACATTCAAAGCAGTTCAGAGAAGGTTTACAAAACTAATATAAGGAATGGGCGGAATGTCTCATGAGGAAAGATTGGTCAGGCTAGAGATGACTTGATTTAAACATACAAAGATCCTGAAGGGTCTTGACAGAATGGATGTGAAAAGGATATTTTCTCTTGTGGGAGAATCTAGAACTAGGGGTCACCCATTTAAAACAGAGATGGGGAGATTTTTTTTCCCACTGGAGGATCTTTGGAACTTCCTTCCTCAAAAGATGGCAGAGGTAGAGTCTTAGGTGTGTTTAAGACAGAGGTAGGTAGATTCTTGATAAACAAAGGGATGAAAGGTTATTGGGAGTAGGCAGAGTAAGAAGTCTCATAACATCGGGTTAAAGTCCAACAGGTTAATTTGGAATCACGAGCTTTTGGACTTCTGCTCCTGCCTCAGGTGTGTAGAGAGTTGGGTTCATAAACATGGCAAATATTCACAAAGACACAATTGAAAGATAATAGTTGGAATGCAATTAACTGTAAAGGCTCACATTCCAACCATTATCTTGCAATTGCATCTCTGCCTATATATGCCGTGGTTATGAACCCAACTCTCCACTCACCTGACGTAGGAGCAGAAGTCCAAAAGTTCCTGATCCCAAATAAACCTGTTGGACTTTAACATGGTGTTTTAAGACTTCTTACTGTGTCCACCCCAGTCCAATGCCAGCATCTCCACGTTATGGAGTTCTGGAGATGAGTCATATGGACTCAACATTAATTCTGTTTCTTTCTCTACAGGTGCTGAGAGACCCAAGTCTTTCCAAAATTCTCTATTTTAATTTCAGTTTTCCAGCATCTGCAGTACTTTACTTTCATTCAACTATTCAGGAACTCATCAAGACCACGCCTTCCTACCACATGACCACTACTATTGGACAGACAAGGGCATCACCACTTGGAAGTTCATCTCCAAGCCACACAACACTGGAACTTGTAAATATGTTGCTATTCCTTCACAGTCACTGTAACTCCCTTCTTAACAACATTGATGCTATTTAGGCTATTAAAATCAACAGTACTACATGTCCAATCTAGTTTGCAGTAGTCATGTGACCTTTGACATGCACGCTCTGTAGGCAGACATTTTTACAGTTTAATAAAGATCCCACACTTAAGAAAGATACTAAGAAGCATTGCCGTCTTTGAACTCAAAACACAGAGTGGGAAACAACATAGCGTTTTGAAAACCTGGAAATGCTGCAAAGAAGCCACAACGCAGAACAATATACAGAAATGTTCAAATCTACTAAAAATCTGAAAAAGCACAAGAGAAAGCAACACAATCAAAAACTGCAAGTAAAATACTGAGCGGGTTAACATGGGATAAGATGGCTGTTAACCCTCCCCCTCCCTACTTCGGCAGAAACGAAAGGTGACAGAACTAGGTAGAGACTGGGGTGTCAGTGTGATGACAGTGAGGCAGGCCTTGGAGCAACCATAATGCAGCCAGGATAACCAGTCGCAATTGCATCCCAGGGCACTAACACACACAGAATGATGGCAAGCTCACTATAGTTAAGAAAACCCACCAAAGCCTCTACTTTCTCAGAGATTAAGGAAATTCGGTATGTCCGCTACAACTCACACCAACTACTACAGATGCATCACAGAAAGCATTCTTCCTGGTTGTATCACAGCTTTGTATGGCTTCTGCTCTATCCAAGACCCCAAGAAATTACAAGAGGCCATGAACGAAGCCCAGTCCAAAACGTAAACCAGCCTCCCAACCATTGACTGTCTACACTTCCCATTGCTTTGGCAAAGCATAACTAAGGACCCCACGCACTCCAAACATTCTCTCTTTCACCTTCTTCCATCGGGAAGAAGATATAAAAGTCTAAGGACACGTTCCAACCGACTCAAGAACAGCTTCTTCCCTGCTGCCCTCAGACTTTCGAATGGACTTACCTTGCATTAAGCTGATCTTTCTCGACACCCTAACCATAACTACAACACAACATTCCGCACTCTCTCCTTTCCTTCTCTGTGAATGGTATGCTTTATCTGTATAGCGTGCAAGAAACAATACTTTTCACTGTATACCAAAACATTTGACAATAATAAATCAGATCAAATCAAAGCTCAGATCGAGTGCGAGTGCCTAGCTATTGTTTTTGCTTGTGATCATTCTTATCAATGTCTGCTTGGCAGAGACAAGGTAACACTGGAATCCAACCACAAACCTCTTCAAAGCATTTTTCTCACATCACTACCATCTGTCCAAAGCGTCTGCAAAGAATGTTTTTCATTTGCAGAGATGTCATCTGGACATGACAGACAACCAAGGAAAACTACGTGCATCACAGATATACTGTTGAGAGCAGCACCCCCCACAAGGAAAATTGAGGATGCAGCAGCAGAATGTGAAGTTCACAGATTCCCAGGAAGCAGCAGCAGCTCAACATGATCTGGAAGTCAACCCAGCAGAGACTTTGAATCTGGCAAGCACAGCAAGACGCAACTCTCCAAGTGATACAAGAATTAACCATGGAAAGATGGCCTGAGAGTTTCAAGGACGCACCTATGATCACAAGAGTATATTGGGCATAACCAGGATGAATTGACATTGTAAAATAGCATCCTGTACACGGAAAACAGCCACTCGCCTGAGGAAGGAACAGCATTCCGAAAGCGCCAAATAAACCCGTTGGACTTTAACCTGATGTTGTGAGACTTCCTCCAAGGAAAATAGAATCATCACTGAGAAGATGAGGAGAGATGCTGAAACACATCTCTGCAAGCCATCAAGGAATTCAATTGAGTCTGAGAAAGGATATGGAAGTGCTCAACTGGCCAAACATAAGCAATTAAATTAAAGACCACATCAGCCATTAGGTTGTAAGAAGTAATAAGCCAAACAAGCTTGAGTGCTGTTAACAATACACGAGGTCCCAGACAGACCATGGATGAAGCCAGAAGTAGACCTCTTCACTGTAACAGCAATTGGGTATCTTGTCACTATAAGATAGGATTCTAACTACTGGGAGTTAGACAAGAGAAATAGTAGAGTGCCTAAAATCACACTTCAGTCATTCTAATGAATGACAATGCTCCTTAGTTCATGAGTAAAGAATTTGTCCGCTTCACAAAGAGTTGAGAAGCTCAACACAATACATCATCTCCACACTATCCCCAGTCAAATGGAAAGGCTGGGGTGGCAGCAAAAAAAAATCACCAAAAGAACAATTGAGAGGTCTGGCAAATCAAGCACAAGTGTTTACAATACATTCTCAAGAGAAGAAACACACCAACTGAAGGCATGGAGAGTAGTCCAGTCCAAAAACTAAATGTCACACTGCACTCAAACTATTCTTACAACAGAAAGAAAAAGCTACTAAAACCAGAAGTAGTGACAGACGTGTGTGAAAAAAATTTAAGGTGAAATAGCAGAAAGCCAAGTTTCATTTGGACAAGACTGCTAAACCATTGCCAGGGCTAATCATTGGAGAGCTAGACAGGATGAAAATCGTCAACGATCTCAACAGAAGTCAGCCCACGAGCTAACTTGGGATGTACATAGAGAAATGCTCACCTCAATCATACTTGATAGATACGAACAACGAAATACCCTTCTTCTCAGGCAGTATCTTGGAATTAAGGATGCAACTGCAGGAATACATGAACAACTAGTGCAGCTGTTCCTTCACCATAGTCAGCCAGTCAGGGGGAAGGTATCTCACTAGCTGGACTGAGTGCAGAACTACCATCAATTGCAGAGATCCACTGGTCCCCAACAATGGCAATGGACAAACAACAGTTACCATGGCAAGAAGTGCCATGGAAACAACAGTCTCTGGACAAGGAACATCACCACGACAATCAATGACAGTACCACTAAGAAACCTGCACAATTTAATGTGGGCCATGCTGGTACAGAGACTGGCTAGTAAAGCAAACAGCTGTTAATAAGGACATAAGAAATAAGAGCAGGAGTAGGCCTGCCCCGCCATTCAATAAGATCATGGCTGATCTGAAAGTGGTTCAGTTCCACTTACCCGCCTGCTTCCCATAATCCTTAATTCCCTTATCGAGCAGAAATCTACCTACCCATGACTTAAACATATTCAACGAGGTAGCTCCCACCGCTTCCACGGGCAGAGAATTCCAGAGATTCACTACCCTCCGAGAGAAGCAGTTCCTCAACTCTGTTCTAAACTGACACCCCCTTATTTTGAGGCTATGTCCTCTAGTTCTTGTTTCCTTTCTAAGTGGAAAGAATCTCTCTGCCTCTACCCTATCTAGCCCCTTCATTATCTTATATGTCTATAAGATCACTCCTCAGCCTTCTAAACTCCAATGAGTACAGGCCCAATCTACTCAATCTCTCCTCATAAGCTAACCCCCTCATCTCTGGTATCAACCTGGTGAACCTTCTCTGTATTCCCTCCAAGGCCTCATCAGTACCTTGTACAATTGCTTGTTTTTATCGTCCATTCCCCTCGCGATAAAGGCCAACATTCCATTTGCCTTCTTGATCACCTGCTGCACCTGCAGACTGATTTTTTGCAATTCATGCACAAGGACCCCCAGGTCCCTCTGCACAGTAGCATGTTGTAATTTTTCATTGTTCAAATAATAGTCCATTTTACTATTATTCCTTCCAAAGTGAATAACCTCACACTTGCCCACTGTTCTTGCCAATGCACAAGAACAGTGGGTGCATGGTGAGTAACTTGGGTAATTCACAGTTACACATGATCATGCATGCAAATTTGTCATTTATTCATCAAGAAAAAGGGGATGTTTGTATATTTTGTCAGTTATGGAAATGGGAATATTTGGATTTTGAAACGTAACAGCACGTGTCCTACCTGGCTTGCCATAGTCATGTGACCACCACCAGGCAGAACTTCTTCTGTAAACTGACATTTTACATTAGCTCAATAAAGGCTTGCACTGCAGTCTTTAAACGTGAAATAGTGGGTGCGCTATACCTCAAAGCACATCATCACCTTTTCAAGGGCAAGTAGAGATCAGCAATAAATACTGATCTAGCCAATGATATCCACATCCCAGGAATGAAAATAGAAATTCGCAAGAACATTTTAAAATCTTGTTTCAAGAGGCAAACCCCTTGTCTGTCAAGATGAGGGGAATAAAGAATCACTGTTTAAAATACCAGCCTCAGCCAATATCAACACAAAACCTAATCACTGGATTTAACTGACCATAAAACACTCCACCCATTTAGTGTTACATAATGCTTCCTGAAATTTGACCTCCACACGCCTTGGCTCATATATCCACCCGTATAAAATAGGCAGTCAGAGTTATGGAGAGCTGGGACGTTGCCAAAATGCTGTTAGAAAGCCCACTTTTAACTTGTCAGATGAAGTTGCTTTTCCTCTGCTTGCACTTGGTGGCCATTATTCAGCTATAAACAAACAGTTCTGTCTACATTTTCCCCACACATTCTACCTACAGTTTTCTGGAATCTGCCATAGAATTCCTATACCATTTATCTGGTGACACTTGCTCCCAATCCTTTAGAAAAGCATGTTCAGCATACAATTTCAAAGCAACAAAATCTCTTGTTCTGTTGGAACTCTGTTTGATCTTGCTTGCTCCATTCTCTAGAACGGTAATGTTGCTGTTTATTAAACTGATTGCCCTTTGTGAAAACTGGAGCTTAACATGCTTTCTCAGAGTCGAATGGGATTGTGGTCGTTGCAGACTCAAAGGGCCATGTGGCCTCTTTCCGCACTGCAGGGTTTCTATGATCCCCCTGATGCCCAAGGCCAGTCCCAGTGCCTTGGTCGCTCCAGCTAATCATAAAAGGAAAACTTTTCTTTAAAAATTCACAAAGCTATAGCTGGAAGTTATTTAAATAGAGATTCTGATCTGCAATCGAGGTAAGGACATTTTGAAATGTTATTTCATCTTTACGTTTCAGTATCATAGAATCCTACAGAGCAGAAGGAGGCCAAGTGGCTCATTGAGTCTGCACCAACCCTGCACAATCCCACCCTGCCCTATCCTCATAACCTCATGTATTTACCTTAGCTAGTACCCCTGACACTAAGGGGCAATTTAGCATGGCAAATCCAAATAACCCGCACATCTTTGGACTGTGGGAGGAAACCCGAGCAGTTACAGAGAGAATGTGCAAACTCCACACAGACAGTGTCCCAAGCCAGGAATTGAACCCATGTCCCTGGTGCCGTAAGACAGCAGTGCTAACAACTGTGCCACCTTTGCCACACCCTGCTGTATCTTTTGCGTACTGCCATTATCCAGGCACGGGCACAAATACATGCTTATTTACACGTGTGTGAACAACATATCTACCACAACAGCAAATCTGTCTCCAGGAAGCTGGATACTGCGTGTAATAAAAACAGAAAATGCTGGATAGACTCAGCAGGCCCAGTGACATTTGTGGAGAGAAACAGAATTAACATTTTGATCTAAAAATGGTTTTTCTAAAGAACTGGCTGTGGAAGCAAATTTTGGTAAGCATCTTGTTTAACGACAAAAGTGAGATGGAAAGCAATGAAGGTGAACGCAGTAAAAGAGAAATCCCGTCAGACAGGAGTAGTTCTTCTTCAAGGAATGCATTCCTGGAAGAGAAATAGTGGTGAATTAAATACGCAGATGAAAGTAAAATTCTGAGGATGCTATAGATCTGAAATAAAAACAGAAAACATTGATAAACTCAGCAGGCCTGGCAGCATCTGGGGAGAAAAACAGTTAACATTTGGAATTCTCCCACAGCACCCGCCATGGGAATTGTAGTGGTGGGGGGGGGCGGGGTGGAGGCGCGGTGCAGACCACGCAAAGGTCCATTGACCTCTGGTGGACTCTGCGGCTTTGAGGCGAACTCGGACGGACAATCTCGCCCAACATTTCAGACCTACATGATCCATCATAACTGTGTTCTTCACTATCCTTCTACAGGACTACAAATTTGGCATGGTGCACAAGTGAAGCATATAAGAAACAGATCATCATCAACACACCTACCACCGCAGTTTGCTTTGAATTTAGTCTGAAGTCATGAGACTTCATGGAATTGTGTGGTTACTGTACACTTTGACTACATGTTCAGTCTTGGTTGCATCATTCTGTGTAACCTTTCATCCATCCATGATGACATGCACAGCTGACAGAATCCAGGATTTATAGTTTTGCCTGTAACCTGGCAGGTTGCTATTTTTAAGAATGAAATGTTTCAAATTTATACTTGTTCATGGGATGTGGGCATTGCTGGCTGGGCCAACATTTATTGCCCATTCCTCAGGGCGTTTAGCAACCACATTGCTGTGGACCTGGAGTCACGTGTAGGCCAGCCCAAGCAAAGACAGCAAATTTCCTTCCTTGAAGGACATTAACAAACTGGATGATTTTTTTTTTTAAAAACAATCAACAATGGCTTCATGGTCACTTCGAATTCTAAATTTTTACTGAATTCAAATTTCGCCATCTGCCATGGTGGGATACGAACCCTAGCCCCCCGAGCATTACCCAGAGTTTCTGGATTAATAGCTCAGCGACAATACCACTATGCCACTGTTTCCCCTGAAATAGGGAGAATGGAATAATTTCACACACAAAGGAAAGAATGAATAATGGCACATTATACATTCTGCCTGTCAGCAGCGATCATATGATCTCCTAATTCTCCAAGGTAATGATTTGTCCTTCCTCTATTTATATATTGATTTCATACAAATGCACAGCATTTAAACAACTGAACAAGCAATAAAACCTGGCTGTATGCATTTAAATGAAACACTGTACACTCATCAAGTTAGAAAATCGACTATTACATTTCTGCAAATGAGCAATGTCCATTCAGAAAATTTACAATCACCATCGACTGTAGTGGTAGTACAATTATGATAATTAACTATTCAGTACCACTTTGCTATTTCTACAGCCAATGCAGTCAGTGTCGGGAAACTAGTGTAGCATAAGTAATTGCATAAACTAAGGGAATGAACATGACAGATTTAATATGAAAATGGTAGTAGAGAAAATAATGGGACTTATGGTGTGCAAATCCCTATGACCAGATTATCTTCATTCTAGAGTATTGCAAGTAATGAGAGAAAATTGCAGGCATATTGTCATAATTAGCCAAAGTTCTCTCGATTCAGAAATTGCATATTTCATTTAAAAAACATCATGTCACTTCATGATTGAAGGAGGAAAGAGTGTAGAACATACATAACTACAGATTTTCAAGTATGGGGAAGTTACTGCAATACATCAGAGACAAGGTGCGTGTTTGATCATGCATTAGCCAATCAAAACAAATCAGCATAGATTCGTGAATGGTCAGTCATGTTTGACTAATTTGATAAAGTTTTCTTAGCGTGGTGAATCCGGGAGTGTCTACTGATATCGTCTATTTCATTTTTATTATTCATTAGTGTTACAAGTAGGCTTAAGTTAACACTGCAATGAAGTTACTGTGAAAATCCCCTAGTTGCCACACACCAGCACCTGTTCGGGTACACAGAGTGAATTTAGCATGGCAAATGCACCTAACCAGCATGTCTTTCAGACTGTGGAAGCAAATCAGAGCACCCAGTAGAAATCCACACAGACACAGGGAGAGCGTGCAGACTCCACACAGACAGTGATTCAAACCGGGCATCAAACCCAGGTCCCTGGTCCTGTGAGGCAGCAGTGCTCACTGCTGTACTATCGTGCCGCCTCCTATATGATCTTTCAGAAGTCATTTGATCTGGCTTTATAAGAGAAATTATTGGGAAAAAATAAAAAGATGCAGAGACCCACAGATAACATGATTACCTGAGTCAGTAATTGGTTGAGATGTACGACAGAGATTGGAGTCAAAGGAAATGTATTCTCATTGGTATGTTGTGACAAGTGGTGCTCCCCAGGGATCTATGACTATTACTTCACTTTAAATATTGACTTGGATGAATGAAAAGTTGTGTATCCAAAATTGCAAGTTGCACTGTTAAGAGCCACATTAAATGAATAGATAAAAAGGAGGAAGTTACAAAATGACAGACAGACAATGAATATCAGGAAAATGAAGGAAAATAGTGTTCCAACTTGAATCCGTGAAAGGCAAATTGGAATATTTTCTTAGCAAGAGACTCAAATTCATGGAAAAGCAATGGAAATGTCCATGTCGACATTACTAAAAGCCGGTGTACAGGTTCTATAGATGGAGGGGGAAGAGCCTCGGGGCAAACAAATTGAGAACCCCTTCTCAATTGAGTTAAACAAGAATCCACCACTCCTAAACTTATTTCAACCCATGTGACAAATACGAAAAAGTTGCTTTGATTTACAATGTGTAAACAACTTACTTGCCAAAATATAAAATTGTCTCAGGTTTTATAGCCCCATCAAGATGAAGATGAAGTTCCACCTGTAATGAAAAACAAATGATAATTTGGTTAGATATATAGTTCCTACAAATATGGAACAGGATAACTCTGGTTATCACTGAGTTTAAGCCAGTAATACATTTAAAAAAGTGTGCTTCTCTACTCATCTCACTCGTTAAGTTTTCACATGGTCTTTAAAATTTTTGATAGCTTCTGAGCACAGTGATGCTCAGAGCATCTTCTGATCATGAATAAAAATGCAAAGATAATGTACTTTAATCCTAAAACAATAAGGTTAATTCTTCCTACTGCTCTGCAATTATTTGCTCATTGAATTGGCAAATCATAATTGCATTCTACGCTTTCTACAGGAACATTTATTTTAACTATTGAGCAATATGAGCAATTTATCGCATTTACACAAGTTGGTTGTGTAAATTTAGCATTATACTAAACGACAAGAGGTTCCATGTGGCAGCACGGTGGCACAGTGGTTAGCGCTGCTGCCTCACAATGCCAGGGACCCCAGGTTCGATTCTTGACTTAGGTCACTATCTGTGCACTGTCTGCAAATTCTCCCTGTGTCTGCGCGGGTTTCCTCCAGGCGCTCCAGTTTCCTTCCAAAATACAAAAGACATGATTGTTAGATGCATCAGCCTTGCTAAATTCTCCCTCAGTGTATCTAAACAGGCAGACTGTGGTGACTAGGGGACTGTCACAGTAACTTCATTGTAGCCTACTTGTGACACTAATAAATAAACTCAAAAATTTATAGGTCAGGAGAATTTATAGGCTTGAGAGGGCTGAGATCATAGATGGTGCAATACTTAGCAGAAAATAACAGACAGGAGCAGCCTAACTTACTAACCTATCATGATTGGAAGGAGGAATATGTAGACATTATTGTGCATCACCCTAGCTACTTTATACAATTATATGTTAAATGCACTGATGACATGATAGCGGTTTTGGACGTTTCTGACAGTTCAAAAACAGACAAAGTTCAACACTCCTTGCATGTATAAACATTCCAGCCAAGCCAACACAAAGGATGGTGGACAAGACATTTACACTAACCAGTTAAGGACAAAGGCAGTGCTATCTGTGACTCTATCTCCAACATTTTACGAGTGGTTTGCACAAAACACAATAGGGTTTAACCAGGGGCCTCTTTGGTTGAATAGCTCGACCTGAAACCACCCTATCACATGATCGAGACTTATCCTGTTTGAATTATTTTAATTATGCAGCTTTTGAATTCTATAGTCAGTTGCAACTTAACCTCTTAGAGAAAGCCAGACTTTAGGTTTGCAGCCTGCCCCTCTTGAAGTCTGATCTTCAGGAAGAACCCTGTATTTTGCCTACAAAGTGAACTAATTTCCAAGATACAAGAATACTTTGCTACATCTTCAACAGAATCAACCTGCAGACAAGTTCTTAGGCCCAAGACGAGAAATTCTATCAGAAGCCACCTGAAATGACCTTCCTTGGACATCGACTTGCTGGACGCTGGGCTCTGGCAAAACCATAATTCTTATTTTTATCATGGTCTTTGCCCTGAAGCCTTTAAAGTTAAAATGTTATTTATTTATTCGTCACAAGTAAGGCTTATATTAACACTGCAATGAAGTTACTGTGAAATTCCCCTAGTCACCACATTCCAGCGCCTAACCAGACTGAAAGGAAACCGGAACACCCGAAGAAAACCCACGCAGACACGGGGAGAATGTGCAAACTCCACACAGTGACCCAAGCCCAGAATTGAATCCAGGTCTCTGGCAGCTGAGGGGCAGCAATGCTGACCACTATGCCACGCCCAAGTGCTTGGAACAGCTGAAATGCAGGCTGCTTTTAAACTAATCAGGAAGGGAGCATGACCCTGTACAAATTACCTTCTACAAACAAATCCAGTTAGCACCACGGCTCGTTCTCGCTCTCTCTCTCTGGCTCACGTGTTCGGCTGCTAAAAGCAACAGCTGCACGCAAAATCCCGCTGTAAATCCGGCTTAGACAAATTTCACATCACCATTCTAAAGACGAGTTGAAAATTGCGCGAAAATAAACGCATGCAACAGGATATGCCCAGATTAAACAAAATGCAATGGCAGAATTCTGTGATTTTTTTGCAATGCTAATGATTTAATACAATCGATTGTCACCCTCATCTCGGAAGGAAAGGACGCTGTTCAAGGATTTATAATCTTGTTTAAGTGAACCTGAAAATTAATTCACCCCAATAAATAAAACAATTTCAATTTTAGCTGTGGGAAGAGAAAAAGTATTGTTTTAACTGCTGGGAAGGTAGGGAGAGATTTGGGATTAGAATTAAATATGCTGACTTCCGATTTAAAACCAGCATTTGCAATTATCACTCACACTTGATTGCAGATAGTCTCTTAAACAACGATTATTGAACGGAAACTTGATCTGTTCTAGGATATGAAAGTTCTTGACATTTCACTGGCACCCCGCCGCGTTACTTCCCGTTGCAATTACTGACGAGATCTTCGTTCACTGTTAACATATCCATTAGACAAGGACTACAAGCCGAGAACCAAAATTTTTAAAAAATGCCCCTATTCCTGCCTTGCTCAACTCAAGCCACCCAAAATTAACAAAGGTTGAGCGAGCGACTGGCAGTGGTTCACTGCGAGTGATAGACTCCCATTGTAATCAAAGCAATTCCTGCTGTGAAATTACCAAACGCGAAGGACAACATTATTCAGGGCACAAGCGAACCAAATATTAATTTCAGGCAAAAAACGGCCACCATGATTTTACTTTATGTTTGCAACGAGAGCCGGCGGGGAAGGGGGTTGGATTTATAACATTACGATGAAAAACAGTGAAGCTTTTCTCTGCCTGCTCGCGATTTCTTACCCTGGCTTTGTTGAATGTCTGTATATTGTTTGTTGAGTTTTGTGCCATGTTGGAGATTACTTTTGTTTTCTTCCCCCACCCCAAGTGAGTTTGACAGCTTCACATATAGAAACAGAGAGAGATAGAGACTCGCAATCCCCGTTTTTTTCCGGGCAACCAATAACCCGAATTCCTGCGGCCCCTGCACATTTTATAGACTTCTAGTCCCGCCTTGGCTCCGCCTGCAAAAACTAGCACTCCTCTCTTATCTGTCACTAATCCCGCACTGCCTTCCGCAGACACATACGCTGCCTCGTACCACACTCTGGCTCATTCACAAACGCCGGGGGCGCTTTTCTCACACCAGTTCCACCACAAACAAAAAGTCAGGTCATCACCGGAATGCAAGGGCATTCTCTCAAACGTATCCCTGACGTCCACTACTGCGAGGATAAAGGGCTAGAGTGAAGCAGTTTGGACTGAGTTACTGCCGGGAGACATCCAGGGTTTAAGACTCAGAACCGAGCCCTCAATAGCTACCCTCATCAATGCGTGGCTCTTTCTTCCAACTATGTCCCTCCCCCTGAGCCGCTCGCCTGGCTCCTCAACATATGCATCTCTTAATCTGGCAATGAGGGAAACAAAGGGTGATTTTAACCAACCCCCACCCAATAAAACAATCAACTTCAAGGCTGCTGTGTTTCTGCATGCTATAGTTTGAACCTGATCTTTCAGGTACACAAGCAGGACACCTTGGGGTGGAAGCAATGAGGCTCTTTAAACATGATGTGCAGATGCAGGTGCTGGACTGGGGTAAACAGAGTAAGATGTCTCACAACGCCAGGTCAAAGTCCAACAGGTTTATTTGATAGCAAAAGCCACTAGCTTTCGGAGAGCTGCTCCTTTGTCAGGTAAGCGTTCACAAACAGGGCATATTAAGACACAAACTCAATTTACAAAATAGTGTTTGGAATGCGAGTCTTTATAGGTAATCAAGTTTTAAAGGTACAAACAGTGTGAGTGGAGAGAGCATTAAGCACAGGTTAAAGAGATGTGTATTGTCTCCAGACAAGACAGTTTGTGAGATTTTACAAGCCCAGGCAAGTTTTGGGGGTTACAGATAGTGTGACATGAACCCAAGATCCCAGTTGAGGCCATCCTCATGTGTGTGGAACTTGGTTGTCAATCTCTGCTCAGCAACTCTGCATTGTCGTGTGTCATGAAGGTCACCTTGGAGAATACTTACCCGAAGATCAGAGGCCAAGTGCCCGTGACTGCTGAAGTGTTCCCCAACAGGAAGAGAACAGTCTTGCCTGGTGATTGTCGAGCAGTGTTCATTCATCCGTTGTCATAGCATCTGCATGTCTCCCCAATGTACCATGCCTCGGAACATACTTTCCCGCTATTTATCAGGTAGACAACGTTGGCCAAGTTGCAAGAGTATGTACAGTGTACCTGGTGGATGGTGTTCTCACGTGAGATGATGGCATCCATGTTGGTGATCCGGCACATCTTCCAGAGATTGCTGTGTCAGAGTTGTGTGGTGTTGTGGTCACTGCTGTCCTGAAGACTGGGTAGTTTGCTCTGGACAAAGATCTTTTTGAGGTTGTGCGGTTGTTTGAAGGCAAGAAGTGGGGGTGTGGAGATGGCCTTGGCGAGATGTTTGTCTTCTTCAATGACATGTTGAAGGCTCCGGAGAAGATGTCGTAGCTCCTCCGCTCCGGGGAAGTACTGGATGATGAAGGGTACTCTGTCCGCCGTGTCTCGTGTTCGTCTTCTGAGGAGGTCAGTGTGGTTTTTCGCTGTGGCACGTCAGAATTGTCGATCGATGAGTCGAGCACCATATCCCATTCTAATGAGGGCATCTTTCAGTGTCTGGGAGTGTTTGTTGTGATTCTCCTCATCTGAGCAAATCCTGTATATACAGAGGGCTTGTCCATAGGGTGTTTTTTTTAATGTGTTTAGGGTGGAAGCTGGAGAAGTGAGATTATCAGTGGGCTTGCGGTACAGTGAAGTGCTGAGGTGACCATCCTTAATGGAGATGCGTGTGTCCAAGAATGCCAAGAGTAGTTCCTGGTGAGTCTGATGGTGGGATGGAACTTGTTGATGTCATCATATAGTTGTTTCAGTGATTATTCACCATGAGTCCAAAGGAAGAAAATGTCAGTGCTGTATCTAGTGTATAGCATCAGTTGAAGATCCTGTGCAGTGAAGAGGTCTTGTTCAAACCTGTGCATGAAGATGTTGGCATACTGAGGTACGAATTTGGTCCCCATGGCACCTCCAGACACTGAAAAATGCCCTCATGAGAACAGGATATGGCGCTCGACTCAGCGATCAACAATTCCAGTGCAAAAAAATGCACCAACCTCCTCAGAAGACAAACACAGGACACAGCGGACAGAGTAGCCTTCTTCGTCCAGTACTTCCCTGGAGCAAAGAAGCTACGACATCTTCTCCGGAGCCTTCAACATGTCATAGATGAAGGCGAACATCTCGCCAAGGCCATCCACACACCCCCACTTATCCACACATCCACACACCCTACCTTCAAACAACTGCACAACCTCAAAAAGACTTTTGTCCACAGCAAACTACCCAGCCTTCAGGAGAACAGTGACCACGACACCACACAACTCTGTCACAGTAACCTCTGCAAGATGTGCCGGATCATCGACACGGATGCCATCATCTCGTATGAGAACACCATCCACCAGGTACACGATACATATTCTTGCAACTTGGCCAATGTTGTCTACCTGATACATAAGAACATAAGAACATAAGAAATAGGAGCAGGAGTAGGCCATCTAGCCCTTCGAGCCCGCCCCGCCATTCAATAAGATCATGGCTGATCTGTTGTGACTCAGTTCCACATTCCCGCCCTCTCCCCATAACCCTTAATCCCCTCGCTTATCAAAAACCCATCAACCCGCGTCTTAAAAATATTTAGCGAGGCAGCCTCCACCACTTCAACGGGCAGAGAATTCCAGAGATTCACCACCCTTTGAGTGAAGAAGTTCCTCCTCAACTCCGTTCTAAACCGCACCCCCCCCCCTTTATCTTGACGCTGTGCCCCCTAGTCCTACTGTCCTTTCTGAGCGGGAAGAGTCTCTCCACCTCTATCCTATCCATCCCATTCATCATCTTATATGTCTCAATGAGATCTCCCCTCATTCTTCTAAACTCTAACGAGATACGTAGCAGGAAAGGATGTCCCAAGGCATGGTACATTGGGGAGAACATGCAGATGCTATGACAACAGATGAATGAACACTGCTCGACAATCACCAGGCAAGACTGTTCCCTTCCTGTTGGGGAACACTTCAGCGGTCACGGGCCTTCGGCCTCTGATCTTCGGTTAAGCATTCTCTAAGGCAGCCTTCATGACACACGACAATGCAGAGTCACTGAGCAGAGGCTGATAGCCAAGTTCCGCACACATGAGGACAGCCTCAACCAGGATCTTGGGTTCATGTCACACTATCTGTAACCCACATCACTTGACTGGGCTTGCGAAATCTCACTAACTGTCCTGTCCAGAGACAATGCACATCTCTTTAACTGTACTTAACACTCGCTCCACTCACATTGTCTGTACTTTTAAGACTTGATTACCTATAAAGATGTACATCCCAACCATTATTTTGTAAATTGAGTTTGTGTCTTTATATGCCCTGTTGTGAACAGAACTCCCACTTACCCGACAAAGGAGCAGCGCTCCGAAAGCAAGTGGCTTTTGCTACCAAATGAACCTGTTAGACATTAATCTCGTGTTGTGAGACTTCTTACGATCTTTAAACATGAAGTTTGGGTTCCACAGTCCTTGTTGGGACCTGGGTACTGTTTTATTGTAAACTTTTTTTAAAAAATTAATAGTGTCACAAGTAGGGGTTACATTAACAGTGCAATGAATTTACTGTGAAAATCCCCTAGTCACCACACTCCGGTGCCTGTTCAACTACACCGAGGGAGAATTTAGCAGGGCCATATTCCTAACTTGCACATCTTTTGGACTGTGGGAGGAAACTGGAGCACCCAGGAGAAACCAATGCAGACTCAGGAAGAACATGCAGACTACACACAGACAGTGGCCCATCAGAAGAGGGAAGTTAAACATTACTTATTAGTCACAAGTAGGTTTGCATTAATACTGCAATGAAGTTACTGTGAAAATCTCCCAGTCGCCACACTCCAGCATTGTATACACTAAGGGAGAATTTATCATGTCCAATGCACCTAACCTGCATATCTTTGGACTGTGGGAGGAAACCAGAGCACCTGGAGGAAGCCCATGCAGATACAGAGAGAATGTGCAAACTCTGCACAGTGATCCAAGTCCGGTATTTAACCCGGGTCCCTGTCACTGTGAGGCAGCAGTGCTAACCACTATGCCTGCCCACTTTTTCATACCAGACCAACCTGTCTGTAAGCAAATCTGGGGATGGAGGGACTCAAGACATTATTTTGTTTCCTTGTGGGTCAGGATGTACTCTGGCTAGGGGACTTCAAGATCAACCACGCAGAGTGACTCAGTAGTACAACCACTGGCCAAGTCCCAATTGTTGTGCCAGACTGGACTTCGTAGAGAAACCGATCAAGAGGGAAAAAAACCCACTTGACTTGTCCTCACCAATCTAGTTGTCCTAGATGTATCTGCCAATGATGATATCAATTGGCATAACGACTGCACAGTTCTTTTGCTGACCAAGCCCTGCCTTTACACTGAGAATACTCTACTATGTGTTGTATGACGCTATGACAATGCTACATGGGATAGATAAACAAACAGATCTTGAGGCATTATGATTCTTCAGCAGCAGCATAACCAAAAATGAGATGCCAAACTGGTGAAGCTGCGGCGCAGGTTTAAGGAGAAGAAGTAGCATATGATGGATAGAGTTAACTGATTCAACATCCAACAGAACCAGCTGTGAGTAGCAGTGGACATTGAAAAAATATACAAGGGCAGGAGGCTCCACAAACCATCTCATCCTCAATGATGGAGGAGCCCTGAACACCTGTGCAAAGGACAAGGCTGAGGCTTTTGCAACTATCTTCAATCAGAAATACCGAATGGATCATCCATTTTATCCTCTTCCTGATGTCCTCAGCATCATGCATGCCAGTCTCCAGCCAATTCGAATCACTCCTTGTGATATCAAGGAATGATTGAAGGTGCTGCTTACAGCAACACTGTTCCAATACATCTACAGCATTGGCATGAGCCCAATAATGTGGAGTTTTGTCCATGTATATCAAAAAAGTAAAGTTTATTTATTCGTTACAAGTAGGCTTACATTAACACAGCAATGAAGTTACTGTGAAAATCCCCTAGTCCCCACACTCCGGCACCAGTGTAAGTATACCGAAGGAGAATTTATCATGGCCAATGCACCTAACCTGCACATCTTTGGACTATGGGAGGAAACCGGAGCACCCAGAGGAAACCCACGCAAACACAGGGAGAACGTGCCAACAGACAGTGACTCAAGCCGGGAATCAAACTCAGATCTCTGGCACTGTGATGCATTGCATTGTGCTACCGTGCCATCCTGTAAGATGATATGAGGGCCACTGTCTCTCATTCATCTGCTGGTCCATTGGTTTTGTTGGTGCATGCTGTCAAGACCTAAGGTTGCTATCTTCCTCTGCTGGACCTCCAGAATCCACAGCCACCAGTTCAAAATGGATTTTCTGTGATTCGCTGACCACAGAAAACCTCAACTAGAACCTCATTTGACACCCAGCCTTTGAATGCCTCTCAACAACCATTTTCTCCTTTAAGACTTTTCCTGAAACCTAAACTTTATGAATCTTTTGGTCACCCATTGTTGTATTTCATGTGACTATGGTGAGGTAAATAAGTTTGAAATAAATAAATGGTAAAGCTGCTTTTCTTACTTTAATCTTGGTGTAACAATGACATTGTAGCAACATCCATTGCGTTCCTATTTTTTCCTTGCTATCTCGCCTTGGCACATTTTTTACCCCACAAGTGGTTTACAAATGTAACTAGCTGCTGTTTTTATTGTTGGAAACATTAAAGGGAGTAAATTACATTTAAAAATATTCAGGACTTTAAAATGCTGGCACGCATTGATAGTGCTGACACAGGCAGAATTGTACTGTGCAAAAGCACTGGAAAACATGGGTAACATTAACAAAACTCGATTGAGACTGGAGATAAGAAGATTTCTCCCCAAATAAGTAGTGATAGCACCATTTATAGAACATATTACAGGGACTCATAGTCAATGCTGTGTCAGTTAACTTGTCTGGAAAATAACTGGATAAATTTTGGTTTTGAAGTTGGAATATAGGAATGAGGTAAAGCTGATTTTTAAAACAAATATTTTTATGGGACGTGAGTGTCGCTGGCTGGGCCAGCATTTATTGCCTATCCCTAACTGCCCTCCATTTCAGAAGGCATTTAAGAATCAACCATACTGCTGTGGACCTGGAGTCACATGTAGGCAAGACCAAGTAAGGACAGCAGATTTTCTAAGACAGTTGACAACAGTTTCGTGTTCATCATTGGACTTCTAATTCCAGAATTTTATTGAATTCAAATTTCACACCCTTCATGATGGGATTCAAATCCAGGTCTCACCATGGGTTTGCTGGATTATAGTTCAGTGGCAATACCAATGTGTCACCGCGTCACTTAGAAATGATCAAAATCTTACTGTGTTGCTCGACTCTGAGAAGAAAGGGTGGATATTGCTTGTAAAAGCAACTCAAGAGAAGTTTGAGCAATGGCTGGATGGTCTGGAGTTTTGTTAATACAAAATCTTCTTTCAGATGATTTTGACTTGGGATAATTTCGGCATTAAGCAGGGTGTATGAATTTTATAAATTCTTGGATAAGGGATTTTCCAGTCTGGAAATTTCCAATTTGTGAATAACAGTTTAACTTTATTTTGTGAATTAGGAAATATCCATTCTATTTTCCCCATTCCCTCAAGCGATTAAACAGTTGAAATGAAGGGCATGATAGATTCAATTGTGTATTACTTGTGACAGGCCAGATGGTTTTTTTCTTACATACTTCCTTGTATTTTTCTACAATGAAGTTATTTATTCTTATAGTAAAGAATGTGTCAGTTACGAAATGTGAGAATAGGTTCAGTTTACGGTCATAACTGGGTGAGATTTTCCAGCCAATCCTGCCAGCGGGATCCTCAGATCCTGCCAACAGTACACCCTGCCACAAATTCCACGACAGCACGGGGTGCAAGCAGCAGGAAGCCACATTGACAGCGGCAGGGCCAGAAGATATCGCCACCAGTCAATGGTGGGCCACCTCCACCACTGCAAAACATGGTCTGGTGGATAGTAATCTCTGCCTCTCAGAACCAAACCTGCATCTGGGCGCGGAGAAATGTTTTGATGTGCAAATGGTCACACCAATTTTGTTTTGAAGCACTTTTCCAATGAGAACAGTATTCTATTTGGGCTTTGAATTAATTGGACTAAAATCTGCCTGTCTTAAGAAAAATTTTGCTTCTGAAGGTAGAAAGACGGCCTGCATGATCTTCCCTCACATTGATGGACAGGTGGGTTTCCTCCAGATGCTCCATTTTCCTCCCACAGTCCAAAGATGTGAAGGTTAGATGGATTGGCCATGCTAAATTTCTCCTTAGTGTCAGGGGGATTAGCAGGGTAAATATGTGGGGTTATGGGGATAGGGCCTGACTGGGATTGCTGTCGGTGCAGGCTCCATGGGCCAATTGGCTTTCTTCTGCAATGACACTCTTGAAATGGAAATGACTATTGGTTCTGCCAGTGGAGTTGGAAGTTTTTGTTATGACAGCTGTTCCATTATGAATGCTTGTCTGGGTTTCAAAATCTTCAGATCATCGGGTAGTGATGTTGTTCCAAGGACTATTGAAAGTTTTACAATCTTATGATAATGGAATATGTCCCTGTGGTAGGATTATAATTGGACCTTTTAGTCCTGTATTAATGATAATCAGTTTGAATTCAAAGTTTTATTTGATTGTTCAAGGTTTAATGCTTTTCCAAAGATATGAAAATTATTCCTATTGCTATGCATGGCTCCTTAAAACTGCACATATTGTATACTGGGTGAGTAGCAATGGAAGGCATAGGGGAGATACAGATGGCATGAGGGCATGTGGGGTGGCACGGGTAGTGTGAAGTGGTATGGGTGGCAGGAGGGATCTGAGACGGCAGCAGAGATGTGGTGGTATGGGAGATGGGAGTGAAAGTTGAAGGATGAGGTTTGCAGGGCATTTAAATGATATTGGCAGCCGGATGCCATATCAGAGAAGTGAAGCATGAGTTCTAATCACCTTGTGTCTGTACCCTCATGCACTCCACTGCGGCCTGCAAAATGCATGATAAACCCAGCCCCTGTATGAAAAGACAAAAATATCCCAACATAAATTGGTTGTGCATTTTTAAAAGCTGCAAAAGTACACAGGTCAGGTTTTCCCGAGCCTAGATGAAAATTCAACCCTCACTCTCAGGGCCAGTCCAGTTAACAGGTGAGTGCAAAATTGGGAAATACGCCTTCGTGCTTACAACACTGGCTGTCTTTATACTTGGCTTAGGAAAGATAGATTTAATAACCCAATTGGTGGCAAAAGTTGTGTTTTTAACATAAACAAACATGACAGAAGCTTCCTTTTATCATTTTATATTAATACGGTATCCTGTTTCCCTTAAACTATAGAGGCCAGAAACAAAAACCGAAACACACTCAATAGGCCTGTCAGCATTTGAGGATAGAATGGAGAATTTTAACTTTTCAGGTGTGGGTTAATCCTTTGGCAACTTGCTGCTTCCGGAATTTCCTGTTTTTGCTTCTGATTTCCAGAATTTGCAGTTTTGGATTTTTTTTTTGTTTTTGTTGAAGTTCATGTGGACAGAGGCTCACTCTTAATTGTCCTGTGCTGAAAGGTGCAGAGAGGAAAACAATATAGATACAAAGGTAAAAGTGTGTTTTTTAAAATTTTTTTCTTGGAATGTGAGCATTGCTGGCAAGGCCAATATTTACTGATCATTCTTAATTGCCTTTGAATAGGTGATGATCAGCCATCTTCTTGAAGCAACACACCAATAGTTTCCAATCAGACAGCCACGGTATATTGGTGTGCTGCCCCCAGTATGCCACAAAAATATGATCAAAAATTCATGTAATTAAACTGAAATTAACCTTAGTCTTCAGCTCTGTTGTTGGCATGGGTTTCCTCTGGGTGCTCCAGTTTCCTCCCACATTCCAAAGGTGTGTGGGTTAGGTTAATTGGCCATGCTAACTTGACCCTAGCATCAGGGGGATTAGCAGAATAAATACATGGGGCTACGGGAATAGGCATGATGTGGATATGCCGGCGTTGGACTGGGGTAAACACAGTCTGTCTGTCCGTCTGTGCTTTATATGCTCTGTCTGGGGCCAGAACTCTCCATTCACCTGACGAAGGGGCTAACCCGAAAGCTTGTGAATTTACTATCAAATAAATCGGTTGGACTGAAACCTGGTGTTGTCAGACTTTTTACTACGGGAATAGGGCCAGGGTGGGATTATGGTCAGTATAGACTCGATGGGCCAAACAGCCCCCTTCTGCACTGTAGGGATTCTATGATGATCTCCAAGACCTGATGAACCTCAGGCCTCCTGTCAGTCCATGCACATGCACTTGACCAATACATGGGGCATGGAGCTGAAGTTCCCTTTGTACATTTTACATTTATATTATATCGTTTACATTTCTCCAAATTAATGGTCCAGGTTTTGCCTCATGAGCCTGGTCAAAAAGTGAAAACTCAAAGGGTGCAAAAACCTCTAGGAGAAAAGAGAGAGAGAGAGAGAGAGAGTAAAAAATGGCATATACTGTTCTGAAAATCACTGTATTGAAAATACGCCAAAAACTTTATCTACGTGTTTAGCTAATGCCTAGATATGAGACTAGCATTATGCTGAGACTTCTGTTTTGCACTTCAGCTCTCTTTCTTTTTAATTATGTTACTGTTTTTTCCCCATACTTCATTTTTCTATCTGAAGTAAATAACACTCAAAATATTGTTAGCGCGAGTGGGCAAAACGACCACTATGGACTCAGGGTGAAGTTCAATAATGGCACAGCTTTATTTTCTTTTATGTCGACGGAGAAGCACAGTCAGGACATACAATCAGACTGTCCCGAAAGTGCTGTAAAGACTCCCCCACAACGGGCTACAGTTATACCTGAACTTTGCGATTCAAATGCTAATCCTTTATTTACAGTATTGGACTTCAGCCATCCTGTCTAGATGTTTTCAAGTGTTGGAGCAATTGTTCTAAGTGTGTGTTAATCATTTTTGTCTGATTGGTTATTAATGGTCTGGAATCTCTGGGGGGTTTGAACCATAGGTGTGTCATTGATCTCAAAAGAGTTTTGAGGGACCAGGGACGTTTCCTTAACTATGCTAATTTTAGGTGTCTCCATGGGTTGTTTGACTGGTTTAGAAGTGCTGATTTTGATGGGGTGGGGATGTGATCTTTAATTTAGTTCCTGTAGGTGCCATCCTGTCCAATTTCCCTTATGTGCTAGCCCTCATTTGCATTCTAAAAGCATGCTCTTGCCTACTGATCGGTGTCTGTTACTTTGTGATTTTTAGTGGAGGGCTCTGAGGGTAGCTTTAGTTTGCTTCCATTTTGTGTGCCCCATTTCATAAAATTTGTTGTCCGATAACAATATGAATACAAAAGCAAAATTCTGGAAATCTGTGCTGGAAAAACTCATAACCAGAGAGTATCTGCGGAGAGAAAGAGTAAACATTTATGTTGATGACCGTTTCAAAATATTAAATCTTATATGAACTGGATAAATTATTTGTGAACTGTGTTTTTAAGGAAATCAAGGCCCCCTTCATACGGTTGACATTTATATTGTATTGTTTACATTTTGCCAAGTTAATGGCCCGGGTTTTGTGATAGCTGGAACTGAAGCTATCAGTGTTCAGCATTATTATGGTGGAAATCAGACTTTTGGCATCCACACATACACAATAAAACATGGAAAGCCCTGTTTCCCGATTCTCTCCAGATTTTCCCCCATGTCACCGATCTCCCTGTCGATGAAAATTGCCCCATAAATGCTAGAGGGAAGCTCAGAGAAAATTGTAAGTGTATAGAAGGTGTAATATTTTTTAAATAGAGGTGTGCCATGATATATAGAAGTTGGGAACCACTGAATTACACCTACACCTATAGTGCTGTTTGGGACAGTGTTCCCAAGATTTTAGCCCAATGACAATGAAGGAATAGCAACATAATACCAAGTCAGGCTGGTATGTGACTTGGAAAGAACATGGCAGCTCCTGGTACTCCCATTATTCAGCTGCACTTGTCTTTCTAAAAGCTTGAGGTTGCATTTTTGGAAGATGCTGCCGAAGAAGGTATGACAGCTTGCTGCAATGCATGTTGCCCTGCGTTGTGGCGGAGATTTGATTTGATTTTGATTTATTATTGTCACATGTATTAACATACAATGAAAAATATTGTTTCTTGCGTGCTATGCAGACAAAACACACTGTTCATAGAGAAGGAAACAAGAGAGTGCAGAATGCAGTGTTATATTCATAGCTAGGGTGTAGGGAAAGATCAACTTAATGCAAAAGTCTGACAGCAGCAGGGAAGAAGCTGTTCTTGAGTCGATTGGTACATGACCTCAGCCTTTGTATCTATTTCCCGAAAGAAGAGGGTGGAGCAGAAAATGTCTAGGGTGCGTGGAGTCCTTAATTACGCAGGCTGCTTTGCTGAGGCAATGGGAAGTGTAGACAGAGTCAATGGATGGGAGGCAGATTTGTGTGATGAATCGGGCTACATTCACGACCTTTTGTGGATCCTTGCGGTCTTGAGCAGAGCAGGAGCCATACAACCTGAAAGAATGCTTCCTATGGTGCATTTGTAAAAGTTGGTGGGAGTGGTAGCTCACATGCCGGATTTCCTTAGTCTTCTGAGAAATAGAAGCATTGGTAGCTTTCTTAACTATAGTGTTGGCGTGGGGGACCAGGACAGGTTGTTGGTGATCCGGACACCTAAAAACTTGAAGCTCTCGGCCCTTTTTACTTCATCCCCTTTGATGTAGACAGGGGCATATTCTCCTTTACACTTCCTGAAGTCGATGACAATCTCCTTTGTTTTGTTGACATTCAGGGAGAGATGATTGTTGCCGCACCAGTTCACCAGATTCTCTATCTCATTCCAGGCTTCTTCAGGTGGTGGTTGAAGGCCGAACAGATGGACTGTTTTGTCCTGGATGGTGTTGAGTTTGCTGCAGGCAAGTGAAGAGTATTTTATCATATGACTGACTCATGCCTTATAAATGGTATACGGTTTTTATGGAGTCAGGAGGTGAATTACTCACCACAGAATTCCTAGCCTTTGACCTGCTCTTGTAGCCAAAGTATTGACATGACTGGTTCAGTTAACTTCTGGTCAATGGTTACCTCCAAGATGTTGAGATGGCGAATTGAATAAAATTAATACTGTTGAATGTCGTGGGGAGATGGTTAGATTCTGTCTGGTTGGAGATGGTCATTGCCTTACATTTGTGTGCTGCATGTGTTACTTACCATTTATCAGCCCAAGCCTGAATACTACCTGAGTCTTCCTGCATATGGACACAGACTGCTTCAGTATCTGAAGAGTTGTGAATGGTGCTGAACACTGTGCAATGGTCGGGAAACACTTCCATTTTTGACTTCCTAGTCCATCACACAAATCAGCCTCCCATCCGCTGACTCTGTCTACACTTCCCACTGCCTCGGAAAAGCAGCTGGCATAATCAAGGATCCCAAGCACCCTGGACATGCTCATCGGAATTCTACTGCTCCATCTGCCTCGGAATTGGAGTGGGTGAGGGACAGAATGGAAATGTCTGTCGACCTCGGGCAGGATTTTTCGGTCTCAGGTTGAGCGAGGCCATAAAATCCCACCTACTCACTTCCACCTTCTTCCATTGGGAAAAAGGTATAAATTTTGAGATCCATGTACCAACTGACTCAAGAACAGCTTCTTTCCTGCCGCTACAGACTTTTGAATGGACCTATCTCATATTAAGCTGATCTTTCTCTTCACCCTAACTATGACTGTAATATTGCATTCTTCACCCTTTCCTTTCCTTCTCCCCAGTATCCTCTATGAATGGTATGTTTTGTCTGTACAGCGCGCAAGAAACAATACTTTTCACTGTATCCCAATACACTTGCCAATAATAAATCAAATCAAATCATGATGGAAGAATGTTCATTGGTCTAGGCCTCTGGATTATTATTCGAGTGAAATGACCACAATTTCACCAGCCAAATGCTGCCTTGATGTTAAGGGCAATCATTCTCACCTACTTCTAAAATTCCTTAAATTTGTATTTTCTTAATAGTCCCTCAGGGTTGAGGATGACTTGCGTCCACTCCATGGGGAGGTATTCTGTTATGGCTGAATAGCCCAACCCTGGGGCCGCACACTGTGCCACAGGTGAGGCTGTTAGTGGTTGATGAGGCAGTTGAGTGGGATACTCTAGGTTAGAAGCCCAGAGAATTATTTATATTATCCTACATCTGTATAGCTCAAATAAAGAAGTAAATGATGTATTGCACATTGTTAAGATATTCATTTCTAATTTGTTTTGTTTACTGGGGGCTTTATCTATTATAAATGTAGTCATGGATGACATAATGAATGTATGACCTAAAAATTCCAATGTTTTAGCAGGCCATAAACGTGATGAACTTGAATCAGAATATGGGACTTTGACCACTCCACATTTAAATCCAGACCTAAACTGGGCTGAAAGTGAAGGAGAATATAAGATAAACCCATCCTTGTTTTGTAGATTTCTTTGGAATAAGGCCTTACTTCTTTAGGGAAACACAAAATACTTTTCCCTTTGAGATTCCCACTACAAATTATTTATTTATCAGAGGAAGAAGATGAGGGAAACCTGGCTTCTCAAGAAGCACCACAGAAGATCCAAAACCAACTTGGGATACTTGTGTCACCAGCATTTACAACTCCAGATCATTCTTCAATGCACCTATAGACCTATGTGTCAGGAGGCCTCTCAGTGCTGAAGTCTGCACGTAAGTGTTTTGGGAGTTGTTGCTCACTTTCTTCCAGTGCAACGATGACCAATTATTAACTCCAGTCATGCAACTGACACGATGCTCCACTGTGTAAGATAACTTTGTATTGTATGTACTCAGGCACTGATAGTAATGGATCTATAAAGCTATAAATGTTTGCATTAACATTATGCCCAATGAATCAGTCATGAACCTGAGCTTCCTTCCAAAGTTCGTAATATAAATGCAATGAAGCCTCTAAGGAGGAAAACTTTTTAATAATCATTCCGTTATAAGTGTGAGGTTTATAAAATTATTATTTTTTGGTTTATAATATTATCTTAGCTTGGGCTGTATCTTTCAGTGTAGGTTAAACAAAAGGAGTCATGTAACTTATGCTGGAGCCTATGTGACAGAAAACCTGGGCGGTTTAACTGTTGAAGATCCAATGGGAGATTCAGATTGTTCTACTGAAAGGGAAGTGAGAAATACTTATACCGTAGAACCATAGAGAATTACAGCTCAGAAACAGGCCTTTTGGCCCTTCTTGTCTGTGCCCAACCATTTTTTGCCCAGTGCCACTGACCTGCACTTGAACCATATCCCTCCACACCCCTCTCATTCATGAGCCCGTCCAAGTTTTTCTTAAATGTTAAAAGTGACCCCACATTTACCAGTTTATCCAGCAGCTCATTCCACACTCCCACCACTCTCTGTGAAGAAGCCCCCCCTAATATTCCCTTTAAACTTTTCTCCTTTCACCCTTAACCCATGCCCTCTGGTTTTTTTTCTCCCCTAGCCTCAGTGGAAAAAGCCTACTTACATTCATTCTATCTATACTCATCAAAATCTTATACACCTCTATAAAATCTCCCCTCATTCTTCTACGCTCCGGGGAATAAAGTCCTAACCTATTCTATCTCTGTCAGTAACTCAGCTTCTCAAGTCCTGGCAACATCCTTGTGAACCTTCTTTGCACTCTTTCAACCTTATTTACATCCTTCCTGTAACTAGGTGACCAAAACTGTACACAATACTCTAAATTCAGCCCCACCAATGCCTTATATAACCTTACCATAACACTCCAACTTTTATACTCGATACTCCGATTTATAAAGGCCAATGTACCAAAAGCACTCTTTACGACCCTATCCACCTGTGACGTCACTTTTAGGGAATTCTGTACCTGTATTCCCAGATCCCTCTGTTCGACTTCACTCTTCAGAGTCCTACCATTTAGCCTGTACATTCTACTTTGGTTTGTCCTTCCAAAGTGCAATACCTCACACTTGTCCGCGTTAAATTCCATTTGCCATTTTTCTAGTTGGTCCAAGTCCCTCTGCAAGCTTTGAAAACCTACCTTACTGTCCACTACACCTTCAATCTTTGTATCATCAGCAAATTTGCTGATCCAATTTACCACACTGTCATCCAGATCATTGATATAGATGACAAATAACAATGGGCCTAACACCGACCCCTGTGGCACTCCACTAGTCACAGGTCTCCACTCAGAGAAGCAATCCTCCACAACCACTCTCTGGCTTCTTTCATTGAGCTAGTGTCTAATCCAATTTACAACCTCCCCATCTATACCTAGCGACTGAACCTTCCTAACTAACCTGCCATGAGGGACCTTGTCAAAGGCCTTGTTGAAATCCAGGTAGACAACATCCACTGCCTTCCCTTCATCCACTTTCCTGGTGACCACCTCTAAAAACTCTAATAGATTGGTCAAACATGACCTACCAGGCACAAAGCCATGTTGACTCTCCCTAATAAGTCCCTGTCTATCCAAATATTTGTAGATCCTATCCCTTATCACACCTTTCAATAACTTGCCAACCACCAACGTCAAACTTACTGGCTTGTAATTTCCCAGATTTCTTTTGGAACATTTTTTAAACAGCGGAACAACATGAGCCACCCTCCAATCATCAGGCACCTCCCCTATGAATATTGACACTTTAAATATGTCTGCCAGGGCCCCTGCAAGTTCAACACTAGCCTTCATCAAATTCCATGGGAATACCCTGTCCTGGGGATTTATCCACTCTGATTTGCCTCAAGACAGCCAGCACTTCCTCCTCTTTAATCTGTAAACGTTCCATGACCTCCCTACCTGTTTGCCCCATTTCTGTAGACTCCATGCCCGTTTTCTCAGTAAATACGGATGCAAAAAACCCATTTAGTATCTCCCCCATCTCTTTTGGTTCCATACACAGTCTGCCACTCTGGTCTTCAAGAGGACCAATTTTATCCCTCACTATCCTTTTGCTCCTAACATAACTATAAAAGCTCTTTGGATTTTCCTTCACTCTGTCTGCCAAAGCAATCTCATGCTTTCTTTTAGCCTCTTAAGTAGCTCCTTGCATTTTTGATACTCCTCGAGCATCTGATTTGTTCCTTGCTGCCTGTACATTTCATACAACTCTGTCTTCCTCTTAATCAGCGTTACAATCTCCTTCGAGAACCAAGGTTCCTTATCCCTATTTACTTATACCTGATGACAATTTCAGCTGTTTCTAGGTCTACAACAAGAAGACCCTAAATCTTCTAACACCCAAAAAGTTGTTAATGATTTCACATTGTAAATAGAAGCAAAATACTGCGGATGCTGTAATCTGAAACAAAAACAGAATATGCTGGAAAGTGTCAGTGGTTCTGACAGCATCTGTGGACAGAGAATAGAGTGAGAAGTCTCACAACACCAGGTTAAAGTTCAACAGGTTTATTGGGTAGTAAACGCCACTAGCTTTCGGAATGCTGTTCCTTCATCAGGTCACGCACCTGTTGGACTTTAACCTGGTGTTGTGAGACTTCTTACCCTAGTCCAACACTGGCATCTCCACATCGAGAGAGAATAGAGCCAATGTTTAAAGTCTGGATGGCCCTTTGTCAGAGCTAAGTGCAAAGAAAATCAGGACAGATTTATACTATGTGGAGTGTGGGGAGGGGGAGGGGCTGTAATGGGACAAAGGGAATGTAAATGAGGGTGAAGAAGGCTGAGAGAGGTGCTTAAAAGTGTCCATTAAGTGATCAGAATGTGTGAATGGCAAAACAGAGTTACAGAAGGTTAAAACATTGTTTTGAAGGGCAGGGAGTGGTGGGGGGAGGGGGGCTGGGCAAGGACAGCAGGAATAGAGAAGTGGAAAAATGGAAGGATGATAAAAATGGATGAATGAGATGAAAAGAAGAAACAGAATGAAACAAAATAAATGGAAATGGGGTGGAGGTGGAGGAGAGCTTGGAGGTTCCGAGAGTGGCCTAGTACTTCGTGTCGTTGTGTATGCTTAATCCTGGACCAGCAGACGGGCACCACAACAGCTCAGTGACTATCACTGCTAGCTGTGCAGATACATGGATTTGGGCCTGTGTCTGTGGGAGTTTGTGCATTCTCCCTGTGGTTGCATGGGTTTCCTCCGGGCGCTCCGGTTTCCTTGCACACCCCAAAGATGTGCTCTTAGGCTGATTGGTGTAACAAGTTGACACTATTCTCCCCTGAATCTGGCTGCATTAAGGGTTCCATTCACATACACACAGGGCAGGGTAGGTGTAGGAGAATGCGGCGGCATGGGCTCGTTGGGCCGAAGGGCCTGTTTCCCATGCTGGGTTGCTCTTTGTTCTTTGAGAGAGTTCATGCTTTGAAATTGTCGAACTCAGTGTTCAGTCCGGAAGACTGTCATGTGCCCAATTGGAAAATGAGGTGCTGTTATGCTTTGCTGAATACTTTCAGTCCGTCCGCGAGCAGGACCCAGACCTTTCTGTTACTTGTCACTTCAACACACCACGCTGCCCTCCAGTCCACATGTCCATCCTTGGTCTTTTGCAATGTTTTAGTGAATCTCAACGCAAACTGGAGGAACAGTACCTCATCTTCCTGGAGCCAGGCCTGCTCCCTAAGGAGAGAAATTGCTGATTCTATCATTCACCATGTGGAATGCGGGCGGGAGCTCACTGTCAGTTTGAAAACCAAGTTTTTGAAGAGTTTAAAACAAGGCTGGAGGATTCGCCAGCAAGGGGACAAATTCTCACAGTCAAAATTGGTATTTGGAAAGGGGAAGAATAGATTAAAATCCTTGGAAACAGCAAAATACTTGGGATTGGTCCCAGGAGAAGTTGATGTCAGCTTAAGAGACTGAGTAATGTAACAAAATTGGGGTTTTCAGTAAATGTAGAAAAGGGCAAATGCTGTTCTGATTTTTAAAGTATGAGTTGTCTACTATAAAAAATGCTTTGTTAAAATGTTCTTTTTGAGGCCTTCACAGTAAATGTTTAAAACACAAAAATCTGTTGTGTGTCCTTCTTTCGTTAAATTGGAAGTTCACACTTCTCTGTACCTGTTATCAGTCTTTACAGAGATCATAAAAATTTTTGTTATGAAAGATATTAAAAGTTCACTTACTGATCCTGACTAAAGGTGACATGTCTTATCACTGCCTGAAAATTAATACCATTAAACCATCAGCAAATTAGTGTCATTAACCCTACAGTGCAAAAAGAGGCCCTTCAGCCCATCAAGTATGCACCAAACACAATCCCACCCAGGCCCCACCCCCATATCCCTACATATTATACCCACTAATCCCTCTAATTTACACATCCTGGACACTAAGGGGCAATTTCTTAGCATGGCCAATCAACCTAACCTGCACATCTTTGGACTGTGGGAGGAAAGCAGAGTACCTGGAAGGAAACCCACGTGGACATGAGGAGAATGTGCAAACTCCACACAGACAGTGACCCAAGCCAGGCATCGAACCCAGGACCCTGGAACTGTGAAGCAACAGTGCTAGCCACTGTGCTACCGTGCCGCCCCAAGAACTAGTACTTCTAATACCAGTCTGTCTAATGTCAAAACAGTTGAGCTAATTCTGCAAAATCATGTTCATTAGACTTTGCTTTTATTAAGTAATAATAAAATACAGCATTCATGTCTTTTAATTCAATGGGCAGGATTTTCAGCCTGAGCTCTCCGTCCACAAGACCATCAGCAAGGGATCGAGAGTCCGGCGAAACCCTGGAAGTCGTGACTCTCTCTGGGAAGATTGTAATCTCTGATTTTCACCGCACAGTGAATTAGCAGTGTAAAACTACTAAAGATTATCTGATTATTACTAAATTACTAAATATTATCTGATTATTAGCACAAAATAAGATTCATGCCCAATAATTTTCCTCCAAAAAAGTCTAAGTGAGGAAGTGTGCCCTGTGAGAGGTGCCATTTTTCAGATGAGTTATATGAGGCTGACTCTTGGGATGGCAAATCTGTCATTTGAGGAGAGATTAAGTCAGTTAGGATTATATTCACTGGAATTTAGAAGCGTGAGAGGGAATTTCACAGAAACTTATAAAATTCTAAAAGGGTAGATTCAGAATGAATGTTCCCAATGGTGGGGGAGTCCAGAAACTAGGGGTCATAGTTTGAGGATAAGGGATAAAGCTTTCAGAACTGAGATAAGGAGAAATTTCTTCACCCAGAGTGTGGTGAATATGTGGAATTCACTACCACAAAATGTAGTTAAGGCCAAAACGTTGTCTAATTTCAAGAAGAAATTAGATACAGCTCATGGGGCTAAAGGGATCATGGGAGAGGGGAGAAAGGGAGGGATCAGGGTATTGAATTTGATAATCAGCCATGATCAAGATGAACGGCGGAAACAAGCTCGAGGAGCCGAATGGCCTACTCCTACTTCCAGTTTCTATGTTTCTGTATTAAAGGTGGGCCCTGTCTTCCTTCTTAGGTGAATGTAAAATATACAGTGGGATTATTTTGAGAAAGTGCTGAGGATACCCAGTGTCTGGGCCAATATTTCTCCTTCATTAAAATTATTAAAGATTATCTGGTTATTAGCACAGCACGGGAGCTTACTGGGCACAAATGAGCTTCTGTGTTTCCTATGCTACAATGGTGACTACACTTGAAAAGTACTTCATTCGGTGTAAAGTACTTGGGACATCTTACATTTGTGAAAGGTGCTATATAAAGGCCACGATATCTTCCCTGAAGTTTGGTGCTCGAAGCTGAATGTAGTACTCCACATAATATCTGAGCAAAACCCTGTGCAATGGTTTCATCATTTCCTTGCTTCTGTTTTTAAACTCCTTTGAGATAAAGGTCGACATTCCTCCACAGGGATCTCATTTCCTGTTCCTCCATACAAACATCCAAGGAATCCTCAGAAAAGTTTAATAAAAATGCTAAACGTGGCCAGTTCTGACCACAATGTTATCTCCTGGCATGTCTAGCTGTGTTCCACATTCAAGTTGTGTAGTGCTGTTGGATGACATTATCGTGAGGTATTCATAACAATCCAAATTTTTGTTCTTAGTTACAAGATTCATGGTGAAGTTCTTTTTTTTTAAAAATTCTTGTTTTAGGATTCTTTAATTTTGAATAAAAAGGAATAACTTCATTTTTATAAAAAACCAACCTACTTCCTCTACTCATTCTTCACAGTCCGGATCATAGAATCCCTACTTTGCAGAAGTAGTCTGCACCAGCTCTCCCACAGAACATCTTACCCAGGCACTATACTCATAACCACAAATTTACCCCACTAATCCCACTAACCTACATATCTTGGGACAGTAGGGGACAATTTAGCATGGCCAATCAACCTAATCTGCACACCTTTGGATTGTGGGAGGAAACTGGAGCACTCAGAGGAAACCCATATAGACACGAGGCGAACTTGCAAACTCAATGCAGTCATCCAAGGCCAGAATTAAACCCAGGTCCCAGGAGCTGTGAGATGCAGCGCTAACCACTGTGCCACCTGTTCTTCTGCTTCATATGTTTATTTACTTTTTCCTTAAAAGATTCAATGACTTTTTCCTCAATCACTCCCAGTGACAAAGCATTCTTTAAAAAATGTGTTCTAACATGTATCACGCTCTGACTAAAATTAAAATTGCCCTCTTCCTTCACATTTAATTTTTTTAAAACCTCCATACATTTCTTATTAAGAATTCGTGGGGTGTAATTTCAGTTTTGATTTGTGCTGCAAAATCAGCAAACTATACCATCCATTACACACTCCACCTCACTTCCACTGAAGACAAAAGATGGTTAAATTGTTTATGGTGTGTAATGGGAAGTCAATTCAACATCACCCATTTCACACTATGAAGCAAAGTTAAAATTACACCCCTAATGTAGTTGCTGAGAGTTCAAAGTCAGGTCAGTTACCAGGAAGGCATTTTGGCCCAGTCACTGGCAAATGAACAGCCTTCACCGCACTTAACACTTGTCCACCGAGATTTTGTAGGCTTTTTGCACCTTGACTTATAATTAGAATCAAAGCAGTGTGTGGTGACCTCTACAGGAGATTTGGGCCCAATGGAAACATTGTGGGCAATTGTATATACCTGTAGCCAATCATTTTGAAGAATCTTTACTGAGACTTTTCAGTGCCAGCAATTAGATTAATCAGGTTGTTAAAAAAAAAGCCTCTCATTTAAATGGACAAACCATACATTTCTCCAGTTTAGTGACTATCCATTGCATAAGTTTCTCAACTTTATGTCTTCGTATATTTCAATGCCCAATCTATCAGGTTAGAGCATGACTTGTCGACAAGCAGAGCAACCCAGATAGCAATTATGTTTAACTTTGTAAAGCCTACAAAATCTCAGTGGACAAGTGTTAAGTGCGGTGAAGGCTGTTCATTTGCCAGTGACTGGGCCAAAATGCCTTCCTGGTAATTGACCTGTCTTTGAATTCTCAGCAACTACATTAGGGATGTAATTTTGACTTTGCTTCATAGTGTGAAATGGGTGATGTTGAATTGACTTCCCATTACACACTGTAAACAATTTAACCATCTTTTGTCTTCAGTGGAAGTGAGGTGGGGTGTATAATGGATGGTATAGTTTGCTGATTTTGCAGCACAAATCAAAACTGAAATTACGCCCCACGAATCCTTAATAAGAAATGTATGGAGTTTGAAAAAAATTAAATGTGAAGGAAGAGGGCAATTTTAATTGTAGTCAGAGTGCGATACGTGTTAGAACACATTTTTTAAAAAATGCTTTGTCATTGGGAGTGATTGAGGGAAAAGTCATCGAACCTTTTAAGGGAAAAATAAATAAACATATGAAGCAGAAGAATAAGTAGCACAGTGGTTAGCACTGCATCTCACAGCTCCCGGGACCTGGGTTTAATTCTGGCCTTGGATGACTGCGTTGAGTTTGCATGTTTGCCTCGTGTCTGTATGGGTTTCCTCCAAGTGCTCCGGTTTCCTCCCACAATCCAAAGGTGTGCAGGTTATGTTGATTGGCCATGCTAAATTGCCCCCTACTGTCCCAAGATGTGTAGGTTAGTGGGATTAGTGAGTAAATATGTGGTTACAAGTATAGGGCCTGTGTAAAATGCTGTGCACTCATGTAAAGCTGAATAAACTAGGCTTGTACTCGCTAGAGTTTAGAAGAATGAGGGGAGATCTCATTGAGATGTATAAGATGATGAATGGGATGGATAGGATAGAGGTGGAGAGACTCTTCCCGCTCAAAAAAGACAGTAGGACTAGGGGGCACAGCCTCAAGATAAAGGGGAGGCGGTTTAGAACGGAGTTGAGGAGGAACTTCTTCACTCAAAGGGTGGTGAATCTCTGGAATTCTCTGCCCATTGAAGTGGTGGAGGCTGCCTCGCTAAATATTTTTAAGAAGCGGGTTGATGGGTTCTTGATAAGAGAGGGGATTAAGGGTTATGGGGAGAGGGCGGGAAAGTGGAACTGAGCCACAACAGATCAGCCATGATCTTATTGAATGGCGGGGCAGGCTCGAAGGGCTAGATGGCCTACTCCTGCTCCTATTTCTTATGTTCTTATGTAAAGCCATGGATTAAGGGCGAATTGTGTGATTTTTGCTCTTGAGCGATAAGAAAAACTAAATAAATAGCCTCATTTAAAAGTTGTGCAAGTAAAGAATAATTAGAATGAGTTATTCAGAGCATTAGTGTGCATATAAAATGATGAAGATAGATAAATGAGTACACATCTTTTATTTACATAGTTAAAACATTCCTTACCACTTGTTAGGTACATGTGAACAGTGACACCTCTTTTTAATTCATTACTATAAAAAAGTAATTGATGATAATGTGTACTGATATATACAGAAATTTACAAAAAATACATTTCTCAAGGTGAAAGTTTGAGAAAATAGTCTTACAATTTTGATTGCTGGTATACAGTCATGCAAGTAGCATTCACTCTTAATTAAACATATAACAATTTATTGTACTATGATTGATTGATTTGAGATAAATAGTCTATCTTCAATTATGCTGTAGCTAGATGTCTCTTGTATTGTGATGCTTCTGAGTGTTCACACTCACATTCTGCTAGGTGAAAGGTCTGGGCAGTGTTCCTGTAAACTCCAACATTGTGCAAATAGTGCAGCCCTGTGACATCCTGTAGAGGGAGCTTATAGCCCAACAAATGAATATTGGGGTGGGGACTTTGAATCCTCAGCTAGTCTAACCGAGGTCGTCAGTTAAACATCAAAGATGTTCACGTAGGTTTTATATATGTTTCATGCATTACAGCAGCAATGAGCAATATAGCTTCAGTATCTTGTGGAACAGAATTTTAATATTTCTGCAAAGCAATTAGTGGCTGATATGTAGTCAGGGAAAGTGTTCACTTTGAATATTTATGCTATGAGATTACGCTACTCAGTGCTGGTAACTCAATTTTAAAGAGGTGCTCTGAATATTAAACAGGAGCAGTTGTATACCTACTATTTCCATCTATGTTGACACGTTTAAATCTTCAGTAGCGTGATTTTTTTTAATGCTGTACAGTCTTGTATGGAAATAATCTGTTCCTTAGTGTTGCAGCATGTTAGAAGATTCCAGCTTATTTGTAAGCATGCGAGCAGTTATAATGACAAGCACAGGAGATGATGAACATCATTTGCTGTTTCACAATCCTGCCATGCTTACAGTTGAACTCCACGAGTTCTGTTCTGGTTCTATGTGGAGTGCAGCAGCGTCCATCCGAGCAAGAACCACAGTACCTGGGTCTATAAGACTTAACACTTATGCAGTTGTTGTATTCAAAGTGAATTGGTTGAGGTGCCCTTGTTGTTGGTCTGCAAATCTTCCTTCTCTGAAAAGAGGACATATGTCGTGTGTGATATAAACAGAACACAAAAATAAGACATGAAAAGCAACTATCTGGATTGAAACTACATCTCACTTGTGGTCTCTTTATATTGTCCAATACGCGCGACATCTCCAATCACGGGGAGGCGATGGCCTAGCAGTATTATCGCTAGACTGTTAACCCAGAAACTCAGCTAATGTTTCTGGGGTCCTGGGTTCAAATCCCACCATGGCAGATGGTGGAATTTGAATTCAATAAAAAATATCTGGAATTAAGAATCTTCTGATAATCATGAAACCATTGAGAACTGTCAGAAAAACCCAATCTTCTGATGACCGTGAAACCATTGAGAATTGTCGGAAAAACCCAACTGGTTCGCTAATGTCCTTTAGGGAAGGAAATCTGCCGTCCTTACCTGGACTGGCCTACATTTGACTCCAGAGCCACAGCAATGTGGCTGACTCTCAGCTGCCCTCTGAAATGGCCTAGCAAGCCACTCAGTTCAAGTGCAACTAGGGATGGGCAATAAATACTGGCCAGCCAGCGATACCCATGTCCCTGGAAGGAATTTTTAAAAGTCCTCAATTTCAGAGCTGCATAATGATAATTGTCTTTAACTGAGACAATTCCACAAATAACAGAACACTGTAACAAGACAGTGCAGAGCTTCACAAATACAATCCAACTACTATACAGGGGACTTGGATTTCGCATTCATCAGCAAATGAAAGGTGCTAGCTTTTCATTACACTTAGATTTTCTATGGGCTTTTGCACTGATGTTTTGATGTTATCTAAATAATTGCAGCCACTTGCAATGGCTACCCACTCCCGCACCCTAACCTTCTGTTGTGCCCCAATGATCTCTCTTATTTTCCTCCTATTTCTCTTCCCCATACTGTTCCTCAGCGATATTATCCAAAAGCACAGCATTAGTTTTCACATGTACACTGATCACTCCACTTCACCACCACATCTCTTGACTTTTCCACTGTTGCTAAATTATCAGACTGCAGACTGGATGTCCAGCCTGAAGAGCAGAAATTTCTTCCAATTAAACATGAGAAAGACATGAATCTTTGGTTCTCATGCAAACTCCCTCGCTGTTGGAGAGAATTTGACTGAAATTCCTCTAAGTGTCAGGCTCAGGCAGAAAAGCGGCGTGAAGCTCTCCAGCTCCGCTGACCAGTTTCCTCTCCAGATTTTGAGCCTCTCAGTCTTTAAAAAAGATGCATGGATGCGGTTCACACTGTCACTCTGGCACCTACTCCACTGAGATTGGAAGGCCATTTCTAAAGGACGCCCCAATCAGAACACAAAGTTAACTTCCCCTTCTACCATGGCAGTATCAGGGGCACCCCTACCCCTACCTCCTCCTCACCCCATGCCTTCCCAATCATCATTGGCATCCCCACCTCCCCCCTCAGTGCCTCCTCTCTCCCACCAGCACACATAAATGAACCACCATCTCCATGGGATCCTACAAGGACCAAACACTTGGCACTAGCCCCAGCAGTCCTGGCAGTGCCAACCTATGCCGAGGGGCAGTTCCAGGGCAATGATCAGCCATGTCTTCCCAATGCTCCCCACCCCGGAGGGGGGTTGCTATACTTACGCTTGAGCACCTGGAGGGATCCCCTTGACTGTATCTCGTTTGGCCAAACCTGTTGTAAATCCTGTTGGCGTGGTGTCACGTCAGCGAGGTATGAATATTAGTGAGGGGAGGGATCATGTGGATTATATGAAATGTTTTTAAATCTATTGGCAGAAACCTTGTGTTGTCGCTAGCAAGGGGTGGGGATAATCGGGAAATGTGATTTCTGGAGAGAATTGCGTTTCTGGATTCTTTCCGGATTCTGTGCCCATGCTGGTCATTTTGTGCCAGAGAGTTTGGGTTCAAAATTGCTCATTGACTCCATGCTTCCCCTTGACAACAATCTGAGACTAAACTGTTTGCGACCTTAGTTTCATACTTGACACCGAGATGGCCCTCTGCCCAAAAACTGCCTTGCCTAATTTCATTGGTCTTGGGTGGGGCAATTTTCTGTACCCCCTCCTCAACGCTGGCTCCCTGGCCCATCATTGGCTGGCTTGTTAATGGGGTTTCCCAGTGTTTGCACCTCCTGCTGCCAGGAAACCCAAGGTGGGCTCTCGCCATGAGAAGGAACTGCTGGAAAGTATAGCCGTGGGTGCTTTATTACATTAAAGTTGCCATATAAATAGTTAAGTGCATGCCCTCAATAAGGGACCTAGGTCCGGTGTACGTCATTAATGAATCAGATTAGAGAATCTTTCTGAGAGTTATAAAGTCTTAACCAGGAAGGATAAATGTGAGGTTATCCACTTTGGTAGCAATAATAGGAAGACAGATTATTACACAAATGGGTGTAAGTGGAGAGAGGCGGATACTCAGCGAGACCTTGATGTCCTTGTTCATCAGCCGCTGAAAGTAAGTGCGCAGGCACAGTAGGCAGCAAAGAAGGCAAATGGTATGTTGGCCTTCATAGCCAGAGAATTTGAGTATAGGGATAGGAATGTTTTACTCCAATTGTATAGGGCATTGGTGAAGCCACACCTGGAGTACTGTGTGCAGTTTTGATGTCTGTAACTGAGGAAGGCTGTTCTTGCTATACAGGGAGAGCAGCGAAGGTTTACCAGGCTTAATATTGGGATGACAGGCTGTCATATGAGAAGAGACTAGGATTATATTCACTGGAGTTTAGAAGAGTAATGGGGAACTTATAGAATCATAGAAACCCTACAGTGCAGAAAGAGGCCATTAGGCCCATCGAGTCTGCACCGACCACAATCTCACCCAGGCCCTACCCCCATATCCCTACAATATTTACCCGCTAACCCCTCTAACCTACACATCTCAGGACACCAAGGGGCAATTTTAGCATGGCCTATCAACCTAACCGGCACGCCTTTTGACTGTGGGAGGAAACTGGAGCGCCTGGAGGAAACTCATGCAGATACGAGGAGAATGTGCAAACTCCACACAGACAGTGATCCAAGACGGGAATCGAACCCAGGTCCCTGGAGCTATGAAGCAGCAGTGCTAACCACTGTGCTACCGCGCCGCCCGCTCGTATAAACTTATAACATTCCAACAGGGTTACATAGGGTAGATTCAGAAAGAATGTTCCCAATGGTGGGGGAGTGCAAAACTAGGGGCCGTAGTTTGACGATAAGAGATAAACCTTTCCGACTGAGGTGAGGAGAAATTTCTTCACCCAGAGGGTGGTGAATGTGTGGAATTCACTACCACAGAAAGTAGTTGAAGTCAAAATGTTGTCTGATTTCAAGAAGAAGTTAGATATAGTTCTTGGGGCTAAAGAGATCAAGGGATATGGTGGGGGGAAGGGAAGAATCAGGATATTGAATTTGATGATCAGCCATGATTGAAATGAATGGCAGAGCAAACTCAAAGGGCTGAATGGCCTACTCCTGCTCCTAGTTTCTATGTTTCTAAGGGTCGGTTAAAACAATCAACTCAATGTCAAATCAAGTGCAGAATGCCAAGTAAAGCAAGAGAAACAAAGATGGGGTTGAGAGAGAGGTAATAGAGACATCAAGAAAACATTTTTAAACAATTATCTTAAACCTCCAACAATAGTTCAGAAATGAAAACTGAGACACTGCACTTATTAAAGTTAATTTTCAATACCACTGAGGTTTTTTGACAGCAATTAAAATCTACCACACCATTAAAAATTCACTTTGACTTACATGGACAAGCCTTGACTTTTCTTGGCATACTCACGAGGGAGGGCCGCGCTGCGGGCGGGTCACAAATCTCTCACTCCTGCTGTTGCTGGTTTGAGGGAGCTTGCTGTGCACAGACTTCCTGCACCACTGCCTCAGCTGTCCTGACGAACCTCATTGTGAGAGAGTGGGTTGTGATGGGTGGGTGACTAGTAGAGTGCCCCAGGGCTCGGTGCTGGGGCCTCAGCTATTTACCATTTATATAGATGATCTGGAGGAGGGAACCGAGTGTATGGTGTCGAAATTTGCTGATGACACCAAGATTGGTGGAATGGCAATTGTGCGGAGGGTGTGGAGAGTCTGCAGAAGGATCTAGATAGGCTAGGCGAATGGGCCAGGAACTGGCAAATGGAATTTAATGTTGGCAAGTGTGAGGTTGTCCACTTTGGTAGGAATAATGGTAGGAAGGACTATTACTTACGTGGCAAAAAACTGCAGCAGGCGACGGTGCAGAGGGACCTCAGGGTCCTTGTGCATGAGTCGCAAAAACCCAGCCTGCAGGTGCAGCAGGTGGTCAGGAAGGCGAATGGGATGCTGGCCTTCATAGCGAGGGGGATTGAATATAAAAGTAGGGAGGTCTTGCTGCAGCTGTGTAGGGCACTGGTGAGGCCGCAGCTGGAGTACTGTGTGCCGTTTTGGTCGCCGCACTTACGCAAGGATATTTTGGCCTTGGAGGGAGTGCAGAGGAGGTTTACTAGGCTGATGCCGGAGTTGAGGGGGTTGAGCTATGAGGAGAGGCTGAATAAGCTAGGCTTGTACTCGTTAGGGTTTAGAAGAATGAGGGGAGATCTCATTGAGACATATAAAATGATGAATGGGATGGATAGGATAGAGGTGGAGAGACTCTTCCCGCTCAGAAAGGACAGTAGGACTAGGGGGCACAGCCTCAAGATAAAGGGGGGGGCGGTTTAGAACAGAGTTGAGAGGAACTTCTTCACTCAAAGGGTGGTGAATCTCTGGAATTCTCTGCCCGTTGAAGTGATGGAGGCTGCCTCACTAAATATTTTTAAGACGCGGGTTGATGGGTTTTTGATAAGCGAGGGGATTAAGGGTTATGGGGAGAGGGCGGGAATGTGGAACTGAGCCACGACAGATCAGCCATGATCTTACTGAATGGCGGGGCAGGCTCGAGGGGCTAGATGGCCTACTCTTGCTCCTATTTCTTATGTTCTTATGTTCTTATAATGGGGGTTGGTGAGGCTCAGAGAACAGCATTCTCAGTTGGCCTCGGGCGGGATCGTATGAACCTCGGACTGATGTGCCGGTAAAATTCCGCCCTTTATACCCCTTCCATGTATAGCAGTGCACAATTGTTATAGCACAGCTTCTGGAGGAGCACAGCAATTGAGATGACAACATCCGGATTTTCAGGTTTAACTGAACCATGTACAGCTCCCAAAAGTTGCTTTCTGATTTGTTCTTTAATGATGGTGAGTTCTGATAACCAACCCATTATTTTTACTGTAATCATACTGTCACACAAACACATATGCTTAGCTTCTAATAACGCTTGTTTATATTTTTGGCTGAACCCTTTGCTTATGCTGTGAATACTCAGCTTTCTACTGTTCTCTTTCTTTTGGTAGAAGGGTTCTCATTCACCACATATAATCAGTTTACATAGAGTGTTATATACCAATACTTCAAACACTTAACTACCAAAGCATCGTTTACTTTCTTAATCTTATCATAGTGTGCTTCATCAACAACAATTTACTGAATAAATTGCTAGCTAAAAGATAAATAATTATTATTACCATATGAGCTTGTTCTGGCTGGCTTTGTTGGCATGGTCTCACTATACAAAGCTGACTTTGTGATTCCAAAATACAAAGGTGATTCTTGTTGGAAATCCGAGTAGATACTCCTATTCCACAACTCCTGGAACAGGCACTCCACTCACTGCTTTGCTCTGGGCAGTTGTAAGGTACATTGGCAGGATATCTTCCATAGAATGCTTCCGATCTAAATGCTGAAGTTAAAATAAACGATAGTCTTAGTTATTTCAAAATTAGCTATAAAATTAACTAATAATTCATGCATTTATTTAAGCTGTTAAAAATATGAAGTGCAAATTTAAGTCTAATACTTTAATAGACTATTATATTATAATTGTAAGATACAAATTAAGGTATAAGATATACATTAAAAGCACGATTGGGAATTGTTAATGCAAGCATTTTTAAAATTATTCATTCATGGCACTGGCAAATAATGATTATTTCATTATTCATTCATGGTAACGGGGCATCGTTGGCAAGTCAGCATTTATTATCTCTAATTGCGCTTATGAAGGTGGTAGTAAGCTGCCTTCTTGAACTGCTGCAGTCCGTGTGGTGAAGATACACCTACAGTTCATTAGCCAGACAGAATGGAGCCTTTCATATTGAGAATAGAAGCAGTGAGAGGGATCACTGATGATGACCTGAACTTTCCTCTTAACTATGCTGTTAAATATGTTATCGAGCTGTGTCTGCTGTCTGCCAATGACTTTACCTGCAGTGTTGACAATTCTGGCCAGATTACTTTTGCATTTCACACTTAGGTTACCATGTTGAATGTTAGGATGCTCTCTACCAGACTCTAAAGCATCTTAACTTGGCGCCACAATGGTTAGCACTGCTGCCTCATGTGTGTTAATTCTATCCTTGGGTGACTGAGTGGAATTTGCACATTCTTACCGTGTCTACGTGGGTTTCTTACGCATATTCCAGTTTCCTCCCACAGTCCAAATATGTGCGGGTTAGGTTAAGTGGCAGTGTTAATTGCTTCTTAGTGTCCAAAGCTGTGTAGGTTAGGGGGATTGGCAGGGTAAATATGTGGGGTAATGAGGATAGGGTCTGGATAGGATGCTCTGTTGAAGTGTTGGTGCAGACCCGATGGGCCAAATGGCCTCTTTCTGCACTGCAGGGGTTCTATGATGACTCACTCCAAATCCCTTCAGTTTCTGAATTAAAAACAGGTGCTGGCTAGCTCCCTTAATATACAGCTTACCTTATGGTCTATATGTGTTCCCAGATACTTGAAATGCTCTAGAACCTCTACTGGTTGATCATTACGCACACAGGCAGGCCAATGCTATACAAAGGTAGCTGTTTGGTTTTATCTACATTGATCTGCAGAGCATGCAACTGACACCATTTCTGAAGGGTGACTGCATGTTCAAAGTAACTTCCTTCAATTGTCATTTTATCTTTGAATAATCATTCCACCAAAGCTATATCATCTGTATCTGATCTGCACTCATCCAGTTAAGTGGAGAGTATTCCTTCACAGTCCTGATATGTGAAAAGTCAAGTGAGTTACACACCACAAAATATCCAGCTTCTGACCTCCTCTTGGAGCTACAGCATTGAAGTGGCTGCTCCAGTTAGGTTACTGGTCATGGAAATTCACAGGATGTTGGTGGTGTTGCATTTAATAATGGAAATGGCATTTAATATCGAAGGCATAATGCACACTTGCTCTTGTGGAAGACAGCACTTGTGCAGTGAGAACACTGCTTGCTAAGTGTTACTGCTTAAACAATAGCTACACACAACTAAAAAAAAATTCTGTTTTGGGCTGGCTTCATTCATACTCACTATGATAAGCAGCTCACATGGACAGGTTCACAGCACGTGAATGAACAATATAGTTCAAGCTAAAATAATAAGCAATAATGGTTAATTTTGACGGTCAGGCCTTACTTGCATAACAATGATCACCTGCCCAGGCATGGGGAATTTTGATAGGACTGAGAGGAGAAATTTTCAGCTCAGATCTCCAGTATTTACAGTGTGAACGCACCCAAAATATGGATGAGGTAAACCCACCATGGTAGCTGGGAATCTAAATTCAGTTAATTAAATAAATCGTGAATAAAAATCCAGAATATTGGTGACTGTAAAGCTTCTGAATTGCCATTTTTTAAAAAAATCTGGCGGGTTTACCTCAATTAAACATAAACACCTATTATTTACCAATGTTCCTTGGGGATGAAAATCTAATGACCTTACCAGGTCTGACCTACTTACCCTCTATAACATAAGATACAGGAGCAGTGTAGACTATATACTAGACCTCGAATCTGCTCTGCCATTTAATACAATCGTGGTTGAACTCCAATTTCCTCTCTGATGCCCATATCCCTTCATTCTCTGAGAGACAAAGATCTGCCTTAAAGATAGCCAACAAGGGAGCATCCATAGTCCACTGGGGCTGAGAATTCCAAAGATTCCCAACGCTCTGACTGAAGAAATCTATCTTCATGATCTGCCCTGAATCCTGAAACATTACTCCAACCAGCGGAAACAATTTCTCAGCACCTACCCTGTCAAGCCTCTTCAGAATCTTGTAAATTTCACTGAGATCACCTCTCACTTTTAGGTCCAGCTAACTCAGCCCAGCATCTCAGGACAACCTTCTCATCTCAGGAACCAATCTAGTGAGTCTACAGTACACCACCTCCAATGCAAGTAAATATGGAGACCAAAGCTGCGCATTGTCTAATCTTACCAAGCCATGTACGAGTGTACGAAGTCTTCCTTATGTCTGTACTCTAATCTCCATGCTATTTGCCTTCCTAATTGCTTGCTGGACCTACATGCTAACTTCGTGCTCCTGCTGAATATGCCCAAGTTCCACTGAGAACAACATTTACAAGTTACTAGTCTATAAAAAAAATTCTGCTTTTCTATTCTTATAACCAGAGTGAATAACTTCATACTTCCCCACATTATACTCCATTTGTCCAATTAACTTGTCTACATCTCTTTGCAGTCTCTTTGTCCTCTCAGCTTACATTCCAATCTAGCTTTCTATTGTAGACACGCTGCTGTCTGTCTCTTTGCCTAAATCATTAACACAGATTGTAAATAGCTGAGGCCTGGCACTGCTCCTTGTTGTACGCCACTTGAAAATGCTTGTTTTTCCCTATTCTCAGCTTACTATCCATTAACCAGTCCTCTATCCACAATATATTGGCCACAATTCTATGAGCTTTTAGCTAGTGTATAATCTTTTGGCATTTGATTGAATGCCTTTGGAAATCCAAGTATACCCCATTTACTGGTTCTCCTTTATCTGCCCTACAAGTTACATCCTCAGAAAAAATCAAGATTGTCAAACACGATTTCCTTTTTGTAAAACCAGACTGAGTTTGGCCGATCATACCATACTTTTCTATGTGCATGGTTAAGACTTTCTCAATAATAGATTCCAGCATTTTCCTGACAACTGTCATCATGATAAGTGGCCTGTGGATCCCCATTTACTCTTGCTCCTTTCTCAAATAAAGGTGTTATGTTTGCTAACTTCCAATCAAGTACAATAATCCTAGAACCTAGGGGATTTTGGAAACGCAGCTCATCCAGTACCTCTGCTACTTACCTCTTTCAGAACTCCAAGAATACAGCTCCTGTGGACTTGCTGAATTTTAGTCCCTTAAGTTTTTTTCAACACTTTTTTTCTCCACTAATATGAATCCATCTTTAGCTAACATCTTCTTATGTAGGACATTAACAAATCTCTTCTAGAAGGCCATATAAATAACATCTATGAGTTCATCATCACCTTCTCACGGGCAATTCAGAATGGGCAATAAATGCCTGCCTTGTTAGTGACGATCACACCCCATGAATTAATAAAAAAGTCCACTAATTTAGCCACCATTTCAAAACATTCTAATAGTTCTGTCAGGAATGGCCTACCCTTTCCACATCCATGCTGCCACTCTCTGATCAGCTGAAAATTTTCAAGGTATTCAGTCACCCTATCCTTAATTATTAACTCTGGCAATTTCTTGACAGCAGTGTTAGACTAATTCAGGATGTCATGCTCAATTTTCCAACCTGAGGTTACAACCATCCACAATGGTCTTTGACCATGTTAACTCCCCCAACCCAACACCCTCTCCACATACAAACATTTCACTCTTCTCTCCCTTCATTCCAGTTGCTTTTTCTCCGATAACAACAGATCTAAGGCTGCAACGTTTCCCTTAATAAACATCCCCTCAACTGCTGCATAGGCCCTCGCAACAGTCACAAAGAGCAGTCCTGAATTCACAACTCAAAATTCACAGTCTTGTTGCTATCTTTTTTTTAAACTGTAGCCACTCCCTCAGTCTTTACAATCTTACTGCTTCTCCTTCTCTGCATACTCTCCAAAATGAACATGATGAATGTGCTTACAGCTGGATAATAGATACCAAAGTTTTACTAATTTTCTTCAAATCCTTTTGCAGATGTCTGAGGGATGATGAACAATAGGAAGAGGATTTGAAGAGGATTAGGGGAAGGGATTATTGCCTCTACCTTGGCACACACTAAGTCAGGTGCAGGAGAAAACCATGCAGTATTGGGCCAGTAAGCTGCTGAAGGCATTGATGCAGACAAGGCTGACACAAGCCCACAAAGGGTATCCGTCTTTCTTAATATCGACAATCTATTTCCTCTCAACCCTAAAAGTAAATTGCATAGCATTTCAGTATTAACAATTCAGAAAGCTGTCAAGGATTATAAACCTACAATAACACTTGTTTCTTTTCCCTACCTGTATATTTTCTTCATTCCAGAAGAAGATAGGAAGCTCAGGATCTGGAGGAGTACCCTCCCAAAGAACCAGTGTCATTTGCGCAATCTTCTCCAACACCAACCCAGAGACTGACACCTCAGTTGGGATTGAGTCGAGTAGAGGCAGATGCATAGGAGAGTTCACCATTCTGCACATCATGTCTTTGCTAGCTCTCTGGAGAAGCAATAAACTTGGAGCCACCCCTGCCCCACCCCTTCTCCCTGTTGCCTCATACATTCTTCCTTTTCAGATAATAATCCCATTTCCTCTTGAATGCCTCAATTGAATCTCCACCACATTTGCTGGCCGTGCATTCCAGATCCTTGTGTCACCACGGCTTCTTTTACTAATAACTGTAAATCTATGCTCTCTGGTTCTCGATCCTTCCACCAATAGAGAGGGTTTCTCCCTATCTACTCTGTGCAAACCCCTCATGGTTTTGAACTTCTTTTTCAAATCTCTTCAATACCTGCTCTTCTCCAAGGAGAACAGTCGCAACCTCTTCAATCTATCTACAAGACTGAAATTCCTCATTAGAACATAGAACATTACAGCGCAGAACAGGCCCTTCGGCCCACGATGTTGCGCCGACCAGTTAAAAAACAATGACCCTCTAACCTAAACCAATCCCTTTCCATCCATAAACCTATCCATGGATCTCTTAAACGCCCCCAAACTAGGCGCATTTACAACTGCAGCAGGCAGGGCATTCCAATCCCTCACCACCCTCTGGGTAAAGAACCTACCCCTGACATCCGTCCTATAACTACCCCCCCTTAATTTAAAGCCATGCCCCCTCGTGCTAGCTTTCTCCATCCGAGGAAAAAGGCTATCACTATCCACCCTATCTAAACCTCTAATCATTTTATATGTTTCAATAAGATCCCCTCTTAGCCGCCTTCTTTCTAACGAAAACAACCCCAAATCCCTCAGTCTCTCCTCATAGGACCTTCCCTCCATACCAGGCAACATCCTGGTAAACGTCCTCTGCACCCTCTCCAAAGCCTCCACATCCTTCCTATAATGTGGGGACCAGAACTGCACACAATACTCCAAGTGCGGCCGCACCAGAGTTGTGTACAGTTGCAACATGACGCTGCGACTCCTAAATTCAATCCCCCTACCAATAAGCGCCAGGACACCGTATGCCTTCTTAACAACCTTATCTACTTGATTCCCAACTTTCAGGGATCTATGTACACATACACCTAGATCCCTCTGTTCATCCACACTATTCAGAGTCCTCCAGTTAGCCCTATACTCGACACATCTGTTATTCCTGCCAAAGTGAAATTACCTCACACTTCTCCGCATTAAACTCCATCCGCCACCTCTCGGCCCAGCTCTGCAACCTGTCCAAGTCTCCCTGCAAACTATGACACCCTTCCTCACTATCTACCACACCTCCGACTTTGGTGTCATCAGCAAATTTACTAATCCACCCAACTATACCCTCATCCAGATCATTAATAAAAATTACAAACAGCAGTGGCCCCAAAACAGATCCCTGAGGCACACCACTCGTAACTGAACTCCATGACGAATACTTACCATCAACCACCACCCTCTGTCTCCTATCTGCTAGCCAATTCCTGATCCAATTACCTAGATTACCCCCAATCCTATACATCTGCATTTTCTGCAGAAGCCATTCCTGGAATAATTCTCGTGGATCTTTTCTGCATCATCTCTAATGCCTTCATCTCTTTCCTAAAGTGTAGTGCCCAGAACTGGATGCAATCCTCCAGTTGAGATTGAACCATGCTTCATATAGATTTAATGTAACTTTCTTGCTTTTGTAAACTATGCCCCATTGGTAAAGCTTAAGATGCTGTTTGCTTTATTAACCGCTCCCTTACCTGTCTTGCACTTTTAATGACATGTGTACATATACACCAGGGCCCACTGCTCCTGTACCTGCTTTACAACTGTACCCTTTATTTCGTTTCTCTGCATTCTTCCTACCAGAATGTATCACTTCAGAGTTCTCTGCATTAAACATACATTCGCTACTTGTCTGCACATTTCACCAACCTGTCTGTCCTTTTGAAATTCTACATAATCCTCCTCACAGTTCACCATACAGGCCTACTTCCAACTTATCTATCGTCCATAAACTTTAGAATTGTGCCCTTTGCACCAAAATAAGGATTTATATAAGGAAGAGTAGGGGTCCAAAAATAACAACCTGGGGAACTGCACTTTAAACCTGCCTCCGGTCTGAAAAACAACCATTAACCACTACTCCCTTTTACCTGTCATCTGGCCAATTTTGTATCTATGTTGCTATTGTCCCTTTTTTTCCACGAGTTCTAGGTTTGCTCAGAAGTCTGTTGTGTGGTTTTTTATTTTGTGTGGCCTTTTCTCAGGAGACAGGAATGCCCAGGATCTGGCTTTGCAGAGGACAAGCCCAGGTGCTAGTTCTGGAAGTTGAAGATACAAACCTCAGAGACTCAGCTTCCTTGATGTGAACCAGGAGTTGTCAACAGTACTGAACAGCCTGCTTGCAAGTTGCCGCTGCATGTCCAAGACAGCACAGTTTTTTAAAGTTTATTTAGTATCACAAGTAGGCTTATATTAACACTGCAATGAAGTTACTGTAAGAAAACCACAGTTCCATTCCAATATGTACAGCAGTCTGCCATCTACCATAGTCTATCTGATCACCTCTGGGTTAGATACAGTTAAAATTTGTTAACAGGAATCTGGGGCCAGAATTTTCTGGCCTTTCACACCTTGCCCCTGCTGCTGCCAGTGAGAATGGAGAATTTAGCACTCAGCCAAATCTCCATTCACTGCAGCGAGACTGGAGAATCCCAGCTGCAGGCGAGGTCGGAGAATCTGGTCCTGGGTCAGTAACTTCACAAGCTCTGAATGAAGTTCAAGCCTGCTGCCTTACAGCTGATTGTTACCTGCTGATTTCAACACAAGAGATATGGATTTCCAGAGTGCTGATGATTTCATACAATCCCATTTTCATTTCTCCGATCATAGCCAGACCATCTCCACTTATGGCTTCTCATCTTGCTCTTAAATCGTTGCTTCAAATCCATGAAGAATGTGTGCTTGACCCCCTCATCTTCCACATCTACAGGCTGCTTCTTGGGAAAATCATCTGACGACATCTATCCCTTAACATCCTCCAGCCCTACATTCACCCTCAATCTGCCCCTTTGTTTTTCTGTTTGTTAGCTCCTTCCCTTTGCCTGCTTGGAGGTATTTAAACCCAACATTCTTATATGCTCCTTAGATCTCTAAATTCTCAGCAACAGCTCTTCTAAGGCCACCACCTCCCCCTCCTTTGGCTGTGGCCAAATTTTTGAGCACATTTCCAAATATTGGTTTTAATGCTCATTTTTGTCTGATTCTCCTCCTATGTTTCGCTTTCCTAAATAGTGCTATATAAGTGGAGGTTGGTATAATAACGCTTGTGCAATATGGAAAGGTCAAGAGTTAAATGCTTAATAACTAAGGAAAGAGCTAGTATGTACACTGCACACCTGGCTGGGCATTTGTTTTAATTATCAATTATGCAGATTACCACCAATCCTCAAACAATCGAAACGGTTCCATCCTGCTCCACATACTAAAAATGGGTAAAATATTGGCCATTATTCAAGACTATCTGTTTGATTGTTTTGTGCTTTTAAACCGAGGAACATAGAAATAGGAGCAGGAATAGGCCATTCCGCCCCGCAAGCCTGCTCCGCCATTCAACATGATCATGGCTGATCCTCTGGTAGGAATTCTCTGGTCTTGCATACTCCGTTACCACTGCCAGTGAGAACAGAGAATTTGCCGGACCAGATAATCCCAGCCACGGGCGAGGTCAGAGAATTCCAGCCTCTATCTCAGTGCCATATTCCCACTTTCTCCCCACACCCTGTTATTTCATTAAAATCAAAAATACTATCTATCTCTTTCTTGAATACGTTCAATAACTTGGCCTCCACAGCCTTTTGCGGCACAGAATTCCACAGGTTCATTACCCTTTGACTGAAGAAATTAGTCCTCATCTCAGTCCTAAATGGTCTATGCCTCATCTGGACACTGTGTCCCTTGATTCTAGATTCCCCAACTAGAGAAAACTTCCTCCTTCAATCTAGTCTGTCCAGTATTTCAAGTAGATCTCCTCTCACCCTTTTAGACATTAACAAATACAGGCCCAGTCGAATCATTCTCTCCTCATAAGACAGTCCTGCCAACCCCAATGACAGCCTAGTGAACCTCTGCTGCACTCCCTCTATGGCATATGTATTGTTTCTTGGGTAGGGAGGCCAAAATTGCAGGCAATACCCCAGGTGAGGTCTCACCAAGGCAGGAAGACATTACTACTCCTGAACTCAAACCCTCTTGCAATGAAGGCTAACATGCCATTTGCCTTCCTAATTGCTTGCTGCACCTGCTGCTCCATTTTTATTTCTTGGTGTACAAGGACACCCAGATCCCTTTGTACATCCACACGTCCAAATATATCACCATTTTTTCACACCAAAGTATAACATCACATTTAGCCATGTCACACTGCATCTGCCATCTGTTCGTCCACTCACTCAACTTGTTAAAATCACTGAAGCCTCCTTACATCCTCTTCACAATTCACGGTTCCACCCAGTTTTGTGTTGTCAGCAAACTTAGAAATGGGGGGCCCGATTCTCCCAAAAAAACTCTAAGTGCTGATTGGTGGGAAAAATGGTGTAATTCACAATTGTTTTTACACTGGGAGTTCAGACTCGAATTGCAATGCACAGGGTATGGGAGATTCATGAATAGAACATAGAACATTACAGCGCAGTACAGGCCCTTTGGACCTCGATGTTGCACCGAACAGTGGAACCAATTTAATGACCCTCCAACCTAAACTATTCCAATATTATCCATATGCCTATCCAATGACCATTTGAATGCCCTTAAAGTTGGCGAATCCACAACTGCTGCAGGCAGGGCATTCCACACCCTTACTACCCTCTGAGTAAAGAGCCTACCTCTGAATCCGTCCTATAATTATCACCCCTCAATTTAAAGCTATGTCCCCTCGTGTTAGCCATCACCATCCGAGCAAAAAGGCTCTCACTGTCCACCCTATCTAACCCTCTGATCATCTTGTATGCCTCAATTAGGTCACCTCTTAACCTTCTTCTCTCTAACGAAAACAACCTCAAGTCCCTCAGCCTTTCCTCATAAGACCTTCCCACCATACCATTAAAAGCTCAGGGGACAAGGCCTATTCACATCAGAGTCTGACAGTTCTGGGACTCTGTGCGTGCGCAGTGATCCCGAGCTGTCAGGCTGCAGTTTGCTGGCCAGGTCCATTGCTGGCCAGCCTGAGAACCTGGAGTGCTGCCCTTTGCAACACCACCACGCCCGATCGTGGCCCGCACAAGTGTTCCCGGACAAGCCCCACCTCCCCCATCCCAGAGCACCACAATCTTCAGCCCACCCCCGCCAGCAGTGACAATCCTGACCCCCTCCCCCCCTCACCCCGCTCCCCCTCACCAAGGGAGGCAGACCCCTCACCCCCCTGCACCTCCCCCCCTCCCCCCACCCCCAGCCTGCCCCAATCGTTGGCTTCCCTCCAGCCCAAATCAATTCTATCTGCAGAGTGGCAGCGGGACCTCCCACCCTCACCAATCACCCCCTAGGCCCTGCCCAAAATAGGCCCTCCCCCCGTCCCATCCCCTAGGCACCAGCCCCTTGGCACTGCCCGATAGCAGGTGGGCAGTGCCAAGGTGCCCCTTGGGCATGGGCACTTTGCCCCTTGGGCGGTGCTGGGGGCACAGGCTGGCACTGCCAAGGTGCCCATTCCCATGGGGCACTATCCCCCCACTGCCCAACCTCTTGGGGGACTCTGATTGCCTCTCCTTTATTCCAACGGGGCCTCCCGTTAGTTCCCTGAACATGGGGAGCTACTCTTAACCCTGCCAGAGTGGCGGGGTGGGAGATGCTATCGGGCCCGGAGAATCCAGTCCTGGGCCCGATAATGACATTTAAAATAGATTAAAAATAGATTTAAATTACTTGTTCTCCTGCTGGTTTCCAGTGCAGTCCCAACTGCACCTGCTCTCCGGCTGAGAAAGACACACATGCGTCTGGAAAGCACGGGCGAATTCCGCGAAATGGATGAGACATGCATCTCCCAACTCGATGCGCCAAAAAATGTGCCCATCAGGGTGAGAGAATTGGGCACATTACATTTGGTTCCCTCGAACAGGCTATTTATACATATATATCGTGAACAGTTGGGCCCAAGCACTGATTCCTGCAGTACCCATTAATCACTGCCTGCCACTCAGAAAAAGACCCATTTATTCCCACTCTCTGTTTCCTGTCTGTCAACCAACTATGCCAAGACATTACCATCTATCGCATGTGCTTTACTTTTGCCCACTAATCTCTTATGACAGAACTTATCAAAATCCTTCTGAAAGTCCAAATACACCAGTTCTCCCTTACCTATTCTACTAGTTACGTACACAAAAAAATTCCAGTAAATTTGTTGAGCATGATTTGCTTTTCATAACTGAAGCTGTTTAAGTGATATACTGAACTATCTAAATATGATTTAAAGCACTCTGGTACAGGACATATTCCTACTCTGATCACCTAGGCTGCCAACCAAATCAATCATTACAGTCAGCTTCTACTGTTCCTGTAACATGGGAGTGTTGAAATGTGTTATTATTTGCTAAAGAACATGGAATAATTACCTGCCAAGGCATTGCCAAAGACACCATTGTCTTGCTTCTCACATATCCATTGTGGACAGCATTCCCCTGGGATCTCAACACGTTTTGGGTAAGGACAGTCTGGCCCAGGCAGACGGACGTCTTCACTACAGCGGGGGATGCAACCAATCCCTCCATCCGAACACCAACAGTGATATTTACAGCTGGGCTGGAACACATCTCCATCGTTATAGATCACCCCATTGTATTCACATGTTCCAGTTTCAAGGGCTAGACACAATTTAAAAATGTTAATAATTCATATCTCATTTACACTGAATTTCACCATAATATAGTTCAATATGTTGAAAAATATAACACTATTGCTTTATATTATGATAGAATATACAAGGCAAGGTATATGTGGTCACCAATGATGTCCATTACTCACACTTACTTGCAGAACTTGAATAGGGTTTTACACTTGCACTTGCACTAATGGGTAGCGATAACCCAGACCAGGCTATTAATCCAGAAACTCAGCTAATGTTCTGGGAACCTGAGTTTGAAACCCACCGCGGCAGACGGTGGAATTTGAATTTTTTTTAAATCTGGAAGTAAGAGTCTACTGATGACCATGAAGCCATTGTCAATTATTGGAAAAATCCATCTGGTTCATTAATATCCTTTAGGGAAGGAAATCTGTCATCCTTAGCTGGTCTGTGATTCCAGGGACACGGCAATGTGATTGACTCTTAACTGCCCTCAGGCAACCAGGGATGGACATTAAATGCTGACCAGCCAGTGACGCCCATGTCCCACGAATGAATTAAAACAAAACTGTGAGGGAGTCAAAACAATACCTCGGCCTCTAATACAGACATGCAACCGTGTGAACAAGATTAGCACTTTGGGTGGAATTGTCATCTTGTACGCCCCCGCCACTGCTGCCAGCGAGGACGGAGAATTTGGTGCTTAGCAGCGTGACCGGAGAATCCCAACCGCAGGCAAGGTTGGAAAATTCTGGCTTCTATCTTATGAACAAACCAGTTTGAAGATTGATCAGTAAATCAGGTTAACACACCCAGGAGGTGTCCATATCAGTCAATGATGTTAGAATATCTGATTCAATGCCCAAATTATATTAGGAAATGAAGTGGAGGGATTGGGAGGGAGAAAAAGAAAACAAGATAAAGAAAGTAAGTTTTAGGTCATTTAAAAATATAGGAATGAAATACCATGGTTGTGAAAATGAGCTTTCAGTGTCAGAGATTTATTGGCAATAACGGATGCCAGGATTTTCTGGGACAGGACCAGTAATTCCCACTCAAAGCCAATGGACCTTTGGCTGGTCTGTCAAATTTTCTGTCCCAACCCGTGAGAACTCTGCCATGGGCGTGACTGGAAAATCCCAGCTGAAGACTTAAAACGCCATTAAATTTCAGTTTCCGCTCCAATGGGGAAAAAAAACGCTATTTTGTTCTGGTGTGTTTGCAGACTATCTAGTGGGCAGCAAATGCAACTTTTGTGCACTGTCTGTTAAGTAGGGTGCAGCTTCTGGAGGAACAGGCTGGCTAAAGGAGCAGTTTCCCAGATGTGTTTTCTGGAAATCGCCATCTAATTTACACTTTAATAATGGTGGTGCTGATAGCTACAAAATTACACTCACTACAGAACCAGGGCCATTATATGTCTTAATAGCCTTTGACAAGATATTGGCCTGGACTTTGCAGCAAGAATAATGATGAAGCCATTAGTGTTCCCAGTTACCATGGCGTAACTAAGGCAGCAACTTCTGGCACCTGCACTTGCGCAACGAAAGGCAGAAATCCGGAAATTGCTGTCAGATTTCCCTGCTTCTCCAGAAAATTCATGCCGAGAGATTTGGCATTAAAATAAATGAAAGGAGATGAAAGTGTAGTACTTACACACTGGATATTCATTAAGAATGCCAACAGAAAATGCCAGGACTTGTATCAAGTGCAATTGTATCTTAACAGCTTGCTAAGTAATTATCGACAAGCAACCTCTTTAGAGCTAAAAACAAATTACATTTATAAATGTGGAGCTGCAATCCTTCAGAACTTAATTATTTTTGGAGATTTTTAAAAAATTATTTGTTATTTAGTTTTTATTTTTGTCCTTTTATCTCTCTCTTAATCCCGCCTCCTTCTTTTTGTTTTCTGTCGATTATTTGACAACAGTTAAATATTCTAACTTATATTTCCTGATTTAGATTCCATTGGTCAATTTTAGTTTTATTCAAGTAGGTGGACTCAGGCTCTACATGCCACAATGGAGATTCTTTATCTTGAGTGGTTTAAGAAGACATGCTATTGGTTGTCTTGTTTACAGGTCCCATGTCTCCTGAAAAAGCAACCGCACTGTTTGACACTTAGCAACCATAGGATACCACTCAAAAGACCACAGAAACCTGTGGGTAACTGCAAGCACAATGAATGGAATGTGTTTGTTGATTCTCCACTGACCACAAAACTTGAGTCATATCAAGGGCAGAATCGTCACTTATTGCCTGCATATCCGTAAACTGGTGCACAGAAGAATGCATTGATGATTCAGTTGGGTGCACAATTATGATGCTTCTGTACTACAAAGTGTTCATTTGTATTTTTATGGCACCTTTCATGATCTTCGGACACTCCAAACTGCTTCACGGCCATTGGTAGTCTTTAGTTGCTGCGGTAACCCCCAGGACTTAGATGGGGAATCCCTGATTAACCTCCCAGTAGGGCTCATGGTTGGTAATTATCTTAGTAAGAAGTCTCACAACACCAGGTTAAAGTCCAACAGGTCTATTTGATAGCAAACACCACTAGATTTTGGGGTTTTGCCCCTTCGTCAGGTGAGTGGGGAGTTCTGATCACAAACAGGGCATATAAAGGCACACACTCAGTTTACAGAATACTGATTAGAATGCCAGTCTGGTGTTATGAGACTTCTTACTGTGTTAACCCCAGTCCAACGTCGGCATCTTCACATCATGGTAATTATCTTACCAGGTGACACTCGTAGCTCAAGCCCTTTATAAAGCAGGCCCCTGAGTGGCTATGGTGCTGTAACGTCCCAGTTGGGACCTGTATACATTCACCACAGGCTTATGGTTTTGCTTTGCTTTTACTTCGTGTCCTGAGTTATTATAGTTGCTAAGCCTGCCCCAGCACCCACCCACCCCCATTCCTCCTTTAAGATGCTCCTTAACCAAGCTTTTGGTTCTCTCCCCTAAAATTTCCCTATGTAGTTGGGTGTAAAAGTTTGATTGATACCTCATGTGAAATGTCCTAGGATATATTTGACTATTAAAAGGTGCCGTAAAAATACCAATTATTTTTTAAAGTGTTATCACGTGTAGTGGGATTTAGTTAAAAAAACATAGTTGCACTGTGATTTAAATGTGCTCTTTACAAATCAATAATGTTCTGATAATTTTTGAACTTTTGTTGCTGTGAATCAGTGAACACAGAAGCAAATGCAATCAAGGTGCGAGAGTTGGCTAGAATAGAATAGAATCTCTACAGTTCAGAAGGAAGCCATTCAGCCCAATGAGTCTGCACTCTCTGACAGAATATCTCATCCAGGCCTTCTCTCTGCCCTTTCCCCGTAATCCCACACATTTTCCATGGTTAATCCAGGTAATGTACAACTGAACACTAAGGGGAAATTTAACATGGCCAATCCACCTAACCTGCACATCTTTGAAATGTGGAAAGAAACCCACGCAGCCACAGAGAGAATGTGCAAACTCCGCACAGACAGTCATCTGAGACAGGAATTGAACCGGGGTCACAGGTGCAGTGAGGCATCAATGCTAGCCACTGTGCCGCCATGTCATCTCTCTGACCAATGAAACAATGTATTCTTCCACTAGATTTGTGAGTGAAAATTGCAGTATTTCCAGATCCATGCTGATTCTGGGATTTCATAGAAATTCCAGATTAAATACCAATGCAGACAGAAAAATAATAAACCTTGTACCTGTTTTAAAAATAGGCAGCAATATTCTGCGAGAATATATGTAATGATTATTTAATTTAAAATGCCTCTAAATGAAAACAGGCAGATGTAACATTGATTGTCACAGAGGCTCTGAAACCTCATGTTTTATTAAGCCACAAGATAAAGTCCAGCATCAGAGAGTAAACTCAGTGAATATCTATATCTGACTGGGTCAGACGGTGAAAACTGTTAGTGGATTGAGACAAACAATACATTATATGAAGGCTGATCTAGGAGTAGATATGTTGATAAACATTTAAAATCCAATTGACCTAAAAATGTGTGTGTGTGTGTGTGCGCGCATGCATGCACATGTGTGTTCCTGTTAAAACAACTGCCTCCTTAATTCCATGGTTTTGTGTGCTGATGCCTGCCTGAACACATAACAGGGAGGCTTAGCAGAGTGCAATACTAGCACATGTATTCTACACAGCCTCCAGTTCTTAAAGTCTGTTTGTCTCTCTTAAAGAAAAGCTGCTACTGACCACCACTGCTGCCATCGGAAAGAATGAAGATGGAGCATCTGGGAAGAGAGAAGGCAGCATGGCTCACCTTTAATGATCTGATATGCATGGTCAAGATCGATGAATGCATCTTCACATGACATCTCCTATCTACCACTGCACCAAATTCTCATATTGCACCACATCCCCTATCACTCAGCATGAGCAATCCCTAGCACTCAGAACTCGCACTTTTAACCTAGATACTGCAAGTCATCTTTGTACATCCGCAAATTATGTCACTTCATAATTGTCACTTGCCGCCACCAAATATATCCAATATTTCGCACCGGTAGGCACACCACCCAAACACAGTGCAACATCACTCAGATCTGAAGAAGTCATCTGGACTTAAAACTTTAACTCGCTCCACAAATGCTTCCAGATCTGCTGAGTCTTTCCAATAATTTATTATTCAGCACAATCACTGATATTCTTCCCTAACTATTGCAGGACAAGGCAGCTTGAAATGCAAGGGAGCATGGGTGTCACACTGGCATGGTGGTTAGCACTGCTGTCTCACAGCTCCAGGGACCCGGTTTCGATTCCCAGCTTGGGTCACTGTCTGTGTGGAGCCTGCACATTCTCCCCGTGTCTGCATAGCTTTCCTCTGAGTGCACTGGTTTTCTCCCATAGTCCAAAAGACGTGCTGGTTAAGTGCATTGGCCATACTAAATTCTTCCTCAGTGTACCCGAACAGGCTCTGGAATGTGGTGACCAGAGGATTTTCAAGTAACTTCATTGCAGAGTTAATGGAACCCTACTTGTGACACTAATAAATAAACTTATAAACTTAAAAAGCAGAGAACTGATAGTGGCCAGGCATTCCTTCATCCCTTGGGCTCTACATCACTGGACCAGTGCAGGGCCAATTCTAACAACTCCAAGATTAAGTCACACTGTTCATAACCTTGGTATCATATCTGATCACCAGGTGAGCTTCTGTGCTGCTGGACCTGTGGCCCCTCCAAGTTGGATCAGTAATGTGCTTGGGGTTGGGAAGCACAGGGGTCTCTATCACCCCAGATCCACATACCAGTGCCTATCTGGAAGCACTGTGCTGTGGGACTCTTGCAGCCAATGCAACAAAGTTCAAGCAGAGATGAGTTGCAAGGTGAAGGCTAGCAGATGAAGGTATGTCCATATATCATCTTGAAGACCACTTCATTCCATCTCTGCAACAATGCCCAACTCCAGCCCTGTCTCAGTTCATCTATTACTGGAACCTTCGCCTGGCATAGTTACCTCAACACTTGACTCTTCCAATGCACTACCAGCTGATCAACCAAGTTAGTGCCAATTAATAGCATTCTCACCTCTGAGTCAGAAGGTTGTGCTTTTCAGCCCACTTCAAGACTGGAGCACAAACATCAGGGCTGCCACCTTGGTGCAGGACTGAAGGAGTGCTGCAATGGCAGAGGTGTCCTCTTTTAGGTAAGACATTAAAGCCTGCCCTCTGAAGTGGAAGTAGATGATCCCACAATGTTATTCTGAAGAAGATCAGGTGAGTTAACCCCCAGTGTCCCGGTCAATATTTATCCTTCAATTAATTTCCCAAAAACAGATTATCGGGTCCTTATCGCATTACAAATTGCGGGAGTTTGCTGTGTGCAAATTAACTGCAATGTTCCCTACATAGCACTTCAAAGGTACTTCATCAATTGTAAAGCACTTTGACACAGCAAGTGGTTTTGAACATCAATGTGGAAATGCAAGCATTTCTTTCTTTCCCCTTCCTGACATCATCTGAAAATCTGCTGCCCATGGTCAAACTCGCACAATGTTCCATTCACCTATTGCTCCTGTGCTCTCTGAGTGACACTGGAGCCTGATTAAGCAACACATTGATTTAAAAATTCTCATCCTTGCTTTCAAATCCCTCAACGGCCAAACACCTTCCTATCTCTGTGATATCCTCCAACCCCACAATCTTCCGAGATACCTACTGTTCTCTCATTCTGACCTCTTGAGCACCCTGATTGTAATCACCCCACCAGTGGTGGCCATGCCTTCAGTTGCCTTGTCCTTAGCTTTGAAGTACCCTCCCTACTGCTCTCTGCCTCTCTACCTCACTTTCCTCCTTCAATACATTTTTTAAACTTAACTCTTTGACCAAGCTTTTGGTCATTTGGTCAAATGGATGGAGTTCTCCCAACTCGCCTATGGTGGGTTTGGAGGCAGACGGGTGCAGTGAATCTAGCAGGAGCCAAAAACATCGGAAACCCGAAATCCTGTTGTAATTCTCCCAACCGTGGGATAATAATTCTTCCTGCTGACAGGTGGTGCAAACACCATTTATCTCTCATGAATGCTTATTGAAATAGCTGCCCACCAGCATCTGGCCTCCAGCAGGAGACACTGTGTGAGGGAAAGGGCTAGGAGAAGCATGAGCATCAATTAGAGGCCGAGGTGCAGAGACGCAGACATCACCAAGGGTCCACAAGTCTCCTTTCTACAAATGAGTGAAAGGCAGTGCAGGACAGGACTGTGATTGTCCAGAGATCTGGTCCATCACATATGCTACTTGCTCTGAGAAGACTGGATGTCATGTGGGTTCAGAGGCTTCCCCCTGCCAGTGCCCCTGAAAGTGACAGCTGCACTCAATTTCTTTGCCTCTGGCTCTTTCCAGGGAACAACTGGAGACCTGGGCAGCATTTCACAGTCAGCAACACATCAGTGCGTTCAGGAAGTGACCAATGCTTTTACAGACGCCCATTATGTGGACTTTGTTCTGGATGAGGATAGAGAGGTTCAGAGATTCACGGGCTTCGCAGCTATCTCAGGTTCCCTAGGGTGCAGAGATCAATAGACTGCATCCATGTGGCAACACAGGTTCCCTGGAAGCAGCCCTTTGGCCGCAAGGATTTCCATTCTGACAACATGCAGTTGGTACATGACCATCGAAAGCACGTCCTGCACATCTGTGCATGTTTCCCTGGGAGTTGCCATAACTCCTACGTCTTCCATCAGTTCCATGAGCCTGGGATCTTGAGGGGGTCAGAAAGTCTGCAAGGATGGTTGCAGGGGGATAAAGGCTACCCACTTAAACATTGGCTCATAACACTGGCGCATTACTGTTGAGCCAAGGGAAGTTACAGCGCTGCTCACGCCACCACACGCTTCCTCATAGGGCTGCTGAAGATGCAATTCAGATGCCTGGACCACTCAAGTGGCTTCCTGCAATATGCACTGGAGAGAGTTTGCCACATGATAGCATTTTGCTGTACCCTTCACAATCTGTCTATGTAAGGAGGTAAGGACCTGCCAGAGGGTGAACTGGAGGAGGAGGAGACCTCCTTGGAAGATGAAACTGAGGAGGTTCAGGAACTCCTCGGGGATGCGGAAGGACAACATGAGTGCCCGGATACGACTGAGAAAGGGAGACGTGGGAAATGTGCCTGTGATGCCCTTATAGCTGTAAGGTTCCAAGAGAAGTAAATCTTTAAGCTCAATCAGCAGGAGACACCTCCTCTAGCCCTCCAAGACATTTCAAGACTGCTGATGGACTAGCTGAAAGGACAGGCTCTGCATTCATATTCGGGCCTTACGTGCTCACTTGGGGTAGGTCTTGGCTGTGATCATGGATGTCCTGATACGCGCTTATTCTGTCAACTTAAAAAGAAAGTTTATTTATTAGTCACAAGCAAGTTTACATTGACACTGCAATGTTGTTACTGTGAAAATCCCCGAGTCACTACACTCCAGCGCCTGCTCAGATACACTGTGAGAGAATTTAGCATGGCCAAAGCACATAACCAGCACGTCTTTCGGGTGGAAACCGAAGCACCCAGAGGAAACCCACGCAACACAGGGAGAAAGTGCAGACTCCACACAGATGGCAACCCAAGCCGGGAATCAAACCCAGGTCCCTGGCACTGTGAGGCAGCAGTACTAACCACTGTGCTGCCCATAAAAGTCCAGCAAGGAAGAACAGCAATGTAAATTGAAGCTAGATGTTTCCCACACCTTGTAAGGATGCAAACACTGCCCAAAGAAAGTGCAGACAAGTATAGGGCTCTCATCCTAAAGTGCATGTCTTGGTTTGAGGCACTATCAGTTAGGAAACTCAGATGCATACAAATCCACAATGTTGATAAGCCCTCCTCAACCATTGCTATCCCTTGAGGACTAATGATTGAGAACTTGCTCATCAGAAATTCTGAATAAAGAATTATACACTTCTTCCTGGCAACACACAAGTATCACAAGACCCTGAGGTTGATATCATATGAATATTAATCTTGAAAGGAGACACTCTGGAGTATGAAAAGGGTTGAACTTCGGAAAAAAAGAGTCCAATTCATTCACAGCACCCATGACCTTGAGGTGACATCAAAACTTTGTAACTTTTCTGAACCCACCATTGGTGTCTCCCTGGCATCTGCAACTAGGGTGAAGGTAGCCTGCTGACTGCTACGTCCTGGTGCCTTTGGTAACCTTGGCAGACGTCCTCTGGAGCCTTGAAGTGGACCAGTCTCATAATAGCCTCCTGCTCAGGGACAGAAGCGCCTGGTGGCCTGCGCTGCTGGAGTTGGCATGGGCACAGGTAGAGAGGATTCTGAGTGGCTGCACACCCTTGGCGTGTCCTGAGTAGTGGCTCACATTCATCCTCCCTGTAGCTAACCACTGTGCCACCTTAATGGCTCGGCCCTAATGGAGGGCTTTGGTAAAACTCTGATTAGCAGTACTTCAGTATGAGTAATAATCCCAGTGTTGCTGCACTCCACATATCCCACACTCTGAGACTGTTGTGACAATTGAACATAGCAGATCATACACAGAGTTAGGAAGCGCAGGAAGAAAAGCTTTCCTTATTATACTGAGTTTTGTAGACACAAGGCAGCTGTCAGCGTTTTCAGAGGTTAGATGAATGTTGTAGTTGACAACTAAAACTGCCTAGCTACTTGGGGCAGTTTTCTCCATCAAAACGGGAGCTTGTGAAATCTGTGTTATATTTCTGATATAAAAACAGAAGACGCTGGAAATTCGCCATCACTTGCCCCAGCCTGACTCCTAGAGAAGATAGGACACCTGGAAGGAAGTCAAAATATCTGGTTCCCATGTGACCTCATCGTGATAGTGCCCATCAGAGTGTGTAGCCATGGAGTGCAGGGCTAAGCACAAATCATCTGCTTCCTGCACTGGATGGTGCTTCGTGGATGGAAGGCAACCAGTCTGACCTCCTGAACACTGAGGCTTCCCAGGCCGGAGAAGTGAGGTTGGAGTGCTTCCCAGAGCCATCCCTGGGGTAGAGGACATGCCAGTGGACCCAGACCCTTCCGAATAAGGGCCTAGCGCTGAAAGCCTTCTCCTTAAGGCCATTAACCTTCATCTTCTCCATTCCAAACATGTCAGAGGGTTTGGTGATGACAGGTGGACTGGAAAAAGTGATATGAGTGTGCTGGATTGCACTGGGGCCTTCGAACCTGTCAACTTAAGGTGATCGGATGAATCAGCTGCCAGAGAGTCAGAGGGGAATTTATCTGTGCATAATTAATGATGATCCAGGACTGAATCTGGCATGGGATCCCACCATTCTGGCCAATGGGAAAGGTGCTGACAGAGCCACCCACCAGTGCACTTAGTCTCAAAATGGAGAATTCCACCAAATATCTCCTTATGTGGCTTGATGTCATGTTATTGTTCTTTGTGAAGTACATTGGGGCATTTGTATGGCACCTTCCATGTAATAAGTTGTTGAGGAAAGATGACATGGCCAAAAGCATTGTGGAGGGTGTTATGCTACTGCCTTAAGCCCCATCTCAACTCCCACTGCCTCACATTCTGCTATATGACATGAATTGCAAGCTACATCTGGCATGACCATGGATTTTTACACCTCATCTTCTCTCAGCTCAAACCTCTAGTCTGATTTTATGCTTTTTGGATATACAGGAATTGCCGCCTTGTCAGTCACAGCAAGTATTAGACCTGTGGAGGAGGGGAGCTATGACTCTGTTGAGCTACCAGAGGAGGTGGAAGAGACAAATACAATTACAGCATTTAAAAGACATTCGGACAGGTACATGGCTTGGAAAGGTTTAGAGAGATATGAACCAAATGCAGGCAAATGGGACTAGTTCAGTTTAGGAAACTGAGTCAGCATGGACTTGTCGGGCTGAAAGGCCTGTATCCATGCTGTATGTCTTTATGACTCTGTAACTGTCACTTAACCTGACGCTCACAGCCACCAGTTCAGATACTGCACTGTGCAAACTTTCATTGTATAAACCTTACAGGGTCAGGATCGGCACTTGGTGAATCACTGGGCATAAGTTGGCTCTGTCAGGCTGAAGGGAACTCCCTGAAGGCCAAGGTGGTAGATGAGTTCCGTTGCAAGTTTACTCAGATGAGCAGGTAAATGCAGTGGCACATAGAATAACATTGATGACAAAGCTACCAAGATGATAGTTCTATTGACAGACTGCCAGACAGCCACTTGTTCTCCCAAGGAGCATGGAGGAATCTGGCTTCAACATGGGATAGGGTATTGCACAGAATTTGGAGCCCATCCTTTCCAGTGTGGATGCAGTGGCCAATTCCATGACAACACTATTGGGCCCAGATGTGATCCAGCATCTGATGGCTTGTATTGTTGGAGCGGCAGAAGCCAGCTAAAGCCTGAGCGAAACTCAGATACAGGTTGTGTGTGTTGCCATGCAGACTTCCTGGCATTATAACCCTGATTTCATGGTCTCAATAGTGGCAAACACTAAGATGTTGGATGTTATCAAAGACCATAACAAAAGTGCATCTTCCTGGGACCAACTTGCACTCAAATTCAGAAGGTGCATTTTGCCAGAATGGGCTCCAGGGAAGACCACATGTCTTTCCAGGACCAAACAGCATGCAAACATGGACCGATTGCACTGTACTTACACTAGTATTTGCACTGATTTATTCAGGGCAGCCTGCGCCCACCACTTTCTCCCATCCCAGCCCCTTCGACAACCTCCACCCCTACCACCCCACCCGCACCCCCCCCCCCCCCCACCCCCACCCCACCCAACCACCCTCTAACCCCTGTTACCCCAGGTTCGGCTCTTCATTCTGTGTCTAAAAGCATGGCCTCACACTATTTTCAGATTTCAGATCTTGTGCAGCACCAGCACCAATGGTGATCCAGAGTTCAATTTTACAGCCAGCCACTGATTTTTCAATCATGCCCAGTACTGACTATAATCATTTGTTATCCTAGAGAATTACTCTACTGTACACATGTTAGTGAACTGACACATTCAATACTTGTTTTAATGCATTTTGTATTGCAGTCAATACTGGAAAAGGCAAACACTGAGTGGATGACCATTTTACCAAATCTCTTTATTCTCTTCAGGGGTGTGATCATGTGACACATTGGACTGAGTTCTCCCAGCTTCTCCATAGTCCCAGTGTTGGTCTCAATTCCAAGTTGAGGGTCTGGAAGAGGTAGGGCATTGGGCACGATCTTCCCAGAGGCAGTCAATTAGGAAGGCACCTCCAAGTGCCCCGATACATGGAGAGGGAAGTAGGAGGCCCAATCATCGGGTGTGTAGAGACATCCAGCTGGCAACTCCACCAGGAGAGGTGGGTGGTGCTGAAGCAGGTAAGAAAGTGTGAGTGCAGATCAACATGGAAATGTTCTCTAACACCTTCTGTCAATGTTACACTGAGAAAGCCCACAGCAAGTAGGGCGGCACAGTGGTTTGCACTGCTGCCTCATAGTGCCAGAGATGGGTTCAATTCCATCAGGTTCAATTCCAGCCTCAGGTCACTATGTGTGGAGTTTGCACTTCTTCCCCATGTCTGCGTGGGTTTCCTCTGGGTGCTCCGGTTTCCTCCCACACTCCAAAGATGTGCAGTTTACGTGATTGGTCATGCTAAATTGACCCTAGTGTCAGGGGGATTAGCAGGGTAAATGACAGTTACAGGAATAGGGCCTGGGTGGGATTGTGGTTGCTACAGACTTGATGGGCTGAATGGCCTTCCTCTGTACTGTAGGGATTTTATAATTCTACGATACATTTGGCCTTCAGTGTGGGGGGCCTTTGTCACAGTAGCAGCATTTGATCAGCGGTATCTTTACTGCAACATGGCCTTCTGCTGAGAGGTCATTTTAGGGAGCTGGCAGACTCCGTACAGGATGGTGGGGGGGAATAGTTCCAACAGTGGGAAGACCCCTTTCCATTAGAAAATAGGGCTTCAAGTGGCATAATTGGCTGCCTGCTGCATTGGAGTGGGCTTTCAACTTTCTTCCTGCTTACTATTAGAGAGTTTTCCCGACAGAGCTCTATGCTATTTTCCTGTCCCCCTGTGCCACACATCTCTACTCCTGCCTGCACAGGACTGTGAAAACTCTGTCCGTTACGTCAACTCCTATTTGCAGAATCATACAGAGCAGAAGGAAGCCATTCAGCCCATCAAATATGCACCAACCACAATCTCACCCAGGCCCTATCCCCATAACCTCATGCCTTTACCCTAGGTAGTTCCCCTGACACTAAGGGTAAATTTAGCACGGCCATTCTACCTAACTCGCACATCTTTGGACTGTGGGCGGAAACCGGAGCACCCGGAGAAAACCCACGCTGACATAGGGAGAATGTGCAACTCCACACAGACAGTGACCCAAACTGAGAATCGAACCTACGTCCTGAGGTTATGAGGCAGCAGGGCTAATCACTGTGCCACCATGCCGCCCCAACTGTGCTACCATGCTGCCCCTCTGTTCTCACTATTCAGGAAGCCTGGAACCCTCCACGTGCAGTAAAACATGGATCAATCCCCTCGCTGACTGCATTTCCCATTCTAACCCATCCACTGGGTGCCAATCCCTTCCTCCAGCCAAGATATTAGATGACTGAATCAGACATTGGCCTGTTTCTGATCTCCAATTGCCAGGAATGTCCTCTTGGAGCTGACCCAACCCAAAGAGACCCAGCTCCTTAAGGAGCTTAATCTTTGTTGCTCAAATCAATTTCATGGATGACAAAAAAAAATGACTTTACCCTGTCTAATGATGGGCCTTAATGCACCAACACCATCATTAAATGTGACTCAAAACACCCTGATTGACATTACAAGGTATTTTAGTATTGTAGCATGCAAATATATGGCAATTAAATTTAACACTGCAATGTTAGCCTAAGAAACAGATGTACACAGTGATGGAATGGCCACAGGGTAGGTATTCGGAGAACAAATTATGCAACGGGCCGAAGGGCCTTTTCCCATACTCTTGTGGGTGACCCCATATACACACAATTAGTTACCTTTTATTGGTAAGTAAACTTACAGGTGCATATCCCTCTGGTCCCAGAGTAGCCGATGCTGTAGTCACAGACCAGATGCTGTTGGGGGTCACACACATCCAAGACGGAGCAATATTCTCCCAACTGCTTGGCACAAACTTGGCAGCAACCGCAAGCATCCAGCACCACCGGGACCCCCGGAGGGCAGCGGGGGAGAGCCGGGGAGCAGTGGCAGGGATAGCGGCAGAACTGGGCACCAACCTGCGGGAGAAGAGAGCAGCCGTTACAACACTTTATCACCCAGGAAGAGCATGGCGTGCACACTGGAGGCGGAGGTGTGATCGGGAAATAACAATTAATTAATCCCAGTGGGGAAACGGGGGAGAATGGAGAACCTCTTGTTCCTGTTAAGAGATCAGCAATCCTCGGAATTGTGGCTGCATTCTGAATTGCAAATGTGAATCACAGAAACAGGGCGAAAAAATAAATGTTAAACCTCTCCAGTTAACCAGGTCGAAACATCAACTTTCCCCTGTTGCATTACAAGTCACTATTATTGCCAAAGTGTATCTTTCCACTGTCCCAGCCCGAAAAAAATACAAAACCTTTGACAGCTACCAATAAACATCACTGACTTCACTGGGAATCTGCTGACATGGGGCAATAGCTTAAATAAACTATCGTTTAATAATATCTAACCTGCCTTAAGCGCAAAATAGGACCACAGATATGTTTCCTCACCTTGGATGCAATGCACAGGATATAAAACGCTAGCGTGCTATCTGCCCAGAGGCTCCTCATGCTGTTTCTGTGCTGTGTGCTCCAGTCTGCAATATGCAGATTCCTGCAAAGCTGCTGGTTTTAAACTTTTTTGCAGACTCCTGCGAGTTTGGGGAGCAGCAGTATTTATAGGCAGCGGGTGACGTTAATCGCAGACCTGGACGGCAAACAGAGACAACTCTGGAACACCACCAACTTTGTCCTAATTCCGGATGCCATCTGACATTTTGACATTCGCCAACATGAGGTCCAATTAGTTATTGAATAACAGTTAAAGAGCCAAATAGAAAGTTGCGTTGCTTCCCTGACTCCTTCTGGTCTCCTAGTTGTTAAAAAATACAGCATTCTGACTGGGTACGTCACTTGCACCTTGTAGTTGACTGCAAATCGATTGATTAGTGTTCCGTTCAGTGAATTACACTCACTGAGTAGCCAGGATCACTCAGAATTGTTGCTTCTGTTTGACCGATAAAAGTGACCATGAACTGAAGAACAATTCTGCAAGTAACCCCTTACATTCAGGATGCACAGCACAATATGCCATTCCTTATCTCTACCTGTCTGGTCAATGACATCATCTAAAATGCAGAGTTTAAGCATCCTGACTTGGAAATATATCATCATTGCTTCACTGTCCCTGGGTCAAAATCCTGGAATTACCTCCCTGACAGCACTATGGGTGTACCTACACCGCATGGACTGCAGTGCTTTCAGAAGGCAGCTCACCACCACCTTCTCAGGGGCAATTAAGGCTGGACTATTGAGGCTGGCCTAGCCAGCGATGTCCACGTCCCCTAAATGAATACAAGTAGTCTCATTTCAACAAAATCAAATCACAATATTACTGTCCAGGTGTCCCAAACACTCAGACACACAATGTACTGCTGGATACTCCTTGCCCTCTTTGCAGTGTGACCTGGATAAGGACAAGGTTATTAAAAAGTTGGCCTCCCATCACCCCTATCAAATCTTGACAGATGATTTCAAAGAGCTGTGTACACCCACTCCTCCCCCTGCCCCCAAGCCCCTCTTACATACAGATCCAAAAAAAGCCATTAAAAATAAAGCAAAGCAGTTTGGGCGCTATTTGCAAAGGGTGTGAGAGTCAACTTTTTTTTACAATTCATTCTTGATATAGGAGCGTTACTGGCAAGGTCAGCATTTATTGCCCGTACATAATTGCCCCTGAGAAGATGGCAGTGAGCTGCCGTCTTAAATCATTGCAATCCATGTGGTATTGTTATACCCATAATGCTATCAGGATGGGAATTCCATGATTATGGCCCAGCGGCAGTGAAGAAATGTGATATATTGCACCACTGTGACTATTAAACCCAGCCCATTAACTCTGTTTTTCTTCCACAGATGCTGCCTGATATGCTGCTAAGTATTTCCAACATTCTCTGTTTTTATTCAATTTTTATCTATCCAGCTGTAGCAACACTAGCAATTGCTTCTTTTCCCAGTCTCGCACCACTTCTTTGATTCATCCTTCACCCCTCCAATTTCTTATCTCTATGTTTCTTGTCAGTGACACCATCTGAAAAGACAATGTCAGTTTTCACATGGTTGTATCTCACTATCACTTCTCCCGGCTCCAGCTCCCCCCCACCCCCCCACCATTGCCTCTGTGACACAGCTCATATAAAATCCAACACTGAATAAATTTTCTACAATTAAACATTGCAAAATCCAAAGACCACCACCCAACCACAAACATCTTAACTGATGCAGAATTGAGCTTCTGGTCACTTCCCTCTCTATAGCACAACAAGTGTTCACCTGTTGCTGAACCTCTTGTGCATATTTTTGCAACCTCTAGACTATTTTGATGTTCTCCTGCACAGCACTTCACTTCCTGGTGAAGCTTATAAGATTAAGCTTAAAAGATTGTTATGTTTTGGAACATACTTCAAGGTAGATTGGAAGGGGTCATTAGACTTGCTTTGTTTCACAACAGGCCTGGGGTAGTTAAAAATCAAAGGGAGGTCCAGACTTTGTTATTGATGGGGGAGGGAAAAGGTGATGGTGTCAGGGGTTAACGGTTACATAAAGTGGCAGCCATCTTCTACATTACAATAAATAGATTCTGAGAATCCTGAAGTCCCAGAAAGATGTGGAAAGAATTGGATTGTAAACAGCTGTGCTGTAAACTGCCCACTAACTACTGAGATGAAAAAAATTGGGGTTAAAAAGAACTAATTAACATTTAAACCTGGATACAAGACTGATGTGTTTATGCGGAAGAGGTCAGAAAAAGCCAATTTTTAGGTCAGATTACAGGATTTCCTGCAAATCAATCAATATCACAACAATCAGTAGATCTTTATGGGCCAATAGAGAGAAGAAGCTGCTCAGTTTGCGAATGACCACAGCAGGATATGGGACGGAGGCGGTCTCTAATCAAACAGATACATCATGCAGCCATCTAAAGATTCGGGGAGGTCTTGAAACAGGCTTCACTGCTGGTAGCGGATTCAGGGGACTTTACAAAGGCAAAGGCAAATGTCTGGATAGTTACTACTTGGTGAAACAGAAAAATGTATCCCGTTGAATGATGTGAGCGACTATGACTGTTTTCTGACTCCCTAATTCAGTGGAGAGGGTGATGTGTATTAGGTAGAAAAGAGAAACGTTCTTTCTGTGGTTTAAAGTATAAGTTACCTTAAAAAAAAGGGTTTAGTCAATAGTTTTTTCATCATTTGTTATCATAAGCATTTTAATTGGAGAAATCTTGTTGTGTCATTCTTTCAGCTATTAATTGGAAGCTTGGATCACTTTTTAAATGTATCTATGGAGATTGTAACACACCCTTTGTAAACTTAAGCTCATCCAAAACTTTACTGTCTTTCTCCCATCTTGCACCAGGTCCTGGTCACCCATTGTGCCATGCATGTTGGTTCCCTTAGTGCCCCAGTCCATTAACGTTAACTTTAAAATTCTCATCCTTGCTTTCAAACCCTTCCATGGCCTCAATCCCTCTATCTCTTTATCATCCTTGAGCTCAACAACCTTTCCAAACCTCTGTGTTCCTCCTATTCTGGCCTTGCATTTCTTTTGTCTCACCATTGGCGGCCATGCCTTCAGCTGTCCAGCCCCTGTTTCTGGAATCTGTCCCAAAATCTTGCCTCTTCTCTTCTCCCCTTTCAAAAGTCTTTTTTGACCAACATTTTGATTGTTTGTCCAAATGTCAGCTTCTTTGGTTCAACATCAATTTTCATCTGTGAAATGCCTTGAAACATATTGTGAGAATAAAGGTACTATAATAAATGCAATTTGTGTGTCAAACAGCTCAATTTCATTGCTGTGTAGTGTAATAATAATATTTATGTCTGTCTAACCAAATTAGTACCAGGGAGCAGTCAAGGGGGAGGACAAGTATTTCTTCCATGGAGCCAAGGCCACGCTAGTATGACTGCCTCAGCACTTTATACTGCTCTGATTGATCATGGAGGGTAGGTGTGTGGTAACCCTCTAAATGTCATGGCCAATGGTAACTCCCAGTGGAAAGATAACAGCTGTTTAAAAGCTTTGCAAATTGTCAGGAGAGGATCCATTACAATTGGCACCACTGTCATTTTGATGGAGGTAATAATTTGGCAGATATTGGGCAGAAGGCGCTCAATGCTCTGCATAGGTTTAGAGTAAGATGTAAGTAATAAGTGAAAAGAAGATAAACTGTGAAGAAACCTTGCATGACAACCCATCTAGAGTTGTCAGTTGTCTTGGTCATGACTCTGTCAATACCTTCTTATTGTTTTGTTGGGTGAGAAAGTGTGCAGATGGACTCAACCTCCTCTGATGGCATCTCTATGTCTCAATCTGTGCACAACTTTTCCTGCAAGAAAAGGGGAGAATCTTTTAGCTTCAGTGTTGTGAGACACGTTCTCTGAATACTTGCCAAGGTAGTCTAACTGGTGTAAGATATGCAGCACAGAAAATTACACCATGAGGAAAGAGAGGTAGTGGAGTGTGGTGCTGAGGTTGCAGGAGGTGGGGTTGGGGATAGTGGAATGTTGATTGTAAGTAGTGGAGGTGGTGGGAATTTGAAAGTGTGAGCAGAGAGAATGCAAGCAACATTCTTATCTTGACAACACTGGTGAGGATGTTGAACTAGTTTTGGCATTGTAGCCATAATGTTGGATTTAATGACTCCATTATAGAAAGGTCACCTTGTTATAGAAAGAATACTATTAAACTCGGAAGTATGCAGAAAAGATTTATTAGGATGCTACCGGGACTTGATGGTTTGAATTATAAGAAGAGGTTGGATAGACTGGGACTCTTTTCCCTGGAGCATAGGAGGCTGAGGGGTGATCTTATAGAGGTTTATAAAATAATGAGGGGCATAGATCAGGTAGACAGTCAACATCTTCTCTCAAAGGTAGGGGAGTCTAAAACGAGAGGGCATAGGTTTAAGGTGAGAGGGGAGAGATACAAATGGTCCAGAAGGACAATTTTCCACACAGAGAGTGGTAAGTGTCTGGATCTAGCTGCCACAAATTTTGTCTTTTTAAAAGCATTTAGATAGTTACATGAGTAAGATTGGTAAAGACTGATATGGGCCAAATGAGGGGAACTGGGATTATCTTAATGGTATAATCTGGGTGGCATGGACAAGTTGGGCTGAAGGGTCTGTTTCCATGCTGTAAACCTCTATGACTCTATGACCTGGCAATGATCTCTTCAGCAACCTCTTGCCATTGGTGCTGTGGGCAGTGCCAATGGGCAGTGCCAGGGTACCAGGCTGGCTCTACCAGGGCCCCAGACTGGCAGCACCAAGCTGGTACTGCCCAAGGGACAACCCCCTGCCCCCCGCCTCGGGGGGTGGGGAGAAACTCACTCACCACTGTCCCTACTAGCAGGGTGAGCACATCTGAGCCCTATTGATGGGGACCAGTTGTAATCCCCATTGGTTGGAAACTTTCCCGGTGGGGGAGAGACATGAGCGAGCCTGGAGAATACCAGCCCGGGGTTACTAATCTTATTGAAATGTCAGTTTCAATATGGTAATCAGCATGAGACTGATTACATCAATAAACATTCCCTGGGAGACTCATGACTGGCTGGACACCCATTGTGAGTTCTGTTACAGGCTGATATCTGCCAGCCTGCTGCAATACTCAAGTAGTACAGCAGACCAGGAAAATCGTGCCCCCTAGTTCTAAATTCCTCTACAATAGGAAACATCCCTCCTACCCCTCAGAACATTATATGTTTCAACAAGATCATCTCTCATTGTTCTAAATTCCTAAGAGTATAATACCAACCTGCTCATCCTCTGCACGTAAACTGTGCACAGTGCTCACCAATACCTTTTAAAGATATAGCAAGACTGCTCTACATTTGCACTCCATCCCCCTTGCACTAAAGGCCAACATTCATTTGCCACCAAATTACTTATTGTACCTGCATGCTGACTTCTTATGATTCATGTAAGGGACAACCCAAATCACTGCGGCATTCTAATGTCTCCTCTATTTAAATAATACCCTGCCTATCTAGTCTTCCAGCCAAAGTGGACAACTTCACCTATTCACATATTGTACTCCATCTGCCAAATTTTATCTATAACCTTTTTTAGGCTCTTAGTATCCTCCTCACCATTTGTTTTCTTACCTATCTTAGTATCACCTGCACACTATAGAGTCAGTTCCTGCATTCGTGTCATTATTATAGATCATAAATAGTTGCACTCCAGTACTAATCCCTGTGGCACTCTATGAATTACAATTTGCCAACCTGAAAATCTATACAAGTTCTCTGGCAAGGTATTCCAGCCCCTCCTGTTGGTGGGATCTTTCAGTCCCACTGAAGTCAATCAGGATTTAAATGAATTGCCACATCAGCTGCAGAAAAATCCATCATGGCAAGGTTGGAAAGTCTTGTGTTTTTTCCTGTAGTTTAGCCAATCCTCTAGCTATGCTAATAGATTGCCTCCATCACCATGAGTTCTATTGTACAATGATCTTTAATGTGGCACCTTATCAAATACCTGTAGGAAACCCAAATACACTACATCTACTCATTCCCCTTTATCCTCCCTGCTAACCATTCACTGACTGCACAAGGAGGTCCAGGTTTGGTGACTGAATCAAGGCACACTCAATGCCTGGCTCCGTATTGGGACATTCTAGCATGGCAATAAACAAAGCACAAGGGCCATTATGTGTGCTTGCCTTTTATAAGAAGTCACAATCTATGGGTCCAGTTGGAAAATAAGGTGACCTAAGTAAATGGGACACTGACAATTGGGGTTGGGCTGTCTGTGTACTGGATAGATGTCACCACCATGGCTGTCTGTAAGCCAGAATGACAAGAACAGTTAATGAGCAGCCATGATCCAGGGATGCATTGGACCATGAGATGTACAGCAGCATGCCAACCGTGGCTTAATGTGCTAAGATTTGGTGCATTTGTTTTCTGCATTCAGCAACATATTGGGATTGGAAATCTTATGACTGAAAGCTTTGTGCAGAGAGCAGACACTAAATGGTTTCCTGATTGCTGCAGAATGATAGAACATCAGGTACAAGTGCCAGCAGTGAGTCAATATTGTCTGTGGCACTCATGAGAAATGGAGACAGCTAAGTTGGGCCAAGTTTACCACAGTTACAAAGCTGTCACAAACAGTTAGAGAAAAGCTCACAACTCACATAGCAAGGTTCAGAGATGACTTCCCAATACTGAGTCAGCTGTCTCCTTCATCAATTTCTCTCCCTGCAATGGCATCAGAGTCAGGCCTTTATACTGAGGCTGCAACGCAATTTTCCCACACTTGGGCCTGTTTCCAAATCTGTAGAGCATTTAGAGTTGGTGGGCCCATCTGCATCACAAACCGACCTACCTCGCATGAAAATAAAGCAGACAGATACCTCCTGAATGGGGCCTGGATCACAGGGCAAGGAAAGTTCCTGACTTTGTTAGACCATGTCTGCTGATACACATGGATGTAAAAGATCCTGTGGCGCTTTTATGAAGATGAGTATGGAGTGGTATGCCCAGTGCCTTAGTTAATATTTATCCTTCAATCACATCAGAGTGAGAGGGGATCTCATTGAAACTTATAAAGCTCAAACAGGGTTAGACAGGATAGATTTAGAAAGAATGTTTCCTGGGGGAGTCCGGAACTAGGGGTCATAGTTTGAGGATGGGGGTAAACCTTTTAAAACTGAGGTAAGGAACTATCTCATCCAGAGGGTGGTGAACATATGGAAATCACCACCACAGAATGTAGTGGAAGTCAAAACATTGTCTGATTTCAAGAAGAAATTAGATATAGCTCTTGGGGCTAAAGGGATCAAGGGATAGGGGTGGAAGACAGGATCAGGTTATTGAATTTGATGATCAGCCAAGATCACAATGAATGGCAGAGCAGGCTCGAAGGGCCAAATGACCTACTCCTGCTTCGAGCTTCTGTGGTTCAAGCACGAAAATAGATTATCTGGCCATTATCAAATTGCGTTGTGGGATTTTGCCATGCCAAACTTGGGTTGCTGCATTTCCTACATTACAAAAAGGCCTACATTTCAAAAGAACCTAATTGGCTTTGGGATGTGCTGAAGTTATGAAAAGTACTATATGAATGCAAATATGCCTAAGTAACCTGACACTAACTTGGTTAAAAATCCTAGTAATATAATGCACCTCACATATATTCCAGGCTGGCACATGGTAGTTTTCCTGTTGCAAAAGCAGAAAATTTTGGAAAGTTTAGCATTCTGGCATCATCTATGGCAACCAACACAGTGTAAATGTTTCAAGTCCAATATGACTCTTCTTTGCAACTGGGGGTGGGCGGGGTGAGGGAGGGGACGCATGGAAGGAGTTAAAGCTGAGACAGTTTGCTAAGCTACAAATCATTTAGTGTTAGAGATGGGAAGATGAGAAGGTATCATGAGTACATGGCAAGAGGTGATGTTAGAAGAAGGGATAGGGTCAGAGGAAAGGGGAGGAAGGATCTGGAGAGACATTGGTATCAATAACATTTTGGATCCTGAAAGGATGAGAAATAGTTTATGTTAAGGTTTGCATGAGGCAAAGAACTGAATGAAACTAGAGACTAGGGCAACTTTAAGATTGGATGAGTCAGTGCTGTTGGAGAGAGAGGATTATTGTGTGCAAATGGCTGTGCACAAGGCTGAGTGCAGATGTGGCGAGAACAGCAATCCAAGGAATGTCTCGGAGATACCTGTAACCTTGGCAGGATTCAAAACATGAAGAATAGAATTTCAGTTGGAATCCAGATGGAGTAAGTCAAAGCCAGAGACACTCACTGACAAAGGAGATGTGTCTGTGAAAGCAAGTTTTAGTAAATACCTTAGCAAATTTTTTTTTATTTCAAAAATATACTTTATTCATAAAAATCTCAATTAAACCATTGCAAATCTACATGTCTAAAAATTGTGAACAGTGCAGAAAAAAAAATTTTTACAGTCCTTAATAAATTAAGTCGTTATATTTCAAAACTTAAAAATACATACATGCCTCAAATTTTACTGTGTGCCGTTATTGCTCAGATTGGCACACAGTTACGCAGGCCGAGGGTATTCTGCAGTTCCTGTGCCCTCGGTCTGCCTCCGTTAAAAGGCCTTATAGTGCGGCCTTTCCCCATTGTGCCTTTGCAGCGGCTGCTCCAAGCTTTAGCGCGTCCCTCAGCACGTAGTCCTGGACCTTGGAATGTGCCAGTCTGCAACACTCGGTCGAGGACAGTTCTTTCAACTGGAAGATCAGCAAGTTTCAGGTGGACCAAAGTGCATCCTCCGCCGAGTTGATGACCTTCCAGCAGCAGTTGATATTTGTCTCAGTGTACGTTCCCAGAAACAGCCCGTAGAGCACAGAGTCCTGCGTCATCGAGCTGCTCGGGACGAACCTCGACAAATACCACCACATCTCACTCCAGACCTTCTTTGCAAAGGCACATCCCACAAGGAGGTGTGCGACCACCTCATCAGCCCTGCAGCCACTTCGAGGGCAGCGTGCGGTGATGTTGAGACCTCGAGCGTGCATAAAGGTTCTGAAGGGGAGTGCCCTTCTCACCACCAGCCAAGCCAGATCTTGGTGCTTGTTTGTAAGTTCTGGTGATGAGGCGTTCTGTCAGATGACACTGACAGTCTGCTCAGGGAACCATCCAACAGGATCTGCCATCTCCTTTTCTCTCAGGGTCTCCAGGACATTACGTGCTGACCACTGCTTAATCGCCATGTGGTCAAAGGTGTGTTTGCGGAAAAATTTCTCCACGAAGGACAGGTGCTGTGGTACAGTCCAACTACTCGGAGCGTTCCACGGCAGTGTGGCCGGACCCATCCTTCACAGCACTCGGGACAGGTAGAACCTCAAAAAGTAGTGGCACTTGCTGTTAATGTACTGAGGATCAATGCACAGCTTGATGCAACCGCACACAAAGGTGGCCATCAGAATGAGGGCGGTGTTGGGAACATTTTTCCCTCCGTTCTCTGGAGATTTGTGCAACGCCTCCCTCCGGACACGATCCATCTTTGATCTCCAGATAAACTTGAAGATGGCCTGGGTCACTCCGCAGCGTAGGATTTGGGGATAGGCCACACCCGCGCCACATACAACAACACGGACAGCATTTCACGATGGATCACCAGGTTATTTCCTGTGGTGCAGAGGGAGCGTTGCTCCCACAAGCCCAGTTTTTGCCTGGCTTTCGCGATGCGCTTCTCCCAGTTTTTGGCGCATACCCCTGCCGCTCCAAACCATATCCCCAGCACCTTCAGGTAATCTGCCCTGACGGTGAAGGGGACAAAGGATTTGTCAGCCCAGTTCCCAAATAACATGGCCTCGCTCTTACCCAGGTTGACTTTGGCTCCCGAGGCCAGCTCGAACTGCTCGCAGACCTGGAGGAGTCTGCAAACGGACGAGGGTCTGAGCAGAAGACAGCCACGTCATCCATGTACAGGGAAGCTTTGACCTGCGCGCCTCCACTGCCTGGGACTGTCACCCCTTTGACGTCTGGGTCGCTTCTGAAGGCCTCGGCAAAGGGTTCAATGCAACACACAAAAAGGACGGAGGAGAGAGGGCAGCCCTGCCTGACTTCAGACCTGATTTGAAAACTATCTGATTCCCACCCATTCCCTTAACAAATGCCAAGAGGGAAGTGGAAAACAATGAAGGCAATAAAGGTGAAAGAGACAAATAGAAATCCTGAGAGAGAGCAGAACTACTTCAAGGTAGACATTCCTGAAAGATATGCAACAGTGAATTAAACACTAAAATAAAAGCAAAATACTGTGATTGCTGGAAATCTGAAACAAAACCAGCATGTGCTGGGAAAACTCAGCAGATCTGGCAACATCCGTTGAAAAAGAGTTAATGTTTGAGTCCAATATGACTCTTCTTAAGAACTGTCTTCCTGAATGCGGATCTTCCTGTAAAATGGTTTCATGACAGAAGTGTAATAATCATGGATAAATTTGGTCTGACAATGGGTCATCCAGACTCGAAACATTAGCTCTGTTCTCTCTCCACGGATGCTGTCAGACCTGCTGAGATTGTCCAGCATTTTCTGTTACTGTTTCAGATTCCAGCATTTGCAGCAATTCGCTTTTATATTGTTGTGTTCATAAATTTGGTTAGTTCAATCAAGTATAATAATTTTTCTTAGGTAATGTGTCAAGCCCCATTACATGTGAGAATCAGCTGCTATTCAGTGCCCAGTCCACGCCACTGATTTGTAGACTTTCAAAGTAATGAGTGAAGAAAATTTTAAAAATCTTTAAAAAATAATGAAACATACATGTAGGCTCTACAATATAGAAGAGTTATTCATAGTGAAGGAGCTGATGTGAAAAGGGTATTTGTGTGCCATCCACATCATTGCAACAGTATTTACGTTCACATGATGCCATTTTTGAAATCTGTAAAAATCAGCAATGGCATCTGTGAATCCACATGAGTTTTGATGAATGCACAAGTTGTTTTTACATATTAAAATCATCAGAAGATAGACTTTAATATTTTAATGTTTTGAGCAGGTTTGTGAGCCTAGAATTTAGTCCTGACAGGCAAATGTTTAATGCATTCGTGTAACCAGGCATTTATGACTATTTGAATAAAGGCCTTGTTTACCTTGAATAGATTAATGCTTCTGATGAAACATCAAAGGACGCTGGACAGTTGCTTTAAATATCCATCCATTATTAACAGCAACCATAAAGTTTTAATGTTTAGTTGGAGAAGCATTGCACTAAGTCCATCTGACACCACCAGAAAATTGTGCATGATTTGAAAACTGTTCAAGAAATTAATAATCCAATGAATAGCTGCATCTGATTTATTTATAATGATATTCAGGAAGAATATTTAGTTCAACACAGTTATTTTCCATGTATATGCATTATAGAGAACTCATTATTCAATACTTTTCTACTTGAGGTTTTCCTATGAATCCACATCATGTTTCATAAATTCACTTCAGTATGTTGTAAAAGCAAAACTTTCAAAATGTGCTTTGCAATTAGCAGCTGTGTTTGTTTGTTAAATGACCGTATGTTAAGACATGGACGGCTTGATTGTGTGGAATGCATGTGGGAATGCATGTAGTATGTGGGAAGTTGTGGGTGGCACCATTGACCTAGACAACCACAAGCTGCAGAAACGTAAGCTCTAGGTTTCAGAGTTTGAGCAGGAGTCGCTGTGGCACATCCATGAGACTGAGAGCTCTGTGGATGGCATGTTCAGCGAGGTGCTCACATTGCAGGTTAGGAGCATGGAGGTAGAAAGGGAATCCAAGAGAACTGGGCAAGTAGTGCTGGATTCCCCTGAGCACACGTTCCCTAATTAGTTTTCTGTTTGGATAATGGTTAGTGCATTGGTTCCTCAGAGGAGTGCAGTCAGAAGGAAGTATGTGGCACCACATGTGGCTCAGCTATATAGGAGGGATGGAAGAAGAGGGGATGAGAAGTAGCAATGAGAGATTCATTAGTTGGAGGAACAGACGGTTATTTCCATGGCTGCAGGCATGACGTGGGTATGCCGGCGTTGGACTGGCGTAAACACAGTAAAAAGTCTGACAACACCAGGTTTTAATAGGTTGGACTAAAACCTGGTGTTGTCAGACTTTTTACTGTAGACATGACTCCAGGATGTTGTGTTGCCGCCCTAGTGCCAGGGTCACTGATGTCACAGAGCAGCTGCAGGGCATTTGTATGCGGGAGGGTGGACAGCCAGAGGCTATGGTCCACATTAGTACCAATGACTTAGGTAGGAAGACGGAATGAGGTCCTGAAAGGAGATTTCAGTGAGCACGGTAGGAGATTGAAAAGCGGGATCTCGAAAGCAACAATCTCAGGATTACTTTCAATTCTACACGCTAGTGAGGATAGTGAAAGGAGAATTAAATGATTGAACATGTGGCTGAAAACTGGTGTGGGGGGAGAGCATCAGATTTCTGAGGCACTGGGACTGGTTCTGGGGCAGGTGAGACCTGTACATGATAGACAGGCTGCATCTTAACAGGACTGGGACCAACATCCTGCAAGGGAATTTCAGTGGTGCTGTTGGGGAGAGTTTAAATTAGATTGGCAGAAAATGGGAACCCAAGAGAGTTAAGATTCGAGGGAAGTAAAACTGGTAAAATGAAAGTAGAAAGCACAAATAGAAGGGAGATTAAGCATAGGCAAGCATCACATAGGATCAGAATAGAGAATAAAGCTAAAAAAAAGCAGAATTACAGGCCGATGATTTGAATGTAGGTAAATAGCTATGATTTAATTATCGTTACAGTAGACATTGCTTTCCACACTCTTAAGACTGAGAAACTCTTTAATTTGGCCATTTTCAGGCAAGTCTGGGAACAGTTCGCTCTCCAACTCTCGATCTGAGTTATCCAGAATGCTTGGTGAGTACAAAAGTAGCAAACCTGAGGCTGAAGCACCATCGTTCCTCAGCACCAAATATTTGAATTAAAAGTAAAGTCAGGTTTATTTATTTGTCACAAGTAGACCTACATTCACACTGTAATAAAGTTATTGTGAAAATCCCTTTATCATGGCCCTTGGAACGTGGCCAATGGATTGTGGGAAGAATCAAGAAATGAGAAAATATTATAGAGAGGTGGTTTAACTGTAGGAAACTAGTGGAAATGCCTTTGGCTCAGTTTTTCTGCCACAGAAGTTTGCTTGTCCTGAGTAAGCAGTGGAAACCTCAAGGCAATTCACCCCCCTCTGATTCTTCCTCTGTCATGTAACATGACTTTGATGTAGTGGGCATGATCTATCAAAACAAAATTCAAAGTGCCAAACAAGCAAGAAAATGGGAGAGAATCTCGCTTTCTTTGGCAAGCTGTGAGTCGAAATTTTATGGTACTTATGGTGGAGAGGGGATGGGGTGACTGAGCTTGCCAGAGAAGCCGATAGCTGAGCTCCTGGGGTGCCATTGCGCAGGTGTTCTGATCTCCTGCTGCCCCGCCCACTCACCCCATAGCCACCCCCCCAACCACCCCGTTGATCGTCCCTGGTGCCATTCTGTACCCCCCCCAACCCCATGGACATCAGGACAACTCCCCCCCCCAACTCCTCCGTCACCAGTTGTCCCCATTTGCAGAGTTCCCCCTTCCCTTTGCTGATTGCCTTCCATTCTGGTCTACCCCCATTCTTCACCTGCCATTCGAATCCTATGTAAAGTTTTCTCCATGCGTGATAGCTCCTATCCTGCACAGTTCTCCTCTTTCCCTCCCTCTCCAATGGCCACCCCTGAGTGTGAAGCTAATTTCACTAGCAAAACAGAACTGGTATGATCGGAGGGGGAGTGAAGGGCAGAACCGGGCGCTTTTCTCATTTCATCTCTTAGCCGATCGTAACACTTCACCTCGCCAAATGTCAGGCGTGACGAGGTCATAGCACCACGCATAGTGTTTCAGATTTTAACATGATTTGGAACTGAAAAGCTATTGATGGGTTTTAGATTCAAATTGGAATGTGCTAATGGCCTTCAGTTTGCCTTGATCCAAAGATGAGCAGGTCAGGTTGAACGGCCATGGTAAATTAACACTAGTGCCAGGGGAATTAGTGTCAGGGGTAAATATGTGGGATTACGGGAATAGGGTGGGATTGTGGTTGGTACAGACTCGATGGGCTGAATGGCCTCCATCTGCACTGTAGGGATTCTATGATCAATTTAGCAGCAGAGCAGCAGATTTGTACAAGTGTTGGGAGTGCATTAGCAGTGGAAGCGACTGTCTATAAGAGAAATATATGGGGTTACAGGAACAATTAAATGGAAGGAACACCATGTCAAAAATTGTGATGACCTTTGGAGAAATACAGCAGTTTATCCCATTAGCAGCTTTTTCAAAGGCTGAGGGTAAATGCTGAAGAGGTGATAGATAACAATGGGAAAGGTGCAGTCTGTGGGCTTGAATGTAGAGCAAATCTACTCCTAATCCTTTACTAATGATCGCATCCAATGTTCAACCATCAAAAATCCACTCCAATTAAATATTGAGAAGACCATTCCCTAACTATTGATTCTATCCCCCTCTATGGAAACTGATTCAGATGAACCGGATAATTCATAGCCTCAGTGTCCTATTGATCCTGAGCTCAAATCCAAATCTTCTCCATCCCAAAAACGCACTTACTTCCACCTCTGTAAGAATGACATCTCCACTCTGCCTCAGCCCCTCTTTTGTGGAAACGCACATCATTGCTTTTTCTATATTCAATATTCCAATGCTCCCCACTCCACCCCTACCCTTACACCCTCCATAAATTTGAGCTCATTTGAAACACTGCTCTCATATCTTAGTTCACCCCAAGTTCCATTCACCCATCATTCATGTGCTCACTGACTCCCAGTGAAGAAACACCATTGATTTTACAATTCTCCACCTTAGATGGGATTTTGTGGCTCTTCTCATCGGCGAGAGCTTCCAATGCTGCTAAAGGTGACCCCCTGCTGCAGGTTCCTGATGGTGACACAGACTGGCCGTTCAAAGTGTCATAGACCTCAGCAGGACTGGAAGATCCCACTGGAAAACACACCACAGGGAGCCTTTGTTTTTGGAAATCTCTCCACCACCCCCACCCCTCCACAGTTGTCTCTGGCCCTACTACCTCTAAAATATCTGAACTTCTCCAATACTGGCCTATTGCACATCCTGATTTTCAACATTCCACCAATGGCAGTGTGCCATTAGCTCCCTCCCTCCCTTTGCTTCTCTATCTCTGCTCTCTCCTCCCAGACACCCAAACCTAGACGACTGCTTCACAAATATCAAACATACCTACCTCTTTATTGCCCACCTATATTTTGGTAAATCAGACCACAAGGCTGTGCTCCTGCTCCCGGCTTACAAGCAAAAACTGAAGCGGGAGAATCCGTCAAGAGAAGTCGTGCTCTGTTGGTCAGAGGAATCGGACGATCTCCTACAGGAATGCTTAGAGTCAGTGGATTTGTCAGTATTTAAAAGCTCTGTGACCAGCCGGAATGAGTACGCCGCTACAGTAACTGACTTCATTAGTAAGTGTGTAGAAGACCGTATGCCAAAGAAGCAACTCCGCCTGTTCCTCAACTGGAAACCCTGAATGAACAGGATAACCACTGCTTGCTGAAGTCCAGGTCTGAGGCGTTCAAGCCAGGCGACCCTGATCCATACAAGAAAGCCAGGTATAATCTGAGGACATCCATCAAAGATGCCAAAAGACAATACCCCGTACCAAGTTAGAGTACCAGGTTAGCCACAAGGACCCCCATCAACTAAGGCAAGGTCTACAAGATATAACAGGCTACAAGATGAAAGTATGTAAAATCGCCGGCTCCAACACACCCCCCCCTCAATGAGCACAATGCATTCTATGCCCGTTTTGAGCAAGAGGTCAGCGAGACCGTGCTCCCAACCCTGGAAGCCCTGGATGAACCTATATCTGAGATCACCAATGCAGATGTCGGAGCAGCTTTCTAGAAGGTCAACCCATGGAAAGTGACTGGCCCAGATGGGGTACCCAGACATGCACTCAGATCCCGTGCGGATCAGCTGGCGGGGGTATACGCAGACATCTTCAACCTCTCTTTATAACAATCTGAGGTCCCTATCTGCTTCAAGAAGATGACCATCATCCCAATAGCAAAGAAAAGCCAAGCAGCGTGCCTTAATGACCATCAGCATCCATCATTATAAAGTGCTTTTTAAAGGTTAGTCATAGCACGAATCAATTCCAGCCTCCCAGATTGCCTGGATCCATTTCAGTTCACTTACCACTACAACAGGTCCACAGAAGACACCATCTCCCTGGCCCTGCAGTTTACGCTGGAACATCTAGATAACGTAAGAAGATAAGAAATAGGAGCGGGAGTAGGCCATCTAGCCCTTCGAGCCTGCCCTGCCATTCAATAAGAGCATGGATGATCTGAAGTGGATCACTTCCACTTTCCAGCTTTCACCCCATAACCCTTAATTCCCTTGTCTATCAGAAATCTATCTACCCGTGTCTTAAATATATTCAACGATAACAAAGACACCTATGTCAGATTCCTATTTATTGACTACAGCTCAGCCTTCAACACGATTATTCCTGTGAAACTCATCCCCAAACTCTGTGGTCTGAGCCTTGACTCTTCCCTCTGTGACTGGATCCTGAACTTTTTAACCCACAGACCGCAATCAGTAAGGGTAGACAACAACACCTCCTCCACGATCATCCTCAACATCAGTGCCCCTCAAGCCTGTGTCCTCAGCCCTCTACTATACTTCTTATAAACCTATGACTGTGTATTCAAATTCCCCTCCAACTAGCTGATGACACCACCGTAGTGGGTCAGATCTCAAACAATGATGGTACAGGAATGAGATAGAGAATCTGGTGAACTGATGCGACGACAATAACCTCTCTCTCAATATCAACAAAATGAAGGAGATTGTCATTGACTTCAGGAAACATAGTGGAGAACATGCCCCAGTCAACATCAATGGGGATGAAGTAGAAATGGTCGAAAGCATCAAGTTTTTAGGTGTCCAGTTCACCAACAACCTGTCCTGGTCTCCCCAGGCCAACACTACAGATAAAAAAGGCCACCAACGCCTCTAATTTCTCAGAAGACTAAGGAAATTTGGCATGTCAGCTACAACTCTCACCAATGTTTAGCAATGCACCATTGAAAGCATTTTTTCTGGTTGTATCATAGCTTGGTATGGCTCCTGCTCTGCCCAAGATCCCAAGAAACTACAAAAGATCATGAATGCAGTCCAATCCATCACGCAAACCAGCCTACCATCCATTGACTCTGTCTACACTTCCTGCTGCCTCAGCAAATCATAATTAAGGGCCCCACGCACTCTGGACATTCTCTCTTGCACCTTCTTCCTTCAGGAAAAACTAACAAAAGTCTGAGGTCACATCCCAATCGACTTGAGAACAGCTTCTTCCCTGCTGCTGTCAGACTTTTGAATGGGTTTACCATGCATTAAGTTGATCTTTCACTACACTCTAGCTATGATTGTGACATGACATTCTGCACTCTCTCGTTTCCTTCTCAATGAACATATGTTTTGTCTGTATAGCGTGCAAGAAACAAACTTTTCACTGTATGTTAATAATAAATCAAATCAAATCAAGATTATGGCAAGTGCTCCTGCAATTTCCATCCTTGAGTCCTCCTACATCCTTGGATGCAACCCATCCGATTCTAGTGACTTATCAGCTTTCGGTATTGCTAATCTTTATAATACCCTCCCTTTCTCAATTTCTTGTCCATCCAGAATCTCTAGTCTAGGCTAGTTTTTCTATCACCGTCAGTTTTATCTGGAAGCCTCATCATTTTAAGGAATCTAAGATGGATACAGATTAAAAAAAAAAGCCATTCCACGAATGTGGAAAGCCACTCTAACATACTGAGGGAGAAAACTTCTTTTGAAAAAAACTGAATAGATCCCTATCATTTTAAATTGACTTCTACATTCTTTCTGTTTTCATGCTCCCATGGATTTTTCAAACAAGATTTGGTCTGAAAACCAACTCCTGGATAATTCTGCAATAGAATATGAGCTCTGAGTGCTGGAGGTATAATTAGATGTGATTTGGAGCACTAAAATATAGAGAAGTGAATTACCAGGTGTGTCTGCTGCTCACTCGTGATGTCTACAATTGCAAAAAGAAAACTGCATAATGTGGATTCTCTGAAGTATCCAAGTGCTTTCTCCATCTAATATTTCCAGTTGTTAACATCTTTTCATCTTCCCTTTGAATTGTTGTGTTTTAATTTTTTTCTTTTGTAAAACAAATGAATGTATTCAAACAGCTGGCCACCAGATGCTAGGAACTTACACTGGCATTTATCCCAAAGGCAGAAAACCAGTAACCAACTAAATGTTTTGAAAAAAAATAAGGAAATGGTTCCCGCACTCCTCTGAATTTTTATCAAAGGGGCATATTCTTGTCAAATGCACAAGGTGGTTTCATAGCCAGTAGTGATGGACAGAGTTTAATCAAGTTGTGAAAACATTGGAGATACATTACTGGTTCAATTTAGGTTGTGACTCGAGAATTCTTACTTTGTAGTTAGCATTTAAATGTTCTTTTCCAGAACTGAAATATTGGAGCAGTCAGTTGAATTGCTGATGAGCAAAACATTGTCCACATCAAAATAAACTATTTTTGTGTAATGCTTGAAAAGCATCCAAAGAAATGATTTTCCTGATGTGCTCAATCCTATGTGCACACGCAGAGGTAACTGGAGGGCAAAGCACAAAATTGCACCATAAAAAGGACTCAGGTTGTTACAGTTTCTTGTAGAGAAAGTCTGAAGGCAGCAGGGAAGAAGCTGTTCTTGAGTCGGTTGGTACGTGACCTCAGACTTTTGTATCTTTTTCCTGATGGAAGAAAGTAGAAGAGAGTATGTCCAGGGTGCGGGAGTACAATGACAACATTTAAAAGACATTTTGACAGGTCCACGGACAGGAAAGGTTTAGAGGGATATGGGCCAAATGCAGGCAAACGGGACCAGTTCAGTTTAGGAAACCTGGTTGGCATGGACAAGTTGGGCCAAAGGCCTGGTTTTTGTGCTGTATATCTTTATGACTCTATGGCTCTATGAATACTAATGATGCTGAAGATGCTGAAGCTATATAGATTAATACAGCAGTGCTGATCTCCGTGTCAACCTTTATTCATCCAATAATTCAGACATGGCCTTAACACTTTTATGGACACTTTTCTTAGCAGTTAGGTGGTCTATGTAAATCAGACTGAGACTTCTGTCTCCAGTGTGATAGCCAGCAGAAGCGTGCCAGGTTAGAGCTTCTGACTGGACCCACAATGCTGGATCAACACCAACCCAAGCAGACATCATGGGGGCAGCATCTTACATGTTAAGCAAGGTTGAGACAAGGACAGCAAAGGGAGATGGCTTTGGCAGTAAGTACCACCATCATGATTAACTAGGTGGTTAGTCAGTACCAAAATAAGTTTACTAAACTGATCTTGTTAAACAAGCCAAGAATGCACTGCCCTAACATGATTTCCATATATAGTGGAGGACACTGGGTCTGTGCTCGTTGGAGTTTAGAAGGATGAGGGAGGATCTCATTGAAACTTATTGGATACTATGAGCCTGGATAGAGTGGACGTGGAGAAGATACGTGACGTCAGTAGTAGTACGAAAAACTAGAACCAGAGGGCACAACCTCAGACTATAAGGACGATCTTTTAAAAGAGAGGTGAGGACGAATTTCTTCAGCCAGAGAGTGGTGAATCTGTGGAACCTTTTGCCACAGAAGGCTGTGGAGGCCAGGTCATTGAGTGTCTTTAAGACAGAGATAGATCGGTTCTTGATTAATAAGGGGATCAGAGGTTATGGGGAAAAGGCAGGAGAATGGAGATGAGAAAAATATCAACCATGATTGAATGGCAGAGCAGACTCAATGGGCCGAGTGGCCTAATTCTGCTCCTATGTCTTATGTTCTTATACTTCTGCTCATTGCTTCAGTGCTTACCATTGATTCCACTTGTCACCCACACTTTCACTTAGAAATGTCCCTTCACTCATAGCCTGACATGCTGCCTGCTGACACATGGGTTGGATTTTCCCTCCAGGGACAGATAACAGAGGCCAGGACTGTCACTCGCAATTGACCCCTAGATCAAGTAATTAACAACGTAGAGTCAGATTTGTCATCAATTTAAAGATGGCAAACTGGCTCTCGAAAATAGAAGGTTAATCAGTAATTTGAGAGGAACAGCAGGTTCTAATGGAATGCAGGAGAGATGTTACCTCAAGGGACCCAATGCCCAACTTTTTAAAATCATATCAACAATTAGATTCCACAGCTAGGCCATCACTGTGGGGTCACCCTCCTTTATTTGGCCCAATTAGACTCTTACTGAACCTGATTGACTTCCCACTCCATGCAAGTATTTGGCCCCACTGACCCCCAGTCCCATCGACACAAAAATGGCTCAGAGGTGGGATGGAGCCAGAGAACCAGCATGTCAGCCAGCAATGTTCAATTTCACCCCCAACTACCTCCAGGGTCACAAAACCGGCAGGGGCGGGAAAACCAGTATTTGGATTAAAGGAGAATATGATTCCTATTGTCAGAGGAAGACTGGTCCCTTCTGCTCCCTTCCCAATCTCTAGTCGCTTACATTTTATGAAGAATCCATCCGGAATGACCAAGGAGTCAGACAGAAGGGGTCAGAGAGGGGAAGTTGGAGAGCCTGCACAAGTTGTAGGTTTTTCACAGCATTCTGCTTCTCTTTCATTTATTACGCATAATCTTATCTAACTTTTGAATTGTGCTGCTCTGAAAGCTGTTGTCTGATATCTCTTTCCTTCTTCCTCTTGACTTCAAACAGTAAAAAGTAACTGAGGAAGAATAGTATCTACCAGATTTCTGCTTCAGGGCCTCCAGCACTAAGTTGAACATGCTGTCTCTATCAAACAAGAATTCAAATGTATTTATTCAAGGACCACTCGGCCAGTGATGAGTGCATAAAATTGAGTCATCTACTTTGTTAAGCACCATAGTTAAGCACCGTAGCCTTCAGTTGCACAGGCTCCAATCTCTGGAAATTCCTTATCAAACTTCTCTGCCTCATGACTATCCTTAAAGAACTCTGTAATACCTTCCTGTATAACCAACTTTTTAGTGATCTGCCCTACTATCTCTACATGTACTTTAGATTGGTGTCAAATTGTGTTTGATAATGGTCCTATGAAATGTCTTGGGATGTTTTATCTGAATAAAGATACTTTATAAATGTAACTTCTTCCCCTCCTTCTCTTTCTTTTCTCATAAATGATTGTAAGAGCTTGAAATGGAAGAGGCTACATTCTTGACAGGAGAGCCAGAATACGTTCATCTTGAGTTGAAGAACTTTGGGACCAGATTTCATAAGCCTTGCTTTTTAAAGAAGCATCAGACGTCTGTCAGGAACTGGGTATGTACAAATCTACTCCATCTTTTTTTAATCCCTGTACATATTAATATTAAATTTGTGACTTATGTTAACTTGATAAGGCAAGGAATATAAATATAGAACACCACCCGAAGCTGCAAAAGGTAAAATAATAAGATAAATCAGAAAGCAAGCTTTGAGTTTAAAAAGTGGAAATTAAAGAGCAAAGAAAAACTGGAAGAAATCAGGAGTTCCAAATTGTTGATGTCAGGTTCTGTTTGATGAGGATTGAGGGCTGATTCCTTGAACAGGCATTAATGGTAAAGAATGGCACATATAGGGCATTCTGGGTGGAAAATACTTGTCTTGGGCCTGCACTTTAGTGACCAGTTTTCCATGCAATTGTCACTTCTTGTCAGAGGCACTCAAATCAGAATTGGTCCTTTATTTGGGGAAATAAGAATAAATTCAGTACGTAGGATGATGTATCTGAAACTCTGGAGAAACTGAAGAGGCTTACTGATCATTGATAAAATAGAAAAAGACAGGAAAATTATCTGGAGAGCAAGGTATGACAAAGAGTGAAAATAAAACTGAGTTTTCGCTTTTAGACTGGTCTTAAGGTCCAAGTTGATTGACAGAGAGATTTATTGCTGTATGTCCACAGGCATTCTACTGCATTCTTGAACTCTCTATGGGCAACACTATTAATACAAGAAATATTTAGTTTCATAATGTGCATAGCAGAAAGTGAGCAAAAAGGCCACAAGTTGCTGGAGGGTAAGTTACAAAGCATTGCTGAATTAAAAAGTTGTCCGGTGGGTTTAATCCATGAGAAAGGTTAAAAAAAGGAAGGGTTATTTTCTTCTATTTTGGACAGCATCTTCCAAGATTATTATCCTGTGCACAACTGCTGAATTCTGAGGAACGTTGTATATGGGGGTTGGATTTTGTTTCATTGATAATCTGCACTGGGAGAGGAGGCAGCGTGAGGTAGCTGCTCAAGTTTGCTCACAGTTAAGTACACAGCTGTTGAGGAGGGGGTGGGGACTGGTTGTGAGTTGGATTGGGATACTTGCAATTGGAAGGAGGGATATGGTTCCCCTGGTTAATTGGATTGGGGAGGGTAGCAGGGTTGTGTTGGGGGTGGGGGGTGGGGGGGGGGGGGGGTGGCGGGGGCGGGTGCTGTAAGAGTGGATGTAACAACCCACTCTTTTGGCATGCATCAATTTACATAGAAATAGAATATTACGAAATAGAAAGAAACTTTTTTGTCCCAACAGGCCTCTGTGGGTCTTCATAATCCACATAAACACCTCGTACCACTCCGCATTAGCTCGTTGAATAAAGAATGGATTATGCTAAGCATCAAGCTGTTAGAACAGCTTTCAGCAGCTTTTCAGAATTTGCCAAAAAACAGGGGAACGGTACACTGATGTCTTCCCTAATGGCCAACTCTGGAAAGCTTCCGAGGAAAGAGTTAGTTGGGGGCAGCAGTCTTAGGTTACTACTGAACAGAAAGATTGGAATACATCAGTGGTACTTTCCATCTTAGACATCAGACATGGTCATTTCTTTTCTCTATGCATTGTGTCAAGTGCAAATAGTATTGGCACAGTTGAAAATCTCCTGACAATTCTCTGTTCCAGATCACTGAGACATGTTCCCGTTCCCCCAGCCCTAAAGTGCTCTACCACATTAACGATGGCCCCATCCAAACTCCTAAGCACCTGTCACTGACGTAACTTCTGGAAATCACGTCAGCAAACCATGCTGACCCTCTGCCTAGAAAAGTTGCCCATTTAAGCTGCCATGGGCCTTTCAGACATGAGGCAGCGTGCAATTTCCCACCAGCAAATCAGCAAACTGTCCGCCTGAAGCACTTTTTTGCACGTGCAGCTTTCGCATGATATCCAAACAAGAATGAGCCCAAAGCTCAGCTGCGTTTGCCTGCGGTTGAGGCAGCCATCCAGTCAACCTGTCCCATCCACCTATCAGTTATGCTGCCAAATGTAAAATCAGCCACCCACATCTGAGTCACGTCAACGTGAAATTCCTCTGACAAATAGTATTTGATGTTACTGATGTAGTTGTGAAGCATAAACACCAGGTAATATCATGCAGTTTTCACAACATAAAATATGACTCCCAATTGGGATTATAAATAAAGTTGGAACAGTAAAGCACTTAAAACAAAGAACAAAGAATAAAGTATAGCACAGGAACAGGCCCTTCGGCCCTCAAGCTTATACAATCATGATGCCCTAACTAAACTAAAAAAAAACCTCCTTTACTTGGTCCATATCCCTCTATTCCCTCCCTATTCATGTACCCACCTAGATGCCTCTCAAATGTTGCTAATGTGTCTGCTTCCACCACCTCCTCTGGTAGCATGTTCCAGGCTGTGCCCCCTTGTTTTTGACACTCCTTCCCTTGGAAAAAGCCTCTGACTATCCACCCGATCTATACTGCTCATAATTTTGTAGACCTCTATCAGGTCTCCCCTCAGCCTCCATCTTTCCAGTGAAAACAATCCTAGTTTATTCAACGCCTCTTCATAGCCAACACCCTCGATTCCAGGCAACATCCTGGTGAACCTCCTTTGTGCTCTCTCCAAAGCTTCCATGTCCTGGTAGTGTGGTGACCAGAACTGCACACACTACTCCAAATGTGGCCAAACCAAGATCTTATATAACTGCAACATGATTTCCCAACTCTTGTACCCAGCGTCCCAGCTGATGAAGGCAAGCATGCCATATGCCTTCTTAATCACCTTAGCCACCTGTGTTGCTGTTTTTAGGGAACTGTGGACCTGTACACCCAGATCCCTCTGTACATTAATGTTCCTAAGGGTTCTGCCATTTGCAGTATAATTCACAACTAAATTTGATCCTCCAAAATGCATCACCTCGCTTTGTCCGCATTAAACGCCATCTGTACCCAAGTCTCTAATCTATCTACATCCTGTTGTAGGCTCTGACAATCCCTGGCACTAGCAGCAACTCCAGCAATCTTTGTGTCATCCACAAACTTACTAATCAGACCACCCACATTTTCCTCCAGATCATTTATAGAACAGAAATCCCAGCACTGATTCCTGTGGGACAGCACTAGGTACAGATCTCCATTCTGAAAAACACCCTTTCACCGCTACACTCTTCTACAGCTAGGATGTGGAGATGCCGGCATTGGACTGAGGTAAACACAGTAAGAAGTCTCACTACATCAGGTTAAAATCCAGCAGGTTTATTTGGTAGCAAACGTCAGTTAGTAGCCCACTAGTGGCATTTGCTACCAAATAAACCTGTTGGACTTTAACCTGGTGTTGTGAGACTTCTTACTGTGTTCTATAACCAGGCCAGTTCTGTATCCACCTAGCCAGCCCACCCCAAACCCATGTGATTTTAGTTTTCGAACCAGTCTGGCATGTGGGTTCTATACACAGAGTCTAAGGATGCACTTTCTCGAGGTAAATAAAAGAAGTTTGGCTATACTTGCAGATTAAGATTCAAACATTCCAAGCTATGTTTGTTGGCAAGTTGGGAGACGCTGCTTAAATGTTTAATTACTTTTGGCTTTACTAATTTATCAGTTTTTGAGGACTGAAGTAAATTTACAAATTTAGATGCAGCAGAAGGGATGGTTCATGCAGTGTCCCCAGTGGTATTTTATTGCTCTGTAATAGTTTAGAAAGCACAAGTGAGTAAGAAGTTTAACTGGAACTCACTGGATCTATATTAAAGGAAGCAGAAGTAGCCCCTAATCACTAGAAACTGTTACATTTTCCTGGTTTGTAGATTTCATGGATGGAGTCAGTGATAGGGTAGATGCTATGCATTTCATGGAAAGAGTAGTCCAATAGGTTGAATTGCCTTTTCTTATTCATAAAAATATACAGCATAGTCCAACTTGTTCATGCCAACCAGGTTTCCTAAACTGAGCTAGTTCCTTTTGCCTGCATTTGGCTCACATCCCTCTAAACCTTTCATATTCATGTACCTGTCCAAATGTCTTTTAAATGTGGCATTTGTACCCATCTCCACCACCTCCTTTGGCAGCTCATTCCATATACACACCACTTTCTGTGTGAAAAAGATCCCCCCTCACCTTAAACCTATACCCCTAGTCTGGACTCTCATCCCCTCAGAAAAGATCTTGGCTATTCACTTTATCTATGCCCCCCATAATTTTATAAACCTCTGCAAGGTCACCCCTCATTCTCCTGCACTCCAGAGAAAAAAGTCGCAGTCTATCCAGCCTTTCCTTATAATTCAAACTTTCCAGACCCGGTCACATCTTTGTAAATCTTCTTTGCACCCTTTCTAGTTTAATAACATCTTTCCTATAGCAGGGTGACCAGAATTATATGCAGCACTCCAAATGTGGCCTCACCAATGTTTTGTACACTTGTAACATAACTTCCTAACTTCTGTACTCAATGCTCTGCCCGATGAAGACAAGTGTGCCAAATAACTTCTTCACCACCCTGCTTACCTGTGATGCCACTTTTAAGGAACTATGTACCTGCACCCTAGGTCTCTTTGATTGACAATATTCCCCAGGGCCCTACCATTAACTGTGAAAGTCCTGCCTTGGTTTGTCTTACCAAAATGCAACATCCCACAGTTATCTGAATTAAACTCCATCTGCCATTCCTTGGCCCATTGGTCCAGTCAATCAAGATCACAATGTAGTCTTAGATAAGCATGTTAACTTCTGTTTAATCCTTGTGCAAAATCAGCCTATCTCAGTTAGAACAGCAATAGCGGCGCCAGAATTGACTTCACTACTTTCAGTCTTTGGAGGGGAAAAGTTGTCTGGGATTGTCACACATGACTGCCATCGTGAAACCCGTAGTGTAAGTAAATTTGTCACTTGGAGGTGACGATTAAATAACCTGTCACTGGTAGCCAGTCCTGTAAATATTGCCTAGGACTGAGATGGAGGATGTAAATAAAAACAACTGAACCAATAGAACCAACACCCAGAATAAAGTGCCAGTTAGAAGAGAGGGAAGAAACTAGGGAATCAAAGAATCTTTACAGTTTAGAAGGAAGTGATTCAGCCCATCGAGTCCACACTGGCTCTCTGGAAGAGCATTCTGCCTAGTCCCATTCCCTGCCTGAACCTTGCACATTCTCTCTTTTCAGATAGCAACTTAATTCCTTTATAAGTACTTCAATTGAACCTGCCTCCATTGCCCTCTCAGGAAGTTTGTTCTGGATTCCAACTGCCCTCTGGGCGAAAATATCCCTCCTCACATCAGTTTTACTCATTTTGTCAATTATTTTAAATCTGTGCCCTCTAGTTCCTGTTCTCTTAAGAAGGAACAGTTTCTCATTATCTACCCTGTCTATACTCCTCAGGATCTTGAATTCTCTCAGCTATCTTGTCTCCAAGGAAAATAGTTCCAACCTTTCCAATCTATCTTCAAAGCTACAGTTCCATATCCCTAGATTCATTCTTGTTTATCTCCTGGGTGCTCTCTCCAATGCCTTCACATTCTTCCTCAAGTATAACATCCAGAACTAGGTGCTGTAATCCAGATGTGGCCAAATTAGTGTCTTACACAAGTTTACCATGAACTCCTTATTCATGTACTCAATGCCCCAAATAAAAAAGGCTAAGCTACCATATGCTTTATTAACTGCTCTCAACATGCCCTGCTATCTTCAATGGCTAATGTACATATACAGCCCAGCTCTCTCTGTTTCTGCAATGTCTCTCCATATCCCTCCTGCTAAAATGAATCATCTCATACCTCTCTGCATTAAACTTCATCTGTCAGTGTGGTAGATATTTATTGAATCCAGTTCTGCAAGCCATCAAAATTCACTGAAGGTATTTGAGGTTTAACCTAAAATGCACAGCATGAAGTGTTTTGAAACTAGATTTACTTCCAATGTTCTACCTATCAGTATTTTTCAATTACTGATTCAAAAAAAACGATAACTCAAGGCATTTGCACGTATTTTGACACTAAAGTGAAACTTTGCACCTTCACACATAATAAACAGGAGAATGATTTTTTTTATGGGTGTGTCTATGAGGGAAATCTTACCAAAGATTGGCAAAGTGTTGGGTACAGCAAGAAAAATGGTGTGTTTCTGAGAAACACACAGGTTTTGTCTCCAAACCTTTTTATGCTCTGTCACAAGAAATCAGCTGGACTTGTTTGACACCATCATTTAGGGATGGGAGGGGATGGGGGGAGGGGGGAGCTCAACATGCCAGCATAGTCCAGCTGCACTGAGATCAGGTCACCATATTTCCCCTGAACATCAGAACTTTTCCCCATCCCCCACCATCTCCCCAACAATCAGTGCCAGAAAACCCCACCCCTCCACCTTCCTTCTGAATATCGGATCCCTCCCCCCCTCCCCGCCATCCCCTACACTCACAGCCATTGCCAGCACCTTCCACTCACACAGCCATTGCTGACAACCCTTGCCCCTCCACAAATGGCCATGGACGGCATCCCCATCTGCCATGTCCTTCCTCCAGACCTTCACATATAAATGAATTCACCATCCCTCCCCAACATGGCTCTCACTGGGGTCCACTTCTGCCACTTCCTCCGGCACAGCTTGGCACTGTCAGGTTGGCATGGGCATGAGTCCTACCTGACAGTGCCAACTAGTGCCAGGAGGTAGTGCCAGGGGACATTGCCAGACCACAGCTTCACTGGGGGCTATACCCTATACCTGGCTATACCTGGGGGGCAATACCCACCTTTACACACCCAGAGAGATCCGCATGACATCTGGATGAACATGTTGCAAACCACATCAATGTTAGAAAATATGGTGTGGGCTCAACATCTGGCAAGGGGAGGGTCTTTAATCATATGGAAATGTATTTAAACCTTTGTACATCAGGTTTGTGCCTGTTGTGGTATGAACCTGATTACATCATTGAGGTCTCACGGATGACGAATGTGGGCTCAAGGTTCCACCGTATGTGTTTCAATGTCAGTAGCAATAAGGAATGACTGTTTAGATATATATGCTGCTGTATATATCAAGGGAGGCTAGAAAATATAGTTGGATATTACCACTCAAAAGTGGAAACTTTCCTCAATCGACTTCACACATACTAGTGTACTTATTAAATGTATGCTGCTTAATGTCTGGAGTCTGCATTGTATTTCCAATAAGCACATTTGGATTTTGACTTGATTCAATGATTCTGTCACAATCATTAATGCTTCTGTATGAAGGCACTGGCTCATGTCGGAATCTAATTCCACAGGTTCTAAGCATCGTCCTTTGCGTGTCTAGACAGTGCCTGTAGACTATTTGAGCATGAAAAGACTACAGCCCAACCTAATTGTTTGCACCCAGTGTCCATACATAAGCATTTTTCAGCAAGAATCACAGGAACAAAATCCTTGTTTCCTCTACATTCCCTAGCTCAAACACACTGTGGCAAATGAACAAACTCTATTGCATTCTTGATTGGGTTCTAACTGAGGAAATACTTCATCTATTTTGTTCACTTTTACCACATAGTTAATGTGCCAGGTAAGTGATGGGGGGGGCGGTGGTTTGGCAGGGGTGGCGGTGGAGGGGGATGATATTCACTTCAGAGGTGCATAGATTGACATGGCTGGTAATTTTCAATTCCGGCTCATTGTACCTTCACTTTAAAATGCTTTAATTTGATGTGCTCTCCAGCAATAGTTCATCCTGTGATCGATGACCATCGCTTTCCATGGAATTTTACCATGGAGTCTAATTCATCATTCTCTTGGGCTCCCATCACTGGGGGAACCAAGCGCCATTCAAAGATTTTGGAAGCTAAATGTCCAAATGGTTACTAATGGATTAGGCGTCTCACATTTATTAGGCGTCCCAAGCTCCGTGGGATTACATAAGAATAAAAATGCATTCCCAAGTGATTTGTAACTCATCCAGACACTGATTACAAAGAATGTAAAAGCTTCAAATACAAGGGCATTGTGGATAAAAAAGAGTGAATGAACATTGTCATGTGCTGGGAAACCTTGAACAGATGAGGTTCTGGCAGAAAATGAAAGCTTTCCCAGATGTTTACAACCACAAGGAATTTCACTAAAGGTACAAAAAACTAACACCATACTTCAGATTCCTTCCCTAAACTGAACAGCCAGTACTTTCATACACAAAGGAATGAAAAATAAGCTTTAGGTGCCAAACGTTTTTTTTTAACATGTAAGAGCTGAACAGATTTTCTTTCTTGAGTACCATAATTTGCTTTCTTTATAAAGGCACCAACCACATATGAAAATATCAATGAGATTTACACTTGTTGAAGGGTTATCGACACTTGCTACATTCTTGGAAGCTTTCCAATGCTAATTTTCTTACAATATGTCACTAGAATCATCGAATCTTTGAATCCCTACAGTGCAGAAGGAGGCCATTCAGCCTATTGAGTCTGCTCTGACCACAATTCCACCCAGGTCCTACCCCCATATCCCTATCTATTTACCCTGTGACCCTGACACTAAGAGGCAATCTTTGCATGGTCAATCAACCTAACCTGCACATCTTTGGACTGTGGGAAGAAACCGGAGCACCCAGAGGAAACCCACAAAGACAAGGGGAGAATATGTAAACTCCACACAGACCGCAATTAAACTACTGTGATGCAGCAGTGCTAATCACTGCACCACAATGCTGCCCATTAATTTTTTTTTTAAATGGAAACAATTCAAAGAGCAATTACTCGTTAACAGTAGCATAAAAAATCATTTACACGCATTTCCTTTCATCTTATGGTTCGCTTTCACAAGACATAAAAATTATTTAGCACTGTCCAGATCAATGGCATGCCAATCCCTCTCAACTTGAACATTCTTAAAGAATGTTACTTAGATTTTGGCACATTATAGCTGGATCTGCAAGTGATTTATGATTTAAACTGGTTAACTGGCCAAACCGCAGCTTAAGCGGCAGGTATATCCAATCCGTCTGATTTTAAGCCTCCAAAATCGTTGGATGCAGATGACACAAAACACATGGAAACAAATGGTTATTTGCTATAAAAGCAGGGTAACTAAGGGGGGAGTTTTCCATTCCAGAGACTAGGGGTGAGATTTTCCAGCCGCGCTTGCCCCAAGGCCGGAAAATCTCGCCCGAGGTCAACAGACTTTTGCATGGTCCAGCTCGCTATGATTCCCGTGGTGGGTGGAATGGGAAAATTCCACTCTAAGGGTGAGATTTTCCAGCCCCTCCATGACAGGACCCCCATGGGGATGCAACAGGCCGGAGAAAATCCATTTGACTTCCGGTGGGCCTGGGCGATCTCAGCAGTGGCCTAAGTCCGGTGGCGAGAGTGGAAATTGGACTGTGGGATGGGTCAGCACACACAATCCTGCACTGTTCAGCTCTTTAATTATGCAGCCACATTGAATCTTATGACAGGGTGGGTAGGTAGTGGGCTGACCTGCCATCATCCCCAAATGCCATATTTAAAAAACACCCAGACAACCATTCACTCACAGCAGGTCAGAACCACAGATTCCATGAAAGAAAATCAAGGAGAAGACAGCAAGCTTTATCTCCATGGTTCAGTGATATCTCCCTGGGGATTCTTCTCCATTCTCAGGGTTGGGAGCAGGAGACCTTCCTGTCTGACCACAACAATCTGGGAGGAAAGTGACAGGGTGGTGGCTATCAGTGAGGTGCAAAAGAAGGACTGTCCTGAGTGCAGGAAATGAATGGATGCTTTCTCCATTCCATTTGGGTAAGTCAAACTTACAATGCAAATTCACACTGTCACAAGTTTAAGAGTTAGGATTCGCAGGAATGTCACACACTGTCAGCAGATGGAACATCAGCACTGACTTTTTTTTGTAGTCTTTGATGGGACATCACTGGCGAGTTCAGCATTTACTGCCCATCCCTGATTGCCCTTTTGAAGTCGGCAGTGAGCCGCTTTCTTGAACCGCTGCAGTCCATGCGGTATGGGTATAGCCACAGTGCTGTTAGGGAGAGACTTCAAGGAATGTGATCCAGCAACAGTGAAGCGATAACAATGCAATTCCAAGTCAGGATGGTGGGTGACTTGGAGGGGAACTTGCTGGTGTTCCCATGCGCCTTGTCCTTCTAGGTGGTAGTGGTCACAGGTTTACAGGGTGCTATAAAAGAAGCCTTGTTGAGTTGTTGCAATGCAACTTATAGATGCTATATACTGCTGTCACTCTATATCGATAGTGGAGGGTGTTGGTGCTGAAGAAAGTGGATGGAATACCGATCAGGTGGGCTGGTTCGTCTTGGAAGGTGTTGAACTTCTTCATTGTTGTTGAAGCTGACCCAGGCAGGTGGAGGATATTCCATCACGCTCCTGACTTGTGCCTTGTCAAAGGTGGACAAGCTTTGGGGTGTCAGGAGGTGAGTTATCCACAGCAGAATTACCAGCCTCTGACCTACTCATTCATCCCTCTATCTATCTCTCTTTATGCAGGGAAAGATTTTATTAAGGTGATGGTAAATGGTGGTTTGTTCCAAATTCCACGAGAGAAAACTAAACAATTGCCCTCAATTGTCTGTTTGGTATAATGTACGGAATGGTCTGAAAAGCAGAGAATGATGTCTCAGACATCTTGTGATGATTTCAGATAAAATGAATCTTTATTAAGAAATAAAATAAACAGCAATAAAGTAAGCTGGAAGTACACTTAACTAATTCAGTGGCTGTGCATAGTATCAATAATTTAAACAGTTCCAAAAAATCTTAACTATCTTTAGAGCTAACTCTCCACAAATGGTTCCATAACACCATATATGTGTTAAACTCTATAAAAATCAGTAACTCTTACAACACGATGCAGTCTCCTTGCATAGAAACATAGAAAATAGGAGCAGGAGTAGGCCATTCAGCCCTTCAAGCTGCATTCATTATAATCATGGCTGTTCATCCAACTCAATAACCTAATTCTACCTTCCCCCCTATCCTTCGATTCCCTTCACCCAAGGGTTATGTGTAACTCCCTCTTGAAAACATATATGCTTTGGCCTCAACTGTTTTGTGTAATAGTGAATTCCATAGGCTTACCTTACTCTATGGGTGAAGAAATTTCTCCTCATCTCAGCTCTAAAATGTTTAGACTATGAATCCTTAGATTATGACTACTAGTTCAGGGCTCCCCCCACCACAGGGAATTTTATAGGTTCCTATGAGATCCTCCCTCATTCTTATGAACTCCAGCAAACATAATCCTAGCCAACTCAATCTCTCCTCATACGTCAGTGCAACTATTCCATGAATCAGTCTGATAAACCTTCACTACACTCCCTCTATAGCAAGAACATTTTTAAAAATTTATTCATGGGAGGTGGACATCACTGGCTGGACCAACATGTATTACCCGTCCATGAGGGCATTCTCATTGCTGTGGATCTGGAATCACATATTGACCAGACCAAGTAAGGACAACAGGTTTCCTTCCCAGATAAGGGGAGACCAAAATTGCACACAACATTCCAGGTATGGTCTTACCAAAGCCCTGTATAATTGCAGCCTGTATAATCTCTGTTCTTCTGCACGAATCCGTTTGCTATGAAGGCCAACATTCCATTTACTTTCTTTACCGCCTGCTGCACCTGGGTGTTTACTATCAGTGACTGGTGTACAAGGACCCCCTGGACAGCAAATAATATGAATAAAACTGATAAATGTTTAATAGCAGTAACAGGTTAATACACATGCTAATATTGTGATAAGCTTTATTCAAAACAAGTTCTGCTAACGAATTACAATGCTGTACTCTTAATTGAAATCAATTTTGTTGTGAACCCTTACTCAATCCAGTTTCTACAGGGGACAATAGGGAAACTTGGTTCTTTTAAGCTTTATTAAGATTGTTTTTTAATGATGTCTGTGTGCTGAGGAGTTTTGTAATTTATTCTGCAAATAGCATGTTCTAACCTATGGGCCTGAACTTCCTTGGAATGGTAATCAGCGTCAGATTGCTACTCCGAGTCCAATTTTTGAGCTGAATTTTTATTCTCAGAATGTCTCCCCTGTCCTTCTGACTAAGGCTGGGAGCGATCCAGGCAATGCAACATGTCCCTGGAGCCTAGCATCAAAGCTCAGCTGAGTTGAACTTGGGTGGTATGGTGGCGCAGTGGTGAGCACTGCTGCCTCCCAGTGCTAGGGACCTGGGTTCAATTCCAGTCTCGGGTCACTGTCTGCATGAAGTTTGCACTTTCTCTCTGTGTTTGCATGGTCCAGGTGCTCCAGTTTCCTCCCACAGTCCAAAGATGTGCGGGTTAGATGATTGGCCATGCTAAATTGATCCTAGTGTCGGGGGATTAGTAGGGTATATGAGGGTTACGGGAATGGGGCCTGGATGGGATCATTGTCAGTACAGACTCAATGGGCTGAATGGCCTCCTTTTGCACTGTAGGGATTCTATGATTGAAAGACATGCCCCCTGTTTTACAGCATTAGCTGCCATAAACCAGATAAATTAAAAATTCATTGAAGTTGATCAGTCCTTGACAGGCCAGGCAGGAGGTAAATAGCCAAGGACAGTGGATAGGATTCGGGAAGTGGGTGGGGGATCGGAGATCAGGATTGGTCAGAGATCAGGGTGTTGGTCGTGTTCATCCAGCCAAAGGTACTCTTCAGTTTTAGGCAATAAAATGAAACAAAACTTACTTCAACTGTTAAATCAAAGAGAAAGGTTTAATAAAGAAACTTCATTAATCCAACACTTGAGGCCTTACCCTGGGCCATTCCAAGCTCCCAACTATTCCCAACAGGTTCTTATTTACATTGAGTCAGCTGGTCAGCTGATCGTCGTATCATTTTGTCATTGGTTACATAGTTTACTACGTCAGCTGACCCTCACAGCTTGTTACCATTGGTCACACTACAACAGATCCAATGTTATCATCGGTTACATTCTAACAGGTCAGAGGTTTGGGGTTTGGAATTGAGGGATGTCAGACGTTTGAGAGTCAGGGATAGTCAGAGATCGGGAGGAGGTAGAGGACTGAGGTAAGAGGCGAACCTGGGTTGAGGCAGGGAATGTGAAGGATTCCCAGTGAGGATGTGCTGTTCTTGTCAAAGATTGTATATCCTTGGTGATGGGCGCTTCTCATGGGGGTGGTAGTTGGGTGGGGAGAGGGTAGACCCCTGGGGTGCTGGGGATCTGGGAAGACCTGTGGTGGTGGGTAGGGGAGGGAATTAGTTAGGAGTTTGGGGGTGTACCCTGGATCTTCCACTAGTTACCCAGAAATTAAAAGTGGTTTTAATCTTTCTAACCTTTTCAGGGTAACTAGTGATGTAATGAAGTTGGAACCATCCAAAGCTTGTGATTTAAATCATATCTTTGGATGGATGCTGGTGCTAAGTTATCTGTTCTAATATTGTCCCTCCCTATTTGATTTCAAGAAGAAATTAGATATAGTTCTAGGGACTAAAGGGGTAAAGGGATATGGAGTGGAGGGAGAGGGATCAGGATATCGAATTCGATGATCAAAATGAATGGCAAAACAGGCCCAAGGGGCTGAATGGCCTACTTCTGCTTCTAGTTTCAATGTTTCTATGTTTCTGTTTAACATATAATTTTATGCACTGATCCTTTCTCAGGGCCGACTGACGTGTACATTAATCACATTATTATGTATTTTCCAGCAAATTGAAATGAATTTTGTTGTGCACCCTTACTTGATCCAGTTCTACAGGGGAGAATAGGGAAATTTAGTTCTTTTAAACTTTATTAAAATTATTTTTTAATGATGTGTATAAATAAATTTGTAATTTATTCTGCAAATAGCAAGTTCTAATCTATGGGCCTGAACTTCCTTGGAATGGTAATCAGCGTCAGACTGCTACTCCCAGTCCAATTTCTGACGTGAATTTTTATTCTCAGAATGTCTTGCCTGCTCTTCTGACTCAGGCTGGGAGCGATCCAGACAGTGCCGTCCCTGAAGCCTAGCGTCGAAGTTCAGCTGCGTTGAACTTGGGTGGCACAGTGGTGCAGTGGTTAGCACTGCTGCCTCACAGTGGTCTATTTGGACAATAAATATACGAACATACAAACAAGGAAAAGGAGATGGCCATTCAGCCCCTCAAACCTGCTCTGCCATTTAATAAGATCATGGCTGATCTAATAGTAACTGCAGAGCTGCATCCTGCTACCCTCGATACCTATCACCCCCTCGCTCAGAAGAATCTATCTTCAAAGGTTCCACCATCTTTTCAGGGAATGAATTCTAAAGAATGACACCACACTGAAAGAAAAAAATTCTTTCCAACACCTCCATCTTAAACGGGGAATCTTTTTTTTAATTTTGAAGAGTGACCCCATGTCTAGGATTTTGCACAAGAGGAAATATCCTTTCCACATCCACCTTGTGAAGACACCTCAAGATCTTATAGGGGTGATTCTCCAGCCCATTGCATTTATCTAGCAATGAAATGGGCCTGGACACATCAGCGGAGGCTGTTTAATGGGCTCCCCGCTGGGCGCCAGAGCCTCCACGCGTCTCCAAGGCCCGAATTTCCAGCATCATCAGCTCCATGCTGGAAATCGATGTGGGGCTAATTTAAATATTAAAATCGGCATTTGTATCCTATTAGTTGGCCCAGGACTGAAGTCTCCAGGCCCGCTAGCCTCTCCCCGCCCCCGCCATGGGTGGTTCACTCCGTGAGCTTTGCAACAGCTCCCCCACAAACAGAAAGCTGATGGCCCAACACCGCTGGACTGAAGACAGGCCATGAGGGCCCCCATGAAGTCAGGAGTACGGGCTGGGGTTGTCCCCCTGGGCATTGCCAGCGTGGCAATGCCATCCTGGCCCCTGGCATTGCCACTTAAGTGGAATGTCTGAATACCATAGCCCACAGATGTCTCTGCTAATGGACACTGACCACTTTTAGAAAAGTATTTCTTTGTTTTTGCTTTAAGAGCAAAGGAAAATTTTATTTGCTTTGTTTTTCTTCAAGTCTTGCTAAATTGAGCTACAGGCAGTCAAGTGGAAAACTGTGCTTTGAACAGCAGTCTATTTGCCAAAGGAACATTCTACACATTTTATCAACACTACAAGGCCATGAAAAGAGCTGGCATATCTTAATATTTTCAAACATACTAAATTGTTTCCACAGTACATAAGGAGACAAGCACACGGATTTATTCTGCACAATTCACAATGCCTATTAGATGCAGGCCTGAAGAGTTTGTTTGAAACTGTAAAGCAGAGGATATGAGGGGGAGCTTTTTGACGTTGTGGTTGTGGGATGGGCAGAGGGGCCGGGGGAGGTAGAAGTGCCTCGATTAGTATTGAAAATAGAAATGTAACATCAGTAGAACGGGAAGTGTTCTTCTGAGGCTTAGGTGATTACAGCATATTGTTGGGGCATTGAATGGGGAGAGTATCTTGTATCTTGGTGAAAATACACTGAATGCAGAGATTAGATAAATATTGCCTAGCATTGTCAATGAAACAAATGTGTTAATGCGAATGTTACCATCAAGGCTTTTCAACCTGCTGGGGGAAATCTTACCAAACATTTGCAGAGTGTTCTTCCCGGTGAGAAAACAGGCCAATTTTCTCTCCGAAGCTTACAAAACTCTGCCAAAAAGAGTCAAGGGGGCAAGTTTCACGCTATACCGCAGGACGCTAGGGCTTAACATGCTGGCAAAACCCAGCTGTACAGAGGTCAGGGTGCCATCTTTAAATGCGTCCTGATCAGAACACGTATAAATCTTACCCCAGTTCACCATGGAGGTCTCAGGTACTCCCCTCCCACCCCTGATCAGAGTCAGCACTTCTCTTTCCTCCCCAACCACTTCGCTCCCCCAGCTGATCATCACCCCTATCATCCCCCCCCCCGCCCCCCCCATCATTGGCCCCTTCGTCCCGCACCAACACAGTTGGATCCGGCATCTAATCCTGCCCCCGTCCCCCAGCAGCCATTGTCAGCATCCCCAGATCCTCCGCACACTCCTGGCCAGCACCACATATAAATGAATCTCCCCACCCCACCATAAAGCTCCCACTGGGCCTGCCCATTGGCGCTGGTTGGCACTGTTAGGTTGTGTGGCCAAACGGGCCATCTAAAATGGTGATTTGTAAAGCACTCTGGGACAATTGGGCAAGAACTAAAATGACAGGCTGCAGCCTAAAAGACAGAGATGAAAAGGCTGCAACCCAGACGACTGAACACACAGGATATGGGTCATCTCCAGGACAAAAGAGACTTTCTAGTCAAATTGAATTGTTTACCAGACACAGGGGCACCATAACCCCTTATTTGGGAGGGAGGTGTGTATTCTATGTGCCCCCAGAACCTACAGACATGGCCGTTGGGGACACACTCAGAGATTGGTGTGGCAGCACCCGATTGGACTTTATTGATCAGGGTGATCAAGTCCTGATTGATTGATTGGCAACGGCCAAAAGAGGCACGAAACCCAATGGGGTATAAAGGGTGCTACGCAACTAAGAATCTCTCTCTCTCTCTGACCCTACAAACGGGCTACAACAACGGTGACCATCGCCAGTGACAACCAGCATGAGGAGAGCCACCACACCTGAGAAGGAAGGAAGACCAGAGCCAGAGTGCCAGATCAGACCAAAGGACCAGACTACGCAGAGGACGACCGAGACCAATGCACAGATAAGACCAATATCTGCTTGGGTACTTCCCAGTCATGCAAAGTTAAGTCAAGGTCTTATCTTGGACTTGAACTCTAATATTTTCTGTAAGATAACTTATTGTTGGTTGGGTGGGTGATTATTGATTGTGTGTCTTAAATAAATATTAGTTGTACTAACAAGACGTCAACTTGCAGTTATTTGTCTGACACAATAGTTGGCACTGAAATTTTTTATTACATCAGTGGGAAAGTAAAACTGCAAGAGTGCAGGACATGTGGTTTTTGACGGCAATGTCAAAATGAGTAACCATGTGGACATAGGTAAAAAAAAATCAATTGAGTTACTCAGTACTAAATGTTACAGGTGGAAAGGGCAGTCTAAAGGTGGTAGCAAGGCAGATGTTTGAAGATAGCCAGGTTATGAGGTGTAATAAAATTAGCCTTACAGAGTTGGTGACCAGATACATGACTTAAAACCAAATAAATAAAACACCTGGGCCAGATGGGCTGCATGTCAGAAACCCGAGGGAAGTCAAGATTATGTTAACAAAACCATTGGCAAAAACGCTTCGGGGCTCCTACCAGAAGGGTTAGCATTCAAGGATTGTAACTCTTTAATTTAGAAAGGGAAAGCGGGTTTAGGGTAACTGTTAGTTAGTTGGCCTCACATCAGTAATAGCAGATTTCTAGAAAAATAATCAAGGTCATGATTGTGGAACAGTTAAGGAGATATAACAAATGGATAAGAATAAGTACAGATTGATAAAACAGGGCGTGTCAGAGGAATTAAATCACAAAAATATAGCTGAGAACGAGATTGTAATTATGGTATATATCTATAACAGTTGTGATGAATTACCTTACTATCACTGAGGCTTGTTGTGTTACAGGAGAATATCTATTTATATTGTACTGTGCCATGAATAGAGATTAGAATTATTCAAGAAAGCTTGCACTTATTTCATGATAGCTTGTTCAGTCAGTAGATCATCATTCACATGGTCATATGCAATCAGAACTTATGTTCTGAACTGAGATGGGGGTGGAGGAGAGACAGCAGAGTTGATTAAAAACAGTCTATGCTAAGCATGTGCTAATAAGTGATTATGCCACGCAGCAACCACCGAGGATTCATCTGTTGGTCACCATGACCCTAAAGACTTTCACAGGCTAGCACGATACTACTTCATGTCTTCAGTCAGTGACACTGTATTAATGCACAACACACAAGTAGCCACAGTGTTCCCATATATCATTTTCTTCATGGCATATTCCCAATTATCACTCAGCTTTCAAGAACAGATAGGAAATCAGGAATTTGCTATGGAGAAATTACAGGAAAATAAATAGTATTAATGTCTCTAACTTACTTGCATGGGAGCTGTTGAACTAAAGGAATCACTGACAAGTATCTTTAATTATTAGGACCCATTGTGTATCTGGTGCTCTTTTATATATGAGACAAACATTTTACCCATTGTTTATTCCTGAATTACACTTATATTTTTACTTCCTCTAGCAATCTATTTCTCCTGATGCACGTTCAAATTATGAATGAAAAGCTAATTTAGGTAAGACTTAAAAAAAGTCACAGTCATCAACTTTCAAGACGCTTCTCGGCACAATCTGGACAATCTACAGAATGTAACAATTGGTAATCGATAGAAAGCCTGCTTATCTAAAATTGGATGTTACAATTTTGCCAGCAGATGGCAATGCCACCACAATACTTTCCAGCTAGAATTGATGCAAGTGCAGTCAACTGATAATCAATAATGTCCAATTGTTTAGGTGCTATGGAATGCCTGTTTCTGGAGCCCAAATAGTGTCCAGGTCATACCTGTAACTTTTGGATGAGTCATGCTGGATGCCATCAGGGTGAAGGCTTTACTATACACTTTAAACAGCTGCTGGAGATATGCAAAGTCGGCAGATCATGTGTAGCACTGACTTGATGCCTTCCATGTCTTTTTGGAGTTCAATGTTCCAGTTAACACCCTCTTTAACATTTAACAATTGAACATGTGTCCAGCAGCAGGAAGCAATCCCCTCCCTCCCTTTCCCTACCAGTGCTATTGATAGGAATCATCAATGACTAACAGGTTAATTACTCGTTGATTTCTTCTGGCTGTTTTTTGATGCCATGAATGTTTGGTGGTTCCCTTGGTTGCTTAAAGTTGTCCACAGGCAGTGGTGTGGAAGGCATTCTTGCTGAATTCAGGGCTTCTGCGCCAACCAGTTTCTCGTAAGGTGCACTAGTAGGCATTCCTCTTGAAAAGCAGCATGAACATTGAAGAATAAACAGAGAGTATGCAGAGCAGGACAAACTACTGGAAGAGGGAGGAGAGGGAGAATAGCTCTCAGCAGGACATCAGGGAGAAATGAGCCTGCTTGAAGCTCACTGTGTAACAATGATGATAAGTCTGCATGCATCTGGCTCCTCCCAGGTTGGAACTGAAGATACTTCCAACAGCTCTCCATTTGTCACTTACTGATGCACAAGAGAGGTCACTGATGCTGTCTACTCATTGACAGCTAACTACATTTCATTCTAATTCATCAGAGGAAATCAGGTAATGCAAGCATATGGCTTCACTAGGATTGCAAGTTTCCTCAAGGTGAAGAGTGCTACAGACTACGTTTATATTGCATTTCAAGCATTCAACTCTTCCCTAGAACAGAATTCTAAACATTATGTGACCTTATGTATAGATTCATACAGGCTCACTGGTATAACTCTGACCTCTAAATTGGGAGATTGTTGGTTCCACTTCTGCTCTGGAAACTTGAGTATATAACCTAGACTGACTCATCGCTGCTGAGGAGAAATGCAATGCATCTGTATTGGCAATTAGACTTGTACTTCAGACGCTATGAAATAAAAATGAAAGGTTAGTGATGAGCCTCTTCTTCGGTAGATAGAAAAGTGCATATCTTCTCAAGCCCACTCTGTTGATACCACAAATGTATGATGGGATTGGGTAAGTCCTTATTCAATTTAAAAACCTTTCACTGCTTGGAAGGAGCATTGACTGAAACAAAGAAATGGGCAAGAGGAATTTCAGTTGTCAATGAACCAGCACTATCTCTTCCACCTCAACAAACCTTTTAATATTTTCCTTATGAAACCGCAGCTTGGCAACAAAATCAAAATCGAAACATTTCCAAAAATGCGAGATCAATTGGCATGACACGTGAAATATCTTTTACTTAGTAGCTGGAAAAAGTGACTGTACAAGATACTCTTGGGGAAACTTTCTGAAGTTCAGCAGATGAATGGCTTATGGAAACTGATCTTGAATATTTGATACATTAAAGTTAGGGTGAAACCACCATTATTTCCCTTCTTTTCTCCTGAGATCATCCCAGTCTATTAATTAATTGCACTCAGGAGAGTGAGAAGATGGATGATCTTTGTTCTCAAATCTCTGATGATGCCTCCTTCAACTCATTGCCTGGAACTGCACAAGTGCCTGCTGTGTTTCTGGCTAATTTCTGTTCCATCCCTTTTCTTCCACTCAACACATCTCGACAGAGTTGGAGATGAGGTTAGTAGTTCAGCAGTATCAAACTGTGCATTACTTTATAGAAATGTCATGTCACACAAACCAAACCAAGATGTTGCACGCTGCTGAGAATGGAACGTTATTTGAGGAACTTTTCACAAGGCCAATTGTTCTAAGCTCAGTTCAGCACCAACATTTCCAAATCACTTCCTGGGCTTGGACTTGACAAAGTAGATTTTTCATGGAAAGGTAGGAGTTAAGCACAAGACGATGACATTCGGTTCCTCATGCCTGTGTTGATGCTCTCTCCTGCAAACCCATTCCAAGTCCCCCACACCTTTTCAATTCTCCTTCTCAAATACTTAGGCCATTCTTTTTTAAGCGATGTCAGTGTTCACCTCCGTGGTTGGAATTTTACGTCTCCCCAAGGACCAGGTTCGGAGGTGAGGGGATATAAAATCAAGTGCCATGGAAAGGGCATAGTATCCATCACCAGTGCCCTACGACCTCTGCCCATATCTTAAAAGCAGCAGGGGATGCATTGGGTGTCCTGGCCACCTTGGGACACTTGAAGCTTTAAAGGGGCAAATAAATGGCCATTAAGGGGCTTCCCCTCACAACAGCTGGTATTTATGGGAGATTTACCTGTGCCACTTGGCAAGGTGGCCTTTTTTCAAGCTGAGAGAGTGATCTTCCTGTTTGGGAACACTCTGTCCTTTCAAACCCACCCCATCAACCCCATGAACAGGATCTGTCAACCTTGGGGGTTGCCCGTTGTCCTGGGAGCCATTGCTCCCCCTCTCACTGCTGGGATTAGAGAGCTGCTGGCCATTTAACTGGTGGCTGGCAGCTCATTGAGGCAGAATGTCCTCACAGAGGAGGCAGAATTTTCACCCTGAGTAAACTCACTGTACGGGACCCAGACAGATGAAGCTGGGCTCAGTCCTGACATTTCAGCAAGCCCATTACTGCCTCCCCATAAAATTCCAGCCTGTACTTCCATTTATAAAGACTATAGATTTATTGTAGAAAGTTTAAATTTGCTCATCACATTGCCAAAATATGGAATGAAAAGATTCCTGTCTCTGTCTCGCACCTTTAGATCCCATGACAAATACTTCATTAAAATCATGACCAACTGGAAGGCTAACACTAGGATGTAGTAGTACCCTCCCATACTATTTACAGACACCACATTTCTCAATAATCTCTTCAATTAGATTTATATGCTCTACATCAGCTATACCAATATCATTCAGGAGGATTTTTTTACCTTTGATAACTGTTGTTGTTCGTCCATCGTCATCCATGAGGACCTCGACACCATTAGTCATTTTGAGGCTGGTTGCAGTGTGTCCGAAGATGACTGATCAGGCCAATTTGGGCATGGAATGTCCTGGCACATATTGGACAGGCTTGTGTAGACACTGTAGTTGTTGTGCTGGTTGCTGTGGACTTGCGCAGCTTGCACTTAAGTTGTGCTTCAGCAATACACCTTGCTTCGAGAGCTTAACAGCTTTTGTGGATGAGGCAGTGCCAGGTAGGTTTTGTGCCCGCGTTTCCCAGGTGGTCGTGTCAATGTCAAGCGACTTCAGGGAGGCTTTGAGTGTGTCTTTGAAACGTTTCTTCTGCCCTCCATGCGAGTGTTTTCCAGCAGAGAGTTCCCCAAAACGGAGCTGCTTGGGTATGCGCTTGTCTGACATACAGATGACATGACCTGCCCACCGGGTCTGTGCTCTCATCAGCAGTGTGTGGACTGATGGTAGACTTGCTGTGGAGAGAACTTCAGTGTCTGGTACTTTGTCTTGCCATCTGGTGCGTAATATTCTGCAAAGACAAGTCATGTGGAAATGATTGAGTTGTCTTGTATGCCTTCGATACACAGTCCACATTTCACAGGCACACAGGAGGATAGTGAGTACCGCGGTGCTGTGGACCTTCAGTTTTGTTGCTGGGCTGATTCCTCGACGTTCCCAAACAGTGGAGCGCAGTCTACCGAAAGCAGAACTTGCCTTTGCTATTCTGCAGTTAACTTCTGCATCAATAGTCACTGCTTGGGAGAGGGTGCTGCCAAGATAAGTGAACTGGTCCACTACCTGTAGTTTCTGCCCTTTGATTGTGATTATGGGTTCTGTGTACGGTGCATGAGGAGCAGGCTAGTGCATGACTTCTGTCTTTTTAATGTTGACGATGAGTCCAATATTGTCACAAACCATGGAAAATTTGTCCATACTGACTTGCATCTCTGGCTCTGAGCCAGTATACAGAGTGCAGTCAACTCTGGCTGCAACTGACTTTGATAACTAGAGTAAACAAATTGCCTGTGAAATTTAGGTTAATTTGCTTTCACCCTCTCTGATTTTTATTACCTGATGCCATTCATTCTAATTCAGAATATAACATCAGGTTTTGTCAAGGGGATACAGTGATGTCCTAAACTGCAGACCAGTGACTTTCCAAAAATAATTGTCTTATCATGCTCCTTGTCAAGTTTCATTTGTGTCTTTTCCATAGAAAGTTTATTTGTCAACATATGTATCTCTTTAGAAACTACATCAGTTCATACCAAATTAATTACTCCAACTGTTTTAAGTGGAATTGTAATCATAAAATCTAAAGCAAGTAATGTTTTTATATTCATTGATCTTACGTCAATCCTTACTATTCACTGAATGGAGGTGGCATTTTAACAAATCTGTTCCACATACTTTTGAAGTGCAAGCTTTAACTAGCACTGTACAGTTAACTGAATCAGCAACTAACACATTCATCATTAGATTAAAAGTCATTTTGAGTGGTATAATTTGTTCAGATACATCATTATCTTCAATCTCTTTCTCATAGTTCTCTGCATAATCTGTCGTTTCAAAGGCCTATCTGCTTGCTTTGGCACAATGATATTTCAAGTTATACCTGAAGCATTCCTGGGATTCATTCCAATTCTGTCTTCTGCCATAATAGCCAGATCTGTCAAGGTGTGTTCATCCTCATTCTGCCTGTCTTTAACACTTCCATTTTATTAATGCCTGCATCCAGTGTCTAGACCATTTTGAAATTGAGTAATGATGAAAGAAATTTCCCATCTCTCCAAGCGAGAGATTGTTGACACAGAGCAGGATTAAAGGGAGAGTGGATTGCTGCTGCTGCTGATAGGCTGGGGAATTTAAAGTGCAGTGCAATTGATTCATGCCCAATTTTGTGAGGCCCCTGGAGAGTCCAGAAGGGTTGGCAGCCCAATAAGTGATGGAGAAAAACAACATTTAGAAGTTTCTTTCCCCCGTGATTTTTTTCACGACAGCCCATCTATCATGGTCTCCCTCTCCAAGAATTAAATACCATCTAGAACAGGGAATCTATCCATATGAGACACATTATTAAATCCAGAAATTTAAATGCTAGCACTGATCCAGGGATATTCAAGTTGAATTTCATCAATCTTTTACACAACATGTTAAAGTCCATGATATAATGCTCCATGGAATGGCCATCTGTTTTCTGAAACCTATCAATCGGCGTTAATCAAAGTCTGAACATGCCTCAGAGGCATTTAACTGATTATCGTTCTTCCAGGTTTCATCCAAGTATCTAAACCTTCATCATCATTCAGTTGATGAGTATCCAGAACACAAAATACTTTACTTCTTGTTGGGAGTGACAATGCCAGGATCGTTCCTTTTATTCCTTTCTGGTAGAGGCAAAACCCTTGTTCACGTAACCATTTCATTCTTCCACTACTGGTATGGTTCTAAATCCAAAAGCTTTGGAGGGTATTATTTATTTATTTGAGTCACAGTTGGCTTACATTAAAACCACAATGAAGTTACTGTGAAAATCCCCTAGTCACCACACTCTGGCATACTCCTGTTCGGGTACACTGATGGAGGATTTAACATGGCCAATGCACCTATCCAGCACGTCTTTCAGATCGAGAGGAAACCAGAGCACCCGGAGGAAACCCATGCAGACACAGGGAGAACGCACAGACTGCGCTCAGACAGCAACCCAAGCTGGGAATTGAACTGAGAGGCCTGGCACTGTGAGGCAGCAGCACTGTTAACCACTGTGCCATTGTGCTGTTCATACACCATTAATTTATACTCACTTTCTGCCGCTTCCTGCTGGTTACTATGATCATAGTTTGCTGATGCTGCTTTGTCTCTGCCAACCATTCTCTGCCAGCATGTTCAACTCCAGAAAGAGTGTTGGTAAAGGATAGAAGTGGAAACAATCATTACACACATATTTACAGAATTACACATTAAGGGGGGGCGGTTTAGAACAGAGTTGAGGAGGAACTTCTTCACTCAAAGGGTGGTGAATCTCTGGAATTCTCTGCCCGTTGAAGTGGTGGAGGCTGCCTCGCTAAATATTTTTAAGACGCGGGTTGATGGGTTTTTGATGAGAGAGGGGATTAAGGGTTATGGGGAGAGGGCGGGAATGTGGAACTGAGCCACGACAGATCAGCCATGATCTTATTGAATGGCGGGGCAGGCTCGAAGGGCTAGTTGGCCTACTCCTGCTCCTATTTCTTATGTTCTTATGTTCTTATGCCTCCTAACACAAATAATTATTTTTAGTCTATATCTATTTATAGGCGCTTGGTTGAATCCCCAATTAAATGCTCACCAACAATTTGCATACGATGAAGCATAATTAATATACAATTTATTCCATTTGCCTACATCAAAATCCTTACATTTCATTCACTCTTTGAATGGCTGTGTCTCTCACTCATGTCCCAGCTCTTATCAGTCATCGAGCTGACTCTTGAATTCCTCTCCCTTTGCGGTGAGAGATTGGGTTCAGAAAAATGGTTACTGCTGCTGATGAGTGAGAAAGTTAAAGTGCAGCACAGGACATCTCCGTTCCACCTCCTGCAGAATCCAAAAGAGTTGACAACCCTATTAGTGTTGGACAGAAGTAGCATTTAGAAGCAGCTTGTTAGGAGCATGAACTGGCACCATTGCAATTTCAGGATTGGATCTACCTAGTAAGAATTAGCAATAAAAGTTTTTGTCAGGAAACAAAAGCGATTTTTAAAAATCAGCTCAGAGCTCTTCACCAGCACTAATATAACTTTTTAAATCTACCATTGCTTGTAAATCTTCTAATACAAACAAGCACATACCTTTCTGCTCTGCCATGTGATTAAAAGTGAAAATCACCAGAGGGTCTAAGAAAGTTGAAATACAAAGTGGATGAATCACTGGCAAATTATAACCACCTCCACATTTCCTATGATTCTTTGCCGCAGGAGAAACTGAACACATGTGTCATTGATATAAAAGGAATAATCTACGTTAATCACAAAGAGTATCAACCAGTTGTAGGCTCTCTGGTGCCTACTTTAAGTTTGGCTAATACTGAGAGTGGAGTGATGGGCTCTGATAGCGTATGGGAAATGCAGAGTTAAGTTCACCACATTTCTCAGTGGCTTTTTAATTCAATCAGATCATTATCATTTTATTTCCAAATTTCCTGCCTCATTCATATCAGTAGTGTGATAGGCCCTCTAGGCTCATAGTCACTGGGTTGCCTTCTGTAGGGGCGTTTATAGTCTCCCTGAGTGAAAATCAGCTGCCTTTCACCAGCCAATCTGCAGCCAGTATAGGAGAACTGTAGTGAGACTACACCAAGCAAAGACACCCATGAGACAGGCCGTAAGCTGTGATAGGCAACGTGGACTAGTAAGTGGCCCTTCGTTTATCTCAGTGGGATGCAAAATTAAAATCAGGTTTTTTCTTTAACCAAGACTCCATGAATAAGATTAAATACATTTAGTGCAGGCTGAATATTTCATAACAAGTGTAGAAAATGCTTAATCATTTGTATTAGTGTAACTGCCATCAACTTCAAATCATAAAAAAACTAAAGAAATATTTATGCTTTGGATGCAGAGGAGTGCGCAGCTCTCACAGTCAGTTTTGTGTGCAATCAGCACACACCTCACTTCCCTGACCCTTGCCTAACATGCGTATTACTTCCTATGGGTAGGAAAAATAACTACTGGAATGAGAATCAACAGAATGTAGCAACGCTGTATGCGAGCAAGGGACAACAAAATGCCTCGAGGACCGCACATAGAACCCAGATGGACCACATGCAGCTCCCAGGCCACAGGTTGCCCACCACTGCCCTGAGGGATTGCAAATGTTTGACTAGTTCATTTCTGATTGTTTATCTTAATGTGTTGTTGGATCCAGATTGTTAGTGAGAAGGTTTTGGTCGTGGCCTTTCTCATTCAGTGACAGAATAGGGGACGTCGTGATGGGGTATCCCAGTTAGATGTGACGGCAGGGAATATAGGTGGATTGATGATGGTCGGGGAAGCAGTTTCAGTGAAAATGGAATCTCCGAAGGTACACTCTGACAGCCATCTGGAGGCAAGGAGTCATCATGGAACTGCTGCAACAGATTCAGTTCAAATGCCATGGGAATCTTAATGAGACTTTGGGATCCCAATTTGCATGACCATGAATAAGAGGAGTGGGACTGGAGGATTTTAATAGTGTACAAACTGCTCCCAAACATTTTAACATCCCATCATCATTTACATCCTATATCAACCCTGTCCCCAACTCCTCCACCTCTTCTATTACCCCTCATAAGCAGTATAGCACACATAAGCATTGTATGTACGCTCGTGGTGGCAATGTTGTGGAGAATGCAGCTGATTATCACAAACTTTAAAACTTGGTGTGTCTTGTAGGATAGTCAAGACAGCGGAAATGTTGCTTGAGCAAGCCAAATGGATGCTCTGCAGTTTGCTTATATGCTTGCTGTTCTTGTGTAGCTGGGTGGTGTTGGGAACAGTCAGCAGCCTTTGTCCCTGAGGAGTCAGCCCCTGTTTTGAAAGACAGTGGTTACAGCTAATTGGCAGAGAATGAATGCAATATAGCTGATGCCTGGATGGTGGTCATTCTCTAGCACGGTGCTATTGGCATAGTCACACGCCAATTGCACGTTTATAGAATGGAACCCTTAACAGTTCCTGTGTTTCCCTCCATTGTCTTGTGAGAGCCCACAGAGCCATGTGCATTCAGGCAATGGTGTAATCCCAGTGTCTACAGCCTTTTCATCCTGCTTGCACACACTGGGGGAGAAGATGAGTAGATGCCAACTGTGACCCTCTTGGCCCATTATAACCTGACATCTGAGTGTAAGTGTCTTTTGATGTATTGTAGGTGTCTCCCAGGTGCTCTAATGGAAGGTACATCAGGGTACATTGGAGTCTTCTCCTGTTTCCACCTGGAAGGGCCCAGGTGTATAAAAGTTCAGTGTTGCTGTAACCTTTATGGTCACTGGCAGCATGTTTTTCCCCTGGTGTGAGACTTCAAGTTTAAAGTTTATTTACTAGTGTTACAAGTAGGCTTACATTAACACTGCATGAAATTATTGTGAAAATCCCCTAGTCACCATACTCCTTCACCTGTTCGGGTATACTGGGGAAGAATATAGCATGGCCAATGTACCTAACCAGCACATTTTTTGACTGTGGGAGGAAACCGGAGCACCCAGAGGAAACCCATGCAGACACAGGAAGAATGTGCAGACTCCGCACTGACAGCGACCCAAGCCGGGAACCGAACCTGGGACCCTGGCGCCGTGAGGCAGCAGTGCCCTCGTGCTGCAAGTTGCTGGAGGTGGAACAGTTGTCACCAGCACATTGTTGAACCTGAATCACCTCAGACACTGCTCTGGGGATTGTTGGAGGCATTCCCAAGTGTTCCCAAGAAACCCTCGATGGGCAGAGCATTCTGTAGAGAACCTTCCTATCACTTTTTGCACTTCCTGCAGCCTCTGCTCCATCTGATGACTAAGCTGCAGATCGAGAGGCAACCTCGGGAAACAAATCCTATGTCCTCCCTGACTACCGCACTTTCCCAAACTTGGCCTAAGCAGAAAGAAAATCAAAAAACGCCTCACTTGCAAGTTGGTGTCTGAGTCTTCAAATAGTATTGTGGGGACGCTGGGGGCAACCTGACCAGCTAGGAGCGATTAGCACAGGCCTTGTTTCAATAAGCACAAGGTTATAGAATCATTGTCATAAAGGTTTATAGCATGGGAAAAGGCCCTTCAGCCCAATTTGTCCATGCCGCCCTTTTTTTAATTCCCTAAGCTAGTCCCAGTTACTCGCATTTGGTTCATAACCTTCTGTACCGATCTTACCAAGTAACTGTGTAAGTGTTTTTTAAAAGACAACATTGCACCCACCTCCACCACTACCGCTGGCAGCTTGTTCCAGACACTCACCACAATTTGTGTGAAAAATTTGCCCCTCTGAACCCTTATGTAAGTCTCCCCTCTCATCTTAAACCTATGCCCTCCAGTTTTAGACTCCCCTATCTTTGGGAAAAGATGTTAGCTATCTAGCTAATCTATGTCCTTCATTATTTTATAGACCTCTATAAGATCACCCCTCAGCCTCCTTCATTCCAGAGAAAAATGTCCCAGTCTATCCAGCCTCACCTTATAGCTCAAATTATCAACTCCCGGTAACATCTTAGGAAATCGTTTCTTCATTCTTTCTAGTTTAATAATATCCTCTCTATAATAGGATGAAGAAATTCCTCCTCATCTCTGTTTTAAAGGATCACCCCTGAGATTGTGCCGTCTGGTTCTAGTTTTTCCTACTAGAGGAAACATCCTTTCTGCGTCCCCTCTATCCAGACCTCACAGTATCCTATAAGTTTCAACAAGATTCCCGCCTCATCCTTCTAAACTCCAACAAGTACAGACCAGAGTCTTCAATCATTCCTCATACAACAAGCTTTTCATTCCAGGGATCATTCTTGTGAATTTCCTCTGGACTTTGTCCAAGCCCAGCACGTCCTTCCTTATCCGACATGAATGCTAACAAAGTGACTAAAAATTATAGAAGGACCAGCTACTCAACTATGATAACAGATTTATTGGGAAAGATTGAGATGAACATAATAGTACCTTCTTGGCCCCGTGTCACCTGAAGTCTACATTAAGTGTTTGTTGATCTACTGTAATTTAATGTTTGTATGCACGTAACGAGATCAATGGTAGAATTAATATGTGTTTTGAATAAAGTGCTGTTTAACGTAGCCAGACTGGAATTGTGAAGCATGGTACCTGAGCTCTTACAGTGAACTCAGTGCTAAAGAATTGCATGTTGGAATAAGGAATAGCAATAATCGTACTGTAGGATTTCACTGAGGCTTTATGTTGCAATGTAACACTTAAGCTCATTAAATACAAAGGTCTGTGGTTACAATTGATGTCGATGTTTAAAGTAATGGAAGAAAATTGAACAGGAAAGCAGTCCGTTAGTAGTCACATATTACCAATGCTCTCCATCTATCAGATGATCACATATCATTCCATTCACTCATAGGCCTGTTATTTCCGCCCTTGCAGGCAAAGAAAGAACAGAATGCCAGAGAGAGGGAAAGATCCCATGGGGGTTCTCCACTGTTCATAACTACAGAAGAGACACTGGGATTAGTGAAGTTATGATGGATGAAGAGGGGAAAGAGTTAACTCAGTTACCCATATGCCAAACAGACTAAGTCATGTTGAATTCCACAATGGCTGATATTTTTAAATGGTAAATAACTTAGTAAAGTCTTCCCGGAATGATCAACCTTAATTTAGAAAGGGCATTTCGCAGAGGCACAGGCAAGATTTTAACATGTACAGGGAGAACTCTAGTGTTAAAATAAAAGATTGCATTTAGTTCTTGGGAATTTATTTTAGGGAAAGGATGCAAAAGGTGCTAAGTGGCTGTTACCCATGAAATAACTGTGGCTGGAGGCAGCACTACAGAGAACTGCATGCCTTGCACTCAATTACTGATTCGGAACATTTTTTCAGGATGGTATAGTCCCCTTGTCAGTATTTCCACAGAAGATGTGGAGTGGGAGTGCACTGGCTGGCAGATAATGACACATATAAAGCTGGACGAGAGACTGAGAGAGAAAGCTGCCAGGTTCTCAGAGGTTGTGCTGGACATCCTGGTAGCAGACATACAATGTTGGAGCGATACTCAGTTCCCATGAGGAGGAAAGATGCCACAATGGAAATTAACGCATGGGATGTGGGTGGGACTCACCAAGGCAGTCTCAAGCCTTGAACACTGGCCCCTGGGCAAGGCTGCAGTGCATTCAAATGCAAAATTCTGGTAAATCAAGATAAGACAATGAAATGCCAGAAATACTCAGCAGGTCAGGCATATCTAGTGAAAGATTAACAGAGTTAACATTTCAGGTTGATGTCCTTAAGCCAGAATTCAAATCTGAAATCTGTATTTTTGGCTGGCGGGTCTACATAACTTGGTACTCCTGGTTTATCAGATTGATTTTGCTACAGCCTGCTTCCTGGTCAGAATTGATTTACCAATCTGAATCTTACACTTTGCCAGTTATTCATCTGTGGCAGACACAGCACCCAAACACAAGTCACCATCTTCACGGACAGACTTCCCTCTCGTAGGATACGGTGGTCCACAAAAGGTTGAAAAGGTTGCAGCAGGACCCTGAACCTGCTGTCCTCTCTCCTGATGATAATGCTTGCGTTCCCAGCACTGCCACTCCTCCAGTGCCCTTGCTGCTTGTTGCCTGTAGGTCAGCAATCCAATGAAGTTTTGTGGCCCCAAGTGGAAATTGTTGTCAGACATGCCTTGTAGCCAGCTGATGCTTTAACCTTAAATCATTCTTTATTCATTTGTGGGTCATGGGCGACACTGGCTGGCCAGCATTTATTGCCCTTCCCTAGTTGCTCTTGGAGGGCAGTTGAGAGTCAGCCACATTGCTGTGTCGCTGGAGTCACATGTAGGCCAGACCTGGTAAGGATGGCAGATTTCCTTCCCTAAAAGACATTATGAAGCAGATGGGTTTTTCCCACAATTGACAATGGTTTCATAGTCATGAGTAGGTTCTTAATTACAGGTCTTTTTTCACTGAATTCAATTTCCACCATCTGCTATGGTGGGATTCGAACCCGGGTCCCCAGAACTTTAGCTGAGTTCCTGGATTAGCAGTCTAGTAATAACAGCACTAGCTATCCTCTCCCCAAGTGTGAGCCCAATGTGCTAATTCCACACCCAACTCACGCAGACCCAACCCAATCAGTAAAGCTTCCTGCAGAGGCAGAGCATTTCTCTATGCATATAGGAGGTGGTTATGAAGGCAGTACAGGAGGTATCAGTGCCTTGCTAGTGATGGAAAGAACAATGACTGCCGTCCATCAACCATCCTCCTGGAGGTTGTCACCTCAATCAACCAAATGCTGCAGCGAATGCAGTGAGCCACTTAGTCATTCCAGCCTAATGTTGACTGCAAACAACATTTTTATATACCCTTTGTTAAAATACCAATTATACAAGTACTTGCATGGTGTGTGGTGTTCCAGGATGTGCAGAGGCTTTGAAAGTGGTTTTTAAGTATAAGTTCTTTCTTCTTCTTAACCGTAAGAGGGGCACACCTCTGTTTTCCCTTATACTGTCAGTTGTTGACTTTAGGTTTTTATAAAGGACAAACATACACAGGCACAGGGTTTTAGATGCAACCACCGGCATGTTCATTAACAAAAAATAATCGTTCCTAATGCCCTAATGCAAGCGCTCAAAATTAGTGTAATGGCGCTGCACAACACTCAAAGCCACAACTTATTCGGGGAACACCTGACTTCTTTGGGCCCTCAGTGGAGGTTGCCTTTCAAGTGTTAACAGTTCAGTGACATTAACAGCATTTGGGGATCTGGGACCATACAAGAGTCGAAACTTTGATTCCGCCCAGTCAGGATGCAGAATCCTGACATTGGTGTTACCCTCTGGATTTGAGACCGAGGTCTTCCTGGCAGGGTCCAGGGACAGCATCAAATTAGGGTTTCACCATCCTCTCTCTGTGAGCAACCAGTGGGCAGCCGTCACAGGACAGGCCAATTTTCCTTATTTTTTCCAATTTAGGCTTTTAGATAATCTAAAAGTCTGTGGAGAGAGGACCCTTCAGAGAGCATTGCCATGCTTTTTTCTCTTTTTCTACAGAAGCAGATCTGATCCAAGGACAATATCGGTTGCACTCTGTGGCTGTGCATGGTAAAGATTCTAGTTGGAGCCAGATGGACAGATCAAGGAGACATCAAAATGCCCTGCACCTCTGGATGTATGGGGAAGCCGGACCCATTGTAATGCAGGGGGAATGACATGGGACACAGACAAGACAAACATATATTCCCACAAGGGGAAAGAAACCAGGTTGGTTGGGGGTGAAACTCAACCAAATACTCCAACTCCACTGGCTACCTGCCCAGCCCTAGATTAAATATTTTGACCAGCAAGGGACAGCTGAGAGAGGAAAGGGAATGCGCTTGGAGTGTTGGGAAAACATTTCAGCGGGAGGTGGCTACAAAAGACAGATGGGAGCAAAGCTGGTGTATTGGGGACTGGGAGAGACTGGGAAATGATTAATTTAGACAGATTACCAGGACAAAAAGGGATACAAAATTGTGTAGGGATAAACAGTGGGAGGAGGAACATGGAAGTTTGTGAAGGGGTCAGAACACAAATGCCGGAAGGGGGCAGCCATTGCTGTTAAACACCAATGACAGGACTCTGGATCCTGACTGGGCTGAATCAAAGTTTCGAATCTTGCGTGGTCCCGAATCCCCTATATGCTGTTAATGCCACCAAATTGTTAACATTTGAAAGGCAGCCTCCACTGAGGGCCCCAAAGAAGTCAGGTGTTCCTCCAATAAGTTGTGGTTTTGAGTGTTGTGCAGCGCCATCACACTAATTTTGAGCGCTTGCATTAGGGCATTAGGAGCAATTTTTTTTTTGTTAATAAACACGCCTGTGGTTGCACCTAAAACTCTGTGCCAGTGTGTATTTGTCCTTTATAAAAAGCTAAAGTCAATAACTGACAGTGTAAGGGTAAACACAGTAAAAAGTCTGACAACACCAGGTTTTAGTCCAACCGATTTATTTGATAGTAAAGGTAAACACAGGGTAAACAGAGGTTTGCACCTCTTACAGTTAAGAAGAAGAAAGAACTTACATTTAAAAAACCACTTTCAAAGCCTCTGCACATCCTGGAACACCGCACATCATGCAAGTACTTGTATAATCAGTATTTTAACAAAGAGTATATAAAAATGTTGTTTGCAGTCACCGTTGTAACACAAGCAATTAATCTAACACCAGGAATTAATACAGAGGAGGTGGTAACGCAGTAATATTGTCACTGGACTAGTAATGCAGAATCCCCAGGATAATGCTTTGGTGATCCATGTTCAAATCCCACACGGCAGATGGTGAAATTTGAATTCTTTAAAAATCTGGAATTAAAAGTCTAATGATTGATTGTCATTAAAAACCCACCTGATTTACTAATGTCCTTTAGGGAAGGAAATCAGCTGTTCTTACCTGGTCTGGCCTACATGCGACTCCAGAGCCACAGCAATGTCCTTAATGCTCTTAGGGATGGGCAATAAATGCTGACCTAGCCAACAACACCCAGATCCCTTGAATGAATGAATAAACTTAAAGAAGTCTTTTGGAAAAATCGAAACAAACCAAATATTAGAAATTAGATGAAAACCTGTCAACATATATTCAAAGTGCTTGTTGTTGAGCCAACATTAACGCATGAGGAAGATTTGTATTCCTGGTTCCAAGATGAAATGCAAATCCAACAGGAGCGACTGTGCCAAATCTGAAATGACATTTTCTCACTAGGATTCCAACACTCAACTAATTGTCTTGTTTCACTGGCCAGTAATGTTACAGTGTTTGGTGCAACCTGATTGAGTTCTCAACTGGTAAAATACATTGGCAGAAGTTAAGCTTGCCATTGGCTCATTGTTTGGTCAAGTTTCACAAATAAAGCATTATGATCTCCATTTCCTTTCTAGTGTGCTTCAGAGCAATTCTTAAATTTTCATTCATGCACTAGCTTCACATTTTGTACACCTGCAACTGAAAAAAAACAACTCCATCTCTCAACCTCTCTATAAAATTCTCAATGAAACTCATATCTCCAGCCACACTTCTCCCAATATCTCTGAAGCTGACTTTCACATCCTTTTTTTATTGATTGTGCCTCTGTGAATTGCTTTGGAAGGTTATCAGTGTTGAAGTTAATGTATAATTGCAAGTTATTGTTGTCAAATTGGGCATTCATATAACTGTTGAACAGATTTGTTCTTGTTTCATCAACCTGAGAAAGAGATTACAACATCCTCTCTCCCTTCAGGTTCCATGCCCTAAGAGGGCAATGGTAACCATGGACAGAATCACAGAATTGTTACAGTGTAGAAGGGGGCTGTTTAGCCCATCGTGTCTGCGCCAGCTCTCCAAACAAGTGTTATGACTTCGTGCCATTCCCCTTCCCTTTTCCCCGTACTCCTGCACTTTGTTTCTATTCAAGTAATCATCTAATGCCCTCTTGAATGCCTCAGTTGACCTGCCTTCCAGGCATTGTATTCCAGAACTGAACCATTCATTGTGTGAAAAAGAATTTGTCACATCACACATGACCTTTTGCCTCACATCATCTCCATGGTAATCTTGCTCTGGATAAGTAGATAATTTTCATCATACTGATACTAAATAGCTAACCAATGATTGGATTTCTGCATAGTAGTGGAATGTAATTATTTATTCACAGTAACGTTAACAAAGCATAATTTTCTTCAATTGATATGTCTCATTTAAAACGTATTAAATAAGGCATTAAATGCATAGGTACTTATATAGTTCCTCTGATTTCCTTTAGCAAATTTAAACCTGAAACTATTCAAGCCACAGAAACATCAGGAATAGAGTGAGGCAGGAACAAAACACTCACTGCTATAGGAGGACTCTTTCCATTAAACTAATAGGAAGAAAATGAAACCTATGCTGTTAACAGCTAGAAAGCCTGCCTAATCTCTAAAATGGAAGAAATCTGACTGGCGTCCAGGCTGATACGAAACCACAATCAGCAGTGTTCTAAATAAAGCTAGAGAGATCTCACTGATCTAGTCAAACGCTTCTCTGCTCAAACAGGATGTTAGTGAGCATCCTGTCCTTATTCTGCCGCTGATAAGAGGGTGTGGGGTATAACATAATTTAAGGTGGAATGCTCAATGTAATCAAACAGCAGCTTTTCCACTATGTTATACCAACATATATCTCTTCTTTTCAAAGACAAATTGACTCACCGGTGACTTTTACGGGAGAACTTGCATCTGGGAAGAGGCAAATCAGTATTGTACAGTGTATGGGGTTGTGGGGATAGGGTCTAGGTGGAACTGTGATCGGTGCAGACTTGATGGGCCGAATGGCCTCCTTCTGCACTGTGGCATTCTATGATTCTACTCTGTACACTGGGCTGTATTTTGCCACCAGTATGCAGTGGGGCTGGGGGCAGCATTTTACTGGCAGCAGCCAATTTACAAGCCACCGCAACCCATCAACCCAGAGCTTCCATCCCAATCACAGGCTGTGGCATGAAGGGAAGAGCATTTGAATGCAAAGATTCCTAAGAAATCACTGAAACTCACAGATATGGCCAGCCTGCCATGATCTGTGTGAGAGAGAGCAGCTCGAGGCCGCATGATTTTGCCTCACCATGCAAGAATGCAGTTATGAGCTCACACTCAGGTTAAAAGGACCAAGTTCATGGAAGATAGGAAGCATAATTGGCAGATTCACCTGGAGAGGGAATTGCCAGGAAAAAGTTACTGGGCGGGGAAAGGAAAGGAATGGAAGTAACCTCTCGGGAACTAAGAATCATTTTGAACTGGTTCTAGAAGAATTGAATATCTACTTAAGGGGTGGTGTAACTATGGCTGGAATTCTCCCATCCTGCCTGCCACTGGAATTTTAGTGGGTGGGTTGCAAGACATTGATAGTCAGGCAGGAATTTCTGGCTTTTAGATCAGCGTGGCTGAAGAATTCTGCCCTATATGTGTGAAGTGAGATTTTTGGGTTGTTTTTAAAAGTAAAAGGGGGAAAGTTCTGTTCCATACCTTAAAGTATCACTAGCCTGTAACAATGCTCTTTACTCTGTTTGTTACAGTCAAAGTCTTAAAACATTAAAGGTGCTATTCTTTTAATTATGAAGTGGAACTGCAAATTTATTTTTGGAAAGTTGCAGTTTTGTACGGGGATTGTAACACTAACAGCGGATGTCATCAGATACTCTGCTTCAACATCAGCTGGACAACAAATACAATTAAAGTGGTGAACATGCCCTGTGCTTCTGAGGACAATGGAGTTTGATATAGATTAACATAGACCAGTTGGCATAGACTAGATGTCTTGTTTCTGCGCTGCAAATTCTATATAATTCCATGTAATATTCAGAGCCCAAGTGGTTGCCTAACAATCCAAACAGCAGATTAGTCCAAACTTTAAAATTATTGTAATTAATAGTCATGCAAGGACATGTTTGTAACTGAGCAAGACAGACATTATTCCTTTCATTAAGACTCCATACCCAGCAGCTAGGAGGAATCTTGAGAAACCCTTTTCGCAGTCATGATTAATAAAATCCTACGTTTGCAGTCTCAGTTCTTTTGTAAAGAATACTTTGCTGTATTTTGCTACAGATCTGCCCGGCAATGAATTATCTCCCTAAATAAATCTCCCTAATTATCTCCCTAATTACATTTGATATGGAGCTGTTATATTTCAATATGTGAAAGATGCAAAGGGTTCATCGCTGAAAATGTTGTACACAAGTGGATGTGTATTTGCTCAAATGGGCTATTTATTGGCCCCCAACATCTAATCTCCAGGATGTCACACAAGGGAAAGTGTGCCAAAAGATGAACCAAGAAGTCCCCAAGTAAGAATTGCAGAACAATCGCCCAGGAAATTCAAATTTCAAATGGTTCCAATTTACCGAGGAAAAGTTAAAAGAACGAAAGCGATTTCTGACTCCTGGGTAACTATATTAGGTAACCACCACCCCCTCCAGCCATAGCACCGCACCCCCCCAACCCCCAAAACAAACTCCACTGGATCACCCAACCACCCTCCCAAACCCCAAACCCCTGGGACTCCCCCCTAACTACTTCCCCTGCCCCAGACCATCCTCCCAAACTCTGCACTAACACTACCCTCTGACTACCCTTCCAACCTCCTGACTACACCTTGCCCAATGCATTTTTGGGGTACACTCACATCCCCCACTCCTTCCAACACTGTGATTACCCTCCCCACCTCCCAACTAACCACTCAACTACTATCCTGAATCCCTGGCTACCTGCTAGCCATTCAATGGCCCCCCCCCCACCCCTGGCTACCCTCCCGACCATCCAACTGCACCTTTGAGCCCCCAGAGAATCCTCTCATCACTGACGATGGTCCCAACAACTACACCCCCCACCGCACTGATCAACCTCCAGACCACTAACCTAACTTCCCATTGATCAACCACCCCACCCCCCTCCATTGACTTCCTAGATAATTGAGTACTGCCAATTAACCTTTCTGGTATTGAGAATTAAATACCATAAATATGGAGTCTCATTCTTCAGATTTTAGACTTGTATTCAAAACTGTCGTTTTTTTCCAATGCTTTTCCTTTCTGTTTTTTTTAAATTTATTTATTTATTAGTCACAAGTAGGGTTACATAACACTGCAACAAAATTATTGTGAAAATCTCTTAGTCACCACACTCTGGCGCCTGTCCGGGTAACACTGAGGGAAAATTTAGCATGACCAACTCATCTAACCAGCATGTCTTTCGGACTGTGGGAGGAAATCAAAGCACGTGGAGGAAACCCACGCAGACACAGGGAGAACGTGCAGACTCCACACAGACAGTGACCCAAGCCAGGAATCAGACCTGGGTTCTTGGCGCTATGAGGCAGCTAACCACTGTGCTGCCCCTGTTGCTTCTGTCACTTCTCTCTCTCTTTCTCTTTCTTTTGTTTCCTTTGCTCTTTATGAATATTCTTAAAATACTGAAGACCCTTTAAGCAGCAGCTCTCCCTTCTTGCCTTCCATTCCACAGATCATCTTTCTATAGGTAATGTTACACTGAATTCAGAATCTTCAATTCACCCTCCTTCTCAGTCCTTCCACTGTTAATTTTCCAATCTTTAAGCCTGGCTGTGTAGGGAGATACCCTGCTTGTTGTCCTGTTTCCTCAGATCGTAAATGCCCTATTTCCTTCCGTGCAGCATTACACATTCAGCAAGTTAACAGGCAAAGTCGGTGTAGTTGAGAATTCTGATTAATTCTAAATACCCAACATAAGGATAATTAGCAACTAATGTTTTAAAATGTGGTTTGAGAATAATACAAAATATGTAAGTAACATCTTAATAAATCTCTAAGAAATGTTTTTAACATACCATTAAAATGAAAGATATACTCATGAAAGATATCAGCACAAGTCAGGCACAACTAATGCAACCAAACAAATCACCAAAGCAACTCTAAGTCAGGGGAATAAGTCCGATAGATGAAGGTGCCTTAAATAGAACCAGTTTAAATTGGTTAGAGAAATACTGAATCATAAGAAGCCATTTTTGGGAAAGAAGTTCAGTAAAACAGGCAGATGAAGGACAGATCAATATTTGAAGATGTCAAAATATGATTGATTAAAGGACATGCCATTGTTACATTGACAGAACAGTGAATGAACGAAATTGCTTTTAACTAACTACGGGGCTGTGTAATCTGATAACGAAAACTAGAACCAATTCTGCTCATTGGCATGAAACCTTTGTGAAAAGCCTGCCAGTGCATTAGCTGTGTAGGTGGAACCATAGATCTCTCATTTTGGCCAAAATGAGATTTGTCTTGTCTTAATTGCATGTTTGTCTGAATATTATTAATTTGCAATGTTTTTGATTCAAACATTTCAATGTTTTAATAAAAACTAGTTTAATTGAAGAATTTCATTGAACTGAATAATTTTTTTTGCTTTTGTGAAATGAAATGTTTAATGAAACAATTTTAAGTTAATCAAGCCACCTAAAAGAATTTCCTAAAGCAGTCGGGTTGCCTGAAGAGAATGGGAACAAATGTAATTAATGCACTTTTAGTCAAAACCAGTATCCCTCTGTATGTTATTAAAATAGGTGTATCTGTGAGATCTCCCACTGCAAATGCATCCTTGTGAAATTTCTCATCTTAGATAACACTGCACTGTTATATTTGTAACTCTCCCATTTAAGATGCTGTTAATACTCTGATATGATTTTCCAGTATTAATGTAACACTCTATCAATGAAATTCAAAACAGCTGCTTTGAGCCTGTGTGGAGTTGTAGTGTTTGACACCAAGTGCTGCTGCAAATCCATTTTATTTACCCCCTCACCCTTCATTCATACTTATTTCTTATTTATGGATCTGTATTTTTCTCTAACTTTGTTCCCCTTTTGGATTTCCTCTCAGCCCTGACATTTAACTGTTTTGAAGTTGCAGTTCCCCATTTTAGCTGATGGGAGCTTCATATGTCAGTCATTTCAGATGCTTGGGCATTTTCCTGCTGCTTTTAGGGTAGCATGGTGGCACAATTCTTAGCACAACTGCCTCACAGCGCCCAGGGACCCACGTTCGATTCCCAGCTTGGGTCACTGTCTGTGTGGAGTTTGCACATCTCCCCATGTCTGCATGGGTTTCCTCTTGATACTCTGATTTCCTCCCGTGGTACAAAGATGTGCAGGTTAGGTGGATTGACCATTCTAAATTGCGTCTTAGTATCAGGGAGATCAGCTAGGGTAAATGCATAGGATTATGGGGATAGAGCCTGAGTGGGATTGTGGTTGATGAAGACTTGAAGGGCTGAATGGCCTCCTTCTCTGATTTTGACTCTGTATCATCCTGCTAATAATGGACCAGCAGAATGCTTCGTCCAAATCATGAAACATACCTTGAGAGCAATCAAAGAACAAGATTCATTCATACGAAGCCTTAACAAATTGTTACTGGTTTATCAGAATACTGCACATTTCATGGCCAAGACATATCCTGCATATCCGGAGTTGAGGGGGTTGAGCTATGAGGAGAGGCTGAATAAACTGGGCTTGTACTCGTTAGAGTTTAGAAGAATGAGAGGAGATCTCATTGAGACGTATAAGATGATGAATGGGATGGATAGGATAGAGGTGGAAAGACTCTTCCCACTCAAAAAAGACAATAGGACTAGGGGGCACAGCCTCAAGATAAAAGGGGGGCGGTTTAGAACGGAGTTGAGGAGGAACTTCTTCACTCAAAGGGTGGTGAATCTCTGGAATTCTCTGCCCGTTGAAGTGGTGGAGGCTGCCTCGCTAAATATTTTTAAGACGCGGGTTGATGGGTTTTTGATAGGAGAGGGGATTAAGGGTTATGGGGAGAGGGCGGGAAAGTGGAACTGAGCTACGACAGATCAGCCATGATTTTATTGAATGGCGGGGCAGGCTCGAAGGGCTGGATGGCCTACTCCTGCTCCTATTTCTTATGTTCTTATGTTCTTATTACTCATGATTAAAAACCAGCCGAGTTCTGCATTCACTCTTCTGAAACCTCCTAAAAAACAAGAACATAGTGTGACAACAACAAACATAAGTGGAATGATGTGAAGGCAAGAGTTTTCCACTAAGGACAAAGAGTTTTGGCCAGGAATTATTCCTCAGAGGAGAAATGGGTTTCCACCATAGTCTTGTGCAGATATCTGAACCTGTTTCTTACACCAGTGGTTCCCGTGGCACATAGACATGCTGTGAGATGTGTGCAAGTGTGCCATGACCATGACTGTGCAGCAGACTCCAAGCCATTGAACCACAGAATCCCAACAGTGCAGAAGGAAGCCATTCAGTCCATCGAGTCTGCACTGACTCTCTGAGAGAGCATCTTATCCAGGCACACCCCCTGTCTAATTCCCAGAAACCCGTGCATTTACCATGGCCAATCCACCTAATCTATACATCTTTGGACACTAAGGAGCAATTTAGCATGATTAATCCACCTAAACTGCACTTCTTTGGACACAACTTTAGTTTAATTTTCTCTTTCTGTCAATTTCCCAAGGCTTAGCTCTGTCAATTTCCTTAATCTTAGCCACTTTAGCTTCAGGGGAGTCTTCCTCCTGAGTGTCTAAGTCAGGAAGAGTCCTTTAGTTCACCTTCCTGACTAGGAAGTATCTGTGGGCTGGTGTGTGCTATGACTGACCCGCCACTCCAGGGCTAAATGGCCACTATGGTTTTGAGTTAGCTGGGAATAGCACTCGGTTACTGGAATGGCTCCTGGAAGTTCTGCAAGAGTAGGGAGGAGATCCACGGCCAGCTCTGGGAGCTGAGGTGCCTCCACCACATCCGACAGGAGGGTGAGCAATGACACCATCATGCATCTGGCCACAGCCTGGGTCCTGGTGCACACCAAGGGACCCGAAACAGACATGGAGCAATTGTATTGGAGGTTGGCTTGGGTAAACAAGGAGTGCACGGAGGCCACAGCAGAAAGAGTGGCAACTCACGTCCAGGGGCAGGAACACTGTACCCTGACAGTTTAACTCAGCAGTTTCCATCCCGTGTGCTGTGGCCATGGCTGTGGGACAGACTGCAAGCAACAGTGATCCTCATAACTGTCTTTCAGATGCTTCCCAAGCTTATAAAATGTGAGAATGTCACAATTTACTCAGCTCCAATAGAAAGTTAAGGGGATTGGTTCTTTTGTCATTTCACTGTGTGTGCATATATATATAATATCTATAGTCTCTTTAATAATATTGCTGGTGTTTGAATGACTCCCATTGTATGAGTACTCATCTGGTGTCTGGGCCATTATCATGGGGGTCATCAGAGGTATGTATCTCTCCTCAGCTCATGGCCACTCATGCACAGATTGTTGGACCCTAAAGTTGTGTGGGAACACATTTGTTAGAAACTTAATGTCGGGGAAAAAATTGTCTTGTGGCTAGTGCTTACCACTGATAGCACTTGAATGAGTTATGACCTCCTTTAAGAATATGAGATAACCTGAAAGAAGAATATGCTATTTGGAGCACTGAGCCCAATCTTTGCTGCAGACCATGTTTAAGGTGCACTGACATGGTCTTGATAGATGTATTTAATCTTGCAGAGGAGTGATCAATGATTGTGGTTGAACTGCTCGACTGTGATTGAATTTTTGGGCACCTCTGGGTTAGTGATGGCATTAAACAGAGCAAATTACAGAGCCAAGTTAACCTCTGTGATGTGGAAATGCTGATGTGGAACTGGGATGGGCACAATAAGAAGTCTCACAACACCAGGTTAAAGCCCAACAGGTTTATTTGGTATCACAAACTTTCCAGGCGCTGCTCCTTCATCAGGTGCCCTCTGTGAGCTAACATTTTCAACACTGGAATATGTTAAAAAACAACAAGAGGTTTTCCACCACCCCAGTAAGTTGCTATTTACTCAACTTTGCGTTTTTGCTCAGATCTATTGAATTTCAATTGTTATGTTGTCAACCTAAGTAAGACCATAACCATCATAAATATAAGTAAATTGTGACATTTATGTACAATTTATCTGCAAAAAGGTTGGTGAGCAGTGGAATTGTTTGTCTCATTGAAGTGTACCATGTTACTAAAAAGGTTGGGAACCACTGTCTTCAACTGTCCGGATCTCAGATGAATTATCTGGAGGAGATATGTAGACCACTTACTGGCTGAGAAAACAAACCCCCCAAGAATTGTTGAGAATTGAGGTTCAGACCTCCTCGAGTCAAGACTTTCCTGTGACCCCTCCATCACCAGACACCATTGAGGAAATCAACACGTCAGCCTCTGTTCAAGCTGATGAAAGGGCAGCCTAAAACTTTCAAAGTCTGCTATAAACCTATAAATAATAAACCTATTGGACTTTAACCTGGTGTTGTGAGACTTCTTATTCTGTTCAGGCACAGAAACAACCTCTATTTCTTATGTCAATGCCAGTTAAACCGTTGACACCAGTGCAAAGAGGAAACTGCCAGATGTACATTACCAATTGGCCCGAGAGCGATAACCTCCAGATAATCTGAATTTGTTGTAGTGACAAACTCATTGACCATTGCTCCTATTGAACTTTTTTGGGGATGTTCAAATTAAGAGGGGGAGGAAATATTATGCATTTGTACAGCTGTCCAACTCTGCTACAGCAATGTATGCAAGGAAGTATTCTCACAAGGTTTGACCCCAGTCGTGCACGGTCAACGTATTGAGATATTGAGAAGGAATGAGAGAAGCAGCAGACATGAAAGTGAACACACACTGTGAATAAAGTTTTTACCCAAGTGCTCCCAAGTGGCATGTCTCAAATACACAACAGAAAGTGTTGGGAAAACTCAGCAGGTCTGGCACGCCTGTGGGAGGAGAAACAGAGTCAACGTTTCAAGTTCAATGTGATTCTTCTTTGGAAGGGTATATATCCATTATGCTCAGATTTCACCAGCTAAACATCATGCCACACATAGCAGACTTTATACAACAAATTCATACTCATTGCAGATGTAAATGTGCAGTAGAATTTGGAGAGAAAGAAGACCTGGAACTCACAAGAGCTATTCGCAAGCTTTGCAACCAATTATCTTCCTGTCTATGGTAAAGCAGACTTTGAATATTTCCAGTAAAACAAATGGAAGTGTATTAATATTCAAATTACATTTGGCCATATTCATCAAAGACTCTTTCTTTATACTGACTATTCAAAAATAGTTCAAAGTTCTAAGTCTTCAGAGAAAACCAGAGTGTGTGCATTCTGTTTTGTTGGCTGTACACATCTTCTAACTGACAAATCTGTTGATTTAAAGTGGAAGTGAAACTGGCTACACATTTTGGTGTCGTGTTGTGCTAATGTGCACTGAACTCTGAGATGCAGATTATCTGCGTTATTGGGTCTGGAACTGGCACAAAAGCCGAAAATGTAGATAGCCATTTGACTGCTTTATATTGCAATGATGTGTTATTACAGATCAATGATCACCCTTTCATTACAAAACAATCTGGGAGTGGTTTTCTTTGTGGTAATCCAAAGTACAATTGCGTGATTCCATCAAAACTGGGGGCTGTCTATGGCCATTGTGTGAGGGGTGGAGTGCGTGCTTTTTTTTGTGGCTTAATTTCCATTCTTAATTTGTGTTGCAAAGGAAAGTTTGTTCCTTTGTCAGCTGGGTGATAGCACAGAGTTAGGGATTGTAAAACTGTTAAAGAGATTTATCATGCTGTTAAAGAGAAAGTTGCAATCATGGAAATATAGACTAATTGTTCACACTGACCGATGTTATGATAGAGGTCGGAGAAGTGTACAGTTGCTCCACCTCCACAGGTTTTGCTATGATTTAAAAAGTTTAATTCCACTACCAAAATGGCTCCTTATTCACCTTTGCTGCTATTAGGTACAAAATAAAAGAGGCTTAAACCTTGCTTCCTTCAATAAACTCAGAATTATTGATTTTTTAGATAATAAAAACACCTTTTTTAAAAGAAGTTGCAAGAACCAGCACACACACAATTGTATTCATAGAGTCATAGAATCCTACGGTGCAGAAGGAGGCCATTCAGTCTGTCTAGTCTGCACTGGCCACAATCCCACCCAGGCCTTATGTGCATAACCCCATGCATTTACCCAAGCTGTTCCCTTGACACTAAGGGGCAATTTAGTATGGTCAACCTCTCTGGAAGTATAACCATCTATTCCTTTTTAAAAGAAATATCCAAACAATTACACTCTCACATACACACACACACGCATAGACACATGTGTACACATACATGTGTGCACATTCACACACTGCATGCACAAATACACACACACATGTGCACACACACATACACACACACAAACACACACATGCACATACGTGCGCACACATGTGCACACACATGCACACACACGTGCCACACACACACAGAGATGCACACACATACACGCACACATGTGCACGCACACACATGCACACACACGTGCCGCATACACACACAGATGCACACACATACACGCACACATGTGCACACACATGCGCGTACACACACATACACACACATGCACATACGTATGCACATACGTATGCACGCCCACATATGCGTGCACACACATATACGCGCACACAGACACATGCACACACATGCACACACACACATACTTGCGCACACACGCCACACACACACATACATATACACACAAGCAAACAAAGGGAAAACAGATGGGGGGGTGGAATTTTGGGCCTCTCTACGATGTTGTTCTTGTGGTGCGACACAGCGCACTGTTCATCATTGGCAAAATTTTCTGGGTCTTGCCGTTGTCAATGGGGTTTCCCAATGACTGCACCCCACGCTGTCAGGAAACCCACAGTGGGCTTGAGCCACCGATGGCTGGGACCAGAAAATCCCGACAGCATAAACAACTGGAAAGTCTCAGGCCATTTTCCCAATGTGGGGCAGAGAGATACGCAAGCAATACTGTTTGCTTTGATGTTGATGATTTGGAGATTATGCTGCAAGGGATATATTTAATCTCAGTAAAAACACAAGTGGAAGTTGCACAGAGAGAAGTAACCAATCAAATTTATGCAGTCACCCAGATTCTTGATTCACAGTTGTAGGTAAGAAAAGAGATATGAATCAGAAGAACATAAGAACTAGGAGCAGCAGTAGGTAATTCAGTCCCTCAAGCCTCCTCTGCCATTCAATGAGATCATGGCTGAACTTGTCTCATCCTCAACTCTACTTTCCTGCCCATTCTCCAAAAAACCTTCAACCCATTTCTAAGTAAAATTCTGTCCATATCATCCTTAAATTTACTCAATGTCCTGGTATCCACTGAACTATGGGGCAGAGAATTCCACAGATTCACAACTCTTTGAGAGAAATGATTTCTCCTCATCTATGTTTTAAATCTGCCGTCCTCTTGCCAAAACCTTGATCTTTTGTTCCAGATTGCCCCACAACAGGAAGCATCCACTCTACGTCTACTTTGTCAATCCCCCTGATCATCTTGTACACCTCAATTAGGGGCGGGATTTTACTACCTCACTCGGGCAAGGCTCGTAAAATCCTGCCCGAGGCCAACAGAGAATTCCATTCTGTGAGCCTCACCTGCCCCGATTTTGGGACAGGCAAGGCATTAAAATTCCGGGCTAGATCTCCACTCATTCTTCTAAACTCTACAGCCTAAACTGCTCAATCTCCCTTCATAAGATGAACCCCCTTATCTCTTGATTCAATCTAATGAACCTGGTCTGAATCTCCCCTAAGGTCACTACATCCTTCCTCAAATAAGGGGACCAAAACTCTATACAGTGCTCCAGATACAGTTTCAACAATGTCTTGTACAATTGTAGGAACACTTGCTTATTTCAATTCTCTGTTCTTTAGCTATAAATGCCAAAATTCCATTTACTTTTTTTATTACCTGCTATACCTGCATACAATTCTTCTGCAACTCACGCATGAGGACACCCAGATCCCACTGCACTGAAGTACCCCTAAGTCTGTCTACATTTATATAATAGTTGCCCTTCCATTTTTCTGACCAAAGTGGCTCAACTCCAAATGCCATATTTTGGCCGCTCACCTAACCTATCTGCATCTATTTGCAAATTTCTTATTTCCTCATTGTAACATACTATCCCACCTATTTTAGTGTCATTTGCAAATTTGGCTGTAGTACACTCTATCCAGGTATCCAAGTCATTAATATAGATTCTAAATAGTTGGGGCCCAAGGACCAAACCCTGTGGTGCCTGGTTGGTTACATCTTGCCAATCAGAAAAAGACCAATTTATCCTGATTCTTAGCCTTCTGTCAATTAGCCAGTCTTCTATCCAAGCTAATAAATTACCTCTAATTCAATTGATCTTACCTTGAGTACTGACCTTCTGTCTGGCAGCATATCAAATGCCTTCCTGAAATCCAGATATGCTACATCTATAGGATTCTCATTATCCACATGGCTTGTTACATCTTCAAAGAACTACAGCAAATTAGTTAAACACAAGTTAATCTTTTAATTTAGCTCCTAGCTCCTCATACTCCCTCAGCGGAACCTCTATCCTTGTTCTACATATGTCCTTGGTACCTATGTGGACCATGACATCTAGATCATTACCCTCCCACTCCAAGTTCCTCTGCTCCCAAAAAGATAAGTGGAAGCCCTGAGCCTCCTCAAAAGGTTAAATCGTGTTTATCTAATTTGCTAGATTTCTTTGAAGATGTAACAAATCAAATGGATAATGGGGATCCTATAGATGTAGCATATCTGGATTTCAGGAAGATGTTTGATATGGTGCCACACAGAAGGTTAATACACAGCATAAGATCAATTGGGGTAGGATCAATTAGTTAGCTTGGATAGAAGACTGGCCAACTGACAGAAGGCAAAGGATCAGGATAAGTGGATCTTTTCCTGAAGGTAATTGGAGACCCTGAGCTTGGCTCTCTCTTTATCCTCTTCCCAGAGCAGTGTGTCCCTTGCAGGTCTGGCTGTCTCTGCTCCCAAGAAGCTATGTGCTTTCCTCACCTTTGCATGCATTTCATATGGGCCCTATTGAGGTTGACAAAGACCTTAATTAGTAACAGCCTCACCCTTTGGAAGATGCCATTGCCCTTCTACACACATGCTTTCAATGTGCCTGGTGTTATGAGTAACAGCCAAAATCAAGGAACAATAGTATATATTGAGGCATCCAGTTATAGTGCTTTCCTTTGTTGTACCACACAGAAATGACATGCTATCCCTTAAAAACATCAGTTTTGTTTGCTTAATGTCTGTGTGCATGCAAACTGCCTGAAATTAACATGCAATATTTATAATAAAGAACAATGCAGTAGTTTATCTGTGCCTCATGATTTATTATATCATTTTTAAATGAAAATAACACATAAAAATCGTGTTGCAAAAGTTTTCTGCAGCAGATTTGCTAGGCCATTTCAGAAGGCAGTTAAGAGGCAAAAACATTGTTGTGGATCTGGAGTCACGTGTAGGCCAGATCAGATAAGAGCGGCATATTTCCTTCCCTGAAGGGAACTAAATGGAATTTTACAACAATCAACAATGGTTTCATTGTCATCATGAGACCTTCAGTTCCAGATTTTTGTATAGAATTCAAATGTCATAATCTGCCACAGTACGTAATTGTGAAGGCCAAAATGGCATCAGCAAAGTGGTGACTTTCTAGGAAATGATGAGGTGTCAAAATACTTAATTTTGGAAAGGAAGGGCATCGACACTCTGGATAATTAAAAGTAGAGATGTCAAAATTGTTGAAGCAGATTTTTGGGCGTGAAGCTCATGATTTGATCTGCCTAAGCTTGTGCTTAGGCAGATCAAAACAGAATTGGTATCATTATCAATAACCCACATCCTTTACGTTGACTCCCTGCTCTCTGTAAGATAGGAGAAGGTTACCCATTGTACAAGGAGGAGGCAAAAGTGGAACAATGGCAAGGCTGAAGCACGTCTAGCAAGGGTGAGTTCACAAGGGAAGAGTCAGGGCCCTGGAGGGTGAGTTCCAGCTTGGGCCTGTATTTCATTGGTTGCAAGATGTTTTGAGAAGTCTGGTAAAAGGTGTTACATGTAAGTCTTCTGTTTCTTAGTAGAAGCATAGAGTACAAAATGAAGCAAGTTAAGAAAAATCATTATAAAATTTTGGTTCAGCCTCAGCTAGAGTTCTATGTTCAATTCAGGACACCATACTTTAGGAAGAATTTCAAGGCCTTGGAAAGATTATTCGGATGATTCCAAGAGTAAGGAACTGCAGTTAACTGGAGGAGCTGGGCTGGCTCTTCCTAAAGCAGAGAACGTTAAGAAGAGATTTAATAGAATGCAAAAATACATGCAAGTTCATTTACCTACCCATCTGGATGTTTCCTTTGTTGTGTACTTAGTCATAACAGTGCAGTACAGACATTGCAAAGGTTTCCTCATAACCTATCTATCACAGTTATCAGTGAAGATTTGAAAATGCAATTTGTAAGCTTCCTCTAACTGCATTGTGCAACATAGAACTGAGCCAATATGATACTCATTGCTGAGGTGGCAATTTTTGTATGTGCTGAAATGGTCCACAAAAGCATGTCAGTTAAAGAGAGGATTGTCTCAATTAAGTATCTCTCTGGCACTCCCTGTCTGCACCAACATGAGGAATGGTCACTTGTGTGAGGTGTGAGAAGAGTATTAGTGTCCATGGAGTTGCACCCCAGCCTCATTCAGCCTTCAGAAGAGGAGGAGAAAAGTTTGTGGGGGGAGTTGTGGGAGAAAAAAGTAAAATGAATAACATAACCATTAGGGTGTATTTTCCTTTTGGTTGCAATTGTCCTATGACTTCAATAGAACAGGATTTCCAGGGTAGGATGATTTGAATATTTTGAGGTCTGAGTGATGTGTCCACAGCTACTGAGTTCCCTGTCTAGACGGGATATAGATGCTTGGCTGCACAATATGGATAGTGTGTTATAATCCTAGTTAACGTTACAACTAACGTTGTGGGAAAATCCCAGAATGGAACACTGGCTCAAAAGACCATAACTTTTAGTTTTATAATCAAATGAGTCTTATGACTGTTAATTAGTTTTAACAACAAGAAAAAACACATTTATTAAACATGGAAAATGAATGATAATACAATACACCTTTACTCTCTTTTAGCCTAACAAATGCATACAGGTTTTAAGATTAACATGGATGACTTGGTCTATTTGAAACTATTATGGTCTCATTAGCACACAAAGTTAGTGTTTGCAGATTTCGCCTCAGAATCCTCACAGATGATTGTCATATGAGATTTTTCAAACTCCGCACTCAAATACGCTTTAACAATTTATCTCATGGTATTACATTCATTTCGCGTTTCGCATTCCAAAATCTAGTTCATGTTTTCCAAAATGCCTGTCTGACCACTTTTAGCTCCACTTTTAGCTGTAAATCCATGTCAGAATTTCAGATTAACCCTTTCCAGTTTTCACCAATTCTGATATCCACTCAATGCTTAATAATTTGTTTATAGATGATAGCAATCATTTAAAATCTTGGAATTACTTTTAGAAAACCTTTCTCTAGTATCATCACCAAATGATTTTTTTTCTCACCTTTGTCTGGTGTCCCTGAACAGAATCCCTGTTCTATTTTCTAGTTTATTCTTTGTTCCCTTTCACACCAAATCACCTGGAAACTTTTTTTTTAAATTTCTCTAGCTTCTTAACTAGTTGCTCTTTAGATCTTTGGCACTGGCTGCCTGAACCATTACTACATTGTAGGCTTTTTCATATAGCAAAGCTAAAAAGTTTGTTTAGCTTGCCCGAACAGAATAGAAAGAGTGTTTACTGCTTTATGTTCTGTCTCCAACTGCCTCTAACTTTCAGCTGATACTAAAGAACAGAGGAAGCTGCTGCTCCGCTTACAGAGCCTCTCTGGTAGCTAAACAACTATATTTCTTCACACCATAGCTCTTGAAACACAATACTATCTTAGCTGGGACTGAAACTAACGCCCACACAAAACACTTTTGTTCAGTATGAAATCCAATTACAACTCCCTTCCAGCCACGGAAACATTAAATTAAACCTACCTAAAGCAATACCTTATTTCTAATTTTTGCCCATACAAATATAAATCGCTTAATACGACCTTCTGTTTCCTAACATGTAGCACTGGAAGAAAGTTAAAAAGGTATTAACAGTTTTATTCCAATCCCAATTCTTGATCACACTGAAATCAACTGTACCAAATCTACTACAGCTGCCTTACAACCCCAAACACCAACAATGTATGGTGTTTCTAGTCCCCAGAGTTGTTATACAGAATGAAAATTTTATCAATAAATATTCACGTCATAAAACAACCAGCCATCTTTGGACAGCCGTCTTTTGTCTTATAACTGCCTATAATTGAGTGATTTTTAAAAATTCATTCATCAGATCTGAGCATTGATGGTTATGTCCATATTTATTGTTAATTCTTAATTGCTCTTGAGAAAGTAAACTAAAAGTAAAGTTTATTTATTAGTTGCAACTGAGGCTTACATTTTCCCTGCAATTTCACAGGTTACTGTGAAATTCCCCTAGTCGCAATACTCTGGCGCCTGTTCGGATCAGTGCACCTAACCAGCACATCTTTCAGACTGTCTCCATGCAGACATGGAGAGAACATGCATACTCCACACAGGCAGTGACCTAAGTCAGGAATCAAACATGAGTTCCTGGCACTGTGAGGCAGCAGTGCTAACCACTGTGCCATCGCGCAGCCCTTTTGAACCACTAGAGTCTGCATAGTGTTGGCACACACAGAGTGCTGATGGAACAGTGATATATGGCCACATCAGGATGGTGGGGAACTTGCATGTGATGGTGTTTCCATGCACCTGCTGAACTTGCTCTTCCAGGTGGTAGTGGTCCTGGGTTTGAAAAGTGATGTTTCAGAAGTCTTGATTTGTTGAGACACACCATGTAGATGGTTCAGACTCCTGCCAGTATGGAGGGACTTAATGCTTGAGGTGGTGAATGAGTGCAGATCAAGACAGCTGTTTTGTTCTGAATGTGTCAGGGTTCTTGAATTCCATTGGAACTGCACTCATCCAGACAAGTGAAGAGTATTCCATCACACCCCTGACCCTTGCCTTGTAGATGGTGGAAAGGGTCTGGGGAGTCAGGAGGGGAGTGATTTGATGTAGAACACCAAGCCTCTTGCAGTCATAGTACTTATATGGCGAGTCCAATTAAAGTTCTGGTAAACTCTCAGATTGTTGATAGTGTGACATTCAGTGATGTTAATCCCACTGAATGTCAAGAGGAGATTGTTAAATTCTCTCTTATTGGAGATGGTCATTGCCTTGCACTTATGTGGTATGAATGTTATTTGCTATTATTAGTCCAATATTGAGTGTTGTCCAGATCTTGCTGCACATGGGCATGGACTGTTTCAGTATCTGAGGAGTCACGAATGGTACTGAACATGATGCATTCATCAACGAGTATCCCCATTTCTGGCTTTATGATGGAGGGGAGGTTATTGATGAAGCTACTGAAGATAGTTGGGAATAGGACACTTAACCTGAGGAACCTATTATTGATGTCCTTGGCTGAGATGATTGGCCTCTGATAACACAACCATCTGCTTTGTGTTAGGTCAGACTCAGTCAAATGCTGTCTTGATGTCAATGGGAATGCAAGAGAAAAACTTCATGTTTTCTACATTTGATATTGTCTGAATAAAAAGTGCAAAGTTTGATCCAAGTTAAAGTCCTGTTCATAATTTTGATGATCACATGCCGATCAGAACAAAACTTTGTACGAATCTCCCTCTTTTACAGCACTGTATGTGTACCCACACCATGGAATGCAGCAGTTCAAGAAGGCAGCTCACCACCACCTTCCCTTAGGCAATCAGACTGGGGCAGTAAATGCTGACCCAGTCAGTGACACCCACATCCCATGAAAATAAATTGGCTGAAGGTGATGGATATTCTTGTCATCCTCCATAATTGGTGTAATTATTTTCACTGGAAATTACTTAATACTGGATCCATTCAATTAGATGTTTCACAGCAATGTTCGAGAAGAGAAAATAATCGCAATGTGTCAGAAAAAAAGCAGGAAGATCCTTCAGACAGTAACTCAGGAGGTTATTTTTACATCAGAAAACTTAATTTGTTTAAAATCTTTGAATATGATATTGTGAAGTCCATAAAAACCTCTATGTGAAATCTGCTCATGTCGAAGCTGATTGCAATGGAGTAAGTCCAGAAACAGCATGAAAGAATTTCCACGTGGTAAGTTGTACTTCTTTTAGGACACATGGCTTGGATTTTCGTGAAAGCTTTTGACAGTGAAATGTTTCATTACCACCATCACTACTGCATCACAGAGCCAGGATCCGGGTTCCATTCCAGCCTAGGGTCACTGTCTGTATGGAGCTTGCACATCATCCCCATGTCTGCATGAGTTTCCTCTGGTTCTCCAATTTCATCCCACGGTCCAAAGGTGTGCAAGTTAGGCTGATTGATCATGCTAAGTTAACCCTCGTGTCAAGGAGATTAGCAGAGTAAATATTAGGGGATACGGGAATAGGGTCTGGGTGGGATTGTGTTTGATGAAGGCTCAATAGGCCAAATGGCTTCCTCCTGCACTATAGGAATTCCATGTGTTCTTTGAAACGGACTGCAACTCACCATTTATGACATGAACAGATTTATGCTGAAATCCTGGATTCCCTACAGTGCAGAACGAGTCCATTCAGCCCATCAAGCCTGCACCGACAACAAACCCACAGAGGCCCTATCCCCATAGTTCCATGTATTTACCCTGCTAATCCCCCTGACACTAAGGGGCAATTGAGTATGGCCAATCAACCTAACCCGTGTACCTTTGGACTGTGGGAGGCAACCGGAGCACCTGGAGGAAACCCACACAGACATGGGAAGAACATGCAGACCCCACACATACAGTCACCTGAGGCCAGAATTGAACCCATGTCCCTGAGGCAGTAATGCTAATCACTGTGCCACCATGCCACGCAAATCCTGAAGTTACAATCTATTGCTCAATGCTTCCCTATAGGTTGTGCTGTGAACTGTCCCCCAGAACCAGAAATCAATGGAATCAGTAAGATGGTGAGAATATTTTCTTTTCCATTCTCTCTTGGCTGCTAAAAACCTCATAAAAAGTACAGCATGTTTGATCAGGTGTAAGAGGAGTTTTTTAATAGCAAACTATTGCTGAGCAACAAATCTTGCCTTGAAAAAATAATTTTATATTTTTGGAGTGTCGTTAAACGTCTCCTGCAAGATTACTAGATTTTTAAAACTAATTTTAGAAATGTTTTTAAAAACATTTTCATGATAGTTCGGCTTTCTTCTTCATGCCATGCATATGATTCAATCTTCATTCTATTCTCTGTAATATTTTTAAGAAATGATTTGATTTTCATGCTTTTCATTTCCTGGTTTTCCATCCATTAAAGCTTGCAACACTCAGTTGCCCAATGCGAGGGGTAAAGTTCTTGCTGTAGAAACCACTGGATCTCTCAGAAAGACTTCATTTGGTATCAGCAGAGAATGATCTTCCTTTGCCGCACACAATAAATTACAGGCCATGGGAATGTCAACAAGAGAATCTCTGGATAAAGCAACCAAACAAGACATCGGGACATAGATTTTTGGCATAGAGGAAGGCAGCATATTGGTGATGCAGAACTCCAAATGCTTCTCAAGAAAACTGAATTAAGGCAATCAGCTTCTTGGATGTGCGAGTCTGCCTGGAATGTAACTTATGCCAGCTGAGGAAAGATATATTACAACTGAATGTCAACTCCTTTATCCATTAATGGCAAAAGAACTATTGGCGAAAAATTGAGGGATCTCGCCAGGCTCAACAACTTTGGAGAACCTCACCTGGGGGTGGTTATAGGTACCATTTCTGTTCTTCATTGTCAATTCTAAACACCAATGCTATCTTCACTTCCTTAAAGCTACCACAACTAACCCTTCATACTACACGATTACCAAAATACGTACAAGATAAGTAATGCAGTGAAGTTGTTGGACTGTGGATACTGTAAACCTGAAAATCTGAAATAAGAACAGTAAGTGAAGCAGCATCTATGGAGAGAGAAACTGAGTTAATGGCCCATAACTTCCAGAAAGCCACGGGCCACAAAAAATAGTTGATTTTATTGACCACTTATCTGCATTCAAAAATCGTGATCTAACTTCTGATGGGAGCAGCAGGTTTCGGTCTTCAGTGGGGCAATCTCCACAGGTCCCACTGCAGCACAGGAGGACTCTAAGCATGCCCCTCTTAAGATGAGACAAGCTTAAGAATGCCCATTGAGTTCTTGCTTAGAAATAATAGTAGTTTTTTATTGAACACAGAGAGCAGAAATGTTCATGCTATTAAAGTTTATTTATTTGTCGCAAGTAGGCTTACATTCACACTGTAATGAAGTTTGTGTGAAAATCTCCGAGTCATCACACTTTGGTGCCTTTTCAGGTACATGGAGGGAAAATTTAGTCTGGCCATTGCATCTAACAGCACATTGCTTGGATTGTAGGAGGAAACCCACACAGACACGGGGAGAATGTGCAAACTCCACACAGACAGTGACCCAAGCTGGAAATTGAACCTGGGTCCCTGGTGCTGTGAGGCAGCAGTGCTATAACCCCATAATACCTATTATGAAGGTAAGTTGAAGTTTTTTAAAATTTTTTTTGCTATTTCCATTGTTATTTACTTATGTAAAGTGTATTTTTTAATTTTCTTTTACGTTTGATGATGATTATTATTTAATTCGTATAACTGAAGATATATTTAGTAGAACTTAGAACTTAGTAAGATAGAGAGTCATAGGTAAGCCTAGCAGGTAGGGACACGTTCGGCATAACTTGTGGGCCGAAGGACCTGTTTGAGCTGTAGTTTTTCTATGTTTCTATATTTCTACCTTTGTTATTTGTTTTGAGTCTGTGAAACTCCTATTTAAATCTGCACCATATTATATAACTTTATGCATGGCATGCTTTTAGTGTTCATATATTCTAATGCAAAATATGGAATCTAAAAATGTAATTGGGAAGATGAGAGGTCAGAACTTCTCAGGTCATGATTTGGATACCTTATTGCATGATGCTGAGCAAAGGAGAGTTCATATTTTTGGCAGAGGAAAATCTAAATGTGTTTATAGAAACATAGAAAATACAATCATTAATATTCTTCTCCCTTGCTTAATTCATTTATAATCATCTCATATTTAACTGTTGTGGTTTGAGGTTTCAAAAAAGCATTTGTATAATTTCATATTTAAATGTTTTGTTTTAATGTTTCAGTGAAGCATTAGTAGAATTTTGTAAAGTTTAATGGAGAACATTTATGAAGTGATGTACATTTTACAGGAAGCATGTCATGACAAAGGTGTATAAATACAAATTTTTAATTTTTTTTTCACTTTCTGTGCATTACATATATTTTAAACACATTTACGAAAAAGTAATCCACTCAAAGAATGCCTGCTGCCTCTACACACTGCAGCTAGACCAGAAAAAAGTGTGCAAATGAATAAATGTAATTAAGAACATAAGAACATAAGAAATAGGAGCAGGAGTAGGCCATCTAGCCCTTCGAGCCTGCCCTGCCATTCAACAAGATCATGGCTGATCTGTCGCTGCTCAGTTCCACTTTCCCGCCCTCTCCCCATAACCCTTAATCCCCTCTCCTATCAAAAACCCATCAACCCGCGTCTTAAAAATATTTAGCGAGGCAGCCTCCACCACTTCAACGGGCAGAGAATTCCAGAGATTCACCACCCTTTGAGTGAAGAAGTTCCTCCTCAACTCCGTTCTAAACCGCCCCCCTTTTATCTTGAGGCTGTGCCCCCTAGTCCTACTGTCTTTTTTGAGCGGGAAGAGTCTTTCCACCTCTATCCTATCCATCCCATTCATCATCTTATACGTCTCAATGAGATCTCCCCTCATTCTTCTAAACTCTAACGAGTACAAGCCCAGTTTATTCAGCCTCTCCTCATAGCTCAACCCCCTCAACTCCGGTATCAGCCTAGTAAACCTCCTCTGCACTCCCTCCAAGGCCAAAATATCTTTGCGCAGGTGCGGCGCCCAAAACTGCACACAGCACTCCAGCTGCGGCCTCACCAATGCCCTATACAGCTGCAGCAAGACCTCCCTATTTTTATATTCAATCCCCCTCGCTATGAAGGCCAGCATCCCATTCGCCTTCCTGACCACCTGCTGCACCTGCAAGCTGGGTTTTTGCGACTCATGCACAAGGACCCCAAGGTCCCTCTGCACCGTCGCCTGCTGCAGTTTTTCGCCCCGTAAGTAATAGTCCTTCCTACCATTCTTCCTACCAAAGTGGACCACCTCACACTTGCCAACATTAAATTCCATTTGCCATTTCCTGGCCCATTCGCCCAGCCTATCTAGATCCTTCCGTAGACTCTCCACACCCTCCGCACAATTTGCCGTTCCCCCAATCTTGGTGTCACCAGCAAATTTCGACACTCTGCACTCGGTTCCCTCCTCCAGATCATCTATATAAATGGTAAAAAGCTGAGGCCCCAGCACCGACCCCTGGGGCACTCCACTAGTCACCATCCGCCAATCCGAATAACACCCGTTGACCCCCACTCTCTGCCTCCTATTTGACAACCAATCCTCTATCCACGCTAACACCCTACCCCCAACTCCATGTCCCCTGACCTTCTGCAATAACCTCTTGTGAGGCACTTTGTCAAACGCCTTCTGAAAATCTAGAAAGACCACATCCACCGGCTCTCCTCTATCCACCACCCTAGACACATCCTCATAGAACTCCAGTAAATTTGTCAGACACGACTTCCCTTTAATGAAACCGTGCTGCGTCTGCTCTATCAAGCAATTCCCTTCAAGATGCCTCGCAATTTCCTCCTTAATGACAGATTCTAACATTTTACCTACCACAGACGTTAAACTAACCGGCCTATATTCCCCGCCTTTTGCCTGGCACCCTTCTTAAACAACGGCGTAACATTAGCTGTTTTCCAATCATCCAGCACTTCCCCGGAATCCAGCGACATTTGGAAAATAACAACCAAGGCATCCACTATCACCTCCGCCATTTCTTTCAGAACCCTCGGATGCATTCCATCCGGTCCTGGGGACTTGTCCACAATCAGCCCCTCCAGTCTGTCGAGCACCGCCTCTCTAGTAACAGTAATGTCATTAAGACCCTCCAGTCCTACCACCTTTCCATCGCTAACACCCGGCAAATTATTCACGTCCTCCTCCGTGAAGACAGAAACAAAAAAGTTATTCAATACCTTAGCCATATCCCCATCCCCTACCACTAGGCCCCCTTTCTCTTCCTCTAAAGGACCAACATTCACCCTAGCCAGCCTCTTCCTTTTTATATATTTATAAAAACTCTTGCTATCCTTTTTTATATTAAGCATTAGCCCAGCTTCATAGCTTCTCCTACCCTTCTTTATCAACTTCTTTGTCAATCTTTGTTGACATTTAAACCTCTCCCAATCCTCTTCTCGCCCACTACTCTTGGCTACTCTAAATTCCTCCGCTTTTAGTTTAACACTTTCCTTCACCTCCTTCGTTATCCACGGCTTATTACCTCTCCTCCTACGGTCCTTTTTGACCATCGGAATAAATTTCCGCTGAGCACCAAGAAAGATCTCCTTAAAGATCCTCCACTGCTCCTCAACAGACCCTCCCTCCAACGCGCTCCCCCAGTCCACATTCGCCAACTCTTCTCTCATCCTACCGTACTCCCCTCTATTCAAACAAAGGACGCGTGTCCGGGAACCCACTTTCTCCTCCTCCATCTGCACCAGAAACTCCACCATACAATGATCACTCTCCCCAAGAGGATCCTTCACCACAAGGTCCCTAATTCTACCCGCCTCATTACATAGCACCAGATCCAAGATAGCTCGCTCCCTCGTCGGCTCCAACACACACTGTTCGAGGAAACTATCCCGGCAGCATTCCAAGAACTCTTCCTCGAGCCCCCCACGTCCAACATGGGTCGACCAATCAATATGCAGATTGAAATCCCCCATAACTACGGCCGTCCCATTCCTGCACGCCGCACTTATTTGCGCGTTAACAGCCCGCCCCACCTCCAGATCATTATTCGGAGGCCTATAGACGACACCCACCAGCGTCTTCCTCCCTTTGCTGTTCCTAATCTCCACCCACAACGATTCCACCCTCTGCTCCTTGGCTCCAATATCATCCCTTGCTACCACCGTGATGCTATCCTTAATCAGCAGAGCTACGCAACCCCCTTTTCCCTCCTGCCTATCCTTCCTAAACACTTGATAGCCCTGTACATTCAGCTCCCAGTCCCTGTCACCCTGCAGCCACGTCTCTGTAATGGCCACCAGATCGTATCCATTTGTGTCGATCTGCGCCACCAGCTCATCCACTTTATTCCGAATGCTTCGTGCATTACTTAGTTATCACTGGGGAAAGTAAAGAAAGTTAGGGGGAGAACTCAATTCGAGCAGCTTTAAAAACTGAATTGGCAGTTAAAACATGGGGCGCTTTCAGCACACATGTCCTTGCGTACAGACTTCCATATGTCCCAATGTGCATGTGCACTGCACAATCCACTTAAGGCAGGATTTGGGCTGAAAGTTATGTGCGAATATTTCAGGTCAACAATCATTCATTGACCTGAAAAGAAATAGAATTGCAACAAGCTCTAAGCAGTGCAAAGATGTTGGTCAGATAAACAAAGTAGGGCAGGAAGATACAAGAGTTTGATATTGATTGTGAATCAGCGGTGAGTTTCATCCAATGCATAATAATAGAACCAATAAAGCCTCCTTATCTGATTATTTGAAGCATCTGCAATAAGCTAGATGAACTAATCGCACAAATAGAGATAAATGGTTTCAATCTAATTACGATTGGAAAGAAATGGTTACAAGGTATCCAAGGTTGGGGAATAAATATTCCAGAATGCACAGCATTGCATTCAGAATGAAAATGAAAGAGAAAGAGCCCTCACAGTAAAGAACAAATCAGGACAAGGGTGAGAAAGGATCTTGGTTCAGAAGGTGAGGAAGTAGAACCAAATGGGTGGAGATTAGGAATATGAAGGGTTAGAAAATGCTGAAATGAATAATTTATAGCCCCCCCCTCCCCAATGGTAATTATAACATTGGACAGAGCATTAAGCAAGAAATAATTGGAGCTTATAACAAAGGCAATGTAATAATTGTGGGAGATTTTAATCTCCTTATGTAGAGTAAATGTATATTCAGGATATTGAATTCGATGAAAATGAATGGTGGAACAGACTCGACTGGCCGAATGGCCAACACCTGCTTCTAGTTTCTATGTTTCTAAATCAAATTGATAAAAGTAGTCTGGAAGGTGAATTTATAGAATACTTTCATGACAATTTCCTGGAACAATGTACTGTGGAATCAAGTGGGGACAAAATTATTTTAGATCTAATACCATAAAATAGGATAATTTAGTTAGTAATTTCATAATAAGAAGTCCTGTAGTGAAACAGGTGATCATAATACAGCTTAAACTTGAAAGGGTTTTGGTGAGACTGCATCTAGAGTAAAGTGTTCAGTTTGGTCTCTGCATTTAAGAAAGAATATAGTTGCACTGGAGGCAGTACAGCGAAGGTTGACTAGAATTGATCCTATGATGAGGGACTGAGTAAATTCGGACTTAACTCTTTGGGTTTTAGAGGAATGCGAGGGGATCTCATTGAAACCTATAAAATTGTGAAAGGTGGGCATTGAGACATTGGGTGAGTTTTTCCAGCCCTTTCACAGTGGCGCCAACAGGGATGATGTGACAACCCAGCCAAAATTCCATTGACATACAGCAGGAGTGGCTGATCCAGATGGTGAGGTGCAACTGGAAAATTCCATCTATTGCTTCTCTTGTCTGGGGAATCCAAAACACATGGGCACAATCTCAGGATAAGGGACTGATCATTTAGGATTAAGATGAGGAGAAATTTCAAAGGGTTATGATCTTTGGAATTCTCTACCTCAGAGGGTTGTGGATGCTTCATCATTGAATATATTTAGGGCTGGGATGGACAGATTTTTCTATCTCAGGGAATTAAAGGATAAGGCAGAAAAATGAAGTTGAAGTACACAATCAGCCGTGATTGTACTGAATGATACAGCAGGCTCAATTTTACCTCCATGCCACATACTATCCTGATTTGGAACGATACCACTGTCACTGGGTCAAAAATGTGAAATTCCCTTCTGAATAGCACAGTTGGTGTTCCTACACCAGATGGATTGCAACAGTTCAAGATTTTGACTTCTATCAGTTTCTTAAGGGCAATTAATGAATGTCAACAAATTCTGGCCTTCCCAGCATTGCTCACATACCAGGTTCAAAAGAAAAATCTTTTTTTTTCACTTGTCCAATTACCATGCCCTTTGACCTCGCAATATGTGCCTTTTGTCATTTAATCTGTCCCGCCCTGCACCCTGTCACAGATCTTCACTTTCATTCTTCTTTCCACTCTCCCAGTGGCATTATGTACTTTCAATCAGACATCCCATTTACAGCAGCAGGACCAGAGAATTCCGCGGCCAGCGAACGGTGGCAGCACTGTGGCACATTGGTTAGCACTGCTGCCTCACAGCGCCAGGGACCCAGGTTCGATCCCAGCCTCGGGTCACTGTCTGTGTGGAGTTTGCATGTTCTCCTCGTGTCTGAGTGGGTTTCCTCCGGGTGCTCCAGTTTCCCCCCACACTCCAAAGATGTGTGGGTTAGGTGGATTGGTCATGCTAAATTGCCTCATAGTGTCAGGGGGACAAGGAGGGTAAATGTGTGGGGTTATGGGGATAAGACCTGGGTGGGATTGTTGTCAGTGCAGGTTCACTGGGCCGAATGGCCTCCTTCTGCACGTTAGATTCTATGATTCTAAGAACAACACGTTACCTTTCACGACCAAGAAATAATTGGCTGGGATGCTGGAGAATCTTGCCACTTGACTCTGTTTTCCCACAGATGCTGCCTGACTTACTGAACATTCCAGCACTTTCTTGCTTTTATTTCAGATTTCTAGCATCCACACAACTTTGCTTTTGTACAGATCAAGACGGAGCATTTTGAGGTCCTGCTGAGGGCAGAGGAGGAAAATTCCAGCATCATCCACCATTCCTGGCACCAGGGAAGAGTTAAGGCGGCCCCAAGACCCTTCCTGATTCAAGAATATTGTTAACTGAGGAGGTGAAAGATCTTATTCAGAGCTCATTAAGGGTTATGTTCAGATTTGGTGGGGGACATTGGGGCCGCTCATGGCCATCTCAGCAATTTAGTTGGGAAAGATGACTGGGAGGATGGCACAAAGAAGGATTTGGCCCCACTGGTACATTGTGCTCACGGGTAACAGAGTTTATTAAGAGAATGGTAAGCATGTGGGCAGCTCAGAGGTTTTTCACCTTTCTGGTGTCATGGGCCATAATAGGAGAAGGAAACATTTCCAGATATAATTTGGAGATCAGTTGAACATAGGGGAGGCAACAATTAGTAATGGGAGCATGCCTCTGAGATCTCGAATAAAGAGAAGCAACATCATCCACGGGAAAGGCAGAGCTCTGGGATTGAGGAGAGTAGCAGAGAGAGATAAATAGCAGGAAGGAAACATGGATCATACCCTCATCATAGGATCTACCACTGAAGATGATGATACTTTGAGATGTTAGAATCCAGTGTCAGAGGAAACTGCAACTCTCTAGGTAAATGGTTGGGAGTTTATGCCCTCGTTCCTTACACAGCATAACACAGGGGCCATGTCCTGCCAGTAGCTATCAAATTCATTGAAGCCTTGAATGTCACAACTTCTGGCTCCTTCCAAAGATCAGCTGCAGGCTTTGGTGGCACCTCGCAAGTGCCTGCATACAAGTCATGCATATCACAGGTTACTGATGCCCAGTTTGCAAAAGCTGGGCAGTGCATACATTGACAGAAAGCAATGGGTTTCATCTCCAGTGCTGAATTTACACAAGTATAGCGCATTACTCATTATACCCATGTTATCATCAAGACACTGACTCATTGACAACTGAGCGTCTTTAACAGGTAAGGCTTCCACTCACTCAAAGTTCAACTGTCTGTGGCCACTTTGAGAATGCTTCCATTGAAGGTTCAACTCAATTCTTCATGCCAGTGAAGGGTGCATGTTGGCCCAGAGGTTTCACTCTCACTGTTCATGAACCCTTGCTCCCTTACACCACTTATCCCTCTTTCCCTCCTTTCCTGCACCACTGATAATAAAAGGAGATTTAGATGCCTGGTTTTATCTGTCAGTATTACAAGGGCTCCAAAAGACATCAAGCGCACAGTTCCAAGTGAGAAATACCCAGTAACCCACTCAATGCCCTGCCCAACAATGACCTTCACTCTTGGCCACTTTTACACAGTGTTTGCCTTGTGAAGGGAGCTGGAGGCAACATTCTCACTTGCTCAGCTTGTGACTGAATTGCATGGTCCTTATGGAAGTGACATTGAGAGCACCTTCCAGAGGCTGCTGAATCAGTGTTTGTTCAGGGGCAGCCTCTGTCACTGTGCTCTGTGAGGGTTGGTACCCTCATGCTCATTGATGACTGCCTCAGGCTATGCAAGGGCACAACTGGCATTCCCTCCAGACAGCCTTTCATCAACAGTGCGGATATGGAACCTGCTTCCCATCTGGGCTCCTTCTTTGCCATTGTGTGCTTGTTTCTCCTGCAGGCAAATGAGAAACAAGGCACTGCTGGCCTCTATGGTAAATACTGGCTGCTTATATTCACTAGAAACTGCACGCTGGCAGTCCTCGATAGCACTATGGCTGAGGAATCAGTAGATGTCCAGGACACACAAGCCTCTCATGTCCATGGACAGCATGCTCCCTTAGGCTTCTCAGTTGGAGTTTTTTGGAGGGTGAGAGTCAAACATTCACAGTGGCACAGTGGTTAGCACTGTGGTCTTACAGTGCCAGGGACTCAGGTTCGATTCCTGACTTGGGTCATTATCTGTGCAGAGTCTGTACATTCTCTAAGTCTGTTTGGATTTCCTCCAGGTGCTCCAGTTTCCTCCCACAGTCCAAAAAATGTGCTGGTTAGTGAATTGGCCATGCTAAATTCTCCCTCAGTGTACCTGAACAGGTGCCTGAGTGCGGCAACTAGGGAATTTTCACAGTAACTTCATTGCAGTGTTAATGTAAACCTACGTGACAGTAATAAATAAACTTAAACACCTTGCCAAACCACATATGATCATTGAACCGCTTCCTGCACTGGAGCCCAACACACAGGTGTCATATTCTGTCTGCTCGCTATGTTGTCACTTCTGTTCAGTCGCACCCATCTGCAAAGATGACCTGCTCCTGGTATCCTCCAAGGTAGTAATTGCCTTCCTCTCCCTTAGGACTTCAAAGAGGACTTTCAGATCTACAACCACAGGCTTCCCTGCTCCGCGTACCTGGTCCCCTGGCCTTTGCCTGTCCTGAGACATCTTTGTACTAGCAGATAATGCATTGAAATCCAAGTAGTGGCTACCATATTGGGTTTAAGTTGGGTCAGCTTTCTTTTAGCCCCACCTCTGTGGTCAGCCTGTGGCCACTCAGTGGCTACCGAATCAGGCCATCAACCAACTAACAGTCCAACTCCATGAATATCAGGGGGAGGAGGGGGCACAGTCTGTGACTGGCTTCCATAGGACCAGGACCTGGGAACAATTCCAACATCCATTTCTCACCCTGGAAGGAAAATCTTGCCCAAGGAGCCTGATACGAACACAGAATGGATATAAGCCATTTACAGAACTTGACACTTTTCCTGCATTTGTTGCATACATGCCTGACCAATGCATCCAGTGCGCAAAATCTCCTTATCTTTTCATTTTGTCTCAGCATAACTATTCAGTTTTGCACACTGCACAGTCTTCTATAGAGGTATGCAACTCTTCCATTGAAATTAAATCAATGAAGTTGCAAATAGACGTCAGTACTCATTCATTTATAGACTCATGTCTATAAATTGTTTTACCTCTTTATATGTGTCCATACATGTGGAAATAGTTAGTGCGCCTTCCCTAAAAAACATTAATGAATTAGATTTTTTTTGACAATCAATGATAGTTTTGTAAACAAGGTCTTATGACACATTGATTGCTTTCCTGGACTAGAAGCTCGAGGGTGAAGTACTTGTTGGCCATGATCAAAATGTTTAGAATGATAATCAGTTTGGGAATCTTTCCAAATCTTCCCCACTATTTACCAAAGGATAAAAAGTGTGTGTGTGTGTGAATATATGCTACAAAAAAAAGCCAGATTTATTAACTGAACTCAAATTCCAGCAGTTGCCAATGTGGGATTTGAAGCTATTATCCTGGAACACTGGAATGCTCGTCCAGCAGCTCATTGTCCTCAACAATAACCTACACAAAGTTTTGAGTTACTTACTTTTTCATTTCTCTACACATTCTGACAAGTTACACCTTGTCATAGTGCACTATGAGTATTCATTACGCAAACTGAACTTTATATACTTCAGGCATTAAAATATTGAATCAATCTTGTTGGAATATTGGCATCTAATGACATGAGGTATTAGTTATTCATTCCTGCATTTAATTTAAGCACAATATAAGCTGGAACATGCAGACGAGTTATCAACTTAATCAACATGCTGAGTTTGCCATTATTCTCCCAGCAAAACTTAACCCATTGCAAAGCAAAGGTGCTATGATGGTTCAGATGGTTAACAATAGGCATGAACACAGAAACTGAGGAAGCGTATGTATGCTAAGCTCATTTATGCAAAGACTTCATTTTAAGATATTTCTGCCTATGTAACTAACTCTGCTAAGCTTAAAAAAACTAATAACTTGACTACATTTTAAAATTCACAAGGCATGCTGAGTTAGCTAAAAATTGACCATATTCCTGAAAAGTGCATAGCAAGCAAAACAAGTTTTGATAACAATAACTGCATGACTTGTGTTTGCCAGACAGAGACTGCTTACGGAAAACATTTTCAATAACGAGATAAGGGTTGAGATATGTTTTGGTTTCAGAGTGTATGTTTGTGTAGTCTGTTTTTGAGATCCTGTCCAGTACAGTACAGAGGTGGCTTTGCAGCCAGTCTCGAGCTTTTCTCTTTCTTCTCATTTCTGTAGTGATTTGATTTTAAGTTCTGTTCAATAAAAGAAATGCATTTCAAAATCATACGAGTGCTGTCCTCATCTATTTGAAGGAATGAATGGACCCTAGAAAATCATTTAAAAAGAATGGTACTAACAGACCTTCGATGCCCGCCCAAAATTATACATCCTTGTACAATACCTTCACCAAGCACAGGCCAGGCTACAATCTAAGAAGATAAAAAGACAAGAAAAATCCTCTCCAACTTTGTGATCACAATCTCTTCAGGAGAATATGGTCACTCACAGTGCATCATTAGATGGACTTAACTAATCCTACCACTCTGGTCTGTTCCAATCTTCTTTCTGAGATAGAACCATATCAGATTGGAAAATAGCATTTCCTTCCAAAAGGTCACATCTTTTAATCATTAGAAATTTCCAACTTCACTTTATTTCTCAATATTCTCAACAGCCTCATCTACCAAAAACCTAACAACAACCTTTCCGAAATATATAATATCTCCCACTTCCATGTTATCATCAAAGAATCATAGGCCTAAGTTTTTCACCTGTTGTGCACATGCACTTGCAGGGTGCAGAATGCGCTTCTGGCTGTGATCATCCTGGTGCGTGGTTTCACACCAGCCAGCTAATTAATGGCCAGCCAGCATGAAACTTGCATTCTGAAAGGCTGAGCGCTGCCAGGAAGGGTGGGGACCAAGAGAAGTGATGGTGCAGGTGACCATTTCCAACAGGCTCCTTGAAGGCTGACAGTTGTCTCAGGGAGCTGCAGTACTGTTTCAATCACACTTGCTGCAACAGAATGCTGCAAACTCTCTAAATTATGCAGAATCGAACATGCAGCATAACACATAACACCTCAACCTGCAAACATTTTATTTTATCCTGGACATTTTATACTGTGGGTATGCCGGCGTTGGACTGGCGTAAACACAGTGAAAAGTCTGACAACACCAGGTTTTAGTCCAACCTATTTATTTGATAATATACCGAAAGCTTGTGAGTATATTATCAAATAAATAGGTTGGACTAAAACCTGGTGTTGTCAGACTTTTCACCATTTTATACTGCCCAGGATCAGTAAAACAAATCGTGAAAACCACCTAACCGATTGGTTCAAATGCCAAGTGTAAAAATGCACACACTATATACAATTAGGATTAATAGCATACTTAAAGGGCTTAACTGCTCTTTCGATTGTTGGCGGGCACGTTTCTCACTCTCTCAGGTGCCCACCAACCGAAATATTGTGGGAGGACACCATGATGTCGGTACATGCGCCGAACATCTTCTAATGCGATTTTGTGCAAGTTTAGTTGGGTGAACGACCACTCAAGCTCTGTAAAATTCTGGCCATTGAATCATTCCAGCACAGAGGAAAACCATTCTGCCCATTATATCTGTACTGGCTCTGCTAAGGAGAAAATCATGTAGTACCACTACCCCACTATCTCTCCATACTGCTTTTCAGATATTTAGAAAATTTCAGAAATTTCAGCATTTATACCACAGAAGAAGGCTACTCTGTCTATCTTGTCTAAACCAGCCAAAAAAATGAGCTGTCTAACCTAATCCAATTTTCCAGTCTGTAGCCCAGAAGGTTACTGATAAAGCCGGATAGAATATTTCATGCATTACCTTTGTGAAACAACTACATATGTAGCCACCTTGTCTTGTCTAAACTCTGTTCTATAATAAGGTGAGAGTGATTGCACTTGAAATCAAGTCACCATTTCAGCATGTGTGGCACCAAAATCTCTAGAAAATCAAATGTCAATGAGGATCAGGGAGAAAACACTGAAGTGGCGGGACCCATGTCAAGCAGAAAGGAAAATGACTATTGGTCAACCATCTCTGTTCGAGGAAATCACAGTAAAAAGTCTGACAACACCAGGTTTTAGTCCAACCAATTTATTTGATAGTAAACTCACAAGCTTTTGAGGGGACTCCCTCTTCGTCAGGTGAATGGCGAGTTCTGGCCTCGGACTGAGCATATAAAGCACAGACAGTTTAGAGATTACTGATTAGAATGCGAATCTTTACACCTAACTTGCTGTTCAAGTCCTAAACAGCAGGTTAGGTGTAAAGATTCACATTCTAATCAGTAATCTCTAAACTGTCTGTGCTTTATATGCTCAGTCCGAGGCCAGAACTCGCCATTCACCTGACGAAGAGGGAGTCTCCTCAAAAGCTTGTGAGTTTACTACCAAATAAATCGGTTGGACTAAAACCTGGTGTTGTCAGACTTTTTACTGTGTTCACCCCAGTCCAACGCCAGCATACCCACATCAAGGAAATCACCCCAGGAGTCCCCTGGAGACAACTGTCTGGTCCTGTCAATCTTTATTTACTTCACCAATGACTTCAATCTAACGTCAAAATGGTGATTACACAATGTTAATGTCCATTCTCAATTCCCCAGTAAGGTAACTCTAGCCAGCTTTGTAACAGGTAATAATTCTAAGAGACTTCCTGCTGCTCTGCGTGACTCCACTATGCTTGGCGTTAAAGAGATAGATCCTCTATCTGTATGCAAACTGGTAATATGACCCTCACCAGGTGAACAAAGCCACTATGGAATAACAATGGTATCTGTTGAAGCTAACTGTGCTGAAGTTGCATAAGGTTGTTCCTCCATAGTCCTAGACTACAGTACACTTGAACATACCAATTATAACTCATTTAAACCCATACATGTTAAAACTTGAAATGGTATGAATGTTCAAGTTCCTACTTATCATCTAGACAATCTAGTTTAATCATTTGGTCACACTTCAGTCTGCCCACAATAACATGGTTTTGCCCTTTACATTCTGAGATTTCCTCACCAGATTTAATTGTACCAATGTTTGACTGGACCAAGTGACACGCAACTCTTCTGTTTGCCATTTCTTTTGTCAAAACTGTGGCAGATTCCCTGCATCCAGCATTTCTGTACTTTATGGTAGCACTGGGCCATCCCATCTACAATCTAGACCTCTTTCAGATCATCAGTGAGCCAACTTACTGTATTCTGTTACAAAACCCCACTGACGTTATGTGTAAAAATGTCCCAATCTGAAACACTGGTTTTGTATGGTGTATTTATTTTGGATATTAGTAGGAATTAGTGAGTTTTCAGACCTCTCTTTCATTAAACAAACAAAAACATTTATTAAATGCAAGAAAGATAATAAAACTCTGCAAAGAACAATCTTATATTTTGGCAAAAGAAAGTAATAGTAAGCACTTAGTCCCTCAAAGAAAACACAAAAGCATCTGTTTCCCCCATACCTAAACTTTGCTGAGACCCTATTTTCCAAACAACAACCATAAACCTACTGGTCAAATCTAGCCAGTAATTACCACACCATATAGCTTAAGTGACCTGTACTTGGGAATGGTCTTTCATCTTTGGTTCAATGAAGAAAATGATGTTTTTCACAAAGTAACTTTCTTTAGCACTTCTTCACTAGCTGACCTGTTTCCTGAAAATGGCTGCCTCACTTTCTTTCTTGCTGCTGCTTCTTCAACACCTCGTTTGTATCTAAACTGCTTCCTGGCTCACAGCACTCTGACTATGAATTGCATCAATTGCAAAGAACACTCTGTTCCCTAATGTTTCTTTCTCTTAGGTGCTGTCCAGACATGGTTTCCAAAATACAAGGCAGTTTGATTTTACTTGTACAAATAAATATTCATTTGAATAGCATCCTACCATTTTGTGGCAACTCAAAAACCTAATTTTCCTGTATCTTTCTTCTGTTATCTTATTTGTTGGGTTGCCAATGGGTAACAAAATAAATGTTCATCTTGTGGTACAGTAAGTTACTATCTGGTCAGTATTTGTCATAGAGTTGTAGACTCATTATGAAACAGGAGGGTGGTCAGCCCATCAATCCACCTATCTATGCAGAAGTTCATTCCCACTGTACTATCAGCATAGCCTCATAAGTTTATTTCCAAGTGCCCATTTTGAAATCATTAACCACCTCTGCTTCCATCACTCTTGTAGGCAATGAGTTCCAAACCATTACAACTGGCTGCGTAAAGAAATTCTTCCCCAATATCTTTTGGCCAAAATCTTAAATTTGGATGCCCTACTCTCATAAGATTGGTTAATGGGGAACAGTTTTTCTTTGAAACCCATGGAATTGCACAACGACTGGCATCTCAACCACTTCAGTCGCCTGCAGAGTTTTACATTGGCTGTCCAATAACGAAATGTGTGCAAAAGTTAGTCTCTGAGCATTTCTTCACACAACTTTGCATTTTTTTTTATTTTAAGTAGTTTCAATGTACTGCATTTCTGGAACTATTTCATTATTTACACAATTAGGCACTTCACTTACAACGCTAACTTTATGCCTATAAGCTACTGGGGCGAGGTTATAATAGTCAAACGTTATATACTTCACTGTATCCAGTTTGTACAGATTTCAGCATTCTTATGCAAGAACTGGTTTTCAGGCAGCTGGAAGTCAGTCTCAAAACCTAATCATGACCAGTGCTGTCAGCCTGTGGCAGTTTCTTACGAAGAATCTTCCTAGTGGAGTCTGTGAAATCCACTAATAATGCAAGGTTCATCAGTCATGTTTCATTGCAGAGTTCCAGTTTAGGGCTTTGAAAAGGTGTATTTCATGATACAACCCAAAGAATGATCTGACAGCAGAGTTTGAAACTGATTTCAGAAGGCAATAATGCTAAGAGTTAACTATATTGTAAGAAACTACTGGCTATGATACCCACTTTAACCAAACATTAATAACTGATTGTTTCAGTTACAGGTCCCTAAGCAGAAGCCTGAATGATTTTTTTCTTCAATGAGTGATTTGAGGATTTGCAGAGCAGTACATTTTATGATTAGCAGTGGTGCTAACTGACATCAATTAATTTGCTAAACAATAAAATGCTTGGCATATGTACATCACCCAGCAACTTGTGACAAGGAAGATATAACTCCTGAACTGGAATATTACCATAAATCAACCCATAAGTTTCACAAAGTTGCTGCATTTGCACATCAGTTGACCATTAAACATCCCACAGAAAGTTAGGTCTCATAATTAGCAGCATAAACTACTATTTAAATGATGTAATAACTATTAATGATGGCCTGCCAACCACTCTTGCCCAGAAAATGAGCAATTAAAAGTGTGGAATTTCATTCCTTCAGGTTGTGAATTGTTGTTGGAGACCTAAAAATAATTCTATATTTTTACTTTGTTTCCCTCTTTCTTTATCCAATCTTCCTTTCCTCACTTTATGTTTCTTTATCTGCCTGATTTGACTTTCAATCCATCATTCTAATTTACCCTCCTTTTCAGACATTCCTTTGTTTATTTCTCAACTTTTTAATCTGATTACAGAGATACACTATTTGTCTCATTGCTTACAGAAGTACCAGGTCCTTGCCACATTGCTTCACATTCCCTAATTCCCAGAGCAAAAAAAGTAATACCAAAACTTGCACAAACAAAGCTAACTGGGGGGTGTGCACTACGAGGTGTTCTACTCTAGCAAAACCTGGGTCATTATAATATGTACAAGTTTGCACTTGTGATCATGTGGGAAAAGGATTAAAGAAAGACAGCTTTAATTAGCCTAACTGAAAGCCACAAAGAAAGGAATGTGGATGGAATTATTGCAGTTCTGATTCAATAGTCTTTAAGTGGGATCATTCATTTTTGTTGCCAGATCCAGGTTTTTCTTCTCTGCTATTGATTAAAGAACACATATTATGAACACAGAAGTTGGAGCAAATGGAAAGTGTGTGTCTGAATGTTTTAATGATGATACCATATAAATAAAATGTTGAGTACCCACAAAAGTCAGATAACTTTTTTCAGTCTATAAAGGGGGTTATGAGTTTGATGGGATAGTGCTGGAAAAGACACTAGCAACACAGCCAAGGAACTGCAAAAGGTCAAAAAGCCTGTTTCTGTGATGCACAATTTTATAATTTGACTGCTACTGCAAACTATCCTGCTTGGCCCCTCATGATCACATATCATCCTCTATTGTCTCTCCACTGTCATATGGCTGGGTAAGGCTGCACTTGCCTGGTTCCATTTTTATCTGGTTAATTATAACCAGAGTATCACTTGCAATAACTTCTCTTCCCTCTGCCTCATTATCACTTTTGGTATTTCCCCAAGGATCTATCCATAGCCCTCTCTTATTTCTCACCTACAAGTGAATATCCTTGTCCCTTATTGCATCATTTAAAATCATGTGTTAGTTTTAACATATATGCTGAAAGCAAACATGGTTCTAGATTCCTCTACTGTTGTTAAGTTATCCAAATAATTATCCAATATCCAGTACTGAATGAGCAGAAATTTGCTCCAATTTAATACTGGGGAGACAGAAGCCATTAATATCAGTCCCTGTTTCAAACTCCATTTTCTAGTGACTCCATCGCTCTCCCTGGCAACTCTCTGAGACTATAATGGGCTGTTCACAACTTTGGCATCATACTTGACCCTGAGGTGAACATTCAACCATATATCTGTGCAGTCACCCCCATAGCATCATTTGATTTCATCCCTGCCTCAACTCATTTGCTGCTACAATCCTCATTCATGCCTCTGTTACCTCTAGAATTGCCTATTTCATCACACTCCTTGCTACTTCCCGTATTCTACCATTCAAAACCTTGAAGTCATCCAAAACTTTGCTTCTGTGCCCTTACTTGTGCTATGACCTTGTGTTCATTGGCTTAGATTGGCTTTCGGTCAAGCAATTCCTTGATTTTAAAACTCTGATTCTTGTTTTCAAATCCCCACATTGTCTCCATTTCCCTCCTTCCACCTCCTCCAGTCCACCTGCTGCACATCTCTGATAGCTCTGTAATCTCCTTCAGTCTCACAACCCTTCAAGCTATCTGCATGCATCTAATTCTTTCACCAACTAATTCAGTGGTGGGCAACCACTAGCCCTGGGGCCATATTCTGCCCATTTGTGGCCCACAGCACATTTTGTTGACCATTGCCCTCACACAGGGTTGTCACATTCTACTTATTACCATTTGTGTCATGTCTTTCCTACCAGTAGGACTGAATTGATATGCATGTAAAGCAAGGGCAAGTGAAATGAGGTGCATGCTGATTACATACAACATTGACTATGAAAATTGCACTCCCTCTGTGCCCAAAGTGTTTTCCCATTTCAAGTTGGTGATATTTCTATTTATATATAAATGAGTATAAATTTTCTATAACTTGCTATGAAATATTTGGCATGTAGTAAATGTATTTAATCTTATTCAAAGGTTATGGTTAGTGAACAAGTTCAAATTCAACCTAAAATAAAAGCAAAATACTGTAGATGCTGCAATCTGAAACAAAAACACAAAATGCTGGAAAATCTCAGCAGGTCTGACGGCATCTGTGGGGAGAGGAGAGAGCCAACGTTACAAGTCTGGGAAGAACCTGTAAGACCGGACAACTTGGCTCTATTCTTTCTCCACAAATGCTGCCAGACCTGTTGAGATTTTCAAGCACTTTCTGTTCTTGTTTCGATTTTAATCTTAGGGCTCACTGAGATGAAGGAGGGCCCCTCATGCAGCCTGCTTGCCAACCTAGATTGCCCATCACTGTGCTAAAGGCTCTAAACAAACGCAAGATGTTGTTCTGACCTTTTCAAATGAATTACTTTGAAGAATATTAGTTATCCACATTCACTGCAGCAGTTAAGTATAAGCGACACATCAATCTGTCATTCGCAAATTGTTCATTCTTCTGCTACAAGGTTTACATTAACTGTTTTTTTTGCTTTTAGATTAAATTGGAAGGGGTGTGGTTTTCTTGTTGAATGTCTGAACCAACCAATCACTCGTTCATTCTGTTCCATGCTGTACATAGCCTAATGGGCCGCAGGTTTAATTTCCTTAACTGGGCTGGATCCGATTGTTGTTGCATTCCTGACTTTTGGTACAACTGAGCAGTACCAATCCACCGCGGGATTTCCAAGTACTAAGGTCCAGTCTGTACCTGTCGGACGGTCATGATGTTGGAAGTCAGCACCCTACCTGCAAGGTTGTCAACGACTGATTCGAAAGGACTTAACGCAAGTGAGGGATGTGAAGTAAACAAGATGTTTAAGCGTATGTTTCTCCCACCGATTTACATCATCGTGTTTGTGGTGGGGTTCTGCATGAATTGCGCGGTGTTGGTCTCATTGTGCGTGAAGCGCAGCAAATGGACCAACACGGACGTGTTCATCTTTAACCTGGGCCTGGCTGACCTGCTGTCTGTCAGCACCCTGCCCTTCCTGGTGGTCTACTACGGCAGCCAGCGCCAGTGGATTTTTGGGAGGCTGTTTTGCAAAATAACGCGGCTGCTTTTCCACCTGAACTTGTACGGCAGCATCGGATTCCTCACCTGTATCAGTGTGCAGCGCTACCTGGGCATTGTGCACCCCATGAGGGTATTGGGGAGATGGAAACGCCACCACTCAGTGCTGATCAGTGCTGTGACCTGGGGACTGGTTGTAATCCAGACCTCGGTGGATTTACACTTCACCAAGACTAACGCCAATGGCACAACGTGCCAGGACTCCGCAGTGAATGCGGAATTAGCAGACTACCTGCTGTTCACCAAGGTTATTTCTATCACTGGATTTCTAATTCCCCTGCTCGCCATTCTAACATCTTACTGTCAAATCGCCGTGGTTCTCACCAGGAACAACAACCTGGACGTTACTCTGAAGGAACGGTCCAGGAACCTCGCAATCGTTGTGATGGTCTTGTTTTCCATTTGCTTCGCGCCTTATCACGTTTTGCGCTATCTGAATTTAAACTCGAGACACTTGCAGTCCAAAGGTATCTGCAAGCGCAGCAACACCGTTTACCTGCTCTATCAGATCTCCAGGGGCTTAGTGAGTTTCAACAGTTGCATTGACCCACTCATTTACCTTGTAGCCCAGGGTAACGCGATCAGGAAAATGAAAACGTTCAGGGAAAAGCTCCATCTGTTTCTCACTGGGGTTAGAGGCAGTAATTATCTGATGCCCCAAAGGACATTCATCGCAGAATCATTGACAACACACAACGAGACGACCGTGTAAAAACCACACTGAAAAGTAGCCTCACAAATCGAAAATGAATTGAATCTGAATCGTTCTGTGATAATGAATAAGGCGAAGCGATTTACTTGCATGTCTGGAGCAAAACGAGGAGTCGGATATTTCAGAACAACTCTGAACATGTCTATAAACTACTGAGATTTGGATTAAGTTCCGAGCTCTTAACTTCGGATTGGGGGTAGGTGGGTGGGTAAGGTGAGGGGTGGGGGGTGATATCCCAAAGATTAACCAGGGACTCCCTCCATGAAGTTCCCAAATAAGGCTTCTCTCAGCAATAGTCCAGAGGCACTAACTTCTCCCGGACAATTGTGCTGGGTTGGGAACTATCCGATAAACTGGTTTAAATCACTTACCTTCCGATGGCTCTGTCAGTTTTACCCTCATGGTTACTCTGAAATAGCTCTAAGAAATAAAACCATTTCTAACTTCAGCCCATTTGTATTAAATGCCCAGACTGAGCATTGCACAGGGCACTCCCACACTCCAGAACCCGCCCCGCCCAACCCACCCAGTTAATCACCCTCTTAGGGTATTCCCAAATCCCACACCACTGACCCCCCCCCCTCAAACTGCACACAGCACCCACGGGCCTGACTCTTAAGTATCCACTAGACCCAATCCAACCACCACCCACCCATGACCTGACCCAATCCCCAATCAATCCGACCTGACCCTCCCCTCCCAACCCCAACCCACAGCCCCCTTCCCTGACTATCCACCCTCTGTCTATCCACCATCAAATCCCATCCACTTACCCAGATACTTACCTTATCCATGGCCTGTCAATTCCACTGGGCCCTTTAAACTTACCTGCTTTCCAGCAGCCAGTGTAGTAAAAATGGGCACAGTAAGAAGTCTCACAATGCCAGGTTAAAGCCCAGCAGGTTTATTTGGAATACAAGCTTTTGGAGTGCCGTTCTTACATCAGGTGAGTGGCTCCTTCATCGCTCACCTGAAGAAGGAGCAGCGATCTGAAAGCTCATGATTCCAAATAAATCTATTGCACTTTAACCTGATGTTGTGAGACTTTTTACTGTGTCTACCCCAGCTCAACGCCAGCATCTCCACATCAGTAAAAATGGGGGCATGGTCTCCAGAGCTCACTAGAGTTGCACTGTGCTGCTGTACGACTTGTGGGGTTTCTTTTGCTGCAAGTCCCAAGCAGCTCTTGGCGATGGAGGTTTCAATGAAGATTTCCAGAGCAAGTCAGTGCGCTGTAAACTCTTGTAATTCCAGCAAGCCATCACTTTATATTGCTGGGTGGAACCTTTGGCCCAACATAAAACCTGAAGAGCAGGGAGCCTTTGACAGGGGAGCTGAGATTTGTGCGAACAAAACAAGCAACTGATCAGGCAGAAGACTTGTTAACGGGCACCACAAAGTCTGAAACAGGAAGTGCAGTTATAATATGTAATTCAATGTCACATCAGATATAGGAAGCAAAATAAAAAGAGGGAGGGAAAAATGGAATTAAGAGAAAGCAATAAAATAATTTTTTTTTGCTTTTCTTAAATCAGAAGGATTAAGATTCCATACTTGTAAAAGGTAATTTTCAGTGCCAGATAGGTGTTTGGTACTAACTAATATTTTGGGCACAATGAACTTACACTGGAATGAATAGATTTTAACATTATCCAATGAGTTTTGTGAACATATATTAAACTCCTTATTTCATAATGCATATAAATACTGAGACTGTGAGATATTGTTATGGGACAACTTCTGGAAGAGCAGGACACTTTGGATACAACCTGCTGAATCTCCACATGCACAGTTCTAGAAGTTGCTGTTTAATTTCCACTTTAATGACAGCGAGTGCTGTTAGGTTCACTGTTACTTTTATAGAAAGTTTATTATTTTGGCAAAAGTTCTCATATCTACATATGATTTTTAATGAAAACCAAACTCAAAGTACAGTCCAGTGTGCAGTTTGCATTCTTACAGTGCCGTAGATATTCCTTGGGTCTTGTGAACAAACTAAGTCAATTGGTTCTGATTAGAGTAGACTTGAAGATGGCTTTATGCTATGATTTTATATTGAGGAAGGTCCAGATTGAGGCTGCTGGACTAATTACACTGAGAAGCATGAGTCATCAGACATAAAACTCAACTATTTCATATTTGTAGCAACTGTGTTTCACTTAAAGCCTATCATTATTCATGCCTTCCCTACACTCCACTGGGTTCCTTTGCCCCTGTGCAACAATTTCATGGTCTTTTTATTTAATTCCTCCATGGATTCACACATTAATCTTCAGTGGCACAGTTAGCACTGCTGCCTCACAACACCAGAGACCTGGGTTTGATTCCTGGCTTGGGTCACTGTCTGTGTGGAGTTTGCACATTCTCTCCGTGTCTGCGTGGGTTTCCTCTGTGTGCTCCGCTTTCCTTCCACACTCCAAAGAGGTGCAGATTAGGTGGATCGAACATGCTAAATTTTCCTTCAGTGTACCCGAAAAGGCAAGGGAGTGTGGCGATTAAAGGATTTTCACGGTAACTTCATTGCAGTGTAAATGGAAGCCTATTTGTGACTAATAAATAAAATAAATGCTCTGTAACCATGCTGACACCTCTGACACTTTAGGCATTGAGCACAAAGATTGAAAAGAATATGCTGTCGAAAAACAAGCCATTGAGCTCAGCCAGTCCATGCTGTTTGTATGCTCATACCCTTTCTCATATGATCCCATCAGCATTACCTTGTCCCTCATGTGCTTATTTTCCATCTCCTTAACCACATCTTTTTGCCTCAACCATTCACTCAGGTAGCAAGTTGCATGTTCTCTCTGTTCTCAGTTTACTCTTCTGAATCACCAACTTGATTTCTTGGTGATTATCTTAGCAATCAGAGGCAACACATTGTATTTCCTCTATAAAAAGTTTCTTAATTTTAGAACCCTCAATTAAGCCTTTTCAGAGGAAAATGTGCCAGCCTGTCCATCCTTCCCTGACAGATAAATATAATGTCATATATCCTTTTGAATTTATGTTTCAGTCTCTCCAGTGTCTCTATATGATTTTTGTAATACAGCTACTAGAACTGTATACAGAATTTCAAGTAAGGTCTAACTAAGGTTCAATACAATTTTAGCACTATTTCTCTATTTTTAAATTCTATTCCTCAAGAAATAACCCTTAGTGATTTGATTACCTATTCATGACCTTACGAAGCTGTGTCATTGCCTTCAATGATTTGTGTATTTGTGCTCCTCTACCCTAGTTAGCTTTTTATTTTTCATGTGGTATGTGGTCTTCTTATCCCACTCTTGCTCACAACGATACACTGTTCATTTCCCTTCCTCTTCCTTCTGCGCTTTGTGGCTATTATTTCAGCCACATAATTATTTCAGCAACATAACACTGCCTCTGAAACTCCCTCTTAAAGTTCCTTCTCCTCACCTCCTCCCTTCTTTTTTTCAAAAGCCAACCATAACCATTTGTGCTCAACTAGTCTTTCAGACTTTCCCCAACTCCATTCAACATGTTTTCTTTTCCATTTAACATCTTTCATTCTCAGATCTGTAAGACAATGTGGGATTCTCTGACATTTGGAACATTATATTAATGTAAGCTGTTATGGTGCAGTCTACACCAAATGTTTACTTCTCTTCAGTACTGCACCAACTTCTCTACTGCCATACCACTGATGTACATTTAAGCAGTGGGTACAATGTTATATGGGAAATGATATAATCTTGGAGCACTCAGGTCTGATAAAGTGAGGTTTCTCATATTACTGCACTCTGTAGTTTATCTTCACTATCTATCAGGACTGAAGTTGAACTTTGATTGAAACCACTATTTCCACCAGTGATTACAAAATTAGTAAGAAGTCTCACAACACCAGGTTAAAGTCCAACAGGTTTATTTGGAATCACAAGCTTTTGAAGTGCCGTTCTTTCATCAGGTCAGTGCAGCGCTTCGAAAGCTGTGATTCCAAATAAAGCCATTGGCTTTAACCTGGTGTTGTAAGATTTCTTACTGTGCTCACCCCAGTCCAAAGCCAGCATCTCCACATCATGGCTACAAAATTAGTGCATTAATATAATGACAGATGTAAGTTCCGGAACATAGGACTTAGACGGTAAATCCACTTACATGTTCTTTTCAAGCATAGAAAAAACAAATTCTACACAGGATTTCTTTATGACAGATCTTTCTCTGCTGCCATAAATGTTAAAGTTAACCATTCTTCCTATTTTTCCTTACACAACCAATGTTGCTGTAATGAGCAAATAGGCAGATAACCGATTTGTCTTCTATAATGTGATTACCACACAGAAAATTCAGGATACTGGCATAAGTTAATACACCTTTCGTTTCATTGAGAAGCATCTGGATGTATTTTTGGATAGGTTAACTGAAGTACGAACTTCCATTATTTGTCTCAGTGATTTAAATACTTCATCAATATTCTGCATATTTGTAATGCTTTAAAATTGAATACTCAATCACATGATAATAACATTAGTGTTTATTAAGAATAAGTCATTCCAGAATGTGAGAAAGGTTGCATTTAGGATACATATTGAAATGTAATCACAGAATTCAAAACTTATAATAATTTTTGCCACAAAATTTAAGGAAAATTTAAGTGTTAATATTTACCATACTCTTATAATTATTTGATTAATCTTGAATGCTATTTTAACAGCTCAGGTTTGATGGTGAGTAGATTTAATGGTGAGCCTATCATTGTTATTGTAGAGTAAGTTGAACAGAATCCTCTCCAAAATTTTAGTTGCGCCTGTATCCTGTTGAGAGATTCAATACTAAGGTGCATGAAAGCATGAAGCTGAGTTTTGTACTCATCAAAGATACAGTAAACACACCAGAAGGTAAGGGCTTACTCATTTAAGAGTAACTGATAATTCCGTGATATTTCATAATCACAAACAACTTCTCTGCCACTGGAAATAAACTTTTACATATATGGAGCCACACTCCTTTAGATTTTAGTTAGTGTTGGAGTTTTTAATTTTCTTTTAAATCTTCTTTCTGCATTTTTTATGTCCCTTTTTAACTTCCATCTTTCTTTCCCTCACTTTTGCTTTCTGGATGCGATTTTACTTTAATTATTTTAATTTCCAATTTCTGGTTTTGCATCAGCACATAAGGCTTCTTCAATCTTGTGAGTGTAACACTACATTTTGCACCCTCTCCTTTCCTTTTTCCCTATGTACTCTCTGAACAGTATGTTTTGTTGGTGTAGACTGCAAGAAACAATACTTTTCACTATATCCCAATAATAAATCAAATCAAGTCAAAGAGTTACGCCATTGCTAGTCCTGTATGCACAGATCTCAGATCTTCTATAGAGGGTTCTGAACAAGACTCGTGCTGGACGCTACCATTAACACTGCTTCTCCTCCACAGATGCTACCAGACCTGCTGAGTTTTTTCAGCATTTTTTGTTTTTATTATTCCTATAGAATGGGCTATGCTATCTCAGACTCCCAATAACCCAAGAGCGGACAAATAGTTTGTGCATAGCTTTAAGCGTTACGAACAGTGAGGCATTGTTGACTGCTGGCTGCAAATTCCAGATCAATGTATCTATCCTGTTTGCAGCAATGATTGTTGTGTTGTTGCCCAGAATGTGCCTTAATCATGATACATGATTTATTTAAAGGAAACCTATGCAATGCTATTTTAGACCTTCCCACCACCAAACCTAAGCCATTAAAATAGCATTTAATAAGTTTGTAAATAACTTTACCATTTTAAATATACAACTTCTCTGTTTTGTCATGCTCTTACCATCATGTTACTGTATACATTCTTCAGTTTTCTGCCTGATTGTCCTTGCATTTGTATTTTTCTGCATTCTTGTTATTTTTATTGTTATTCTATAAATGTTGAACCTGTAAATAAAAAGTACAAAAATGGTAAATGTAGCACTGCATTGGACATTGAAAGGTACTTTTGATTCTTGGATCTACCGTTAAACAATTTTAATCCTTAATTTCTTTTGCTTTCTAGAATAGTTAAAATACAACCTTTAATACCTGCACAACAGGCTATTCAAAAAAGCAGCAGAATTAGTGATCTTGGCTGGCAATTTCTAACCAATGAAATGTCTGAACATGGTTTGCACATTACAGGATTGAAATTCTTCAATAAAAAGATTAATGGTGCTCGACAAAAATGATGGAAAAATAAAAATCGCTGAAGGCCAACACTGGGAGCTCACATACAAACAAGTGACTCTTTTAAAAGCACCATGCCACACCTGAAATTACCTGATTTGTTTTATTCATGCATGGATGTGGATATAACTGGCTAGGCCAACATTTATTGCCCATCCCTAACTGCCCTTGAGAAGATGATGGTGATCTGCCTTCTTGAACTGTTGCAGTCCATCTGCTGGAAGTGGACCCACAGTTTTGTTAGGGAGGGAGTTCCAGGATTTTGACCCCATGACAATGAATAGACAGTGATTTAGTTCCAAGTTAGGCTTAAGGGGAACCTGAAGATTGTGGTGTCCCCAGGCATCTGCTGCCCTTGTCCTTCTGATGGTAGAGGTCATGGGTTTGGAAGGTCTTGTCAAAGGAGAGTTAAGATGCAGTGTATCTTATAGATGGTGCACATTGCTACCTTGGTGCACCAGCGGTGGAGGGAGTATATGTTTAAGTTGGTGTCTGGCATGCCACTCATATAAGCTACTTTGTCCTGAATTGTGTCAAGCTGAGTTTCTGGATTAATAGTCTAGCAATAATACCACTGGTCATTGCCTTCCCTAGTCGGGACTTTTTGGGCCAAATGGCCTTCTATACCATAATTATTCGATTACCTCTGGAATTTAGTTTTTTGCTCCTTGTTTGGCATCTGGGAGAGCCAGCTGGACACTTCAATCCAGGAGGCAGTCAGACCCCTTAGGTTTAGAAGTTGTGCAGGACTAGCTAGTAATCGGGGCAGTAAGATGCGGCTGCGGGCCAAGTAACGGGACCCAAGACGTAGTGCTAGACAAGGTGAAGTTCCTGTTTCACATGCAGACAAGGGAAAAATCTGCAGGGTGGATGAGCAAACTGAACTTGGATCAGGAGCCCATTTAAGTGGGGGAAGTGAGAAGAAATAGAACATTATAGTCAAGGAGGGGGGTGCGGGGTGGGAATGGATATTGTTATTGGCAGCCACAACTGTGAGTTCCAAAAAAAAAGTTGCATGCCAATGCCAGGGTTAAAAAATTTGGAATGGGAGGTGGAGAATCTAGTCATCATGGGCCACGAATCAATGATGTACGTAGAACCAGAGAAGCTGAGAGAATTTTAAGAGCTGCCATAAAAACTAAAATGCAGAAGCTCAGAGGTAATAATCTCTGGATTATTTCCTATGCCATGTGCTAATCAGCAATAAAAACCTGTGGATTAGGAGGTGGCAGAAGGAATGAAGTGGGACTCATAGGATTCACGGAGCACTGGCACCAGTACCGAGGAAAACTATTATACCAGGAAAGACTTAATTTACCGAAGGGGTTAATGTCCTGATGAGGTGAATAATGGGCAGAAGGGAGTGTAAAAGGTAAATTCAAAAGCAGTGAGAGAAATGTCAAAGTGACAGAGCAGAATAGTGATCTGGGTAAGTATGAGCAGAGAAGGAATAATGAATTTAAGCTTAGTTTGTACAAAATACAAAAAGTTAAAATGCAAGTACAGAAATAAATTAGGGAACCAAATGATATGTTAGCATTAATTGCATAGAAACTGGAATATAAGTGTGAAGAAATCTTACTTCCAACTGTGTAGGGTTTTGGTAAGACCACACCTGTAGCATTGTGTACCTAAAGAATATATTTGTATTGGCAGATTCACTGGCTGATCCCTAGGTTGATACCATATGAGAAGAGATTGAATAGTTAAGGCCCATATTTCCTAGACTTTAGAATAGAGGGGTGATTTAATTGACTCGTTTAAGATTCTTTACGGGGTTGGCACAATAAATGTTAGGAGATGATTTTTCTGGCTGGGGTGTCTGAGACTAAGACTTATTCTTTTTTGGGATATGTCTTCACCAGTATTTTTTGCCATCTTTAATTGCCGTTGAACTGGCTGGCTTGCTAAGCCATTGCTGTGGGTCCGGAGTCACATACAGGCCAAACCAGGTAAGGGTGACAGGTTTCCTTTCCTAAGAGATATCAGTGAAACAGATGGGGTTTTAAAATAATTGGTGATAATTCCATGGCCATCATTATGGGGTGGCATGGTGGCACAGTGGTTAGCACTGCTGCCTCACAGCACCAGGGACCCGGGTTTAATTCCTGGCTTCGGTCACTATCTGTGTGGAGTTTGTACATTCTCCCCGTGTCTGCATGGGTTTTCTCCAGGTGCTCCAGTTTCCTCCCACAGTCTGAAAGTGCTGGTTGGATGAACTGACCTGAACAGGCACTGGAGTGTGGTGCCTAGGGGAATTTCACAGTAATTTCATTGTAGTGTTAATGTAAGCCTTACTTGTGACTAATAAATAAACTTTATTGAAACTAGCTTTATATTCCAGATTTATTAATTTAATTTAAATTCCACCAGCTGGCATGGTGAGATTGAACACAACGTGGTCTCTGGGTTACTCGTCCAGTGACATGACTGTTCCAACACTAATTCTCTCTATATTCTCAAACTGAAGGGGCCACCGTTTAGGAGTGAGATAAACAGACATCTTTTTGATTCAAAAGATTGCAAATCTTCGGAATTCTCGTGCCCCAGGAAGTTGTGAATGCTCAGTCATTGAGTTTATTCACAGCAGAGATTGATAGATTTTTGTACACTAAGAGGAATCAAGGGATACAGAAATTGTGGAAGGAATAGATCAAGAAGATCAGCCATGATCTAATTGAATATTGGAACAGGTTAGAAGGGCCAACCGCCTTACTTCAACTCCTATTTCTTACATTTTTAAAAGGGCTGGATAGCCAGATTACTGTATCTGTGCTCCATTTTTTTTCTTGATGTAGGCTGAGCTAGAGGGAAAGGTTCGGAAAATCTACTCCTTTTTTAATAATAGGAAGACATTATGTTATACCTTTGATGTCATCATCGATAGTAAGTGTGATTTAGCAATCTTGTTTATACATTACTGTTATTCAGTCCATCAAGTCTGCATCGAGTCTCCAAAAGGGCATCTTACCCAGACTCTCTCATAAGAACATAAGACCATAAGAAATAGGAGCAGGAGTAGGCCATCTAGCCCTTCGAGCCTGCCCCGCCATTCAATAAGATCATGGCTGATCTGTCGTGTCTCAGTTCCACATTCCCGCCCTCTCCCCATAACCCTTAATCCCCTCGCCTATCAAAAACCTATCAACCCGCGTCTTAAAAATATTTAGCGAGGCAGCCTCCACCACTTCAACAGGCAGAGAATTCCAGAGATTCACCACCCTTTGAGTGAAGAAGTTCCTCCTCAACTCCGTTCTAAACCGCCCCCCTTTTATCTTGAGGCTGTGCCCCCTAGTCCTACTGTCTTTTTTGAGCGGGAAGAGTCTCTCCACCTCTATCCTATCCATCCCATTCATCATCTTATACGTCTCAATGAGATCTCCCCTCATTCTTCTAAACTCCAACGAGTACAAGCCTAGTTTATTCAGCCTCTCCTCATAGCTCAACCCCCTCAACTCCAGTATCTGCCTAGTAAACCTCCTCTGCACTCCCTCCAAGGCCAAAATATCCTTGCGTAAGTGCGGCGACCAAAACTGCACACAGTACTCCAGCTGCGGCCTCACCAATGCCCTATACAGCTGCAGCAAGACCTCCCTACTTTTATATTCAATCCCCCTCGCTATGAAGGCCAGCATCCCATTTGCCTTCCTGACCACCTGCTGCACCTGCAGGCTGGGTTTTGCGACTCATGCACAAGGACCCCAAGGTCCCTCTGCACCATCGCACGCTGCAGTTTTTCGCCACGTAAATAATAGTCCTTCCTACCATTATTCCTACCAAAGTGGACCACCTCGCACTTGCCAACATTAAATTCCATTTGCCAGTTCCTGGCCCATTCACCCAGCCTATCTAGATCTTTCTGCAGACTCTCCACACCCTCCGCGCAATTTGCCGTTCCATCAATCTTGGTGTCATCAGCAAATTTAAACACCATACACTCGGTTCCCTCCTCCAGATCATCTATATAAATGGTAAATAGCTGAGGCCCCAGCACTGACCCCTGGGGCACTCCACTAGTCACCAACCCTATCCCTGTAACCCCACATATTTAGCATGGTGAACCCATCTAGCCTACACATTTGGGACACTAAGGGTCAATTTAACATGGGCAATCCATCTAATCTGCACATTTTTGGATTGTGGGTGGAAACCAGAGCACCCGAAGGAAACCCATGCAGACACTGGGTGAACATGCAAACTCCACACAGACAGTTACACAAGGCCAGAATTGAACCTGGGTCCGTGAAGCTGTGAGGCAACAGTGCCAACATTAGCAACAAATGGAACTTTGAACTTCTTAAATCACAATTCAAGTGATAGAAATAACAGATTGAGTAAATGCAGCCAATTCTGTTGGCTCTTTTTTTCAATTTTCTTTCATCATTTTAAACTGTTTCTCTTCAAAAACATTCCGAAACCATGTTTTCTGATCAGAAACTATTCAAATCATCTTCTTGTTCCAGAATAATGCAAGTTAGAAATATAGTTCAAAATTACAACAGACCCGATTCAAACCTAGGCAAATGCCTTCTTCCTACATGGCCATGTAAAAACTAGTGAAGTCCTCATAGTCCCAGATGACCATAGGCTGCTCCCCCTTTTGAGGGAGAGTTGACTGGTGGTGGTTTTAACTTGAGGATCATCACACCTCAGTCGGGGGACAAATCTGAGAAGGCAAACCTTCATGAATAACTCAGCCAATACAGAAATTGAACCCACGCTGTTCCCATCACTCTGCATCACCAGCCAGCTAAAAACTAGAGCATACCATTGATCAATGAAGCAATTTGTTATTTCCAGTTAAAAAAAGAAGAGCAGTTAAAAAAAGTAGGCTGGAAAATGTTAAGCCAGCAAACCATTTGAGTTAGACTTCCTTTTCATGTGTGGTGAAATTTTAAACCCATGCTTATAATACAGCCTTATTTCACAATAAGAATCTTCTCCCAGCTATAACTTTCCACATATTCATATGAAATACTATGTCAAATGAATACACTTGTCCTCCATCTATATTTCTATTGTATTGAACAACCCATTTCTTATCACACCATCACATAAGAACATAAGAACATAAGAAATAGGAGCAGGAGTAGGCCATCTAGCCCTTCGAGCCTGCCCCGCCATTCAATAAGATCATGGCTGATCTGTCGCTGCTCAGTTCCACTTTCCCGCTTTCTCCCCATAACCCTTAATCCCCTCTCTTATCAAAAACCCATCAACCCGCGTCTTAAAAATATTTAGCGAGGCAGCCTCCACCACTTCAACAGGCAGAGAATTCCAGAGATTCACCACCCTTTGAGTGAAGAAGTTCCTCCTCAACTCCGTTCTAAACCGCCCCCCTTTTATCTTGAGGCTGTGCCCCCTAGTCCTACTGTCTTTTTTGAGCGGGAAGAGTCTCTCCACCTCTATCCTATCCATCCCATTCATCATCTTATACGTCTCAATGAGATCTCCCCTCATTCTTCTAAACTCTAACGAGTACAAGCCCAGTTTATTCAGCCTCTCCTCATAGCTCAACCCCCTCAACTCCGGTATCAGCCTAGTAAACCTCCTCTGCACTCCCTCCAAGGCCAAAATATCTTTGCGCAGGTGCGGCACCCAAAACTGCACACAGTACTCCAGCTGCGGCCTCACCAATGCCCTATACAGCTGCAGCAAGACCTCCCTACTTTTATATTCAATCCCCCTCGCTATGAAGGCCAGCATCCCATTCGCCTTCCTGACCACCTGCTGCACCTGCAGGCTGGGTTTTTGCGACTCATGCACAAGGACCCCGAGGTCCCTCTGCACCGTCGCCTGCTGCAGTTTTTCGCCCCGTAAGTAATAGTCCTTCCTACCATTCTTCCTACCAAAGTGGACCACCTCACACTTGCCAACATTAAATTCCATTTGCCAGTTCCTGGCCCATTCGCCCAGCCTATCTAGATCCTTCTGCAGACTCTCCACACCCTCCGCACAATTTGCCGTTCCCCCAATCTTGGTGTCTTCAGCAAATTTCGACACCCTACACTCGGTTCCCTCCTCCAGATCATCTATATAAATGGTAAAAAGCTGAGGCCCCAGCACCGACCCCTGGGGCACTCCACTAGTCACCAACCGCCAATCCGAATAACACCCGCTGACCCCCACTCTCTGCCTCCTATTTGACAACCAATCCTCTATCCACGCTAACACCCTACCGCCAACTTCATGTCCCTCGACCTTCTGCAATAACCTCTTGTGAGGTACTTTGTCAAACGCCTTCTGAAAATCCAGAAAGACCACATCCACCGGCTCTCCTCTATCCACCACCCTAGACACATCCTCATAGAACTCCAGTAAATTTGTCAGACACGACTTCCCTTTAATGAAACCGTGCTGCGTCTGCTCTATCAAGCAATTCCCTTCAAGATGCCTCGCAATTTCCTCCTTAATGACAGATTCTAACATTTTACCTACCACAGACGTTAAACTAACCGGCCTATAATTCCCCGCCTTTTGCCTGGCACCCTTCTTAAACAACGGCGTAACATTAGCCGTTTTCCAATCATCCGGCACTTCCCCGGAATCCAGCGATGTCTGGAAAATAACCACCAAGGCATCCACTATCACGTCCGCCATTTCTTTCAGAACCCTCGGATGCATTCCATCCGGTCCTGGGGACTTGTCCACAATCAGCCCCTCCAGTCTGTCGAGCACCGCCTCTCTAGTAACAGTAATGTCATTAAGACCCTCCAGTCCTACCATCTTTCCATCGCTAACACCCGGCAAATTATTCACGTCCTCCTCCGTGAAGACAGAAACAAAAAAGTTATTCAATACCTTAGCCATATCCTCATCCCCTACCACTAGGTCCCCTTTCTCATCCTCTAAAGGACCAACATTCACCCTAGCCAGCCTCTTCCTTTTTATATATTTATAAAAACTCATAAAATCTTTCTGTCTAATGCATTCTTCCCAGAACCTCAAAATTGTGGTATTCTTTATTTTGCATTTCCTCATCTTATAAATATATAATCATTAATTCCTAATTCACCTCACCTTTATAAATTGTTTTGTCTACACTTTGGGCCTTGATTGGTCAGTCTCTCTCTCTTCAATCTCTGGAATATTTATTTAATTTGTATGGCACATCTTCATCTGGTAGAAGGTTTTCTTGATGTGGAGATGCCAGCGCTGGACTGGGGTAAACACAGTAAGAAGTCTCACAACACCAGGTTAAAGTCCAACAGGTTTATTTGGTAGTAAACACCACTAGCTTTCGGGGCTTCCCCCTTCGTCAGATGAGTGGGTTTAATTTGGTAACACGAGCTTTCAGAACGCTGACTCACCTGATGAAAGAGCAGTGCTCGGAAAGCTCATGACACCAAATAAACCCGTTAAGATTTCAACATTTCTTTTATGTCTAATATCTTAGGTGGGGGAACCAAGGTCAATACATTAGGACAACAACAAAATTGAAGGCCTTATTGGAGGAAACCAGATAAATCAGGAATTGGAAATTAGGTCACATGAAATTACAAATGGACCTAATATTCATAGAAGAAAAGTAAGACTGAAGGAAACAATAAATTCTACTTCAGAATCCCTTGGAAAGAATGAGTTAGAGTAAGATTATACAGCTCAAGATTTCATGAATTTCGTCTTCTTTCCCTAAAAACTCTTCCTATCAAACTCCATTCAACCTCAACCTGTGTATCATTTGCTGTTGAGTTGATACAGAGTTTTGTATATCTGGCTCTTCGTAAACATATTGGCAATGAAGCTATTAAAAATAGACCTTAACAGATTCCTGCCCCACAGGTGGTGACTTATCCCTCTTCACTGAGGCAGTACTATCAACTACATGTTCCAACACATTTCCTGCCTAAGCTGCTATTGTGATAACATTGATTTATCATGAAGTTCCACTGCAACCTTAAAAACATGAAGCTTTAAAGCGCAGAAGAAGGTCAGCAACCCACTTGTCTACTCATTCGTTTGCAAGAACAATCCAAAACTAAATCCACTGACATTTCCTCCCAACATTGGTCAATATATTCGTTTGCTTCAGTCATTTGTCCGTGTTTACCTGGAAGAATTAAATTGTCTCTGTCCTCCCCCCCTCCCTTAATCACTCCATAGCCTGGTAATCTCTAAGGTAGGGACATGTTCAGCACAATTTTGTGGACCGAAGGGCCGGTATTGTGCTGTAGTTTTTCTATGTTTCTAAGCATTATATGTTCCAACAACTAGCTTGTATAAAGAAATTTTGCCTAACCTTTTTCCTCCTTCTCTTAATGATAATGTTACATTAACGATCCCACATTACTGTCTCCCAAACAGGGGAATAATTTCCTATTTATTAATTCATCATTTTAAAAGCATCTACCGGATATTGTCCTAGCCTTCTCTGTGTGAGAATGCTTGCACTCTCTAAATCCCTACATTACAACAGTGACCACAGATCTAAAGTACTTGATTTGCTGTGAAGCATTTTAGCCCTTTGGAGGTCCTGAAAGACATTATATAAATGCAAGACCCTTACTCTCCTTTCCCAGTTTTTTTATTTTTCAGCCTCATGAATATTTCTTGCGGTTTTAAATGACATGTTCAAAATTGCAAAACCTGATCCAATCATCATTGTCTACAACTTTATAATTACCTATACACTCTTGCATTCTCGACCCCACTTTGGAAAACTCATTGAGAGGGCGGGAGTGAAAGAGTCAATGAAGGAAAGTGAGGGAGAGAGAGTGGGAGTGAGTGACAAGTAAGAGCAAGTGAGAGAGAGAGGAAGTGAGAGTGAGTGTGACTGACAGAGAGTGAGAGACGGAATGAGAACTTCAGAGCCAGTGATTGAGAGTGTGAGAGAAACTGAGAGTGAGGGAGAGTGAGCGAATAAGTGAATGTGCAAATGAGAAACAGGGAATGAAAGAGAGAAAATGAGAGAGTGTGAGTGTGTGACTGAGTGTGTCAGTGAGTGTAAAGAGTCTGCCTTGTGCCCAGTCTCAAGTTTCTCACTCATCACCACACTAGAACACACACACTCTCGTTCACACTCACCCATCCACATTCACTCATCCTCCCTTTTATTTTGTATTTATTAAGAAAAAAAATTTGCTCACTTTTCCTCAGAAGGCGTTTCTGTCCTTTAAACCCCAACGTTTTTGTTTTTCAATTTCAGTTCATTCTTCTGCCAAATCCTTATCGTTCCCAAATGTTCTCCTGGGGTCCCTTGAGGTGAGGATAATGTGTAAAGGCAGCCCCCCGAGCGAGGTCTGCTATAGAGAGGGCGAGGTGTCGTTTGAGTCTCTTATTTCCTTCTGTGGGTAGTGTGTGGACAAGTCTACGTGCAATAAAGAGCTGCTGTTTCTGTGCGTGCAGAGAAATTCAACACCAAAGTCATGATTGTTGCAATGAATTCACAAAGGCTTGAAGTTGCTGAGTGCAAAATAACCACAAAATCCGGGCCATGTCTTTTATTGTTGGACCCTTCTACTCTCTCGTCTTCACTCTTAAACAGTCCCTTTCATATTGGAGAGCTCGGTGGCACCTTGGGGCGTGTCACTTACGTCTGTGAGGTTAAACTGCCACCAGCGTGGGACTGGGTATCTCGACAAATTCAGTCAGCCTAGGCAGCAAGCTGATGACACACAAGTAAAGCGGGTACCAAGAGCATCGCAGCGCCAAGGAGAAGGCACCGGCTCGCTGTCAAAGCCTAAGGTCGGATCGGCCAAACCACCAGCTTCTCGTAAAGTGAGCTGAGCATGGCGGAGGGAAGCGACATCTCTCCTTCGCCCACAACCGTTCCAGTCAATCAGACTTACTGCAAAGTCAACAAGGAGTTTACATCTCAGTTCCTGCCCGCCGTCTACTGCCTGGTGTTCATCGCCGGCTTCCTGGGGAATGGCTGGGTTTTGGTCGCCATGTGGTTGTCTCGGAAGAAGTGGAGCAGCCTGACTGTGTTCCTCTTTAACCTGGGTCTGGCAGACCTGCTGTATGTCAGCACGCTGCCCTTCCTGGTGGTCTACTATGTCAGTCGGCACCAGTGGATTTTTGGGAAGTTGTTCTGCAGGATAACGAAACTCTGTTTCCACCTGAACTTGTACGGCAGCATCGGATTCCTCACCTGTATCAGTGTGCAGCGCTACCTGGGCATTGTGCACCCCATGAGGGTATTGGGGAGATGGAAACGCCACCACTCAGTGCTGATCAGTGCTGTGATCTGGGGACTGGTTGTAATCCAGACCTCGGTGGATTTACACTTCACCAAGACTAACCCCAGTGGCACAAAATGCTTTGACAGTACGGGGAATAAGGAGCTGTCGGACTATATAAAGTACAATCTGATTCTATCCGTGACTGCCTTTCTCATTCCCTTTCTGATAATCGTGGGCTGTTACAGCCACGTTGGTTTAGTCCTCGTCCGAAACAACAACGTGGACCGAGTCTTGAAGAACCGCTGCCTCAAGCTGGTGCTGATTGTCACGCTTATATTTGCCTTTTGTTTCTTGCCCTACCACCTTCTGAGAAACGCCAACTTGATTTCCAGGTCTTTACAATTGGAGGGTCAGTGCATTCAAAGCTTCAAGGACATTTACGTACTTTATCAGGTGACCCGGGCCCTGGCTAGCTTGAACAGTGTCATTAATCCGCTCATTTACTTTCTGGCCGGGGATGATGCGAAGACCCGAATGGAGAAGCTGGGAAAAATCATGAGTCGGTCTTTGTCCTCAGTGGCCAACATCCAATACTTTAGCCAGGGTCAGAGAAGGACATCTTGTCTATAAATGCTCCATAAAACACGTCTCCATCTGTAATTAGATATATTTATATAGGACCTCTGCATCTATGAATGGTGATCTTATAGAGACATATAAGATAATGAAAGGGCCAGGTAGGGTAGAGGCAGAGAGATTCTTTCCACTTAGAAAGGAAACAAGAACTAGAGAACACAGCCTCAAAATAAGGGGGGGTCAGTTTAGAACAGAGTTGAGGAGGAACTTCTTCTCTCAGAGGGTAGTGAATCTCTGGAATTCTCTGCTCATTGAAGCAGTGAAGGCTACCTCATTGAATATGTTTAAGTCACAGAGAGAAAGATTTCTGATCGGTTAGGGAATTAAGGGTTATGGGGGGCAGGCGGGTAAGTGGAACTGAACCACTTTCAAATCAGCCATGATTTTACTGAATGGTGGGGTAGGCTCAAAGGGCTAGATGGCCTACTCCTGCTCCTATTTCTTATGTTCTTATGAATGCTCCATATAGCTCATCTCCATCTATAAATGCCCTATATAGCACCTCTCCACCTATAAATAGGTGGGCACCATGGCAGATTGGTTAGCACTGTTGCCTCTCCATCTATAAATGCCCTATATAGCACCTCTCCATCTATTATACAGTGTCATTGAGAACTGATTGGAATATTTCCAGAAATATTTTGTTTATCTCACTGCAGTATTTAGTTTTGAATTGTTTAGTGAACAAATGTGCTTTTGTGTGCATAAGGTGAAGGATCACTTGTGTGTGCCATTGCAGTCAGGTGAGTTCCCCTTGTTGGTAAGACTATAACTGGTCAATAAAGAAATTGCTTGGATTCGTCACCTTCTAGAGGGCACAGCCTCAAAATAAGGGGGGGGGGGGCAGTTTAGATCGGAGTTGAAGAGGAACTTCTTCACTCAAAGGGTGGTGAGTCTCTGGAATTCTCTGCCCATTGAAGTGGTGGAGGCTACCTCGCTAAATATATTTAAGTCATGGGTAGATAGGTTTCTGATAGACAGGGAATTAAGGGTTATGGGGAGAAAGCAGGAAAGTGGAACTGATCCACTTCAGATCAGCCACGATCTTGTTGAATGGCGGAGAAGGCTCGAACGGCTAGATGGCCTACTCCTGCTCCTATTTCTTATGTTCTTATGATTAAGCCACATGCAGCAAGTTTCACAATTGCAGCATCTAAATGCTCAATGTAAAGAAGTTTTAGATCTCTCAAGTAAACACTTGGTGACATCTATGGTTTAACATATGCTCGCCTTCTTAAATAGAACTGTTTTTAAAACGTACCATTTAACATTATGTGGGCCGGTCGCTGGTTCTTAATGCTTCTGTACTTGTGCTCAAATAGAGAGAAAATCCAGTGCAGGTTTGATGTCACCTCTTTTCAGTATGTTTTCAAAATATGGCGTTTCTTGTTAGATGTTGTTATCGCGAAATCAAAACAACACAGCATGTATTCTCAAAGCAGTTAAATTTGCACGCTAGATGATATGAAGATAAAGTATTTGTATTGGCTTAACTAATTACCATCAGTGTAGTGTGAATATTATTGGATGTTTATTGAGCCAGCTACATTAACAGTGCATAAATATTCAGTCTCTTTAAGATATGATTCAGTGAATTAAGTAATTATTTTGTAAATGGCTTTTGACTACAAAAAAAATACATGTTTTAAATAATTGTGTTGCTTGTCTGATTATGAGCAGTTTAAGTGTGCCTTTTGTGTTTTTCATTCCAAAGTAACATTTTATCACCATGACACAGTGGTTAGCTCTGCTGCCTCACAGCTCCAGGGATCCACGTTCAATTCCAGCCTTGAGTGACTGTGTGGAGTCTACACATTTTCCTGGTGTCTGCATGGGTTTCCTCCGGGTGTTCCAGTTTCCTCCCAAAGTCCAAAGATATGCAGGTTAGGTGGATAGACCATGATAAATGTTTAGTATTCCAGTGTAGGTTAGGTAGATTAGCCATGGGAAATGTGAGGGGTTGTGGGGGATTAGGGTGGGGAAGTGGGTATGGGTGAGGTACTCTGTCAGAAAGTTGGTGCACTTGATGGTCTGAATGGCTTCTTCTGCACTGTAGGGATTCTATAAGGACAACCACTTGAATTTATATGGCACCTTGAATGTAGTAAATGTCCCCATGTGTTTCACACCAGCAGCTTTACACACAAGCTTTATTATGGGATACATAATGTAAATCATGGTGTATAAGTCAAACTGGCATATGGCAGCCCCCAAAATCATGCTTTTGCATATGCTTGGTGTCAAGGTTGACCCCTCCCCAACCCCTCTTATCCCCTACTTTTCAAACCACAACATGTTATGCTGTTATTAGTAGTCACCTGCAAAAGTTTCTTGGGCCCAACCATCTTCAACTCCTTGGTCAATGACTTCCCTCTTCACAAGGTCAGAGATGGGGATATTCACTAATGATGGCAGTGTTCAATACCATTTGCACCTCCTTGGATACTGAAGCAGTTCATGTCTGTATGCAGCGTGATTTGTACAACATTAAGGCTTGGGAGGATAGGTGGCAAATAACATTCATGCCACACAAGCACTCAGCAATGATCATCTCCTATAAGGGATAGACTAACTACTTCCCTTTTGACACAGAGGGAGTGAAACAAAAAGCCTGATCCCTGGGATGACAGGATTGTTCTATGAGGAGAGATTGAAGAGATAGGGCCAATATTCTCTGGAGTTTAGAAGAAAGAGAGGTGATCTCAATAAAATGCACAAAATACTTACAGGATTTGTCAGGCTAGATGCAGAAAGTATATTTTCCATAGCTGGGGATGGGGAGCGATGGTGTCTAGAACTGGGGGACACACTCATATTAAGAAGTAGGTCATTTAGCACCGCAAAGAGGAGGAATTTCTTCAGTCAGAGAGTGGTGAATATTTGGAATTCTTTTGAATGTACTCAAGATAGAGATTGAGGAATATTTAGGTATAATGACATCAAGCAATATAGGGGTCAGCCACTACACATTAGCTATAATCTGGATGAATGGCAGAGCAGGCTTAAGGAGCTGAATGGCTTACTCCTGCTTCTATATCATCCGTTCTCCACAACATTATTTTCATTTAGTATTCCATCTTTGGGATTACCAGCCATATAAATACTGTGGCTACTAGAGCAAGTCAGAGGCTGGGAATCCAAAAGCCTGTCCACCTAAAAGGCACATTAGGAATGTGATTGAATATTTTTCACTTGCCTGTATGAGCGCATCTCCAACAACACCCAAGAAGCTTGGTACCATCCAGAATAAAGCAGCCCATTTGACAAGTGTACCAGGTACCCATTCACCCCCCCTGAATATTCACTCTCAACCATTTGGACAATAGAGTAGATGCAGGGGAAAACCATCACCTGCAAGTTTCCCTCAATCACATGCCATCTTGTTACATCACCACACTGTTTGGCTAAAATCCTTGGAGGTTGTTCATAAAGAACTGTAGGTGTTCCTAATTGATTGCTGCAATGTAAGGAAAAATAGCTAATGGTATTACAACATTGATTAAATGAGCTTACATTTTGACTTCTTTCGCTCAATGGGTAAAGAAGAAAATAATCCTTCAGGAGATATAGAAACTGGGATACAGGGGCAATGATTCAGATTATTTGACACAGTTAACATGGAGAATACAACCACACTATCATATTATCTCTGGTGAGATATAAACTTAAACATATTTATATGGTATTTGGCTGGACGGCTGGTTCATGATGCAAAGCAATACTAACAAGATGGGTTCAATTCCTGTGCCAGTTAAGATTATTAATGAAGGTCCACCATCTCAACCTTGCTCCTTGCCTGAGGTGTGGTGACCCTCAGGTTAAATCACCACCAGTCAGCTCTCTCTCAGAAGGGGAGAGGGATTTATGGTCCTCTAGTCTGTGGCAATATTTCCTTTCATTTCATTAATCAGTATATTACTAAACCTAACTACTAACCTATGCATGGGGCAAAAGTCCCATTTTGGACAAAATCTTTTCTGAGAACCGAACTTGAGTGACCATTTCTAGCAATTTGTCAATAACACAGTGTGGTTGTGGATACAAGTTGCAGTTGAGCACAAAGCCTAGGCCAGCGCACTATTGAGGGAGTCTTACACTGAGGTTCCAGCTTTTGGAGGCAGCACCAAACCAAAGCCCTGTTTATAGTGTTAGATGAATATCAAAGATCCCATGGCAGTATTTTTAAGATCAGCACAGGAATTCTCCCCAACTCTTGCCATTACTTATTCCTCAACCAACACCACTCATTCTGATCATCAGTTTATTATATCATTGTTATTTGTGGGACTTTGCTGTGCACACAAATTGGTTCGCAGGTATACTATTGGCTATAACATATTTTGGAATATCATGAGTTCATGAAAGATGCTATATAAATATAAGTTCTTTCTTTAACACCAAACTGGATTGATGTTTGTATCACGTTGAGACAAAATCTGAACCAATAAATGATCTTATTTACATGATATAGACAAGTGAATGTCAGCTTAAACTCCTCAGTATAGAAAATAAAGATGCAACCTGTCTTCTGTATAAAACTGGACCGTTAAACAAAAACCACCAGTGTAAATTCACACTAGTCTGCTTCAACTAACTTAGCACCAACTTTTAAATAGCCGTGCAACTTTTGGCTGTGAACTGTACATGTAGTTTCCAGTAAAGGCCCTTCAACATGGTCGTGGCTCCTCTGTATCTCCATTTTATTTACTTATTTTTACATGCTTGAAATCTTCAGCTAACAAAAATCTATCAGTCTGAGCTTTGAAAATTTCAATTGATTCTATTAGGGGGAAGAGAGTTCCAGACTTGAATTACACTGTGCGAAAAAGTGCTTCCTGTTTCAATCATTTTAAAATTATACTTCCCTACCCAAGGAAATTATTTTTTAATATACCTTGTCTTTTAAGTCCCTCTTTCCTTTTAATGATCTCAATTAGGTTAACCCTTAAAACTTTCTAACACAAGAGACTAGAAGCCATATCTTAGTAACGTAATTATGTACAGCTTTGTTACATTCTGGTGAATTAGTGTACTACTACTTCCAATTTATGCTTCCAAAGATACTGTCCCCAAAGCTGAAAGCAGTAGTCCAAATAAGGTCTGTGAAAGGCTCTGTACAATTGAACCATCACTTTCTTGCTTTGATATTTCCTGAGATGAAATTCAATGTTCTATTAGATTTTTAAAATATCTTTTAAAGCTGTGTACTGGCTTTTAGCAATTTGTACACATGGGCACTGAATTCCTTTTACTTCTGAGACTCTCACCATTTGAGGATATGTAGTGATTATGGTCTTCGCCTCTTCAAGACAGCACACTGGGTTTGAAGGACCAGTGGGAATCAAGAGTGAGTGATCATCATTCAGGGTAGAGTCCTTGCTCGGACAGAATACGTCTGGATGCCATGTAGGAAGAATGTAAAAACTGGGGCAGCTGTGTAAGCTGCTCCAGACAGCTTAATGCTGCAAACATCTATACCTAGTTTCTCTCCTGTACCTGAGGTCACCAGTACAGATGTCAGAGAAGCCTACTCGAAAGTCAACTCACAAAAGCTACTGGTTCCAATGGAATAACTGGATGATCACTCAAATCCTGCATGGACCAGCTGGCGGGGCTATTAGCAGACATCTTTAACCTCTCTTTACACCAAACCTTGATCCCTCTGCTTCCAGAAGGCGACCATCATCCTGGTGCCAAAGAAAAGTCAGGTAACGTGCCTTAATGACTATCGTCCGGTGGTTCTGACATCCATCAATATGAAGTGCTTTGAAAGGTTAGTCATGGCCCGAACCAATCCCAACCTCCCAGATTGCATAGATCCCTACAGTTCACCTACCACTGCAAAAGGTCTACAGCAGACGTCATTGCCCTGACCTCACATTCAACTTTGGAACACCGGGACAACAAATACACCCATATCAGACTCCTATTTATTGACTACAGCTCAGCTTTCAACACCATTCTTCTCATCTCCAAACTCCTGGGCCTCAGCATCTCCCTCTGCGACTGAATCCTGAATTTCCTACTCACAGACCACAATCAGTAAGGATAGGCAACAACACCTCCTCCACAATCATCCTCAACACTGGTGCCCCACAAGGCTGTATCCTCAACCCTTTACTATACTCCTCATACACCTATGACTATGTGGCCAAATTCCCTCCAACTCGATTTTCAAGTTTGCTGACGACACCACCATAGTTGGTCGGATCTCAAACAATGCCGAGACGGAGTACAGAAAAAAGATAGAGAAACTGGTGGGACGACAATAACTTCTCCCTTGGTCGAGAGCTTCAAGTTTCCAAGTGTCCAGATCACCAACAACCTGTCCTGGTCCCTCCACACTGACACTATAGTTAAGAAAGCCCACTAACACCCCTACATTTTCAGAAGGCTAAGGAAATTTGGCATGGCTGCTCTGTCTCACATCAACTTTTAAAGATGCATCAAAGAAAGCATTCTTGCTGCTTGTATAATAGCTTGGTATGGCTCCTGCTCTACCCAAGACCGCAAAAAACTACAAAGTGTCATGAATGAAGCCCAGTCCATCACACAAACCAGCCTCCCATCCATTGACTCTGTCCACACTTCCCGCTGCTTCGGCAAAGCAGCCAGCATAAGCAAAGACCCCATGCAACCCAGACAATCTCTGCCATCTTCTTCCATTGGGAAAAAGATACAAAAGCCTGAGGACATGTACAACTAACTCAAGAACAGCTTCTTCCCTGCTGTGATCATACTTTTGAGTGGACCTCATAATAAGTTGATCTTTCTCTACACTCTAGCTATGACTGTAATACCACATTCTGCACCCTCTCCTTTCCTTCTCTATGTATGGTATGCTTTGTTCGTATAGCGCAAAAAACAATACTTTTCACTGGATACTAATACATGTAACAATAATAAATTAAGTCAAAATTAAATCAAAAATCAAATATCCTAAAGTTTCCTAATTAAGGCTGAAGTGTCTTGATGGCACCTTAAGTCATAGAATCATAGAACTCCTACAGTGCAGAAGGAGGCCATTTGGCCCATCAAGCCTGAACCGACAACAATCCCACCCAGACATTATCCCCGTAAACTCATGTATTTCCTCCGCTAATCCTCCTGACACTAATGGGCAATTTGCCATAGCTAGTCAACCTAACTTGCACATTTTTGGAGTGTGTGAGGAAACCGGAGTGCCTGGAGGAAACCCACAAGGAGAACATACAAATTCCACACAGTCAGTGATCTGAGCTCAGAATTGAACCCAGATCCCTGGTGCTGTGAGGCAGCAGTGCTAACTACTGTGTCACCATGCCCTCCCGCCCAAGTGCCATTACATACCCAGGGTATTTCAATTGGCCTTCTTCAATCCAAGGTGGGTGAACTAATATTTTTCTACATTGTGCAAAATTTTGACGTTCACTCAGTTAATCTATCAATGTCTCTGTAATAATTCCACAGCAATTTCACAACTTACTGTGTCTCCTAATTTAATGTTTCCTGCAAACCTGAATATAAAACCCTGTTTCTTCATGACACCATTAAAACTGACACCCAATTTTAGACCACTGGGTTACATTACTTGCCCTATGTTGCCAGAGAGCATTTCCTTTTGCAACGTCCCAACTATTTACCATCATGTCACAAGGTTACCACCAATATTTGTCAAATATCATCTGAAAGTCCAGATAAACAACTTGCATAGACTACTATCCACCGTGCTAATGACCTCCCTGATAAATGTAACTAGATTGATTATACATGTATTACCCTTCTTAATTGTGTGCTGATTGGCTTTTATCAGATCAAACAAGCTCTCTCATTCACTCCCACTGAGCTGGATAGGAGGGAAGTAGCTTTGGAGGAAGGTGGTGGGGCTAACCATGTCAAAGACTGCACAGAGGTGTAGGAGGGATAACGCACCATGATCACTGTCAAAAGGTGTCATTTATGATTTTGATCGGAATAATTCCAGTACTATAGCAGGAGAAAATTGTTTGGAAAGATCCCTGGAGTTGCAGGATTGATAGTAGGGATTTTTAAGGTGATAACACATTGACTATCTCTGAAGAGATCTGGGGGTTGGAAATGGAGGCAGCATGATGACACAGTGGTTAGCACTGCTGCCTCACAGCACAAGAAACCCGGGTTCAATTCCGGCTCAGATCACTGACTGTGTGGAGTTTGTACCTTCTCCCCATGTCTGTGTAGGTTTCCACTGGGTGCTCTGATTTCCTCCCACGCTCCAAAGATATGCAGGCAAGGTGGATTGACCATGCCAAATTGCCCCTTAGTGTCAGGGGAACTAGCAGGGTAAATATGTGGGATTATGGGGATAGGGCCTGGGTGGGAATGTGGTTGGTGCAGACCTGGTGGACCAAATGGCCTCTTTCTGCACTGTACAGATTCTATGATTCTATGATTAATTTGCAGGGAGGTTCAGGGAGGGTTTGTTTTTGGGGTGAAGAGGCAGCTGGGGTCAACTCACTATCCATGAGCTGCAAAAGAAAAACACCATCTGAGCAATGACCCAACAGCAAAGCTCCCTGGCTTTGTCCTCCCTTGAAGACAATGGACAACACTCAACCAATTCAACATAGCGTATGAACAATACAACTTGCTCCTAATTTTAGCACACCAAGTGTTCTGCCAGAAATCAGAAACTGCATCAGATGTACTGTCAGTAAATTATACAAAGATCAATATGACATGTTATCTTATATATATTTAAAAGATTTTTAATATTTTATGATCTTACAGCACAGAAGCAGATTGTAAATTGGTACGTGTGGCCATTACTGTCAGTATTTTTAACTGTAGAGCTAACATAGTTGTGTAAATGGATTAAAATTCCCATCTCTGCATATTAGGTTTGAACCCAGTTTAATATAATGCTCTGCTGGTCCCCGAAAGGATTTAAATGAAACCAACCCGAACAGTCTTTTATTGGAAATGAGTCAATAAAACTGCCAGTAATTCAGTACTAATTCAGTCTTGAAGCCACAAAGACAAGTGCTAGGAGAAAATAAAATGTCATACTAGTGCAATAAGGGTAGGGTTAAAACACTGGGGAATAGCAGAATAACTTAATTTAGCCATGCTAAGACTTTATCTGACCTAAGCCTAGTTCATGTTGACAATAAGTGAATAATTTGGAGAAATGTTCTATTACCTAACACCGCTGCCTTGAACAGTAAAAAAAGAATTTCTTTACAACTAGACAAATCATGTCCTGGATTATAGGGAAGCCGGCATGCTTCTGATATCAATGGTAAAGTATTAACAATACAACTGCCTGTCATCAGTTGGTTACACATTGATCAACCCTATCACTTTAATAGAAGAACAACAGCTGTAGTAAGTGTAATAAAAATGCAGGCATTGCTATATAAACTGTAAACTTGCAAGCTACATATAACTTTGAGTGTCAATAAAAATAACAAAAACCAGAGCAGGTAAGAGTGAGCACCAGATTAATAAGTGATAATGTTTTTTCAAAGATCCCTTTGTTACATTTCAACATTTCCCTTGTTTGAGCACTCAGGGTTAAAATATGCTCATTGTGTCACCCATTTTCCAGACCAAAAGCAGACAGGAATGCACTTATCTGTTTTATGTACTTTGCCAAAAGTGTATGGTAACAAGAGTCATATAAATGTAGCCATTATTGCATCAATAATGGATCTATTAGATGTAAACAACTTTGTGTCAATAGAAGGAGCAAAGCATCTGGAAACAATTCCAAAAACGAACATGGTAAAATTGGTAGTGTTTTCTGTGTACTATGAATAGCGTAAATGTAAAAAGTTAGCTTGTGTTTTAATGCTATATTAGTTGTGGATAGATTTTACATGGCCTGAGAGGCAGGCTAAATGAGGCGGCAATGTATGCTTTAGTATTTCTAAGAGAAATGGCATTACTCCCTGCTTCGCTTAGATTTTCGGGTGTGAATACTGTGAACAAGCTGCCACAACCACCAAAAGTACAAATCAAAATGTTATATTACATTAATATGGAACCAGAAGTAAGTGTTCTTTGCAATGCCACAGCATGTCTCATAGTTACAATGGGCCACACTGAGATCACTCTTTCCCCCCCCACAACTCCTGAGGGTGTTCTCAGTGAGGCAAACAGCCCAAAGTTCGTTTTCCAAAATGAATCTGTGGAAAAGGACCAGGTCCAGCACTTCACCACACTTAGTGAAGTGTGGCCTGAGGCCCAAGTTTTGGCTCTCCTCAGCCCTCACAGTTGGAGAAAGCACTGTCATCAATTCCATACCCATAGTTGAACCCAGGTTGCCAAGTAGGTTATTCCCCTTGTGTTGGTTCTTTCATGCAGCTGGCACAGGCTCAGTCTGGCAGCAATGCCCTTCAGGACTTGGCCAGCAGTGGTACTACTGAGCCACTCTTAGTGCTGGCATTTGAACCAAGGTACATTCTGTTCCCTTGCTAACATCAGTGCTTCATGTCAACGGTGTTGGACAGGGAGAAGTATTAATTTGTGAGCTGAGGGAGAGTGAGAGTAATAAACAGGTCTCCTTGCCCATCTTTGACCCTCTTCCATGATGCTTCACGGCAACCAGAGTCAAAATTGAGAATTCCTTGAGATACTCCCTCCCCATTGTATACGATTATACTGCCGCCTCTAGTGGGTCTGTCCTGTCGATGGAACAGGGCACAATCAAGGACAGTAATGGAACAGTGTTGAATGCTTACTGAAAGAAATTACACTGAAAGTATGACTACGTGAGGTTCAAGCCCCCAGATTTTAGTGAGGGGCCATTGCAGGGTTGGGTGTACCTTTGTTATGCCCTGCTTCAAGATCAGTAACTCTGGCCAGCTGCCATGTTTCCCATATTACAGCAGATTACATTTCAAAAATGCATCATTGGCTATAGTGCTTTGAGGCATTGTAAAGTTGTAAAATGCACTAATTATCTCACATTGTTTCTTGTTCTTCCTTTCAGCAAAATTGACTTAGAGATTGGCTGATAATGTGCTTGATTTATGGGCAATGAAAAAGTAATTAGACTCCCTGCACTTTGAAATACAGTGACTAATGCTGGTTTAATGCTTCCTTTGCAAAAATTGTTCTGTCCAAAATGCAGCTGGTGCCTGGGCCAGGTGTGTTCGGGAAACTAAAGTGTTTTACACGCAGCTTAACCTATGAGCTTCAAGAAATTGCTGAAGACTGCCACCAAAAAGCCAAATTTGTTAAAAAATACTTACCGGAATGTGGAGTTAAGAGGAGTATTCCTACTGCTCCCTGCTCCACTGCAGTGCTGAAAACCTCTGGCCACAACTACTCTTGTCTCCTTTTGGCCATGGCAGCCCTGAGAAACCAGATTAATTTTTATATAAATTATTAGGTAAAAAATGATTTTTCTGCAATGTTGCACAACACAAATTATGGTCAGCATCTACGGGTTCAGTTGTCTTAAGTAAAACTCTTCCGCAGCTCAGACTATACCTATGTTCCCTCCCCAGCCACTCATTCCATTCCAACCCAACCTCTAGCCCGCAGCTTCTCTCAGCTACACATTTTGTAATAATTACTAAAGGACTACACCTCCAGTATTTGTCTATCACTATTTCATCATCTGGAAAAGTGGCAGTGAAGGGAGGAGAAGGAGGAAAGAGACAGATAATGCAGCTGTTGCAAGGGGCTTACAGCCATTAAGACAGTCTTACGTCCTGGAAGTTTGGGTCCTGCAGATTCTTAGAGCATGAACTCTTTCTTCAGGCAAGATAAGTAAGCATTGCAAAGAAGCCATGGTAATTTCAATCTGTTGCTTTCAAAAGATTAATTAATTTAAATCAAACAATGGTTAGCAATTCTACCGGAGAATATCCTGTTCGAGATGCACATAAGCAAATTACTGAGGATGTTGGAATCTGAAACCAAAAGAGAAAATGCTGGAAAAGCTTTGATAAAGGGTCATCTGGACTCAAAACTTCAGCTCTTTTCTTTCCTTACAGGTGCTGCCAGACCTGCTAAGAGTTTCCAGTATTTTTTCGATTCAAGATGTATCCTGTTGCAGCTGCTGTGCACATCAAGAACTTTATGATTTTAATTAAAATGTGTAGCATTAATAATTTTTCTTTTTGTTCACTGGCATTGTGCTGGCTATCCTAAATGTCATGTAGTTGTCATGTTAGCAAAATTCATGTACATAGGGTTAAAGGGGCAATTGCAGCATAGATATGAAATTGGCTAATTGAGACAGAAAGCAAAAAGTGGAAAATAGTTCTTTGTATGTATATATTATATATAATTAATGACTTTAACTTGGGTATAGGAGTCATGATTTCAAAGTTTAAAATGATATAAGACTTTACAATGCAGTACCCAATTAGAAGGATACAGATTTCGGATGAAATGGGTACAAAAAAAACTGGTTTTCTCTCTTTCTAATGGTCATCTAGACACGAAACATTGGCTCTATTCTCTCCCCTCAGATGCTGTCAGAAATGCTGAGATTTTCCAGCATTTTCTGTTTCTGTTTTCTCAATTGTTTTGTCATGAATGTACCAAATAATAAGCAATACCAAGAATGTAACAAAACTAATAGGTGGAAGCCATCAGCATTTCTAAAGGCATTTCACAGGACATAAGAACATAAGAAATAGGAGCAGGAGTAGGCCATCTGGCCCTTCGAGCCTGCCCTGCCATTCAATAAGATCATGGCTGATCTGTCGTGGCTCAGTTCCACATTCCCGCCCTCTCCCCATAACCCTTAATCCCCTCTCTTATCAAAAACCCATCAACCCTCTTCTTAAAAATATTTAGCGAGGTAGCCTCCACCACTTCAACAGGCAGAGAATTCCAGAGATTCACCACCCTTTGAGTGAAGAAGTTCTTCCTCAACTCCATTCTAAACTGCCCCCCCCCCCTTTATCTTGAGGCTGTGCCCCCTAGTCCGACTGTCCTTTCTAAGCGGGAAGAGTCTCTCCACCTCTATCCTATCCATCCCATTCATCATCTTATATGTCTCAATGAGATCTCCCCTCATTCTTCTAAACTCTAACGAGTACAAGCCTAGTTTATTCAGCCTCTCCTCATAGCTCAACCCCCTCAACTCCGGCATCAGCCTAGTAAACCTCCTCTGCACTCCCTCCAAGGCAAAAATATCCTTGCATAAGTACGGTGACCAAAACTGCACACAGTACTCCAGCTGCGGCCTCACCAATGCCCTATACAGCCGCAGCAAAACCTCCCTACTTTTATATTCAATCCCCCTCGCTATGAAGGCCAGCATCCCATTTGCCTTCCTGACCACCTGCTGCACCTGCAAGCTGGGTTTTTGCGACTCATGCACAAGGACCCCGAGGTCCCTCTGCACCGCCGCCTGCTGCAGTTTTTCTCCACGTAAGTAATAATCCTTCATACCATTATTCCTACCAAAGTGGACCACCTCGCACTTGCCAACATTAAATTCCATTTGCTAGTTCCTGGCCCATTCGCCCAGCCTATCTAGATCCTTCTGCAGACTCCCCACACCCTCCGCACAATTTGCCTTTCCACCAATCTTGGTGTCATCAGCAAATTTCGACACCATACACTCGGTTCCCTCCTCCAGATCATCTATATAAATGGTAAATAGCTGAGGCCCCAGCATGTAACTAGATCAGCAGGTTTTGATTTATTGTCACATGTACTAGTATAGTGAAAAGTATTGTTTCTTGTGTGCTATACAAAACATACCACAGAAAGTTGTGTTATAGTCATAGCATGGGTGTAGAGAAAGATCAACTTAATGCAAGGTATGTCCATTCCAAAGTATGATGGCAACAGGGACGAATCTGTTCTTTAATCAGTTGGTATGCGTCCACAGACTTTTGTAGATTTCTCTCGATGGAAGATGAAAGAGAGTATGTCCGGGGTGCATGGGGTCCTTGATTATGCTGCCTGTTTTTCTGAGAGTGGGGAGTATGTACAGTGTCAGTGGATGGGATGTTGGATTGTGTGATGGACTGGGCTTCATTCACAACCCTTTGTAGTTTCTTGTAGTCGTAAGGATTTTCTTATCAGCATGAAGTAAGTTAGAATTTACCAAAGCTTCTTTGCAATGCTTATTTATCTTGCCTGAAGAAGTAGTTCATGCTCCAAGAATCTGCAGGATCCAAATTTACCAGGGCGTAAGACTAGGTTAATGGTTGCAAGCCCTTTGAAACAGCTGCATTATCTGTCTCTTTACTCCAGAGCAGGAGCCATACCAAGCTGTGACATAACCAGAAAGAATGCTTTCCATGGTACATCTGTAAAGGTTGGTGAGAGTCGTAGCGGACGTGCCAAATTTTCTTAGTCTGAGAAAGTAGAGGTGTTGGTGGGCTTTCTTGACTATAGCATCAGCGTGGAGGGACCATGACAGGTTGTTGGTGATCTGGACACCTATAAATTTGAAGCTTTTAGACAGACCAGAAGAATTCATCTTCATGCTAATAAGAAAATCCTTAATTGGATAATTGAACCATCAAAGGGAGGCATACATATGCTACTTTTTAGAGCCAGAAGTTGAGAGAACAGACAGCAAATAAACAGAGAGAATGATTAAAAAATTTGAATGATTGCCAACAATCAGGGCAGCAACAAAGCAGATTCCACCTAGAAGCCTGGAAACCAGTTCCAGCTAAGAGTGCAGAAACCTTTGTGGAGTTATTTAAAATAAAATCTTTGCTGAACCAGAAGAGACGTTTCCCAAAATAACTCAATCATATAATTATAAGCTGGCATTTATTTACATGCCTATTGGATTTAAATTTTTTTAAGTTTATTTATAAGTGTCAAAGTAAACTTACATTAACACTGCAAAGAAGTTACTGTGAAAATCCTGTAATCACCACATGCCAGCATCTGTTCGGGTACACTGAGGAAGAATTTAGCTTGGCCAAACCACCTAACCAGCACTTCTTTTAGGCTGCAGGAGGAAACCGGAACACTCAGAGAAAACTCACACAAACATGGGGGGAATATGCAGACTCCGCAGAGACAGTGACCCAAGGGAACCTGGGAATCAAATCCAGGTTCCTGGTGCTGTGAGGCAACAGTGCTAACCAGTGTGTCACCATGCCAGATTGGATGTTGTTTGGGAAGAAGGAAGTTCTGAAAGAGTTCAGATCTTGTAAATGTACTTTGGATCAGAAAGGATAAATTCTACATAAACTGTGTGGGTATGTTTAGTAGTTCTTACGCATAACTGTCTTAGATCATTGTAGTTCAGTTTGTGTATATGCTTCTTTTCCTTATTGTAATACATAATCTTTAGTAAGTGTTATACTATGACTGGGTGACTCTCACACCATTCCCATAAACAAAATCATTCACCACCACAAACCACTGCTTGCAAGTTGGGACACCTCGCAGAATACATTAGTCAGGTTTGTGACAGTAAGCAGGATTTTACAGCCTCGCTCATCCCAAAACTGTAAAATCCCACCTAAGTCAATGGACCTTCCCACTGTGCGCCCCTTACCTGCTCCAATTCCTGTGGCAAGCATGGCAGTAAAATTCCAGTCAATATTTCCTCACATATAACTTTTCCCAATTGTTTAGCTTTTCGTTTCATTGACAATAGCCACTGCTATCTAAATGTCATAAGGGTCTTGATTTTATTCTCCATTCATTCCTTTAAATCTGGCCAAATTCTGAGGTACCAAATCCTGGTTCAGTAGAAGACAACAAAACAGCTCATGCACCATCATCCAGTTTCATTCATACATCACATCCTGCTGGCACTAAATCTCCAGATTTCTCAAATGATCTCAACAACCTACTTACATAAACACTACTTCCCACACTTGTCCCAATTACCAATCACCTGTTCTTGCCCACCTCTACCTTTAACCCTCAACATCATTTTCAAAAACCTCTTTAACAAATTGCTCCATGACTTTGTCTCACCTCTACAACATTCTGCAGCTAACATCCTCAAAGCTTTTAAATTTTGGGTCCCTTTCTACTCCACTATATGTGGATAATCCTTCCATTTCTCAATAAGTATTTCATCAAGCAAGCTCGAGATTAAGCAAGATCTGTTCTGAGATCTTGCTTCTGAGAAAACAGCTGTAGAGTTCCAGCAGAACATATTCAATGCAAAAGTGGGAACGAAGCAGAGTCTGGTAACTCAAGTGATAAAATGTTGAATATCTGGGTTTGAAATTCAATGTCAACTGTTATTTGATTGAAGTAATACCTGGCTGGTTAGTGCGTGCAAATTCTTAGGTAGGTCAACAAATGATGGCAGAAATATGCCCATCTCAAAAACAAACATTTTACAGTGCAATCTTTTGTATCTTGAACAATATCAGAACACTTCAAAGCTGGATTAAAAGAATCATTCTGGTAAACTTAAGTACAGAAGAAAAGGTATTGGAGAAAGCAATTTTATACAGTCAACAGTATACAACCTACAATACTGACATAAACAATGTTCTCAGTTTTTAGAACGCCACTTAAGCAATTGTGGTCAGGTCAGGATATGGTGCTTCAATTTCATCTGATAACAGAAATGATTTTCATTATTAGCTCAATGCAAAACATTCAAAAAGACGCATACCAAACAACAAACTACAAGAACCATATAATGTTAACTCCACCGGACAAATCTTGCAGGAAAATGCTGCACACATTGTCTTTTTTCAAATACACCAAAGAAGAATGAATGATTTTAAATCAGAATTTGGTCATCTTCTTGTGAGTGTCTGCTTTTTTTTGTTCTTGCACCGCCCCTGATTCCTGAGTCTTTAGATAGGATAATTGCTTCTTTGCATTAGATAATTTCTCTTCCAGATGGGTGGTTACTGCTTTGTCTCTGCAATAGAACAGTAAAAAAAACTGAAACACAGATTGCCAAATGACAATGTAGAGACATGTCTGCTGAAACTCCTTAATGAGGTGTTTGAATCTTAACCCTTACTCAGCAGAGCATTTTACTACACATGTCCACCAAGGGACAAATTAGGATTCAATACTAAATAAATCAAACTTTAACACCGTTTCATTTATCTGCAGTAATTTAGAAACAATGTCTTTGTAGGGGCTATCTACAAATCCAAACTAAATGACTTTGCTTTATATGTAGACTAAGAAATTTCCCATGTACAAAAAGAATGCAACTTGCATTTATATGTTCCCATTAGTCGCAAGTTGGAGATTCCTTGGAGATAGCAGGAACTATGCACCAACAAGGAATCAAGGTGGGATGGGGAAAGTAGCAAACACAGGGTTCAGGCATGTGAGTCAATGCCAGGTAAAAGAAGCAGATCTTGAGGCAATGTAGTGAGGTGAGCGAGTTTGGAAAAGGACATGCGGGTGGTAAAGGCATGTTGACTCTGTTATCAATGGGCAAGGTGTGTGGGGGAACTGCAGTAAGTCCATGTTTAGGAGAGCAGGCTGTGAGCTGGTGCACAAGAGTATAGGAGGTTGCAGAAGTAGGGTTGTGAAGGATAGGAAGATTTCAGAATCAGTATACCGGGGAATGAGAAGCCTATGGAGGTCATTGTAGATGGGAATGATGGGGTAGCAGAGTGAACAGCAGAATTGGGAGGGTGTTGGTTGAGCTTAGAGCCCAACGGTCATCTGAGTGAGGCATAGATGCAGATGGACAGGAAACAGGAAGTTGGAGCAGGAAGTCTTCAATCCAAAATGGGGTTTCAAACTCAGCTCAGAGCAAAACAGGATGAGGGGGTAATTTTCACCTTCATGTTTTAGAGACTAGCTTGCCTGTTTAATGGAAGAAAGTCAGGTGAGTTCCTACAATGGGTGAATCATTCTTGCCAGTTTACTGCCCAGTAAAGGTCATAATTATTTTCCAGGTACCCCTACCCTACCCTCCCTCAACCACCCCATGTTGCACACTGAACAACTGACAATAGAATGGGGCGTGGGGGGATGCTGGGTTTAAGTGTAGATTTTCCAGTGTGAATCAAACAGGATGCCCTTAAACCTTCCAAAATGTTTCACTTTCAACAAGTTTTGTGATAACCCTCTATTACCATAAGCAATATAATGTAATAACCACAATAGAATCAGACCCACCAAACTGAATTGAGCTCCAATTGTAAATAAATGAGTAGATATGGTACCTTCCAACAACTGACAATAGAATGGGGCGTGGGGGGATGCTGGGTTTAAGTGTAGATTTTCCAGTGTGAATCAAACAGGATGCCCTTAAACCTTCCAAAATGTTTCACTTTCAACAAGTTTTGTGATAACCCTCTATTACCATAAGCAATATAATGTAATAACCACAATAGAATCAGACCCACCAAACTGAATTGAGCTCCAATTGTAAATAAATGAGTAGATATGGTACCTTCCAACAACTGACAATAGAATGGGGCGTGGGGGGATGCTGGGTTTAAGTGTAGATTTTCCAGTGTGAATCAAACAGGATGCCCTTAAACCTTCCAAAATGTTTCACTTTCAACAAGTTTTGTGATAACCCTCTATTACCATAAGCAATATAATGTAATAACCACAATAGAATCAGACCCACCAAACTGAATTGAGCTCCAATTGTAAATAAATGAGTAGATATGGTACCTTCCAACATTTCTTGCAAGTGCCTCCCTAATTTTTGCAATGTCCTTTTCAGTATGCTCAATCTTTTCAGTTATTTGAAAAAGTTGGATATTTAGAGCCTTCTTCGTGCTTTTAGTGCCCCTGTAACGTTCTTTGCTATTTTTTTCTCCCGTGGGGAATCCAGTTTGACCTGATGAGCTGCTAATCTGTCCAGTACTTCCAAGTTTGTCATTCAAAAAGTCAAACACAGTCTGGCGAGGTTTTCTTTCTTTAACCACACGTGAGCCTCCTTCGTTTTTCCTTTTGTGTTTCTTTTTGTGGAGATGGCTCAGTTTTCCCCCCTGCTTGTTTTGCAATATTTCAGCGCATTGATCGAGGGATTTTCCAGGTGGTAAAACCACTGCTTGTACAGGTTCCACTCGACCATCAGCATTTTTCCCCAGACCTAAAAGAAAACACATCCTCTAAATCAGTTACAAGTCATTCTCTTTGAAATGCAGCCAATTAAGAAGCTAAATTTGAAAGAATATCAATAATATTTGCTTTAAAAGAAGCATTTTCCTTATTAATATATTACTTGTTTTAAGATTACTCACATACAGAAAATCTAGAATACAGAAAATAGCAAGTAAGTCTATTTGGGTGTGTCCTGACGACTAGGAAATTACTTAGGCTGTAGGCATCAGAGTTACAACATAAGAACATAAGAAATAGGAGCAGGAGTAGGCCATCTAGGCCCTCGAGCCTGCCTCGCTATTCAACAAGATCATGGCTGATCTGAAGTGGATCAGTTCCACTTTCCCGCTTTCTCCTCATAACCCTTAATTCCCCTGTCTATCAGAAACCTATCTACCCGTGACTTAAATATATTCAGCGAGGTAGCCTCCACCACTTCAACGGGCAGAGAATTCCAGAGATTCACCACCCTTTGAGTGAAGACGTTCCTCCTCAACGCCGATCTAAACTGCTCCCCCCCCCTTATCTTGAGGCTGTGTCCTCTAGTTCTGCTATCCTTTCTAAGCGGGAAGAATCTCTCTACCTCTACCCTATCCATCCCCTTCATTATCTTATATGTCTCTATAAGATCCCCCCTCATCCTTCTAAACTCCAACGAGTACAGACCCAGTCTATTTAGTCTCTCTTCATAGGCCAACCCCCTCTTCTCTGGTATCAGCCTAGTGAACCTCATCTGCACTCCCTCCAAGGTCAATATATCCTTCTGCAAGTGCAGCGACCAAAACTGCACACAGTACTCCAGCTGCGGCTTCACCAGTACCCTGTACAGTTGCAGCAAGACCTCCCTACTTTTATATTATATCCCCCTCGCTATAAAGGCCAACATTCCATTCACCTTCTTGATCACCTGCTGCACCTGCAGACTGGGATTTTGCAACTCGTGCACAAGGACCCCCAGGTCCCTCTGCACTGTAGCATGTTGCAGCTTTTCGCCTTTTAAGTAATAATCCCTCCTACTATTATTTCTGCCAAAGTGAATAACCTCACACTTGCTAACATTATATTCCATCTGCCAGATCCTTGCCCACTCACTTAGCCTATCCAGATCTCTCTGCAAACTTTCCACACCCTCCAAGCAATTTGCTTTTCCACTCATCTTTGTGTCATCAGCAAATTTCGTCACCCTACACTCAGCCCCCTCCTCCAGATCATCTATATAAATGGTAAACAGTTGAGGCCCCAGCACCAATCCCTGCGGCACTCCACTAGTTACCAACCGCCAACCAGAATAGCACCCATTGATACTAACTCTCTGCTTCCTATTAGACAGCCAATCCTCTATCCACGTTAACACCTTACCCCCAACTCCATGCACTCTAACCTTCTGTAGCAACCTTTTGAGAGGCACCTTATCAAACGCCTTTTGGAAATCTAAAAACACCACATCCACCGGTTCCCCTCTGTCTACTGCACTAGTCACATCCTCAAAGAAATCCAATAAATTCGTCAAACACGACTTCCCCTTAAAGAATCCGTGCTGCGTCTGCTCGATCAAACCATTCTTTTCTAGGTGCCTTGCTATTTCTTCTTTGATGATGGATTCTAGCATTTTTCCAACTACAGACGTTAAGCTAACCGGCCTATAATTCCCTGCCTTTTGTCTGCTAACTTTTTTAAACAGTGGCGTAACATTAGCCATTTTCCAATTGTCCGGCACTTCCCTGGAGTTCAGCGAATTTTGATAAATAATTACTAAGGCATCCACTATCACCTCTGCCATTTCTTTCAGAACCCTGGGATGCAGTCCATCCGGTCCTGGGGACTTGTCCACCTTCAGTCCCGTTAGACTATCAAGCACTACCTCTCTAGTGATAGTAAATGCATTTAGGCCCTCATCTCCTACCATCCTTCTATCTTTAATATCCAGCAAACTATTTGTGTCCTCCTCCATGAAGACCGAGAGTTAATTTTGGTTCCCAGCAAAGGCGTTAAACACGCGTTTTTTTTAAAAAAAATCATTCATGGGCGTCGCTGACAGGGCCAGCATTTATTGCCTGTCCTTAGTTGCCCTAGAACTCAGTGCTAGGCCATTTCAGAGGGCAGTTGAGAATCAACCACAATGCTGTGGGTCCTGAAGTGACATGTAGGCCAGACCAGATAAGGATGGCAGATTACCTTCTCTAGAGGACATTAGTGAACCAGATGGATTTTTCCAACAATTGACAATGGTTTCAAGGTAGACCTCAATTCCAGATTTTTTTCTATTCGAACCCAGGTCTTCAGAACATTAGCTGAGTTTCTGGATTAATAGTCTAGTGATAATACCACAAGGCCATCACCTCCCCGGCAATAAATTTTCTGATCCCGTCTATCACAGAAATTGTTGCGGGTGAGATGGAACATTTTAAGGTCTGTTGACCCTGAACAGGAATTCCCAGTCCAGTCTAGGTGCGGACACAACTGGGAAATCCCACCCTTTAGTCCTTCCCTTCCAGAAACTGGCCCTTTCGACTGTAAAAACAGAAAGAAGTTTCACAACACCAGCTTAAAGTCCAAAAGGTTTATTTGTAGCAAACGCCACAAGCTTTTGGAACAGGCTGTCCCTTCTTCAGGTGGGTGGGAGTTCTGATTACAAACAGGGCACAAAGACACAAACTCAATTTACATGAATAATGATTGGAATGTGAGTCTTTACTGCCAATCAAGTCTTAAAGTTACAGACAACGTGAGTGGAGACAGCATGAAGCTCACAATGTGTATTGTTTCCAGACAAGAAGGTTAGTGAGATTTTGCAAGTCCAGGCAAGTTGTGGGGGTTACAGATAGTGCGACATGAGCCCAAGATCCCAGTTCAGGCCGTCCTCATGTGTGTGGAACTTGGCTGTCAGTCTCTGCTCAGCGACTCTGTGCTGTCGTGTGTCATGAAGGCTGCCTTGGAGAATACTACAACTATATGATGACATCAACAAGTTCCATCCCACCATCAGACTCACCATGGACTACTCTCCAGAATCAGCTACATTCTTGGACACACGCATCTCCATTAGGAACGGTCACCTCAGCACCTCACTGTACCGCAAGCCCCCAGATAATCTCACGATGCTCCACTTCTACAGCTTCCACCCTAAATACGTTAAAGAAGCCGTCCCCAACGGACAAGCCCTCCATTTACACAAGACCTGCTCAGATGAGGAGGATCACAACAGAACCTCCAGACGTTGAACGTTGCCCTCATAAGAACAGGATATGCGCTTGACTGATTGATCGACAGTTCCGACGCGCCACAGCCAAAAACTGCACCAACCTCCTCAGAAGACAAACACGGGACGTGGTGGACAGAGTACCATTCGTCGTCCAGTACTTCCCCGGAGTGGAGAGGCTACGACATCTTCTCCGGAGCCTTCAACATGTCATTGAAGAAGACGAACATCTCACCAAGGCCATTCCCACACTCCCAATTCTTGCCTTCAAACAACTGCACAACCTCAAACAGACCATTGTCCATAGCAAACTACCCAGCCTTCAGGAGAATAGTGACCACAACACCACACAGCCCTGTCACAGCAACCTCTGTAAGATGTGCCGGATCATCGACACGGATGCCATCATCTCATGTGAGAACACCATCCACCAGGTACACGGTACATACTCTTGCAACTCGGCCAACGTTGTCTACCTGATACGCTGCAGGAAAGGATGTCCCGAGGCTTGGTACATTGGGGAAACCATGCAAACACTGCGACGACTGATGAATGAACACCGCTCGACAATTACCAGGCAAGACTGTTCTCCTCCTGTTGGGGAACACTTCAGCGGTCACGAGCATTCGGCCTCTGATCTTCGGGTAAGCATTCTCCAAGGCGGCATTCACGAGACACAACAGCGCAGAGTCGCTGAGCAGAGGCTGATAGCCAAGTTCCACACACAAGGATAGTCTCAACCAGGATCTTGGGTTCATGTCACATATCTGTAACCCCCACATCTAGCCTGGACTTGCAAAATCTCACTAACTTTCCTCTCTGGAAATAGCACACATCCTTTTAACCTGTGCTTAATGCTCTCTCCACTCACATTGTCTGTACCTTTAAGACTTGATTAGCTGTAAAGACTCACATTCCAATCATTATTCATGTAAATTGAGTTTGTGTCTTTGTGCCCTGTTTGTGATCAGGACTCCCATCCACCTGACAAAGGGACAGCCTGTTCCGAAAGCTTGTGGCGTTTGCTACAAATAAGAACATAAGAACATAAGAAATAGGAGCAGGAGTAGGCCATCTAGCCCTTCGAGCCTGCCCCGCCATTCAATAAGATCATGGCTGATCTGTCATGGCTCAGTTCCACATTCCCGCCCTCTCCCCATAACCCTTAATCCCCTCTCTTATCAAAAACCCATCAACCCGCATCTTAAAAATATTTAGCGAGGTAGCCTCCACCACTTCAACGGGCAGAGAATTCCAGAGATTCACCACCCTTTGAGTGAAGAAGTTCCTCCTCAACTCCGTTCTAAACCGCCCCCCCTTTATCTTGAGGCTGTGCCCCCTAGTCCTACTATCCTTTCTGAGCGGGAAGAGTCTCTCCACCTCTATCCTATCCATCCCATTCATCATCTTATACGTCTCAATGAGATCTCCCCTCATTTTTCTAAACTCTAACGAGTACAAGCCTAGTTTATTCAGCCTCTCCTCATAGCTCAACCCCCTCAACTCCGGCATCAGCCTAGTAAACCTCCTCTGCACTCCCTCCAAGGCAAAAATATCCTTGCGTAAGTACGGCGCCCAAAACTGCACACAGTACTCCAGCTGCGGCCTCACCAATGCCCTATACAGCCGCAGCAAAACCTCCCTACTTTTATATTCAATCCCCCTCGCTATGAAGGCCAGCATCCCATTTGCCTTCCTGACCACCTGCTGCACCTGCAAGCTGGGTTTTTGCGACTCATGCACAAGGACCCCAAGGTCCCTCTGCACCGTCGCCTGCTGCAGTTTTTCTCCACGTAATTAATAATCCTTCATACCATTATTCCTACCAAAGTGGACCACCTCGCACTTGCCAACATTAAATTCCATTTGCCAGTTCCTGGCCCATTCGCCCAGCCTATCTAGATCCTTCTGCAGACTCTCCACACCCTCCGCGCAATTTGCCGTTCCACCAATCTTGGTGTCATCAGCAAATTTCGACACCATACACTTGGTTCCCTCCTCCAGATCATCTATATAAATAAACCTGTTGGACTTTAAGCTGGTGTTGTGAGACTTCTTTCTGTTTTTATCCCAGTCCAACATGGCAACTCCACACGTTTGACAGTAATACAACAAGGCTAGTTGGTGCAGTCTTACCTTTCCCAAATTCGTAGCCCAGTTTAATCATTAATTTGGATCCTATTCCCCGAGTGTGAGCTTCCCAACCAGCAAATGAAGAGCTGCAAGCTGGAGTCCAATTTCCTATTTCCACAGAGTTTTCATCCAAGACTGTGAAATAAGATCATGGAAGACGAACAGTTACAACAACATAGCACATCATTTTGATTTTTAAAAATGTTCATGACTTCAAAATGTTTGATTAAAATAACTTACATACATAGCAAATTAGCTCAGGTATTTCACAAGAGGAAGTGTGGGTATCAAAAAGGAAGCAGGCAAAAAAATTAGAGGAAGTGACAGAAAGTATGGTCAAAGCGGCATGTTTAAAATAAGACTGCTTCTGGTGCCAATGCTACACATACACTGTTCTAGTGTTAGGTCATTGTGAGCAATAGCTTAGGCAGTGCTCAGAACTAAAGGTCATGCTGCTCATGTCAACAAGGTTGTGTCTTAGGCTGTATTCTATAGTTCCTAATTGAAGTTGATTGGCCACAGTGCCGGACATTCTCAGAGAGTTTCTTGGTTTTCCTTCTGGTCATTGCCGCAGCCAAACTTGGCTAATGAGTTTGATCAGAGGAAGCTGATAGAGGAGGACTTATGTGGATGGGAATGAGGAAGAGGACTGGGGAGAGGAGAAAGACTGGTCTGAGGAGGAGGAATGGAAATGGGTGAGAAGGGGAAGGGAGATAAGGGCAAGGAGGGACAAGACGGGGGTAAAAGAAATAAAAGAAATCCCCAAAGATCATTTCAGATATAAGAGTGTTACCTTTCCAACTATGCCAATGACTCATGCGTGGTGGAATTCTGGCTCATTCGGCAAAGCGGAGTGACATTAGGGAAACCAAAAGCAGATAAGAACATAAGAACATAAGAAATAGGAGCAGGAGTAGGCCATCTAGCCCTTCGAGCCTGCCCCGCCATTCAATAAGATCATGACTGATCTGTCGTGGCTCAGTTCCACTTTCCCGCCCTCTCCCCATAACCCTTAATCCCCTCTCTTATCAAAAACCCATCAACCCGCATCTTAAAAATATTTAGCGAGGCAGCCTCCACCACTTCAACAGGCAGACAATTCCAGAGATTCACCACCCTTTGAGTGAAGAAGTTCCTCCTCAACTCCGTTCTAAACCGCCCCCCCCCTTTATCTTGAGGCTGTGCCCCCTAGTCCTACTGTCTTTTTTGAGCGGGAAGAGTCTCTCCACCTCTATCCTATCCATCCCATTCATCATCTTATATGTCTCAATGAGATCTCCCCTCATTCTTCTAAACTCTAACGAGTACAAGCCTAGTTTATTCAGCCTCTCCTCATAGCTCAACCCCCTCAACTCTGGCATCAGCCTAGTAAACCTCCTCTGCACTCCCTCCAAGGCCAAAATATCCTTGCGTAAGTACGGCGCCCAAAACTGCACACAGTACTCCAGCTGCGGCCTCACCAATGCCCTATACAGCCGCAGCAAGACCTCCCTACTTTTATATTCAATCCCCCTCGCTATGAAGGCCAGCATCCCATTTGCCTTCCTGACCACCTGCTGCACCTGCAAGCTGGGTTTTTGCGACTCATGCACAAGGACCCCGAGGTCCCTCTGAACCGTCGCCTGCTGCAGTTTTTCTCCATGTAAGTAATAATCCTTCATACCATTATTCCTACTAAAGTGGACCACCTCGCACTTGCCAGCATTAAATTCCATTTGCCAGTTCCTGGCCCATTCGCCCAGCCTATCTAGATCCTTCTGCAGACTCTCCACACCCTCCGCACAATTTGCCGTTCCCCCAATCTTGGTGTCATCAGTAAATTTCGACACCCTACACTCGGTTCCCTCCTCCAGATCATCTATATAAATGGTAAAAAGCTGAGGCCCCAGCACCGACCCCTGGGGCACTCCACTAGTCACCATCCGCCAATCCAAATAGCATTGAGGGCTACTTTGCAGAACTCTTCAATTCAGTCTGCAAGCATGATCGCAAACTTCCAAAGGCCTGTCATTTTAATTGTCCATCTTGTTCTCACACTGAGATGTGTCCTTGGCCTATTTCATTGTTCCAGTGAAACTCAATGTATGGTTGAGGAAAAGCACCTCACTTTTCAGTTCATCTTAGATTCAACAACAAGTTCAACACCTTCAGATTACAAACTCTGTTCCTCTATTTTGTTTCCTTTTTCTTACTCTGACTTTTCACTCAGTCAACAGCTCACCTCTTACCCCATCACCAGTCCCTTCGACTCTGCAAAATTAACATCTTTGTCATTTAATATCTCTGGTCTTCCAACCTATCATAGAACCTCTACAGTGCAGAAGGAAGCCCATCGAGTCTGCACCGACCACAATCCCACCCAGGCTCTACTCCCACAACTCCACGTATTTACTCTGCTAATCCCTGATGCTGGGGTCAATTTAACTTGGCCAATCAACCTAACCCGCACATCTTTGGACTGTGGGAGGAAACTGGAGCACACGGCAGAAACCCATGCAGACATAGGGAGAACTCCATACAGTGACCCAAGGCTGGAATTGAATCTCGGTTCCTGGCATTGTGAGGTAGCAGTGCTAACCACTATGCCACCATGCTGACTACCCTGGACCTTTCTTTTGTCCTAGCCTCACCCAGCCCTTGCTCCAAAACCATTTCATCAGAATTGGTGAAAGTTAGCGATATAATGTCATCAACCTGAGTCAATGACTCCAATTCTCTTCCATCAGGTGTTGCAGACTCCCTCTAACTATGATAAGAGGGAGTATGATAATCTGGGAACCAAATTAAAAAGCAGAATCGACAAGGTGGTTATCTCTGGATTACTACCTGAACCACGCACAAATTGGCACAGGGTAAATAGGATTAAGGAGATGAATGTGTGGCTTAAGGATTGGTGCGGGAGGAACGGGTTCAAATTTATGGGGCATTGGCACCAGTATTGGGGCAGATGGGACTTGTTCAGATGGGATGGTCTTCATCTGAATCGTGCTGGGACCAGAGTCCTGGCGCATCATATAACTAGGACTGAAAATAGGGCTTTAAACGAATTAGTTGGGGGGAGAGTGCAGGGGTGGGGGAAATTACAAAATCTAAAGTAAAGGCGAGGGTACGTGTGCAGGATAATGTTGAGGATGTTCCACTAATTAAAGGAGTAGGGGGCATGAGAGAGGTTAGTAGCATTTCTACAAATAAGGTCCAGATAAAGGCTGGTATAAAAACACTTTACCTGAATGTACAAAGCATTCGGAACAAAGTGAATGAGCAGATGGCGCAAATCAGCACAAATGGATATGATCTAGTGGCCATCATGGAAACGTAGTTGCAGGGTGACAGGGACTGGGAACTGAATATCCAGGGGTATCAGGTGTTTAGGAAGATAGACAGGAGGAAAAAGGGGGTGGGGTAGCTCTATTAATTAAAGATAATATCAGGGCGGTAGTAAGAGAAGATATAGACTCCAAACAGCAAAACGTGGAATCGTTGTGGGTGGAGATAAGGAATAGTAAGGGGAGAAAGACGCTGGTGGGTGCGGTCTATAGGCCCCCAAATAATAACTTTGAGGTGGGGCATGCGATAAACAAACAAATAATTGATGTGTGCAGAAATGGAACGGCGATAATTATGGGGGATTTTAATCTGCATATTGACTGGATGATCCAAGTTGGATGCAGTGGGCTTGAGGAAGAGTTCTTGGAATGCTGTTGGGATAGTTTCCTTGAACAGTATGAAACGGAACCTACAAGGGAGCGAGCTATCTTAGATCTGGTACTGTGTAACAAGGCAGGTAGAATTGGGGATCTTCTTGTGAGGGATCCTCTTGGGACGAGTGATCATAGTATGGTTGAATTTCTGATGCAGATGGAGGATGCGAAAGTAGGGTCCCGAACCTGTGTCCTCTGTTTGAACAGAGGGGAGTATGATAGGATGAGAGGAGAATTGGCGAATGTAGATTGGGGGCGCAGATTGGTCGGTAGGACTGCTGAGGAACAGTGGAGGATGTTTAAGGAGATCTTTTTCAGTACTCAGCAGAAATATATTCCGATGGTAAAGAAGGACGGTAGGAGAAGGGATAACCAGCCGTGGTTATCGAAGGAAATAAAGGAGAGTATTAAATTAAAAGCTGATGCGTTCAGAGCGGTTAAAAATAGTGGGCGATTAGAAGATTGGGAAAGATTTAAAAAACAACAAAGAATGACTAAGAAGGTGATAAAGAAAGGAAAGATGGAGTATGAAGCTAAACTGGCTCTAAATATAAAAAATGATAGTAAAAGTTTTTACAAATATATAAAGAAAAGACTGGCTAGAGTGAATGTTGGACCCTTGGAGGATGAGAGGGGGGATTTAGCGGTGGGCGATGAGGAAATGGCTGAGGCTTTAAATAAGTTTTTTGCGTCGGTCTTCATGGAGGAGGACACAAATAGCTTGCCGGATATTAAAGAAAGAAGGATGATAGGAGATAAGGTCCTTAATGCGATTACTGTCACTAGAGAGGTAGTGCTTGATAGACTAACGGGACTGAAGGTAGACAAGTCCCCAGGACCAGATGGAATGCATCCCAGGGTTCTGAAAGAAGTGGCAGAGGTGATAGCGGATGCCTTAGTAATTATTTATCAAAATTCGCTGGACTCCAGGGAAGTGCCGGAAGATTGGAAAATGGCAAATGTTACGCCGCTGTTTAAAAAAGGTAGCAGACAAAAGGCAGGGAATTATAGGCCGGTTAGCTTAACGTCTGTAGTTGGAAAAATGCTAGAATCCATCATCAAAGAAGAAATAGCGAGGCACCTAGAAAAGAATGGTTTGATCGAGCAGACGCAGCACGGATTCGTTAAGGGGAAGTCGTGTTTGAAGAATTTATTGGATTTCTATGAGGATGTGACTAGTGCAGTAGACAGAGGGGAACCGGTGGATGTGGTGTTTTTAGATTTCCAAAAGGCGTTTGATAAGGTGCCTCACAAAAGGTTGCTGCAAAAGGTTAGGGTGCACGGAGTTGGGGGTAAGGTGTTAGCGTGGATAGAGGATTGGCTGTCTAATAGGAAGCAGAGAGTTAGTATCAATGGATGCTATTCTGGTTGGCAGTTGGTGACTAGTGGAGTGCTGCAGGGATCGGTGCTGGAGCCTCAACTGTTTACCATTTACATAGATGATCTGGAGGAGGGGGCTGAGTGTAGGGTGACGAAATTTGCTGATGACATGAAGGTGAGTGGAAAAGCAAATTGCGTGGAAGGTGCGGAAAGTCTGCAGAGAGATCTGGATAGACTGAGTGAGTGGGTGCAGACCTGGCAGATGGAGTATAATGTTAGCAAGTGTGAGGTTATCCACTTTGGCAGAAATAATAGCAGGAGGGATAACTATTTAAAATGCGAAAAGCTGCAGCATGTACGGTGCAGAGGGACCTGGGGGTCCTTGTGCACAAATCACAAAAACCCAGTCTGCAGGTGCAGCAGGTGATCAAGAAGATGAATGGAATGTTGGCCTTTATAGCGAGGGGGATATAATATAAAAGTAGGGAGGTCTTGCTGCAACTTTACAGGGTACTGGTGAGGCCGCAGTTGGAGTACTGTGTGCAGTTTTGGTCGCCGCATTTGCAGAAGGATATATTGGCCTTGGAGGGAGTGCAGAGAAGGTTCACTAGGCTGATACCGGAGATGAGGAGGGTTAGCCTGTGAGGAGAGATTGAATAGACTGGGTCTGTACTCGTTGGAGTTTAGAAGGCTGAGGGGGGTTCTTATAGAGACATATAAAATAATGAAGGGGACAGATAGGGTAGAGGTAGAGAGATTCTTCCTGCTTAGAAGGGATAGCAGAACTAGAGTGCACAGCCTCAAAACAACGGGGGTTGGGGGGGGGGAGCAGTTTAGATCGGAGTTGAGGAGAAACTTCTTCACTCAAAGGGTGGTGAGTCTCTGGAATTCGCTGCCCATTGAAGTGGTGGAGGCTACCTCGCTGAATATATTTAAGTCACGGGTAGATTGGTTTCTGATAGACAAGGGAATTAAGGGTTATGGGGAGAAAGTGGCAAAGTGGAACTGATCCACTTCAGATCAGCCATAATCTTGTTGAATAGCGGGGCAGGCTTGAAGGACTAACTGGCCTACTCCTGCTTCTATTTCTTATGTTCTTCTGTTCTTATGCTAGACACAAGATTTTGATAATAGTATAACATTTCTAGGAGTTTTGTTAGGGTGGACTAATGTTTATGCACTTTTAAGTTAGCCACTTTTATAAAGATTCAGTTTGAATTTCTGCTGTCGGAATGCATTACAGGAAGGCAATTATGTGTGAAGAAACAGAATTTTGTTTTTTAACTAAGTTCCTTTGCGTGTTGAGTTGAAGCAGCTACATACGGTCTTAATGGCCCACAACACAACTGGGTGTTTTTAAATTCAGTTTGAAGGAATGACCAAAAACGATCTGAATTTAGGATTACACTGTGTTTAATTGAACCATGTATTGCTTTAATTGATCTGTACTAGAAGGAAGCCTTTATTTTCGGATGCTGTGGTATGAAATGTTATTGACCAGGGAATATGACTTAATTTATGTTTCTCTATATCTGGAAAAAATGTGTGGTTTGTAATGGAATGTAAAGCTGAAGGGACCAGGGGAAAAGGGACAAATACTTGTCTTTAGTCTATATGATTCTAGATATAAGATGGGATGACACAAGATGATTTGCACTTCATAGCCAACAGAAGAGATGAACTTGGACCATCACCAAAAAAAGGTAGGAGGAATGAGACTGAGGGATTCAAGTTGAAAAATTGTGGTCTTTCTTGGCACTATAATAAATGGCTTCTGGGGAATGGCTCTCCTGGACATAGTTCAACATCACTTCAAAGCCAAAGAAAGAGACATCAGTTGTGCTGCAACACCAAGTATTCCTAGGGTCTTGAGAATCTTCTATGCTGTCTTCAATGCTTCTTATTAAGTACGTGTAAACTTTTGCTTTATAAATTCTACTTGATTCATAAATTCTACTTAATTGTTCCTTTTAGGTCAAGCACAACATTCAGGATCCTGTTAGAATTAGTGTGGACCTTAGTTTTTTTTATTTGGCACTGTTTTATACTTTGAAACCCTGTAATCTTACACAGATCTGCTATGTATTTCCAGCATTTTCTGTTTGTATTTCAGATTACCAGAATCCACAGTATTCTGCTTTTTGATCAAGTTATCTACCTGGTTATCTCCCAACAAACATTTGTCAGTACAGTAATTACTAGAATTGTTACCTGGAATACCTTATGAGGACAGGTTGGAGAGACAGGGCTTGTTTTCTACTCAGGTTTTGAAGAGTGACGGGTGATTTGATTAAAGTATACAAGATCCTGAATGGTCTTGACATGAAATGGATGCTTCCTCTTGTGGATGAGTCTAGAACTAGGAGTACCCATTTTAAGGTTAGGGGTCACCCTTAAGGGACAGAGATGAAGATAATCTTTCCTCTGAGGGTTGTGCAACATCGGAATTCTCTGCCATAAGATTACAGTCTTTTTCGATCACAGTCCGCAGATACTCTCAGCACACAATGGGCTCATTTCTTTCTATTTTGTCATGTTTAAAGTCCAGCGATGTCAATCTTCTGAGAGCTCCCAAACCGACTTCTAGCAGTATGGCTCACTCCAATGATTTCCTCCATCAGCCACACCAGGACAAAAGTTTCAGGGCCCTTAGATTCTTGCTGCTTTCCTTTCCCAGCCAAAGGACAAGCTTCCATCGGCATTCTGTACAGAGGGTAGCAAAGAATAGTCTTTTCCTGCTGTTCCCTTGTCCCATTTTCTCTCTCTTTTGTGCCCCAAAAGCTTTGAAACTAAAAGTCTATTCAGTCAGCACAGCTGCCTTTGTTTCCAGATGTCAGAACTTGCTCAGCAAGTATCTTGTCTGTGCCCCGTCCTACACCATCCCCTTATCCCTATTGCTAATCACAACTTTGCAACTTCTTACCAGGGTATTCTGCTGTTTCATCTGAAATTAAAGAGGCAATCCCAAAAAATAATTCTTTCATAAAACTAGGTTTATAGTTTTATTCATTCATAATTAGGTTTGCATACACAAAACTTTACAATATTAAATAAAAACAAAAAAAAAGCTGAAAATACTCAACAAGTCAGACAGCAACTGCAGAGAGAAACAGAGTTAATGTTTCAAGTTGAGATGACCTTTCGTCAGAATGACTTCAGTTTAACACAGTGCAGAAAACAACTGTTTCTGCGTATTCAGCAGGGTCAGGGACTTTTGTCTAACTAACTAAATGGTGGATAAATCAGGCCTGAACACAACAACTTGTGATATTACTCTTTGTGTGAAACATGAGGTCACTTGCCCTATCTGGTCAATGGCAACAAGATCTATGTGTGCATTTCAAAAAAATATTCAATACCAGAACTGAAGTTGTGGATCTAAAATTTGACAGTGTTTTAACTAAACAAATCATAGAATCCCTACAGCACAGAAGAAGGCCATTCAGTTCATGAGCTTGTACCAACAACAATCCACCCCACCCCCAAGGCCATACCCCTGTAACCCCATATATTTACCCTGCTAATATCCCTGACACTAAGTGGAAATTTTATTATGGCCATTATAACCTTCATATCTGTAGACTGTAGGAGGAAACTTACATAGACAAAGGGAGAACGTGCAAACTCCACACAGATACCCAAGGCCGTAATTGAACTTGGATCCCTAGTGCTGAGAGCCAGCAGTACTAACCAACTGTGCCATTATGCCGCCAATACATACAATATATCCCCAATCATCATCTCTTATTTTTACAGGCATTACTTAATAATTTTTTAATATCGGCAAACAAAATGCTTATTGTTGGGAATATGTGTGGTGACAAAGATAGTGATTTAGGCGGTTTAGACAAATTGAGGGAGTGGGAAAATACACTGCAGATGTAGTATAACATGGATAAAAGTGCATTATTTAAATGGTGATAAATTGGGAAATGTTGATGTACAAAGGTGATGTCTGAGTACATGAGTCACTGAAAGGAGGCATGCAAATACTGCAAGCAATTAGGAAAGCAAACTGTATGTTGGCCTTCATTGCAAAAGGACTTGAGTACTGCAATTGCACAAGGTCTAGGTGAGACCATGTCTGAGTACTGTGTGCAGTTATGGTATCCTTATCTAAAAAAGGATAAACTTGTCATAGAGGGAATGCAGTGAAGGTTCACCAGATTAATTCCTGTGATGACAGGATTATTGTATGAGGAGGGCTGGGTCAACTGGGTCTGTATTCACTGGAATTTAGAAGAATGAGAGGGTATCTAATGGAAACATAAACAATTTTGACAAGGTGGACAGACTGGACGCAGGGCTATTGTTTCCTCTCATTGAGGGAGTCTCGAGCAAGGGGCCACAGTCTCAGAATACGGAGAAGGCCATTTTAGGACAAAGATGAAGGTCTATCAGAGGTCAGCCAAAATGTCCACTGCTCTCTGCATCAGAAGGCTATAGATCAGAAATGTGCAGGCAGAAACTTGGAAGCAAAGCCTTCAAAAAGTGAATGAGAGGCTGCAACCATTCACACTCAACATGAACATGAAATATTGACTTCACCTGGCCGCAGAAATTACATGAATCTACTTAGTGACCTGTTGCTCCATGTAACATCCTGCATACAAAATACATGATGGACCATATTTTCTAAAGACAACTGAAATATACTTTATAGTGCTTACCTTTTGCATAACCAAGCTGCCCCTCATCCTCAGAGCTAGAAGATGAGGAAGACTCGTCAGCTCGAGGTACTGGCATAATCCCATCTCCCTCCACTACAATTTCCTTTTGAAGCAAGGAATCAAATTTTACCGTAAAATAACCATTGTCAATGTCTGAAAAACAAAGTACTTCCACACATTAGACAGGTTTCATAAATATGAACTTCCCAAAATTGCACATTGTTGGTGAATCCTATCAGTTCAATCAGCACAGGCTTAGAGGGACAAAGGGCTTTATTTCTGCACTCTCATCTCTTAGCTAATCTTTGACAGACCGCATTTTTAAGATTTCCTTATTACAAAAGTCAAAGCTAAAAGTAGGCTGAGTAGTAACCTAAGTTTCAATTTTTTTACAGTTGGTACCAACACAGTCAAACATTCAAGAGAAACTGTTTAGCAAAGCTGATCACTGGCTCAGGTAAAGGAGCTGGGGAGGTGGAAAGAAGGGGTGTGGTGCGGTAACCAACTTCTCTCCCCTCCATAATGGGTGTGGAAACAAAACAAAAAGTACAGTAACAAGCCTCAAGAAAATAAACAAGAAAAATAAAGCTCAGATGCAAGTGGAACTGGCAACTTAATTATTTGTACCTTTAAAAATGTTATTTGTACTTAAAAGTGTAATAGTGTCTGTTTGTTAAAGTGGATAAAAGTCAATGGAAAATATTTAAAACTTTCATTTTTTAAAAATAAAACACGTTTTTTAAAGCATAACTCATCCAAAAAAATCTTTTTGCGGTCCAGAAATACAGTAACTTGCATTCTGACTTTTAGTGAATGAAACATTGATCTTTTGAAATATAGCAATTTGTCCTAAAAATCAAGGGTATTCATACATATACAATTTAAGTTCATTTTCTCACCTAGACTATATACTAATATGTCAATGATTAGCAATTTTCCAGATGTTAAACTGTACAAGATGATGTATGCTGAACAAGTCAGGAAATGTGGACATAGTGTACTTACCTAAGATTTTAGCTGGATACCAGATGTCATCTTCATACTTCGCTAAACAGGGTGACCCCACCTCAAGTGAGCTGAGGTCTAGTTCTTCAAATTCTCGCAGTTCAGACACAGCCACAACCTCTCCATGTGAGTATCTAGTCAGACACAATTATTTTCAGCATTGTAAACTTTCTTCGAAAATTGCATATTTCTCAAAAGTCTTTCGTCATATGTTTTAGTCTAGTTTTCTCTCCTCCTCTTCTTTCACGTTTCTTTATTCATTTGTGGGACATGGGCATCGCTGGCCGGCCAGCATTTATTGCCCATCTCTAGTTGCCCTTGAGAAGGTGGTGGTGAGCTGCCTTCTTGAATCGCTGCAGTTCACATGCTGTGGGTTGACCCATTAGGGGGGGAATTTAGGCACCAAGCATCTCTAGTACCTCACGCATATAGCTATTTTTCATGCGATCCAAGACAGTGAGTGACCAACTGCTTGGGGCATTAAAACCAGCATTCAAATGCACATTCATTTTCATCAGTGCCCACTGAATTGAAAGAGAAAGTTCTGAATAATCTTGAGATTAACTACAGAACTTCCTATGGTTACTCTCAGACTTCATGCCCAACACAGACTGGGAATTCTTAGAGAGACCTTCAGGGTCTACGTGATTTGATTTAATCTACAGTGTATTTTAACCACTAAAGGAGAGGGGATTTCTTCTGGAAGGTTAACCATAATTCAGCTATAAAAACAAATCTTAAAAGTTGATCGTTTTCCGTGGATGCTGGCAGAACAATCGGGACTCAACATTTGCATGTCCAGTCGCCAGAATACCTCTTATTTACACAAATCAGAAATCCCAATGGACACATCAGGAACAATGGCTGCAAATTTGTTGGACTCATTTCATCCATTTAAGACAGAGTGCTTACATCAGACATCCTTCAACCAGATGTTAGTACTGCAGTAATTCACAACAGAGTGACACTGCAATGTGTTAGAATGTAACAGTGACAAATTTGTATTGGATGTAATGATATCAATGGGAACAAGATGTAAGGGTCAGCTGACAGCGTAAAACATGGAACCAATCACAGTGATGTAATAGTTAACTGACCAACTGATTTACTATAAATAAGAAACTATGTAGAATTGTGAAAAGTTTGGAGCGGCCCAGGGCAAGGCCTCAAATTTGAAATAATGATGTTTCTTTATTAAACCCTTTCTTTGACTTATAGAGTAAGTTTTGTTGTTGTTTCATTAGCTGCATTTTGAAGAGTTCTTCTTAAGAAACACAATGTGCCTCACGACACAGTGAAGTGCTGGATGAATATGCACAAACATAGGCACATGTACTTTCAATTCTCAACAGATTTCCCCCTCAAACAGCAATAATCAATGATTAAATATAATAAATGCCTGAAGTGAAATCTTACATACATGAATTTTATATGCAAAAATCAGTCCGAGTTGCTAATAAGATATGCACAATTTACAACAACTAAATTTTTCAAGTCCCAGAGGAGAAATAGACGGCTAGTGAAGGGATGACCAAAGGCAATATTCCCAAGTCAGGCTTTCAGAAAGCCTGGAAGGGCAGAGAAATAAAAAAGGTGTTGTTTAGGAACAGTGAAATTGAGGCAATGACAATGAGATGTTTCCTCTCACATTCTGAAAGACATGCTAGTTAGATGCATTGACCCAAACAGGTGCCAGACTGTGGCGACTAAGGAAATCTCACAGTAATTTCATTGCAATATTAATGTAAGCCTTACTTGTGACTAATAAATACATTTTACTTTAAACTTTATGCAGCCCATTTAATACAGTAAATCATCCTTGGCTGCTTCACAGAAACACATCCAAAACTAAAATTGATACCAAGCTGAAGGAGGCAGTTTTAGAATGTGACCAAAAACACAATTAAAAAGTTTTGGGGAGTATTTTAAAGAAGAACAGATTAGACTGATAGGTTGAAGGAGGGAATTCCAGAGCTTAGAGCCTAAATGCACCAAAGTGCATTGACTGGGAATTGGAGACCACACAAGAAGCCAGAGTTGGAAGAATGCAGAGTTTGTGACGAGCTGTAGAATAGGTTACAGAAATAGAGCGGGGCAAGGCTAAGGATGCATCTGAACGGGAGATGCAATTGTTTTTTAAAATCAAGTAATTGGCAGACCGAGTTAATATGTCAGCAAGTTCTGGCACGGGTAAGTGGCTGAACAGAACTTGGTTCAAGTTAGGATGTGGGCAGCAGAGTTCTGGGTCAGCACACTTGTAGACGACACAAGATGGAAAACAAGCCAGTAAAGCATTGGAATAATTGATTCTGGAGGTATCAAAGCATTGATGAGAATTTCAGCAGCAGATAAGAAAAGTTATCTGCAGGTTGTGTAAGTAGAGGATCTTTGTGTAGAAGAGGATGTTGTTGGAAGCTCAGGTCACAATAAAGCACCAAAATCTGGTTCTGCCTCACAGAACTCCTGGCAAGGACCAAGATATTTGCTGCCAGTTGTATGAAAAAGGAAAGTGGGAATAATGCACAAAAGCATGGTATATGAGGACCAAAGACCTCAGGCTAGTGAAAATTGCAGTATGAGGGATGGGATCAAGAATAGTTTAAATATGCCAGGGGTTTGGAAGGCACGGGGAGGCGGGGCGGGGGTCACTATAGCTATCAGTTAGGCAAGAGTGGTGAACAAGAGAGACATGAGATTTTAAACAAAGCCAATAAAAAGTGGGAGCTTGGTGTGCAAGCATATTGTTATGATAGTACCTATAGATAAACTCACAAAAAACAAAGGAAAATGAAATCTTTGGTTTTATAATTAAAAGGTGTAAAACTGACAGCAATGATGTAATGCTGAAAATATATTACATTTTAGTACATCAACTACAGCCTATCTGCAGTTTTGAATATCTAGTTATAGGAAAGATATAAAAAGTAAAAAATCTGTAGCATATATTCAGCAACATGTTACCAGGGCCAACGGATTTCAATTATGAAGCAAGATTTGAGGACTTAACTTCTTTTCAACTGAGGTCAATGTGGTTATGTGACCCGATCTGTCTTTAAGGTTATGGGTGTTTTGATGAAGCAAGTAGCTGCACGTACACCACAAAAAGAATTAAAGAGAGCTAATAAAAAAACCTTTACAAATGGTGGTTAGAAACTAGATGACTCTGCTGCAAATTAATGTTTGGAGCCGAATCTATATTTTTTCTTTCAGGGGAAAAGATGTGAGTCCTGAGTTTTCGATGAGTTGGAGTTTGTGACTCAGGAAATCTAAGGAATCAATGTGCATGGTTGTAAAGAAATTGAATCTGGAGATAATTAAAGTGTGGAGAAAGGTTTCAATGATGGCAGGAGTAAGGCAAAAGCAATAGTTTGAATTGAAATTTAAGTTTATTTATATGTATCACAAATAGGCTTACATTAACACTGCAATGAACTTAATGTGAAAATCCCCTAGTTGGCACATTCCAGTGCCCATTTGGGTACACTGAAGGAGAATTTAACATAGTCAATGCACTTAACCAGCATGTCTTTCAGTCTGTGGGAGGAAACCAGAGCTTCCAAAGGAAACCCACGCAGACATGGGGAGAATGTGCAGACTCCACCCAGACAGTGACCCAAGCCAGGAATCGAACCCAGGTCCCTGGTGCTGAGAGGCAGCAACACTAACCACCGTGCCACCATATGCAAAGGTGAAAGTCACAGAAGATGGGAAGGTATGGGGTTTGTGGCTTTGTCAATGACTTAACAGGACACCAAGGTTTTACATACACTCAGCTAGCACATCATGTAAACCAGTGACTGGATAAAAGCAAGGGCAAGATACAGAATGTTTGGCTCATTGGTTTTCCCATTGCTCAATTGGAGGAAGTTTCAACCTAGCCACAAACTGTCAGATAGTCTGACAGTGAGGTGATGATCAAGAAAACAAGGCTGATAGTGGAGAGATACAATACGGTATCATTGATTTTAAAGCAACTGAATGTCACCAAGCTCAAAAGAAAGCACCAAAATAAGAACGGTGTGATATTCCAGTGATAAAAGGAGAAGCCAATACTAGGGGTATCCTGGCTAACCTAGGGCAAGTAGAATCATGCATGGGCAATCCAAAGGTGGAGCTCATGGAAGTAATGGTTGACCATGCCAAATTCCACACGGTAGTTAAGGGGCAATAAAAAGTTAAAGTTGCAATTGCAAAGGATAAACCAGAATAGACTCAGTGCTGTGGGAGAAAGGGAAATCTTCCTAACAGAATTTGCAGACAGTTAATTGTGGAAGAGATAAACAAGGAACTTTGATAGCAATATCATATTCAAATAATTTAAAACAAAATAGAGGTGAGAAGACAGTTTGACTGGACAGTGGAATTTATAACATACTTTGACGAAGTGGCTGATGACCACAATATTGAAGGCAAGGAAAATAATTCCTTTCTAAAAAACCTTAGACAAGCTAGTAAGCAAGGTCATTGAATGGAGAAAGGAACAAGGAATCAGATACAGTAGCTAACGGAGTGACAGAGAGAAGCTAGCGACCATGAGAAATAGGGACAGGTGTAGGCAATTCAGCCCTTTGAGCCTGCTCCATCATTTAATATCATGGCTGATCTAACACTTACTAACTCCACTTTCCTGCCTTATTTCCATAACCCTTAATTCCCTTACTGATTAAAAGCCTATCGATCTCAGCCTTTGTATCATAGAGAATTGAGCAAAGGTGAAGCATTAGTTAAGGGAAGCTTGGGACAAGGTAGGAAGCACGAGTTAAGAAAGCCATGTAGAGAACAGCAATCTAAGAATTAACTCAAATGTGTTAATATATGGGTTGCTATTGTTTTGTCTTTCGTCTTGAAATGAAATATAGATAATTATTTCTTGTACCAGACAGAAAGGGCAACTGGAACACCTAATCTTCTTTGTATTAAATAAAGATTTGTTTTATTATTGTCACGTATTGGGATACAGTGAGAAGATCAGTGTGATATGGATTGAATTAGGATTTCACCAAACTCCATTAATAAATTCCAGGGGTTATTTAGATGTTAATTTTTAAAAATCCTCTTGAATCTGGGGCAAAACAAATTTTCCATTGTTTTCATTCGGTAAAACAGATCTGGAGGTACAGACATTTCATCCATGGCATCAATGCAATTGTTAGCCATGCTGAAATGATGCATGCAGATTGTACTTTATTTTCCTTCCAAAAGTTAAGATAATGAGTTTGGGATTTTCTTTTAAAGGGGTCTAGATTATATTTCATTAATATGAGGATTAGATAATTTGAAATGGAATAAACGTTAACCTTTCATTCCTAGCTACGTTTGAAGCAAATTCCAATTTAGGATCTACAATACAAAAGCAAACTTATGTGGATGATAGAGATATGAAATAAAAACAGAAAATGCTGGAGAAACTTAACAAGTCTGGCAGCATCTCCAGAAAAAAGAGTTAATGTTTTGAGTTATTATCAATATTATTGATTATTCAGCAGATTGAAGGTGCTCACAAAGTTATGGGCAGCACAGTGGCAAGCACTGCTGCTTCACAGCACCAGGGACCCAGGTTTGATTCCCGGCTTGAGTCACTGTCTCTGTAGTGTTTGCATGTTCTTCTCGTATCTGCGTGGGTGTCCTGTGGGTGCTCTGGTCTCCTTCCACATTCTGATAGACGTACATTCTTCAATTTTCTTAGTGCGTATGGTTCTGCAGTCCCACATCCATTTAACCCTTTATTACATAAAAATTACAGGACAAAAGATGACATTTAGCCACTATTTATGCTCCACATGAGCCTCTGTTCTTTCCTCTCATCCCATCAACATATTCCTTTCTCCATCGTGTACTTTTCCAGCTTAAAAAAATCCAAGCTTCTTGTCTCAACTACACCTTTTGGCAGCAAAATCCACATTGTATCAATCTCTTGGTAAAAAAGTGGGTCCTGGTTTCTCTACTGGATTTATTAGTGTTCAGCTGTCATCTACGGACCCTATAAATTATTTAATAACCAGGAGCAAAGAAAATATCAGAACCAAAGCCATATAATTCACTGCCTTATATTTGCATGACTTTTGCTGTCCAAGGCTTATTCTGTTCTGACATAAAAACAGAAAATGCTGGAAAATCTCAGCAGGTCTGACAGCATTTGTGAAGACAAAGAATAGAGCCAATGTTTTGAGTCAGGATGACCCTTTGTCAGTTTATTTGTTTTTTTTGTTGTTTATATTTCTTTCTAAACGTTTTGGTGTGTTCCCCCCTCCTCCCAATTTTTTTTAATCTCATGACCAACATGTGTTTCAGCTCCTGGTTTTTTGTATCCTTTGTATTCCATGGGATGAAGTATGACATTAAAATAATTAGCACTGCTGCCTCAGAGCACCAGGGGCTCAGGTTTGATTCCCTGCTTAGGTCACTGTCTGTGTGGAGTCTGCAGTTCTCCCCGTGTCGGTGTGGCTTTCTTCCGGGCGCTCCGGTTTCCTCTCAAGATTATGAAAAATGTGCTGATTAGGAGCATTGGCCATGTTAAATTCTCCCCTCAGTATACCCAAACAGGAATGTAGCGACTAAGGAATTTTCACCATAGCTTTGTTGCAGTGTTAATGTAAGCCTACTTGTGACACTAATAAATAAACATAAGACTTAACTTTTGAAAATGGCATAGTCAGGGTTTCCTGCCCTCCCCTGTCCAGGTGGATCTTTTCAAATCCTCTCTCTCAGGTTGGAATCATAGAATCCTTCAGTGCAGAAGGCGACCATTCGGCTCAGCGAGTCAGCACTGAACACAATCCCACCCAGGCCCCATCCCCATACATTTACCCTAGCCAGTCCCCTGACACCACGGAGCAATTTAACATGGCCAATCCACCTAACCCGCATATCTTTGGGCTGTGGGAGGAACACAGTAAAAAGTCTGACAACACCAGGTTTTAGTCCAACCTAAGCCAGAGCACCCTGAGGAAACCCACACAGACACGGGGAAAACGTGCACACTTTGCACAGTAGCCCAAGCCGGGAGTCGAACCCGGATCCCTGGCACTGTGAGGCAGCAATGCCAACCACTGTGCTGCCCAAAGTTGCCCTCAGAGTTTTACCTGCAGGAATCCAGGAAGCGGCAGCTGCCACTCAGGTAGAAGGGACAGGGTTTCATTGCCTTCTGGGTGGGGTGGATCCACAGGACGCGGACCCTGGCCTCGGGGGTCTGCTCGCTCTCCACCCCCACCACCATGGCGTTGTGATACTGCAGCGGCCCCCAGGCGGGCCGGTAGGGAGCCCGCACCTTGGTGCCACCGATCTCCCCAGCCTCAGCCTCCTCGCCGCTCCCCTCGGCCTCCGGCCGGCCCTCCTGGGCGGCCTGCCCACCACCCAGGGCCGCCTGGAAAGCGGCGTACTCGGCGTCCAGCAGCAGCTGAGCTCCGGGCCCGTCCTGAGGCCTGGGCGGGGAGCCGGAGGAGGAGGAGGAGGAGCCCGAGGCCTGGCGGTGCAGCTGCTCCAGCAGCTGGCTCTTGCGCACCGACAGCAGGCTGGACTCGGTCAGGGCCACCAGCTGTTGCAGGTCGGCCTGCAGCTGGAGCAGGTCGGCCCGGGCCTCGGCCTCGGCCTCGGCCTCAGGCTGGGCGCCGGCTCCCAGCGCCGCCTCCACCTGCTGCAGCTGGGCCTTGTAGACCTCGATGGCCGCCTCCAGACTCGCCTCATCCATGGCCGGCGCTCCAGGCTGGGAGTGAGGGAGGTCAGATAGCCTAAACTACCACCGCCATCCCTAACAGCACAGTACTCCGGAAGGAGAAAGCAGCAAGCCTTTGACCCTGCAGCTGGGTTTACACTGCCTCAAACTCCAGACAAATGGTTAACTTCCCATCAGCAAAGGCAACAGGAGCAAATAAAACACCAGAACCAAAGCTATCGGTCTAGTAATTGCATAAAATTGCATGATTTATGCTGTCCAGAGCTTATCTTGCATTTTAAAAATTTATTTCCAGACATGTTTTTGGATGCACATTTGAGTTATTATTGTCAAATGTATTATTATGTGCAATACAAAGCATACCGTACATAGAGAGGGAAAGGAGAGGGTGTGGAATGTAGTGTTACAGTCATAGCTTTTGAGTTGATTTATTGTTCCATGTATGAGTATACAGTGAAAAGTATTGTTTCTTGCGCACAATACAAAGCATACCGTACATAGAGAAGGAAAGGAGACAGTGTGGAATGTGGTGTTACAGTCGTAGCTTTTGATTTATTATTGTCACGTACTAATATACAGTGAAAAGTACTGTTTCTTGCATGCTATAAAAGCATAGTATACTTAAAAAAGGAAAGGAGAAAGTGCAGAATGTAGTGTGAAAGTCATGGCTTTTGATTTGGTTTGATTTATTGTCATATGTATTAGTGTACAGCGAAAAGTATTGTTTTTTTGCGCACAACACAACGTATACCGTACATAGAGATTTGATTTATTATTGTCACATGTATTAGTGTACAGTGAAAAGTTTTTTTTGCAGGCTTTACAGACTAAGTATACAGTACATAAAGAAGAAAAGGTCAGAGTGTAGAATGCAGTGTTTACGTAAGAGTTAGGATGTAGAGAAAGGTCAACTTAACGCAAGGTAGGTCCATTCATTGTTAGAGAGTTTAAAAGAGTTAGAATGAAGTTTTAGAAGCATAGAACAAGAGTAAAAGATAGAAGGTATGCTGGGCACAGCTTGCAAGAAGTCGCCACACTCCAACACTATCTTGGGTTAGCTAGGATGTAGAGGAAGATCATGAAGTAGGTCCATTCAAAAGTCTGATGGCAGCAGGGAAGAAGCTGTTCTTCACTCAGTTGATACGTGACCTCAGACTTTTGTATCTTTTTCCTGACAGAAGATGGAAGAAAGCCTGTCCAGAGTGCATATGGTCCTTCATTGGCTGGCTGTTTTTCCAAGGCAGCAGGATGGGAAATTGGTTTGTGTGATGGACAGGGATTCACAACCCTTTGCAGTTTTTTGCAGCCTTGGACAGAGCAGGAACATACCAAGCTGTGATACATCCAGGTAGGATGCTTACTATGGTGCATCTGTAAAAGTTGGTGAGAGTCATAGCAAACACGCCTCCTGAGAAAGTACGTTTTTAATTTCCAACCTGTATTTCAAAGTAACTTAATTGCAATGTTAATGTAAGCCTACTTGTGACAGTAGTAAATAAACTTTAAACTTTCAGTTATGTTATTTCTGTCACCCAGTTCCTTGGATAACCTTTTATATAAATAAGTAAGTGCATTTGAAAAGTATCTCTTATATTCCCAAGACATCATAAAATTTAGTCAGTCAGCTACTTTTCTGAAGTGCAGTTCCAAAAGGCAAAACAATTTGCAAACATCTAGGCACTGCAAACAAACAAGAAATAAAAGATCAATCATTTGAAACAAAAATAAAAAACACTTGAAAACACTCAACAGGTTAGACTGCATATACGGAGTGAAGAGACAAGTTGATGTATTGAAAGTAGACCATCATCAAAACTAGCTCCGTTAAGAAGCAATATACATTTTGGAAAATATTTCTGAAATCATACAGAACAAAGATGTTATATAAATATAAGTTCTTTCTTTAGTCAAGGGATAAACATTTGGTTAGGACCAGAAGGCTCCTCCCTCTGTGACTGGATCCTGAACTTCCTAACTCACAGTCAGTAAGGACAGGCAACAAGACCTCCTCCATGATCATCCTCAACACCAGTGCCCAACAATGCTGTGTTCTCAGCCCCTTACTATATTCCTTATACGCCTATAACAATGTGGCCAAATTCTCCTCCAACTCATTTTTCAAGTTCGTTGACGACACCACTGTAGTGGGTCAGATCTCAAACAATGATGAGACAAAGAGTAGGAATGAGAGATAGAATCTGGTAAACTTGGGTGGCAACAATAATCTCTCCCTCCATGTCAACAAAATGAAGGGGATTGTTATCAACTTCAAGAAGTGAAGAGGAATGTCTATATCAACAAGGACGAAGTAGAAAGGGTCGAGGGCTTTAAGTTTTTAGGTGTCCAGATCACCAACAACCTGTTCTGGTCCCCTCATACTGATACAATAGTTAAGAAAACCCACTGACACCTCTATTTTCTAAGACGACTAAGGAAATTTGGCATGTCAGCTACAACTCATCAACTTTTGCAGATGCACCATAGAAAGCATTGTTGCTGGTTGTATCACAGCTTGGTATGGCTCCTGCTTTGCCTAAGACTGCAATTAATTACAAAAGGTCATTGAAGAAGGGAAAGGTTAATGAATTTTGTACCTAGCATATATCACAAGCATAACCCTTCCTCATGGCTGATCTCCTCAAGCTTATACTGCTCCTGTTCATGTTTTCCTTACTTGTTCATGCCTTTCATTCTTTAACTTTCATTTCCATTAAAAAGAGATAGTTAAATGTGAATGTTATTTTACAGACATTGCAAATCTTACCTGTTTGTACTAGCTAAACATAGTTATATAGCTGCAGATGGTAGAGTGCGAAAACAGCTATTTGACAGGAGGACTCCTGCTGGGAAGCCGCGACCACACAAGTTACTTCAATGGAGAAGCTGCCGAAGCCACCGGAAGAGCTGTGGTTTGTGACTGTATTGATGACTATGTCGTGACTGAAGCTGCCAAACAAGCTGTGGGTCCTGGCTGAAGCCAGGGGCTGCATCGTGGCTGGAAGCAGAAGTGTTGCGGGTCCTGACTGATACCAGAGTTTGTGTCATGACTGATGCTGAGAATCATGATGCATAAATACTTGCACTTATTTGTGTTCAGAGAGAAGCCTGGTAAACCACTGTTAGGTACCAGGTTTCTCCCAAAAGCTTTTGAAGTAAAACTACTGTACTTTGACTCACTAACAGTCTCAGAGGTGTCTTTTACCTACAACAATCGTGAATGTAGTCCAATCCATCACACAAACCAGCCTCCCTTCCATTGACTCTTTCTATACTTCCCGCTGCCTTGGCAAAGTAGCCAGCATAATTAAAGACCCCACGCACCCTGGATATTCTCCCCTCCCAGGATTTTGAAATTGAATCTAATTTCTTATATTGTCATTGTGAAATGTTAACCCACATTTCTGGATGTGAGTTCAGAAATATTATCACATTGCTGTGCATATTCAGTTTCTCCATTATTGAAAACTTGTACCAAACAATAGCAATTTTTCTCAGACAAGATTTTAAACCACTCTTGTCTCCCCAAGTAGTATTAACGATCCTGGTCATGATTCCAAGAACTGCACAAAGTTCACTGTTGTCCTGACAATCATTCCATCCTTTGATTTTATTTAATTTATTATTGTCACATGTATTAACATACAGTGAAAAGTATTGTTTTTTGCACGGTATACAGACAAGACATACCATTCATAGAGAAGGAAATGAGAGAATATAGTGTTAACAGTCATAGCAAGGGTGTAGAGAAAGATCAACTTAATGCAAGGTAAGTCCATTCAAAAGTCTGACAGCAGCAGACAAATGCTGCTTTTGTACCAGCTTGTTTCAAGCTGACACCTATTTATGATTAAGGAACGAGAGGTGTATAAATCCAATATAATCAGTGAAGAAACTCTTCAATTTAGTATAAAAGCAAAATACTATGGATGCTGGAATCTGAAACAAAAGCAGAAAATGCTGGAAAACCTCAGCAGGCCTGGGTGCACCTAAGGAGACAAAATAGAACCAATGTTTCACGTCAGGATGGCTTTTCAAAGGGTCACCCTGACTCGAAATGTTGGCTCTATTCTCTCTCCACAGATGCTGCAAGATCTATAATTTAGTTGTTTAACTTTGGAATGCATTGTGTGACAGTGTAGCAGAGACAGCAGGGTCAATTGAGACTGCTGAAAAGGAACTGGATCATTATCTGAAAAACAGGGAAAGAAATTGCAGGGCAATGGTGAAAATAAAACCAGCGGAGTTGCAATAGGTGAGATGTTTCTTTCCAATGCGAATGTCCTCCTTCTGGGTTGTACGTATTTCATGATTCCAATTTCAAGATTGCAGAAAGGGCTATGACTTTGTGCTACATACAAAGCCAATCTGCGAAGAGCATAAAAACAGAAAATGCTGGAAATGCCCTGCCAGGCAGCACAATGGCACAGTGGTTAGCACTGCTGCCTAACAGCACCTGGGACTCGGGTTCAATTCCAGCCTCAGGTCACTGGCTGTGCAGAGTCTGCACATTCTCCCCGTGTCTGTATGGGTTTCCTCATGATGTGGAGATGCTGGCATTAGTCTGTTGTAAACACAGTAAGAAGTCTCACAACGCCAAGTTAAAGTCCAAAGGTTTATTTGGTAGCAAAAGCCACTAGCTTTGAATGCTTGCTGACCCGTCATCAGGTGAGTGGGAGTTCTGTTCACAAACAGGGCCTATAAAGACACAAACTCAATTTACAAAATTATGGTTGGAATGCGAGTCTTTACAGGTAATCAAGTCTTAAAGATACAGACAATGTGAGTGAAGAAAGCAATAAGCACAGGTTAAAGAGATGTGTATTGTCTCCAGACAGCACGTAGTCCTGACAAAAGGGCAGCGCTCTGAAAGCTAGTGGCGTTTGCTACCAAATAAACCTGTTGGACTTTAACCTGGTGTAGTGAGACTTCTAACTTGGTTTCCTCAGTCTGGAAGATGTGCTGGTTAGGTGCATTGGCCATGCTAAATTCTCCCTCGGTGTATCCAAACTGGCACAGAATGTGGCAACTGGGGGATTTTCACAGTAGCTTCATTACAGTGTTAATGTAAGCTTACTCGTGACGCTAATAAATAAACTTAAGCTGGGCAGACGGCCACTCCTCCGAAAGTGAAACTTTCACTTGCTGTCATCTCTTACAAGTTCAAAATGGCTGCCGGCTAGCTGTGCGCATGTGCATTCCCCATCTCCCAAGGCGCTGGCGTCAGGGAGTATGGGTATTGTAGTTTTGAAGCATCGCCTCCGTTCGCAGGACAGCGTCGGAAAGACTACAACTCCCAGGGGTCACAGGGGGAGGTTCGCTGTAGATCCGGCCTGAGCGGTGGATGCTGCCGTATTGAGTGGAACTGGGGACTTGGCTGCACAATTTGGAGTGCGGCCCCCTGGCTCAGAGGAATTTAAATGGATAGGGAGACTTGAAGGTAAGGCAGAGGTTACCGGCAGCCAAAGGGTGACCCTTAAATCGAAAAACCTTGACGCATAGAAGAGGCGGTGAGGGCAGTTGGAAGTGTCATATGTCGTTGCTGCCATTAAATACAGAGAGTATTGACATATGGCAAGTTTAAGGGTTAGGGGCTGCCTTGCATTTCTAAATACTAAAGAACTGAAAACTGTACTCTGCTCCTTTGTTTGGGAATTTCATCTTATGTAAAGACAGATGAACATTATTTCACAACTGTAGTTTTTTTTGTCCAATTAGACTTTTACTGATGTTGTCAAGATTAAATGAGAGTTCTTATCTAAAATGGGCAGGCATAGAATCCCTATAGTACAGAAAGAGGCCATTTGGCCCATCATGGCTGCACAGACAACAGTCCCACTTTTATCTCTGAAACCCCACATGTTTACCCTGCTAGTCCCCCTGACACTAAGGGTGAAGTTGGCATGGCCAGTCCACGTAACCCGTGCATCTTTGGAGTGTGGGAGGAAACAGGAGCACCCAAACAGGGAAAACATGCAAACTCTACACAGTTACACAAGGCTAGAATTGAACTGGGTCCCTGGCACTGTGAGGCAGCAGTGTTAATCACTGCCACAGTGCTGCCTGAAACAGTTTTGGGAATAATTAGTTCTGAATAATAGTTAAATTATTTGAACATAATTTGGGTTAAAGCATGCTGAATCAGGTGTGACTACATTATGTTTTGAGGCAGCCTTACTTAACAAGCAGGATGCAAGAATTGAAATTATATCTCTCTCCTGGGAACAATTCCAATTGCTACAGTTAAGTACTTAATTGGCTGCAAAATGTTTTGAAATATTTGGTGGGCATGAAAGGTGCTATATAAATGCAAGCCCTTCTTTTGGTGGAGGACACTTACATAGTAGTTTAACTCCAGGTTGCAGACTTTCCCTCTATCCAATTCCTTATCACATTGTGCTGTGACTCTTATCTCATTAATTGTATTCCCGTTTGATTCCTGGAATTTACATGAACTTTATTGCATTTCCCTGGGCAAACATGGGCCTTGAACTGAAGAAACATTTTAGCCTTTGTGCCCCAGCACCTTATCATCTAGCACATTCTAATTTGGCCTTGGAGGCCTGTTTTCATAGCTACTTCATGCTTGGTAAACAAATAACTCTTCACAGTTCAATCCAGTACATTCATTCAAACATTATTCAAACTGTCAGATTGATGCAAAAACTTAGAAGTTACAGAACAATCTAAAACAGTGCAGAGAGAAGGGAAAGGCAAAGGGAAGTGGAGTGGTACAGCTAGGTTGAGGGGTGGGTATGGAGACATCCTGATGTTAGAAATGGCACCCATAATTTAAAAAAAAAGCAATATTTTTCAATGTTATATATATTATTTTTATGTTGATACTTATAAAGTATGAGTGGAATTAATGACATAAGAGGATGGGTATTGGTAGAAAAGGACATAAGAACATAAGAAATAGGAGCAGGAGTAGGCCATCTAGCCCTTCGAGCCTGCCCCGCCATTCAATAAGATCACGGCTGATCTGTTGTGGCTCAGTTCCACTTTCCCGCCCTCTCCCCATAACCCTTAATCCCCTCGCTTATCAAGAACCCATCAACCCGCTTCTTAAAAATATTTAGCGAGGCAGCCTCCACCACTTCAACGGGCAGAGAATTCCAGAGATTCACCACCCTTTGAGTGAAGAAGTTCCTCCTCAACTCCGTTCTAAACCGCCTCCCCTTTATCTTGAGGCTGTGCCCCCTAGTCCTACTGTCTTTTTTGAGCGGGAAGAGTCTCTCCACCTCTATCCTATCCATCCCATTCATCATCTTATACGTCTCAATGAGATCTCCCCTCATTCTTCTAAACTCTAACGAGTACAAGCCTAGTTTATTCAGCCTCTCCTCATAGCTCAATCCCCTCAACTCCGGTATCAGCCTAGTAAACCTCCTCTGCACTCCCTCCAGGGTCAAAATATCCTTGCGCAGGTGCGGCGCCCAAAACTGCACACAGTACTCCAGCTGCGGCCTCACCAATGCCCTATACAGCTGCAGCAAGACCTCCCTACTTTTATATTCAATCCCCCTCGCTATGAAGGCCAGCATCCCATTTGCCTTCCTGACCACCTGCTGCACCTGCAAGCTGGGTTTTTGCGACTCATGCACAAGGACCCCGAGGTCCCTCTGCACCGTCGCCTTGGGGGCAGGCACCATGATCATGGCTGAAGCAAGGAACAGCTTTGAGGTGGGGTGGCCTTAAGGCCACAGTTAACTATATATATTTATACAATCCTAGAATTCTACAGCACAAAAATAAGCCCTTTGGCCCATCATTTCAGTATCAGCAATCAAACACCTATCTATTCTAATCCCATTTTCCAGCACATCTGTAGCCTTGTATCCCGTGGCATTTCAAGTGTTCTTAAATGTTGCGAGGGTTTCCACCTCTCTCACTCTTTCAGACAGTGAGTTCCAAATTCCCACTAGCCTCTGGGTGAAAATGCTTTTCCTTGAATCCCCTCTAAAACTATGCCTCCTGGTACTGACCACTCTACTAAGGGGAAAAAGTTCCTTCCATCTACCTTATCTATGTCCCTCATAATTTTGTACACCTCGATCGGATCCCCCTCAGCCTTCTATGTGCCAAGGAAAACAACCCCCGCCTCTCTCCATAGTTGAGGAAGCAGCTGTTGGGGGAGGAGAAAAGGCAGACATGGAATGGTGAGAGTGAGTCAGGAAGGTAGTGCCACTGGAACTAGACTAACTAAGCCAGTGAGGAGAGATGGCAGTGTTTGCTGCAAGTAATGGGCTGTGACTGAGTGGCTCAAGTAGCTATAGTGGAAATATTCTTTTTGGATATAGGATTGTGGGATGTCAGAATGGAACAGTGAGAATATTTATAGAATCATAGAATCCTAAAGTGCAGAAGGAGGCCATTCAGCCCATTGAGTCTCCACCAACCACAATCCCACCCCAAGCCCTATCCCCATACATTTACCTAACAAGTTCCCCTGACACTAAGGGGGAATTTAGCATGGCCAATCCACCTAACCTTTACATCTTTGGACTGTGGGAGGAAACAGGAGCACCTCATGGAGGAAACCCATGCAGACACAGGGAGAACATGCAACCTCCACGCAGATAGTGACTCAAGCCAGAAATTGAACCCAGGTCCGTGACACTGTGAGGCAACAATGCTAATCACTGTGTCACCGTGCTGTCCTTACTTACAGTCATTAAAAGTGATTTGATTTATTATTGTCATATGTATTAACATACAGTGAAAAGTATTGTTTCTTGCGCATTAAACAGACAAACATTCTATTCATTGAGAAGGAAATGAAAGAGTTCAGAATGTAGTGTTACAGTCATAGCTAGGGTGTAGGAAAAAAAACACCTTAATGCAAAGTAAGCCCATTCAAAACTCTGACAACAGCAGGGAAAAAGCTGTTTTTGAGCCGATTGGTACATGACTTCAGACTTTTGTATCTTTTTCCCGAAGGAAGAAGGTTGAAGAGAGAATGTCTGGGGCACGTGGCATCTTTAATTATGCTGGCTGCTTTGCTGAGACAGCAGAAAGTGTAGACAGAGTCAGTGGATGGGAGGCTGGTTTGCGTGATGGATTGGGCTACATTCACAACCTTTTGTAGTTCCTTGCTGTATTGGGCAGAGCAGGAGCCATACCAAGCTATGATGCAACCAGAAAGAATGCTTTCTATGGTGCACCTGTAAAAGTTGATGAGAGCTGTAGCTGACATGCCAAATTTCCTTAGTCTTCTGAGAAAGTAGAAGCATTGGTGGGCTTTCTTAACTATTGTGGGCATGGGGGGACCGGGACACCACGACAGGTTGTTGGTGATCTGGACACCTAAAAACCTGAAGCTCTTGACCCTTTCTACTTAAGTGGCACATTGCAACCAAAAAAAAGCAAAATTCAGATCAGAAGTTTCATTTCAATTGATTGGCTTGGTGAATAGATTGTGATTCTGACCCCTGTAAATACAGTACTCTCACAGACAACATACTTAGACTGGTAGTTACACTTGGTTGCAGCTGTGATTACAGTATTTCTCTATATCAATTCCTTTATTGTTAAAACTATTGCCTAGTGTTTGTATAAAAATACTACTGTCAGAATCCAAGTTTCTCTGAAATTGCTGTAGTACTGGGAATATAACTTTGACATTTATTTATAATGGAAATATTTGAAAAGCATATTTATTTTGTTTTATAGGATGTACACACTACTGTCTGGCCTGTGGAAGTACATGTTCCAGAAGGATGAGTATTGCATTCTGATCTTGGGGTTGGACAATGCAGGCAAAACCGTGAGATGATATTTGTGGCATTTGGCATGCCTTCATAATAATTGACTTTGTCATTTGTTAATGTTAAAAATGTGTGTCTCCCTTTTCTATTTTCTTTATCTCTCTTGCTCTTTCTTTCCTGTTGCACACATTCATACTTTTACCCAGGCATATGCTTCTGTACACTCTACCTCTCATCATAACTCCTCTTCTGTATCAACATCATTACATTGGTTAAAACAGCACATTTCTGTCTGTGGTGGAGTAGAATGAGGTTTTCACACCCCCTTCCATTTGATACTATAGAATTCTTGATTTTTGAGTCGACCACAGAAGTCTGTGGAGGCCAAATCACTGAATATATTTAAGGAGGAAATAGATTGATTTGACATTAGCTTGCAAATGATGGTTAATTTTATTGAAAAAAGCTTCAAGTCAAATTTACACAGTGCTCTGAAGTAATGTAGGAGTTGGCAGAAACCAGATACCATATTATTCCCCTTTTTTTGCACTAAAGATGGTGTAGTATTTCAAATTAATCATATAAGTGCAGCAGGAAAGCAGAGTTTAAAAACTGAATTCTATAGTCAGATGAGTAAATGGTCTTGTGTTAAGAGGAGTGAACTGTAATGTTGTTTCTGGTAATAGAGTATTGAAGAAGCGAAAGAATGATCTTATGGATTCAGCTTGTTTTCCTAACGGGCACAGTTTGGGAATGACGTTCCCTTTTTGTGAAGCTTTACATCCGTGATATATGTAGTAACAAATTTAGAATCAAGAGAATCTAATATTGTCACATGGATTGAGAAATTGGTTAGCAAACCAGAAAGAGAGAGCAGGAATAAATGGAATTTTTAAAAGTAACAGACGGTGACTAGTGGAGTCCCACAAGAGTCAGTGCTTGGGCCCCAGCTATTCACAATATACATCAATGATTTGGATGAGTGAACCAAAAGTGATGTTTCCACATTTGCTGATGGCACAAAACTTGGTTGGATGGTGAATGGTGATGAAATTGTTAAGAGGCTACTAGCTGATTTAGACAAATTGAGTGAGTGGAGAAATTCAGTATTATGTAGATGAATGTGAAGTGACCCACTTTGGACGGGGAAACGGAATGGCAGAGTATTATTTAAATGGTGATAGATTGGGAAATGATGACGTTCAAAGGAACTTGGGTGTCCTCATATATCAGTCACTGACGGCAAGCAAACAGCTACAACAAGCAATTAGGAAGGCAACGATATGTTAGCCTTTATTGCAAGAGGACTCTAGTACAGGAGCAGGATGTCTTACAGGGGCTTGGTGAGATCACACCAGGAGTACTTTGTGCAGTTTTGATTTCCTTATCCAAGAGAGAATGTACTTGCCATAGAGGGAGTACAGCGAAGGTTCACCAGACTGATTTCTGGAATGGCAAGATTGTCATACAAGGAGAGATTAGGTCAATTGATCTTCTATTCAGCGGAATTGGAAGATTGAGAGGGGATCTAATTGAAACATAAAATTCTGACAGGGCTGGACGGACTGGATGCAGGGATGTAGTTTCCTCTGTCTGGAGGGTCTGCACAAGGGTCGTGGTTTCAGGATACAGGGTAGGTCATTTTGGATCGAGATGAGGAGAAATTTCTTCCAAGGGCTATGAACCTATAGAATTCTCTACTACAGAAGTCTGTGGAGGCCAAATCACTGAATATATTTAAGAAGGAAATAGATTTCTAGCAGGTATCAAGGAGTTCCAAGATAGAGTTGAGATAAATGATCAATCATGATCATGTTGAATGCCAGAGCAGGTTTGCAGGACCAAATAGCCTACACCTGCTCCTATTATCTATGTTTTTATGTGATAAAAATATTCTGTAGATCACTGCTGTTGTAGAGCTGTCAAAGGCATCAACTATATATATAGCTTAATTATGATGAAAAGAACAATTTGGAAAATGAAGTGCCTTTTGTTTTGTGGTCTTGAAATTTCATTGTGATCTAATTTTATTTTAACTTTTTGTTGTTTGACCAACATGTACAGACCTTCTTGGAGCAGACAAAAACCAAGTTCAACCGAAATTACAAAGGAATGAATTTATCAAAGATCACTACTACAGTAGGCTTAAACAGTAAGTTAGTAGCTCAATTATATTTGAGTAGTCTTTTTCCATAGACTATCTACATGTTGGCATTGATGCATTGTGACTATGTTCAAGAGCTTTACAACATATAGAATTTTGACTGATTGACGGTCCGAAATCTGTGCAGCAAATATAGCCTACTTTATCCCTCGAAAAGCAAATCATGTATTGCAGGAGGGAAACAGTAAGAATATTCCAAAAACCCAGTCATAAGATAATACCAAACTCAGATTGTAAAACAGTTAAGTTTTTAACAATTAGCAGGAATCAGTACAAATACACATCAAGGTATCTCAAGGTTCAATCTAGAGCCAGTCTCTTCAGAACCTTCGTATTTCACTGCTGCCATACAGAAACTTTAGGGGAAGCAATGCCCTAGTGATATTATCGCTAGACTATTAATGTTCTGAGGACACAAGTTCAAATCCCGCCACAGCAGATGGTGGAGCTTGAATTCAATAAAAAAAATCTGGTGTTAAGAATCTACTAATGACCATGAAACCACTGTTGATTGTGAGAAAAACCCATGTAATTCACTAATATCCTTTAGGGAAGGAAATCTGTCTGCCGTAGCTGGTTTGATTTGATTTGTTATTGTCACATGTATTAGTATACAGTGAAAAGTATTGTTTATTGCATGCTATATAGAGAAAGCATATTGTGCATAGGTAAGGAAAGGAAAGAATGTAGTGTTACAGTCACAGGGTGTAGAGGTAGGTCCATTCAGAAGTCTGATGGCAGCAGAGGAGAAGCTGTTCTTCAGTCGCTTGACACACTTTCTCAAACTTTTGTATCTTTTTCCTGATGAAATAAGGTGGAAGAGAGTGTGTCCAGGGTCCGAGGGATCGTTCTTTATGCTGGCTGCTTTTCTGAGGCAATGGGAAGTGTAGATAGAGTCAGTGAGTGGGAGGCTGGTTTGAGTGATGGACTGGGGTTTCATTCACAATTTTCACAGTTTGTTGCAGTCTTGGACATAGCAGGAGCCATACCAGGCTGTGATACAACCAGAAAGAATGCCTTCTATGATGCATCTGTAAAAGTTGATGAGAGTCATAGTGGACGTGACAAATTTCCATAGCCTTCTGAGAAAGGAGAGGCATTGGTGGGCTTTCTTAACTGTAGTGTCAGCATGGAGGGACCAGGACCGTTTGTTGGTGATCTGGACACCTAAAAACTTGGAAGCTCATGACTGTTTCTACTTCGTCCCCTTTGATGTAGATAGATAGGGGCATGTCCTTCACTACCCTTCCTGAAGTTGATGACTCTCCTCGTTTTGTTGATGTTGAGGGAGGGATTATTGTCATCGCACCAGTTCACCAGATTCTCTATCTCTTTCCTGTATTCCGTCTCATCATTGTTTGAGTTCCGACCCACTAGGGTGGTGTCATCTGCAAACTTGAAAATCGAGTTGGAGGGGAATTTGGCCACTGATCTGGCCCACACGTGATTCCAGAGCCACAACAATGTGGTTAAATCGCAACTGCTCTCCAAAGGCAAATGGGGTGCTCAATAAATGCTGGCCAGCCAGCAATGCAATGTCCCATGAGTGAATTAAAAAAGGAGCGCTCTTGAACAATAAATACTGAGAGTACATCATGCACAAGGAAATCTTTAGGAATCTAAAGGAATAAACTTGGAAGAAAAGTGGTGAACTTGAATATTGTTGTAAAAAAGACATGTTAATTAAATTACCAACAGTTATAGGGAACAGTGACAGGGCGTATTGCATGAGAAGAGAGTGCTGATTGGTTGGCAAGTAGACTCTGGTGGAGGCATTTGCCATGAAGAATGCAGCAAGGAACAGGTAATTGCCCAACTTTATTCAAATTCAAACCGGATAGGTCAGTTCTAGCCAAGGCATTGTCCTGGGGAATGACCCAGGGAATGATTATTTCCTAAGCGTTTGTTTAGTTAAAGAAGGTGCAATGTCTGGACATGTTCCTTCCGTCTACACAGGACAGGGCCCTGTTTGTGAATATATGTGCTTCTAGCCACACTGCTTACGAGCCAATGATTAGTGGATTATATTATGAAGCATGTTCCTTTGACTATTTGCAACAGATGAAGTACTGAGTATGCAACCAGCCATGCTTGCAAACCATGGTGTTCAACATTAGACCTGATTCTAGTAAAACTTCTCTGTATTTGCATCTTTCCTTAAAGAAACCAATACTGTACTCTGTAATCTCACCAATAAGTGAAGCATAACCTCCCAGCTCTTGTATTCAATCCCCTTTGTTACATTAACATTCTGTTAACTTACGCACTATACCTTCATACTTTTTGGTAATTCATACACTGGAACACTCAGATCCCTTTGCATCTCAGAGCTCTGCAATCTCTCACCACTTATGTTTTTTTCTGTCCTGTCAAAATGGAAAAAACTTACATTTTCCCAAGCCTGTGCGAGTCCTAAACCACGTGGAATGACATGGGCTCTCATGCACACAATCAATTAGAAATTATGAGAATTGCTGGCATTTGTCTCCATTTTTCTTCTGAAATGTTATTAGAGTTATTAATAAACGATTACTCCACTAGATTTATGACAAACATGCAATAAAGCTTAAATTAAAAACAGAAAAATTGCTGGAAATGTTCAGCTGGTCAGCTGTATCTGTGGAGAGAGAGGGACGCAGTTAATATTTCATATATTTTTACCAGAACTAAAAAAAAGTTAAAAAGATAATAGGTTTTACATTGATGAAATGGTGGAGGGTGGGAAAGGGACAGAAGGGAATGTCTGTAGCAGGGTGGAAGGTGGGGAGCATTAAATGATAGAGTTGATGGTGCAGAGCCAATGGGAGCAGCAAGGGACAAGTAAAGAAATAAGAGGTGGATCCTGAGGAGGTGCAAAGGGCTGAATAACGAAAAGCAAGATTAAACCTGATGCATGCAATGAAAAGAAAACACAATGGGGGAAACAAAATGACTCCATGAATAAGGAGGCTGATGGGGCTGAGTGTGAGGACAGGGGATGTTTTTGAGAGTGGTGGTTGCAGAAGTGCAGGTAATGGGTCAGACATGATCAAGGACCCTGTGTGTATATGTTTATTTTGAAGTTAGCAAGTGACCAATGAAGTCGAAAAACTGATGAAAGATGTTGTGATGTTTACCGTGTTAGTGTGATGGTGCCTGGTGTTTGACAATGTGTTGTGCCGCTTTACAAAGTGTTGTCCTTCCTGCTAATAATTACTTCAGTTTACAAAAGTGAATCTGTCAACCACAATAGTGCTTAGCAATTTTATTATTCACTGGTTCATACTAGGTCACTAAACAGACAAAATTCAATTTTGTTCATTTTTGAAGTTGGCACCATTGACGTTGGATCAGCCCGTCTAATGTTCTGGGATCTTGGAGGACAGGAAGAGCTCCAATCATTATGGGACAAGGTATTGTTGGTTAAAACTTTGTCAATAAATGTTGTGCTTGAAATGTGCTTGAATCAAAAAATAGATATACTGATTAGAAAGCGATCAGTATTCAACTGCAGTACCTCAATATGCTTTGTGAGGGAAATGGAACCAGTGCTGAAGAAGAGACATATTGGATTCAAAACATTAACTCCGTTTCTCTTGCTACAGATGCTCTCACACCGCTGAGGTCATCACAAATCTGACACTGTTCTTGTCCAACACTCTCATGCATATAATTTCTAGCAGGGGTTTCCAGAATCCTCGGGAACAGGAGTAATGTTTGAATTCTATTCATTGACTAACTGGAAATCGATTATAGTGTCCTTATAAGTTCCCTCTCTGAGATCTGCTAATTCAGTACTGAAATTGCATACAGTTCAGTGTCATACCTTTAGCTTTGAAGCCATTCAGGAGGGCGGAATTTGTGAAAAAATCTAATACTGTGATTCTACCATCATATGAACATACAAATTCGGAGCTGGAGTTAGTGACTTGGTCCTTCAAGCCTGCTCTGCCAATCTATAAGATCGTGGCTGATCTGATTTTTAACCTCTCATTCCCGCCCACTGCTGAAAACTTTTCATCCCCTTGCTTATCAAGAATCTCTCTACCTCTGCCTTAAAGATGTTAAGGACTCTGCCTCAACCGTCTTTAGAGGAAGGGACTTCTAAAGCCTCTCACCCTCTGAGAAAGAAAGATTTTCCTCATCTCTGTCCTAAATGGGTTACCCCTTTGACTCTTTTTAGACTCTCTCCCAAAAGAGGAAACATCCTTTCCACCTCCACCCTCCTCAGGATCTTGTATGTTTCAATCAAGTCGTCCCTTTCTCCACAAAACTCAAGCGGAAACAAGCCTTCCCTGTTCAACTTTTCTTCATGTGACAGCCCTTCCATTTCAGGCATTAATCTAGTAAACCTTCTCTGAACTGTATTTGCATCTTTCCTTAAATAAATAAACCAATACTGTACACTGTACTCTAGATGTAGGAGGTGATTCTAACATTCCACTGCGCTAACAAATTAGCACAGTGGGTTGGGAGATTTCGGCAGGGCTGGATTAATGTGGTCTACGCTGGGTGTCTGGCCCGAGCGCCTCTCCCAGCGCCAGATTTCTGGTGTTGTCAGCTCCGCGCTGGAAATAGGTGCAGAGCCACATTAGGTGTTGGGGGGGGGGGGGGTGGTGTTAATGTTATTTAAATGTGATTAGTGGGCCCGGGACTTCAGTCTCGTTGCAGTAGGGTTTAGAAAAGCTCCCCACTTTCGGGGAGTTAGCGGTCCCACCCCGCTGGAATGAAGGGGGGCAATCTTGAGGGCTGGGCAAGGGTGGGCAGGGTACCACCTGGGCATTGGCACCCTTGCAGTGTGTGTCTGTGCTCTTGGGTGCTCCCTTGGGGCACCTTGGCATTGCCTTTTGGCCATGGGCAATGCCAAGGGGGAGACAAATGGGTGGGGGGGGTGCTGCTGCTGCTACTCTGCATAGGGATCAGTGAGGGAAGGAAGGAGGCCGTTGATCAGGGTGGGCTGGGGTGTTTGGCACTGCTAGGGGGAGGCAATCGGAACTGGGGTGGTGCGGGGAGGATGTTACTGTCAGTGGGGGGCGGTGGCTGGAGATAGCGGCGGGCCGGGAGAGATGGGGGGAGTTTTGACTCGGCCTGGAAATGGTCAGGGGACCAGCAATCAGGTTGTGTGGGCGGATCAGTGCGTGTGCAGTGACCGCTCAAGAGTGCTGATTTCAGCCTCTCCAGTGGGAATAGGCCCCGTCCCCTGAAATTTAATGACGTTTATGCTGGTGGCTTCTGCAGTGCAGAGTGTGGGAGATTCTTCACTGAACTCCCACTGAAAAAACTCATGTGAATTATGCCAGTTTTCATGCAAATGCATAATTTTTTGGGGGAGAATTCCAGCCATAATCTCACCAATAACTGAAGCATGACCTCCCAACTCTTTTGTTCAATCTCCTTTGCAATAAATGTTAATATTCTATTAGCTTATTCAGTGTATCTACATACTCTTGGTGATTCATGCGTGGGAATACCCAGATCTCTCTGCAATCTCTCATCATTTCTATAATTTTTTTTTGTCCTGCCAAAATGGACAACCTCACATTTTCCCATCACTCAATTGACCAGATTTGTGCCCACTCACTTAATCTACCTATATCCTTTTGTCATCTATTTATGTCCTCTTCACAACTTACCTTCCCACCTATCTTTGAGTCTTCAGCATACTTAACCATACCATTGGTTCCTTCATCCATATCATTTATATAAATAATAAAGAGTTGAGGGCCCAGCAATCATTGCTGAAGCACATCACTTGTCATATCCTGCCGAATAGAAAATCAGCCATTTACGCCTACCCTCCATTTTCTTTTCGTTAGCCACTACACCATAAGCTTTTATTTTCCACAGTAACCTTTGAGGCACTTTATCTAATACCTTTTAAAAATCAATGCTGCACATTTACGGCTCCCCCTTATCCATAGCACTTGTTACTTCAAATAACTTCAATAAATTGGTTAAATATGATACCCCTTTCGCAAAACTATTTTGGCTTTGCCTGATTATCTTGAATTTATTCAAATGTCTGATATAATGTATTTAATGGTGCTTCTAATATTTTCCCTGTGACAGTTAATCTAACAAGCCTATATGTTACTCTTTTTGAATAAAATGAATTACGTTAGCTATTTTCCAATCTAAAGGAAGGCAGTGAATTTTGGAAAATCAAAACCAATGCTTCAACAATCTAACTAGCCACTTTTAAGACCCTAGGATGAAATCTATCAGGATTTGTGAATTTGTCAACTCTCGTTCCTAACAGTTTACTGATTACCAGTTCCCTGGTGATGGTAATTTTCTTGAGTTCTTCTGTATCTTCCAATTCCTGTCTTTCACCTATTTCTGGGATGTTATTTCTAATCCCTATGGGTGGGGGAGGAGGATCCAGCATGACACCTGGATCCTCCTCCCCCATCCATTGTAAGTTCCTCTCCAGTCCTGAGCTGATGTTGTGAACTTTGGCACATAGCTGTCTGAACTCTTGCTCTTTGCTCCAGAGACCAGTTTCAGTTCCCTTCACTCTACCGGCTACACTGCTGTCTCACAGCTCCAGGCATCCGGATTTGATTCCATTCTTGGGCGACTATCTGCATGGAGTTTGCACGTTCTCCTTACGTCTGTGTAGGTTTCCTCCCATAGTCCAAAAATGTGCAGGTTAGGTGTATTGGTCATGGTAAATGTGTGGAGTTATGGGATAGGGTGGGGGCAGAGGGCCTGGGTAAAAGAATCGGTGCAGACTCGATGGGCACTGTAGGGATTCTATGATCTCTGCCCCCTGCTATAACTGCATTCCTTTTTGTTTCCCCTGCTTAAATGGTAACCTGTACTGTGGTGCCATGGCCAGCCTGCTGATCCATCTTTGCAGAGCTCACTTTTGTGTGAGCACCTCAAACCTGTTTGACCATTTCAAAATCTGAGGCTCCTCCACTCCTGCCTGCTAACCTGCCTCACGGTCTCATCCTCCTTTCCCTCACTAATGACCAAATCAGACGATCCTATTCTACAAGGTATCGCCATCTTCTGGTCTAAAGTATTCAGCTGTTTCTCCCTGTCCTTTATGTTGTTTAGTGTCTGCAGCTCAGCATCTAGATCAGTAATGCTGATCCAAAATTCCTTTAGCTGCTTACATTTTGTTTGTCCTGGATCACCTTGGCCAGAATCTCCCATGTTCTACAGCTGCAACATTACACCTGTCCTGCCATTTTTATTTACGTTATTTAGTTAATTTACTTACTTTCTTAATTACCTTGGAATAATTCCTATGTGTAGCACACCGCTTTCCTCCATACACTGAATTCCCACATGAACCTAATTCATTTCTGTCTCTCTCAGTCTCCATCTCACTCACGTGTCGTCTCCTAACTCTTACTGATAGTCAATAAATGTTTCATGTTACATGCTTTCTTCCACGCCTAGAACCACTACTTTGAATGTTGATGGCTGTCTTTTTCTTAAATCTGTTTTTTAAAAAAAGTAAAGCACTGGCCTTTTAGGTTTCTAGGTGGCTTAAATATAAAAAGCCGAAAGTTATGTTAAACATGTATCAAAATTTGATTTGAACACATTGAAGCACTATGCACAGTTCTGGCCTCCATATTATAATTAGTGTATAAAGGCACTGGAGAAAGTGCAGAAAAGATTTGCAAGAATGATGTCAGAACTAAAAGTATCTTCATATGAGAAAAGATTGAGTAGGCATGGGTTCTTTACTCCAAAACAGAAGGTTACGGTCAGACCTGATAGAGATCTTTAAGGATAGGGTGGATTTAGATATGTTTTTATTCATGTGAATATCCAGAACTAAATGCCATAAATATAAGGCAATTAATAAATACAAATAGGAATTCAGGAGGGACCTCTTTACTGAAATAAAAGCAAAATATTGCGGTTCTTGGAGACAAGGTGAAAGAGATACATGGGTTCTGAAGAAGACTCAAAATGTTAACACTGTTTCTCCCTCCATGGATGCTGTGAGACCGACTGAATTTTTCCAACACTGTGTTTTTTACCTCTTCACTGACATTGGTTGAAATGTGGAACTTGCAACAAGAAGTGGTTGAGGCAGCTGCCATATATGCACTTAAAGCAGGTTAGTAAGCTCAAGAAAGAAAAGGAAATGAGAGATATACCGCTATGGTTAGATAAGGAGGGGTAAGGGGAATTTGTGTGGAGCATTGATGCTGGCATAGATCAATTGGGTCAAATGCCCTAGACTTTCTGATGTAATTCATTGTAAAACAAATTGTTCTACAAAATCATGGTTAGGCTTCATTAGAAATATTATGTTTATTTCATAGAATAGAATCATTGAATCCCTACAATACAGAGATTATTTGACCCTAGAAATGCTACAAATTATAATATCACTATTATAAAACCTCACACTCACTGACCGCAGCATCACAGGCGATCTATTTATCAAAAATATGATTACTACAAATTGACCACTGTCAAATTGTCATCCTGAAGATTGTGCTTCAAATGTTTAGAGTCTATGCAAATTTCTGTTGTAATTCCTTTGCCCTAGTTTGTCCCAAAACAGTTAAATGTATGAAAAAAAAATTCTGCATCAAAACTGATGCAATCAGATTGCAACATAACACCCCAGTCAGCAGAGTTAGAAAAACTGGACAAGGGCCTACCGAGGCAGCAGACCACTGATCCACCAACTAATATCTCCTGTACAAATAATTATTTTTTAAGGAAAACAGCTTTGGCAGTCAAGAGGACAAATGGTTTCAGGACAGCACATGATAGTGATAAACACAGAAATGGCAGGCCAAAAGAAATGAGACAAATTGACAGTGTATCTAATTAATCTCCCTGGCTCTTATGTTAATTGCTTGGTGATTATTATGCCTGCTTAAAAAAAATTAATTGAAGTGGGCTCAAAATACCAAAGGTATTCCACCGGTAGATGACACAGTAAATGTATTATAGCAGTTCCAATTGGGAACAGTAGGGTGCTACATATCAGCCCAAGTGCGACTATTGTAAGGTAAAGTCGCCATAGCCCCAGATGACCATAGGCTGGTGGTGATTTAACCTGAGGACCACCACACCTCAGACGAGAGGCAGGATTGAGAATGCAGGTCTTCCTGAATAACTTCAGCCAGTACGGGAATTAAACCTGCACTGTTGGCATCGCTCTGTATCACTAATCAGTTGTCCAGCCAACTGTGCTAAACCAATCCACAAGGAACAGAAATAAACTTGATTGGGTTTGCACACAGTTGCAGGCTATGAACACTAGATGTCACTATTGTTCTATTCCACTGTGCTGATCACATTGTCCTATCTAGACCAACCGTCTGTTCCCCATCTATTCATGTATTTATCCAGATAAATCTTAAATGTTGCTAACATATCTGCCTTAACCACCTCAATTTGGCAGTGCATCCCAGGCCACCACCAACTTCTGTGTGACAAAATGTCCACCGCACATCTCTACTGAACTTTCCTCCCTTACCTTGAACTTGTGCCTCCTTGTAATTGTCATTTCTGCCCTGGGAAAAAGTTTCTAACTGTTCATGCTATCTGTATGCCTCATAATTTTATCAACTTCTATCAGATCACCCCTCTGTATTCTCTATGTGTGCAATGTAGTAGGAGATTGACTAAAATTTGGTACATCGATCATGCATTTCATTGAAAATGTATTGTACCACAGATTCCTCTTATGCGATGACTTCAACCAGGCTAATGAGGTTGGCTTGCTAGAGTATGAATGCAAAAAGAGGTACCAGTTGAGTCTTAATTGGTGGTTAAATCAGGGAGCCTCATTCTCCCTATTTAAAGCAGGTGTGTCGGACTCCCAGCGTACATTCAGCAGGGAGCAACTGGAGAGCTGGCTGCGTACAAGTGTATGGCATAAATAAAGTAACTTGGTGACGGGACTTTCGCCTCCCTGGAGTTGTTACGGATTGGTGTTGTGATAAGTATTTTCAAAGTTAAAAGTACCACACTGACTCTCAATAATTGCTATTCTACGGACCAAGTGAATTGAGATTGGATTCTTACAAATCACTCAAAATATTTGAAGGCGCCATTAGCCCATGATCCTCTGAGCTGTTTGCATTCATCAACTTCAGCACATTAAGACACTTTACTCACTGCACTGTTGCTATGGTTTGAGCTTCCAAGGCCCAAAGATCTGAAATTCCTTCCCTAAATCTCTATCCCTCTGCAGTTAAGGTGCTCCTTAAAACCTACATCTTTGACCAAGCTTTTTGGTCATCTGCACACATCTTATGTGACTTGGTATTGAATTTTGTGCTATCATACTCCTGTGAATGTCTTGGGATGTTTCATCTGACATTCTGATAACAAAAGGGACAGAATTTAAACTATTAGCACTCTTGAAAATGCTATCTATGGATCCATTGCTAAAGTTGATGTAAATGTGAAGAGTATTCCTTTAAAGTTCTACAGCTATATGTTAGTCGTATTTCCAAATCAAGACCTCATGCCCTAAATCATCTGACTTCAACCTTGACATCATGTGAGATGCTCCATTAGTGTGTAATCCTGGCTTCAGATATACAGGAGAACGAACCACGGTTCTCACCTCTAATTGCTGTCCAATGATCTTTGTTGGAAAATGCAAACATGGATTTTAGCCAACAAAAAGCATTAGACATCTTTTTATGCCCTTTTATGGAAGGTATCATTAAATATTCAGTAACAAGAATAATCAAATGTACAGTCTCCTGACTTGAACATGTGGTCTGCATGGCCCAATGGTTAAGACGTCGCTGATTCCAAGAAGGAAACCAGTAGATTGCAAGTTTGAGTCTTGCCGTGTTCGCTTTGTACAGAAATCTGGTGGATGTTCCTGGGAACCGAGTTTCTCCCGTCACATGAAATCCACCTTTGGTGTGGCACAGTAATTAGCACTGCTGCTTCACAGTGCCAGGGACCTGAGTTCAATTTCAGCCTCAGGTGACTGTCTGTGTGGAGTTTGCACTTTCTCCCCATGTCGGTGTGGGTTTCCTCTGGGTGTTCCAGTTTTCTCCCACAGTCCAAAGATGTGCGAGTTAGATTGATTAGCCATGCTAAATTGTCCCTTAGTGTCAGGAGGATTAGCAGATTAAATATGTGGCGTTACAGGAGTAGGACCTGGGTGGGATTGTTGTCAGTGTACAGTCGATGGGCCAAATGGCTTCTTCCTGCACTGCAGATTCTATGATTGCTATACAACTTCATCATAAATATACTTTTGAACATTACCTTTAAGTTCAATCTGTAAATGAATAGATTTTTGCAAATGGTACTAAGAGATACAAGGCAAAAAGGGTTATCCGCGTTAGGTCATAGATCAGCCTGACATTTTTGAATAGGAGTGTATCAGGCTCATGAGACTAAAAGACCTACTGCTGTTACTATCTCCTTGTATCCATCTGCCCATGCTTAAGCTAAGAGAATTGCATATGATTTGCAGCACAAAAACAGACTATTCAACTTGACAGTTCCATGCTGATCTCTATGCACCAGATGAACTGTTTCCACCCTACTTCATCTACCTTGCCAATATATCATTCTACTTTTTTTTCCTCCCTTGTATTTGTCTAATTTCCACCTAAACACATCTGGCAACTGCTACTAGTGAGTTCCAAATTCTGAACACTCTCTGGCTGAGGAGGTTTCTGCTGAATTTCCTTTTTCAATTATTAATGACTTTCTTAATTCAGTGACTGTTAGTTCTGAACTCTTGCATTTGGAATCACCTTGTCTACTCTAACAGATTACATAACTTCATAAATAAACTAATCAGTAACCTTTCAGCCTCCTAATTTTTAAAGTAAAGAGACCCAGCTTGTTCAATCTTTCCTGGTAAGTTCTAGTAATAGTCAGGGCAGCATGGTGGCACAGTGGTAAGTACTGCTGTCTCACAGTATCAGTGATGCTGGTTTGATTCTAGCCTCAGGTGACTGTGCGGAGTTGGCACATTCTCCCCGTGTCTGTGCACATTTTCTCTTTTATGCTCTGGTTTCCTCCCACAGTCCAAAGGTGTGCAGGTCAAGTGGATTGGTATGCTAAATTGCCCCTTGGTGTCCCAAGAGGTGTAGGTTAGACGGATTAGCCATGGTGAATGTGCGCAGTTACAGGAGTAGGAGGGGGACAGGACTTGGATAAGACATTCTGCCAGAGTCAGTACAGACTCAATGTCCTGAATGGCCTCCTTCTGCACTGTAGGGATTCTATGAAAATTATTTTTCATATTTCCTCCAGTATCTTTTTTTAACAGAGACAAAACTCTAACAGTCACTGTAGTTTAAACAAAGTCCTATATAGAAGTTTAAAATAACTTCTCTGGTTTTTAATTCTCTAGAAGTGAACCCAAATGATTTTATTTTTAATGGTCTTGTAATTTTTATTGCTACTCTTACTGATTTGTGAAGCATAACCCCTAGATTCCTTTGCTGTCGTACCACTTCGAGTCTTATTTTTCAAAGACTACGAGGCCTCCTTTTTATTCCTGTATTGATTCATTAAACCTGTTTAATGATACTAGCTGATTTAAACCATTAATTTAAATTTGGCCCGATTCTCCAATCATGTTTGCCCCACCAGCGCTGCCAGTGAGGAGGGCAAATTTGGTGCTCAGCCAAATTCCATTAAGTGTAGCAGAGTCGGAGGATCCCACCCGTTGGTGAGGTCGGAGAATCCCACCCATTGATAAGTCTCCAAATTGTACGTTCATCCTATCCATCACCTCATGAGCTTGCAGCATTATCTGGAGTCAGATGGGAAGAATTTCAGCTACTACGATGCGTCAACTGCTCCAGATCCCATAAATGAGCAAGATTTGTAGGATGGTCATGCAGATCTGCCAATATTGTTGGATCATTTCATCTGGCCCATTTGAGAACTGTGTCATCTTGGAATAAATTCAACTGCAAGTAGACACATTTGTACAACAGCCCACAAAATTATCACATGACTGTACAGAAAACAGAAAAAAATATTGAACTGAGCAGGTTGGAAAGCTGGAACAGAGTTTAGGTGCAGGATGGAAAAGTTAATTTTAAAAGAAAAGTCTAAGCAGGAGTAGGTAAAATAGAATTTGTTTCAAAAGGCATGGGCAGCAGGGCAAAAGGGAAAGCCAATGAGTAAAGAGAGTGGAGAACAAAGAATAAACCAGTGTCAGAAGAGTAAATGAATAGGGACGTAAGGCTGAATGGTATCACTGAGCATTCACAATAAAGTAAGGATCACAGGTTAATTCATAGATCAGCGGGGAACTTGGAAAGAACAAGGTAGGGGAAATGTGGGATTTTCCTGAAGTTAGGGAACGCAGGAGAAAGGAGTCCAGTTCTGAAATAATTCTGGGTTTTTTATTTGTTCACTGGGTGTTGTATTAGTATCACCACATTTATTTCTTATCCGTAGTTGGGCTGAGAAAAGAGATGGGGGGTGTTCTTCAATGAACATAATTCGTATAACGTGATGCTGGATGTTGAAAAATCAAGGCTCAAATTGATGAAGTTTTGTGTTCGTTGCATGTGAGCATCACTGGCAAGGTCAGCATTTGTTGCACATCCTAGATGCCCTTGAGAAGGTGGTGGTGGTGCACTGCCTTTTTGAAGTGTTGCAGTCCATTTGGTGTTTGGTCCATTGTGCAATTAGGAAGGGATTCTGTGATTTTTGACAATGAGGAAACGGTATCTGCAACTCAGGATGGTATGTATCAATTGAACTTAATAATTGTGGAGGAGATAGAAAGATTAGGGAGGTAAGTAATGTTGTGAAGGTATGAGAAAGCAGTCTTAATGACAAAAATATATGGAAAAGAGACACTGGTTTGGGATTGAGTGATGCCCGCTGGATCCATGTTTCTAAACCCGAGTGGCAGTTCAGGGTGGAGGTCGTCAGGAGATGATGGAAGTCAAGTGATGTCAGATTGGACTGTCAGTTTTCTCTTGTTACCAACTTAGCTGTACATTTTAATCACTATTGATAGAATCTTATGAGATTGCTATCACTTAACTCTACATATTATAAACTTCTCTCTTTTTCATTTTAGTATTATGCAGAATCCCATGGTGTAATATATGTAATTGATTCAACTGACGAAGAAAGATTGTCTGAATCAAAGATAGCTTTTGGTATGTATTATGCAAATGAATGATGAACGTTGTTTTATATTACTATTTTGCAAGCAAGTAAAATTAAATTAGTTTTAAAACCTGTTTTGTTATTTCTATTTGTATAGTGTATGTGTTTAAAGACATTTTGCAGCTCTTGAGAATTAGTATAATGTGCAGTGTTGTTCAAAGATCATTTATTCAGGATTTTGGTTCCCAACCATCTTGTTTGATTTGGTTCTTGAGTCAGGGTGGTTTTGAGTGCTCATTAAGGTGAGAAAGATCAACGCAGGGCTATGGAAAAATATTTTCCTTTTATGTATTGTATGTCAATATCAAGCATGTGGATTAACAGAGGCAGGGACGAGATGTAGCACAAGTGCATTTCTTCTACTCTGCCCATAACTTCAGCATCTATGTGACATGGTTTTTCTTGAAAGTTTACTGATTATCATAAATGGTGCACAATTTTGAGACTGCACATAATGGCTCCATGCAGAATCTTTACAGCACATCAAGGGGAGATCTTTTCTCCACGTGTCCTGATGGGTTGAATTTAAGCCTAGGTCCCTAAAGTGATAGGTTTACCTGCTAAAGCATTGTACCACCCAGTCCACTGGTGACTTCTTAAAAAAAAAAGCCACGCTTACATAGTAACCCTTTCCTATGGGGATTTGTCATTTGTTTTCTTATAGCTCCATTGATGATTTGGAATGTCCTAAATAAATGTCGAGGCTTGATATAAGTATGTGTTCTTTAGTAAGATGCTGTCAATATGCCTGAGGTGTTTAATTACATCAGTAAACCTTATATCTCCTCAGAAAAAATGATCACTACTGAAGTACTTGAAGGGGTTCCGTTGTTAGTATTGGCTAACAAACAGGATATTGAGGTATTTTCTTTCAATTTTCAATACTATTTTCTTTAATTAATTTTCTAACTCTGTGGAATTTACCTAGGTCAGAAAGTTTGTCATAAGGTATGTAACACAGCAGGCAAACCTGAAGAGGCATCATTTAGCCAAACTTTCCAATCAACCTTGTAGAACACAATATAAGAAATAGGAATAGATCATATGATACTTCGAGCCTGCTCTTCCACCTCAACTACATTTTTCTTACAACTCTTGATTCCAGGAGAGATTAAAAATCCTGTAAGAACATAAGCCATGGATGTAACTTTAAATGGCCACAACACACATCATTTGAAATTACCACACTGCGTGTCTCATATTCCCTAAAGTTCTGGCTAGCAGACGGGAACCAAAAACCCCCTTCTCCCTTCAGACAAATCAAGATTCTTCGTAAGAGAAGTTTAGTGTAACTTAATTCTCATTCATAGAATAGAATGCTGACAGTGCAGAAGGAGACCATTTGGCCATCTAGTCTGTACCAACCATAATCCCACCTAGGCCTATTCCTGTAACCCCACATATTTATCCTGTTAATCTCCTGACACTAAGGGGTAATTTATCATGGCTGATCAACCTAACTCGCACATCTTTGGACTGAGGGGAAACCCACGCAAACATGAGGAGAACATGCAAACACAACACAGACCTGAGGCCAGAATTGAACTCGGGTCCTTGGCACTGTGAGGCAGTAGTGTTAGCCACTGTGCACCGTCATTATTCACTTTGTTTACTAATTTTCTTCTTCATAGAGTCCCAAAAGTGTATAAGGAGGCTGTTTAGCCCATGAAGTCTGCACCAACAACAATCCCACCCCAGGCCCTATCCCCACACAATTCCTCACTAATCCCTCTAACCTACGCATCCCAGGACACTAAGGGGCAATTTAGCATGGCCAATCCATCTAACCCGCACATCTTTGGACTGTGGGAGGAAACCGGAGCACCCGGAGGAAACCCACGCATACATGCGGAAAATGTGCAAACTCCATACAGACAGTGACCCAAGCCAGGAACTGAACCCAAGTTCTTGACACTGTGAGGCAGTGGTGCTAACCACTGTGCCACTGTGCCATCCTTCTTATCTCATTAAACTTTGCTGAAGTACTGTTCCAAGGGCATTGATAGCTCTAATTTCACACCCAAGTAGCCATTCTTGAACTATGAGCTTAGATAAAGTCTGTCAGTCATTAGCCATTCAATCACTGGAGACATCAAAGCCTACTTGGCCTTGTGTTTTCACATTTCTGTCTAACTGAGATAATTGGATAATTATCAGGGACGCTACACAATCTTATTTTTCATCTCTGTCCCCAGTGGCTACCATTATTGACTACGGTGCATAGCTGTTGCCCTGGCTAAAATCTGATTAGGAATTAAATATTAAGTTCTAATTAAATATTGGGAAGAATATAGTATTACTTATGTTCCCTGTGCCAAATTCCATTTCCTAGTTACCAAATCCATTCCTCTCCTTGGTAACAATTTGAGATTGTCATAGAATCCCTACAGTACAGAAGGAGGCCATTTGACCCATCAAGCCTGCACTGACAACAAACCCACCCAGGCCCTATCCCTGTAACCCCACATATTTACCCTGCTAGTGCCCCTGACATTATGAGGTAATTTGGCATGGAAAATCAACATATCTTTGGAATGTGGGAGGAAACTGGAGCACCCAGAAGAAACCCATGCAGGTATAGGGAGAACGTGCAAACTCCATAGAGACAGTCATCCAAAGCTGGAATTAGACCCGGGTCTCTAGTGCTGTGAGGCAGCAGTGCTAACCACTATGCCACTGGTCATTAAACTTGTCTGCTTGCAACCTTGGCATCATATATTTCCCAGAGATGAGTTTCCAACCTCATTCGTGCCATTACTAGGACTGCCTATTTCCATCTCCTATAACATTGCCTGAGGTCCCCATCTCAGCTCATCTGCTGCTGAGACTCACTCTTGCCTTTGTTGCGTGTGGACTTGATGATTACAATACACTCCTGGCTGGTCTCCCACATTCTACTCTCCATAAACTTGATCCTATCCAAAGCTCTGCTGCCTATGTCTTAACTCACACCTGCACTCCTCTAGTTCTGGCCATTTGTGCAACCCTGATTTTAATCGTTTAACCATTTGATCACACCTTCAGTTACCCAGGCCCTAAGCTCTGAAATAACACTCCAGTGACTTCTCTACATCACTACCTCACTTTCCTCCTTTTAAGTCACTGTTTTTGAAAACAATCTTTTTGTTTTGGGTATCTGACCCAATATCTCCTTACACGGCTCAGTGACGTACCTTGTTTTGTAATCTGTGAAGTGCCTTGAAATGTTTCATTACATTAAATGGAAATTTAGGTTGTTGTTGTGAGCACTCTAGTATCTGTAGCTGAGTGCTATTCAATGCCCACAACAAAGGAGTTTTCATTCTTCACTAGAGGGGAATGGAATTACAAAGAACAACCCGGCATGGGACACAGGCCCTTCGGCCCAACGAGCCTGTGCCGCCATTTTCCTACACCTACCTTGCCCCGTGTGTATGCGAACGGTACCCCTACTGTAGCCAGATTCAGGGGAGAATAGTGTAGGGTCAATTTGGTACACCTATCAGCCTAAGAGCACATCTTTGGGGTGTGGGAGGAAACCGGAGCACCCGGAGGAAACCCCCGCAACCACAGGGAGCATGCGCAAACTCCCACAGACACAGGCCCAAATCCATGTATCTGCACAGCTAGCAGTGATAGTCACTGAGCTGTTGTGGTGCCCGTCTGCTGGTCCAGGTTTAAGCGCACACATCGACACGAAGTACTAGGCTACTCTGGAAACATCCAAGAGCAGCCCACGCACGCCCCACCGTGTGCATGCCCCTCGTTTGACAACAAGGTGGACTGACACCTGTGGATTAAAAGAGACAGAAACATTAATATGTACTATTACATTTCCAGTATCGACCCGAGGCTCTGACCCTTTTTAAAACCGTCTTATATAACCCTCCATCCCTGTTTCACTCATGTGCCTATCTAAGTCAACCTTAAACAAGTCCAGCGTGCCTGTGGGGAGGGGAGGAGGAGGGGGGGGGGAGGAGGAGGGGGGGAGGAGGAGGGGGGGGGGGGGGGTGGGGGAGGAGGGGGAGTGGGGGGGGGAGGGGGGGAGGGGGGGAGGGGGGTGGGGGGAGGAGGGGGAGTGGGGGGGGAGGGGGAGTGGGGGAGGAGGGGGAGTGGGGGGGGAGGGGGAGGAGGGGAGTGGGGGGGGGAGGGGGGGGAGGGGGAGTGGGGGGAGGAGGGGGAGTGGGGGGGGGTTGGGGGGGGGGGAGGGGGGGGGGGGGTTGGGGGGGGAGGAGGGGGGGGTGGGGGGGGGGAGGGGGGGGGTTGGGGGGGGTGGGGGGGGGGTGGGGGGGGTGGGGGGGGGGTGGGGGGGGAGGAGGGGGGGTAGGGGTGGGGGGGGTAGGGGTGGGGGGGGTAGGGGTGGGGGGTAGGGGGGGTAGGGGTGGGGTAGGGGTGGGGGGGTGGGGGGGGGTAGGGGTGGGGGGAGTGAGGGGGGTAGGGGGAGTGGGGGGGGTAGGGGTGGGGGGGTGGGGGGGAGGGGGGTTGTGGGGGGGAGGGTGGGTGGGGGGGAGGGTGGGTGGGGGGTGGGGGGTTGTGGGGGGGAGGGTGGCGGGTTGTGGGGGGGTGGGGGGTTGTGGGGGGGAGGGTGGGGGGGTGGCGGGTTGTGGGGGGGTGGGGGGTTGTGGGGGGGAGGGTGGGGGGTGGCGGGTTGTGGGGG